>NC_092708.1:228930772-230137488 GCF_047496885.1 Scyliorhinus torazame | reverse complement strand
ATGGGATGGCAATGGGAAACAGGGAGTATTCATCGATCACACTGAGGAAATATGTGTGTCGATCGGAGGAGGGGAGGGGGCCTTTGAAATCCACGCTGAGGTGTTCAAAGGGGCGGGAGGTCTTCACCAGGTGCGCGCGGTCCGGCCGGTAGAAGTGCGGTTTGCACTTCGCACAGACCTGGTAGTCCTTGGTGATCGTCCTTACTTCCTCGACGGAGTAGGGCAAATTTTGTGCCTTAATGAAGTGGTACAACCGAGTGACCCCTGGGTGATCAAAGGCTGTCGTGCAGGGCCCGGAGTCGGTCTACCTGTGCGCTGGCACATGTACCTCGGGATAGGGCATCGGGGGGCTCGTTGAGTTTGCCAGGGCGATACTTAATCTTGTAGTTATAGGTGGAGAGCTCGATTCTGCACCACAAGATTTTATCATTTTTGATCTTGCCCCACTGTGTGTTGTTGAACATGAAGGCAACCGACCGTTGGTCAGTGAGGAGAGTGAACCTCCTGCCGGTCAGGTAATGCCTTCAATGTCGCACAGCCTCAACGATAGCCTGGGCCTCCTTTTCGACGGATGGGTGCCGAATTTCGGAGGCATGGAGGGTGCGGGAAAAGAATGCCACGGGCCTGCCTGCCTGGTTGAGGGTGGCGGCAAGGGCGACGTCCGATGCGTCGCTTTCTACTTGGAAAGGAAGTGTTTCGTCTACAGCGTGCATTCCAGCTTTGGCAATATCAGCTCTGATCTGGGCGAAAGACTGTTGGGCCTCGGCCGTCAGGGGGAAATGAGTGGACTGGATGAGTGGGCGGGCCTTGTCCGCATAGTTTGGGACCCACTGTGCGTAATACGAGAAGAACCCCAGGCAGCGTTTGAGGACCTTGGGGCAGTGGGGGAGGGGTGCTCCATGAGGGGGCGCATGCGGTCGGGATCGGGCCCCAGAACTCTGTTCTGGACTATGTAGCCGAGGATGGCTAAGCGGTTTGTACGGAACACACACTTCTCCTTGTTCTGCGTGAGGTTGACGAGAGTGGCGGTGCGGAGAAATTTAGCGAGGTTGGTGTCGTGGTCCTGCTGATCATGGCCGCAGATGGTCACATTGTGTAGATATGGAAACATGGCCCGCAAGCCATACCGGTCGACCATTCGGTCCATCTCCCTTTGGAAGACCAAAACCCCATTGGTGACGCCGAAGGGGACCCTAAGGAAGTGATATAGCTGGCCGCCTGCCTCGAAGGCGGTATATGACCGGTCCGATTTACGGATGGGGAGCTGGTGGTAAGCGGATTTCATGTCCACCATTGAGAAGACCCGGTACTGTGCAATCTGGTTAACCATGTTAGATATGCGTGCGAGGGGGTACGCGTCGAGCTGTGTGTACCTGTTGATTGTCTGGCTGTAGTCCATGACCATTCGGTTTTTCTCCCCAGACTTAACCACTACCACTTGAGCTCTCCAGGGATTGGTGCTAGCCTCGATGACTCCCTCCCAAAGCAACCGCTGGACCTCGGACCTGATGAAGGCCTTATCCTGGTGCTGTACTGTCTGCTCCTGGTGGCAACGGGTTTGCAATCTGGAGTTAGATTGGCAAAGAGGGAAGGAGGATCGACCTTTAGGGTCGCGAGGCCGCACACAGTGAGGGGTGGTAAATGTCAGCCGAATTTAAGGGTCAGGCTCTGGAGGTTGCACTGAAAATCCAGGCCGAGGATAAGTGCAGCGCAGAGGTTAGGGAGGACGTAGAGGCAAAAACCGTGGAACTCTACGCCTTGGACTGTGAGCGTGACCGTGCAGTACCCACCGGATCGCCACGCGATGGGATCCAGAGGCCAGGGAGATACTTTGATTGGCCGGGTGTACCTTAAGGGAGCAGCGCCTTACTGTATTCGGTTGTACAAAGCTCTCGGTGCTCCCGGAGTCCAGTAGGCAGGAGGTCACAAGGCCGTTGACTTTCACGCTGGTGGATGCGTTTGTCAGCGTATGTGGTCGGGACTGGTCGATTGCCATGGATGCGAGCCGTGGTGGATCGTCGGGTAGTGAGGGGCCGTTGAGTTGGGGGGTCCTGAAACGCTGTTGGTGTCCATGTGCTGCGGGGTGGACAAGGTGGCGGCGCCCAGAGGTCCTGGGGATTACAAAATTGCGGCGCCCATGGAACGCACGTTGCGGGGGTGGAGCAAGATGGCGGCGCCCATGAAACGCACGTGTTGCGTGGGGAAGAAGATGGCGGCGCCCATTGCTCGCACATGGCCTGGGAGGAGAGCAGGATAGCGGCGCCCATTGTCCGTCACAGGGGGGGTGTGGGGGCGACCACGGCCACTGAGCGGGCCTGGCACACCGCTGCGTAGTGGCCCTTCTTCCCGCAGGCCTTACAAAGGGCAACGCGGGCTAGGCAGCGTTGGCGGGGGTGTCTTTGCTGGCCGCGAAAAAATAGCATCGGGGCCCCCCGGAGATCACTGGTTGGTGCGTAGCGCAGGCGCATTGGGTGGGTAGCGCCCCTGCTGGGGCGGCTGCCTGTGGGGCCCATGAAGTGTAGGAGGAGTGGGTCGCGCGGTTGGGAGCGTAGGACTGGGCATTGAGAAGGGCGACCGTCGACTTCCGGTTGCGCCGATGACCAGCTAATCCGCACGTTTCGGCGGCACCAGCTCGAACGGACCTTCGGGCTCTTTTAAGAGCCCCAACGGGGAATTTTTTCGGGACGAAACCCGGTGTGGGGTGAGACAACAGGGAGTCCCCCCCCCCAACGAAAAAGAAAAATATCGGCGGCGGCGGCCAGATCGCGAAGAATCCTCGAGGACAGGGGCAGAAGAAAAAAGGAGCAAGATGGCGGCGGAGAGAGCCCAGGCGACATGGGGGCCGGACCAAGACGAATTTTTGAGACGGTGTGTGGAGCTGCTTAAGAAGGAGGTGCTGGCCCCGATGCTACAGGCAATTGAGGGGCTTAAGGAGGCACAAAAGAACCAGGAGATGGAGCTCCGCGTGGTGGAGCAGAAGGTGACGGACAACGAAGACGAGATCCTGGGCCTGGCGGTCAAAACGCAGACGCACGAGGCGCTCCACAAAAAGTGCATTGAAATTATTGAAGTCCTAGAAAACAGATCACGGAGAAAGAACCTTCGGATCCTGGGTCTCCCCAAAGGAGTGGAAGGAGCGGACGGCGGGGCTTACGTGAGCACGATGCTACACTCGCTAATGGGAGCTGAGGCCCCCTCGGGCCCCTTGGAAGTGGAAGGGGCTCATCGGGTCCCTGCGAGGAGACCAAAGGCGGGAGAACCACCTAGAGCGACGATCGTGCGATTTCATTGCTTCAATGACAGAGAGGTGGTTCTGAGATGGGCCAAAAAGGTACGAAGTAGTAGATGGGAGAATGCGGTGGTACGGGTTGTACCAGGATTGGAGTGCGGAGGTGACGAGAAGGAGGGCGAGTTTTAATCGAGCCAAGGAGGTGCTACACAAGAAGAAGGTGAAGTTCGGGATGTTGCAGCCGGCGCGACTGTGGGTCACGCACCAGGAGAGGCATCACTACTTCGAAACGGCGGAAGAAGCATGGACCTTCATTAAAAACGAGAAACTGGATCAGAACTGAGGGACTGATGTTAGAGGGGAAATGACAATGCCGATGTATATAGAGATGTAAATTGGGGAGGGGGGGACACTAAGAAATGTGGGCGCCGGTGGGGGGGAAGAAGAGATATAGGCGGGGGATGGGGAATGGGAATGGGGCGGCAGAGGGAGCTGCGCCACAAGGGGTGGGACACCTATAGAGAACACGGGGCTTACTGTTCTTGTTCCCGCGCCAGAAAGATGATGGCGGGAAGATAGGCGCAAGGTAGATGGGAGTTCCCCACATGGAGGGGTCAAGGAGAGAGCGGGAGAAGCCGGGGTCAGTTGAAGTCAGCTGACTTTCGGAAGCAATATGGGGGGAGCAATCATGCTAGATGGGGATCTAGCGGGGGGGGGGGGGGGGGGGGGGGGGAGGATAACTGGGTTGCTGCTGCGGAAATCAAAGAGGAACTGGTAAAAGAAAGGGTGTTCGGGGCGGGAATGCGCCGCCTGGGGAATGGGTGGGTGCGCGGAACCGGGACGTGGGACTGGCCTAGAGAGGGTGATGGCTAGTCGACACGGGAAGGGGGCAGGTAGCCCCCCAGTTCGGCTGATCAAGTGGAACGTGAGAGGCCTAAATGGGCCGATTAAAAGGGCCCGAGTGTTCGCGCACTTGAGAGGACTGAGGGCAGACGTGGCTATGCTTTAGGAGACGCACCTGAAGGTGGCGGACCAAGTTAGGTTAAGGAAAGGATGGGTGGGACAGGTGTTTCACTCAGGGCTGGATGCAAAGAACAGAGGGGTGGCCATACTGGTGGGGAAACGGGTGTCATTCGAAGCTAGGAACATTGTAGCAGACAGCGGAGGCAGATATGTGATGGTGAGTGGCAGACTGGAGGGAATGGAGGTCGTGTTGGTTAACGTATATGCCCCGAATTGGGATGATGCGGGATTTATGAAGCGGATGCTGGGACATATCCCGGACCTGGAGGTAGGAAACCTGATAATGGGGGGGGACTTCAACACCGTGTTGGACCCAGGGTTAGATAGATCTAGACCTAGGACCGGAAGAAGGCCGGCAGCGGCCAAGGTGCTTAGGGGGTTTATGGACCAAATGGGGGGAGTGGATCCGTGGCGATTTGTTAGGTCGAAGGCCAAAGAGTTCTCCTTCTTCTCCCATGTTCACAAGGTGTATTCCCGGATAGATTTCTTTGTTTTGGGAAGGTCACTGATCTCGAGGGTGGAAGGAACTGAGTATTCAGCCATAGCTGTTTCAGATCATGCCCCACACTGGGTGGACCTGGAACTAGGAGAGGAGAGGGAGCAGCGTTCACTCTGGCGACTGGATGTGGGATTACTGGCGGATGAGGGAGTCTGAAGAAGGGTGCGGGGATGTATCGAAAGATACCTGGAGGCCAATGACGACGGGGAGGTCCGAGTGGGAGTAGTATGGGAAGCACTAAAGGCGGTGGTCAGAGGAGAGCTGATCTCCATCGGGGCCCACAAGGGGAAAATAGAGGCCAAGGAAAGGGAAAGACTACTGGGGGAGATTTTGAGGGTAGATAAAGAATACGCGGAGGCCCCGGAGGAAGGACTATACAGGGAGAAGCGACGACTCCAGACGGAGTTCGACCTGTTGACCACAAGGAGGGCGGAGGCACAGTGGAGGAAGGCACAGGGGATGAGATATGAATATGGGGAAAAGGCGAGTCGCCTGTTGGCCCATCAGCTGCGAAAGAGGACAGCGGCGAGGGAGATAGGGGGAATTAGGGATGAAAAGGGAGCTACGGTGCGGAGAGCAGGGAAGATAAACGAGGTGTTTAAGACCTTTTACGAGAGACTTTATAGGTCCCAACCCCCGGAGGTAAAAGAGGAGATGCGGCAGTTTTTGGACCAATTAAGGTTCCCGAGGGTGGAGGAGCAGGAGGTGGACGAGGTTACCAAGGGGCTGGGGAACATGCAGGCAGGGAAGGCCCCGGGACCAGATGGGTTCCCGGTGGAATTTTATAGAAAATATGTGGACTTGTTGGCCCCGCTGCTGGTAAGGACCTTTAACGAGGCCAGAGAAGGGGGCCCCTACCCCCGACAATGTCGGAGGCGACGATATCGCTAATCTTGAAGTGGGAAAAAGATCCGCTGCAGTGCGGGTCCTATAGGCCTATCTCACTGCTAAATGTGGACGCCAAGTTGCTAGCAAAGGTGCTGGCAACGAGGATAGAGGATTGTGTCCCGGGGGTGGTGCACGAAGACCAGACAGGGTTCATAAAGGGGAGACAACTAAATGTCAACGTGCGACGGCTATTAGGGGTGATAATGATGTCCCCAGTAGAGGGGGAGGCAGAGATAGTGGCGGCAATGGATGCAGAGAAGACATTTGATAGGGTGGAGTGGGAGTATCTATGGGAGGTGAGGAGGTTCGGGTTCGGGGACGGGTTTGTCAGCTGGGTTAAACTCCTCTATGGGGCCCCAACGGCAAGTGTGGTCACAGGGTCGGAGTATTTCGACTATACAGGGGAACAAGACAGGGATGCCCGTTGTCCCCATTACTGTTCGCGTTGGCAATTGAACCACTGGCCATAGCGCTGAGAGACTCCAGAAAATGGAGGAGAGGGGTGATTAGAGGGGGAGAGGAACACCGAGTGTCACTCTACGCGGATGACCTACTGCTGTATGTGACAGACCCAGTAGGGGGGATGACAGAGGTCATGCAGATATTGAGGGAGTTTGGAGATTTCTCAGGATATAGTCTTAACATGGGAAAGAGTGAGCTTTTTGTGAAACACCCTGGGGACCAGAGTAGAGGGATAGATGGCCTATCGCTAAGGAGAGTGGAAAGAAACTTCTGATACCTGGGGATTCAGATAGCCAGGAGCTGGGGAACCTTACACAGACTTAATCTGACACGACTGGTGGAACAAATGGAAGAGGATTTCAAAAGGTGGGACATGCAGCCGCTGTCACTGGCGGGCAGAGTGCAGGCAATTAAGATGATGGTCCTCCCGAGGTTCCTATTTGTGTTCCAATGTCCCCCTATACTGATCACTAAGGCCTTTTTAAAAAAAATAGATAGGAGCATCACGAGCTTCGTGTGGGCAGGGAAGGTCCCGAGGGTAAGGAGGGGGTTCCTACAACGTAGTAGAGACAGAGGGGGGACTGGCGTTGCCGAATTTGGGCGACTACTACTGGGCCGCCAATGTGGCGATGATTTGTAAATGGATGATAGAGGGAGAGGGAGCGGCGTGGAAAAGATTGGAGATGAAGTCCTGTAAAGGGACGAGTTTAAAAGCGCTGGTGACGGCGCCACTACCGCTCTCACCAAAAACATTTACCACGAACCCAGTGGTGGCGGCAACATTAAGTATCTGGGGGCAATGGAGGCGACAGAGGGGTGTGCTGGGAGCCTCGGTGTGGTCCCCGATCAGGAACAACCATAGGTTTGCCCCAGGGAGGCTGGATGGAGGATTCCAGAGCTGGCACCGGGTAGGAATCAGGAGAGTGGGAGATTTATTTATAGACGGGACGTTTGCGAGCTTGGGAGCACTTGAGGAAAAGTATAAGCTGCCCGGGAAATTTCTTTAGATATATGCAGGTGAGAGCGTTCACGAAACAACTGGTGAGGGAATTTCTGCTGCTCCCGACACAAGGGATCCAGGACAGGGTGCTTTCGGGGGTGTGGGTCGGGGAGGGCAAAGTGTCAGAGATATACGGGAGATGAGAGAAGAGGGGGAGGAGTTGGTGGGCGAACTGAAGGGAAAATGGGAAGAAGAGCTCGGGGAGGAGATTGAGGAGGGTTTGTGGGCTGATGCCCTAAGCAGGGTAAATTCCTCTTCCTCGTGTGCCAGGCTTAGCCTGATCCAATTTAAGGTGCTGCATAGAGCACACATAACGGGAGCAAGGTTGAGCAGGTTCTTCGGAGTGGAGGACAAGTGTGGGAGGTGCGGGGGAAGCCCGGCGAACCACACACATATGTTTTGGTTGTGTCCGGCACTGGAGGGGTATTGGAGGGGAGTGACGGAGTGATCTCGAAGGTGGTGAAGGTCCGGGTCAAACCAGGGCTGGGGGTTAGCTTTATTTGGAGTTGCGGATGAGCCGGGAGTGCAGGAGGCGAAAGAGGCCGATGTCGTGGCCTTTGCGTCCCTCGTAGCCCGGCGTAGGATTTTACTCATGTGGAAGGAAGCGAAACCCCCCGGACTGGAGGCCTGGATAAACGATATGGCGGGGTTCATAAAACTGGAGCAGATGAAGTTTGCGCTGAGAGGATCGCTCAAGGGTTCACCAGGCGGTGGCAGCCATTCCTCGACTACCTAGCGGAACGTTAGAGGGAAGATAGATGACCAGCAGCAGCAACCCGGGGGGGGGGGGGGGGGGGGGCGGGGGGGGGGGGGGGGGGGGGTTGGGTTTTTGGAGGGGGAGAGGGGGGGGGGGGAGTATTATTTCGTGTTATTTGGTTAGTTTTACCATGTTTAGTTACACAATGTTATATTGCTGTTATCATGTTACTTGTATTTTTATTTCTTTGATTTGTAAGGGAAAAAATTGTGTTTGAAAACTTTAATAAAATATATATTTTTTAAAAAGAAGGGCGACCGTCATGGAAAGCGCTAGTGTTTTATTCTCTGCGAAGGTCGCGCCTTGCCCCTTCTAGGAGCCGCTGCCTGATAACATCAGACCCAATCCAGTTACAAAAGCGTCTCGCATAAGGAGATCTGAGTGCTCCTTAGCTGTAACGTCCCTGGCAGTCACAGTCCCGCACTAGTGGGATCAGGGCCCTCCAGAAGTCCTCGATTGACTCACCAGGTAGTTGAGTACGCGTTGCGAGCGCGTGTCTGGCGAAGAGCGTGTTCGTCTTCTGCTCATAGTTTTTCTTTGAGTCGAGTCATGGCATCAGCGTAATTGGGTGCATCCTGGATCAACGGGAAGACTTTGGAGCTGAGTCTGGAGTACAATATTTGGATCTTCTGAGCCTCTGGAACAGGGGTCGGCGCCGCGTTGATATATGCTTCAAAACAAGCTAGCCAGTGCTGAAAGTCCTTTCTGGCGTCGCTTGCGTGTGGATCCAGCTGCAGTCGATCTGGTTTAATCCGGAGGCCCATCTTCTGAATCTGACACTAATAAATTGAGGCACGATTAATTTGACTGGAGACAAAGTTGAATCCAAACTGAGGCTTTATTAGTGTCAGATGTGTGGCCTCCCACATTAGAATTTTATAAGTTTCTATGAGATTGCCTCTCACTCTTCTAAATGCCAATGAATATAATCTGAACCGACTTAGTCCCTCCTTATATGACAGTCGGCCACCCCAGCAATCAGCCTGGTAAACCTTCGCTGCACTCCTTCCTTCCACAGATAAGGACACCAAAACTGCTCACAATACTCCAGGTGTGGCCTCACCAGTGCCTGACACAATTGCAGTAAAACATCCCTATTCTTATACTCAAATCCTCTCGCTATGAAGGCCAACGTACAACTTAACTTCTTTACTGCCTGTTGTACCTGTGCGTTTACTTTCAGTGACTGATGGATGAGGACACCAAGGTCTCGCTGACTATCCACCTCTCTCAATTTACACCCATTCAAATAATAATCTGCCTTCCTATTTTTGCTACCAAAGTGGATAACCTCACATTTATCGACATTATACTGCATCTGCCAACCATATACCCACTCACTCAGCTTGTCCAAATCCCACTGAAACAACTCTCCTCACAGTTCACTGTCCACCCAACTTTGTACCGTCTGCAAATTTGGAGATAATACATTTAGTTCCCTCATCCAAATCATTATATGATGTGAACGTTGGGATCCAGCACAGATCCCTGTGGAGCCCCACGAGGCATTGCCTGCCAATCGGAAAATGACTCATTTATTCCAACTTGTTGCTTCCTGTCTGCTAACTAGCTTTCTATCTGTCTCAAGACACTACCCGCAATCCCATGCACTTTAACTTTACAGAGTAATTAATCTGCTATGTGAGACCTTTCCGAAAGCCTTCTGAAAGTCAAAATAAACCACATCCACCGGTTCTCCCTGGTCACACTACTAGTTACATCTTCAAAGAATTCTAGTAGATTTGTCAAGCATGATTTTCCTTTTGTAATCCATGCTGATTTTGTCTGATTACACCACTGCTTTCCAAATGCTGTGCTGTGAAATCCTTGATTTTTTTTTGAAGGCATTTTATGAAGCTTCATATTCACAAAAATGCAAAAGCCAACTGTGGCAACAGGTAACAAAACCCCTTCCTCCCTGCATCCCCCCGAAAACCACAGCCCCCACTCATCCTGCTGCCACCTCAGTACCCGACTCTCTTTTCCAACCTATCTAACCCCCAAACAAATTTTTTTTCTAAATGCAGTTACTCTACCAAACTCACTCACACCCCCGTCTTTGGCAGCTCTGTGTCCCACCAACCCAGCAAAATCCGTCTCCGAGCTATCAGGGAGGCAAAGGCCAAGATGTCGGCCTCTCTCCTCACCTGAACTTCCGGATCTTCCGACATCCCAAATATCGCCACCTCTGGACTCGGAGCTACCGCTACCCCCAAAATCTTTGACATTACGCCCTAAAATCCCTTCCAAAACTAACTGAATCTTGGACAAGCACAAAACATACGCATGTGGTTTGCTGGCCACATCTATCCTCCACCCCTGGTGGGAAAGGAACCAACTCATCCTGGACACCGTCATGTGAGCTTTACGCACCACCTTAAATTGGATAGGACTTAACCTAGTACACAATGAGGATGCATTCACCCTCTACAAAGCTTCCCTCCACACTCCGGCCGCCAACGCCTCCTGCTACTCCTCATCCCACTTGTGCCCGACCTTCTCCACGGGAGCACACTCCCTCTTTATTAGCTCCCCATACATGCCCGCCTGCCCTCCCCAAATTCATCCTCGGAGAAAAGCTTCTCCCAGAACAACGGGAGCAGGAGCGCCGGAAAATGCAGCACCTCCTTCCTAACAAAGTCCCTAACCTGCAGATACCTGAACTGATTCCCCTTTGGTAACTGGTACATCTCCTTGAGCTCTTCCAGGTCTGCAAACTTTTCACCCACAAACAGATCCCTGAAGTACTCTATCCCTACCTGCCGCCACCACCGGAACTTCGCATCCAACCTCACCGGCACAAACCTATGACTGTCGCAAATCAGCGCCCACAGCGACGTGCCATGCAATCCAAAGTGCTGTCGACACTGGTTCCAAACCCTTAGTGTTGGTACCACCACCAGACTTGTGGAGTATCCAACCAGTGAGAACGGAAGGGGCCCTCAAGCTGGTCCCCCTACACGACGCAGCCTCCATCCACCCCCCAACTGACCGCTCCTCCACCACACAATTCCTAGCCATTGCAATGTTTGCTGCCTAGTAGTAATTCAACAAGCTCAGCAATGCCAACCCCCCCTGTCCATCCATCTCCAAGAACACCCTCCCCACCCACGGAGGCCCTCCCCGCCCACACAAACCTCAAAATCAACCATTCACCTTCCCAAAAAAGGAATTGGGAAGAAAAATCAGGAGGTTCTGAAATACAAACATATCCTACGGCAGCACTGTCATCTTCACCGTCTGCACGCACCCCACCAAAGACAATGGCAACACATCCCACCTCTTAAAATCCGCCTTCATCCCTTCTACCAGCCACACCAAGTTCAGCTTGTGCAGCGTGCCCAACTCTGCGGCATCAGTGTCCCAAGATGGCGAAAGCTCGCCTCCACCACCCGAAATGGCAATTCTCCCAGCCTCCTCTCCTGTCCCCATGCATTAATTGGGAACACCTAGCTTTTCCCCATATTCAGCTTGTACCCTGAAAAGTGGCCAAGCTCACCCAGAATCTCTATGATCCTATCGAAGATCTCAATCGGATCCGGAATATACAACAGGAGGTAATCTGTGTACAAAGGAACTAGGTGATCGACAACAACCAACCCCCCCCCACCCCCCTGACTCAATCCCCCTCTACCCCCTTCCCCCCCCCCCCCCCCCCCCCCCCCCCAATCATCACACCAACGGATCAATTGCTAGGGCAAAGAACAGACGAGTGAGCAGGCATCCCTGCCTTGTCCCCCAACATAACCCAAATGAATCCAAACTAACCTTATTTGTCCAAACACTTATTTTAGGTGCCTTGTACAGCAACCGAACCCAAACCACAAACCCCTGCCCAAACCCGAATCAACCCAACACCTCAAACAGATATGCCCATTCAACCTCGATTAAACTCCTTCTTTGCATCCACTGCCACCACCACTTCCAGTTCTCGGCCTTCAGAGGGCATCATAATAACATTAAGCAGCCTCCGTACATTCACCGACAGCTGCTGCCCCTTCACGAACTTCGGGAACTCCAACCTGTCCAAAAACTGCCTCATCCCTTCATCCCCCACCAGAGGCTCCAAGTCATACAACCTTCAATAGATGGCCTCAAAAACCCCATTCACCCCCTCCGGCTCCAACACCCTGTCATCCCTCACCCTTCCAATCTCTCTCTCGCCACCGCCTACTTCCTCAACTGATCGGCAAACATCCTACTCGCTTTCTCCCCATACTCATAAACCACCCCTCTGGCTCCAGACAACTGTCCCACCACCTTTCCACTGGACACCATCCCAAACTCCATCTGGAACCTCTGCCTCTCGTTTAGTAACACCTCCTCAGGCGCCACCGAATATCTCTGGTCCACCCTCAGAATGCCCTCCTCCAACCTCAGCCTCTCTGCCCGTTCCGCTCTCTGTGCGCCCAAATGATATAAATTCCCACCTTAACACCGGTTTCTGTGTCTCCCACACGTGGCGGCAGAAACCTCCCTCGCTTTAATCAGCTCCACATAATTTTGGATGGCCACCCTCACCCTCTCACAGACGCCATTGTCTGCCAGCAATCCCACATCCAACCTTCACTGCGGCCGCTGAGCCTCCCCTGCACCACCCGCAAATCCAACCGTGCGGCACGTGGTCAGAAACCACAATCGTCGCGTACTCTGATCCAACCAGCCCCGCAAACACTGCCTTGTCTAACATAAAGATATCAATCTGGGGGTACACCCTGTACACGTGAGAGAGGTACGAAAACTCATTCGCCTTCGGCCTCTTAAACTGTCATGGGTGCCCCCCATACGCTCCTGATGCACGATCAATGACCACTAAAGCGAGGTTGTAGTCCAACTGAAGGCTTTAATAAGCTAGATGTTTCCCCCAGCAGCTCAGGTACAGAATGAAGGCTGCTGGGGCGGCACGGGTTCTTATACCCCGCCTAGCAGGGCGGAGCTACCATACATCGTAACCAATAGAAAGCATACAGTTTTCACCAATGGTGCTCCAGCCTATCAGGTACCGTAATACCTCTAATACTACATTCACCCCCTGTTAAAAAAGAGTCCGCCGGAGGTGGTGGCCTGATACTACAAACATGGCAACGTGGTAGAATTAGTTATGCAGTAACCGAAATACCTCCGTACAGTGTTTTGTAATTATTTACAATTCTGATAGCTATTTACAATTGATGATTTAAATTTACAGTTTACAGTTTACAATTTAAAATGAAGCAATCGGTTGATCGGGGGCCCTGGTCGTCCTCTGTGATCGTCGGAGCTTCGGTGGTGACTCCGGTGGAGGCTCGGGCATCTGTGACTCGGGGAGCGTGGCCTCGATCTCGGTGGCAGCTTCGACACCCCTAGACGGCGCTGGTGGGGAAATCGGTTGACCTCGGAAGGGAGCACCTGCGGGGAACGTCGGTGGGTGGGGGTCCTAGACGGGGCCGGCGGAAGGACTGATCCTCCTGGAAGGTGCCCTGGTGGAGGAGAGGATGGGACTGGTGGCTGGGGTGTGCGTGGGGCTCAGGTGGGCGCCAGGTCTCGTAGGGAGACCGTATCTTGTTGGCCGTCGGGGTAGACGTACTGGGTGTTAGCATGGAGCAGATGGACCCTCTCGTCCAACGGGTCCGACTTGTGTGCCCGCACATGTTTTCGGAGCAGGATGGGTCCGGGTGCTGCCAGCCAGGTCGGGAGCGAGGTCCCAGAGGAGGACTTCCTGGGGAAGACATGGAGACGTTCGTGAGGTGTCTGGTTGGTGGTGGTACAAAGCAATGACCGGGTGGAGTGGAGGGCATCCGGGAGGACTTTCTGCCAGCGGAACACTGGGAGATTCCTGGACCGTAGGGCCAGTAGGACGGTCTTCCAGACCGTTCCGTTCTCCCTCTCTACCTGTCCATTACCCCAGAGGTTGTAACTGGTCGTCCTGCTCGAGGCAATGCCCCTGCTGAGCAGGAATTGATGCAGTTCGTCGCTCATAAAGGAGGACCCCCTATCAGTGTGTCTGTAAGCGGGGAACCCGAACAGTGCAAAGATGCTATGGAGGGCCTTGATGATCGGTGGTTGCGGTCATGTCGGGGCAGGGGATGGCGAATGGGAACCGGGAGTACTCGTCAATCACGTTCAGGAAGTACGTGTTGCGGTCGGTGGAGGGGAGGAGGCCTTTGAAGTCAATGCTGAGGCGTTCAAAGGGACGGGAAGCCTTTACCAGGTGCGCTCTCTCTGGCCGGTAGAAGTGCGGTTTGCACTCCACGCAGATTTGGCAGTCCCTGGTGGCAGTCCTGACCTCCTCGATGGAGCAGGGCAGGTTGCAGGTCTTGACAAAATGGAAAAAGTGAGTGACCCCTGGGTGACAGAGGTCCTCGTGGAGGGCTCGGAGGTGGTCCACTTGTGCGGTGGCACATGTGCCGCGGGACAGGGCGTCAGGAGGGTTATTTAGCTTCCTGGGACGGTACAAGATCTCGTAGTTGTGGGTGGAGAGTTCGATCCTCCACCGGAAGATCTTGCAGTTTTTTATCTTGCCCCGCTGTGCATTATCAAACATGAAAGCAACCGACCGTTGGTCAGCGAGGAGAGTAAATCTCCTGCCGGCCAGGTAATGCCTCCAATGTCGCACAGCTTCTACTATGGCCTGGGCCTCCTTTTTGACTGAGGAGTGGCGGATTTCGGAAGCATGGAGGGTACGTGAGAAGAAGGCCACTGATCTGCCCGCTTGGTTGAGGGTGGCCGTCAGAGCTACGTCAGACGCATCGCTCACGACCTGGAAGGGGAGGGACTCGTCGATGGCGTGCATTGTGGCCTTTGCAATGTCTGCTTTGATGCGGCTGAAGGCCTGGGGGGCCTCTAGCGACAGGGGAAAAGCTGTGGATTGGATCAGGGGACGTGCCTTGTCCGCATAGTTGGGGACCCACTGGGCGTAGTAACTGGAAATCCCTAGGCAGCGCTTCAGGGTCTTGGAGCAGTGAGGGAGGGAGAACTCCATAAGGGGGGCACATGCGTTCAGGGTCGGGGCCGATAACTCCATTTCGCACTACGTAGCAGAGGATGGCTAGGCGGTCGGTGCTAAACACGCATTTATCCTTGTTGTATGTAAGGTTAAGGATTTTTGCGGTCTGGAGGAATTTTCGGAGATTGGTGTCGTGGTCCTGCTGGTCCTGGCCGCAGATGGTGACATTATCGAGATACGGGAATGTTGCCCGTAAACCGTACCGGTCAACCATTCGATCCATCTTGCGCTGGAAGACCAAAGGGAACCCTTAAGAAGTGGTAGAGCCGCCCATCTGCCTCGAAGGCAGTGTATTTGCGGTCACTAGTGCGGATGGGGAGCTTGTGGTAGGCGGACTTGAGATCCACCGTGGAGAAGACCTTATAATGCGCGATCCTGTTTACCAGGTCGGATATGCGGGGGAGAGGGTACGCGTCCAGCTGCGTAAACCTGTTGATGGTCTGACTGTAGTCGATGACCATCCTATGCTTCTCCCCGCTCTTTACCACCATTACTTGAGCTCTCCAGGGGCTGTTACTGGTTTCAATGACCCCTTCCCTCAGTAGCCTTTGGACCTCTGATCTAATAAAGATCCGGTCCTGGGCACTGTACCGTCTGCTCCTGGTGGTGATGGGTTTGCAATCCGGGGTGAGGTTCGCAAACAGGGAAGGCGGGTCGACCTTAAGGGTCGCGAGGCCGCAGACAGTAAGGGGGGTTATAGGGCCGCCGAATTTGAAGGTTAGACTTTGGAGGTTACACTGGAAATCTAAACCCAGGAGTGTAGCCGTGCAGAGGTGGGGACGGACGTAGAGACGGAAATTTTTGAACTCCCTTCCCTGGACTGTGAGGTTTGCTACACAAAACCCCTTTATCTCCACTGAGTGTGAACCGGAGGCCAGGGCGATTTTTTGATTAACGGGGTGGACGAGGAGAGAACAGCGCCTTTCCTTGTTGGGGTGTATGAAGCTCTCCGTGCTCCCAGAGTCGATTTGGCAGGATGTCTTGTGTCCGTTGATGAATACAGTCGTTGTAGCAGTTGAGAGTGTTCGAGGCCGGGAGTGATCCAGGGTCACCGAGGCTAATCGCAGCAGTTGAGAGTTCTCTTCGGGCAGTGCGTGGTCAGCCGAGCTGGGGTCCTGGGGGTTCATCCAAGATGGCGGCTCCCATTGGTCGCATATGGCTGGGGGTGCACAAAATGGCGGCGTCCATCCCTCTAACGTGACGTCCGCGGGGCAAGATGGCGGCGCCCGGGGTCCGCACGTGGCCCTGGAATAGGAAGATGGCGGCGACTGTTGGCCGCATGGGGGCCGTGGGGAGGTTTGTGGTGGTGGTCCGCATTCGCCGCCGGAGACCGCGGCAACCACATGGGCCTGACATACCCCCATGAAATGACTCTTTTTGCCGCATCCCTTGCAGGTGGATGCGCGGGCCCCCGGGGTTGCCAGGCCGCCTTGCAGCGCAGGCTTGTGAGGGGATGAGGGATGTCTCGGGGTCGGCTGTGGAGGGGTTCCACGCTGCCGAGGGGGCTGCCGCGCGGTCGGGAACGTAAGCGCGGGCATTCCTGTAGGCCACGTCCAGAGAGCCGGCAAGGGCCCGTGCCTCCTTGACACCCAGAGTGTCTTTTTCTAGCAGTCGCTGGCGGATTTGTGAGGATATCATACCTGTCACGAAAGCGTCCCGGACCAAGAGTTCAGTGTGTTTTCTCGCCGAAACTTGCGGGCAACTGCAGTTTCTCCCCAACACCAGGAGTGCACGGTAGAATCCTTCCAGTGATTCCCCAGGGGTTTGTCGCCTTGTTGCAAGCAGGTGCCGGATGTAGACCTGGTTTACCGGGCGAATATAATGTCCTTTTAGCAGCTCTATTGCTGCATCAAAGTCTTCCACTTCCTCGATGAGGGTGTAAATCTCCGGGCTCATCCTTGAGTGCAGAACTTGCATTTTCTGCTCTCCAGTGGGTATGTTTTCGGCCATCCCGAGATACCCTTTAAAGCACACCAGCCAGTGCTTGAAGATTGCCGCTGAGTTCGCCGTGTGGGGGCTGAGTTGCAGACACTCCTGCTTGATTCGGAGCTCCATCCTTTTTTCCCCCAAAAAACTAGCTTATAAAATTGATGCATGATCAATGACCACTAAAGCTAGGTTGTAGTCCAACTGAAGGCTTTAATAAGCTTGATATTTCCCCCAGCAGCTCAGGTACAGAATGAAGGCTGCTGGGGCGGCACGGGCTCTTATACCCCACGTAGCAGGGCGGAGCTACCATACATCCTAACCAATAGAAAGCATACAGTTTCCACCAATGGTGCTCCAGCCTATCAAGTACCGTAATACCTCTAATACCACAGTTCCATAAACGCCCTCACCATAGCCAAAACCTTCAGTGACCTGGGGCACAACCAGTCCAACCTAGGATCTGGAACCGTATTGAAATCTCCCCCCATGACTCTGATGCATGTACAAGTACAGAATGTTCCCTCGAATTTGCCTCAAAAATCCACATCATCCAATTTGGATCATATACATTCACTAGGACAGCCGGCGTCCCCTCTAGCTTCCCATTAACCATCACGAACCTACCCCCGGATCGATTACAATACTGCCGACCTCAAAGGCCATCCTGTTGTTGACCAGCACCGCCATCCACTTCGTTTTCATATCCAGCCCAGAGTGGAACACCTGTTCCATCCAACCCTTCTTCAGCCTCGTCTGGTCCCCCAGCTTCAGGTGGGTCTGCTGAAGAAACACAACGTCCGTCTTCAAACTCCTTAAATGTGCAAAAACGTATACCACCCCTACGAATGATTTTTTTGCCCCTTGGTGTTTCTTAACTCTACCCATGCAGATTCCATATCGTCTGTGTGAATATCTTTCCTCAATATTGAATCAATATAAGACCATAAGACAAAAGAGCAGAATTAGGCCACTCAGCTCATCGAGTCTGCTCCGCCATTCAATCATGGCTGATATTTTGCTCATCCACATTTTCCTGTCTTCTCCCCATAATGCCTGATCCTCTTATTAATCAAGAACCTATCTATCTCTGTCTTTTAAAGGCACTCAGCGATTTGGCCTCCACAGCCTTCTGCGGCAAAGAGTTCCATAGATTCACCACCTCTGACTGAAGAAATTCCTCCTCATCTCTGTTTCAAAGGATTGTCCCTTTAGTCTGAAATTGTGTCCTCTGGTTCTAGTTTTTCCTCCAAGTGGAAACATCCTCTCCACGTCCACTCCATCCAGGTCTTGCAGTATTCTGTAAGGTTCAATAAGATCCCCCCTCATCCTTCTAAACTCCAACGAGTACAGACCCAGAGTCCTCAACCATTCCTCATATGACAAGCTCTTTGTTCCAAGGATCATTCTTGTGAACCTCCTCAGCACCCTTTCCAAGATCAGTACATCCTTACTTAGATACGGGGCCCAAAACTGCTCACAATACTCCAAATGGGGTCTGACAAGAGCCTTATACAGCCTCAGAAGAACACCTGTGCTCTTGTATTCGAGCCCTCTTGACATGAATGCTAACATTGCATTTGCCTTCCTAACTGCCGACTAAACCTGCACATTAACCTTAAGACAATCTTGAACACGAACTCCCAAGTCCCTTTGTGCTTCTGATTTCCTAAGCATTTCCCCATTTATAAAATAGTCTATGCCTCCATTCCTCCTTCCAAAGTGCATAACCTCACACTTTTCCATATTGTATTTCATTTGCCACTTCATTGCCCACTCTCCTAGTCTGTCCAAGTCCTTCTGCAGACCCTCTGCTTCCTCCATACTACCTGTCCCTCTACAGATCTTCGTATCATCTGCAAACTTATCTATAATGTCTTCAGTTCCTCCTTCCAGATCATTAACGTATATTGTGAAACATTGTGGTTCCAGCACCGACCCCTGACGCTAGTCATCGGCTGCCATCCTGAAAAAGACCCCTTTATCCCCACTCTCTGCCTTCTGCCAGTCAGTCAATCCTCTATCCTTGCCAGGATCTTTCCCTTAACACCATGGGCTCTTAACTTATTTAATATCTTCTTTATTCAACAATGCAACTCCATCACCATTTCCTTTCTGTCTGTCCTTCCTAAAAACTGAATAGCCCTCAATGTTTAGTTCTCATCCTTAGCCACCTTGGAGTCATGTCTCCGTAATTCCAACTTGGTTAGTCAAATGATAAGCTTTAGGGGCATCTTAAAAGAGATGACAGAGGTAGAAAGTCAGAGAGGTTTAGGGGAAGACTTCCAGCTGATGAGCTAGGCAGCCAAAGGCATTACCACCAATGGTGGAGCAATTCAAATTGGGAGCCCTCAAAAGGCTACAGTTAAAGGAGGTGAGGAGCAGTCTGGAGGAGGCTTCAGGAACATGCAGGGAGGCTACTACTTTGTCAGTGGGAGTGTGGAAGGAGGGGGCCTGTGACCTGACTGTGGTGTAGGGTGTGCTTCCTGCTCCCAGAGGCAGGAGACAGATCCCAGAGGGAGGGTGGGTATCTGAAGACAGAGAAAATGATAAGGTTGAGAGGAAGCATTCCTGTTCCTCTTGGCTCACGAGCAGTGTTGTAAACACACTAAACTTTTTCCTAAAGCTGTCCTTTGCTCCCTTGAACTCCTAAGCATCCGGAGGTCAGCAAAATTGGGAGGGCCAGGGCTAAAGATGTAAAGTAGTTTACCAGTCTCATTATAATATTTAAATAGCCAAACCACCTTCTGGGAGTGGGTTTGTTGCTTATTAGCTTCTGTCAAATAAGAAAGTCGGCAAGTTGTAAGTGGGTTGAAATTTAGATTTGCGATTTTAAATATTTTCATATTCTTAACCCCGACATTACCATTTTGGAGTTGAAGTTACCGTCTTTAAATCTGGAGTCAGGTCCTAATATGACTGGGGTAGAGCATTGTGAGGCCCTCTTGTGGGTGCAGTCTTGTTTTTGACACAGCATTTAAGTAGGACTCTAGTTCAGTGTCAAACCTGGTTTAAACATTGGTGTATGTTTCCCAAAAGTCTCTTCCTAGACTATTATTTTTAATGTTCTGAGTTAGTGAATACTCCTGTCTGCACTCTCAAAATATTTAGGATTTACCATCCTGAAACATGCAGATTTTCTTTCCGGTCTGATTTTAGACATGCTGTATAACTCAAGTCACCTCCAGACTGGAATCAATTCAGCATAAACCAGTTTCAGACTGGTAGTGACATTGTAAATGCTGCATAAACTAATTTCAAATATGTCTGAATCAAAAATCTAATTTTACATTGAAATGGATGCATAGCAGAGAAAGTGAATGGGCCATATTAAGTTATCTCCAAGCTCAAAGAAATAAAGTTGTAAATTTCCATATGTCACAGACTATGATGTCTCACGGTCACTTCCTTAGCAAGGAACAGTTGTGGGGAAATTTGGTTGCAATTAGGACAACCCCAAAATCAGAAGTAATGAACATCAAACTGTAATCTTTTACCATCTGCGTTTGTATGACATCTTACAACAGATTTGCAAGTTTTGACAGTTTGAATAGTTTTTATTTACTGGTGATTATGCCACTACTGGTCAATTGAAAATTTACAGGTTCAAAGGCAAAACCTATTTATCCTTGAAGACCTTGATACAACTGATAAAATAAAGAAATTATGGTACTGTATTAAAATTAAAAATTGATTGACAAAAGTAAATTAAAATAAGGTTATTAATAAGTGGGAAAATTAATGTTGAGTACCTTTTACAACATTATATCGTCTGAGTCTCGTAAAACTACATGTTAACTACACTAGGGGCGTGATTTAATGGCCTCGCTGTACCCAACCTGGCGACGGACGTGGCCTTTGAATCTTGCAAGGTTTGCGACACTCAAAATGTCTCGCAAGATTCAACAGAATCTCACAAGATGTCACGATCTGGATCTCACCCTCACTGGGCTAAGCACTCACTCGTTAGTGCAGTAAATGACGGAAGTGCGGCCTCGATGGGGCAATCCCAGCTGAGGCCATAGAAAAGGGCAAAGTGGCGTCAAGTAGCGGGGTCTTTATCGGCGCTGCAGGTGCTGGGAAACACGCCGCTAAATGGGGCCGAAATGGGACTCTTTTTGTCTCGTTAAATTGCGCCCTAGGTTACTTTCAAAACTATTTGAAAGTTATGATTTTCCCCCATTTAACCCTTGCTTTGCTAAAACCTCTAAACAGCAGTGCTTTCAGGGTTTTTAAAAGAAGTATTATAGGAAACCTGCAAAATGTGAAGTTGTTTTGTGACACTGACACCTTCTGTAGCTAGATGGCTTGTGTGCTAATATCCCTTTGTCTTGCTGGAGCTGTGTGCAGTTAATAGGGACCTCTGTTGTTTAAGATGCTGATTGAGCACCATCTGAACACACTGGAATTTAGGTGGGGTACTTGTTTGCAACTGAAGCTCTTGTTTTCAACTTGTATGTACACATAGCCTAGTTTTTCTAATTATGCAAACCACATGTTGTTTCTGTCAGTTTTTTTAAACAACCCTGTTTTAGTGTACTTCTGATTTAACCTCATCCCCCAGCTAGAAAGATCTTTAGAATCACAGTTCTTGTCTGTCACTCTTCTATTGGTCGATGATTTTTTTGTAGAAGGTACATTCTTCCAGGAGAGGATTGGGCCCAGCATATTTTAGTTTTGATTAATGTGAGGCACTGAGCTTAATTTTATTCCTTAGCACCCTGGCTAAAATCTAGGAAAATATACTCAAATGAATTAAAAAATCATTTGATGGTGGTATCCATTGCTCTGGAGCAATCCTCTAAGTAGGGCACAGCAGTATGTTTTTAATGGCTACCAGGCGATCTACTTTTGATCCCCATAATGATGATAATTTTACTCAGGAAAGAAGCAGTCACGTAGCAACTTAGTAAGTTATGCCATATGTCAGTTTCACAGTCTGGTCAAGTATAGCTCAAATGATTCATATTTAATTTCAATACATTTACGTGGTCAATTTTAGAACTTTCTTCAACAGATGCATCAATAAGGTTCTATAATTCTCACTTCTAAAAATCATTATGACCAAGCTTAAAATAATTCGTTTGTAGTTAATAACTATTATAACTATTAGTATAATCATTGAAAAATAATTAATTGATAGTTAATTAAGGAAACCAGCTTGAACTGGTTTTTGCTGTACAGGATTCAGTGAGCGCCTTTGTTTCAGAACATATAAATTCAAATATTCTCTGTGAAACTTTCATTTAGGGCGGTATGGTGGCACAGTGGTTAGCACTGCTGCCTCACAGCACCAAGGGCCCGGTTCGATTCCGATTCTGGGTGACTGTCTGTGTGGAGTTTGCATGTTCTCCCTGTGTCTGCATGGGTTTCCTCCGGGTGCTCCGGTTTCCTCTCACAGCCCAAAGATATGCAGGTTAGGTGGATTGGCAATGGTAAAAAAAAATTGACCATTAGTGTCCAAAGATATGCAGGTTCGGTGGGGCTACGGGGATCGGGTGGGGGAGTGTGCTTAGGTAGGGCGCTCTTTCTGATGGTTGGTGCAGAGTCATTGGGCCAAATGGCCTCCTTCTGCACTGTGAAGATTCTATGGATTCTCTGGAGTGTGAGAGTCTGGTGAGTTCAGGGACGTTGGTGGGGAGGGTGGTGCTCCTATGATTATACAAACTTTCTCACCCTGTAGGAACTGGTTCTTGCTTTACTACAGGGGAAGAAGAGAGCTGTATTAGAGTGTATCCTGTAAGTGGTTAAGGCCTATTTTACTCCCAGGTTTAAAACAACAGCAATTTGTGGTAAGATTAATAAAATACATAAAAGAAAATAAATAATTGGATAAAATAATTGAGTAATTTATCAAAGTCCATAAAGATGTCAGAACAGGTGATGTGTCAAGGCTGCAGCATGTGGGAGCTCCATACTGTACCAGTATGATCCAGGGAAAGCATGGCTGCAGTAAGTGTTTGTGACTTGCAGAGCTTTGTTTCAGAGTCATTGAGCAGGAGGCTGAGGTGCAGTCACTGAAATGCATTGGGGTGGGAGAGCTACCTACATGGTTTGTACCATGAGGCTATTTTTGGAATTGTTTAGCTAGTTTTCAACTGAACTATACTTGTGGAATTTATCACCCATTAGATTTTTGTTTTAGGAAAGGATGGACTCTAAGTCATCCTCTGGTGTCCTTTACAAAAACCTTTCCTGTTCTTTCTCTAATTTGTGTTTACTTAATCTGCCCCTCTCTCTGCCCTGATAACGTAATTGTGTCTGTAGATTTTTGGACAAGTGGAAACACCAGGAAGCAGATTTTATGGCCTTCCCCTGGCGTATTTGAAGCTAAGATAGCTCATCGAATAAAGTGGTTTCCTTCCCACCATCCTTGACCAGTCTCTTAAATTACAGTAGGCAAGGAGGTCCTTGATGGTCCGCCAATCTGACGCCTATTGAGGTCCTTAAAAACTATTTTACATGTGGGAGATGAAGGTGGAAGCAAGGCATGTAACTCAACAGTTCTCAGTAGACACTTATCAGTGGAACTTCCCATTGAAGCCACGCCACATCTTTGGGAAACCTGCAGGGAGGGGTGCGCTTCCAGTTGGAAAAGATAATCCCCAGCCATTATATATTATATTTTATATATTGTTGGAGTAATGTTATTACAAACCCTGGGTTTGAATACATACAGGCACGATGTCTGTTAAAGCTCTGATTGAGGAGTCGTAAAGGTGGAGGTAATCATTGACTCTAACCATTTACTTGTTTACATATAGATGACCAATGGAATATTCTTTATGGAAAGGAGGTTCCCTGGGGTGTCGATAATTTAGTCCTAGCTAAAAAGGCCACAGGACATCTTTTAAAAAATAAATTCAGTGTACCCAATTCTTTTTTCCAATTAAGGGCAATTTAGCGTGACCTACACTGCACATCGTTTGGGTTGTGGGGTGAAACACACGCAGACATGGGAAGAATGTGCAAACTCCACACGGACAGTGACCCGGGGCCGGGATTGAACCCGGGACCATGGCGTCGTGAGGCAGCAGTGCTAACCATTGCACCACCATGAATCCCTGTCATCATCTTAATGCGATACAGATGATGTAATTAATGGGAGAAACCAGGTCTGTCTGTGGTTTTGGCAGTTTGGTCATTGGATTTGAGTCTGAGGGGAAGCACGGTAGCACAAGTGGATAGCACTATGGCTTCACAGCACCAGGGTCCCAGGTTCGATTCCCCGCTGGGTCACTGTCTGTGCGGAGTCTGCACGTTCTCCCCGTGTCTGCGTGGGTTTCCTTCGGGTGCTCCGGTTTCCTCCCACAGTCAAAAGACATGCAGGTTAGGTGGATTGGCCATGGTAAATTGCCCTTAGTGACCAAAAAGTAGGGGTTATTTGCTTATGGGGATAGGGTGGAAGTGAGGGCTTAAGTGGGTCGGTGCAGACTCGATGGGCCGAAGTCCTCCTTCTGCAGTCTATGTTCTATGTTCTAAGACAAGCTGTTCCCGAAAGTGTCTCTCTCCAAAGGTCTGCACAGAGAACAGCAAGTAACACTGATTGCTAACTTTATTTATGAGTGGATTTTGAATTGTATTGGGTTGTTTAGTTGGCATATATATGGTGGCAGGTGTAGATAGTGAGTTAAAATGTTTCCTTTTATCTGGGAATTGTCTGACTGATAATTGTAAAGCTATTTCTTTGATGTTAATGTGAATAATTCTGTGTATAAATTAAAGTTTGTTTTAACATAAAGATACCTATTGGTCAGGATCATTACTCCTAGAGTGAAGTATCCTTTCCTCATAGTTTTACAAATTAAAAAAAATTGTTTGAGGTTCTCGTCCGGTAACCTAACAAAAATTGAGGTCTGGTTCACTATCCTAACACTCACCTTCAGATGAATGTAATCTGTCTGGTTCATTATTCTTTATCCTGGATAATGCTGAATATGATGTTCCACATTCTCACTCCAAAGATCTGACAAAAAAGATGATTAGTGGGAAAGGCACAATTGCAGTGAAAAAGAAGCGATTCTGTTGTATAGTTTTATCCATCTGTATTTGTTTGATTGCAGGTAGCTCCGCGAAGATCCCCATACATTTGTATCATATCATTCATAAAGGAATTGTATGCCACAATGAAAATGATTGCTTGAAAGTTATGAATGAAAGAAAAGTGACCAGAATAAAAACTCTTTGTTGTGCATACATTGCTGTAAATATCAAGTGAGTTAAATTAGGATTAAATGCTTACAAAACAGAGGCGGCAGTTTGGAATGCTTTGTATTTTTCCATTTGCTTCTAAAGTTCAAATATTAAACTTTCCGTTGCCTATTTGTAAAGCAACAGAGTATTATAAATACCAAATTTGCGCAAGGAAGCTTTGAGAGAAGACAATACTTGAGAGATAAAACCAAATCCATCAAAAGTGACTTTTAATATTTTACTGCTCTGCAAATTGGATGATTCAGTTAGCACTGAATCACTGTTAGCACTGACTCAGGAAACACTGTGCTGAATTTCACAGCTGAACAAGAACATTGAAGGAAGAATACTGAAATGCAAGACCCAAAGCTGATGCATTGAATTCAATGTTAAAGTTTCCTAAATATGGTAGGTTCTGAATATTCTTCAAAATCTGAAGCAATACGAATTCTTTTGCGATTTTGAAGAATTCATATTTTGAAGTGCCAGTTTGTTAAAATGGTGCACATCTTGTGTATTTGAGGCCTTCTTGAATTGTTTACTGCTGAGAAAGGTGTAACAATCTGACAGACCATAGAACCGTAGAATCCCTTCAGTGCAGAAGGAGGCCATTCAGCCCATCGAGTCTACACCGATCCTCTGAAAGAGCATCTTACCTCAGCTCACTCCACCACCCCATCCCCGCAACCCCACCTAACCTGCACATCATTGGACACAAAGGGGAATTTAGCATAGTCAATCCATTAAACCTGCAGTCTTTGGACAGTGGGTGGAAACCGGAGCACCCGGGAGGAAACCCACACAGATGCAGGGAGGAAGTGCAAACTCCACACAGTCAACCAAGGCCAGAATTTAAATTGGGTCCCTGGTGCTGTGAGGCAGCAATGCGAACCCCGTCGGACACACGCAGCACTGACCGGCTACTCTGAGCCGGTGTGTCCTGAGGGTATTGGCAGCTGTGCCGCATTTTACCTTTTTCCTTTTGTTGCCCATTTAGTGCATTTTTGATGAAAACTACAATATTCTTATGTGTCTGTGTGTATACTGTCTATTCTCATGACTTTATCTTCTTGGTTCTCTCCCACATCGTTCTCATGTACACAGGGGAAGGGGAATTTTAACCTGTACGAGGTGAGAGAGGGGTGAGTTTCAGTGCATGCAGGAGATTAAAGCTGCAAACAAAATTAGCATGTCGGAAACTTGACATGATTCCGCTGATTTATGCCTTTAAATGGTGTGTGCGCTTGGAGACACCTCCATGAGGCAGGCAGTTCAGTGATTATAATGTGTAACATGCCAGCACATGGGTTTCCCATGCTGTCTGAAACTTGCGTCAGGCTAACAAGGTGAGAGTACGGCAAGAGTTGGCGGAGCTATGAAATTGACAAGCTGAAAAAATGCCAAATACTGAATCTGGGAAGCTGCTTTCCCGCCTGAATGAAAAGCTTTTCGCTCAGGATTTGTTCTGAGAATGTACTTCCACTGCTTTGGATGTGAATACTATCACTTTGGAGGTGATTTCCAAAATCTTGGACTTTTTTGACTTGAATCTGCACTTCCCTCCTGACAGTATTCGCACCTGCATGGGGGCAACTAATGCAGCTCATGAGGAACAGCAGGGAGAACCAGCAACACCAGGTGCAGCAGCTGCCTTTGCCTTGCTCCACAAGGCAAGGGAGATGGACACAGAGCTCCTGCTCAAATGAGGTGATGCCCCAACACAGAGTATATGGACATCTCTGAAGCATGCTCGGCAGATTTCTGATAGCATGGTCAGCCTCCTGAAACAAGACACTTTCCCAGTGGGCCAGGTGGGCATGTATTGCCAGTGACTGTCAATGTCACCATGGCCTGCATTTCTTCAATTCCGACTGCTTCTAGGGATCTGCGGGTGACATCTGCAGGATTTCACAACCTTGAGATGCCATGTTGCCAAGGCTGTCACTTACGTCCACTTTGCTCCAGATGGGGCCAATCAGAACAGGAAGGCTTTCATATTTCTTACCTCCCTGGATGGCCACAGGTACAGGGAGCCATACTGCGTATCCATGTGGCAACCAAAGCACCCTCAGAACATGCAGCAGTGTCCATCATTCGATGGGAATTCCACTCCATCAGCTGGCATGTAACCACTGGAAAGCATGCATACACTTCTGTGCAAGATATCCTGGAAGCTGCCGCACTGTCTTCATTCTGAACCAATCATACCTCCCACTAATCTTTGCAAATTCAGGCAGAGTGAATGGTTGACTCCTCAGGGCCAAGAGCTGCCTGTAATGACATGGCTGATTACAGCAGTATGGAACTCTACAACCGATGAACGGGGAAGTTACAACTGGAGCCAGATGAGCTCAAGAATGGTCATTGAGGGAGACATTTGTATGAAGGAGATATCATTTCGTTTCCTGGACAGATCTGGGGTCTGAGCTTCAGAATGTAGCAGCAAGGGGTGTAGAATTGTTGTGGTCTACTGTGCCTGGCACAACCGTTCTACATCCTCAGAGGAGGAGCCTGATGTGACAGGGTTTATGCAGACGCTCGGGCTCCCAATGTGAGGAACTCAGTGAAATTGCAGTTCCTCCCGTGCACAATTTTCATGTGCTAGTGTGGGTTTTGGAAGCAACCTCCTTGTAGAACTTGTGACCATTAGAAGCTTGCTGAGGAGTCAGAAACATTCTGAAAGGCAAGTGTAAAATGTTTTGACACCTTCAGATGTCACTATGAGATGCTATTGAATGTAATGTGGACGTGTTTTTAATGCAGTGATTCATCATGGTGATGTGACTTGCAAAGTTAAGTTGATCCTTACATTGGCTACCATTTATAAGTGTTGTCATGCATCAAATACATTTTTCTATTGAAGAAAGTGCCATAATGCATTAAAAATGTAAAAGAAAGCCCTGGCAGTCTCTGGTCTCATGTTTTGTGCTGTCATTTGAATTGATTGATACTCTAGCTATCAAGAAAAGCACTGCTTTTGAAGGTTGAAAAAAGTCTCTGCACTGTTTCTTTCCATTGATAGATAGGCACTCTGCATTGAAATAGAAATCGGACACTATTTTTTTCTTGGTGGTTTAAATGGTTGGTTAAAGTAATGGAAGTCAACAGGAGAGTTGGACATGGGGAAGGCCTGGTTTGTGACTACTAGGGCTGTGATCAGATCATATGCTCCCAGTCATGAGTGCTTCAGTTGTAATTCCTCTTGGCTGCAGTGACGATGTCAAGCTGCACTCAGAGCGAGGAAGAGGGGGGAGGGAACATTTAACGACAGAGGTGCTCTCAGTACTCTGCCACTTCTTGCAGTCGGACATTCAGCCTCAGAGCAGCACAAGGACGCTGTTGCCAGTGGCCGTGAGGATGACGGTGGCCTTGAATTTCTCTGCATCAGGATCATACCAGGCTGGAGCACGCAATATGTAACACCTCCCAGCAGAGAGGCAGCAGATACACTGCTTTGAGCCATTGTGCTCTCTCTGGACAGAGAGGAGGTGGAACTTGCATGTGGCTTTACAGGAATAGTGAGCTTTCCCATCGTGTATGATTTCATTGACTGCACACGGCTTTGTGGGTGTCACATATAAATGCTGAGATATACTGAATCACAAAGGGTTTTGCACGCTGAACATGCAGTTGGTGTGCAACAATATATCCTGCAGGTGGGAGCAGCCGTGATGCTTTCATTCTGCATCAGTCTGCTGTCCCCTTCAATCTTTCAGCCAGTACCTCATTTCAGGGGGTGGCTGCAGCATTGTATGGGCTACCCACTTTACCTCGGAGGAAGGGCGGGAGAAGGCAGTCGACACATTCCCGCTCTGGCCGGGTGTTTGTGATTACCTCACTCAACCCCACATGACCGGCTTGGGGCCAATCATGTTGAGCATGCAAACCCCAGCCGGTGGAGAATTTGCACAAGTCCCTGCGAGCAGGCAGTATGGACCAAAGAGACGAAGTATTAGGACCTGTTATATTGTGTTTGGTGCCTGTTACTTAACTGCCATTGTCTTTCATCAACAAACCTTTGATAACTCCTGGAAGCCTGCAGTATTTGTCTCAAGCCACCACATTGACAACTAGGTAAAGGTTTTTGATCGCTGCTGACTGTCATTGTGAATTGAGGGGGGAAGAAAGGGACAGTTGAGAAAGTAGAGTCAGAATCATTTAAATCCTGAGTGGAAATGCCTATCATTGGTAAACTCGATGAAGTTAAAGATTGGAGTCAGTACATTGAGCAGTTCTATTTTTAAAACTGCAAACGAGATCACAAGGGAGGACAAGCTTTTTCTCAGAACTTTTGTTTTTCAGTAGTTTGTTTATTGTTGAACATTTTGAATTGTTTCTTTAAATGTTTCACGCTATTTATTTACCACCACACCTTTACATCTATTTACCCAATCAATCTTAGCCAGTTCCCTCATCATACTTACGTGGGCTTTGTTTAAATTTTGATCATTGTTCATGATTTGGAGTATGTTGTTTTCAAACTTCTTTTTTAAAATATTTTTTATTCTCCTTTTTCACATTTTCTCCCAAATTTACACCCAACAAAAAACAATAATCAGTAATGAATGTAATGTCAATCCCCATATCAATAACAACAATCCCATCCTCCCACCAAACCCCAAACATTCGCCCGCATGTTAACATAAACAAATGACAAAAAGGAATCAGGAATCACCCATAATCACCAGTAACACATACAGTCCCTCTCCCCCCAACCCTCCCTGCCACCGCGCCACCCCCCCCCCCCCCCCATAATGTTCAATGTGATCCAATTCTCAAAAGTGCATAATGAATAACTCCCATGAATTGTAGAACCCCTCCATCCTTCCCCTCAGTTCAAATTTGATAATTTCAAGCGTCATGAATTCCAGCAGGTCCCCCCGCCATGCCAGAGCACAGGGCAGAGAGGTTGATCGCCTCTGGGCGATCGACGAGATAAAGGCTACAACATCTGCCTCCACGCCCGTTTCCAACCCCGGCTGATCCAACACCCAGAATTTGGCCTCCCGAGGGCCTGGGTCCAGTTTCGCATGCACCACTTTAGAGATTACCCTAAACATCCCCCCCCCACCCCCCCCCGCAACGTACACACACATCTTCTATCCCCTCAAAGAGCCGGCTCATCCTCGCCCTTATAAGTGCGCTCTATACATCACCTTCAGCTGTATCAGCCCCAACCGCGCTCACGAGGTGGAGGCGTTCACCCTCCGGAGCACCTCACACCCGAACCCCTCCTCTATATCCTCTCCCAACTCTTCCACTTTGCCTTGGTCCCTTCTAGCGGCGCCTTCTCCTCCTCCAAAATAGCCCCGTAAACTGCCGATACTACCCCCTTCTCCAGTCCCCCTGTCGTCAGCACCTCCTCTGGCAACGTGGGAGCCAGCCCTACTGGGAAGCTCCGTAGCTCCTTTCTGGCAAAGTCTCGAACCTGCAGGTATCTAAATATTTCCCCCGTGCTCCAGCACATACTTCGCTCCCAGCTGCTTCAATCCCACAGAATGACCCCCAAGAAATAAATCTTTTAGTGTCCTAATTCCTTTCTCCTTCCATCTCCGAAAAGTTCCATCCCACTTCCCTGGCTTAAATCTATGGTTCATGTTGTCTTCAAACTTAATGTGGAATACAATTATATTATGATTGCTATTTCCCAATGGACAATACTAATTAACCTTGCCTTATTGCACTAGATTTAATGCAGCATTATACCATAATAGCATCATGGTTCCATGACATATTGCTCCAGGAAACTGTCATGAAAGAATTCTACAAAGTCATCTTCTGGACCACTTTTGTGAATTTGATTGGCCCAATCTATATCAAGATTAAAGTCCCCACAACTATTACGTTGCTTTAGTCACAATATTCAATAATTTATTGTTCAATGAACTGTCCAATGGCATAAATACTAATAGACTCCCACCGAAATTTTCTGACCCTTGCTATTCCTAATCTCCATGTATACTGATTTGATGCCTGATTTTCTGAGCTAAAATCCTTTCTCACCAACGGCCTTATGTCATCCTTTATTATCAAGGCTACCACTCCTCCTTTTCCATTTTGCTTATCTTTTCAAAATGCTGTGCTGCCAACCTTGTAATCATGTCTCTCTAATGTTGCTTAAATAAATCTAAATGTTGTATCTCTATTTGCCCTATTAGTTAATCTTTCATAGATGTTGGCATAGAAGTCACAATTGAAGCCTCAAACAAAAAAAATCCCTCACTGGTATAAAAGTGAACTACTAGCCTAAGTGTGAGTGTTCACCATTTTGAAATGGCCAGTATCCAATGCAAAGATTGGGCATATTTTAAATTCTCATACATCTTCATAAGATGGCCTATATTGCCTGCTTGATCACTTTGCCCAGTTATCAGATGCCGGTGAGTAAAGCGTGCATTTGTGGGGTGCAAAATTGAGGCTGGATACTAATGTGAGTATGGCATGTTGTGGCTGAAAAGGGGGGTTCACTATATGGCAAGTATCAGCACGGTGGTGCAGTGTCTAGCACTGCTGCCTCACGGTGCCGAAGTCCCAGGTTCGAACCCTAACCGTGGGTCACTGTCCGTGTGGAGTTTGCACATTCTCCCTGTATTTGCGTGGGTTTCACCCCCAAACCCAAAGATGTGCAGGTAGGTGGATTGGCCAAGCTAAATTGCCCCATAATTGGAAAAAATGAATTGGGTACTCAAAATTTTTTTTTTAAAGTATCTTCAAAAATCTGATTTTTTGGCACTGGAAAAGTGGGGTCAATTTATAAGGAAATTCTGCTGAGATAGATATGTAATCCTGACTTAATTGAAATGTTGGGATATCATGTGCACCCCTGACTGAGCGTGACACCATACAATCCTGATAACATCACATCTTTTTCTCCAAAAAAAATAAACACTCAAAATATATTAACAATATGAATCCAACAACATTTTAACTTGTTAATATTATTTCCAAGGGCACAGGCCTTTATGTGGAAATTATATTTTAAAAAATGTTTCCAATTAAGGAGCAATTTAGTGTGGCCAATCCACCTAACCTGCACATCTTTGGGTTGTGGTGGTGAGACCCACGCAGACATGGGAGAATGTGCAAACGCCACATGGACATTGACCCCGGACCGGGATTGAACCCGGGTTCTCAGCATCGTGAAGCAGCAGTGCTAGCCACTGCACCACCATACCACCAGTGGAAATTATCATTGGGTCTAAAAGGAAACAACGAGAAACTGCAGCCCCATTTCTCGAATGGATGTGGTTGTATGATACATCTCGACATCCTCGTGTGCAAGTGGTTCTTCTGCAAGGTTTTCACTAAAATGGCCAGAGGTAACACATATTCCAGGGTTTAGCTAATGGAGTTTGATTGTGAGAAGAACAATACAATTAGTCATGACTGAGGCTTTTTTTGACAGACAGACACAGATTAATCCTCATAATCCCATCCTTCAGGGCCCGTGCCTTCAGACAAATGTTAATAATTAGGCTTCTCATTCCCTTTTTGTTTCTCCATCAGATTTGACCCTTTTTCACAAAACATCGTCCCTTTCTGTTCCACAACAGAAATATAGTGGCATAATGGAGTCATATTTATTGTTCATGCCCTGCCCAATCTACCTGCTATGATGGAATCTTAACAAACAAATAAGAATACAAATAGTTAAAAGCGTTTTGGCTCATCCGTTTGAATACTGTTTGCATTAAGGTCCAGTGGTTTGGTGTTTAGTATCTTCTATTTTCAAGATAACAGATGACGGTTCGTAGCCCTTGAAACAATGGAGTTTGCTTGATTCCTCCATTAAACCCGATTGCTTCGTCTCTCTTTGAGGAGTTCCATGCTATACCGGGAAGGTACACACGGGGGCATCATTGCCCTGTTGCTGAACACACTCCCCCCACAAATGGTTTGCAACAATCCCTTTTGTCAAACACAGACTTTCTTTCCAAATTCCTGTCCATTAACATTAGTATCAGTACAAGAGGGACTTGCTTTGGTCTGATCTTTTTTTTCAAACTTGAGTAATGTTAAGTCCACTGTGTTGGTAATACTAATCACACAGTGAGCCCCATTTATAGGATAATGATTTATCTAAGGTAAGAAAAGCTTGGATGCATGACATGTTATCTTTTTCATACATATCTACAGCGTAACACCTTCCCTTTTGGTGTTTTAATATCAGGGCATGCTGGGGCCATTTTCCTTCCCATCTGCAAACTGGCGGATTAGAGATAACTCTCACTCAGCTTTGTTTTCTTCTGACACCATCATTAATCATTCCTTAAACCACACTTCAACTTATAATAATCAGGACTGTCTGCTATATTCTGGGAAAGAATTGCCTCTCAGGCTGTAATGTGAAATTGAAAGTGAATGGCCAACGCTAGATTCTTCTCCAGCATTCCCACTCTATCTCATCATTTAGGTATTTATCCATCCTGGTCTTGTATAGGGAGTGACTGCCTTGTCCCAAGAGGGCACAGATTGTAACAGAGGATCAGATTTGTTACCCCAGCTTTGGGCTTTGATTGTCCTCCTATAAGTTTGGGATTAAACTGAAATTTCCCACAGGGCTGTGCAGGATTTGCTAGCATTTAAGTGTTTAACCTGTCTGTTTGTGAATGAGAATCCTGTGATCAAACTGTCCCACTGAGAATACCTTGTTGCAAGATAGCATGAAATGACAGACAACATCTCGTTTCTCTAAATTCCTACAAAGATTGGGATAAAATTTGTCCAGTATCTATTTTTTTTTCCAAGCAGACTGTTTTTAGATGTTATAAACAACACACACATATTGCGTTGAGATTCACTGTTAAACATAGCCACAAAACAATTTTCTCAACCTGACACTTAAACTGCATGAATCTGCTGGGAATATTATCTGATCTATTAATTGTACTTTTCGGTTTCTTAAAAAATATTACTTTCTTCAATAATATAGTATTTTTGAAGGAACATTGTTTTTGATATATATTATTAAAATTATTAAAATGAATCTGTAAGTATATTTTAAAAAATATTTTTCTACTCTTTACATCACCTTTAAAATCTTCAGACTATTTGAAATGAATCACCTGTGATGAACCTTCCTATTGAACACAACATTCTTTTGGGATAAATTAAGCTGCCTGCTTTTATGGCTTTCACCCTAACGAAACAAGGGCGACTTTCTTTTCCAAACATGGGCCAGGTGTGCTGTGCAGGATATGCTCTGGCTAAAGACCTTCTATTCATGTGAATGCCCCACCTGGTCCAACAAACACCCAGCCGACAGCCAGAAAGTAAAACAAGGTCTTCAATGTCAGAACATATTCCCGATTTAATCACTGCCACTGTACACAGCTCAAAGCCTATGTACAATTGGACTGATTTTAACAGTACAAAACACTGGCTTGCTACTATTCACCACAGCTCATTAATTTAGCGGTTACCTTCTTTTTTGCTATACCCACGGTCGAATTTCCACAAAACAATTTGAGCCCTGTAGTAGCACTCAATAACAACGAATACGCCAGTTGGCTGATTCTTTCAGAAGTAAAGTCAATGTGTACCTAAGACCAACAACAACAACTTTTGAATTTATGCAACACCTAAACGTCGAAGAAAACCACCCCAAGGTGTAAGGAAAACAATTTCATCAACTACTCCCAGAAGGGACATTAAAAAATGTTTTGTGTAGCTGTAAGCATACTAAGGCATTTCCCATATGCAAGAACATTTTGGGATTCCACTGCACGTATATATATATATATATACATATACATATATATATATATATATATATTTGTATATATAATATCTACAAAATGTGGTGGAATGTGGATTACATCCAAATCTATATTGAAACACAGCATGTTACAGGAAGCATGTACTTCACTTGTGTCAGGTAGTGTCTGGTACATTCTCCCTCCCCCAAAGCACTGACCTCAATATGCCATTACATTCCTTCCTGCAAAGCCAGCGAATGTAAAAAAAAAACACGAGAATAAAAAAATCTGCGTGACACAGTCTCCTATGGTAAATCTGAACTGCAACCAAGCTTTCATTTTATTAAGGAAATAAAAATAAATAAATAAACATGTGCATCTGATCAATTTTTTGAAGATTTATTTATGCATTGAAATGGCTGTATGTTCTTACTCCTTTCAAAGTGCAGGTTATTCAGCCTTTCGGGAGAACGGGTTGAAGATGGATAAAATGATGGAAGATTTAAAAATCTACCAGTCTTTACAAAAGAGATTACGCACCTTCTTTAAATGCCATACAAAGCACGCATTCAGTGTAATACAGCCCTTAAGAATTTTGGTTTTGATTTTCCCATTGGGAGTAAGTACATCAGACCGATTTGTGACTGATTTTGGTCGGGTGCTGTCAAGGACAACAAGGAGAAATGATTCTGCCTCTGGTGCTAACAGTGATGCCATTGACTGTGGCTGAAGGGATAGACAAACTAGACAAATTGCTAAAGGCCCCTCATGATTTCTCCAGGTGTAAAAAATAAATCAACAAAGGTAAGGAGTATTTTTATTTCTGCACCACGGAATAAAGAAAGACAAAATCCATGATCTTGCTGACATGTCCGGTGCATGGTGCAGACGCAGTGGTGCTGAATGGGAAATTTCAATAACGAACATTTAAGTAAAAGGGGGCCACACCTGAAACATATACCTGTCTGTTCTATCTACAGAAACGTACTGACGTGCTGGGTATTTCCAGCATTTTGCTCATCTTTTGGGCAGCACGGTGGCCTAGTGGTTAGCACAGCTGCCTCACGGAGCTGAGGTCCCAGGTTCGATCCCGGCTCTCGGTCACTGTCCGTGTTGAGTTTGTACATTCTCCACGTGTCTGTGTGGGTTTCGCCCCAACAACCCAAAAATGTGCAGAGTAGGTGGATTGGCCACGCTAAATTGCCCCTTAATTGGAAAAAATAATTGGGTAATCTAAATTAAAAAAATAATAACAATTTTGCTCATCATTTTGCAACCTGGTCTTCTCAGGTTCACACAGTTGGACTTGTCGCCTTTCCAGGTAAAACTGTGGCACAAAATCACTGGGCTTTCCAAAATATGAACTGGTGGGACCTGTGATGGTGCGAACCAGCAGATAGATTTAACAACAAAAATATTTGGTTAACATTATCTCAGGGACTGTTTGCGACTTAATAATGACATTCAAATGGCACTTTAAAAAGTGACACTGAAATTTTAAGAGACAGGTGATTTTTCCACTCATTCCCAAAGCCAAGATACACGTTACAGCCACTGGGGCTCACCACAGTGCAATTCACATTCAACCACTAGGAGGTGCAATATAGACAAAAGATAATTCACTTGACACATTTCCCAGCACTTGCTGGCACATTACTGCACCTCAGCCATAGCAGCTTCACTGAAATTTTCAAGGCTGTCGAGAACATCAAATCTACTGCAACGACACGTGATGGCACTTTGACTCCAATGCTCCACAGATCATGTGCTGCTCCAGCACTTTATCCTACACAAATGCACACACACTGCTCCATCTCTCCATCACATATTGCTCCATCACGCTATCACACACACTCTGCTCCATTCTCAATCATGCACACTCTGTTCCATCACTCATACGCTCTGCTGCATTACCCCATCACATACACACACGCTTCATCTCTCCATCCACTGCACTCTCTGCTCCATCTTTCCATCACAAACATACTCTGCTCCATCTCCCAATCACAAGCACATTCTCTGCCCCCTGTATTGGTGAATATGCGAAATAAGGTTTAAGTATGTTTAATTTAATCTTTTTGCGCCTGTAAAGGTAAAACATATAGTTAGGTTTTTGTATGTGTGGTTGTTGATTTCAATTCCAACTGTGATTTTGTTGTGCTTAGGGAGGCCTGTTGCATGAAGAGTAAATTCACCTGCAATGGCTGCTTTGCATCTGTGTTATTGTAATGTAGAGAAGCTTTTCAATTTTGGTTGAGCCCATTTCATTGGTAGTGAGAGAGAAGGCAGCTCTCACCTTTCTGATAGAAGTGGTTGATTGGTTGATTTTAGAATGCTAAAATGGGAACATCTCTCTCGTCCTTGCTGGAAGAAAAGCCATACTATGGAGTGAGGTTAAGAGAACAGATACAGGAGACCTAAAGTCCATCTAGTTAAAGAAATTAGAGAAATGAAGAGTTGGTTACAAGACGCCTGGAGTTAACGGAAGAAAAGAAATGGGAACCCAGAACAGGTTACTGTTCAGTAACGTCACAGAGAGTTGAAAAACCATTTGATTGTGAAAGACCAGAAAGTTATCTGCAGTAGTGTGAATGTTTGTGAGAAACTATTTGTATGAAGACATTATTTGAAATAATTGTAGAAATCCGTTGCTGGACCTCAGAGTTTGTGCTGAAGTCTTTAAGACAAAGGTTGCTGGTTTAGCACAGTATTAAATAGCTGGCTTTTAAAGCAGACCATGGCAGCCCAGCAGCGCGGATTCAATTCCCATACCAGCCTCCCCGAACAGGTGCCGGAATGTGGTGACTAGGGGCTTTTCACAGTAACTTCATTTGAAGCCTACTTGTGACAATAAGTGATTTTAATTTAATTTAATTTAATTTTTTGTGATGAATGTAAGAATTTCAGATATATTGTATTAAATGAATTTGGGACAGTAAGGGTTAATAGTCTGGTTAGTATGTGACTGCTGCCATCATGTTTTTAAAAATCCTGGTTTGAAAGGCAGCAGACACTTTTTAAAGAGATGTGTAATTAAAGCATTGTAAAAGTAAGATCATAATTAATTCCAGCCAGGGATATTATTTGCATAATGTGGTCGAATGAAATTTTGTTTATATTAAAAGGGTTCCCCGGGAGTAGATAATTAGAGGCATTGTGTTCAGCTTGGTAAGGTGATGTAGGCAATGGGAGGAGCCAGGGACTGAAACAGTTTCTGAAGGTTCAGTTCAGTTTTAGAGTTTTCTGTGAACAAATTAGCTTACTCTCTCAAAACAGTGAGTTAAAAAGATTTTGCCTATGAATAGAACAACAGTGTCTGGAAAGGCTGGCAGGTTAACCAATAGTTTGACTTCGGCAAGAATCAGCTATTGGTTCCTGAATGATCTCTCTTTCTCAAAGTGGTCTAACCAAGATGTCTCTTGACAGAAATTATTCCTGAGTCTGCTAACTGTATTTGAAAGTTGATTGTGACCGGAGATGGGTTTTGTTTGAATGGCGATAAAGATAGCAGTTAGGATTGTTTCTTTGTATTGTCAAGCATTGTTTAACTAGTAATTGAAAGCTATTGGGCGTAGTTTAATGGTCATGTTGCACTTAAACAAGAGCAGGAAGAGGCTGTTAAATCATGGGAGAGACCAAAATCGAGAACCGTGTCGGGCGCCGATCTGTTTGCAGTCTAACTGGCCCACACTCGTTGGCGAAATCAGGATCCGGCCATAGCATGGTGAGAAACCAATAATCACTACTTAAGCCCAATCTCCATACAACTAACAGGAGCTACCCCCTACCTAACGGCCCTCCAATGATGTAACGGTCTCCCCAGGAAGTGGTCACACGGACATCGATTACCAAGGAGGTGAGTTGCCATCTTCACTCTCAAGCAAAGAGTTCGGGAGCACTGGGGTTGCTGTCCTGGTGCTCGGAGGGGGTTGCGGGGGGGGGGGGGGGGGGGGGCCCAGCCGAGGTGGCCCACCGTCGGGCGGGGGGGGGGGGGTTGTTGTAGAGCAGGAGGGTGTGGACACCCATATGCTTAGCTGGGGTTGGGATGAGGAGAGATGGGTGTCTCAGCGCCCAGGGGTCTGCCATGCCAACCCCTGGACCGTGTGGTCCCGTTCCAGGGACAACCCCAGCCTGCCTGCCCCGCTGACCACCCACAACTCCCACTGACCTTGGAGGCTTCTGGCCGTCGGCTGAAGGCTATTGCTAATAGGAATTGGCAATCGTGGTTAAGTGAGCACTCCACAGATCCCAAGTAGATCCCCGTGGGTGGGCTGGCCCTGTAGAATGTGAGGTTATTACCCAGAATCCCAATCAGACCATGATGCCTGGACACTGGGCCTGAGCACTACGAGAGGCAACATCTAGGACACAGCGACCAACATCCGAACACCCAGGGGCTTGGCCCCAGCACTGGGGACATTTCTGCAACAAGAGGGTGGGCGCGTGCAGCATGGTTGGGAGGTGCTGGATAGAGGGGCGACCAATGGGGGGACTGGAGGGTCCCGGGGTGGAAGAGACCACTGGTTGTCAGTCTCACACCCTCTCCCAATTCCTTACAGATATTCAAATCCCGTGTAAGCCGCCCTCACGTTGCTGATGGCAGGCCAGGCGTCCAGACGGCGGAGAAGGCAGCTGCAGTAGCATCGACAGAGGTGTGAGGCCCTGTCCTACACCGTGAGGACCCGTCCACCCATCAGACCAGGGGGGACCCGGAGGTGGAGGCCCGTGATGGCCCAAGGTGTACAGGTGTCTCTGGTCTTTTGAACAGATGGCAGAGAGCGTGTGCCGCAGGAGGCTCCAACTCAACAAGGGGCTGGTGCAGCACCTGTGCCATGTCCTCGCGAACTTGGCACCACGTGGAGGAGGATAATACCCACTCCCGGTGCACGTCAAGGTTACTGCAGGCCTGAACTTTTATGCCTCAGGATCATCCCATGGCTCAAGCAGGAACTTATGTGGCATCTCATATGCTACAGCCCACAAGTGCATCCGTGAAGTCATGGGTGCCCTGTTTGACAAGGCAGCTCGAACTATATAAACGTGACATGGACCAAGCCCCAACAAGATGCCCAGGCAACAGGATTTTCTGCCATCGACGGGATGCCCCAGGTCCAGGGGCTAATGGATGGCACGCAAGTCGCCTTGCACTCACCCGGCCATCAGGGAGTGCCCAACATTAACAGAAAGGTGTTCCACTCCCTAAACATGCAGCTTGTGTACTATCACCACATGAAGATCATGCACATGTGCACATGCTTCCCGGAGAGTGTCCACGACAGCTACGCCCTGGGGCTGTCGGACATCCCCGGTCTCTTCAAGGACCACCCCAGGATGGCCGTTTGGCTCTTGGGGGATAAGGGGTACCCACTGATGACCTGGCTATTGACACCAGTACGGAGGCCGGAGACTTAAGCGGAGACCCGGTACAACGAGGCCCATGTGGCCACCCTGGCTGTGATTGAGCCATGCATCGGACTCCTCAAAAGCCGGCTCCGATGCCTCAACCAGTCTGGTGGTGCACTCCAATACACCGTCCAGAGGGTCGCCCGCTTTGTGCTGGTCTTTTGTGTCTTCCACAACCTGGCACAGCAGCAGGAACACGTGCTGGAGGTGGAGGCGGAGGAAGATGTAGCCACCTCAGAGGTGGAGTTCGAGGACGAGGAAGTGCCAGACTAGGAGGGGCTGGAGGATGAGTCCAATGAGGACCCACAGGACCAACTGGAGGATGGACAGGCTGCAGCGGTGATGGTCCGGCAAGCCCAGTGGGCCAAGGAGGCTCTCATCCTGCCCACTTCACATAGGACGTGGCCTCATCTGTCATTCCCCCTCTCCCCAACCCCCTCCTTCACTCCACCCAGGACCTCCATGTCCAGGAAGATGGGGCATGGATGGGTGCTCGGCCCACATTGCGGAAGAAAGTGCCAGAGGCGCCTTATTGATCAAGGTCAACGAGTTTTCATAATTTACACATGTGTTCTCAAGTGCCCCAATCCCACGATGGTGCCACCCAACTCTCCCAGACCCTCCCTCTACCTCTTTCACACCCCCAACGCACCCTCTCCCCTCCTTACCCACAACCCCTCTCCCCTGTGCCCTCTGTGATTCCCGACCTGCTTAGCCTTCCGTGCTCTCTCACTGCGCAGAGATGGCAATAAGCGATATTCATTTCATTTCATGTGTCCCCAGGATTCACATCATAGGTGGAGGCAGCCTGCTGCCTAACGCGTACCGTGGCTTTCGATGTCCCTGGTGGGTGTCCTCTGGGGGCTCTGGGGTTGGATGGCCTCGGTGCATTTGCTGGTGGCACATGCCCTGCCATGCTACCCTGTTCCGGGTGCTGACTGCGAGATGCGCCGTTGTCAGGGGAGTGAGTCGCGGGGAGCAGGTGGCCACCGTTGGCATCCAGTGCTGCCTTCTCCCGGTTTCTGTCATAGGGCCTTGGGGTTCACCTCGAGGTGGAGGGGCAGCTGGATTGAGCCCCGGTTGCCCCTGCATCATCTGGATCTGGCAATCCCCCAATGTCTGCAGCACAGTGTCAATGCCCTCGGCAATGCTCCTCAGTGACTGGATCATGCTCTGGAGCACCTCAGTTATGTCCAGCTGAGATTGGGACATGCCCCGCAGCACTTATCAAGGTCTGCCTAATACTGGACAAGCACCATGGCTAGCGAGGGAGAGTGGAGGTAGGACACGGAGAAACTGCCGGTCCTGCTGCTGGCAGGGCAGCGGGGGGGGGGGGCATGGGGGTCAGGGACCCCCCGCAGGACCGGGGTGTCCAAGCATGGACCGCCATTGCTGCAGCCTGCAAGGCAGCCATCTTGCTGCGCACCCCACTGACCCCCCACCGTGGCCCCTGGTTGTACAGGGTGACACCGTCGTATGGTTGCCACCGCCCCACCACCCCCTGCACCCCATTGATCGATGGGATGCATGACTCCCTATGAGCATCGGCCCATGACAGGCCGGTCTTCACAAGCTGAAGGGGTTCCACTCGATGAAAGTGAAGCATGGTGTGTGACCATGAGATGCGCATGACGCCTGTACCCGATATAAGGGCAGTGTGCACAACAGCTTCATCCTGGACTGCTCTGGAGGGGGCCTCCAGTATGGCTCTTGGACAGTCTCCCACATCATCCTCCACAACATCGTGCAGCAGAGGGGCGACGTACTAGAGGAGGGAGATGAATGGCAGGCTTCGTCCGACGAAGAGGATGTGAGGGAGGGCGAGGACGGGCGGGACATGGGGCCCAGGCAGGCACGGAAGGCCACACAACATGTGCTCCTGGGCCGGAGAGCACGGGACGCTCTAATCGCCTCTAGGTTCACCGACTCAGGGGACTGGCCAATGGCACGACATCTCATCCCCACCGTCAACCTCCCTCTTTTGTGTTCTTTGTGATTCTTGTTCTCAGGATGGATGTTGTTTCACAAAGACTACAGGAGCTAAATTCATTAACAAAGCTAACATTTATTTACACTACTTATTAAAGTTCGACCACTTACTCTTATAGTCAACAATAATCTGGTAATCTACACTCAACTAACACTAGTCTCTACACTCATCTATAACTGTACTCTGATCTCTCTCACTACTCTGATGCGCTCCTCTCCAGCCTTCTACCAGAAGTCTGTGAGTCAGTGCTTTATATAGTTCTACATCTAGCTCGATCGAGTAGTTAATTCTGATATGACATTAACCCTTTGTATTCAGAGCATTTCCCACAATCTCCCCCCATCCCTTGCTACCCTCTCCGTGATACCTGCCTGCCTCACTATGGGTGCAGGGCCTGGCTTGGCAGTAACAGTGGGTCTGGTCAATGGGATGAAAGATGATGACAACCCACTCTAGGATGAGCACTGGTGCTCCACATCATTCGACAAAGTCTGACGCCTGCCCACGGTCGCACTTTCCAACGTCCACCTTGGTGATTCCTACATGCGAGCTGGCCATTCCATTACACAGTCCCAATGAATCCCTGGGGTGGTGGAGGTGGGGATGGTTGGATGTTTGTGGGACACTGGAGTGATGAGTACTAGCTGAACTGTGGTCCCTGGGCCAAGCCCACCTACAACGTGCGGCCATCATCCCCACTCTCACGCCCCCTGCAACCAGTCCAGAATAGCCCATCCCTCACACCCTTCTGACAGAGAATTCAGGCAGGTTGTAATGTTGTGCACAGGTGATTAATGTAAACAAATATATACAGCTTTGTGTCCTAGCCCCTAACGCTATTCTGTGTTCTGCACCCGTGCCAACTTAACTGGTGTCTATTTTTCTGGACTTACGAGCCCAAATGCTACCTCTAGGTGGATCCCCAGGCGGTAGGTACATCAGGAGTGGAGGCAGCCTGCTGCAATTCCCGCCCTGTGACCTGGGTCCCCTTTGGCAGCTGTCTTCTGGGGCGACCGGGCCTGGATGCGCCTGACTGTCAGGTGGTATGGTGCCACCCTGTTCTGCCCGCTGCCCCCCAGATGTGTCAGGGACAGGAGGGGAGGCGGGAGGAGTCAGAGGCACTGTGCTTTTCCGGCACCCCTCCTGTGGGAGTCACCGGCATGGGCGCCAGCACCTCCTCCTCCCTCGGGTCTGTGCCACATCAGCCAGTGCCTGGGCAATACTGCCGATGCCCTCAGTCATGGTCCACTGTAACTGGGCCACACTCGGGAGCGCTGCTGCAATGTCCAGGTGGCTCTGACTGCCTGATGAGCAGACCGCGCTGTCCTGGGCATTGGCCACTGCCTGCACAGAGTGCCCCAGGCCTTGGACATGGGCGGCATGGTAGCTTAGTGGTTAGCACTGTTGCTTCACAGCTCCAGGGTCCCAGGTTCGATTCCCCGCTGGGTCACTGTCTGTGCGGAGTCCGCATCTTCTCCCCGTGTCTGCATGGGTTTCCTCCGGGTGCCCCGGTTTCCTCCCACAGTCCAAAGATGTGCAGGTTAGGTGGATTGACCATGCTAAATTGCCCTTAATGTCCAAAAGGTTGGGTGGGGTTACTAGGTTACGGGGATAGGTGTGGGCCTAGGTAGGGTGCTCTTTCCAGGGGCCGGTGGAGACTCACTGGGCTGAATGGCTTCCTTCTGCACTGTACATTTTATGATTCTATGACATCTTTACCCATGGCCGAACTTTCGACCCCAAGGCTTCCACCTTGTGCGGTGTTTTCCTGGGTGGCATGCATGTTTGGCACCATCTCCTGCTTCTGCAGGCGGTTCGACTCCTCCAACGGCACCTACAGGTGCTGGATAGTTGCAGACACCCTCTCATGTAGTCCCTGGCTCTGAGATTACATCTGCACTATTGATGGGACCGACATTTCCGGAAGTCCGAAACCCATCCAGACAGCAGCTAGTCGGGATACCCTCCGAACATCCAACCCCTCGGGGGCTCCTACCTCCACCTGCTGTACTGCAACAGGTGTGTGGTGTGTACCAGGTAGTGCCCCAGGAGCCTCTTCCCCAAATTGCCCAACTGGCGTGAGTGTCTCTTGGATTGGGGAAAGTGTTGGAGGCAGCTGTGATGGAAAGTCAGTGTCATCGCAGGACCGGTCCTCCCGGGTGTTTCCATTGTGGGTCGAGGGCTCCCTTTGTGTCCCTGTCCTCCTCCACGCTGCTCCCTGCTTGTGTTTGGGGTCAGGGGTCATCAGGTGATCCTGAAAAACACAAGACAAGACGCATGAAGGGACTGCGGCTTGGGGTGGCCAGGGCAGTGTGTGGGGGGCCGGTGTGGCGAATGTGCCATGGGGAACTGCAGCTCAGCAGGATCCCACTTGCTCACCCGATGCCAACCTCTGCCTCAGTGACTGTCCTCTCCCCGAGCCCGCCGATCAGGTCCAGGGCCTGTTGCTGTGCGTGGTGCGGAGCCACAGGTCAAGCGGTCCCCCTCCGTTTCTTTCCCCGCTTCTGGTGATTGTGCGGCAGCTTCCCCTAGAAGTGTGGGGGGGGGGGAAAATAGAGAGACAGAATATGCAGTGTTAGGCAGGCAGACGCAGGCTGTTCAAGGAACAGCTACTGCGTGTCCTTGATAAGTATGTACCTGTCAGGCAGGGAGGAAGTGGTCGAGCGAGGGAACCGTGGTTTACTAAAGCAGTCGAAACACTTGTCAAGAGGAAGAAAGAGGCTTATGTAAAGATGAGACATGAAGGTTCAGTTAGGGCGCTCGAGAGTTACAAGTTAGCTAGGAAGGACCTAAAGAGAGAGCGAAGAAGAGCCAGGAGGGGACATGAGAAGTCTTTGGCAGGTAGGATCAAGGATAACCCTAAAGCTTTCCATAGATATGTCAGGAATAAAAGAATGACTAGGGTAAGAGTAGGGCCAGTCAAGGACAGTAGTGGGAAGTTGTGCGTGGAGTCCGAGGAGATAGGAGAGGTGCTAAATAAATATTTTTCGTCAGTATTCTCACAGGAAAAAGACAATGTTGTTGAGGAGAATACTGAGATTCAGGCTACTAGACTAGAAGGGCTTGAGGTTCATAAGGAGGAGGTGTTAGCAGTTCTGGAAAGTGTGAAAATAGATAAGTCCCCTGGGCCGGATGGGATTTTTCCTAGGATTCTCTGGGAAGCTAGAGGGGAGATTGCTGAGCCTTTGGCTTTAATCTTCAAGTCATCTTTGTCTACAGGAATAGTGCCAGAAGATTGGAGGATAGCAAATGTTGTCCCCTTGTTCAAGAAGGGAAGTAGAGACAACCCCGGTAACGATAGACCAGTGAGCCTAACTTCTGTTGTGGGCAAAATCTTGGAAAGGTTTATCAGAGATATGGGGCAAAATTCTCCCCCAACGGCGCGATGTCCGCCGACTGGCGCCAAAGACGGCGCCAATCAGACGGCTCCGCATCTTTGGCGGCCTAGCCCCAACATTGAGGCCGGCGCCGGAGGGATTTCCGCCCCGCCAGCTGGCGGAAGTGGCGTTTGTTGCCCCGCCAGCTGGCGCGGAAATGCAGCGCATGCGCGGGAGCGTCAGCGGCCGCTGACAGTTTCCCGGCGCATGCGCGGGAGCGTCGGCGGCCGCTGAAAGATTCCCGCGCATGCGCAGTGGGGAGAGTCTCTTCCGCCTCCGCCATGGTGGAGGCCGTGGCGGAGGCGGAAGGTAAAGAGTGCCCCCACGGCACAGGCCCGCCCGCGGATCGGTGGGCCCCGATCGCGGGCCAGGCCACCGTGGGGGCACCCCCCGGGGTCAGATCGCCCCGCGCCCCCCCCCCAGGACCCCGGAGCCCGCCCACGCTGCCTGGTCCCGCCGGTAAGTACCAGGTTTGATTTACGCCGGCGGGACAGGCAATTTCTGGGCGGGACTTCGGCCCATCCGGGCCGGAGAATTGAGCGGGGGGTCCCGCCAACCGGCGCGGCCCGATTCCCACCCCATCTCCGGTACCGGAGACTTCGGCGGGGGCGGGGGCGGGGTTCACGGCGGCCAACGGCCATTCTCCGACCCGGCGGGGGGTCGGAGAATGACGCCCATGATGTATAATCATCTGGAAAGGAATAATTTGATTAGAGATAGTCAACACAGTTTTGTGAAGGGTAGGTCGTGCCTCACAAACCTTATAGAGTTCTTTGAGAAGGTGACCAAACAGGTGGATGAGGGTAAAGCAGTTGATGTGGTGTATATGGATTTCAGTAAAGATTTTGATAAGGTTCTCCACGGTAGGCTACTGCAGAAAATACGGAGGCATGGGATTCAGGGTGATTTAGCGGTTTGGATCAGAAATTGGCCAGCTGGAAGAAGACAAAGGGTGCTGGTTGATGGGAAATGTTCAGACTGGAGTCCAGTTACTAGTGGTGTACCACAAGGATCTGTTTTGGGGCCACTGCTGTTTGTCATTTTTATAAATGACCTGGAGGAGGGCGTAAAAGGATGGGTGAGTAAATTTGCAGATGACACTCAAGTCGGTGGAGTTGTGGACAGTGCGGAAGGATGTTACAAGTTACAGAGGGACATAGATAAGCTGCAGCGCTGGGCTGAGATGTGGCAAATGGAGTTTAATGCAGAAAAGTGTGAGATGATTCATTTTGGAAGGAATAACAGGAAGAGAGAGTACTGGGCTAATGGTAAGATTCTTGGCAGTGTGGATGAATAGAGAGATCTTGGTGTCCATGTACATAGATCCCTGAAAGTTGCCACCCAGGTTTAGAGGGTAGTTAAAAAGGCGTACGGTGTGTTAGCTTTTATTGGTAGAGGGATTGAGTTTCGGAGCCATGCGGTCATGTTGCAGCTGTACTAAACTCTGGTGCGGCCGCATTTGGAGTATTGCGTGCAATTCTGGTCGCCGCATTATAGGAAGGATGTGGAAGCATTGGAAAGGGTGCAGAGGAGATTTACCAGAATGTTGCCTGGTGTGGAGGGAAGATTTTATGAGGAAAGGCTGAGGGACTTGTGGCTGTTTTCGTTAGAGAGAAGAAGGTTAAGAGGTGACTTAATTGAGGCATACAAGGTGATCAGAGGATTGGATAGGGTGGACAGTGAGAGCTTTTTTCCTCGGATGGTGATGTCTAGCATGAGGGGACATAGCTTAATTGAGGGGAGATAGATATAGGACAGATGTAGGAGGTAGGTTCTTTACTCAGAGAGTAGTAAGGGCGTGGAATGCCCTGCCTGCAACAGTAGTGAACTCGCCAACACTAAGGGCATTCAAATCGTCATTGGATAGACATATGGATGATAAGGGGATAGTGTAGATGGGCTTTAGAGTGGTTTCACAGGACGATGCAACATCGAGGGCCGAAGGGCTTGTACTGCGCTGCAATGTTCTATGTTCTATGTTCAGGCAGCACAGTGGGTGAGTGGCTGGTGGCCATCGTGAAGAGGTGGGATTACAGGTGTGTGGGGCAAGGGTTAATACCAGGGGCACAGTGCTGCCTACTCACCATGGCCGCACTGAGGAGGTCGAAACAGTTTCTTCTGGCACTGCTGGCCAGTCCTAATGCTGTTGCTCATGGCGGTCATGACCTCTCCTACCTGTGCCCTGGCCCGGTGCACGGTGACAGATGGCAATCGCCGCCCCACCCTGGGGTATAAGGTGGCACGCCTCTCCTCCACTACGTCTTGTCGGGTCTCCAGCTCTCCTTGCTGCCACCTTGTCGTCTGGGGTGAGTTAGTGTGGGGAGTGGAGTGTTTGTATGCGGCTGCAGCTTGTCAGCCTCTCGAGTACCAATCCTGAATCTGGCTATCAGATACCATTTTTCATTGGAATCGGTTGTGTTCCAGGTGGTGCTGGTGTTAGCCCTATAACGGTCGGTGGATTGATCTGGGAATGCACCAATTTTGCTGTCGTAGAATGCCACCGATTCAGTCTTGGAGTCAGCACTTAATTTCTGGCGGGGAGAATTCCGCTGGCGGTATTTTCAGCCAATGTTCCATTCTGGGACTTTCCCCTCCAGTTAGAACATCTACTGGGATCATAACAAACATGGGGGCTCTTGCGGGATTTGAAAACGTGGAGAAAGGGTTATTGGATACTGATTAGTAATAATTTTATTGATATATTTTGAAATGTGGATGTTGAATAGTAAAACATGTTCTAGGATTTTTGGATAAATGGAGGGGTCTGTGAATCCTTAAAAAAGAGTAAGTGGGGTACTGAGGTACTGGACAAAAGAATTGGCATTACTGTGAGGTATATTGTATGGGATAGAATCCAAAATGGTGTTGGGAATTGCTGAGACTTTTCTTGAGATGGAATATGTAACTCTGACTGGTTTACAGATAATAACCAAGAGTTAGTTCACTGAATTGGCAGATAAATGAATTTGGATTACCTGAAGGGCTAAAGTAAATTGACACTATTGAAAGCTTAGTGAAACATTTAAAATTTCAAGAATTGTCAGATAGACCAAGTATTTTGAAAAGTGAGGTCATTGACTTAGCTATAATTCAATTACATATTGAACAATTTGAAATGTTGGATAAAGAAAAGGAAAAAAGATAAAGAAAAATAAATGAATTAAAAACTTGAACTAGAAATGTTGGAAAGGCAAGAGGAAAAAGAAAGAGCGGGAGCTTTTCAAAAGGAAAATTAATTGAGGAAACAATGTGGAAATGGAAAGTGAAGAAAGAGAAAAGGGGAGAGAGAGAGAGAGAGAGAGAGAATTTTAATTTAAAATGCTGGACGTTAAAGCAGAAGCATGATAACAAAATAAATAACTTTATTGTTGTCACAAGTAGATTTACATTAACACTGCAACAAAGTTACTATGAAAAGCCCCTCGTCGCCACACTCCAGCGCCTGTTTGGGTGCACAGAGGGAGAATTAAGAATGTGCAAATTACCTAACACCGCGTCTTTTGGGACTGTGGGAGGAAACGGAAGCACCCGGAGGAAGCCCACACAGACACAGGGAGAACGTGCAGACTCTGCAGAGACAGTGACTAAAGCGGGAATTGAACCTGGGACCCTGGTGCTGTGAAGCAACAGTGCTAACCACTGTGCTACCCTGCCAGAGGAGGTTAAGGAAGGACAGGCGGTGATATAATGGCATTGTTCTGAGGACCCGGGTTCAAATCCGACCACGGCAATGGTGAAATTGGACTTTAAAAAAATGTATTCTAGAATTACAAGTCAAATGGTGACCATTAAACTATTGCCATTTGTTGTAAAAACCCATCTGCTTCACTAATGTCCTTGAGGGAAGGTAATCTGCTGTCCTTACTGGGTCTGGCCTATGTATGTGACTCCAGACCTCAACAATGCGGTTTTCACTTAAATGCCTTCTGAAATGGCTTCTGTTCAAAGGCAATTAAGGATGGGCAATAAATTCTGGCCTTGCCAGTGACACCGACATCCTGGAGTAATTCTAGACATAAATCTAATGGGGAAATGTTTATATTTATTAATCTTTCCAAAATGTGAGGAAAAAGATGTGGAAGCATTCCTTTCTTTCTTTTGAAAAGATAGCTAAAACCTCTGAAGATTTCAAAATAAATTTTGAAAATACTTTTAGAAAGTAGCCTGGTAGGTCGAGCTAGCATATGAATTATTGTCGGAAGAGGAATCTGTAGATTATCAGAAAATGCTGGAAAATTTCAGCTGGACTGACAGCATCTGTGGAGAGGAAACAGAGCTAACGTTTTGCGTCTGGATGACTCTTCATCAGCTCTGAAGAAAATAAAATAAAGAAAGCTATCCTTAATGCATACGTGTTGGTTCCTGAGCCTTACAGGCAGTAATTATGGAACATAAGAAAACAGCCTGGGCAAAATCATTTTAAATTTGAGAGAGTGAAGCAAAATACTTTTGATAATTGGAAACGGCATTAAAGATGGAGAAAACATATGGAACCCTTAGAGAGGCTTAGAATAATTTAAGTATTTATTTCCTTTGATTATTTGGACTCATGTTGCGGGACAAAAATTTTAAACTACTAGACAGGCAGCAGAGCTGGCTGATGGTTATGAACTTGCCCATAGAACCAGGCATTTTTTCCGTCATCCTTTTAAACATGAAAAGGATAGAAGATGGGAAGGAGAAAAGAAAACAAATAGCTAGGAAAACATGGAACTGTTGGGAATGGTCAGGAAATTTCACATCAGATCAAAATGGAAGGTGCCGAGGACTGAAGTGATATTTGGAGGCCTAAATCTTTTCAGAGTAACAAAGTGGGACACATTAGGTGTTGGAAATTAAATGGAAGACTAGTTGCAGTAGTAGAAAAGGAAGTGTATGAATAATAAATGGTGTTAAAACTATAGCAGTAATTCAGGTAAAGTGTGCTCTTTCAGAATCAATGAGAAAGGAGGATACAACTCAAGATAGTTCAGAAAAATGCTTCAGCGCTGGCAAAAATGTTTTGTTTCAAAGGGACAAGTTTACCTTACTCGTCTAACAAAATAAGAGAGATACTGAAGCAGATCAATCATTGATGGAACCTGATGATACAATTTGCATTGCAGGGAGATTTATGATATAAAAAGTATTAGTAAGAGGTATTAATGGAAGGGATGGACATGTTTCTTTGTGTAAAGTTAGTAAGAAGTAATTTTGTAAATAGAATTGTTACAGTGGGAATTATTCCTAAATGATCTATTGGAGGAATAGATTCCATCCTAAGTAATAATTTGGCTAGCAGAGAATGTAATGCAATGACAACTGTATTGCAACAGGCAGTTGATCATGGTGACTTTAACAATCTTTTGAAAACTACTGTGGAGGAAAATGAGACATTCATTGCAGATAACGAACAATTGAAGGAAAACGTTATTAACACAGAAAAATCAACTTTCATGTATGAAAGAGGAGTTGGTGAATGAAAAAAATAGAACTGATGAGAATCAGTCAGGAAAAGTGTAGTATTCGACTGAGGACTTAAACAGTCTCAATGAAATACTTGAAAAAGCAAACTTAACAAAGGTTGGTCTTCAGTTAAAATTGGGTGAACTTCAAGCATTAGATGAATTTATGAAGTCTTGTGGAAAATGCTTGAACAAGAAAAGGAGATTCTGGTAAATCAGAATGATTGAAAGCAGAGATAAAAAGCAAAACTATTGACTCTTAGAACCTCATCATGAGAATAACAATGAGATTTTTGAACTTAAAAGCAAAATGGCAGAAATTAAGAAGATGATGGATGGTATGGAATGTTGTAATTTAAACATTCCTATGAATAAAAACTTGTTGAATAGTGATTGATTCTATTGTGCTTAGAAAGGGCTACAGCTTGAAAAGTAAATGAACCAGCAGTGGCTGTTTAGCAACCGGGTCCTGTAAAGCTGGAGAAGCTCTGAAGTTATAATTTAGCGAATTTGATTGTCGTTGGAGATAGGAAGTGAGAGAGAAGGTAGCCCTCACAGCTCTGCTAGAAGTAGTTGGTTTTAAAAGGCGAAAGCAGGAACATTGCTCTCAGCCTTGCTAGAAGAAAAGTCATACTATAGAGTAATAGTTAACAGATGAGGCATCGAAAATCTAAAGTCCAGCTCGTTAAGAAAACTAGAGAAATTTCCAAGAAGTCTGGAATTAATGGAACAGAGGAAACTGGGAACCAGAACAATTTACTGTTCGGTAACGTCACCCGAGTTGGAAAAACATTGGATTGTGAGAGGCCATTAAGATATCTGCAGTCGTGCAGCAAATTCCAGCCCCATGTGATTTACCTAAATAATTGACCAATTGGGGCAGAGTGGACAGCCACTGACCAATGGTTGCATAATGGACAGCCACTGACCACAGGGCATATAATGGGTGCCAATTACCATTCCCTATATTATGGGCAGCCAATGGCCCTTCGGCATTTATGGCTGGTCATTTAGTATTAGGTGGTTCAAAGATCTGCCACTGATCATTTTTCATCCCCATCCATCTTGAATACCTCAGTTGTCTCAGCTTAATTGCAAATGTGCTTTACATCTAATTATGCCCAGTCTATTTACAACAGATATATATTAATGTACATCAACTTAAAAACATCTACCTCTTTTGTAACTAAGGTATTCTATTTCCCCTCCAGGAATATCTTTATTAGAAAAATGTGGTTTAAATTCCTAGTTTAAATGTTTTCTCTTGAACGTTTGTGCAGGTGTTGGACTCACTGCATGGAGCAGTGTGTAGACCTTATCTGTAATAAAGAGATTTTCCTTCTCGTATATATATGTCACCTTAAGCCAAAGCAAATAAATGACAGTAGGGTTTAGATTCTCCAGGGATGAAGCCAGAGAGCCTCCTAAAACCTCACAGTGCCTCTTCACATTTATATTATGGCTAATTTATTACACAGGTAGTTGAAGTATATAACAGGAGAAGGGATCGTGGCTCTGGAAGTTTTTCTTATAAAAATGAGTCGATAATCTAATATCTAAACTGCTAGACTCAGGAAAGAAGCAATTTGATGATAAGTAGTGTATTTTTTCTTGTATAAGTCACTTATGATCAAGGACAGCCTCTGCCCACCCCCTCCCCCATGCTAGATCACACACATGAAACTGGGGCATTTAAACTAATGCAGTCAATGTTTTAAAATATTCAGCTATATACAAGTAAAACAGCCGTTGTAATTGGAGATTATTCAATTCGGAAGGTAAAATTATATAAAACAAATCTAAGTAAAGATATATAACAAATATAAGTAAAGATATATAACAAATATAAGTAGAGATATACAGGGCGGGGTTCTCCATTTCAGAGACTAAAGGTGGGATTCTCCGCTCGCCGATGCCGAAATCGCCTTCGGCGATCGGCCAGAGAATCCCCGTTCACGACCAAATCGGGACCGCCGCCGCTTTCATGATGCTCTGCCCCCTCAAAAGCGGCATATAGATGGCCTCAGGACATTGCCAGAGACCCAGCCCCCGATGCTCCGCCCCCGACCAGCTGAGTTCCTGACGGCGTGGGTCTCTCAAGGTCTCACCCGCGGACTCAGGCCAGCACCGCAACAGTCGGGGAAGGGCTGCTCCTCGGGCAGGGGGCACTTTATCAGGAGCTGGGGGCACTATTGGGGGATGGTCCGGGACTCGCGAGCCAGCCAAAGGGGGGGGGGGGGGCACTATTTTGCAGGCCGGGTCTGCGGGCGGTCGCCACCATGTTGCATGGTGCAGCCGCCGTGCGCATGCGTGGCCACGGACCTGGCAATTCTCCGGGCTGTATTGGCAGCTAGAGCTGGGTGCTCTATGCTCTGCCGCCATTTTAGCCCCCAGATACATAGAGGATTGGTGGTCATTTTGTGCCGAATTTACGGGCGTAAAACGCCACCATTCCCACGCCGCCGTGAGGACATAGCCTCACAATCGGAGAAACCGATTCTCACATTGCTGACACTGAAATCGCATTCGGCAATTGGCCAGAGAATCCCCTTTGACACTGTAATCAGGGACGGCGCCCGTTTTCAGATGCTCTGCTCCCTCCAAAACAGCGTCATCGCTGAGTACGCCGCACGCCATTGGGATGGCCTCAGGACGACACCTGAAGGCCCCCCCCCCGATTCTCCACCCCCGATGGTCCAACTTCCCGACGGCGTGGATCACTTGTGGTCTGAGGTTTTGTCAACCTCGCGTGGCGGATGCGGACTGTGTCCAGCGCCACCACAGCCGGAGGGGGAGGGGAAGCCGCTCCACTGGCCAGGTGGGCTTCGGCGGAGGCTGGGGGGAACTGTTGGGGGTTGGCCCTGGGATGGCGAGAGAGATTACAGGGGGCACTACTTGGCAAGCTGTGTCCGTGCGCGGCCGGCACCATGTTGTACGCGCGACGCTGAAGGTCGCCGTCGTGCACATGCGCGGCAACGGACCCGGCAATTCTACCAGGCGGAGCATAGTGGGGGTTGGCACTGACTTTTTGGTTGTAATACTAGACGCATGCTCAGGACACAGCCTCAGATTCGGAGAATCCAGCCCTAAGTGTTGGCGCTGGGACTGAATCGGTGGACTTCTATGACAATTAAATTCATCCCAAATAACAAGATGGCAGCATGAAAAGCAGCACCCCGGTTCACGGACGTAGAGCTCGAGATCCTGCTGGATGCCGTGGAGCAGAGGTGGGCCACCGTGTTCACCAGGCTGAGAAAAAGCTGCCACCCACTGTCATACATTGGGCTTGGGCGCAGGTGGCAGAGGCTGTGATCACCGTAGGCTCCACCGCCTGGACTGGACAGCAGTGCAGAAAGAAGCTGCACAACCTCCTCAGGGCAGCTAGGGTGAGCAGACAGCACAATGCCCCTGGCACCAATCCCCATCCCACACACCTGTAACCCCCTCCCCCCAAGCAAAGGACGACCGACCCCACCTGCCGGAAGTGTGAGCACACCCCCACCCTGCACCACATGCCAGCACACATACCGCCCGCTAGGTGCCCTGGCCACAAAGGCCACCAGTTGCTCAACTCCTGTGCTGCCCGCTTCAGACTGCTTAACATTGTGCGCTTTCTGCCTCCACCCCCTTCCCGAGAAGAAGGTGGCACATAGAAGAGAGGGAGAAGTCCGGAGGCGGACTGCCAGTGCTGCGGCCCCAGACCGTCAAGGAGCAACGGGCACTGGACCCGATCGGTGGGCCCGGAGAGACGGCAGTCGCTGATGCAGAGGTCAGCATTGGGCAACAAAGTGAGCCCCCGCTGAGTTGCAGTGTCCCTATGGCACACATGGCATGATCCCCAACCCACATCTTTCACACCACCCCCACACCACACTCATCACCCACTCACCTCCACTTCAGCACCCCGACACCATCACCCCTGCATCACCCACCACCCCATGTGCGATCCAACCATGCGTCATGTCGTGTGTCTTGCAAGATCACCTGACGACAAGGTGGGCCCTTCTGGTGTCCCCAACCCCAGACCCCAACCCCAGCAACGAAGCAGCAACTGACAATGACCCACGAACCCATCCAGCATCACAGAGACACCCATCTCGGGCAGGTGGGCAGACGGTCAGAGGGCGGCCTGGCCCCAGGGCCTAGCTGCCATCCAGACGTGTCTCGGACTTCTGGAAAGGGTGGTCCCATCGATAATGGAGATACAGTCGCAAAGCTGGGGACTACATGAGGGGGTGTCAGGGACCATCCAGTGCCTGTAGGTGCAGTTGGAGGAGTCCAGCTACCTGCAGGGGCAGGAGGCGGTGCCAACCATGCATGTTACCCAAGCCAACACCACAAGGTGGAGGCCTTGTGGGTGAAGGTATCGACCATGGGTCACGATGTCCAAGGCCTGGGGCAGTCTCTGCAGGCGGTGGCACAGGAAAAGGCTGCCCTGTCACAGGCAGCTATGTATAAGGGACACCTGGACATTGTAGTAGCTTGCCTGAGCTTGGCCCAGTCACAATAGGTCATGGCTGCGGGTGTCAACGACATTGCTTGGAGCTGGCTGACCTGAGCCAGCCCCAGAGATGGCGGCCCAGTCCCTGTGCTCCATGGCTGCGAGCGTGGAGACCCTGGTCAAGACAAGAGCGAACATCCAGGACTGGCAGCGTCAGGTGGTGGGGGAGCCCCAGGAATTTCCTTCGCTCGCACCTTCACCCCAAGGAGTAGCCCAGGGCACCAGGCCATCATCAGGCACCCCGAGGGAAGAGGTGGTGATGGGGCTCATGCCGGTGACTCCAGCAGGGGAGGTGCTGGAACACAACAGCATCTCGGACTCCTTCCTCCACACTGCATCCATAACCCTCGTCCGGTGCCCTCCTGTAGGGGCTGGTGTGGGGGTGGTGTGTGGGGGTGGGGGGGCACTCATATGGCCGGTGTCACTCTGTGCAACCACGGGCCACGGCTGGCGGTCAGTGGAGTGTGCAGCAAGATGGCAATGGTTCTAGGGTGGGAAGGGGTCACTCCGACCCCACGGCCCATCCCCAGGTCACACCCACTACTCTCCCCACTCCGGTCCTGGCAGACGTGCGTCCCCCCTTCCCAGCCAGCCATGGCAGCTGATGGTCGTGCCTCTGGGACCATGACCTACCTCCTCTCCCTACCTCAGCAGCCATGATGCCTGTTTCCTGATTTTTAAAACCACAAGCGAACCTCGCCGTCGGTAATTCCTCCCGGCTGAGGCGGAGCATCATGGAGGCCCCGGATAATACTAGATTGGGCCCGTTAATGGCATGCCAACGGCGCTTACTGTACGTGAGGAGTAAAACACATTGACACCACTTTTGAGGCAATGGAACTGGTCTTCCTTTGGGTGCTCCGGACGGAGAGTCCTGACCATGGTATTTTTACTTGCGCAGTGAAGCATTGCTGGAACTCTCACAAATCTTGCACCATTCGCAAATAAAACATTAACATTTACGCTGTGCATATAAATAAATGGTGACACTTTGAAGATGTCATTATTAGCTATTCATTTCACTTTTGGAATGCAGGAAGATTAATTGCTGCAAATGTTAGCTGGATTAAACAAAAACGGATTTGGTGTTAGGTAACCTAACAAGTAGGGCCTCTTTATGAAGAATGAATGAGGAAGTTACACACTCCACTAAATCTAGATTACTGCAATCCATGTAAGATTTATTTCTGCAGATTTTTTCTGTCTTGGTACATTTTGCTTTGTAGTGTAATCAGTGTTATTTTTGTTCCACAAAGTTCTTTCCTGCACGTTCTAGAATTACCTGCCATGCTTATTTTACTCTTGAAAATGAATGCAATCAAGCTTTAGTGCTGAGAAACATGCACAAAATGTTTCTTGATAGCTCTTGCTCATTTCACTAGCTTTGATGCCACATTCATTTCTGCAGTTTAATCTTAGTGTAGTATCTACAGCCAAATGAAATGTAGCAGGTGAACACCAGATTGTTAACCATTCTGTACTGTCATTTACATCTCGTCAGAGGAAAAACATTTTCCTTTTAATTTAAGAGCAACTCAAAACGAGAACCATCGTAAATGTCACAATGCCATTAAATGCCTCGTATAGCATTTGTTGTGCTCACCTCAAGGATTTCCCATTTGTGAAACAGGGGAACGGTTAATAAGCTTACTGCATTCTGCTGCTTGATAGACGGACACCACTGATTTTATCAATGGGCTGATAACTCTCTTTACTTTTAATAGTATTTTTCAAGCAGACATTGGTTTCAAATCAGAAACTCTTATCGACAACATTTTCCTGCAAGATCTCCACCTTCCTTCTCTGTGCTAATTCTTGGTTGTGTTTTGATCTTCTGATAAAAGTCTCAATAAATAAAAGAGCTGGTTTCCTGGGATGATATTATTTTTATTCAGATGACGAAGATATAGCACAGGATGATGCTGAAATGTTTTCTTTCGGAACGAATCCGATTATACAACTCTCAAGCAACAAAGTTATAGGTAGGTTTGGGGTCAATACAAATTAATCTGAATTTGTTCATAAAAATTGAATTTAATTTCAGGCCTGACGTCTGAATGGGTCTGTCTCTTTCGAACAGTGAATGTATGTGTGCATAGTGGGATCAACCTTTTAGTGGCCTCTGCTGACTTACAAAACCAACAAATATAAGGGAGCGAAAGCTTGGTGGCTTTTATGTTTTCTTTCTAAAATGAGCCTAATTTACTTTGATATTGCATATGTATGACCCTGGTCCATTCTCCAGGAAGGTCCTGTGGCTATCCATTTGCCTAATGGCCTGGGAGGGTGCCATTCACTCAGTACATTTGTTTCCCTGGCACTCCCAGGATTTACTCAGTGCCTGAAATGTCTGATGCTGTGTATTCAAAATGCCCATTTGCTTGGCATGGTAACGGCATTCATTTATCTTTCCTTCAGCTGAGGAATTTGGACTAGTCTAGCTAATTTTGAGCTGTGCTGAAGAGTGAAATTTTAATCTGAAATCCCCACAATAATCTAAGTCTTGACCCTCGTTTGTGTGTAATTAATTAGATTATTGTTCTGCTGCTATGGAGTTAAGAAATAAAACCATAGGCAACACAAGAGAATAAATACAAACATCTAATTAAAAAATATGGATAGGTGTACCTAATGCCATAATCTAGTGGCAAAAGTGAAGTCTGCACTCTGCATTGAGTTCACGAGAGTACTGCTATCACTCATCTGCAGCTCAAGTCAAGGCGTTCCTGGAGTTCAACTTCCAGCCATTTATTGTCTTAAACTTTCAACTGTCCATTAAACACAAACTCATTGCAGCTAGTAAAGCTTGTCATCCTCGTTTATGTTTCCTTAACCTTAAATGAAGTTCACATTTTAAAGCAAAACTGAAAATGATGAAGGTAACGGAACCTGCTCCATTGATTTATTCCTAACAATAGGACGCACAACCCATATCGTGAATATCATGTGACTGCAAATATAAGACAGACAAGAGTTAAGAAAATGAACCGGTGATGTCAGTATTTGCAAGGCATCATTTTCCATTTAGCTCAACGGGAAATGAAACTCTTCATGAAATAATACCTCTTTGGGTTAATCCTGGTGGGTGCAGAGGAACAGACATTTGCTGCCTTTTATGGCACAAGTGGGCTGGGTAGCTCTTTTAAATTGAAGGACTGAAAATTGTCCAGTCGATTAAGAATGAGAGTAGAAAGGGAGCCTTGTAAATGCAAGGATACTGGTGCTGGAAGGATTGCACCAGCATGTCTTAGCCATGCTCACAAGTTGCTGCAAGAACTGTCAAGACAAGTTTATTATTCGCTCCCTCTGAATACACTTGAGAGAAATCAACGGCACCTTGTTTTGAAGGAGACTCAGCCCCTCAATCATTTTCTGTGTTCCATATCGCTGCAGAACTACTGTTGTTTAAAAATGTACTCGCTTTAGGGAATAATATTTTTTAAATGTTACACACTTACCTCAGGCTCATTTTTTTTTTAAACATTACTCACTTCAAGCAGGCATGGAGTCGTCCATGCGGAAAAAACTAATGTGATGCTGCCTGAAAAATTTAATCTCTCATGAAATTATAATGCTGAGGATCAGCGGAAAGCATCTCGATAAATAAATGGGAGTATCAATTTTAACAGGCAAACTGTAGTTTCCAACAGGGTTAACAAAGCAGAGGACTTTGTGAGCAATAATCTTAAATTGCTGCCACTGCTGAAATTAAAGGTCCCCCCCCCAACTAGGCAAACACAAAAGATTGAGATTCTCACAGAGGCAGACTCCTTATTTAATAATAATGGCATTTTAAAACAAAAATGGCCTTTTTCCAAAAATACATTTATATGTGACACTATTCATGGTCCAGTCGGTTAGAAATCAAAGGCATTTTGCACTGATATTCACTATTCCTCTGACTGTCTTGGGTTAAGCAATAATTGCCAGACAGACCTTTCTCTTTACGTAAAAAGAAGCTTTTCTAGACATCTTTCTAGAGTCCTCGCTTAAATTATGCAAATTGTATATCTGTTACATTTTCCCGTTTTAAATAAAACTCAAAAATACTACCTTCCAGCTCAAGCAGCTTCCCCACATTCTGTTATCCACCATCCCCGGCAAGAAAATATTTGATGAATTATATTGCAGGATTTTACAAAAGGCTTCAGTAGATTAGATCCTCATTGCATTCTCCCACTGCCAACAAAATGTTATAATAAAAGTGGTATGAACAATTTAGAAATAAGAAGCTCACCTTTTCTTTTGAAAGGGTTTTTTCTTTGCAAACAAACAGTAAACGTAGACACACTGTCTTAATTGTGAAAGGCTGGTTTAATCAGCAAGAGTGACCCACTCAGTGGCAGTTCTAAAACAGGAGAGAAAAGATACAGGTTTTCCTTTCTCTGTAGTAAAAGCTGTGGAAGTTGCGTGGGGCAGTGTCTCTAGGAAATCTACTCTTTCTTTGAAAAAATGTCCGTGGGTAGATACAAGATTGGCACAACAATGAGTGAAAATAGCAAGGGCTGATACGCATTGTCAGCTAGAATTTGGGTTAAGACAGTGACTTTTGTCTGCAAGGTGTCTGTGTTGAAAAGAGAGTTGGGAGATGCAAAATTCTAATTTTCCTATCTGTGATTATAAAGGTACCCGGCTGAATAATGAGCGTACAGGTATCTTACAGAAGCTTTCATTATTAGATGATACTGTATATAAGTGCATTAAAATCTATTACAAACCGAAGAAAAAGTGTTACTTTTTTGCCTTGCAATATTAAGTGAGTAGCATCAATGGTCATAAATGAAAGCATTCATCAAAGGTGTTGGCTGTGGCAAAGGATTAGTGAATGCTGATGAAGTGTCCAGCTTCCCATAACTCGGAATGAGACAAGACTCCGAATTCCTTTATCATCTTGCTGCTGCATAACAAAGGTCTCATATATTTAGTGCAAGTTTGGCCTGGGCCACATAATAGGATTAGGAATAATTTTTACAAATTTACAAAAAACTGATCACATGGGAAGGCTTAGAATTTGCTAATAATTTCTCCTTCCTTGATAGATCAAAGGAAGCAAGAGTTCTGAAGCCAAGCAGCAGTTTGACCCTGGTCAGGCTTTCTAATGAAAGGGTTAATCTTCTCAGAGGTGACCATAGAGGAGCAAGTGGTGTGACCAAAGGGAGATTGAGGAATTAGAAAATCATTCAAAAGAAGACTGGGTTAATATGACAGAAAGAGAAAGTTACTGAGCCGCTCCACCTTAACTTGGCTTCAGTGAACTGAAGTGATTTTCTAAATGATGTATCTGCCATAACAGAGAAACAGAGGCTACAGTTCATTTATTTATTACTTTGTATTAAATTAATTTATTGGGCTTTTAATTAGAAGAGTTTGTCTTAAAAAAAAACTGCAAGCCATTTGGTTGGACCTGTCTAAAAGAAGGCGTATTGAAATCAATATATTCCTTCGGTAGAGTTGACATCAGCAGCTTCCTGCATTAACAAGGGAAGCAGGAGACTGACAGAGGCAATGAGTCAGTGCTGGATAACCTCACCCATGCATTTTGAAATTCATCGACAGCGATCAGTGTGTGAAGGCTTTCCCAGAGCATTTGAAAGCAAAATGCAGTAAAGTGGATCTATAAACCTTTAGCAAGTCATGCAAAGGTTGTAGAGAAGGCAGGAGGGGAAAGTGATCTTTACAATAAGGTTATCTAGAGACCAATACCTATTAAAACTTAGCCACCGCAAATAATTGTTCATCTTGTAAACCACTGTGATTTTAATCTTCATTTACTAATTTATGACTGTAAAAGAATTAATCTGTTCAACATCATGGATTACATTTTCCCACTGGTACTTTTGTCTGAGCAACATTTAAGACAGCATTGCCATTATTACCACCACTAGAATTACAGTGAGCATTACAGCCTGATTACATTTTCCCTAATGAACGAATAGCAAGCATTTACTTATTTAATAATAATGAATTGCATTGTTAAGATATATCGCTGTATGCCACAATAGGAAAATATCAGGCAGACTCAATCACCAAGTAGCAAAGCCAATGGCAGCTCTTACCTTGTGTTACATAAATGAACCTAAAAAGTAGTGATCCTGGAAAATAAGTCTTTATTTTGCCAGAATGGAACTACATGACAACTATCTAACTCTCACCAAGCACATGCTTGTGAAGAAGAACAAAGTTTGTGGACAAGCTCTTCAAACTATCTGCCACACATTTACCAATTTTATAATTGCAACAGCTTTGCCAGCAACACCCTTGCTTGTTTCAATATAAGGATTTATCCAACGATTGTTCCAGCAGCCAATTATTGTTCTCGCTTCTCACTATAATACCTCTAAATCTAACTGATGAAAGTAACTGCCTCATACCAATTAACAAATTCCAAGGGTAAGATAACACCTGCTCCTTGGAACTTTTAATCTAATGTTGAACTATGAATATCAATCGGGATTGTGTTCACAATCCCAGAGAGTAGCCCATTAAACCAGTTCAGGAAATTAGATTCCTCTTGTTGGTCCAAGAGATGGTTGGTTGGTGGATCAGAGCAACAAGTTATTTAACATCTCTCCTTCCTGATGGATCAATAGCAATTGAAGTGGGAAAAGTCCGAGCGTATGGATGCCATGTATGAGCACTCCATGTTGGAATAAATTAAACCAAAGGTAGGGAATTGTATCATGAGAGTTCAATGGCTTCAACAATGACAAATGGCAGTTTATTGAATACTTGCAGATCTCCAGTGATATTGATCACAATGCATCTTTTCTTCCATGCAAGGGATAATGTTCAACTGAATAAATCAATGCATATTTTAATTAAATGGATTTCTGGGATTTTTATTGGTACTGGAGTATGGTATTGTATGATTCTTCCTGTTATTCAGTGATAACTAAGTAAGTGGCCTTTATTTTATATATATTCCATTACATGCCCCTTAACAGTTTTAAAGCTGAGAGTACAATGAAAAATGGTATGCCAGTTGGAGTTAGATATGTGAGCCCAAAATGTATAAGATAGCAAAGGAAGGTGAAGAAGGACTTTTGCTCATCATGACTGGCAACAATTTTCCCAGCCAGGATCCCAAAGTCATTCCATTCTCCTCCAGTTATCTTCAGTATGGTTTCAGAGTTCAGTGGGCAGCCCCCTAGGGTCCGAGTAACTGAGCTCATCAAAAAGTCAACTGAGACCCATGTTAATATGAATTCCTTTTTTCCCCAACAGCCCATTCTGTGTCTGAATTTAGCCAAGGTCACAGTTGCAAATGCACTTCGATATTGAAGCTGGGAAGGTTTCGATCAGTTAGAGTGAAGAGCTCCAGCCATGTTCATGGAGAGACTGTTCTTGAAAGCACATTTTCTCTCGGGGGGAGTGCTTTCACTGCTGCACAAGTAATACCCAACTTTTGAATGGCACTTGGATCTATCAGCTCCATGCTGCCAGCCTTCATCATGATGTGGGAGCAGTTTAGTAGTTCTACCTTCCAACTCTGGTGAGGGGCAAGGGCAAAAGCTGCACCAGCAGGAGCCACACCAGCAGGAGCAACCACACCAGCAGCAGGAGCACCAGCAGGAGCAGGGGCACCATCAGCATGTGGCGATATGCCTGTAAACAATATTATAGATGAGTGGTGGAGCAACCTCCAAGCAGCAGATGGCGGTACAGACACGCCATGCAGTCTGGAGACCGTGGTCATGTGACAAGACACTCACATATAAGTGAGGGCAGATCCAGTGATCCTCAGATGGTTATAAGACGTCCCTGAGGACAGTCGTGCACTAGGGGTAGTTCCAGGGGAGTATAAAGAAACTCCATGATAACTTGCTTTGTATCAGATTGTTCCCTTACCACGTGTGTATTAAGATCCTGGTTTGGACAAGTCACAAGCTCTTTTGTGGATTCCTTGCTAGACATCGAGCACAACATGGTACCAGAGTGCTGAAGATTATAACAACGGCAGTGACAAAGTTAGAATTCGGTGAAAGGACCGACCTGGTGACTCAACATAGTAGAAGACACAGAAGCTCGAGATGGAAGGGCTGAAAGCCCCCCACCAGCTTCAGATTTCTGGTAATGTAGATGAAAACTGCGGCTCTTCAAGCAGCAGTTTAACCTCCATATTTCAGTCCTTGGCCTGCAGGCACAGCCTGATGAAAGGTGAATAGCGTTACTGCTAACGGTGGCAGGTCCACAAGCAATTGAACTGTGTAATACTTTTGCTTTTGACAATGAGGAGGATGGCAAGAGATATGAAGTCATTCGGTACTTTGATCGGCATTGCTCCCCCAAAAAGAATGAGAAATTTGAGAGATACATGTTCCGTACGCGTACCCAAAAACCTGGTGAATCGTTTGACATTTTTATCACTGGCTTGAGGCTGAAGGCCCAGTCATGCAACTTCAGTAGCCTGAAATCTTCTATGATCCGCGACCAAATTGTCTTTGGTGTATCAAATGATAAGCTACGTGAGAGGTTGCTGCTGGAAGATGATTTGGTGCTGGAACAAGCAATAAAGATTTTGACAGGTGAGCGAGGTAGCTGCACAGCAAATCAGCATACTCTGCTCAAAAACATTTTGCGCCAACACAGAGGAAGACGCCAGGGCCATTAGTGCTGTGGCGTACATCATGAAGAAATGTGGTCTCAGTGCGGGTGACCATTTTAAACAGACGACAGGAGCCGCCATCTTGTGCCAAAAGTTTGGCACTCTACTTGGCTCACGGCAATGTCCGGCCTTTGGAAAAGTTTGTTCCAGGTGCGGCCATATTGCTTATTTTGCGAAATACTGTTTTGTGCATCCTACAATGGACCAAATAAGATCAGTAAATGTGGCTGATGAGATACATCAGGACGAACAGTTCTTCATCGATCTCATTGCAACCAAAGACCAGAAGAGTCCAAACAAAAATGAGGAAGACACAATTTCAAAAAAGAATGAAGCTCGTAAGAACTCGCCAGAAACCATCAAAACCAGATGGAAATTGATGGTGTTCCTAAATAACTCATTATTACGATGCAACTTTGACATTAAAATGAGGGCCAACTTCCTCAGTCGGTTCGCTTTCACAAGCTGAACACGTAGCTGAAAGTCGCTGATTGGCCGGGACTGCCGGTATATTACGGTACAAAAAAGATGGAGACTTCGGTGAATGTGAACTCGAGCTCTCCGTGGATGACATGAGTCACATGTTACTGTTTCATTTTGTAGATATGGACATCGAGTCCTGAGTCCATCATCGGAGCGGACTCATGTGAATCCCTAAAATTTGTTGAGCGACTGTGTGTCCCAGAAGACGGGTGGCCAGCTGAATACTACAGAATCCTACAAGATATCAGAGTGTGCACATTTGATGAGGATTCAGAAGAAATCCTGGTGGAGGATGACAAATCAGACAGAGACGGAACGCCAGCGAGCATTCTGCAATTCTGGTTAACAGTCTTCAAGAATGTGCATGTGCTCAGTGGCATGATACAGGAGCATGCAAGCCCATATTATAGCATCTGCAAGATGTGAATGTTAAATGTTCAGAGCTTGAGAAACCGAGGATCTTCACTCTGGAATTTAGGTTCGAGCCCAATGAATATTTCACAAATAAAGGTGATCACGAAAGTATATCAGATGGATTAGCGGCTGCTGGAATCATTCTTTGATGAACCAGAAATTATGGGGTGCACAGGCTGTAAGATCGACTGGAGGGAGGGCAAAAATGTCACGTTGAAAACAATTAAAACTGAACCGAAGCACAAAGTTCAAAGCACTCCCAGAACAGTCACAAATACTGTACCCAATGAATCTTTAATTTCTTCAGTCCTCCTGAAGTTCCACAGCGTGAAACGTTAAGCAAACGTTCGGCAGCCAAACTCAATGCTGATTTTGAACTTGGCGGCCTCCTGCATGAACACATAATTCAGTGTGCAATGTTGTATTTTACAGGTGCAATCATTGCAGACAATGCTGAATCCAATGATGGGTACTATGAAGATATATATGATGACTTTGAAGATTGAGGAAAGTAATGGTGTGGAAGGTGAGCGAGATGAAGACCAGTATGAACTATCGTAGATCTCTTTCGCAGGAGCAAGGACGGGTTGAATGAAAAGGCCCAAGCATTGCTCAGGTGGTTTGGAAGGAATGATAAGATGGTCACGGGGGACGCCCAGACCGTGCTGGAATCTGAGAGAAGAGCAGGAGCCCTGAGCTGGTGCACTCCAAAATAAAAACGGAGATCGCAGTTGTTGATACCACAGAGGACCAGCCACTTAACAAGCTAGAAACAGATGGCATCGTGCCAATCTTAAGGAAGCGTGCTCCAGAGGTACTTGGTGAATCGTTTCAGACCTCTGAAATTATTCCGGTAGTTGGCTCCCTGATCCTCGCGGATACTGTGGATGACTGGGAAGACACCCATGATGAATATGATGATAGCAATGTTGAAGAGAGTGACAACTCTGAGAGTGAAACAGTGGAGGAGCTGATGACAATCTCGCTATGCAGCTCAACGGATCACTCATATTTTCAAACAAGACCATGATGGCCCAAAGCCTGCATCATCACGACCAGAGAGTGTTAGCATAGTTATTTCGGGTGAAGAGGAGCCATTGAGCGATGATCCAGCCAGCCAAGAAGGGGCGGCACCTGTTGCCGTAGATTTAACCTCCACCCAGGCACCAGAAAGCAAGGCACTCCAACATCCTGTTGAGGCCGCAGAAGTGGCCGGGGTCACACAGCCCAGTGATGACAGATCAGCGCCTCGGAATCCACCAGAAACTCTGCAAACCTCCGAGCATAGGGTGCAGACCAGCACCGCACCAAGGGCTGCCAAGCTTCAACATAAACACAAAACACTTCATAAACCCATTGTCAGAAGAGGAAGAGGAGAAGACTGGGAGAGCTAGCTCATCCCACTGACAAAAGTAAAAAAGGAGAAAATGAGGTCATGGCTGACAGACCAGAGACACAAGAAAAAGGAAACACATGGAGAAGCAGCAAACAGCGTTGTGGCAAGAAGAGAAAAAGAAAGAAGTTTAGGGCCAGCACAGTACCACAGCGGTTAGCACTGTTGCTTCACAGCGCCAGGGACCCAGGTTCGATTCCCGGATTGGGTCACTGTCTGTGCGGAGTCTGCACGTTCACCCCGTGTGTGCGTGGGTTTCCTCCGGGTGCTCCGGTTTCCTCCCACAGTCCAAAGATGTGCGAGTTAGGTGGATTGGCCATGCACATAAGTGAGGGCGGATCCGGTGACCCTCAGATGGTTATAAAGATGTACATGAGGACAGTCGTGCACATGGGTAGTTCCAGGGGGGTATAAAGAAATCCCATGATAACCGGTTCTGCATCAGATCGTTACCTTACCACGTGTGTATTAATACAGATCCTGGTTTGGACAAGTCACAAGCTGTTCTAAGAATTCCTTGTTAGATATCGAACACTGAACACAACAAGCAGTACCAGCTACCCTTGCCTCAGCCTCATGTCCCTCCACAGACAGAGAAGATAGACACTGAGATCTAGTTGGAAGGAGGCGAGACCCTCAACACATTTTCTACAGGCAGAAGGGCGGCACAGTGGTTAGTACTGCTGCCTCACAGCTCCGGGGACCTGGATTCGATTCCAACCTTGGATGACTGTCTGTGTGGAATCTGCACATTCTCCATGTTCTGCATAGGTTTCCTCCGGGAGCTCCAGTTTCGTCCCACAGTCCAGGTCTCTGTCTCTCACTAGGTTGTGACCTCTCTTCTCCTCTCAGGAGAGAAAGCAGAAAGGCCTGAGTCTCCGTAACGGGTTTGTATAGAGAGCAGGGAAGGACACCAGCAGCATGCTGAGGCATGAGGTACAAATGGGGAATATGCTGGGTTTGAGTCGGAGTCTTGGTTTTTTGGACAGGAATGTGAGGTGCCAACAGAGGGGCGAATAAGTGGAGCTACAAGGTGTACAGATCTAAGGAGTGTTGTGAAGGAGAATACTGAAAAGGTGTTATAGCCATTCATAGCCTCCGGAGGTGATGGATCCTATAGGTGCACTCTTTCCTGGTTGGAGAGAGCACACTCTTGCTGCTTACTTCCATTCACACTTGCTTGGTTGAAGAAGCTGTTCTCTATCCCCCATTCTTGGGAGAACTCACCTCACTTCAGTTCCTTTGATCCCATGTCAGGACCATCAGTAAGAGTGAGAGGCCAGGTGGCAGCCTTCCCAGATCTCCTCTCCTTTACCCCTGCTTCTGCAGTTTGTGGAACTCATGCATTCATTTGTTTCATCGGATATCCTTCCTTTAACAAAATAGACATGTCAGTCTTCTCACCCGCCCTAATTGGTTGGGGAGCCAGATGCTTTTGCTAATAGTGGGAAAGAACCTCATCAAAGCCTTTCCATTAGGAAATTGGGTTCATGACACAAAAATGATCTCTCCTTTCTGGCAGAGACTGAGTTGAGAAGCTCCTGCCCAATGTCTCAGTACTAAATTACAAGATCAATTAATTAATATATGGAGAGGAGCACAGGCCATGCAAATCCAGCTGGCAACATCTCAGATACACTGGGGTGGGGGGGTTGGAATATTCCTGCAGAGAAGTGCGGGGGGGGGGGGGGGGGGGGGGAGTGGAATATTCCTCATATATCCTAATAGAGAAGCTTCCAGAACAAGCAATAAATCACACATGGATAACTCAACCACTTGTGAGAGTACTGTTTGAAGAGGACTGTAAACAGCTAGCTTGCAAGGGACTCTGCATATGACCTCTCAAGGTTTATAAGGTTCAATTGATGCCATCATCACCGTCCTCCCCTGGTTAGTGAGTATTCAGATCCAGACATCAATATAAGTGACATGGCTGTCATAGGATATGAGTAAGAAGTCTTACAACACCAGGTTAAAGCCCAACATGTTTGTTTTGAATCACTAGTTTTCGGAGCGTCACTCCTTCCTCAGGTGAATTCCACCTTTTGCCTGATGAAGGAGCGACGCTCCGAAAGCTAGTGATTCGAAACAAACCTGGTGGACTTTAACCTGGTGTTGTAAGACTTCTTACTGTGCTCACCCCAGTCCAACGCCGGCATCTCCATATCATGGTCAAGATATTAGCCAAACTTCTGGTAACAGCCCTTGTGACCTTTCCAGCCAACCTCTCAAATACCTACTTTGAAGATGCCAACATAAGGACCAAGCTGCCCTCACACCTGCAAAGTTGTCGCAGGTAGCTGAAGGGATCTGCTGTAACTCAGAAATCATGAGATGAAGGGCACATTTGCCCCAAACAGCTCATAATATCACAGAGCAGCCAATTATTGTTGGTGTCCCTGGTTCTCGTGCTTTGCGAAGGTGTAACATCAATATCAATAAGAGAGACATCCAGGAGAACACTGCTACAGCTCTGGGCAAAAAGATTACCTTCAAGCCCAGGTTTTGGGGCAAAGCTGAAATTACCAAGTGCAAATTTTAAGGAAGACTCTGGAGGTCCTCATGACATAATTGTGCAGGTACATCAAGACAGCACCCACGGGTTTCCCCCAGCATGGGCCCAGCTAACGTTGTCAAGAGTTAGTGGGAAAGAAGTAAGGCTTGCATTTCTGAAGCACCTATCACAACCTCAGGACCACTAGAGAAGTCTTTTACATTCAACCAATAGGACAGGTAGAGGCCGGAATTCTTCAGCCATTCGCTGGTGGCGGGATTCTCTGATCCCTCTGGCAGCGCACCCTCACCCATGGGTTTCCCGGCAACATGGGGTGGCTTTTAGGAGCAGCGAATCACACTGCCAGCGAATGGCCAAGAAACACGTGCTAATGGGCCCAGAGTCTTGGTTTAATATCTCATTCAAAAGACAGCATCGCCAACAGAGAAGTACTCACTCAAATGGGACATAAATCAAAAACTTTCAGATTCAATAAGTGATATCCATTGAGCCATGACAGACAGACACCTCACATTCAGAGTATAGGAGGGAGCACGGTGGCACAGTGACTAGCACAGTTGCTTCACAGCTCCAGGGTCCCAGGTTCAATTCCCGACTTGGGTCACTATCTGTGCGGAGTCTGCACATTCTCCCCGTGTCTGCGTGGATTTCCTCCGGGTGCTCCGGTTTCCTCCCACAGTCCAAAGATGTGCAGGTTAGGTGGTTTGGCTATGCTAAATTGCCCTTAGTGTCCAAAAAGGTTAAGTGGAGTTACGGGGTTAGGTTGGAGGCGTGGGCTTGAGTAGGGTTCTCTTTCCAAGGGCCGGTGCAGACTCAATGGACTGAATGGCCTCCTTCTGCACTGTAGATTCTATGAAAGCTTCCTGCAGCTGAAATACTGCTACTCACTATTAGCAGAATCATCGCCAGACTCTATACACAAATTCTGTTATAATGACTGTTTCTGTTGAAACTCTACAATTTTAAGCAATTTACAGAACACAATGCAACAGTTTCAGAAACAAATCCACACAATTAGTGTTATTTGCCTAATTATCTGCCAAATGCTACTTTTAAAAGATTCGGTCCATTTTGTTATGGGCCAGGGTTTAGAGAACCCCAAAGTGTATCATAGAGTTCACCTGACCCACAACTTTTAATAGATTGTGGTATGGGGAGCACAGGGCCCACTCTACAAAGTGGTACTTCAGAAATGGACAAGTATTTTTTTAAACAGCAAAACAATGTTTATTCTATGAACTCAAGTTAACCTTTCTAAAACAAACAGTGAACATCTTAGCAACCAGTAAATCAAATACACCCCCCAAAGAATACAACACTAAGTAATCTGTAAACTGTCCTTTTAACACCCAGAAGACTTAACAAACCTTTAAACAGAAGCATAGCAGGTTAAAGTCACTATTGCGAGCAGTTATTCGTTTTAAATCACCAAAGGATCGATTTACAGTCTCTAAATTACAGAGAGAGATTCATACACCTTCTAGCTGTGACTGCAGCTATCCAGCTCTGAAAGCAAAACCAAAAAGACACAGTCACACCCAAGCTTTTCTCAAAGTGAAACTAAAAAGCAGAACCAGAGCTCAGCTCCACCCACTCTCTGACATCACTGCTGTAACACAAGCAGCCAAACATTTCTTAAAGCGACATTCTCATGACAATTTCTATTGGTGTGAGGTTTCTCTCAATCCTTCAGTTTCAGTTAACTGAAGATTGACAGTATGTATTATTTTGGGGCCAATCAATTTAATATACTACCACAAGAGAAAATGCTGGAAAATCTCAGCAGGTCTGGTAGCATCTGTGGGGAGAGAAAAGAGCTAATGTTTCGAGTCTAGATGACCCTTTGTCAAACCTATAAGACAGAGAAAGTGGGAAATATTTATACTTAGTGGAGTGAAAATGAAAGATGAGTCATAGCCGCAGAAACCCAGAGAAACAGGGTAGAATTTAATATACTAACAGAAACAAGCTGATGGACAAAATAAAAGGGGCTGCTCCTGGTTGGGACATTGCCCAAACAAAACAAAGAGCAATGGAAACTTGCCAAACATCAAATCAAAATGTGTTTAAAGGGGTCAATAAAGCACTCCGACCACTGCAGCACCTACTGGGCATGGAAGGAGACTGGGAATAGGTACCTGTTGATGTTCATTGTATGCTCATCAACCCTATTATATCATCAGGAAGAACAGGTGACATAAACAGGAATCATGTGCATTGCATCAAGGATTTTTCCACCTCCAGGACTCCTCAAGCATCCAGATCCCTACTGATGTGAGAGTTTCCCAGGATTAGGGCTTGCCTCTGGCAGCAATGGGATGTTCACAGATTGTTAATACATATTGGAAGCTAGATTTCAGAATGAATCTGCTTTTATACCATGTGAATGTGTGTCTACATGTCTATTTTTATGATAGATTTGAGTGCTTCAATCACCATCAAGTCACAACTGAACAATGTTTTAAAAAAAAGAAACCCAGTCATTGCCTGTAAAGATTAATTGGAGGTGACTAATTGTCAGTGGAGGAAGTCGACCAGGAATTCAAATTTGGAGGGCACCTGCCAATCTGCAAACTCCCTTCAGTGCTGCAATTAAACTCTAATTGATTTCCTGCTTCCACTTATTTACAACAATTAGGATTATAAACTCTTAAAGGGACAGGTCAACTCCAAGCAGAGTCAGCTGAGCAGCGGAATAATGTATTGCACATTATATGGTGTTGACATGGCTTCCCCGTGTCTTCAATTCAAATGCTTTTATAGGCGTTTGTAACAAAAGTGCATTGCTCTCAATCTTGAAAATTTCAATTGGCCCCCAACATCCGCTGCCTTGAGGACGGAGAGTTCCAGATTTCCGCAGCCCTTTGTTTGGAAAACTGTTTCCCCTGAATGGTCTAACTCCATTTCCTTTGCCCCTTCTCTGTGGACTTTATGCCACAAATAGATTCACTGTCTCTACCTCATGTCCCTTTGACTTGAAGGGTTCAACACTTCGGGTATGATTTAATTAAAAAAAGAGTCCCCCTTTGGGCGTGTTTATCGGGATGTTTCTCGGCACCTGCAGTGTCGAGGATGACCCTGCTATCTAACGGGACTCTGCCATTTGTTTTGGCCTTTGCGGGGAACACCCTGCTGAGGTCGTACTTACTTAATTTCCTGCACTGACGATCTCAGCTCACCAATGCAGGAAGAGATTAGGGCGCCATTTTTAAATGCACCAATCGCCCGACCCCCTTCAGTCACCACACTTCGGCCTCTGGACCTCCCCTCACTGCCCCAGCTTACCTCTTAGGAGGTCCTCCAGTCACCCCTCATCACCCCTCTTAAGGGCAGGGCAATCCTGGGCCCAACCCTGGCACGGACAACCTGGCACCAGGGCACCTTGGAACTGCCATCCTGGCACCCTGGTAGTGCCCCTTCCAGTCTGGCAGTGCCACCTAGGTATCCTGGCAGTGCTAGGCTGGCACTGCCAGAGTGCCCAAGTGGCAGTGCCAAGGTGCTAAGGTGCAGCAGGAGTGCCAAGGTACTACCTTATCGAGAGGCCAACCACCCGAAGAGCCTCCAATAGCTTGGGAGACCCTCCTCAGGTGGCATTGAACCTGGTCCACGTTTGTGTGGACCAGTACTAAACAGCGTCATGGCAAGGTCTCCCAGGCGAGGCTGTTTTTTCCCAGGCCTCAGGAGAATCCAGTGTACATATTTAAATTAGCTCAATGGCTCATTTCAATATGTTCATCTGGATCTCGGCCAGTGAGGGCAAGATCTAGATTGCGACGTCTCGGAAGATCTAACAAGATGTCCCGAGCGCCACGAATCTCGCGAGAGACTGGCCTTGTCACGTCATCAAGTCATGCACAATGAGGCCATTAAATCATGGCATTCGTTTAGATGACTCAAACTTCTCGCTCTATGCTTTAGAAATTATATTTATGCAACCAGTGCTATTCTTAAGCTCAGTATCATTCCGGGAACCTGAACTGCTATTTCTCTGAGGCCGACACGTATTTCTGTTGCAAAAGCAAAATTCTGCAGGTACTGAAAACTGTAATAAAAACAAAACAAAACTCAGCAGGTCAGGAAGCATCTTCTTTCTTTATCGCTTCATGTTGCACTCAGCTGCTATCTATCAGATGGGCTTTTATTTCTTTACTATACCCATTACCTCTCTCTTTAGCTTTTGCATCATGTAATTGTTCCTTGGTTAATCTCTTCTGTCCTCCATCATCTCACAGACCTTCCCTTTTCTTCTTCCTGCCCCCTCCCCTCTTCTACTGGTTAAAACCTCTCGACTTTCGACCCAACTTCAATTCTGATATCATCAACTAGAAATTCCATTAACCCTGTGTCTCTCTCTCTCCAGATGTTGCCTGACCTGCAGAGTGTTTCCAGCACTTTTTGTTTTCATGGGCGGGATTCTCCCAACGGGAGTCTAAGTGTTTTAATCCGGCGTCGGCGCCCGTTCCCAGACCCTTATTTTCCCCCCTCCGTGGGGGTGGCAGGGGCATTGCGCGATTTATGTGGGCGGGGCCTCGGCGCGGCGTCAGAGACCTGGCGCGGCGTCTTTTACGCGGCGCCTTCGGTCCCGCGCATGCGCAGCTGGGCCAGCGCCAACTAGTGCATGCGCGGTGGCCGTCCTACCCCAGGCCACCCCGCACAAACATGGCGGATGGATCCAGGCTCGCCGGTGGAAGAAAGGAGGCCCGCCGACTGAGAGGCCGGCCCGCCGACCGGTTGGTCCTCATCGCGTACCAGGCCACTCTGGAGGGCATCCTGGGAACGGAGCCCCCCTGCCCCACAGGCCGCCCCCCACGCCTTCGCACCGAGTACCCGCCGGCAGCGACCAGGTGTGGATGGCGCCGGCAGACCAGGCCATTTACGTGCGGCCGCTCGGCCCATCCGGGTCGGAGAATCGCCGCTTGCCGTTTGTGGCGATTCTCCGAGTGGCCCGGCGCGATTCGTGTGGCGCTGGTTTCGGGGGGCGGGGGGGAGAATCGCGTGCGGGGGTCAGGGTGACGTGGCACGATTCACGCGGCGCCCCGGCGATTCTCCCACCCGGCAGAGGGGTGGAGAATACCGCCCCATATCTTTCGTGAGAACGTGGTGATGAAAACTGAACAGAGTTACTCCAGAAGGCAACTGGAGGTAGCACGACCATTAAGAACTCCCCACCTTCCACCAGCCATGCAATGCCCTGGGAGATGCAAAAATATCTTGAGAATCTGTGGGCATTTCATGGAAAGAAAAATTCAGCAAAATCCATTTTGACCAAGGCAAGTGGTGACAAAAAATGAGTTCCATGTAATAACCACAAGTTACATCTGCCAACATTCCACTTTCGGTTAATATACAACAATATCAGTTGGGCCCTGTTCTGACGACCACGAAGACTGCAGGGGATCGTCGCTAAGTCTCCCCGTGGGGCTTGTGGATTAAGAGTTACCCTATTGAGCGGGCAGAGCTCACCCAATTGGAACCATTCTGCCGGAGTTTAGAACCCGCAGCCCAGACACCGACTGGCATTCCTGATGGTCCCCGGGCTGGGATGCAAGCATTGTACACCACCAATTTTGTTGTTCAAATAAACAAGAGTTTGTATGAAGCTTGGTCTTGGCAGAGTTATTACTTTGGCGACAATGAGTATAAACAAGATTCCCGTGCAGCCTTCAGAGTTAAACAAACAGCTTTCCAGTAAGCATTGCAAAATGCGTTTTTTTCGGTAAACTCCAGCCGTACAATATTAATGGAGAAGACTAGGCCTAGTATACTGGGTGTATGCGTTATTTATTTCAGGCTAATAGCATTGTGGGAGATGAGAGCAGAAAGCAATCCTTCTGACAGGTTACGGATACTCAATGTTCACCATAATAAAAAGCCTAACCTACCCAGATGCCACGACTCAAAAACATTTGACAAGCTAGTGTGAAATAGCTATGACACAAAACCATCAATCATCTTCCAAAGATACTGGGCGGTATTCTCCCCCCCCCCCCCCCCCCCCCGCTGGGTGGGAGAATCGCCGGGGCGCCGCGCGAATCGCTCCACGCCGCCCCGACCCCCGCACGCGACTCTCCCCCCCCCCCCCCGAAACCAGCGCCGCGCGAATTGCGCCGGGCTGCTCGGAGAACCGCCGCAAACAACGAGCAGCGATTCTCTGGCCCGGAAGGGCCAAGCAGCAGCGCGTAAACGGCCTAGTCCCGATGGTGCCGTCCACACCTGGTCGCTGCAGGCGGGTACTCTTCGCGAAGGCTTGGTGGGCGGCCTGTGGGGAGGGGAGGAGGGGGGGAGGGGGGCTCCGTTCCCGGGAGGGGGCTCCGAGTGGCCTGGTACGCGAGAGGACCGGCCTCTCTGTCGGCGGGCCTCCTTTCTTCCACCGGCGAGCCTGGATCCAACCGCCATGTTTGTGTGGGCGGCCTGGTGGAGGACGGTCACCGCGCATGCGCTAGTTGCCGCCGGCCCATGCACATGCGCGGGACCCAAGGCACCGTCTTTTACGCGGCGCTGGGACTCTGACGCCGCACCGAGGCCCCACCCCCGTAAATCGCACGACGCCCCTGCTAGCCCCACGGAGGGGGGAGAATAGGGGTCTGGGAACGGGCACCGATGCCGGAGTAAAACACTCCGGTTTTTACTCCGGCGTCGGCACTTAGAGTCCCGTTGGGAGAATCCCGCCCTCTGCCAATGAATTCCTCAGTAGGTTGTGAAAATTGGTGTAATTCCTCAAATGTGGTCCATCCCTGACCAAGATGCTATGCGATAGAATGGTGTGTGGAATAAATAATGTTATCATTCAAAAGAAGTTACTAGCAGAGCCTAATCTGGACCTGATAAAGACCATCAAGATAGACCTGCCCCTGCAGAACACTGGGAAAGGGGCTCAAGAACTACAAGGGGCATCGGACAGTAGTGTCCTCAGGTTGGGGGACGGTGCCTCGCACAAGAAGGCCCACACTTTAGATGAAGGGGCTGGTTTAGCACACTGGGCTAAATAGCTGGGTTTTAAAGCAGACCAAGGCAGGCCAGTAGCATGGTTCAATTCCCGTACCAGCCTCCCCGAACAGGCGCAGGAATGTGGCGACTAGGGGCTTTTCACAGTAACTTCATTTGAAGCCTACTTGTGACAATAAGTGATTTTCATTTATCATTTCAAGATGCCTATGGGAGTTGTCCATTGCCTAACCAAAACACTGCAGTGTCTCCCTGGCAGTTGAGGAAACCACATGATAACCCCAAGTATACCGGAGAAACCACTCTGGAGGAATGCAAGTGCCAGCTATGGGATTACAAAAAGCACCGCCCAAGGCACAATCATGGCAATGTTGCCGGACTCAGCAATACGCGTATTATGGTTCTATGTTCCTATATTGGTAGATACGCATTTCAAGTGGATGGAGGTATATCGCATGGCCTCTATAACCGCAACAGGCCACATCTATGGAGACTAAGTTGGCACAGTTGTTATTTGATTGCAGAACCACTCCCCAAACCATGACGGGTGTCGCCCCAGCAGAACTATTGATGGGATGACAGCTTCGCACCAGGTTAAGCTTGTTATTTATGAATTTGGCAGGGATGGTGAAGTCGCAACAGGAAAATCACAATGCCACAATGTTTAAGACTGGTGACACAGCCTATGTACAGAGTCTCGAAGATGGCACCAGTTGGGTCCCTGGAGCCATATTAGAAAAAATGGGAACTGTACCGTATATGGTGACGATCCAAGACAAAGTTCTGAGGAAGCAGCTGGGCCACCTCAGAAGTAGGGAGCATGCCTCCATTGAGACATTGCCTCTGACCCCTGCGGTGGTTTTCACTGGCACAGGGTTACCACCCGTAGGAACCCTGTACCCGTCTCTCCCGATTGTGAGGACTCGGGTTCAGATATGGAGCCTGAGAAATTGGAGGTTCCCCCGATAGCCAATACTAAAGAAGAACACACGTCAGTGACTCTTAGGCATTCCCGGAAGAGGTGAAGATCGCCAATCCGCTTCACACCTCCCAATCCCGCTCTGTCTGCCACAGACTTGAGGCCGTGTGTGAAGAAACAGAGGAGACCTCCTCACCATGGAAGCCTCAATGGTGAAACGGACTTGAGGGAGGAGATATGTTATGATGACCATCAGGCCACTGGGCATCGTCGATAGACTTCCCCTATTGAGTGGGCGGACACTCGCCCAATAGGAACTATTTGGTAGGAGTTTAAATCCTACAGTCAAGACCCAGACTGTTACCCAAATAAATTAGAGTTAGTATGAAGCCTGGCCTTGGGGGTCTTATTACACCCCCCCCCCCCCCCCCCCCCCACGCCTCCACATGAGCTTTTCCTGCTACTTTTGAACATTCGGTGCCCACAGTACAACTCACCAACTGCATGGTCTCAAGGTCAATTATCCTCTTGTGTGAAAAACATAAACCTCCTGACAGCTAATTCCATTTTACACTTATGTAACAAGCATGCATGTGAAAAAAACAACTCATTTTTCCAAGCTTACGGTGATGGTCAAGGCTCTTTATATCACGTATCAATAAAGATGTATCAATCCTCAGAACCTATGTCAGGGCCTCTATGTCTTGTACCATGTGGGGGTCCAGAGTTAGATATTCTAGATGGGGCCCAGGATCTTTTACAAAGCAGAAGCGTATGCTTTTCCTGTTCATTAATTTAACACTAATTCTCAATGAATCTGCTCTTGCTGCAGTGAATTCCTGTTATGGTGAAATTTGATCAGGACAAACAATTCCCCATTAAGTGGTTCCACTCCGTATACTTTGAGATATAATTAAATCAGTTACTGTAAATCCAAACACAGTGCAAACAGTGCAGACACGTCAGCTGGCTGCACCATGTGATAGGGACAATTCAGAATGACATGAAGCTCTTTCTGAAATACATTTAAACCAAACAATCCCTAATGGCCCTTTCCACTCCTGCAGCAAACGAAACTGGAAATAAACATGCCGATATTAACCCATTGGGAACTGCTACATTGCTCACAATACCTTGTAATATCACAGGATTACAACAGTCAAGTTTATTCAGGGGAGAAAGATTAAATTGATGAAATGTTTCATATTTCTACATTACGTAATTTTGTCCTCTGTTTGAAATAGCAGATAATGTACGTTTTGTGAATGTATTGATGCTGAAAGACAGCAGCGTCAGACATTTATAGAGCAAACTTGGAAGATGTGTTTTCTTTATCAATTAATGAATAAGAGTCCAAACTGAGCTCTAATTCATCTTCAGTTATATTTCCATCGTGTTTGTTTCAGTCACAAAATGCCAGTACAAATGTGATTTTTTTAAAAATCAAGTACAAAACTTAAAATGGAAGTGAAGACAGAAATCTATGAGAGTGCTGTCTGGAGTTCGACACATTCAATTCTAAATATAGGTTAGTGCCCTTGACAGGGGTGGCGCAGTATCTGGCATATGAGTGTGCCACCTTATTGCACTTCACCACCTGAGGCACTGGTTCCAGGTTTGATCCAGAACTAGTCTGACAGAGTTAATCAGAATGTTTTCCAAATTGGTCCACATTGTGTAAATCTGCATACATTTGTTTTTAAAGCAAAACGTGACGCATGACTAAGTGATTTATTGATTGCAGGAAGGAGTGAGTCTTCGCCTAGACTGAATCAGACCAATCAAACAAATGTGATATGGTTGCCTGCAGGGTTTGGATCTGCAGATTGTTTGTTTTATTTAAAGCTGTCACTGAAATTTGACATTTTTATAACAGGCATGTTTGGCAACATAATCATCGACCATAAAATAGAAACGGAAAAAAAGTATAATTCTAACCCCCAGAAATGAAGTAAATAAACGGTGCAAAACTGCTAGCGGTCCACAGACGGAAAAAAGCCACAAATCATAAATTGAGAGAGTGGAGCAAAAGGGAAATCCTCAAAAAAAGGATTGAAATGGTTTCAGCTGAGAGACCACATGGGGAGAGGTCTTAGGACACAAGTTCAAACGACTTGCTATAAAGATGGAATTTGCTGAGATGAGGGAAAGGAATTAAAGGTGAGCCTGGGGAGGAGTCACAATGGCCTCCAAGTTCCTCCAGCGATATTTGCTTTACGAGACAAGAGGGAAAGGCTTGTATCAGAAAACAAAGACCACCAACTGCCCAATTACACTTGTCTGTTCTGCGGTAATAAATTCAGCATATAGTGTGCTATCATTGCAGACAAAGTCAAAGCCTTCCTTTGTTGAAGCCTGATTAGAAAAGGCAAGTCTCCCAAAATCATCAAGGCAAGCTTATATAGGACATGAATTCATGCCAAGTCCTCCAGGAATTTCCAATGCCAGTACAGAGGTAATGACTTGGAAATTTCCACAACATGTGCACCAGGATTCCCAATACTTCTGCAGTTCTCCTGCAATATTTATCCAATTTCTGCTCATCCAATAAAGCTGCTGTGGGACCCTTTTGAGGGTCTTGAATCAGGTTTAAATCAAATTGCAAGAGCTGTGTTGGTAAGGTTATATTTATAGACATGTATTTGATGCGATATCACTGGGACAATGTCTTACTGCCATGCTACTCTAAGTACTGAGCCAGTGTAACAAGACTGTACAAGATCCAAAATACCGTCTCTACTTAGAATCACCAATGCCTGAATCATCAATGCCTGACTTACTTCCGCAGCATCAAGGGTGTGATTCAGCGGGCAGAAAACAAAGTCCGCTTTCAGCGTGTTTGGCAGGGTATTTCTCGGCCTGCAGGTTTTCTTTGGCCTTGGGGAGTTTCGCCCTGCCGAGGCCACACTTCAGTAGATTTCCTGGCCAACAGGACCGGCTCCTCGAAGATAGGACCTTGTCTCAATTACCCCTCCTGTGGAAAAGGACCTTGTCTCAGTTACCCCCACTGTGGAAAAGGGCCTTGTGTCAGTTACCCCCACTGTGGAAAAGGGCCTCATCTCAGTTACTCCCACTGTGGAAAAGGACATTGTCTCAATTACCCCATTGTGGAAAAGGGCCTCTACTCAATTACCCCCACTGTGGAATTGGACCTTGTCTCAATTACCCCCACTGTGGAAAAGGACCTTGTCTCAATTACCCCCACTGTGGAAAAGGATATCTTCTCAATTACCCCCCACAGTGAGGATGAGCCTCGTCTCAATTACCCCCACTGTGGTGGTGAGCCTCATCTCAATTACCCACCCTGTGGGGATGAGCCTCGTCTCAATTACCCCCACTGTTGGGATGAGCCTCGTCTCAATTACCCCCGATGCACGATCAATAACTACTAAACCGAGGTTGTAGTACAACTGAAGGCTTTAATAAACTAGAAGTGTTCCCCAGCAGCTCAGGTACAGAATGAGGGCTGCTGGGACGGCAGGGGTTCTTATACCCCGCCTATTGGGGCGGAGCTACCATACTCTACAGCCTATGGTAAAACCCCTAGGTTTAACCAATGGCTCTTCAGCCTCTCAGGTACCGTAATACCTGATAATACCACATTCACCCCCTAGTCCGGCTGGGGTAGTGGTTAGCAACTACAAAATGTAACAACATAGTATAATCAGTTATGGAGGTACCGTGATACCTCCTTACAGTGTTTAGTGATTATTTACAAGCATGTCAGACATGTACATTCAGTGTTTAATATTTACAGATCAGTTAAAATGTTGCAATCAGTCGGTCGGGTGCCCTGGTCGTTCTCTGTGATCGTCTGAGCCTCGGTGGTGACTCCGGTGGGGGCTTGGGAATCTGCATCTCCAGGAGCATGGCTTCGATCTCCATGGCAGCTTCGTCACCCCTAGACGGCGCTGCTGGAAAAAACGGGAAGGGGGTGCCTGTAGGGGGCGTTGGTGGATGGAGGGGGCCTAGGCAGGGGCGGCGGGAGGACTGATCCTCCTGTAAGGTGCTGCGGTGGAGGGGGGGTGTGGAACTGGTGGCTGGGATGTACATGGGGTTCCGGCGGGCGCCAGGTCCTGTAGGGAGACCGTATCTTGTCTGCCGTCAGGGAACGCCACGTAGGCGTATTGAGGGTTAGCGTGTAGCAGATGAACTCTCTCGACCAACGGGTCCGACTTGTGCGCATGCACGTGTTTTCGGAGCAGGATGGGTCCGGGTGTTGCCAGCCAAGTCGGGAGCGTGGTCCCGGAGGAGGACTTCCTGGGAAAGACAAGGAGATGTTCGTGAGGTGTCTGATTGGTGATCGTACAAAGCAGTGACCGGATGGAGTGGAGGGCATCCTGGAGGACTTCTTGCCAGCGGGAGACTGGGAGGTACCTGGACCGTAGGGTCAGTAGAACGGTCTTCCAGACCGTTCAGTTCTCCTTCTCTACCTGTCCGTTTCCCCGGGGGTTGTAACTGGTCGTCCTGCTCGAGGCGATGCCCTTGCTGAGCAGAAATTGACGCAGTTCGTCGCTCATAAAGGAGGACCCCCTATCACTGTGTATGTAAGCGGGGAAACCGAACAGTGCAAAGATACTATGGAGGGCCTTGATGACAGTGGTTGCGGTCATGTCGGGGCAGGGGATGGCGAATGGGAATCGGGAGTACTCGTCAATCATGTTCAGGAAATATGTGTTGTGGTCGGTGGAGGAGAGGGGGCCTTTGAAGTCCATGCTGAGGCGTTCAAAGGGACGGGAAGCCTTGATCAGGTGTGCTCTCTCTGGCCGGTAGAAGTGCGGTTTGCACTCCGCGCAGATTTGGCAGTCCCTGGTGGCTGTCCTGACCTCCTCGATGGAGTAGGGCAGGTTGCGGGTTTTAACGAAATGGAAAAAGCGAGTGACCCCCAGGTGGCAGAGGTCCTCGTGGAGGGCTCAGAGGCGGTCCACTTGTGCGGTGGCACATGTGCCGCGGGACAGGGTGTCAGGAGGCTCGTTTAGCTTCCCGGGACGATACAAGATCTCGTAGTTGTAGGTGGAGAGTTTGATGCTCCACCTCAAGATCTTGTCGTTTTTACCTTGCCCCGCTGTGCATTATTGAACATGAATGCCACCGACCGTTGGTCAGTGAGGAGAGTGAATCTCCTGCCGGCCAGGTAATGCCTCCAATGTGGCACAGCTTCTACTATGGCCTGGGCCTCCTTCTCGACTGAGGAGTGGCGAATTTCGGAAGCATGGAGGGTACGGGAGAAGAAGGCCACGGGTCTGTCCGCTTGGTTGAGGGTGGCCGCCAGAGCTACGTCGGACGCATCGCTCTCGACCTGGAAGGGGAGGGACTAGTCGATGGCGTGCATCGTGGCCTTTGCAATGTCTGCTTTGATGCGGCTGAAGGCCTGGCGGGCCTCTATCGACAGGGGGAAAGTTGTGGATTGGATCAGGGTACCGGCTTTGTCTGCATAGTTGGGGACCCACTGGGCGTAGTAACTGAAAAACCCTAGGCAGCGCTTCAGGGCCTTGGGGCAGTGAGGGAGGGGGGACTCCATAAGGGGGCGCATGCGTTCAGGGTCAGGGCCTATAACTCCATTTCGCACTACGTAGCCGAGGATGGCTAAGCGGTCGGTGCTAAATACGCTTTTATCCTTATTGTATGTTAGGTTAAGGATTTTAGTGGTCTGGAGAAATTTTCGGAGGTTGGTGTCGTGGTCCTGCTGGTCGTGGCCGCTGATGGTGACATTATCGAGATACGGGAACGTTGCCCGTAGACCGTACCCGTCAACCATTCGGTCCATCTCGCGCTGGAAGACCGAGACCCCGTTAGTGACACCGAAGGGAAGTGATAGAGCCGCCCGTCTGCCTCGAAAGCAGTGTATTTGCGGTCACTAGTACAGAGGGGTAGCTGGTGGTAGGCGGACTTGAGGTCCACCATGGAGAAGACCTTATAGTGCGCAATCCTGTTTACCAGGTCGGATATGCGGGAGAGAGGGTACGCGTCCAGCTGCGTAAACCTGTTGATGGTTTGACTGTAGTCGATGACCATCCTATGCTTCTCCCCGGTCTTTACCACCACTACTTGAGCTCTCCAAGGACTGTTGCTGGCTTCAATGACCCCTTCCCTCAGTAACCTTTGGACCTCAGACTTGATGAAGGTCCGGTCCTGGGCACTGTACCGTCCGCTCCTGGTGGCGACGGGTTTGCAATCCGGGGTGAGGTTCGCAAACAGGGAAGGCGGGTCGACCTTAAGGGTCACGAGGCCGCAGACAGTAAGGGGGGGTATAGGGCCGCCGAATTGGAAGGTCAGACTTTGCATGTTACACTGGAAGTCTAAACCCAGGAGTGTAGCCGCGCAGAGGTGGGGGAGGACGTAAAGGCGGAAATTTTTGAATTCCCTTCCATGGATTGTGAGGTTTGCTAAACAGAACCCCTTTATCTCTACAGAGTGAGAACCAGAGGCTAGGGAGATTCTTTGATTAACAGGGTGGATAAAGAGGGAACAGCGCCTTACTGTGTCGGGGTGTACAAAGCTCTCCGTGCTCCGAGAGTCGATCAGGCAGGATGTCTCGTGGCCGTTGATGAAGTCGGTCGTCGTTGCTGTTGAGAGTGTTCGAGGTCGAGTTTGGTCCAGGGTCACCGAGGCCAGACGCAGTAGTTGTGGATTTTGTTCAGGCAGTGTGTGGTCGACTGAGCTGGGGTCCTGGGGCATCCAAGAAAGCGTTTCCCATTGGTCGCACATGGTGGTCGGGGGTGGACAAAATGGCGGCGCCCATCCATCCAGCGTGGTGTCCGAGGGACAAGATGGCGGCGCCCGGGATCCGCACGTGGGCCTGGGATACGGGGGTGGCGGTGACCGCTGCCCGCCAGGGGCCCCTGGAGACATTCGCTGTGGCAATCCGGAGTCACTGCTGGAGACCGTGGCCACCGTTCGTGCCTGGCAGACCCTCACAAAATGGCCCTTTTTGCCGCACCCCCTGCAGATGGATGTGCGGGCCGGGCAGCGCTGGCGGGGGGTGTTTTTCCTGCCCACAAAAGAAGCAGCAGGGTCCATCGGGGTTGGCGGGCCGCCTTACAGCGCAGGCCTGCGGGGAAGCGGGGAAGGTCTCTGGGGCGGCCGCTGTGGGATTCCACGCTGCCCAGGGGGCCGCCGGATGGTCGGGCACGTAGGATCGGGCATTCTTGCAGGCAACGTCCATGGACCCTGCAAGGGCCCGTGCCGCCCTACGTCCCAGGGTGTCTTTCTCTAAAAGACGCTGGCGGATTTCTGAAGAGCTCATACCTGCTACAAAGGCGTCCTTGACTAGGAGTTCCATGTGCTCGCTCGCCGAAACTTGCGGGCAGCCACAGTTTCTGCCCAGGACCAATAGTGCGCGGTAGAATTCCTCCAACGATTCCCCGGGGTTTTGTCGTCTTGTTGCAAGCAGGTGACGAGTGTAGACCTGATTTACTGGGCGAATATAGTGTCCTTTTAAAAGTTTGATTGCTGCATCAAAATCTTCTGCCTCCTCGATGAGGATGTAGATCTCTGGGCTTACCCTTGAGTGCAGGACGTGCAGTTTCTGCTTCCCCGAGGGTGTGCCTTCAGCCGTCTCCAGGTAGCCTTTAAAACACGCCAGCCAGTGCTTAAAGATGGCCGCTGAGTTTGTCACGTGGGGACTGAGTTGCAGACACTCCGGCTTGATTCGGAGGTCCATCCTTTCTACTTAATTCTAGCTTATTAAATTGATGCACGATCAATAACTACTAAAATGAGGTTGTAGTACAACTGAAGGCTTTAATAAGCTAGAAGTGTTCCCCAGCAGCTCAGGTACAGAATGATGGCTGCTGGGAAGGCACGGGTTCTTATACCCCGCCTATCGGGGCAGAGCTACCATACTCTACAGCCAATGGTAAAACCCCTAGGTTTAACCAATGGCACTTCAGCCCCTCAGGTACAGTAATACCTGATAATACCACACACACCCCTGTGGGGATGAGCCTCATCTCAATTACCCCCACTGTGGGGATGAGCCTCGTCTCAATTACCCCCCTGTGGGGATGAGCCTCGTCTCAATTACCCCCCTGTGGGGATGAGCCTCGTCTCAATTACCCCCCTCTGTGGGGATGAGCCTCGTCTCAAATACCCCCCGCTGTGAGGATGAGCCTCGTCTCAATTACCCCCCTGTGGGGATGAGCCTCGTCTCAATTACCCCCCTGTGGGGATGAGGTATGTTTTGACTGCCCTGCCAGAACAGCTATTCTGGAAATGTTGCAGTGCAACATGGCAACACCATGATTTCTTATCTTGCTGAGCACCCGTTTCACTGCAGAAGGTCGGTGTCCCTTTCATCGGAAGTATGTAGGCAACTTGCGTATCTTTTCAAACAGTGAACTACTAATCTGTCCTAGTTTTCATTCATTATAAAATTGTTATCGTAAACTAATATATTTCCATGTAGTAAGATAGTAAGATGATGAAAACCGTGTCCATCCTTTTTCATCCAGCTTGGTCCTCACAATGGAGTTGCCGAATAATCATACCAATTAATCTCTGGCAATTAGTCCAGAAATGAGGGACGCCCTAGTGGTGGAAAGTTTTTGGATTCTTTGGCTGGAATTCTCTGACGTCAGGATTCTTTGTTCCCGCCAGCAGTCCAACCCCGCCTGCGGCTTTCCTGAGTGCGTAGGGTGGCCACAATGGGAAATCCCATTGACAAGCACTGGGAGCAGAGAATCCCGCTGCTAGGGAACGACGTGCAGCCGAGAGACACACAGCTGGGGAACCGAAGAATCCCGCCCTTGTCTACTTCGAGGCTGTTGCTTTAGTCATTATTATAGGTAGAATTTTAGAAAGCTGGGACAATTGAAACTGATTAATATTCTGATGAGATTCATCACGAATTAACAGTTCCTTTGGTAAAAGTGTTCAAGTTTGACTGCTCCAATCTATGTGTAAGTATGTAATGTTTCATTAGTATTCTTATAAAATTAGTAAATTACTATTAGTTCTCACCTAATGGTTTCTGCAATCATGTCATTTAGATTATATATTTAAAAGTTTCTTTAAATCTGTGGCACATAAGTTATAGCGAACTGTCTCAATTTTTTAAAAACAAATATTTTTATTAAGGTACTTGAAAATATTTATAAATTAACATTAACAATGACATCAACATGGTATAATAGACATTTCCCCCCCATCCCAATCTTCACAGACCCCAACCATAAAACAACAATCCGGCCTTCTCCCCCCCTCCCCTTGGAATTCTGCATCTGCTGACATTTTAATTTCCCCCAAGAAAGTCGACCAACGGCTGCCACCTCCGGGAAAACCCTAACATTGACCCTCTTGAGGCAAACTTTATTTTCTCAAGACTGAGAAACCCAGCCATGTCACTAACCCAGGTCTCTACACTCGGGGGCTTCGAGTCCCTCCACATTAATAAGATCCGTCTCCGGGCTACCAGGGAGGCAACGGCCAGGATGTCGGCCTCTTTCGCCCCCTGAACTCCCGGATCTTCCGACACTCCAAAGATCGCTACCTCCGGACTTGGCACCACCTGTGTTTTTAGTACTGTGGACATTGCCTTAGCTAAACCCTGCCAAAACCCTCTAAGCTTCGGGCATGCCCAAAACACGTGGACATGATTTGCTGGGCTTCCCGCGCACCTCACACACCTACCCTCTACCCCGAAAAACTTGCTCATCCTCACCACTGTCATGTGTGCCCGGTGGACTACCTTAAATTGTATCAGGCTAAGTCTGGCACACGAAGAGGAGGTATTAACCCTGCTTAGGGCATCCGCCCATAGACCCGCCTCTATCGTTCCTCCTAGCTCGTCCTCCCACTTGCCCGAAAGCTCCTCCACCGGAGTTTCCTCCGCCTCTGAAAGCTCCTGGTAAATATCCGATACCTTCCCCTCTCCCATCCAGGTACTGGAGACTATTCTGTCCTGTATCCCCCATGGCGGCAGCAGTGGAAAGGCCGGCACCTGTTTTCTCAGCAAGTCTCGCACCTGCACATACCTAAACCCATTCCCTGCTGGCAATTCAAATTTATCCTCCAAGGCTTTCAAGCCTTCTATAAATAGATCCCCCATCCTTCTAATTTCTCCCTTTTCTATCTCCGGAAACCACCATCTAGACTACCCGGTACAAACAGATGATTATTATAAACCGGGGTCCAAACCGATGCTCCCTCCACTCTCTTATATCTCCTCCATTGCCCCCAGATTCTCAAAGCCGTCACCACCACCTGACCTGTGGAGTATCGGGCCGGCGAGAACGGAAGAGGTGCCGTTATCGGTGCTCCCAAACTGGTGTCTTTGCACGACGCTGCCTCCATCCACTCAAATGCCTCCCCCTCCCCCACTACCCGCTTCCTAATCATGGCTATGTTAGCCACCCAGTAGTAATTGTAGAAGTTCGGCAGCACCAACCCCCCCACCCCCCCCACCAACTGCACTCCAGCAACACTTTCTTCACTCGCGGGGTTTTACCCACCCACACAAAGCCCAAAATAACCTTATTCACCCGCTTGAAAAAGGCCTTTGGGATGAAGGTGGGGAGGCACTGAAAGACCAATAGAAATCTGGGGAGGACCGTCGTTTTCACGGTCTGTACCCTCCTCGCCAGTGATAGCGGGAGCATGTCCCATCTCTGAAAGTCCCCTTCCATTTGTTCTACCAGCCGGGATAGATTTAACTTGTGCAGTGCCTCCCATTCCCAGGCCACCTGGATTCCCAGATATCGAAAGCTCTTCCCTACCATTCTAAGCGGCAGCTCCCCAGTCGCTTCTCCTGTCCTCTTGCCTGGATCGCGAACATCTCACTTTTCCCCATGTTCAATTTATACCCTGAAAATTGCCAAATTCCCCCAAGATTCGCATTACTTCCCCCATCCCCTGCAATGAGTCTGAAATGTACAAGAGTAGGTCATCTGCGTAAAGCGAGACCCGGTACTCCCCCCCCCCCCCTCCCCCAAACAAGCCCTTTCCAGTTCCTAGAGGCTCTTAACGCCATGGCCAATGGCTCTACGGCCAGAGCAAACAGTCGCGGGGAGAGGGGCACCCTTGCCTTGTCCCTTGGTGTAGCTTAAAGTACCCTGAACTCAGCTGGTTCGTACGCACACTCACTACTGGTGCCTGATAGAGCAATCGCACCCAGTCGATAAAGCCCTCACCAAACCCAAACCTTCCCAGCACCTCCCACAGGTAATTCCACTCCACCCGATCAAAAGACTTCTCCGCATCCATCGCTACCACTACCTCCACCTCCCCTCGTTCTGAGGGCATCATAATAACATTCAAAAGCCTTTGAACATTGGCCTTGAGTTGCCTGCCCTTTACAAATCCCGTCTGGTCTTCCCCTATCACCCCCGGGACACAGTCCTCTATACTTGTGGCCTGTATCTTAGCCAGCAGTTTGGCGTCCACATTCAGTAGAGAAATTGGCCTGTATGACCTTCATTGCTCCGGATCCTTCTCCCGTTTCAGGATCAATGAGATCGAGGCCTGCGAAATTGTTGGACGAAGGACTCCCTTCTCTCTTGCTTCATTAAATGTCCTCACCACCAGTGGGCTCAATATCTCTGAAAACCTCTTATAAAATTCCACCGGGTAGCCATCAGGCCCCAGGGCCTTGCCCGACTGCATGCCCTCCAGCCCCTTGATTATTTCTTTAATCTCAATTGGGGCTCCCAGCCCTTCCTGCAGATCCTCATCTACCCTCGGAAACCACAATTGATCCAAAAACTGCCTCATCCCCTCCACCCCAGCCAGGGGTTCCAACTCATATAATTTACTACAGAAGTCCTTAAACACCTCGTTCACCCCCGCTGGGTCCAGGACAGTATTCCCGCCTCTACTCTTTACTTTACCTGTCTCCCTGGCCGCCTCCCTATTCCTGAGATGGTGCGCCAACATTCTGCTTGCCTTTTCCCAATACTCATAAATCGCCCATCTTGCATTCCTCAACTGTTCCACCGCTTTCCCTGTGGTCAACAGGCCAAACTCCGCCTGTAACCTCCGCCGCTCCCTGAGTAGCCCCACATCCGGGCCCTCCGAGTATCTCCTGTCCACCTGGAGTATCTCCTCCACTAACCTATCCCTCTCAGCCCATTCTACCTTTTCTCTGCGGGCCCGTATCGAGATTAATTCCCCTCTGACCACTGCCTTCAGAGCTTCCCAAACCGTCGCTGTGGAGACCTCCCCCGCATCATTTGTGCCCAGTTAGTTCTGGATGGACTTGTTAACCCGCCCACAGATCGCTTCATCCGCTAGCAACCCCAGATCCAGTGTCCACAGTGGGCTTTGCCCTCTCTCCACAATAACCTGTAGATCCACCCAATGTGGGGCATGATCCGACACTGCGAATGCAGAGTACTCAGTATCCACCACCTCCGGTATTAGCGCCCTGCTCAGAATAAAAAGGTTGATGCGAGAGTATACCTTGTGAACATGTGAGAAAAAGAAAAACTCCTTCGCCCTTGGCTGTGCAAACCTCCATGGGTCTACTCCCCCCATCTGTTCCATAAACCCCTTCAAGTCCTTTTCCGCAGCTGGCCTCCTCCATGTCCTGGATTTTGACCGGTCCCATTCCAGATTAATGACTGTGTTGTAGTCCCCTCCCATGATCAGGCTATGTGACTCTAAGTCTGAGATCTTACCTAAAACCCGCCTCATAAATTCCACATCGCCCAATTCAGAGCATATATGTTCACAAGTATCACCCGCACCCCCTCCAGCTTCCCACTCACCATTACGTACCTGCCCCCCTTAGTCTGACACGGTTCCCCCTGCCTCGAATGCCACTCGTTTGTTGATCAACATCGTCTCAAGTTGTTAATGAAAAACAATAGTTAATAATAGGGCGGTGTAATGGCACAGTGGTTAGCACTGCTGCCTCACAGTGCTTAGGTCCCGGGTTCAATTCCGGCCTTGGGTGACTGCGTGGAGTTTACACGTTGATGCCCTATCAATTATGACGAGACGAGAGTAGAGAGTAATCGAGGATTTATTAAACAGAGATGAGTGGCCTCCTACAGCTGCTGCCGAAATGGCTGCAGTTCAGAGAGCACACACATTTATACTCCGCCTACTGGGCGGAACCAGCAGGCAGGGATCTACCCCCGTACCTGTAGTACAGGGGCCTTACCGTAATACACTCGTATGCAGTGCAGTATATACAATAAAATACAACAGTGGTGACTACCACATTCACCCATTGTTAAAAATGAGTCCAGCGGGGGTGGTGGAAAACTATTTACATACAGGTCGTCATTAAAATTCCAGAGAAGGTTACAAATTTAGACTGTCGGGTGCCTTGATCCACCGTTGAGAGCGCCGCAGTGCTGGTGGCGAGTCAGGCGTCGGCTCGGTCATCGGTGACTCCGGGAGCGTGTCAACATCCTCTTCATCCCCGGGTGGGAACAAGGGGAGGAAGGACTGTCCTGGAGCGGGAGCTGTGGGGGGTGCGTTGGGGGAAGGAGGGTGGCGCCGGGATAGAGGGGATGGGGGGGGGGTGGGCAGCTGGTGCCAGGTCCCTGTCTTGGCACCGTCGGGGTACGCTACTTAGGCGTACTGCGGGTTTGCGTGGAGTAGCTGTACCCTCTCAACCAACGGGTCCGCCTTGTGGAGCCGCACGTGCTTGCGGAGGAGAACAGGTCCTGGAGCTGCCAGCCACGTTGGGAGTGAAACCCCGGAGGTGGACTTCCTGGGGAAGGCAAAGAGACGTTCATGGGGGGTTTCCTTAGTCGCCGTGCACAGGAGAGACCGAATGGAGTGAAGTGCGTCGGGGAGGATCTCCTGCCAGCGGGAGGCCGGGAGATTTCTGGACCGCAGGGCTAGCTGGACGGCCTTCCAGACCGTCCCATTCTCCCACTCCACCGGGGGTTGTAGCTGGTCGTCCTGCTCGAGGCAATGCCCCTGTTGAGCAGGTACTGGCGCAGCTCATCGCTCATAAATGAGGATCCCCGGTCGCTGTGGACGTAGGCGGGGAAACCGAACAGAGCGAAGATGGTGTTGAGGGCTTTGATGACGGTGGCAGACGTCATGTCGGGGCATGGGATGGCGAAGGGAAATCTGGAATATTCGTCGATCACATTGAGAAAATACGTGTTGCGGTCGGTGGAGGGGAGGGGCCCTTTGAAATCCATGCTGAGGCGTTCAAAGGAGCGGGAGGCCTTCACCAGGTGCACACGGTCTGGCCAGTAGAAGTGCGGTTTACATTCCGCGCAGACCTGGCAGTCTCTGGTGACAGCCCTGACTTCCTCGATGGAGTACGGCAGATTGTGGGCCTTAATGAAGTGATAAAAGCGGGTGACCCCTGGGTGACAGAGATCGTCGTGCAGGGTCCGGAGTCGGTCCACTTGTGCGCTGGAACATGTACCTCAGGACAGGGCATCGGGGGGGGGGGCTCGTTGAGCTTACCGGGGCAATACAAAATCTCGTAATTAAAGGTGGAGAGCTCGATCCTCCACCTCAAGATCTTATCATTTTTGATCTTACCCCGCTGTGTGTTGTTAAACATGAAGGCAACCGACCATTGGTCTGTGAGGAGAGTGAATCTCCTGCCGGCCAGGTAATGCCTCCAGTGCTGCACAGCTTCAACGATAGCTTGGGCCTCCTTTTCGATGGAGGAGTGCCGAATTTTGGAGGCATGGAGGTGCGGGAATAGAATGCCACGGGCCTGCCTGGTTGAGGGTGGTGGCCAGAGCGACGTCTGATGCATCGCTTTCGACTTGCAAGGGGAGTGTCTCATCGACTGCGTGCATCGCGCCCTTGGCGATGTCGGCCTTGATACGGTTGAAGGCCTGGTAAGCGTCGGCCGTCAGTGAGAAAACGGTGGAGTGGGTGACTGGGCGGGCCTTGTCCGCATAATTAGGGACCCACTGGGCGTAGTACGAAAAGTACCCCAGGCATCGTTTGAGGGCCTTGGGGCAGTGGGGAAGGGGGAGATCCATGAGGGGGCACATGCGATCGGAGTCGGGCCCTCGAACTCTGTTCTGAACCACATAGCCGAGGATGGCTAATCGGTTTGTGCTGAACACTTCTCCTTGTTGTAGGTTAGGTTGAGGAGTTTGGCGGTGTGGAGAAATATGGAAAGGTTAGCGTCGTGGTCCTGCTGGTCGTGGCCGCAGATGGTGACGTTATCCAGGTACGGGAAAGTGGCCCACAGTCCGTACCGGTCAATCATTCGGTCCATCTGCTGTTGGAAGATCGAGCCCCCGTTAGTGACGCCGAAGGGAACCCTAAGGAAATGGTAAAGGCGGCCGTCCGCTTCAATCGCGCTGTACTGGCGCTCCGCCTTGCGAATGGGGAGCTGGTGGTAGGCAGATTTCAGGTCCACTGTCGAGAAGACCCGGTACTGTGCAATCTGATTGACCATATCAGATATGCGTGGGAGGGGGTACTCGTCGAGCTGCGTGTACCGATTGATGGTCTGACTGCAATAAACGACCATCCTGTTTTTCTCCCCCATTTTCACCACTACCACTTGGGCTCTCCACGGGCTGTTGCTGGTCTCGATGATACCTTCCCGCAGCAGCCGCTGGACCTCAGACCTGTTGAAGGTCCTGTCCTGGGTGTTGTACCGTCTGCTCCTGGTGGCGACGGGTTTGCAATCCGGGGTGAGGTTTGCAAACAAAGAAGGCGGTCGACCTTAAGGGTCGTGAGGCCACAGACAGTAAGGGGTGGTAGGGGCCCGACAAATTTCAGGGTTAGGCTCTGGAGGTTGCACTAGAAGTCCAGGCCGAGTAGCAAGGCAGCGCAGAGGTTGGGAAGCCGTAGAGCCGGAAGCCGTTGGAATCTACACCCTGGATGGTGAAGGTGGCGATGCAGTACCTCCGGATCGCCATGGAGTGGGATCCGCAGGCCAGGGAGATTCATTGGTTAGCGGGGTGTACCGCGAGGGAGCAGCGCCTTACTGTATCGGGGTGGATGAAGCTCTCAGTGCTCCCGGAGTCCAGAAGGCAGAATATCTCATGTCCGTCGACCTTCACCTTTGTCGACGTGGTCGTGAGGTTGTGCGGTCGGGACTGGTCGATCGTGGCAGAGGCGAGACGCGGCTGATCGTCGGCGGTTGCAGGCGATGAGCGGCCCGATGAGGTGCCTGACGTGCAGGGGTCCTGAGGCGGGGAAGATGGCAGCGCCCACGGGCTGCAGATGTCCTGAGGCAGGCAAGATGGCGGCACCCTCGGGCCGCACGTGTCCTGGGGCAGACAAGATGGCTACGCCCCTTGGTTGTGAGGCAAGCAAGATGGCGGCACCCACGGACCGCACGTGTTGTGAGGGGAGCAAGATGGCAGCGCCCCCTGGCTGCACGCAGGTGGTGCGGGGACAATAGCGGCGATTGAGCGGGCCTGGCACACTGCAACGAAATGTCCTTTCTTGCCGCAGGCCTTGCAGAGTGCTCTCCGCGCCAGGCAGCGCTGCCGGGGGTGTTTTGTCTGTCCGCAGAAGTAGCACTTGGGTCCCCCGGGGTTGGTTGGCTGCCGCGCGGTGCAGGCGTGGGGTTGGCTGGGGGCCGTCGCTGATGGGGTCCACGATGGGGTGGCCGCTGGCGGGGTCCACAATGCCCAGGAGGGGTGGGCTGTGCAGTCGGGGGCATACGCCCGTACGTTGCGTGAGGTGACTGTGAGCGAGAGCGCTAGTTTCTTGGTCGCCGCGAGGTCAAGCGTAGCCCCTTCTAAGAAGCGCTGGCGGATGTAGTCAGACCCTATGCCCGTAACGAACGCGTCTCGAAACGGCCTGGCAGTCACAGTCTCTCACCAGGGCGAGCAGGGCACGCCAGAAATCTTCCACAGACTCACCGGGAAGTTGGTGCCGCGTGGACAGGAGGTGCCTGGAATAGATCTTGTTGGTCTGCTGAGCGTAGTTCTCCTTCAGTAGCGCCATGGCCTCTGCGAAGGTAGGTGTGTCCTGGATGAGGGGAAAGACATCGGAGCTCAGCCGCGTGTACAGAATCTGGAGCTTCTGTGCTTCTGGGATTGGGTCTGTCGCAGATCCGATGTACGCTTCAAAACAAGCTAGCCAATGTGCAAAGTCCTTTTTGGCGTTGTCTGCTTGAGGATGCAGCTGGAGGCTTCCATTTAGCTCAGTGGGTTGGCCAGCTGGTTCGTGAGGTCAGCAGCGAGGATGCAGCTAGAGGTGATCCGGCTTAATGCGGAGATCCATCTTTGTAAAATCTCTGTGTAATAAATTGATGCACTATCAATTACGACAAGACAAGAGTAGAGAGTAATCGAGGCTTTATTACACAGAGATGTGTGGCCTCCTACAGCTGCTGCTGAAATGGCTGCAGTTCGGAGAGCACACACATTTATACTCTGCTTACTGGGCGGAGCCAGCAGGCAGGGATCTACCCCCGTACCTGTAGTTCAGGGGCCTTACCGTAATACCCTCATATGCAGTGCAGTATATACAATATAATACAACAGTGGTGACTATCACACACGTTCTCCCCATGTATGCGTGTCTCTCCTCCGAGTGCTCCAGATTCCTCCCACAGTCCAACGATGTACTGGCTAGATGGATTGGCCATATTAAATTGCTCCTTAGTGTTCAAAAGGTTACGTTGGGTTATTAGGTTACGTGGATAGGGTGGGGACGTGGGCCTAGATAGGATGCTTTTTCAGAAGGTCGATGCAGACTTAATGGGCTGAATGGCCTCCTTCTGCACTGTGGGGATTCTATGATTGTAATACCATCAGGCCAAGTGGGAGCTGAGGCAAATTAAAGCACATGCTGTAAATTATTAATACATAAAATAAAACAATGACAAGAAACAGACTTTGTAAATAAGTTGTACATTTTTGTTTAAAAACCTAAATTTAAAACCTGTTGACATGGGAGGTTCCTGTCTCTGGCTTGAGAAAAAGGAGGCTAAAAATTGGAAACAGATGAACGCCCGAGTCTATTATTTTAAGTGTAAGCACCAGTCCAAATCAACTTTGTGTATTCACATGATTTGGTGGAGACTTGGAAGGAACTCGCAGTGAGGGATGTTGAATCATCGTGTCACTCAACCATTTCTTCCAATGATGCAGGAGAAATATTGATCAACACAATACAGGATTGGGAGTGAGGATAAAACGGAATCGCCCATTTGACCAGTTTCTGTAACATCTCAGCACAGAATGCAGCAAAGGAAGTATTTGCAGTAAAATAATGCCAGAAATCCACAATACAAACAGAATATGCTGGGAGTGCACATCATATCGATCAGCACCTGAGAGAGATGGTGGTGATGGATCGCGTGGGACCTTTTATCAAAACTGTCACAGGTCATACTGGAGGTCTTCTGACTGAGTTGCGGCGCATAATCAACATTGTTACTGTTTATATCTTCAGCTTATTCACCAATCCTTTTCCAGAATAGGAATAAAGATGACTGCAACAGCCTGTTTGAAAATTCTGACTCATGCTATGAATTTCTGGATGTATAGGAAGTGCAGATGGAACATCATGCAACCCAACTTGGGTTGCAGCACCTTGCTTACAAAATATCTTATTACAATTCCATTAGGCGGAAAGAAATAATTGCAGTAACAGCAGGTATGCTATGGGCCTATTTACTTGTGTTGGACATTATGTCTTAGATGTTTAGGAAAGTTGGAAACTATATCAGCTGTAAATTCTATTGGGAAAATTATTGCATTCTATACATTTATCATCGCATTTACAGTGCAGAAGGAGGCCAGTCGGCCCATCAAGTCTGCACCGGCCCCTGTAAAGAGCACCCTACCCAAGCCACACTTCCATCCTATCTCCGTAACCCGTAACCCCACCCGACCTTTTAGGACACCAACGGCAATTTAGCACATCTTTGGACTTGGGAGGAAACTGGAGCACCCTGCGGAAACCCACGCAGTCACAGGGAAAATGCTCAAACTCCACACAGACAGTGACCCAAGGCAGGAATTGAACCCGGGTCCCTAGCATTGATCATCATAGAATTTACAGTGCAGAAGGAGGCCATTCGGCCCATTGGGTCTGCACCGGCTCTTGGAAAGAGCACCCTACCCAAGGTCAACACCTCCACCCTATCCTCATAACCCAGCAACCCCACCCAACACTAAGGGCAATTTTGGACACTAAGGGCAATTTATCATGGCCAATCCACCTAACCTGCACATCTTTGGACTGTGGGAGGAAACCGGAGCACCCGGAGGAAACCCACGCACACACGGGGAGGATCTGCAGACTCCGCACAGGCAGTGACCCAAGCCAGAATCGAACCTGGACCCTGGAGCTGTGAAGCAATTGAGCTATCCACAATGCTACCGTGCTGCCCCATTGTGAAGCAGCAGTGCTAACCACTGTGCCATCATGCCGCCTTATTACCTATTGTTTTTCATTAACAACATGAGACAGTTCGCTGTAACTATAACGGTTAGCTATAACGGCCGAGGTCGAACATAGCTCCGTTTTCTACACCGAGGAGCGAGGAGCTCCGCTCGCCGGAACTCCTCAGTGTAGTGAGACATCAGAGGCGGGATTATCCCGGATCAGCGAGGTGGCCCGACGCTGGCGTAAAAAACAGCGCAAACCACTCTGGCGCCTGGCCAACCGGAAGTTGCAGAATTCTCCGCACTTCCGGGGGCTAGGCCGGCGGCGGAGTGGTTGGCGGCGCGTGAGCCGGCGCCGAAGGAACTGGGCGAGTTAGCGCATGCCGTTAGGGGCAGCACGGTAGCATTGTGGATAGCACAATTGCTTCACAGCTCCAGGGTCCCAGGTTCGATTCCGGCTTGGGTCACTGTCTGTGCGGAGTCTGCACATCCTCCCCGTGTGTGCGTGGGTTTCCTCCGGGTGCTCCGGTTTCCTCCCACAGTCCAAAGATGTGCAGATTAGGTGGATTGGCCATGATAAATTGCCCTTAGTGTCCAAAATTGCCCTTAGTGTTGGGTGGGGTTGCTGGGTTATGGGGATAGGGTGGCGGTGTTGACCTTGGGTAGGGTGCTCTTTCCAAGAGCCGGTGCAGACTCGATGGGCCAAATGGCCTCCTTCTGCACTTTATATTCTATGATGTGCAGAACCACCGTCATGGTTCAGCGCATGCGCAGTCTGGCCGGCGTATTCTGGCGCATGCAGAGGGGGGTGTCATCTCTGCGTCGGCCGTGGCGGAGCCCTACAGGGGCCGCCCACGGATCAGTGGGCCCCGATCACAGTCCATGCCACCATGCCCCCCCCCCCCCCCCAGGGTCGGATCCCCCCGCGTTCCCCCGAGGACCACACCAGCCGGCCTACCAGCCATGTCCCGCCATGTGGGATCATGTCCAATCCACGCCGGTGGGACTGGCCAGAAATCGACAGCTGCTCGGCCCATCGGGGTCCGGAGAATTGCCGGGGGGACCGCTGGCAATGGCCCTCGACCAGCGTGGCGTGATCCCCATCCCTGCCCGAAATCCGGCGCCGGAGTATACGGCAGCCGGCATCGGAGTGGCGGGGCGGGATTCACCCCGCCCCCCGGGGATTGCAGTGTCAATGAAAGCCTACTTGTGACACTAATAAAGATTATTATTATGCAGTCATTAGTTAAAAACAGTTAATATTTCATGTATACCTACATTCATACATTTGTGCAGATGTAACAGACAAACATATAAAGTTGAGCACAATTGTACATGACTTTACAAGCAGATTTGTGTGGAGGCTGGAGCAAATTAGAATAAAGGGATTACTTTTGCACAGCTATAGTGGAAATGGAATTGGAGGCAGAGTGCATTCATTTGATTATTGCCGCAGAAACATATGTTTCCACATCTGGTACTCTTCATATGATTGTGCACCACCATTGCTTACCTCTTCTCGTGAAATCACTCCGTTTCTAGCTCAGTATCACAACTCAACAAGATTTGGTCCCTGCCTCCGTTATCTGTCATAACCAGTGCTGAGAAGACTTTGAAAATCCCAGTGACATCTTATGCAAAAGTCCTCCACCACTTTGGCCTTGAGTTTAATATGGTTATCACTTATTCTGAAGGTGTCCAGTGCATTTACACAGCAAGCTAAATCTTGTTCCTTCACCTGATCCACTGAAACCTCGGATGCAAATATTTACCACTATGTCCAACATTTCTTTCTTCAAATGGTCATTGATCTTCAGTCACTTTATTTTGTCTCATATACATAAGCCTTTGGATCTGCACAGACGTAAAACAGTCAAGTTCCTTCTTAGCAGCTGATCAAAATTCAGCTGCATGCACAGTTCTATGACCCGTGCTTTCCCTTTGAATGGTGTCCAAAGTCCAACATCACATTATATCCATTTTATAACTGCAACAAAAGCAGTTCCTGAATATTCAAAAAAAAGTAAGAAAATCCGATCATGCTGTGAAAGGTGACACTGTCACCTAACAATTATGTCAAATACAGCTCGAAATTGTAGAAGATGACAAATTTGCTTGTAAAAGAACCTATTTTGCGTCTCATTAATGCACCAATAATTGAATACAGGCCATACATAGCCAATGCACAGTTATTTTCGTTCCTGCAGCCTTATTATAACAAAATCACAATGCATGAAAATAGCACTCCTTTCACCTTGCGAGAAAATAAACACTTGTGAAAACATTTACTATCGCCTATATAATTACCGATTATAAAATTATACCTTAAAATCTTGCCCCTGTCTGCTCATTTTGCCAGAGACTGAAACTGTACTTTTAAGACTTGAAATATCAAGTTGCACCTTCTTGTGCTCCAATTGATCATTTTAATCCCAGTTAGAATGGATTCTCAGATAACCCTTTTGTATTCTACAATTAGGCGAAAATGGCAAATTCAATTTGGGCATTTTAGTTGATAACTAAGTTTTGTATTTGATCAGTGTACAACAGGTAAAAACAAGAAGATACTGACTGCAGGCAAAGAAATTGTTAGTTGCAGAGGGTTATCATGCTCTGAGACTTGTAGTCTGCAAGGCTTGGGAGGTCTTCAACAAGGCACACATTTCTCTTGTCTGTGAGACCTTTTAAAAGGTCTCCTTGTTAAGCCTGAAATGACACTATGACAGGCTGCATGAGAGATTTAGACAATGAAGCACACTGCAGTACTGATTATTTCCACTCTCTTGATTGGCAGTTCACGCCCATCTAACAATATCGAAATACACTTTGCTGCTAATTTTCTCAAAACCCAAACTGCTCATATTTCAAGGTCACCTTATTAAAGAGTTTCAAGGCAGATTTCAACAAAGATGTGTATATTTACAAGAGCAGACATCAGTGGTCACTGGGGAAGATAAGCTGTGCGAGAAAAGATGTTGTTTCCTTATACACTTCACACATCATTGCAGATAAAACTGGTCTTGCCCACGAACACCATTCCTGTCTGTATACAATTAGGGGAACAGATAATAAACAGAATAGATCATACAAAGATAAAATGATGGTTAGTCCAACACAGAAAGTCCCGAACTGCTTTATTTGATTTATGGGGACTTTTCCCAAAGCAATGCTGAACCCTTTGTGTTCGGTTTCATTGGAGCAAGTTTTAGATCCATGCTTTTGTTTGATGCTGGCTGATAATGAAGAGCTCTTCACCTCAATGCAACTTTATTTCACCATTAGCTGAAGCCCTTGAAACAGTCATTGAGAAAACAGGAGTTTAAAACCCTTCAAAGTCAAAGGTGTTTAGTGCCACTCTTGTATCAATCAAGGAGCCCCTCCAGTAAGTGCTATTTCCTCCCGGTTCTTTCATTTACATGAAATATTCATAAAGCATTCAGTTGTGCTCTTCAGTCTCTTAATAATCACTTTTAAGAAAAAGCTGCAATCATCTCAGTCAGGGCAGGGTGTTATGGGATGTGCTGTACCTTTCAATGCCAGGCTTCCTGCAGATTACTAGTTTTATAATGAGGTGATTGACATCACAGGCTACTAAAGGCTCTCATCATAAACCCAGACAACTACTGCCTGTTGTCCTATCTACACAGGCTTACCCCCTCTTACAATTGTTCATTTGGGTAATGGAGTGCAAAAAAAACAACCGAGTAAGCAATATCGTTTATATCAATTTATAATTTTAAAACAGGTTTAAAATGAAAATGGTGCCATCTTCAGCACTCTGCAACATTTGAGAAAAATATAGTTGGCAAAAATATTGTGACATCGTTTAGCAGATATGATCCTAAAAACTGACTGTCTGTCAATAGACTTTTTCATTATTTTCAACTTTCAATTTGAATGAATTGATTACCTATATTCTGCATGCTGACTCTAAGGCATGAGTTCAATATAAACCTTTCATCTGCTGCGCTAGTTTACTTTATAAAGCAAGCAGTAAATGCTGCTCAGTGAAAAAGAAAGGTCAATGCACAAGAATAAAAGCAAGAAAGCCACAGTGTTGTAAGAGACTTGCCTCCAACAAACCCTTCCCATGGTTAAAACCTAGTTGAACCCATCTAGGAGATTAGTCAGCATATTGATGCCGAATATGCTGCAGGCACTAATGTTCGTGGACAGCACCCAAGATATGCTGCCCATTTGAACCACGCTTAGATCAAGGACAATAGAGCTCAGTACAAATAATTCCAATGGAACAAAAGCAGTGTACTAGAGATGGCCGGAAATAAAATCAGAAAGAAACTGAAAATACTCAGCAGGCCAGGCAGCATCTGTGGAGAAAGAAACTGAGTTAACAGTCCAGGTCAATGATCCTTTGTCAGAATTCTGAAAATTCATTGATCTGTAACTCTGTTTCTCTCTCCACAGATGCTCCCTGACCTGCTGAGTGCTTCCAGCATTTTTTTTCTATTTCACATTATTCAATGCAGCTGCAGAATCCTGCTCACGGGTCAATGAAATCTGTAATGTTAGAAAAGTATTGTCCCTTTCTAAAATTTGGGAATGTAACGCTTGCATTTGCAATGCAGCCACTATGTGATGCACTGTGTCTTTTAGCGGTCTCAGTTTGATGTCAAATTCCTAATTTCACGTTTCCTTCGATTCCCCACCTTAAAAGGCAGGCAAACAACTTCCAGCTACTCATCTTTATTTGGCTAAGAGAAGATGAACGAGAGTTCTCCAAGTTAATTTGTTTTTATTTCTACCTCCAATGAAACAGAACGGCACAGAAAGAGGCCATTCAGACTATCTGGTCTGTGCCAGCCGAAAAAAATAAACAATGAAAAACTAGCCGCCTAATCTAATCCCATCTTCCAGCACCTGGTCTGTAGCCTTGCAGGGAACAGCATTTCAGATGCAGATCCAGGTACCTTATAAATGAAGACTGACATGATGGACTGAACATGTCCTCTTAGCTGACCTGCCATCTTGCACCATCTGTAGATTTCAGCTCATCCAAAACTCTGCCGTCTATATCCTATTTCCCACTGAGTTCTGCTTGTCTATCAATGTCCTGCTTTCTTACCTACATTGGTACCCAGTCCGGCAATACCTTGATTGTAAAGTTCCCATCCTTGTTTGTAAATCCCTTCAAGGCCTCATCTTATCATAGAATTTACAGTGCAGAAGGAGGCCATTCAGCCCATCAAGTCTGCACCGGCTCTTGGAAAGAATACCCTACCCAAGTCCACACCTCCACCTTAGCCCCATAACCCAGTGACCCCACCCAACACTAAGGGCAATTTTGGACACTAAGGGCAATTTAGCATGGCCAATCCACCTAACCTGCACATCTTTGGACTGTGGGAGGAAACCAGAGCACCCGGAGGAAACCCACGCAGACCCGGGGAGAACGTGCAGTCTCTGCACAGACAGTGACCCAAGCTGGGAATCGAACCTGGGACCCTTGAGCTGTGAAGCAATTGTGCTAACCACTCTGCTACCGTGCTGCCCATCTTCAAGGCTTTCAAGGTCCCCTCCAGCCATGCAATTCTCCAAGAGATCAGCACTCCTCCAATCCTGGTCTCTTGAGCATCACCAGTTTTAATCAGTCGAGCAATGGCAGCCTTCAGCTGCCTAAATCCATAGCATTGAGATTTCCTCCCTAAACCGCAAATGTTCTCGACCTCACTTTCTCTTTTGAGACATTCCATATAAACCTACCTCTTTAACCAAACTTTAAGTGACCTGTCCAGATATCCGTTCTGTTGTATGGTGTCAAATTTTGTCTGAGTTCCTGTGAAGCATCTTGAGGCATTTAACTACACTAAATGCACTATAGAAATGCAGAATATTGTTTTTGTTGAGCACTTATGTAATCACAGGCAAAGACCTACCTCCTTTTATCCTGGGACAAATGTTGAAGACTCTTATGATTGGGTCTTTCGAAATATGAAACCAGTAATCACACAAAACACAAAATGCAGATGAGATATAAGAACAGGAGTAGGCCATTCAGCCACCTGAGCCTATTCCACTATTTAACGAGATCATGGCTGATCTGTGACCAAACTCCATATATAGATTAGCGAAAAAATTGAACCAATAAGATTCAAAGGAATTTGGTTTTCCCTGAATCTTTCTGAATGAACCCAAATTTAGAGTAATATAATTTTCTAATTCAAACTATTAATGCAGCACCAAGTTCAATTATTTCATGAAAACAGTACATTTATGAACATTTTTTCAACTTGTTACTGGTTGGACAATGAAGGAGGTGACTGGGGTAGCAGGGTAAATTGGTGCTGTTCAGTTTGGTTTTCATAGAATTTACAGTGCAGAAGGAGGCCATTCAGCCCATCGAGTCTGCACCGGCTCTTGGAAAGAGCACCCTACCCAAGGTCCACACCTCCACCCTATCCCAACAACCCAGCAACCCCACCCAACACTAAGGGCAATTTTGGACACTATGGGCAATTTAGCATGGCCAATCCACCTAACCCGCACATCTTTGGACTGTGGGAGGAAACCGGAGCACCCGGAGGAAACCCACGCACACACGGGGAGGATGTGCAGACTCCGCACAGACAGTGACACAAGCCGGAATCGAACCTGGGACCCTGGAGCTGTGAAGCATTTGTGCTATCCACAATGCTACCGTGCTGTCCATTGCTTTCTTTAGCCCCACTGATCTTTGGTAAACAATGTTTCTGATATGACCATTCGCACCGCAATGTCTCTAAAGTCCTGCTAATCTTGTTGCTGGGCAAATCCATGGGGTCTGTTCCATCTCACATTTAGTTTTATTGAGATTGAAGCTGAATATCAGTGTGAAGTACCAAATCAAACCTACCATTCTCATATAGGTGTCAGGAAGGTGGGAAGTTAACGAGATTAACAGTGGATTTGAGATGAAAATAAAATAACAGAAAGTAAGAACACTCGCAGGCATCTAGAGGAATGATGAGATATGATTTGCCCAGCAACAAGATTAGCAGGACTTTAGAGACATTGCGGTGCGAATGGTCATATCAGAAACATTGTTTACCAAAGATCAGTGGGGCTAAAGAAAGCAAGGAATTTGAGTGAGGTAGACAGCAGAATCCACAGGGGGAACATCAAAGAGACTGAACAGTGTAACTGCTAGCACCCTCATTGTGGAAGGAGGCTAGTGCTCCATCCAACAGTCAGACAGCCTGTTCCATCTATGATCCAAGCCATGGGGTCTGTTCCATCTCACATTTAGAGCCACAGCAGATTGCAGATATTGTCCTCTGTAAGACACAGTTTTGTGCCTCCACTGAACCAGGAAGAGATGTTTTCCCAGACCTAAGCAGTACTGGGTGGTAAATATTAGCTGGATCTGATCTTTATAGGGTTTCTAAAATTGAATGTTGCTTGGGAAAAATGGTATATTAAGTGAGATCAGGGAACATGGGTTCACTTTGGGAACAAGAGGTAGCTTCAGATAAAACGGTGTGTTTAGTTAGTCATATAGTTAAGTGTCAGAGTGTATATTAGTCTTTTGTCCTGTGTTTTTTCTTTTCTCTTACTTGAATACATATTCTTCATTTATTGTTTACACAGTGACTGGACTGGTTCCTAACTGGGTTGTACAGTGTTCCTCACATTATTCCAAACAAATATACACCACAAAGAACCATGTTTCAAGTTATACTTCAGGGTTTTGAGAAACTCTCACAGGTAACATCAGCGGGGTTCTTAACATAGGAAATCTAGTCTTGACTGCCATATCCAAATTCGGGGGCAGCACGGTAGCATTGTGGATAGCACAATTGCTTCACAGCTCAAGGGTCCCAGGTTTGATTCTGGCTTGGGTCACTGTCTGTGCGGAGTCTGCACATCCTCCCCGTGTGTGCGTGGGTTTCCTCCGGGTGCTCCGGTTTCCTCCCACAGTCCAAAGATATGCAGGTTAGGTGGTTTGGCCATGATTTTTAAAATTGCCCTTAGTGTCCAAAATTGCCCTTAGTGTTGGGTGGGGTTACTGGGTTATGGGGATAGGGTGAAGGTGTGGACCTTGGGTAGGGTGCTCTTTACAAGAGCCAGTGCAGACTCGATGGGCCGAGTGGCCTCCTTCTGCACTGTAAATTCTATGAAATGAAATATCCACCACTGCACTGACAATCCAGAGCACAACATTCCTTTTACCGCCACACATATACCATCAGCTCCAGGCTCCTCTGCATCCACATATAGCCACCTGGGTTGGCCACTTCCCTACTTAACATGGAGATCCACAAAGGCTGCAGGGAAATTCAGCCAACACAGGTAAAAACCAGCAAGTGCAGAAATCCTGTGTATTAGAATTTGTAAAAGCCCAGACAGCACTGAAACCAGCAGCCATCGGCATATTAATGAGCGATCCCCAGGCACAATTGAAACACTTAAGGTGAATAAGGCCAAGCCAGACTCCTCGGTGCCGGCAGGAGCCAAGACAAAGGAAGGCCAACGGACACCTAGGGACCGCCCAGCGATCAGGGAACAGCTCCAGTATTGGAGAAATCGATCCAAGCGATCGGAACACTGTCCAATCACTTGGAACCAGGTACAGGGTCCACCCCGAAGGGCGGGAAGCCCCTGGGGACTATAAAGTAGAGTCCCCAAGTTCAAATCGTCCTTCTTGGCAGGGTCACTCAGCAGCGAATCAACCCTTGCGAGTGAACTGCCCAAGCTGCCGCATCAACCAAGTAAGTCTCCAATCAATGCACGCTACGAGATAGGCGCTCCTAGCTACCAGTCCATACCAGCTTTTGAATCCTGCAGACTCAGATCGAACGAAAGGCCATTTGTTCCACTGACCTGGTGGGCCAATTCCGAAGCTAAGTATAGGCCTTTTAGTGATAGAGAATAGTCTAGAAAGTAGAGCTTATGCATGAGTAGTGATATTCTGTGTATAATAAATGTGTTTTGATTTGAATCTTACTAATTGGTGTGTTGAGTTATTGATCAGTACTTGAACTTGAACCTCGTGGCGGTATCATAAAGATACCTGGCGACTCCAGGGCAAAGGTTATAAAACAGAGCAAATTGAACCAACCAAAAGTTAGCAACATACAACAACTCAGAACACACATTCATTCTATATAAGGAAAGAATCGTTCACCCATCCTTGATGCTGTTTGAAGTTGTGTCAGACAAATCTTTTTGTCCTGAATATCACCTAGAAGAGGCATTAGGTGATTTACAGCTGCCCTTGGGCCTCGGATGTTGGTCTCCAAAACAGGCCCCTGTATCGCCATTTTTATGTCCCCCAAAAAAGTGCAACAAGGTACATCCTTTGTGCTTTTCCCCATGGATGTTTATTCCTGCAGTAAATAAAGTTCCCCATTATTGCTTGCTTAATTTGCATAACCCTGAAATTTTCTACAGTGTCAGTAAACCTTTACAGCAATATTCCACATACTGCTAACATCATTACTTTCAATTGTTTTTGTATATATTCTGCAATATTCTTTTTGCACTTCACAAAATCATGTCATTTTTGTCAAACCTCCCGAGATCTGGGGCACAATTCAGCCACTGAGTTTCGTCCGGCACTGAGCCGGGTGCAACGGGTGAATATCGTGAGAGCCCCACATCGGGCTCTGCGTCGAGCCGATTGTGAGTCACCCAAGTCACTCCACCCTGGCACGATCTGGATCTCACCCTCACTGACCATGATCCAGATCAGTATATTTAAATGAGCCATGAGGCTCATTTAAATACACAGTCGGCACTTTCACTCGGCGCCTGGGAATCAACTACTGTGTCTGTGAGACCTCATTCGGGTGCCATTTATCACTGGTTTCCACAAACTTGGACCAGGGGTAACATCACATTGGGGGGGGGGTCTCACAGGCCATAAGAGACCCCAGGGTGGTTGGGAATAGGACAGGGTAGCAGCCTAGTACATCCGGGTACCTTAGCAATGAAGCCTGGCATCCTAGCAGTGCCATCTGGGCACCCTGGCAGTACCTGGCCACCAGGTTGGCATTGCCAGGTGTCGGGCCTGGGGGAGGCCATGCTGGTTAGAGGGGCGGTAGGGGATGGGGTTTCAGATGCCTCAAGAAGGTTGAGGGGGTGAAGGGGGAGCTTTCCTGAAAAGGGGGTGCAGAGGTTGGAGCAGCCGGTCAAAGTGGCTCCCCCACCTGCGAGGAGCCATTCTTGCTGGTGAGCTGAGCTCACCATTGCAAGAAATCGACTAAAGTGTGGCCTCAGCTGGGAGAAACTCCCCGAGGCCCAGAAAACTGGCAAAGTGCCAGAGGATAGCGGGGTGAATCACGGCAATACAGCCGCCAAGAAACACGTCGGCAAACGTGCCCAAACCGGACTTAATTTTAAAACTGCTGAGTCACGCTCACAACCTCTTGTTGCCTTCATTTCTTCTTTTATACAGGAAGGTGTCATTCTACCATTCCAGAAATCTATTTGTGTTTCTCAGCAGCAGAGGTCAACAAAGCAAAACTTGATATTAAGCTTTATAAGGCCACAAAAGAGTCCACACAGAGTAGTTCAAAGGAACTTAGTTTATTTAAAATAACTTTTATATACGTCACACGATAGATCCTAACTGGTTCTGTCTCACCGGTGCCAAACTATCCGGCTTTATATATCATACAACTAGAGATTGTTTAGAGGTCCCCCACCCTCTTAACGGGGGTGCTCATATGGTCCACGGGGAAATTAATTGTTCCTACCCCTAAGGTACTTGTGAGTTATAACATCCCTCCCTCCAAAGTCCAAAGAACCCTCCGACATCTGTGCGCTGGACCCTCTTTGCGTCTGGTCGGACATCACACAACCGAAGCGTTGGATCGGACAGCGTGAATCTAGAAGGTGTTTTGCATGCACGGCATCCCTGAAGTTATTTAGTTTCAGTCTAACAGACTTCACAACTGTATTCATTAAGATTTCAATGTGTGTATATAGTTAAGTGGTTCATCAGCTATTTGAATTGGAAGACAATTACTACCCCAACAGCACCGTCGCTTGACTTCTTTTCCATTCTATCTGTGCAATCTCAGGAATTGCCTGAACCAAATTACTCTGGGCATATTGTCATGGAAGGACTGGGTTAGATTGATAGGGTTTTGGAGGGGGTTATGGAAACAGGGGTTTGAGTGAATCGCTATTGCTCTTTGACAGTTCAAGTTGTTCATCAACCAGGTAATTGGTAGGTAGTTCTGGTCACTAAGCAGCCATCCACACACTGGTCGGACCTCTTGGAAAAAACGCAAGAACGGGGATCTGTTGTTCAAAGGCAGCACTGTAGCACTCCCTCCGAAAAGCAGGCACGAATGTGTTTCCATAGGCAGCAGGCCTGGCAACAGCAGGAAGCACCTTGCTGTGTCTCAGGGCAGAGTCCTTGTCAGGCTTCAGTATTGCTGCTGAATCAGAAACTCCCAAAACATTGCTCCCCATTGAGCTAAGTGGCCTGATATCTGTGCACCCAGATTGGAGGGTACCTTCCCCTGCCCCCATCCTGTCATTCTCCCTGCAGCTTCCTGAGAAACAGCTTGGCCTCTCTGCTGTTTCTCTTTCTGCTGCTGATCTACTTCCTTCGCCACTCAGATAAGTGCTGGAAGAACTTATCATTGTCATAAGGACTCCAAAAAGCGCAGAGGCCTGCACGCCCTTCAAAGAAGCCAGGGAAACCTGGCTCAGGCTGTTTCCAGCAGCCATTCACAATAATCCATTTCAATGCCCTTTTAAATTACTCTGTTTGCTTTCTGTACTGCTCAGCTTCTTGGTCAGCTCCCTCACCCAGCCCCTAAGTGGCTAAATTACAATGGGTTCCTGTCAACATGAACACCTGTTTAAATATTGAAATAATTCTGCCTTCTAAAACAGGCAGGTGACTGGGCTACTTAAGTTCTACCAAGTGGCCAAATAGTTATGGACACCATGTAGGCACAAATAAGATGATCGGGTGACCATATTAACATTCCTAACACAGACATACTCGTTCCCACAATTCAGTGATCGGGTGATAAATTTGCTTTAAAAACAGATGCATCCCCTGTTTTCCTTAGAAGAGCAGGGTATAATCAATATTTCCTGCAACCAAATTCGACTGAGCATTTTATTTTAAAAGTGAAATGACATATTCATTGTCTACATACAGAAATTGCATTCTATTTAACTATGTTAGCAGCTTCTATTGATCCCTCAGTTGAAGTTAACAACTGCTAGTGTCTGAAACCAGGATAATTAATGCTGACATATTACAATAGTTAGAGTGGAATAGTTATTCCATCTAAATGGATGCAAAAGCGAACGTGAGCTAGGTGAAATGCCATTGTATCCACATAAGGCAACTTCCATTGTGTTATGCATTTGAATCATTCGCAGTTCGAATTGTTAAGAAATAATATCCTGCCATGAATCCCCTTGTCCATTGTACTGCCAGGAATTCGACTTCCTACAAGAGTACGCAGAAAGCCCCATTAGTCATCTGTCAAGAACCTTAAAAACATTCTTACCTACATTGCTGTGGTTCTAACCACAGACTAAATCAACTTCCGAGCTAACTGCCGTGGTGTCAGGAAAGCAAAACAAGATATGGTAAATGGCAGCATGGAATGTGAAAAGAGTACTTTTGAGAGATAATCCATTGACATAAATTCAGTTATTTTAAAAAATATATTTAGAGTACCCAATTATTTTTTTTCCAATTAAGGGGCAATTTAGCGTGGCCAATCCACCTACCCTGCACATCTTTGTGTTGTGGGGGCGAAACTCACGCAAACATGGGGAGAATGTGCAAACTCCACACAGACAGTGACCCAGAGCCGGGATCGAACCTGGGACCTCAGCGCCGTGAAGCAACAGGGCTAACCCACTGCGCCCCCGTGCTGCCCCATAAATTCAGTTATTGATGAATTAACTGAAAGTGTTCACATTTGGCTCTGAATTTTTCTTAACCTTCACCTCTTCTGGCTACATTCCCTGTGATAGAAGATATACATCACTTTTATTGTGGGCGGAGATCAAATGTAATGAAAAATATTTGAACTAAATCTATAATGTGAGACGAAAGGGCAAACTTAGACATCCCTAAACCACAGAAATACAAAGATACCTTCCGCTGGTTTAAAGTCACAGACTTGCAGGATCATTTACGAGATAGCACAATACCAAGACAGCACCGTTTTTCTGTAAGTGAAGCTCGATAGAGTTCTGCTCGAAGAAGGTACAAGTTAGGTATAAACATAAATCTTGGATGAAACAATAAGTGGAATTTGAGTGGTGAGACTGAAAAAAAATCAATGTATCAAGCTACCTTCAACCTAATCCTTCAGGTGAAATAAACCTAACAAGGCGAATGGTCTTTTATTATTTTACACCTTTTTATTACCTTCCCAGTACACTCGTTTCTACCCACTTGTCCAACTGTCTTTGATTAATGCTTTCAAACATGCCTTTTTTTAAATTTGAACCCCCTCTCTGCTTCTACCCCAACTTTGACTATCCTTATACCTGGCCTCTTGATCTCTATTGCAGGAGTCACTATTACTAGGCTAGGTATAATATCTAAAAGAAGAACAATAAAACTGAATATTATCTTCCCCCTGCTTAGCTTACCTTACTAAACAGTCACAACATAGTCATGCACCAAAGCATTTTGAAGGGAAGCTGTTGTAAGTCCTGCCCTCCAATTGCATATAATTGAGTCATTAATGATGAAGTCTCGCCACAATGTCTTCTACACTAATGCATTCCAGGATCTCAACATTACGCAACTCTTTAGCTCCCTCATGCCTTCCTTTCTCCCACAATTTTGAGGCTTTTAAAACCTAAGCTCGACATAATATAATTATTACTTATGATTTATTTTGTCAAGAGTGAGGCTGTTCGCTGACAATTCTACAGTGTTCAGCTCCATTAATAACTCCTCTGATAATAAAACTGCCCTGTCAGCCTACAGCAAGACCTGGATAAGATCCAGCCTTGGGCTGACAAGTGTCAGGTAACATTCACATCATAATGACCAGCTTCCACAGGTAATGACTGTCTCAATCGAGAGCAAATCCAGGCAGCTCCCCTGGCCCCACTGTCTCCAAAATCACTGGTGCCCCGTTGACATCACGGGAGTGACCATTAACCTGAACCTGAACAGAACAGGCATATGATCACGGTAACCACAAGAGAAGGTCGAGGCTGGATACAGAGCAACACATGGCTTACTTTCTCACAACATCTACAAGATTCAAGCGAGAAAAGTGATGAAGCACTTGTTAGAATGGTGCCATCACAATAACACTCACGTAGCTGGACAGAAAAATTTATTTTTCAATGCTTCTGCCACCAGACACAATTTCCATCCCCCCTACCATTGATACGCTATGAATGCCATATTTATATTCTGCATCATGCATTATAGCAATTCACTAATGCCACTTCAATGCCATCTCTATCTACTGTGACCTCTACCACTGAGAAGGACAAGGGCAGCAAGACATCACTTCCAAAATTTAGGACTTGGCTCCTCATTCTGCAACTGGATCCTCGACTTCCTGACCCATAGACCACAATCAGTAAGGATAAACAACAACACCTCCTCCATGATAGTCCTCAATACCTGGACCCCGCAAAGCTGCATATTTAGTCCTCTACTATACTGTCTGTACACACACGACTGTGTGGCAAAATTTGGTTCCAACTCCATCTACAAGTTTGCTGATGACAAGACCGTAGTGGGTCGGATCTCAAACAACCAGTACAGGAGGGAGATAGAGAACCAAGTGGCATGGTGTAATGATAACAATCTCTCCCTCAATGCCAACAAAACTAAGGAACTGGTCATTGACTTTGTACACACCCCTGTCTGTGACAGTGGTGCAGAGATGGAGATGGTTGAAAGCTTCAAATTTCTAGGTATAAACATCACCAATAATCTGTCCTGGTCCACCCACATCGATGATATGACCAAGAAAGCACAACAGCGCCTATACGTCCTCAGGAAACTAAGGAAATTCAGCATGTCCACATTGACTCTTACCAATTTTTACACATGCACCACAGAAAGCATCCTATCCGGCTGCATCACAGCCTGGTATGGCAATTGCTCGGCCCAAGACCATAAGAAACTACAGAGAGTCGTGAACACAGTCCAGTCCATCACGCAAGCCCACCTCCTATCTATTGCCTCTGTCTACACCTCCCACTGCCTTGGGAAAGTGGACAGCATAATCGAAGACCCCTTCCACGTGGTGCATTCTCTCTTCCAATCTCTTCCATGGGCAAAAGGTACAAAAGTCTGAGAAAACACGCTAACAGATTCAAAAACAACTTCTTCACCGCTGTTACCAGACTCCTGCATGACCCTCTTATGGACTGAACTGATCTCTTCACAGATCTTCTCTACTGTGTGCAACAACACTCCGAGTGCTTCATCCAATATTTACATTGTGTATTTATCGTATGTTGTATGTTTTTCGTATATGGAACGATCTGCCTGGACTGTACGCAGTCTTTTCACTGTTTCTCGGTACACGTGACAATAATTCTTATTCTAAAAATCAAGTCACGCACAATCCTGATTTGGATATTTATTGTCACTCCCTCGCTCTTGCTGGATCAATCCCCTGGAACGGCCTAGCCAATATCATTGTGAGAGTGCCATCACAACAAGAACTACAGGAAGTCCAGAGCAAATCCACCATCAACTTCACAGAAAAACCACAAGAAAGTAATAAATGAGGTCTTGCCAGCATCACATCACAAGAACAATTTTTAAACATATGGTCATATAGATTAATGTGCATCGAACATCCGCTACAATCCTTTTGCGAGGTAAATATTATGGTTAAGTGCAATATTAGAATTGGCAATCATTTGACATGAAGCAATAAAGTTTGCTCGACGGCAATGCTGAATGTCAAAGCATAGGATTTCAGACTACATGGGCGGAATTTTCCCAGAAAATGACAAAGTGTCGCTTTTGGTGTAAAAAATCACCGTGAATCCTGTCAGACCTAGCGGCATGTCTAGATTGCAATCTTTAGGCACTTAAAAAAATTATTTTCCCCCACGTGAGAAACACCGCGCCTGAGGCTCAAAGCGTCTGATGCGCCCGCCCCTGGGGCGGGGGATTCATCTGAGCACTTCAGTCAAGGGGGCGCTGCATTTAAATGGCCCCACACCACTTGCTCACCGTCAAGCCTGGAGGATGGCAGCCAAGAAGCCAGCTCTATGATTCACCAAGAGGGTGGCTCACACGAAATGTTGGATGCTGTGGAGGAGAGAAGGGCAACGATCCATCTCAAACTGGCAGGAGATCCACCAGCAAGGTCATGAATCACGCCTGGAGACAGTGGCAGGACTGGTCAGTACCAGCAGCCTGACCAAGAGGATGAGAGTGCAGTGTCGGAAGAAGAAGAGGACCAGGAGCAAGTCTGCACTGAGAGCGAGGTTGACCTGCGGGAGAAAAGTGAGGAACCCTACATCTTCATCCAGATGATCAGTTTCAATGAGTGTTTTGTTGTCCAAACCCTTGATGAGGCCATGCACTAAAACCATGTCCAATACCTTGCAGGAACATCAAATGGGGAGCCCAGCCCATCAACCAACAGTATGCAAACCACCCCCCCCCCCCCCCCTTCCCCAGGCCACCCTCAACAGCATTTCAGAGGAGATCTCAGAGGAGGACATGGATCAAGCATCACAGCTATCACACGCACCATCCACCATCACAGAGGTGCACACCTTGGTGGGTGAACTTGGCAGGCAGGTTTCTGGGTCTCTTTCTGGTGTGCTCCATACTGTTTCTGATGCACATCAGCAGGAGGAACGAATGTCCCATGCACTGGACTTTCGGAGGTCTGCTGAATCCCAGGACTCACCTGTGCCTCTGGACATGTTCATCCCTCAACTGCTGGGGATGCAATGGCAGAGCCGGGAATGCCAGGAAGGGTTGTCAAGTGACATTCCTGTGACTGCTGGATTGAGGGCTCTCAAAGACTCCATCACAGGAGATATTACCAATGATGCATCGCACCCAGGCCAATACTGAAAGGCTGGTGGCTGCAATGGAAAGCCTTGGGCAAGAGTTCAGATCCACGACTGTGAACCCCTGAGGACCATGGTTGAGGGGTTCAACACCATGGTCCAGACAATGGTAGGGACCCAGGGACCCATGAGCACCCAGAGGGAGGAGGAAGTTCTGAACTACCTCCCAGGGGCTTCTACCCAGGAGACCATAGGCATGACCAGCCCTTCTGGATTCCCCCACTCCCGATACCGGCCCACATCAGGGGCAGTGGGCTGAACAGTGTGATGCAGCAACACCAGTGCCACACAAGACGGGACCAGGGCCCTTTGTGTCCCTACCCTCCAGAAGGTGCCTGCCAAGGGCATCTGAGGTAACAGGATGTGGAAGGCAGCATGCTGCCCCCACATCTGATGTGCATCCTGGGAATACACCTAAACATAGTGGGAGGGTTCTCAAGGCTTAGGAATTGTAGGGACATAGAGTGGGCATGGGTTACATTAGTCACAGATAACCGGAGTTTTTTTTCCAATGTCACAAATGTACATGACACCAGGTTAAAGTCCAACAGGTTTGTTTCGAATCACTAGCTTTCGGAGCACTGCTCCTTCCTCAGGTGATTAACCTGGCGCTGTAAGGCTTCTTCCTGTGCTCACCCCTGTCCAACGCCGGCATCGCCACATCATAACAAATGCACATGTTATCGCATATAAAACTCTTGTTCTTCAGATCTTAAGGTCTCACTGTCATTGACCCTCCTCCCAGTTGGATAATGCCTCACCCCATCTGGACACAGTCCTTCACACAGGCCCTCAAAGTCAGGCAAACTGGCCCACTCAAAGTGCAAATAACATAATTTGTGAAAGGACTTGTGCATTAATCAGTCAGCCCTAGACCCTTGCCCCTAATCCCCTTTAATGCTGTGCAACAAAAGGATTAGGACCAAATCTCACTTGCACATAGAAACATAGAAAATAGGAGCAGGAGGAAGCCATTTGACCCTTTGAGCCTGCTCCGCCATTCACTAAGATCATAGCTGATCATCCAATGAAATAACCTAATCTCACCTTCCCACCCATATCCTTTGATCCCCATGAGCCAGGGGGTCAGCCTGCTGGTAACAGACGGACAGGAGTTGGACATAAGCAGTAGCTGAGGAGCATCACAGAGCTTTCCTCACTGAATCATCATCACCCTCCTGTATTTTCTGATCAGCAGGTACAAGGGCCCCGCAGGCCCAGCACCCTAATGATTAAGGTTAACTGCGACCCTCCTTCTGTGGTTGTGCAGGGATTAACATGGCCTTTGTGAAAATATGTCAGAAAATATGGTGTTCCTATAGTGTGAATGAGCTGTCGGAAAACACAGTGTTCTTACAGTGTGAAGTGGGATGCAATGAGGGCAGCCATGGTCCTTCTACCCATGCAAACCCTCACCCCCTGCCTGACCTCCATCCTCTGGATCCTCTCTGGCCTCTTTCTCCAATTCCTCCTGGTCTTCCTCATGGGCAGGATCAGCTGGACGGTTCTGTCCACCTTCAGGGCTAATAGATCCTCAATGGGAGGCACTTGGGTCTTGCCCTTATACAAAAACAATTCCTCTCAACCCCGTGCACCCAAGTGTTTATCCATGAACCATGAGTTATCACCACTCTCTTTGACTTTGAGAATGTGGGCAGCTGACATTATTAAGGGTTAACACATGAGGGCCCATTAGTTTGATGGGCATGAGTTTCAAGATTGTTAGAGGGCACAATTACTTTCTGCATGAGGGACAGTCTCGGCTAATACCTACCCTTCTTACTCAGGCTGCATCATAATGAGAGTTCATTGTTGTCAGGCCTTTGCAGTTAAGACTCCTGGGTTGACACTCCATGAATTTTTTACAATTACAACCCCCCCAGTCCCAGCCCACATTTTTGAATTCAGCAGTCTGGAGATGATGCTTCTGGTTGGAAAGCCAACTGCTGTATTGAATTTGGTCCAAATAAAAAAATGTGAAGCTACCTGTTCATGAAGAAGTGGAAAGTGCACCCAAAGGAGGGGCAGGGTGGCACCACACACAGCTCATGAAGTATAACTGAGAAATGGTGATCCACACCTCTTGATAGCAATGCAGGTTAACCTTTACCCTCAGTCACTTTGTTCAGCCAGCACTGTGTCTTTAGTTAGTTTATGTTAACAATCAAAACCTTCTCACTGTCTGAATACTTATCTGAAAAGCTGAAAGTTGGCTGTGAAGTGGATATTACCAGTGAATGTTCTAGCCCTCAATAAAAATAAAGCAGTGATTATGCAGAGGAGTATATTTAGGATGAATACTGCAAAATAAAGCAGTAGGAAAATAAGCAGAAATTAATACTTGAGAATAAAGTCATTTTGGTGCCTTGCCCTATTTTTCTTTCCTTTTAAAAATATTATCAGTTGTCTGTTCAATATACAATATCTACCAGATGATTTTAATTTGATGACCTATCTCACTGGCATCAATTTTTGGCCCATAGAGGATGAAAAGCTCACTTTGCTTTTCCAATAGTAATAATGCAGCCCACTGTGTCGCTCATAAAATACTTCTGGCAGTGGGAAATTGTCTTGGGCCCCTTGTTCATTTTCTTATTTCTTGAACAGTCTGAGCACTATTACTTAGTGAACTAGAAATACACCTGGAACTAATAAAATTGAAAATAGCGATACTGTCCATGGATTTTTAGATGTAAAGTAATATTTTGGCCTACTTGCAAAACAAGGCACATTGACTATGGTGGAATTGATTTGTTGTTTCTCATGCATTCTTCATGTTTAAATATTGCAACAGCAACTTCAGGGAGTAGTCATTCATGCTGGAAGGAGCACAAAACAAATGTGATTGGATCTGCTGCTGGTTATACACAATTCTGATATTTAATTCCATTGACTGCAATGAGACTGAAAACTAGGAGTGGGATTTTCTGGCTGTACCCGCTGGCGGGATCTTCTTGGCCCGCCAACGGCAAATGCGTGTTCCCCAGCGGCGGAGGGTGTGAACAATGGGAAGTCCCGTTGATAGCAACAGGACCAAAAGACCCCATCACCACAAAACACACCGTGGGGGGAGCGTAAAATCCCGCCTCAGGGATTGAACATAAAATAAAAAGGGCTACTCGTACGATATTGCCCATTCCACACTCTCGCCCCAAGTGAATTTCTACCTTCAGGTTTCCGAACTGCGATGGGAAACATTTCCAACAAATCCTGAAGTGTTTTGGTTTGCGATGGGTGTGTTATGTCCATGATCTATCCTTAATGTCACAAAGAACCAACGTAAATTCACAAACATGAGACCAGCAGCAGGGTTATGCTAAAACCTTAGTTATATTGACAGTGCAAAGGGGTTAAATAAGAATGAGATAACCGTGATGTACTTTTTGCCAAGACTGGGAAAGGTGTCAAGCATGCAAGCCTGAAGATTGGACAAAACTGAAGTTGAGAAAGAAATTTCCGGAGTGTTCTTTTTTGGTATCTCACCTAGACAATGCTGACTAGTCTTGAGCTGCCTGATGGGCTGTGATTTCATTGGGGTATTTCTGTCCACAATACAGAGTGTTCTAAAGACTAGGTATGGGTTTCCCAATGACTGTCCTTCGTTTGCCATTTTAAGTGAGAAGGAGGAGGAAACAAGACAATGGAGAAATTCAGGTGGGGGTGCGGGGGGCATGGATATTGTGAGAAGCAGGTGCAGCTAATATAGTTCCTGATGAAGCTGTTGCATGCTCCATTAATGACCTGAATAAGGAAAGTTTTATTTCTGAAACTCCTGTGTGACCTTGTCTTCAACCTCTTGGGGCATTCTCACTATCATTGTCTTCATCATTATCCACGAGAATCATCCTATCAAACATCAGTTCTGATGAAAGTTGATTACCTGAAACTTTGGGCTGAATTTTAGCAGCCCATTAATTTTGGGCAGGGAGACAAGAGGGATGGCAAAATAGGCAGGATGAGGTGTCAGTAAGGGTGCCCCATGTCCTCCTACTGCCCTGCCATATTGCCAGTGGTGATAAATGTGGCAACTTAGCTGCCAAACTGGAAGTTTAGAAATATCTTAGGAAAACCTGCAATCCTATCATACAATGGTTTCTAATGGACTTTCCCCCTCTAAGTCTATCACCATGGCAATATGAATCACATGGGCTTTGTATCCAGGTAGAATACTAATCAGCCATCCTTCAGACCCCTAACTCCATTCTATCTTGGAATTAAATAAACAGTTTAAAGTGTAATTGTTTATAAATCCTGACATTCCTAACAACTCCCTGGGACTAGAGACTAACAGTCTATCCACTGTCAGCACAACTGCCATGGTCATTGTTTATGGGTGTGAATATATCACACCTTTACCCAATAACATGACCTGGGGCCCACTTTAACAATCAAAGCACCCAAGCTTCTTGTCAACCGAATTCAGTGCAGATCACATGACCCCCTTCAGCCTTCCATTTTGCCTCAAATTAAACAATCAGTTCCAAAACAGAATGATCTTACAAACATTGTAATATGAGATCTGCTCCTCTAAACTTCATAAAGCAAGGGAGGGGGTTTGCAAAGTTCCGCTTGCAAGTAATTACAGTCAGGGGAAATGGCAAAGCATGTTGTAAGATCTTGCATTAGGGCACCTCTTAACTACAGATCAGTGTGAAAGGCTATGTAAGCAGCTATTAATTTTAGATGTCAAAAAGTATATCACTGCCCATGGGGCCCCAGGAAGAAAGGAATGGGAGAGTGGCCAATGTGGTACCTTTCCCATCATTCTCAGTGAGGGACACTGCCATCTCCCTCCGCATGGAATATAACTGCATGAACTTTCCCCCATGAGCAGCCAGCAGTCATTACCACCTCTTCTGCATCTCATCAAGTAGCAGCCACAGCTCGACCTCAATGTAATTCTGTGCTGTTGATTACAGCCTCCTTTCTGTTTTTCCAAAAATATATCTTATTCACAAGATTTCATTTCAAAACATCTCAAATTGAATATTGCTGAAAGTGCAATGAAATGTAAATTTTCTCCGTACAGCATAAGGCACCTCAGTACAATTGTAAGCCTTGATATTGGCAATATACATTCCATGTCAGGCATATAGCCGAAGGGGCTTGACACAGTTTCCAGCCTCTTGGTACACTCTGGCTAAAAGACCTTAGATGATGACCTTTCCCCATGGCACCTTTGCAACAGCAACCCGCAAGTTTTAGTACATCCTTCAGCACACATTCCTGGTCCTTGGAATGTGCCAATCTACTAAACTCAGCTGAGGAGAACCCCTTGCACTAGAACAAGTTCAGCCTCTATTCTTTGGGGATCTCTGCCAGGAACTCCCCTAGGAGACATGCTTCAAAAGTGACATAAAATCACTATGAGCTTCCTGACAATCACCTCACGGTGTCATTCACTGTCCTGAGGCGGTAAGCCCCAAGCATTCTTGGTTTTTCAACGGCTTCAATCATAATTTCTAAGTCTGACCCCCTCCAGCATTAGTACACATTTTACATGAGAGTTGTGCTACTGAACTCGAGCATGCAACTTTAAAGTGGTCTCAGGGCTGGGTAAGATTGGCGGAGAAGTCACACTGCTCCATGGAATGTTAGGCTATTGTAATTGCTCTCACTATCGTCTTGTGCAGTTTTTGATACAGTGACACATCATGCACACTGTAAACTCTCTGCAGCCAATCCTACAAGGGCTTTCAAAAAGTTAATGCACTATAAGAGATTGTCCAGATTCCTATTCTTAAATGATGAATGCATTAAATGTGAAAGCCTTTCTTGAGCTGTTCCAGAACAGAACTGTGGCAGCTTTCGTAGCTGCAAGTTCACCTTCTCATAGATTGAGAATGGAGAATATAAACTTAATCAGCAGCCCTTTAACATAGTAAACTATCCAAAGATTCTTCACAGGAACACTGAGATTTGACACTGAGATAATAGGACAAATGACTGAAAGATAGGGAAAGTAAAGGCAATGAGCTTGAGGGGAGGGGGAATAGAGTTAGGGCATTGGATTTAAGGGGATTAATGGTTCCCGCCCACTGACTAAAATGTTGGGAGTGTTGTATTTCTATATTTGCTTAATACAAGCCTACCAATCTCACACAGGTCTGGTAGACTAAATATAGATTCCATTTATTTGAAGATGTGGCACAGGATTGCTCAGTGGATGGTTTCACTGGAACGTTTCATCAACTATTACGAACCGGAACTGCAAGTTGCAATTCCTTCACGCCACACGTTGCTAGCTAATTTGAAAGCTCGTCTGAACAATGTCTGCTGATGACAAGGGTCTACATCCTGGCTACTGTAGCCAGTTAAAATGGCTGACTCACGATTAGAATGGCCAAACCCCGGTTTAAAATGGCAAACGGAAGAGGCTGATGGGAAAATCAGCTAACAGGACTCAATCAGGCAACTGCAGGCAAAACTGTGTATTCGCCTCTGGGGAGGCCAGACAGAATCGATACCTGCAGCCATCAACATAACAACACACCAGCCATCTGAATATAAATTAGCAATCCCCAGGAACAATGTGCAACAAATTAGACACACAAAGCCAACCCAGACTTTTCGGCGCCAGCAGGAGCCTACACAAAAGAGAGGTGAATGACCACCCCAAAACCGCCCATCGATCAAGGAATCGCTCCAGCATTGGAGAATATTGAACCAAGTGATTGCGACGAAGTCCAATCACTTGAAACCAGGTACAGGGTCCGCCCCGAAAGGCGGGAAGCCCCTGGGGACTATAAGAATAGAGTCCAAGTTCAAATCGGCCCTTCTGCACCCTTATTCTCCTCTCCGCACCCTTCGAGACCCTTCTGCTGACCTTCTACAACAGCCGCAAGAAACAGTAAGTCTTACTCCAATGCTCGCTACGAGATAGGCACTCCTGACTATCGACCTGTACCAGCTTTGAATCCCGCAGGCTCAGAACCCATATGAAAGGCCATTTGTTTCCCTGACCTGGTGGGCCATTTCCAAAGTTAAGTATTGGCCTGTTAGTTGTAGGAAGTAGCTTAGAAATAGATTTACTGTATAAGTATTGATTACTTTATATAATAAATGTGCGTTGATTTAACTCTTACTAAGCGGTGTGTTGGATTATTGATCATTACTCGGACTTGAACCACGTGGCGGTATCAGAAAGATACCTGGCGACTCAAGAGCAAAGGTGATAGAACAAGAGCAATTAAACTAAGGCTAAAACGAGCAACACTACATAGCAATTAGCATATTCTCTTTTCAAGTGATATCCCAAGGGATGGGGGGGGAGTGCAATCTGCTCCTTCTGCCGGAGGTTGTCCTCCAGTCATTTAACATGGCAAGCGGCATCGAGTGGCTGGAGGTGGACACCCGCCTTTATCTCGGGAGGAACTACCACCCCAGGGTGCTGCCGACAGTTGGCTGGCTGGCAGCTCCCTCATCCTGGCAATGTCATTGGGGCTGGTTGCCAATACTGGGACTACAGACACTCTATTACATTCTCGTCAGGGTACATAGCGGCCATGTTCGAGAAGCTGCTGGGGGATGGGGCATTCCCCTGACCCTTGGAGGTGGACAGGGCTCACAGAGCCCTCACGAGGAAGCCGCGAATGGGAGACCCCCCGAGGGCAATGGTGGTGCGATTCCACAGATATTTGGATAAGGAGCGTATTTTACAGTGGGCCAAGCAGACACGGAGCTGTAAATGGGACAACAGTATCCTGCGGATCTATCAGGACCTGAGTGCGGAGGTGGCCAGGAGAAGAGCGGGGTTTAACCAGATCAGGTCGACCCTTTACAAGAAAAAGGTGAAGTTCGGGCTGTTGTATCCGACCTGCCTCTGGGTCACATATGAGGAACAACATTTCTATTTTGAGTCGCCTGAGGAAGCGCTGGACTTCGTGAAAAGGAAAGGACTGGTGTCAGACTGAGAACTTTGAACTTTGCTGCAACGTTTATGTTTAAAAAAAGTTTCTTGTTTTTCATTTTGCGGACGTTATTTGTAATGCCTTCTGTATTGATCTGGGGCCAGTTGCAGAGCTGAGTGAGTTAAAGTTTGCATTTGCACTGTTGGGGGATGGAGGTGTGTTTGCTCAGATGCTGGATCTTTTGCTTGATCTTTTCTTTGTTCAACTTTTTTTTTTTCTCTGTAGGGCAATTGTGTTGGGATTGTGTTTCATTTGAATATGTATGTATGAGCGGGGGGGGGAGGGTGGGGAGGGAACAATAGGTGGGAGAATGTCTGGCGCCAGGGGCGAGGGCCACCAAGCTAGCTGGGCGGGCTAGCTTACAGAAGCGGAGTGGGGGGTGAGCAGATGTTAGACTTATCAAAGGGGTTGATTTACTTTGTGCTGTTACAAGGGGGGAGGGGGAAAAATGTTCTGCTGATGAGGGAGGGACTTTTGCTGAGGGACAGAGAGGAGGTCGGGAGCGGAGATTGCCTGGGGGCGGGCCGGTGGAGGCATGGGGCATGGGCTTGCGACTGGCCCAAGAGAGGGGATGGCTGATCGGCGAAGGGGGGGGCCATGAGACCCCCAACTAGACTGGTCACCTGGAATGTAAGAGGGCTCAATGGGCCGGTCAAGAGGACACGCGTGTTCGCGCATTTTGAGAGGACTGAAGGCGGACGTGGTAATGCTGCAGGAGACGCATCTTAGAGTAGATGATCAGATTAGACTAAGGAAAGGTTGGGTCAGAAAGATTTTTCACTCGGGACTGGACTCGAAGGCTAGAGGGGTCGCGATTCTGATCAACAAGCGAGTGGTGTTTGAGGCGGGAAGAGTAGTTTCCAGATTGATTTCTTTATTCTGAGCACGGCTCTATTGACGGGGGTGGTGGACATGGGGTACTCGATGTTCGCAATCTCAGACCATGCCCTGCACTGGGTTGACCTACAGGTTAGTAAAGACAGTAACCAGCGCCCGCACTGGAGGTTAGACGTGGGACTTTTAGCGGACAAAGAGGTGTGCGGGCGGTTGAGGAAATGTATTCAGAACTACCTGGAGGTCAACGGCACAGGGGAAATTTCGGCAGCGGTGGTCTGGGAGGCATTGAAGGCAGTGGTTAGAGGGGAGCTGATCTCAATACGGGCCCACAGGGAGAAGGTAGACAGGGCAGAGACGGACCGACTGGTAAAGGAGATACTACAGGTCGACAGGAGGTATGCGGAGATCCCAGAGGAAGGGCTTTTAAGGGAACGGCGGAGGCTACAGGCGGAGTTCAGCTTGCTAACCACAGGGAGGGCGGTGGAGCAGCTGAGAAAGACGAGGGGGACGATCTATGAGCATGGAGAGAAGGCCAGCAGAATGCTTGCACAGCAGGTTAGAAAGAGGGAGGCAGCCAGGGAGATAGGGAAAGTAAAGGATGGAGATAGAACCCTGGTGGGAGACTCAGCAGGGGTGAATAAGGCGTTTGAGGAGTTTTATGGTAGGCTGCACAGGGCGGAACCCCCATCTGTGCCGGAGGGGATGAGGCACTTCCTAGGGGGGCTGAATTTCCCGAAGGTAGGCGGGGAGCTGGTAGAAAGGCTGGGGGCCCCGATTGGGATCGAAGAGATAGCGGAGGGACTGAAGGCCATGCAGTCGGGTAAAGCCATGGGGCCGGATGGGTACCCAGTGGAGTTTTAGAAAATGTTCTCTGGGATATTGGGGCCGCTGTTGATGAGGACATTCAATGAAGCTAGGGAGAGAGGGGTGCTTCCCTCGACGATGTCACAGGCCACAATCTTGCTGATCCTGAAGCGGGATAAGGATCCGGAGCTGTGTGGGTCCTACAAGCCGATATGCCTATTGAATGTGGACGCCAAACTGCTGGCCAAAATGTTGTCTTCTTGGATTGAAGATTGTGTTCCGGACGTGATTGGGGAGGACCAGACGGGATTGGTTAAGGGAAGGCAGTTGGTGGCCAATGTAAGAAGGTTGTTTAATGCGATCATGATGCCCCCAGAAGGTAGGGAGGTAGTGGTCGCAATGGACGCAGAGAAGGCTTTTGATCGGGGAGAATGGGATTATCTGTGGGAGGTATTGGGATGGTTCGGATTTGGGCGGGGCTTTATTGACTGGGTCAGGTTGCTGTATCAGGCTCCTGTGGCAAACGTACGGACGAATAGGACAACATCAGACTATTTTAGGCTACACCGGGGGACGAGAGAGGGATGGCCCCTCTCCCCACTGTTGTTCACGTTAGCTATAGAGCCATTGGCAATTGCACAAAGAGCCTCAAGGGGCTGGAAGGGGTTGGTCCGGGGGGGAGCGGAACACAGAGTCTCGCTTTACGCAGACGACCTGCTCCTGTATGTTTCAGACCCAGTGAGGGGATGGAAGAAATCATGAGGATTCTGGGGAAATTTGGCCGGTTTTCTGGGTACAAACGAAATATGGGGAAAAGCGAGATGTTTGCGGTCCAGGCAAGGGGACAGGAGAGGCGGCTGGGGGAGCTGCCGTTTAGAGTGGTAGGGGGAAGCTTTAGGTATCTAAGGATCCAAGTGGGGCAGGAATGGGAATGGTTCCACAAACTTAATCTGGCCCGACTAGTCGACCAAATGAAGGACGATTTTCGGAGGTGGGACGGGCTCCCGTTGTCATTAGCTGGGAGGGTGCAGACGGTGAAAATGTTGGTCCTTCCGAGATTCCTGTTTGTGTTCCAGTGTCTCCCCATCTTTATTCCACGGTCTTTTTGCCCTGGGAAGTGTTGTGTTAATCACCCTGGGGTAACACGGACTGCAACTGGATGCAGTTGTACTTGAAAGTAGACTCCAAACTTTGGTGTTGGTTAAATACGCTTTATTGAACTTGTTAAGCAGTGCACACAGTTTGCTGTGGATTTGAAACTTTACTAATCTAAACGTGCTTACTATAATGAACTAGACCAGACTAGCTCTGAGCTACGTGTAGAAGGCGCTAACTGATATATACATCCTGACTGTCACTACAGTTGTCACCAGTGGAAAGAGGCAGAGTGTTGATGCCTTGTGTGTTTTATAGTGGGAGACCACCCTCTAGTGTTCTGCCTGGTGATTGGTTGTGTTCTGTCCTGTGTGTTGATTGGCTGTACTGGGTGTCAGTCACTGCCTGTCTGTATCTCATTATGTACATGAATGCATATCATGACATCTCCCCCTTTTAAAAAAAAAAAAATGTTGGTTGCTTGGAGCATATGCGATCGTATTTACATGTAGAACTATTTACATTAAATGGCGAGTGGATGAAAGCGAGTGGATGAATATATACATAAGAGGTGTCTAGCGTGCAGATACAGAACAACAATTACAACAGAAATGTCTAGGAGTCCAATCTTTGGGACTTGCGTCTGACCCTTGTCGACCGCCTGTGAGGTGGAGGTGGGGACGACGGCACCTTGACAGGCGGGATTGCTGCCAGATTGGTGGCCTCATGGTGAGAGGTGTCCGGAGGAGGCACAACAACATATGGAAAAGTATCATTTGGTGGTGGGCAGGCAACTTTGCGCAGTGCCCTTCTGTTGCACCTGACAATGGAGCTATCAGCCACAAGAACCACAAACGATCTGGGGGCAGCCGGTCGAACAACAGCTGGAGCTGACCAGCCTCCATCAGGTAGCTTAATCTGAACAGCACCTTCTGGAGATAGCACAGGCAATTCAGTAGCATGAACATTGTACGTCAGCATTTGCCGGTTCCTGAGCTGCTGCACCTTTTGCAGCACTGGGAGGTGATCCAAGTCTGGTAAGTGTATGGCTGGAACAGTCGTCCGCAGGTCTCTATTCATGAGGAGTTGAGCAGGAGACATACCGGTGGACAGAGGGGTTGCCCTGTACGCCAAAAGCGCAAGGTTGAAGTCAGAAGCAGAGTCCGCAGCCTTGCAGAGCAGTTGCTTCACTATATGGACCCCTTTCTCAACCTTCCCGTTGGACTGCGGGTAGTGTGGGCTTGAGGTAATGTGGTTGAATTGGTACGACTTGGCGAAATTGGACCACTCTTGGCTGTGGAAGCAGGGACCATTGTCACCCATGGCAGTGAGTGGAATATCATGCCTGGCAAATGTATCCTTGCAGGCCTTGATGACAGTCCTTGATGTGAGGTCTGACAGCTTCACAACTTCCAGGTAATTTGAGAAGTAATCTATGATGATCACATAGTCACGCCCGTTGGTGTGAAAAATGTCGATTCCCACCTTGGACCACGGAGAGGTCACGATCCCGTGTTGTTGGAGTGTTTCTTTTGGGTGAGCAGGCTGGACATGCTAGCAGGTCGCACAATTGAGGACCATATTGGATATGTCCTGGCTTATTCCAGGCCAATAGACAGCCTGCCGGGCTCTGCGTCTACACATTTCAACACCTAGGTGTCCCTTGTGGATTTGTTTGAGCACTAAGCTCTGCAGACTGTGAGGAATAACAATACGATCTAGCTTGAGGAGGATCCCCTCGACGCAGGTCGTCCTTCACATTAAAGAACTGAGGGCATTGCCCTTTTTGCCAGCCATTTGCGAGGTGGTGCATTACACACTGCAGAAGAGGGTCTTTGGCAGTCTCTTCACGAATGCTGATCACTCTTTCATCTGAGACCGGGAGGTTGCTGGCACACAGCTGCACCTGTGCCTCAATCTGGTGGATGAAGTCAACCTGTTCACAGGGTGAGGTGATGGAGCGGGACAGGGCATCCGCAATTAGCAGCTCCTTGCCTGGTGTGTATACTAACTCAAAATCGTACCTTCGGAGTCGAATGAAAAAGGACTGAAGTCTGGGCGTCATGTCATTCAAGTCCTTATGAATGATATGGACCAAGGGTCTGTGGTCAGTCTCTACTGTGAATGTAGGCAGACCATAGACGTAGTCATGGAGCTTTACAATGCCGGTTAGGAGGCCCAGGCACTCTTTTTCTATTTGGGCGTACCTCTGTTCAGTAGGAGTCATGGCCCTTGATGCATAAGCAACTGGAGCCCCAAACGAGGAGTCATCCCTCTGGAGGAGCACCGCACCAATGCCGTCCTGGCTTGCGTCCGTGGAGATTTTTGTTTCCCTGCCCGGGTCAAAATACGCTAGTACCGGAGCAGTGGTGAGCTTTGCTTTGAGCTCGAGCCACTCTGCTTGATGTGTGGGTAGCCACTGGAATGCAGTGGACTTCTTCACCAGTTGCCTGAGAGCCGTGGTGTGTGAGGCCAAGTTGGGAATTAATTTTCCCAAGAAGTTCACCATTCCGAGGAAGCGTAGTAAACTTCTTGTCTTCCGGAGTCTTCATGGGGTTAATGGCCTTCACCTTGTCTGAATCTGGTCGCACACCCTGCTGGGATATCTGGTCGCCCAAGAACGATGATTGACATGCCAAAGGAGCACTTGGCCTTGTTCAGCTTGAGGCCGTTTGCATGGACACTTCGAAAGACTTGTTTGAGACGAGATATGTGTTTCTCGGGCGTCGTGGACCATATGATTACATCATCTACGTAGACACGCACACACTCAATGCCCTCCATCATCTGCTCCATGATCTTGTGGAAGATTTCAGAGGCTGAGACAATACCGAACGGCATACGGTTATAACAGTACCTGCCAAAAGCTGTGTTGAACGTGCAGAGTTTCCTGCTGGACTCGTCCAGTTGTATCTGCCAGAAACCATGCGATGCATCTAGCTTCGTGAAGAATTTGGTGTGTGCCATCTCACTGGTCAGTTCCTCCCGCTTCAGGATCGGGTTGTGTACCCGCATTATGTTCTGGTTAAGATCTTTGGGATCTATGCCTATCCGCAACTCTCCTGAGGGCTTCTTCACACAGACCATCGAGCTGACCCAGTCAGACAGTTCCGTCACTTTGCAGATGATGCCCTGGTCTTGAAGCTCCTGTAGCTGTGCCTTTAAACGTTCCGTCAGAGGAGCCGGCACCCGGTGTGGTGCATGGATTACAGGCGTGGCATCAGGCCTGAGTAGGATCAGTATGGCAGAGTGCCCATTTCATCAAACACTCTGGATATTGAGCAAGGATGTCATCAATGTCAGCCTGAAAATCCACATTGGAAGAAGACATTGCATGGACTCGCTGTACGAGGTTGAGTAGCTGGCATGCATGGGCACCAAGCAGGGATGCCTTATCACGCTTGCCGATTTTGAATCGCAGTGTGATATTGATGGTCTCGTTGGAGACAAGTAGATGACAAGATCCTAGTGCAGTTATGGCATTGCCATTATAATCGAGGAGCTGGCAGACTGGCGGAAGAATTTTGGGTTGATTTTTAATGCGGTCAAAATCAACTTGAGAGATGAGATTGGCAGAAGCACCAGTGTCCAGCTTGAACTGGATGCAGCATTGATTAACTTGTATGACAGCACGCCATTCGTCCGCGGAATCCACATTGAGGATAGATAGGCGTCTTGCTGAATTTGAGGAGGCATACTCACATGTAGTGATGGTGCCCACATGATACGGGGACTCCAGGCAGTCGTCCTCTGGCTCCATAGAGCTACCAGGATCAGAATCCAGTAAACCTTGCTGTACACATCGAACGCGCTGCGTTGGAATTGGGATCGCTGGCCCTCGTCTGGTGGTGCAGACATGCATAATGTCCAGGCTTCCCGCAATTTAAACATTGCCTGCCTTTTGCAGGGCATTGCCGCTTTAAGTGGGTGGTGCCGAAGTTCGGGCACGTCATGATGTTGATGGCGTTACGCTCCGTGCGTCGTCGCACATGCGCGGTGCGGTCAGCCGACGTTCGCACCGGAGCAGTTTGGTTTTCGGCCGCTTCGTTCTCACGTTCGTGTTGCGCATGCATGGGGCCCCGGGAAAAGCGCGTGAAATGGCTGCTATCATCGATACTGAGGTGCTGTATCCGGGCGATGGCCTGTACACTCTCTGCCTCGTGGGAGGCAAGTTTTTTGCGTTCTGCAGGTTTGAAACGGGAGTACCGATTTCTCGCACGCTCATGCACTATACACGTCTCAATTGTGACTGGCAGGGTCATGTGCTTAATTTTGAGGAGTTGCTCCCGCAAGGAATCGGAGTGCACCCCAAACACGATCTGATCCCTGATCATGGAATCAGCGGTTGCACCATAATTGCAGGACTGCGCTAATATACGGAGAGGAGTTAGAAAGGATTGGAACGGTTCATCCTTACCCTGAAGGCGTTGCTGGAAGATATAGCGCTCAAAGGTCTCATTTGTTTCGACTTCACAGTGACTGTCGAACTTCTCCAAAACGGTCTTGAATTTGGTCTTGTCCTGGCCGTCGGTAAAATTAAGCGAGTTGAAAATCTGGATGGCTTGGTCCCCCGTAGTTGATAGGAGCAGCGCGATTTTTCTGGCATCGGACGCATCCTCGAGGCCTGAGGCCTCAATGTAGAGAAGGAACCTTTGCTTGAAGACCCGCCAGTTGGTGCCGAGATTGCCGGAGATCCGTAGCTGTGGAGGGGCCCGGATCTTCTCCATGCCGCTGGAAGGCACTGGCTGGTCGTCATGGAATCACTCGAGGTAAGCCACTTAGGGATAGTAGACTACTGGTACCATGTCGTGTTAATCACCCAGGGGTAACACGGACTGCAACTGGATGCAGTTGTACTTGAAAGTAGACTCCAAACTTTGGTGTTGGTTCAATATGCTTTATTGAACTTGTTAAGCAGTGCACACAGTTCGCTGTGGGTTTGACACTCTACTAATCTAAGCGTGCTCACTATAACTAACTAGACCAGACTAGCTCTGAGCCACGTGTTGAAGGTGCTAAATGATATATACACTCTGACTGTCACTCCAGTTGTCACCAGTGGAAAGAGGCAGAGTGTTGATGCCTCGTGTGTTTTATAGTGGGAGACCACCTTCTAGTGTTCTGTCTGGTGATTGGTTGTGTTCTGTCCTGTGTGTTTATTGGCTGTACTGGGTGTCTGTTATTGCCTGTCTGTATCTCATTATATCATAACAGGAAGGATGGATGGGGGGGTTCGGAGATGGCAGAGGGCAGGGATTGAGAGGATGGGGGGTATGTTTATAGAGGGGAGTTTTCCTAGCTTGAGGGAGCTGGAGGAGAAATTTGGATTGGCAAGGGGAAACAAATTCAGGTACCTGCAGGTGCGGTACTTCCTACGTAGGCAGTTCTCAACCTTCTCGCTCCTACCACCAAGGGGGATACAGGATAGGGTAGTTTCCAGAGTGTGGGTGGGAGAAGGGAAGGTCTCTGACATCTATAAGGAACTCATGGGGTCAGAGGATACGCAGACTGAGGAGCTGAAGCGCAAGTGGGAAGAGGAGTTAGGAGGAGAGATAGAGGATGGTCTCTGGGCGTATGCGTTGAGTTGAGTAGAGTCAGGCTCAGCCTGATACAGTTTAAGGTCATTCACCGGGCTCACATGACAGTGGCCCGCATGAGCAGGTTCTTTGGGGTAGAAGATAGGTGTGCAAGGTGTGCGGGATGGCCAGCGAACCATGTCCACATGTTCTGGGCATGTCCGAAGCTTAGGGGATTCTGGCAGGGGTTTGCGGATGTCATGTCCACGGTGTTAAAAACAAGGGTGGCACCGAGTCCGGAGGTGGCGATTTTCGGGGTGTCGGAAGATCCGGGAATCCAGGAGAAGAAAGAGGCAGTCTTCTGGCCTTTGCTTCCCTGGTAGCCCAGAGACGGCTATTATTAGCTTGGAGGGACTCAAAGCCCCCAAAGTCAGAGACCTGGCTGTCTGACATGGCTAGCTTTCTCTGTTTGGAGAAAATCAAGTTCGCCTTGAGAGGGTCACTGTTAGGGTTCACCCGGATGTGGTAACCGTTCGTTGATTTCTTTGCAGAAAATTAATCGTCAGCAGAAGGGGAGGGGTGGGAGGGGTTAGTTTAGCTTCGAGTAGGGGGTTAATAAAGGTGGGACCTGTAAGGGAGGAAGCAGGCTTTTTGCACTATGTTTATAGACTCATGTACATTGTTTATTTTGTCGTTGTTGTAAAACCATAAATACCTCAATAAAATGTTCATTTAAAAAAATAAAACTCACCTGAGACATTGCACGTGTAAAAAAGAAACATTCCTGTCAGGGTCAGTCTTCTGACACCCATACTCTTTTAATTACATAACGGAAAAGAGGGCAGCCATGACTTACTGTGCACAAGTCCAAACACGTGGCTATGCTCCCTTTCCCTGGGTTTCTCTGGCTGTGACTCATCTTTCATTCTCACTCCACAGTATAAATATTTCCCACTTTCTCTGTCTGTTAGCTTTGACAAAGAGTCATTGGACTCGAAACGTTAGCTCTTTTCTCTCCCTACAGATGCTGTCAGACCTGCTGAGATTTTCCAGCATTTTCATTTTGGTTTCAGGTTCCAGCATCCGCAGTAATTTGCTGTTAGCCAAACATGTGGACGTATAGACGGGCCTGTGTTGAAGCAGTGGGTTTTAAACTCCCGCTGCTCACTTCCCGTTGAGCAAGCATGTTGCCGCTCGATAGGGAGGTTCTTACTCCATGAAGCCCACGGGGAGATTTATTCCCCTCTGCCGCTTGGCGATCGGTCTGTGGCCCGGATCTGGTGATGTGAAACGAATTGGGGACCTTTGTTACCGGAGGGAGCACCAAAGGCTTATAGACGCAGGTTCCTCTTCGGGGTCTGCTTCAGTCAGGGCGCCAGCTTCCTCTGCGTCCATCTCAGAGTCTGTGTCCCTGTTATCCGGAAGGGACTGACATTGGGTCAGCTTTGACCTGTTGCCTGGTACTGACAGTGGCCACCTCCATGGCCGGTAACGATGCTTGCTCGGGGGGACACACCCTGTCACGAAGGTGGTCCAAGTGTTTCTTTATGACCTTACTCTGGACCTTCACATTGTACGACACTGGTCCCGTTTTCTCCATTCGGATCCCAGGGATCCAGCTGGGGCCATCTCGAAAGCTCATCACGTAAACCTGATCGACCATTTTGAATGTTCTTTTTGTTCCTGCAGATTTCTTTTCTGGTTCTCTTGTTGAGACTCCGCCCTCCCCGCCACATTTGGGAATGGTTGGCATAGTCTCGAACAAAGATTCTGGGGTGATTCCTGTTGTTGTGTTAGGAGTGGTCCTGTAATTGAATACTAACCATGCCAAGTTGGTCTGTCTGGATGCCACAGGTTGTATCTTGATGCCAGTTTTAAAACTCTGCACCGCCCGTTCTGCCAGCCCATCTGATGACAGGTGATATGTTGCTGTTCTAATGTGTCTGATGCCATTGGATAGCATGAAGCTTTGGAACTCACCACTGGTGAAGGCAGAGCCATTATCGGAAACCAGGATGTCTGGTATTTTGTGCGTGCATGAACTCTGTCGGAATTTCTCGATTGTAGCGTGGGAGGTAGTGGAGCTCGTGAGGTCTATCTTCAACCAATTGGAGTGTGCAGCTACCAGGGTCAAAAACATGGAACCCATAAAAGGCCCAGCAAAGTCCACGTGCACTCGCATCCACAGCCTGCCTGGCCACTCCCATTGATGTAGGGAGGCTGAGAGAGGGAGTTTGGGATTCTCCGAGCAGAGATCGCATTGTCTCACCAAGACCATGATGTCTGAGTCGATGTCGAGCCACCAGACGTAGCTCCTGGCAAGCATTTACAATTTTGACACTCCAGGGTGACCAGTATATTGTTCCATAAGTATTGGATATCATGGTGGATGTCACCTACTCAGGATCCCCAGAGAATGATACCATCCTCAACACTGAGCTCACCTTTGTCAGATAGGGTTACATTTCTTCTGAGGGTTGTCCTCGGAATCCACCATTCAGGATCATTTACTTAAGTTGAAACAGAATTGGATCCTTTTGCATCCAAGCCTTAATTAAATTGTGGTCACCGTAAAAGTCTCTAAAAAATGTTGGTTCATCGCAACCTCTTCCAATGCTGGTAAAGGAGACAGACCAATGGGCAGCGGAAGGCGACTCAATGAATTGGCGTAAGCTGTCCGGGTTCCAGAGCGGTGCTGGAAAAGATATTCATCAGCTGCTGCAAATAACAGGGCCCAACCCTGTATCTGGGCAGAGGCAACAGGGGAGTTACCTTTTCCTCTTTAAAAAATCCCAATGAGGACTTGAGACAGGTTACAGATATAAAACACCTACTGTAGATGTATTGGTAGAACTTTTTTACACCAAACACAACCGCCAAGCCCTCTTTCTCAATTTAAGAATACCTCTGCTCAGCAACCAAAAAGGTCCTGGATGCTTATGCGATAGACAATTTTGTTCCGTCTTTCCAATTGTTGTTTCACTTTATTGAAAGCCTCCACCTATGGTGCCTCCCAAGGCCATCTTTGGTATTTCCATAGTAGTGTAGGCAAGGGGATCAGTAAGGAGGCCAAATTCAGGGTGAACTTCCTGTAAGAATTTATTAATTCCAGGGATGATTTTAACTGTGGTATTTCTTGGAGTTGGTGCTTCCTTGATGGCCTTTACCTTGTCCTCTACTAGATGTAAACTATTCTTATCCACTCAATAGCCCAAGTAGGTCACTTCATTTACTTGAAAAACACATTTTCCTTTCTTCAGGTGTACCCCAGCTCCCGAGAGTCTCTGCAAGACCTCTTCTAGTTTTGCCCGGTGCTCTTGATCTGAAGCCCCCGTGGCCAGGATGTCATCCAAGTACACCACCACTTTGGATAATCCTTGGAATATATTCTCCATGGAATACGGCGCATGCTGATGAAACCCCAAAGGGCAAGCGAGTGTACTCATATAAGCCCTTGAGTGTGTTGATTGTAACATACTTCCAGGAAGGCTCATCTAATTCAAGTTCAAGGTAGGAGTGGCTCATATCCAACTTAATGAACATCTGGCAACCTACTAATGAGGCATGGGGTATCTCTATGGCTTGGAACCCCGATTAACCGTTAGCTTTTAATCTTCACAGAGGCGGACCAATTTGTCTGGTTTAAGGACAGGGACGGCAGGCGCTGCCCACCCTGCAAACTCTACGGGCCTTATTATGCATAGATTTTCCAGATGCCCAAGTTCAGTTTCCACCTATTTTAATAGGGAATATGGAAACGGCTCTAAAATATATGTATTTTTAAAAATATATTTTATTCCAAACATATTCAAAGGTACAAAAACATAAATAAATCAGAAAAGATTCTCCACATCTTAAAGTTCACGGTTTGTGCAAGTTTCCCCCCCCCCCCACCCCGGTTTTCACCCCTGCTCTCTGTCCTCCCCAACCCCCGAGCCCACCGTGACAAACAATCCCTCAAACATGGTCATGAACAGTCCCTACTGTATCGCAAAGCCCTCCACTGATCCCCTCAATTCGAACTTGTTCTTTTTCAGCCAGAGAAAGCCATACAGGTCCCCCGGCCAGGCCGCCAACCCCGGTGGAGTTGTCGATCGCCATTCCAACAGAATTCTTCACTGGGCAACGAGACAAGTGAAGGCCACAATATCAGCCTTCCTCCCCTTCATCAGCTCCAGCATTTCCAACACCCCAAAAATCACCACCATAGGGTTCGGCCCGGCCTTTACCCCACAACCTTTAATAACGCCCCAAACACTCCCTCCCAGTATCTTTCCAACTTATCGCAGTCCCAGAACAGATACGCGTGATTTGCTTATCTTCACCTACACTTTCCACACTCGGCTCCCCTGGAAGAACCCACTCATCCTCGCCCAAGTCATATGCATGCTATGCACCACCTTAAACAGAATCAATCTCATCCTCGCACACGAGGAGGTCGAATTCACCCTGCACATCACCTCACTTCACATCGCCCTCACCACCCCCAGCTCTCTCCATCTCCTATACATGCCACCGTCTCCCCGGCTTAAACCCATGGTTCCCACACAGCGGTGTCAGCACTGGCAGCCCCTCCATCCTAAAGTGCCTCCGCAACTGCTTCCACACTCTAATCGTGGACTGTACCACAAGGTTCTCCATGTACCTCCTCGGTGCCAGTGGAGATGCCGTTGTTACCATGGACCTCAGACTGGACTCCCAACAAGACTCCTCCTCCATCCTAACCCACTCTAACCCCCCCTCCTTCCCACCACCACCACACCTTCTCCACATTTGCCGCCCAGTAGTAGTGCAGCGGGTTCGGTAACGCCGATGCCCCTTTCTGCCGCTGCCTCTGTAGCAGGGCTCTCTTCACCCTAGGTCCCTACCCTGCCCATATAAACTCCAAGATCACTGCATTCAGTTTCCAGAAAAAGGCCTTTGGAACAAAGATCGGGAGGGTCTGGAATATAAGCAAGAACATTGGCAGAACGTTGGATCCTCCCCACCAGTGTCAGGTGTAACGTATCCCATCTACTAAAGTTCTCCCGAACCTCCTCCACCAACTTTGTCAGGTTCCATTTGTACATCTTCACCCACTCCCCTGTTACCTGAACCCCCAAATACCTAAACCTGTCCCTGGCTACCCTAAATGGCAACACACAAGATTAGCTCCCCGACTCACTGGAAACACCTCACTCTTTCCAACATTCAGCCTATAGCCCGAGAAGGCCGGAACCACTCTAGTATGTCCATAATTCTCCCCATACTCTGCAATGGGTCTGATACGAACAGCAACAGGTCACCTGCATACAGTGACACCCGGTGTTCCCTACTCCCCCTCACAATCCCCTGCCACTCTACTGACCCCCTAAGGGCCATCGCCAAGGGCTTTATCGCCAGCATGAACAGCAGCGGTGACAGCGGACATCCCTGCCTCATTCCCCTGTGCAACCCGAAGCTTCCTGAACTCATCTCGTTTATCTGTACACTCGCCACTGGGGCAACATCCAAACTTCGACCCAAACCAAAACCTTCTCAAAATCGCAAATAGATACCGCTACTCCACCTAGTCAAAAGCTTTCTCTGTGTCCATAGAGATCACCACCTCCGGTACCCGTCCCTTCGACATCTGTCATGATTACATTTACCAACCGCCTAATGTTGCTGGAAAGTTGCTTGCCCTTTACAAAACCCGTTTGGTCTTCTGCACCCCCAAAACGCATCCTTCCATCCCCTCTGCCACTAACTTAGCCAACACTTTCACATCGTGTTCAACAGTGATATGGGCCTGTATGACCCACACTCCAACAGGTCCTTCCCCTTCTTCGGGATTAGCGTGAATGATGCCTGGGTGAGTGTCTCTGACAGGTCCCCCTTCTCCAGCGCCTCACTAAACATCCCCAGTAAATGTGGTGCCAACTCCATCATGAATTCCTTGTAGAATTCCATCAGATAAACGTCCGGCCTCAGGGCCTTCCCTGACTTCATCCCTTTTATGCTATCTATCACCTCTCTCAGCCCTAGCGGTTCCTCCAGCTCCTGCATCCTCTCCTAATCTAACTTGGGAATTCCAGCTCATTCATAAAACGCCACATATCCCCTTTCTCACCACCTGGTTCAGCCCTATATAACTTCTCATAGTACTCCTTGAACGCCTTGTTAATCTTCCCCGGCTCCGATACTATCTCCCCTTTCCCTATCCGTACCCTCAGAATTTCCTTGGACGCCGCCTGTCTCCATAACTGATGGGCTAGCATATGGCTCACCTTCTGTCCATATTCATACTGCACCCCCCTCGTGCCCTCCGTAGCTGCCCAACTGCCTTCCTCGTCATCAGCCTTCCCCTGTAACCTCTTTCTCTCCACCAATCCCTCTTTGGTGGGAGCTCTCGAATATTTCCTGTCCATCTCGACTATCTCACCTAACAACCGTCCATACTCCTCCTACCTCCTTCTATCTCTGTGGGCCTTGAACAAGATGCCCTCCCCCGAACCTCCGTCTTCAATGCCTCCGAAAATACCTCCCCATTCTGATTCAACTCCACATAGTCTCTGATCACCAACTGCACCTTCTCACAGAACCCCTTGTCTGCTAGAAGACCCGAGACTAACCTCCATCCTGGCCTCTGCTCCTGCCTTGAGCTAAGTCTAACCTCCAGCCAGTGCAGCGCATAGTCTGAGATCATGATTCTCGCATACTCTGTCCCCATCACCGCCACCAATACTGCTCGACTCACTACAAAAAAGTCAATTCTGGAGTACATCTTGTACAGGTGCAAGAAGAAAGAGTACTCCCCCTCCCCCGGGTTTCTAAATCTCCATGGATCCACCATTCCCATCCTTCCCATAAGTCCTTGAGGCACGATCAATTGAACAAAGACTAGAGTTGGATACAACTTAGGCTTTATTGCTCGAAGATGTGTGGCCTCCCACAGCAGCTGGCGAAATGGCTGCTGAATGGAGGACACGCATATTTATACTCCGCCTACTGGGCGGAGCCAGCAGGCACGGACTACCGGCGAACCTGTAAACAGGTCCTACCTTACATCACCTAATACAGGTGCAACAGTGGTTTACCCCCTGTTAAAATTGAGTCCGGCGGGGGTGGTGGAGAACTATATACAGCAATGAATTTATATTTACAGTATTTGATCAGAAGAAAAAATGTCTTTTGAAGTCCGGGGCCTGTTAGAGATTTAACCGGTCTGGTGCCTTGATGTTCCGCTGGGAGCGACGTAGCGGTGGCGGCAATGTCAATGCTGGCCTGATGTTCGGTGACTCCGGGTGCGTGCCAAAATCCTCTTCATCCTCGGGCGTGGGCAGGGGAAGGACGGATGGTCCTGGTGGGGTTAATGCTGGGAGCACCGGGGGAGGGGAGGGTGGCGCCGGGCTGGAGAGGTGTGTGCGTGGAACCTTCTGGTGCCAGGTCCCTGAGGGAGATAGAATCTTGGCGGCCATCGGGGTATGCCACGTAGGCATCCTGGGGGTTGGCATGGAGCAATTGCACCCTTTCCACCAATGGGTCCGCCTTGTGGCGGCGGACGTGCCTACGGAGCAGGTCTGGTCCTGGAGCTGCGAGCCAAGTCGGGAGCGACACCCCGGATGTGGACTTCCTGGAGAAGGCAAAAAGACGTTCATGGGGTGTGTTGTTTAGTAGCGATGCACAGCAGTGACTGAATGGAGTGGAGTGCATCAGGGACGACCTCCTGCCAGTGAGAGGCTGGGAGGTTCCTGGACCGTAGGGCCAGTTGGACAGCCCTCTATACCGTCCCATTCTTCCTCTCCACCTGCCCGTTTCCCCGGGGGTTATAGCTGGTCGTCCTGCTGGAGGCGAAAGCCCTGCTGAGCAGGAACTGACGCAGCTCATTGCTCATGAATGAGGATCCCCTGTCACTGTGGATATAGGCGGGGAAACCGAACAGAGCGAAGATAGTGTTTAGGGCTTTGATGACGGTGGCAGACGTCATGTCGGGGCATGGGATGGTGAAGGGGAACCTGGAGTACTCATAGACCACACTGGGACTATACGTGTTTTGGTCGGTGGAGGGGGGGGGGGGGGGGCCTTTGAAATCCACGCTGAAGCATTCAAAGGGGCGGGAGGCCTTCACCAGACGCGCACGGTCCGGCCGGTAGAAGTGCAGATTGCATTCCGCACAGACCTGGCAGTCCCTGGTGATTTTCCGTACTTCCTCGACGGAGTAGGGCAGGTTGCGGGTCTTTATGAAATGGTACAACCGTGTGACTCCCGGGTGACAAAGGCTGTCGTGCAGGGCCCGGAGTCGGTCAACTTGTGTGCTGGCACATGTACCTCGGGATAGGGCATCTGGGGGCTTGTTGAGTTTGCCGGGTCGATACAAAATCTCGTAATTATAGGTGGAGAGCTCGATCCTCCACCGCAAGATTTTATCGTTTTTGATCTTGCCCCGCTGTGTGTTATTGAACCTGAAGGCTACCAACCGTTGGTCAGTGAGGAGAGTGAATCTCCTGCTGCCAGGTAATGCCTCCAATGCCGCACAGCTTCAACGATAGCTTGGGCCTCTTTTTCGATGGATGAGTGCCGAATTTCTGAGGCATGAAGTGTGCGGGAGAAGAATGCCACGGGTCTGCCTGCCTGATTGAGGGTGGCGGCTAGGGCGACGTCCGATGCATCGCTCTCTACTTGAAAGGGCAGTGTCTCGTCTACTGCGTGCATCCCGGCCTTGGCGATATCGACTCTGATACGGGCGAAGGCCTGTTGAGCCTCGGCCATCGGGGGAAAATGGATGGACTGAATGAGTGGGCGGGCCTTGTCCGTATAGTTTGGGACCCACTGGGCGTATTACGAGAAGAACCCCAAGCAGCGTTTGAGGGTCTTGGGGCAGTGGGGGAGGGGAAGCTCCATGAGGGGGCACATGCGGTCGGGATCGGGCCACGGAACGCTGTTCTGGACCACATAGCCGAGTATGGCTAAGTGGGTCGTGCTAAACACGCACTTCTCCTTGTTGTATGTGAGGTTGAGAAGAGTGGCGGTGTGGAGAAATTTGGCAAGGTTGGCATCGTGGTCCTGCTGGTCATGGCCGCAGATGGTGATGTTGTCTAGGTATGGGAAGGTGGCCCGCAAACCGTGCCGGTCGACCATTCGGTCCATCTCCCTTTGGAAGACCGAGACCCCGTTAGTGACGTCAAAGGGAACCCTGAGAAAGTGATAGAGACGACCGTCCGCCTCGAAAGCGGTGTATGGACGGTCTGATTTACGAATGGGGAGCTTGTGGTAGGTGGATTTGAGGTCTACCATTGAGAAAACCCGGTACTGTGCAATCTGATTGACCATATCAGATATGTGTGGGAGGGGGTACATGTCGAGCTGCGAGTACCGATTGATGGTCTGGCTGTAGTCCACGACCATTCTGTGTTTCTCCCCAGTTTTAACGACTACAACTTGGGCTCTCCAGTGGCTGTTGCTGGCCTCGATGATGCCTTCCCGAAGCAGCCGCTGGACCTCGGACCTGATGAAGGTCCTGTCCTGGGTGCTGTACCGTCTGCTCCTGGTGACGACGGGTTTGCAATCCGGGGTTAGATTGGCGAAGAGGGAAGGCAGATCGACCTTTAGGGTCACGAGGCCGCACACAGTGAGGGGTGGTAGGGGCCCACCAAATTTGAGGGTTAGGCTCTGGAGGTTACACTGGAAGTCCAGGCCGAGTAGTAGGGCAGTGCAGAGGTTATGGAGGACGTAAAGGTGGAAGCCGCTGAATTCTACGCCCTGGACCATGAGTGTGACCGTGCAGAACCCCCGGAACGTGACGGAATGGGATCCGGAGGCCAGGGAGATTCTTTGGTTGGCGGGGTGTACCACGAGGGAGCAGCGCCTTACCGTATCCGGATGTATGAAGCTTTTGGTGCTCCCGGAGTCCAGCAGGCAAGAGGTCACACTGGTCGGTGCGGTGGCCAGGTTGTGCGGACGAGACTGGTCGATCGTCACTGAGGCGAGTGGTGGTCGGTCGTCGCTGACGTCAGATGATGGGAGCCTGGGGGGGCCCAGGTCCTGGAATGCTGTCCGTGTCCATGTCCCGTGGGGGAGACAAGATGGCGGCGCCTGAAGATCCTGCGGGGGACAATATGACGGTGCCCATGGGCCGCACGTTGCGGGGGTTGGACAAGATGGCAGCGCCCATGGGCCGCACATGGACTGAGGGGGCGAAGATGGCGGTGCCCACTGGCAGCGCGTGGCCCCAGGAGATGAAGATGGCGGCGCCCACTGGCCGCGTGTGGTCCGGGGAGGTGAATATGGCAGCGCCCACTGGCCGCGCGTAGTCCGGGGAGATGAAGATGGCGGCGCCCATTGTGCGTAGGCTAGGGGGGTGGGGGCGATAGCGGCGACTGTGCGGCCTGGCACACCGCTGCAAAGTGCTCCTTTTTGCCGCAAGCCTTGCAAAGGGCAGCGCGGGCCGGGCAGCATTGGCGAGGGTGTTTCTGTTGGCCGTAGAAGTAACATTGGGGCTGGCGTGTGGCGCAGGCATACTGGCTGGGTAAGGCCCCCGCTGGGGCGGCCGCCTGTGGGGTCCATGAGGGGTAGGAGGTGTGGGCCGCGTGGCTGGCGGGGTAGGCCTGAATGTTACGTGAGGCAACCGTCATGGAGAGCGCTAGCTTCTTTGTTTCAGCTAGGTCGAGCGTGGCCCCTTCTAACAGTCTTTGGCGTATGAGGTCCGACTCAATCCCCGTTACGAACGCGTCCCGCATAAGAAGGTTGGAATGTTCGGTGGCCGTAACGGCCTGACAGTCACAGTCCCGGACGAGTGGGATTTGGGCCCGCCAGAAGTTTTCTATGGACTCACCAGGGAGTTGGGAGCAAGTGGCGAGTACGTGCCTGGCGAAGAGCGTGTTCGTTTTCTGTGCGTAGTTTTATTTGAGAAGCGCCATGGCGTCGGCGTAGTTCGGGGCGTCCTGGATCAGCGGAAACATGTTGGAGCTCAACCTTGAGTACATGATCTGTATCCTCTGAGCCTCTGGAACAGGGGTGGTCGCTGAGTTGATGTACGCCTCGCAGCAAGCTAGTCAGTGATTCAAGTCCTTTTTGGCGTTGCTTGATTGCGGATCCAGCTGCAGGGGATCTGGTTTGATTCGGAGGTCCATCTTTTCGAAAATCTTAGAGCAATAAATTGAGACACGATCAATTGAACAAAGACTAGAGTTGGATACAATTGAGGCTTTATTGCTCTAAAATGTGTGGCCTCCCACAGCAGCTGGCGAAATGGCTGCTGAATGGAGGACACGCAGATTTATACTCCACCTACTGGGCGGAGCCAGCAGGCAGGGACTACCGGCGAACCTGTAGTACAGGTCCCACCTTACATCACCTAATACAGGTGCAACAGTGGTTTACCACAATCCTCCAGCTCCTTTGCCATCCTCAACCTTCCCATTGACTTAGGGCTTGACCTATCCTCTCTCGGTTCCAGGATGTAATTAAAATCACCCCACCCCCCCGTAATCAACTGATGTGTGCCCAGGTCCAAAATCATTCCCAGCAACCCCTTCACAAACCCCACGTTGTCGCAATTTGTGCATAAACATTCACTAACACCACCAGTGTCCCTTCCTACGCCCCGCTCACTATCACATACCTCCCACCCGGGTCCCGTACTTCCTTGGCCTCTACAAACCCGGTCCCTTTGCTCAGCAGAACGTCCCCCCACCCCCGCGACTTTGAATTGAAACCCGAGTGAAATACCTGACCCTTCCATTCCTTTCTCAACCTGACCTGATCCTTCACCCGGAGATGTGACTCCTTTTGAAAGACCATCCCCGCCTTCAGGCTCCTCAAGTGCGCAATGAACTGAGGCTTGTTCACCGGCCTCCTGTAATTATGCCCTAAACCGGGCCCATCCAAGATGGCCCCCTTCTCCGCCCATGACACCAGTCATTCTCCAACACTGCCATGTCGCACGCCCCTCCCCCCCAACCCCTCATCCCCTCCCCCACTTGACCAAGCCCTGCGGCCACCTCCCCCACCACACTTCTGTTCACAAGCATTATCTGCCAGGAGTGGCAGCTCCTGCCCGAAGGCTCCTCCTATCCCTCCTCCAACCCTCCCCACCTTTCCCTCATTGGTCTGTGCAAATGGCTCCCGTGAACTCCACCCATAAACAAAGACAGATCCAAAACCACAGGTCACACCCTCCAAAAAGAAAAAACACCACAAATGACAGGGAGGGGTTCACGCAGTTGCCCCCTTACATACTTGTTGCCCCTTAGCAAACAATCACAATGGCAAAATCAGCCCCCCCCAACCTGAGCCAAAGCCCGCCCACCCTCCGGTTCCCACAATACCCGCATCTTTCGATCTCTGTTCTTCCAGCCCCTCTGTCTCCCATCAGCACTCAGTTCTCCCCAGTTTATGGTCTCTAATGAAATAATTGGCCTCCTCTTGGGTTTCAAACTAGTACTTCTGGCTTTCAAAAGTCACCTACAGTTTCGCTGGGTACAGTACCCCAAACCAGATCTGCCTTCGGTATAGAACTGCTTTGGCCATGTTGAACCTGGTGCTCCAGTGTCCTGATAGATTCAAAGCCTGTTCCCCTCCCATTCTCAGTTCCACCTCTCCCTGGCCCAGCACAGGATCTTCTCCTTCTCCACAAATTTATGAAGCCTCACAATTGCGCCCTTGACGGCTCCCCCGCTCTCGACTTCTGCCTTAGGGACCCACCCCACATGTTCTCTCCTCTACACGTGCTTTACTTTCCCCTGCTGGCCTCTCAAACCTAGTCACTTGCCTCCCTCACTGGGCCCTGCCAACCTGGCCTTGGCAAGACCATGGGCTTACCTCAAAGTCTGGGATCCACTTCATTGGAGCTGTGTTGTGGTGGCCATGAAGGACACTAGGGATCATCAATGGATCTCCCTGTGGACTTCGTGGAGCATGAACATTCCTGTTGAATACGGTCAAAGCGGCAGGAGCTCACCCAATGGGAAACAAGCAAAGGGAGTTTAAAACCCACTGTTTCCACCCAGGCCATCATTCCATTGGTCTCGGGCTTGGATTTGAATGCTGGAAGCCATGGTTGCTGACATTTCTGTTAGTAAATAAAAGGATATGGTATTAGAAGACTGGCCTTGGTGAAAATATTACATTGGCGACGAGGAGTAAACACATTTTTTTTTTCTCCAATCAACCTTCAATGTCAAGGACAAATGGCTTCTCCAGTAAGGACCAAAAATGCCTCTTTTTGGTAAACTTGAACCCTTTGGTATAAGTGGAGAAGACTGGGCCCAGTACACAGAGCATATTTGTTAATTCTTCCAGGCATATGATATTGAGAGAGTTGAGAAACAGAGAGTTATCTTACTGACATGATGGGTCCTGACATTCAGCGCGACAAAATATCTGACCTATCCAGATGCCCCTGACTCAAAGACTTTTAACAAATTAGTAGACTTGGTAAGAAACCATCATGATCCAAAGCCCTCTGATTTATTCCAGAGATATTGTTTCAACATAGCAGGGACAACCTCAGGGGAAATTGTCACTGGATATTTGGCCATGTGATGAAAACTGGCAGAACATTGTGAATTCGGACCACTCCTGAACGCCAAGTTGCGAGACAGATTGGTATGTGGAATAAACAACTTGACAACTCAAAATAGATTATTGACGGAACTCAACCTGGATTTAAAAAAACACATTGAAATAGCTCAATCACTGGACAGCGCAGAAAAAGGGGCTTAGGAATTACAAGGGGCATCAGAAAGAAATGTCTTCCGGTTAGTGGGAGGTGCCTCGTATAACAGTGACCATTCCTCAACTGAGGGCATTTGTGTAAGTAAGATGTCTGATCGTCCATGCAGCATCGGAGCTCAACTCTCATTACCCGGCAGTCATGGAAATGCAATGATGACTCAAGAATGCTAGGGAACATGTTCCGGAAGGCTGCAGATGCCAGATGATGGGCTATTGCAAGCACAGCCAAAGGGCATAGCCAAGGCAAAGTTATAGGAATGGACGAAACGTGTGCTGTTCAGGGAAGAAGCTAAGGCCTGTACAAACCTGTACCATGCAGGTACACCCACTTCCAGAAACAGTGACAATACAACTAAACCGCACGAGTACAATTAAGGTCGACCCAGTGATGGTGGAACTGGTGGTAAATGGTGATCCATTGAAAATGGAGGTGGACATGAGAACTACAGTCTCCGTTATCAATGAACAGACATATGATAACCTCAAAACTGGTATTCAACTGTTGAGCTTAGAAGACACGAAGGCCAGACTAGCCACCTACATGGGGGAAACATTATGAATAAAGGGAACCAGAATGACCCCAGTGATTCACAGGCAGCAACCAGCCCGACTCCCACTTATTGTTGCGCGGGGCAAGGACCAAGCCTAATGGGAGAGATTGATTCCAGTAATCAGGTTGAACTGGTTGGAATCATTCAGGCTGGGCGTGGGGAGACTGTATGATGTCATCAGCAAGTACCCTGATGTTTTCCAGGAAGGACTTGGGAAAATAAGAGGAGCCAAAGTTGTGATTTATGTTGATCCCGATGCCATGCTTAAATATTTGAGAGCGAGCGGACTTCCGGGGGCGGCCAAGCAGTGAGTGGTCGCACACAGTGCAACTCCGGCTCGAAGGCATTGGTTTGAGCTCTTTTTACCCAAAAATGGGGGAATTCTGACAGGAAAGTGTAGCTGAAGATGTGGAGGAGAAGTTCCCCCCGGGAGTGGCAAGTCTGCTGGTTATCAGACCAGGCAGAAGAAGGAGGAGACCAGCGGCGCATCAGCAATTGGAAAGATGGCAGAGAGGGAAGGGTTGTCACAAGTTGGAAAAGATGGAGCAGTCGATGGTGTTTATTAGAGAGGTGTTCCACCAGCAGCGAAAGGAGATGCATGAAGATCAGTCAAAGGCCATTGAGGCCATTCAGCTGAGGAAGGAGCAGCGCTCCGAAAGCTAGTGATTTGAAACAAACCTGTTGGACTTTAACCTGGTGTTGTAAGATGTCTTACTGTGTTACAGAATACTATACTAAGTTACTATGTGAGTTCAGTGAACTCTCCTGGAACTACCCTATGTACGACTGTCCTCTTGTACGCCTTTCTCCAAACTGGCGAGTGTCTCACGTCACGTGACCGATGTCTGACACCACCAACTGGTTGGAGGTCACATTACTAACTATGTACAAAAATATTCACAGGTATATCACGACATCCCTCTTCCTTTGGAGATTTTAATATTTATATACAAAAAGCATGATTTGTATTATCCTTTAAAATATACAATATATGTATATACAGATTCAACTGTGCTTCAGTTAATATGATTTGCCTGAATGTGTCCCTGGTGCACAGTTCATTGTGCATCTCTGACAGGATCACCCCATTGATCTTCATGGTTCTTATCAGCTTCCTGACGCCACTTTTGCTTCTTGAAGATTGGTTTCTGCGCAGGACTTTTTTGCCTTCGCCTTTTAACACGATGCGTCCTGAAGACCGGTATCCTTGCTGGCCATGCCTGTGTCACCAGCTTCTGCGTCACCACCTTTTTCGTTTTGTTATGCAATGCTTTTTGCCGCTGTCTCATCATGTACTTTCTGGCCTGTCGCCACATTGCCGATGTCTTCTTGTTTGGTGTCATAGGCGGGACTCAAGGTGTCTCTCCTTCTCTTCCTCTTTTTTTTTGTGAGGGCGATTTTGTGACTGATTTTGTGACTGCTCCTCTTTTTCCGCTTGGCTTTGGTCGCACCCGTCTTGCCATTGGCCTGCACCATGGGAGCAGTTGCCTGTGGCTCGTCTGCTGAGACGTCCCGTGTTTGCATATCTCTGAGGGACTGTACGGTCATGGTCAAGTGTACACCTTCAGTAGCGGGCTGCAGAGCCTCGCACACTGGTACCTGGGTTGGATCCACATCCCCAACGTTGGGTGTTGTTCCTTCATCCTGTGTTTGAGCCCAAATGATGAGTCCTCATCACTCAAAATGATAATGCATGGGTCATCTTTTCCTGAGGAACCAAGAAATGGCTCATCCTCGTCTTGTAATATTATATACATATCTTCCCACTTTGTGGAACTGCATACGTCTGGTAACATGGTATAAGTATCACCTGTTGTTGTGGAGCTCCATGCAGATACAGCTATCTGCTCCTCTAACTCACCGTTTTGGTGGAGTGGCCTCAAGTATTGGGGAGTCCACTACCGGAACCATTTTATAGGCCTGAGCTGATTCACCCTATGCCTCTGGATCCAGTTTCTCCAGAATGGGTATTATATCTTCCATTATTAGTTTGTCCGCAGCTGAGTCGTTTTCACCCGAGGTGTCTGCTCCTGCAATCTCACTTTCAGTCTCTGCAAAGGCCATCTTAGAGCTTTCACACTCGGTGTTCTGCACAGACTGGGCGTCCCTTGTGATCACCTCGTCATTCCCGCCAAACCACCGGAATAGCGCTTCACAGGTTTCCTCATTTAGTTTACCATCTCTCCCGCGAAACAACCTGACTAACATTTCATAGTCGTCCTCATCTGGCTCACCCTCTGAGCCTTTACTTTCTTCATCGTATTCATGGTCTTCGCAAATATCATCGCAGTAATCATCATTGGAGTCACTATCATCTGCAATGGCTTCTCCTGTAAAGTACGACATTGCACATGGAATTATGTCTTCACGCAGGAGGCGACCGATTTCAAAGTCAGCAGCGAGTCTTGCTGTAGAACTTTCATTTAACACTCCATGCTGTGGAACTTCAGGAGGACTGAAGAAATTGAAGAAAGAGTAATTTGGTACAGTTTTCGTAACTGTTTTACAAGTACTCCGACCCTTATGCTTCCGCTTCTTTTTAATGGTTTTCAGTGTGACATTTTTTTCTTTCTTCAAGTCGATCTGGTACCCTGTGCATCCCACGGTTTCTGGTTCATCAAAGAATGAGAATTCGAGCTTGTAAGGCCGTGATTCTAGCTGGTATAATTACCTCAGTTGTAAAATATTCATTTGGCTCAAACTTAAACTCCAGAGTGAAGCTCATTGGCTGTTCAAGCTCTGAAAATTCACATCTTATAGATGCTTTAATGTAGGCTCATCATGCTCCTGTATCATATCACTGAGTATATACACCTTCTGGAAGGCTGTTAACTAGAAGTCTGGAATTCTCTTTGGCTCTTCCATCTCTTCATCTGATTTGTCGTCCTCCGCCTGGACCAGAGTTGTCCATTTGATTTCAATGGCATCAGGTTTGCCATTACTATTGTCACGATTGTTCAGAAATGCTTTTTCACTATTCATGGTCGACTCATCTGGTCCTTGGTTGAAATCAGATCAGTGAAAAACTGTTCTTCCGGAGGCATATCAACTGCGTCGACTGATCTGATTAGATCTACTGTAGGACGTGAAAAACGTTTCTCAAAATGAATTGTACGACCGCACCTGGAGTATACTTTTCCATATACTGGACATTGCCGTGGACCATGTCGATTGCCACATTTCTGTCATAAGATGGAGGACTCGGTCGGCTGCTTAAAATGGCCACCCACACTGAGACGGGGGGGGCGGGATTCTCCGACCCCCCGCCGGGTCGGAGAATCGCCGGGGGGCGGCATGAATCTCACCCCGCCGCTCCAATGCTGGCTGCCGAATTCTCCGGCGCCGGTTTTTTGGCAGGGGCGGGGATCACGCCACGCCGGTCGGGGGTCATTGGCAGTGGCCCCCCCCCCGGCGATTCTCCGGTCCCCGATGGGCCGAGCAGCCGCCCGTTTTCGTCCAGTCCCGCCGGCGTGAATTACACAAGGTCTGTACTGGCGGGACCTGGCTCTGAGGGCGGCCTGCGGAGTCCTCGGGAGGGGGTGCGGGGGGATCAGGCCCCAGGGGCCCACACGGTGGCCTGGCCCGCGATCGGGGCCCACCGATTTGCGAGCAGGCCTGTGCGGTGGGCGCACTCTTTCCCTCCGTGCCGGCCTGTGTAAGGCTCTGCCATGGCATGCGCAGGAATCATGCCAGCGGTTCTGGGAACACGCTGGCGTTCCTGCGCATGCGCCAACTCGCGCCGGCCGGTGGAGGCCCTTTGTCAGTGGTTGGCGCAGCGCCAATCATTCCAGCGCCGGCCTAGCCCCCGAAGGTGTGGAGGATTCCGCACCTTCCGGACGGCCCGACGCCAGAGTGGTTCACGCCACTCTTTGGTGCTGGTACGGCCCGCCCGGCGGATACCGGAGTATCCCGCTCCACGTATTTTATTGAACTGTGTCACAGTGCTGATGGTGCTGGCATCTTCTTCCACGTTGACACCAAAATGTTTTTGGTTGAGCGTGCTGATCTGCTGTGCAGCCAGCTCACTTGCATAGCACATCATGGTATGGTTTTCTGACTGAAGCTCTTCTTTCTGAGTACGTGTACTAAATGTGTAACGGTCAGATGCTTTGTATTTTTTCAGAGGCAATACTGATCCAAGTACGTTATCACCTCATCGTAGCTCTTGCTTTCCTCTTTGCTGTCGCAGGCAAAGGTATTGTATAATTCTGTTGCTTGAGGAGCTCCTACCATGAGCATCAACACAATAAGCCTCTTGTCAGGCTGTGCCTGTGAGCCAAGGGCTACAATATAGAATTCAAATTGCTGCTTAAAAGAACTCCAATTTTTTTAAATGGCACCTGAGAATAGAAGCTGGTGAGGTGCCTTTAAACCTTGCATCTCTAACTTCACAGTCGTTTACTGCATTAAGTTGCAGATGGCCGTAGTTCACCAAGCCGGTGGAAGAATCTTCTCTTTTTGTTCTTCAGCTTGTTTCGCCTTGTCTTTTCTGTTGCTACCTTTAAATTTTCTGCACACCTGGTACCATGTTGTACTCTGTGACCTTGCCATTGCAATGATGCACACTGAACATCTGGTGACTTAACTAGAACAATGATTTATTGATGAACATGTGGAAAGATAACAAACAGAATATTATACAGACAAAGTTACTATGTGAGTTCCGTGAACTCTCCTGCAACTACCCATGTGCGACTGTCATGATGTATGCCTTACTATGACCGTCATATGACCGATGTCTGACGCCACCAACTGGTTGGATGTCACATTATTAATTATGTACAAAACTACTCATAGGCATATCACCACACGGAAGAGCAGGATACAGGTCCAGAAAGCAAAACCTGTGTCTTGTTGGCTTGCCAGAGGGTGTGGAAGGCACAGATGCCACAAGATATGTCTCAAGGAGGCTGGCAGGCTGGTAGTGAGTGGGTGCTGGACCAGGCCCCGGAGGTGCATAGCACCTATAGGAGCTAGCAAATAATGTCCCTCTTTCATGTCACCAGCTCCCAGAGTTAAAGGTGCCCATGTGACAGACCCCCCAACTGTGCACAGTCCCATTGCCCCCCCCCCCCCCACTTCCAAACCCACTAGTGGGGGAGTGTAAAACCCAGCCAACTGTGTCATTAAAGGCACAGGAGGAGGTAATTCAGCCCATCAAGTCTATACTGGCTCTTTACAACAATCCAGACAATCTAATTTCCCTGCTGTATCCCTATCGCCCTGTTACTTAATTCCTTTCAAGTACCCATCAAGTTTCCTTTTGAAATCATCGATTATCTCGACTGTACCCCCCTCTCTCATAGGCAGTGAGTTCCAGGTCTCTGCATAAAAGCATCCTTCCCCACATTCCCTCTGTATCTCATCCAAAAACCTTAAATCTGAATGGCCCAGTCATTGTACAATCAGCTGATTGGAACAGATTTTCTTTGTCTACCTTATCCAAACCTGTCATACTCTTATACACCTCTGACAGATTTGACAGACCACCTTTGCTCCAATGGGAACAAATCCCAGCTTTTCCACGTGAACCTTGTAGCTAAAATCCCCTCATCTCTGGCATTCCTTCAAATCTCCTCTACATGCTTTCAAGAACCTTCACATCCTTCCTGAAGTATGTTGACCAAAACTAATACAATATTCTAGGGCGTTAAAGGCCCATGATAAACCTCCCTGCAAGCTTAGGGCCTCGGCAGCTGAAGGCCACATCACCAGCAGTGAGGTGATTCACGGGTGTGATCAGAATTGGAGGAGCGCTGGGGTGGCACAGTGGTGCCGTGGGTAGCACTGCTGCCTCACGGTGCTGTGGACCAGGGTTCGATCCCGGCCTTGGGCCACTGTCCGTGTGGAGTTTAAACATTCCCTCTGTGTCTTCGTGGGTCTCACCCCCACAACTCCAAAGATGTGTAGGGTAGGTGGATTGATCACGCTAAATTGGCCCTTAATTCGAAAAAAACATTGGGTACTCTAAATTTATAGAAAGAAAAATAAAAGAATCGGAGGAGCGCAGAGATCTGGGAGGGTTGCAAGTCTGGTGGCGGTTACAGAGGTAGGAAGGGATGAGGCCATGGAGGATTTGAACACAGTGATGAGAATTTTAAAATCAAGGTGTTGCTGGATGAGGAATCGATCCAGCTCAGCGAGCAGAGAGATGATCAGTGGATGGCACTTGGTGAGAGTTAAGGCCCAGGTAGCAGAGCTCAAGGTGGAAGATCGGACTGGCTGGAACATGGGAGAGTATTGGAATAGTCAGGCCCAGAGATAAAAAAGGCAGGGATGAGGGTTTTAGCAGCAAAAAGAATATTTAGTTTTAATGCTGGAATCTAGAAACTAGAACCGGTAGTAGTCAACCCCCATGATGGCAGGAGTGTGTTTAAAAATGAGAGAAATTGGGAATGTTTCCCCAACCACCACATGCATGTCTATTGCTGTCTGTATGGGGGCAATATTTTGGGATTTTAATGATGTAGAAAGGCCGGGCATTTCATTAACATATTTAACCAGACTCTCATTGCGGAATTGGAAGTCTGATTTAAATTTTACAGCTGCTGCGTGCTTTCCCTGGGATCAGGGTGCCTGGCAGAAAGTGCCTTATTCAGCACTACGGTGACCTAATATCTAATGTTCCCAATGTTTCTCATTTTTAACACCATTTCTGCCATCACGGGGGTTGAATGTCAAGGCTCTGCTTTCCAGATTCCAGTGATAATACTAATGACAAATGCCAGACTCCTGATGGACTTCATCCTAGGGCCTTAAAGGAAGTGTCTCGTGAGACAGTTGATGAATTGGTTTTAATTTTCTGTAACTCCCCAGATTCAGGGAAGGTCCCATTAGATTGGAAGATAGTAAATGTAACTCCATTATTCAAGATGGAGACAGAGAGTGGGGAACTAAAGGCCAGTTAATTTAACATCTGCCACAGGCATAATGTTAGAAGCTATTATTAAAGAAGCTGTAGCAGGTCACTTGGATAAGTTCAAGGTAATCAGGTTTAACCAATTTATTGGAGTTCTTTGAGGAAGTAACATGTGCTGTGGATAAAGGGGAAGCAGTGGAGTACTGTACTAACATTTACAGAAGGAATTTGATAAAGTGCCATATCAAAGGTTATTGTGGAAAATAAAAGCCTGTGGTATAGTGGATAACATATTGGCATGGATAGATTGGTTGGCTAACAGGAAACAGAGAGTAGACATAAATGAGTAATTTCCTGGTTGGCAAGATGTAACGAGCCATAAGGATCAATTCTGAGATCTCAACTGTTTACAATTTATATAAATTAGCTGGATGAAGGGAGGATGAGATGGTTGTCAAATTTGCAGGCAATGCAAAAGGTAGATAGGAACGTAAGTTGTGAAAAGGACATAAGGAGGCTACAAAAGGAAAAATGAAATGAAATGAAAATCGCTTATTGTCACAAGTAGGCTTCAAATGAAGTTACTGTGAAAAGCCCCTAGTCACCACATTCCGGCGCCTGTTCGGGGAGGCTGGTACGGGATATAGACAGGCTTAGTGACTGGGCAAAGATCTGGCAAATGGAGTATAGTGTGGGAAAATGTGAAATTGTCCATTTTGGCACGAAAAATAAAAGAGAAGCATATTATCTAAATGGTGAGAGGCTGCAGAGCTCTGAGGTGCAGAGGGATCTGGGTGTCCTAGTGCATAAATCACAAAAGGCCGGTATACAGGTACAGTAAGAATTAGGAAAGTTAATAGAATGTTATAATTTATTATGAGGGGAATTAAAGACAAAATTAGGGAGGTTATGCTTCAATTATACAAAGCACTAGTGAGACCACATCTGGAGTAATGTATAGGCTATTGTCACCTTATTTAAGGAAGGATATAAATGCATTCAAAGCAGTTAGAGAAGGTTTACTACCAGGAATGGGCTGATGGTCTTATGAGGAATGGTTGGAGAGGTTAGGCTTGTGTCCACTGGTGTTTAGAAGAGTAAGAGTTGACTTGATTAAAACATATAAGATCATTAAAAAAAAAATTTAGAATGCCCAATTCATTTTTTCCAATTAAGGGGCAATTTAGCGTGGCCAATCCACCTAGCTTGCACATTTTTGGGTTGTGGGGGCAAAACCCACGCAAACATGGGGAGAATGTGCAAACTCCACACGGACAGTGACTCAGAGCCAGGATTGAACCTGGGACCTCGGCGCCGTGAGGCAGCAATGCTAACCACTATGCCACCGTGCTGCCCTCAAGCATATAAGATCCTGAGGGTTATTGACAGGGTGGATGTAGAGAGGCTGTTTCCTCTAATTAGAAAATCTAGTTAGAAAAGGTGGTGAAAGCAAATTCTTCTAATTTTTTCAGGCAGAGGTGGATAGATTCTTGGTAAGCAAGGGGGTGATAGATTATTGGGGATAGGCAGGATTGAGATTTGAGGTTTCTATTAGCTCAGACATGACCTTATTAAATGGTGGAGCGGACTCAAGGGGCTGAATGGTCGACTCCTGCTCCTTGTTCGTAAATTCATATGTTCAGATGACATGGAGGAAGCAGGTTTGTACACTCTCTGGCCCTTCAAGAAAACCTTCAGCCTCTCCCCCACCATTGAGGTCCCCCTCTCTCTCCCACTTTGCAATGATCACTGGCCTTCCCTTCTCCAGCTGATTTCAGCCTTTTCCACTTCCCACAAACCCAGATTGCCAACCTCCCCATGCCTCAAGCACTCAAAGACCTTGCCCTCCTCATTGCCAGGTATCTACCCAAGCACTTGTGGCTGTGGCCAGCCTTCGTTGATTTTCTCCCTTGGTAAACTGTCAGCTACAGTAATATATCCATCGACAGACAGGAAACCAAAGGAAAACAAGGACAATGAGGTCCTGCCATTTTGTTCAGAAGGATCTCTGTGCCCTTTATCAGTTTCCCCTGCAAATATAGGGCACAGTAATCTGAGGCAGCGCAGCAAATTAGCAAACACTGGAGAGTAATCTGCATTAAATCAGCATGATGAGGAAAGCATGGATGGACAATTAGATGCAGTAAGATTGAAATTAAAACAAACTGAGCTCTTTAGAGGCTTGCTGAGAATACTACAAATGGAGATTTGAATATTTCTATTTTATAGCAGAAAATGTGAACCGTACAAGACAATATAAATTCACATAGCATGGTTACACAAGGAGCAGGGAGACTGTATTGCAAGGTAACATGGTTAATATTTCCTAATACATTGGAAAACACAAAGGACAGAAAAACAAACTGAAACCTTATACACCAAGAGTTGGATTGTGATAGATTAAAAAACTGCATCGTGCTTCAGACCAGAAGATGAAATATGACAGTAATGTAATATTGTAAACACAGTCGAGAATGTTTTAGATTGTTCAAGGCTTATACTTCACAAAAACCTATCCGCCGTTTTTAAAATAGCAATTCCCTTCTTTGCTTTCTGTCGCTCAGACAGAGTTAAGACCCTGCAAAGATTTTTCTTCCCAAAAGTACTGTAAGAGATTGACCAGATTTCTATTTTAAATGCAGAGATTGCTCGATATGAAACTCTGTCGAGCTGTTCCCAGCTGAAACTAATGAAATCACATGAGGTGTGCACACCACAAAGCAGAATCAATGGGACTTAAATGTAGAGTCACCACGATCATCTCACTGAATTCTTGCCAGATTTTTCTAGCTTGATCAAACTGCCTGAATTTAAATGAGATTTGATTTCTGACAGCTTTGCTCTGGCTATTAGTCAATACTTTCCACCTTCTGCTTCCGGTGTCGGCTATGAAGGAGTAAGTCGCACATTTGGTGGCTTCCACTCTGGTCAGATATTTGGACCTTTCCCCCTGACGTTTTTCCGGTTTTAAGCTGTAAAGTCGAAGGCTGAGGCAATTGGGCATCGTTTCCACATATCGGTGTATGGAGAAAAGAACCAGAAGTGCACGAAAAGTCAGAAATAGAAAGATAGGCAAGGGCTGTGCTGAAGCTGCAGCAGGAGACAGCATGGCCGAGGACTGGACCCCTGGGGTGTCGGCCCAGCGATCGGCGGAGCAGTTGATGCAGGTCATCCAGGACGGCCTTGCCAGGCAGAAACGGGACTGCCTGGACCCGATTAAAGAGTCGATTGATCGGCTGGAGCACAGATTGGACGCCCAGGATCAGGCGATCCAGAAGGTTGAGAAGGCGCTGGCTGAGCAGGAGGAGCATCAAACTGCTGTGGAGCTGGAGGTGGGGATGCTGCGGGACCAGCAGAAAAGACTTCTGGAGAAGGTGGAGGACCTAGAGAATAGGTCCCGCCGGCAGAACTTAAGAATTGTCGGGCTCCCGGAGGGGTCTGAGGGAGCTGATGTTGGGGCATACGTAGCGGATATGTTTGAGAAGCTGCTGGGGGAGGGGACATTCTCCCGACCCTTGGAGGTGGACAGGGCGCACAGAGCACTTGCGAGGAAGCCGCGAACGGGGGACCCTCTGAGGGCAATGGTGGTGAGATTCCACAGGTTCCCGGACAAGGAATGTATTCTTCAGTGGGCCAAGCGATCGGGACAACAGTAAATGGGACAACAGTATCCTGCGGGTGTACCAGGACCTGAGTGTGGAGGTGGCGAGGAAAAGGGCAGGCTTCAACCAAGTTAAGTCAATCTTCTTCAAGAAACAGGTGAAGTTTGGACTGTTGTATCCCGCTCGTCTCTGGGTCACATATGAGGACCAGCATCATTATTTCGAGTTGCCCGAAGAGGCGCTGGACTTCGCGTAAAGAAAAGGACTGGTGGTGGGCTGAGAACTCTCGAACTTTGATGCAACTTGTTGGCTCATATTGTTTTTTTTTCTCTTCTGTTTTTGAGTTCTGTTTAAGAAGGGGCGGAAAAGGTTTTTTCGTTTTCGGGCTGTCTTTTTGGTGAATGTTGGCAATGCCTTTTTCTTTGATGTGCACTTTTGTGGGATGGAGACGTGCTTGTTTGGGTTTCGGTGTTTTTCTTTCGGTTGGGTGATTGTGTGGGATCATTAGATGAGGGAATTTGTTTGTATGAGCCGGGGGAGGGGAGTGAGAGAACAATAGGTGGGAGGCATTTTGGCGCCGGGGGCAGGGGCCACCAAGCCAGCTGGGTGAGCTAGCTCACGGAAGCGCAGTGGGGGGTGTGCATATGTTTAGTTTATTGTATGGGTTAGGTTTTAGGGTGGTGCTGCTAGGGGGGGAGGGGGTTAGTTGTTTTGCTGACAAGGGAGGGACTTCGGTTGAGGGACAGAGTGGAGGTCGGTGGCTGGGGCTGCCGGGGGGGGGGGCGGGCCGGAGGAGGCGCGATGCATGGGCTGGAGGCGGGCCCAAGAAAGGGGATGTCTGATCGGCGGAGGGGGGGGGGGGTCACTATGCCCCCCAACTAGGCTGATCACCTGGAATGTTCGAGGGTTAAATGGGCCGGTTAAGAGGGCACGTGTGTCCGCGCATCTGAGGGGACTGAGGGCGGACGTGGTAATGTTGCAGGAGACGCACTTTAGAGTAGTGGACCAGGTTACATTGAGGGAAGGCTGGGTCAGTCAGGTCTTCCACTCGGGGCTGGACACAAAGACTAGAGGGGTTGCGATCTTGATTAATAAGCGGGTGATATTTGAGGTGAGAAGAATAGTTTCGGATGTTGGGGGTCAATATATTATGGTTAGTGGTAAGCTGGAGGGGATGAAGGTAGTGCTGGTTAATGTATATGTGCCAAATTGGGATGACGTGGAATTTATAAAGAAGATGTTGGGGAAGATACCGGACCTGGACTCGCACCGGCTGGTCATGGGAGGGGACTTTAATACAGTTATTGATCCCGGTCTGGATCGGTTATGCTCGAAAACGGGCAAGGTGCCAGAAATGGCAAAGGAACTGAAAGGGTACATGGAGCAGATGGGGGGGGGGGGGGGGGGGGGGGTGGTGGTGGTGGATCCATGGGGATTTAGGCAGACGAGGGTGAAGGAGTTCTCCTTCTACTCCCATGTGCATAAGGTATACTCTCGGATCGAGTTCTTTGTTTTGGGTAGGGCCTTGCTGGCAGGGGTGGTGGACACGGGGTACTCGGCGATCACAATCTCGGACCATGCTCCACACTGGGTTGACCTGCAGGTTAGTAAAGATAGCAATCAACGCCCGCACTGGAGGTTAGATGTAGGGCTATTGGCGGACGAAGCTGTGTGCGAGACGTTGAGGAAATGCATACAAAATTACCTGCAGGTAAACGATACGGGGGAAGTACTGGGAAATGCTGAAGGCAGTGGTGAGAGGAGAGCTGATCTCGATCCGAGCTCACAGGGACAGGACGGACAGGGCAGAGACGGACCGACTGGTAAAAGAGATTCTACAAGTCGACAGGAGGTACGCGGAGACTCCAGAGATAGGGCTTTTAAGGGAATGGCGGAGGCTAAAGGCGGGGTTTGGCTTGTTAACCACAGGGAGGGCAGTGGAGCAGCTCAGAAAGGCGAGGGGGCGATCTACGAGCATGGTGAGAAGGCTAGCAGGATGCTTGCACAGCAGCTCAGAAAGTGGGAGGCGGCTAGAGAGATAGGGAAAGTTATTGACGGGGATGGGAACTTGGTTGTGGATTCGGCGGGGGTGAGTAAGGCGTTCGGGGATTTCTATAGCAGGCTGTACAGGTCGGAACCCCCTGCGGGGCCGGAGGGGATGAGGCACTTCCTGGAGGGGCTGACTTTCCCGAAGGTGGACGGGGAGCTGGTAGAAGGGCTGGGGGCCCCCGATCGGGTTGGAGGAGATAGTGGAGGGCTTGAAGGCCATGTAGTCGGGTAAGGCCCCGGGCCCGGATGGGCAACCAGCGGAGTTCTACAAAAAGTTCTCCGTGATATTGGGACCGGTGCTGATGAAGTTGTTTAATGAGGCAAGGGAAAGAGGGGTTCTGCCCAAGGCGATGTCACAGGTCACGATTTTGCTTATCTTGAAACGGGACAAGAACCCGGAGCTATGTGGGTCTTACAGGCCGATTTACCTGTTGAACGTAGACGCCAAACTGTTGGCCAGAATTTTGGCCTCCAGGATTGAGGATTGTGTACCGAATGTCATCGTGGAGGATCAGGCGGGGTTCGTTAAGGGCAGGCAGCTGGTGGCCAATGTAAGAAGGCTGTTAAACATGATCATGATGCCCCCGGAAAGTAGGGAGGTGGAGGTAGTGGTCACGATGGATGCGGAAAAAGCTTTTGACCGGGTTGAGTGGGATTATTTATGGGGGATTCTGGGGCGGTTCGGATTTGGGAGGGGCTTTATTGACTGGGTCAGGTTGCTGTACCAGGCTCGTGTGGCAAGTGTACCGACGAACAGGACGACTTCGGACTATTTTAGACTGAACCGGGGGACGTGACAGGGATGCCCCCTCTCCCCACTGCTGATTGCGCTGGCTATAGAGCCGCTGGCAATTGCTCTGAGGGCCTCAAGGGGCTGGAAGGGGCTGGTCCAGTGGGGGGGTGAAGCATAGAGTCTCGCTGTATGCGGATGACCTGCTTCTGTATGTTTCAGATCCAATTGAGGGGATGGAAGAAATCATGGGAATTTTTGGGGAATTCAGCTGATTTTTGGGGTACAAGCTTAATATGGGGAAGAGCGAGATGTTTGCGGTCCAGGCGAGGGGTCAGGAGAGGTGACTGGGGGAACTGCCGTTTAGATTGGTAGGGGACAGTTTCAGATACCTAGGTATCCAAGTGGCGCGGGATTGGGACCGGCTACATAAACTGAACTTGGCCCGGTTGGTGGATCAGATGAAAGATGATTTCCGGAGATCGGATGCGCTCCCGTTGTCTCTAGCTGGGAGAGTCCAACCTGTGAAAATGACGGTCCTCCCGAGATTCCTGGTTGTATTTCAATGTCTCCCCACCTTCATTCCGCGGTCCTATTTTAAGCGGGCCAATAAAGTTATTGCGGGCTTTGTATGGGGCGGGGGGGGGGGCAAGTCCCCGCGAGCGAGGAGGGTAATGCTTGAGCAGAGTCGGGGAGAGGGAGAGCTGGCGCTGCCGAACTTTAGCAATTATTACTGGGTGGCTAACAGAGCCATGATTAGGAAGTGGCTGGTGGTGGCGGGGGGGGGGGGGGGGTCGGCATGGGTGTGTATAGAGGCGGCTTCTTGCAAGGGCACAAGTTTGCGGGCGCTGGTAACTGCGCCTCTGCCATTCCCGCTGGCGCGGTACTCCACCAGCCCCGTGGTGGTTGTGGCCTTGCGAGTCTGGGGGCAATGGAGGAGATATGTGGGAGCAGTGGGAGCTTCGGTCTGGTCCCCAATCTGCGATAATCACTGGTTTGCCACGGGGAGGATGGATGCGGGGTTCCGAATTTGGCGGAGAGTGGGGATTGAGAGGATTGGGGACTTTTTTATAGAGGGGAGCTTTCTGAGTATGAGGGCGCTGGAGAAGAAGTTTGCATTGGTGGGGGGAACAAATTTCATTATCTGCAGGTGCGGGACTTTCTGCGTAGACAGGTATCAACCTTACCACTCCTGCCGCTAAGGGGGATTTAGGATAGGGTAGTTTCCAGAGGATAGATAGGTGGTGAGGGGAGTGTTTCTGACATTTACAAGGAACTTATGGGATCAGAGGAGACGCAGACTGAGGAACTGAAGCGAAAGTGGGAGGAGGAGCTGGGGGGAGAGATAGAGGAGGGCATCTGGGCGGACCCGTTGAGTAGAGTCAATGCGACCGCAACTTGTGCCAGATTCAGCCTGATTCAATTCAAGGTCGTTCACCGGGCCCACATGACAGTGGCCCGGATGAGCAGATTCTTTGGGGTGGAAGACAGATGCGTAAAATGTATGGGAGGACCAGCAAACCATGTCCACATGTTATGGGCATGTCCAAAGCTGAGGGGATTTTGGCAGGGGTTTACTGACGTCATGTCCAAGGTATTAAAAACAAGGGTGGCATTGAGCCCAGAGGTGGCGAGTTTCGGAGTGTCGCAGGATCCGGGAATCCAGGAGGAGAAAGAGGCAGACGTTCTGGCCTTTACTTCCCTGGTAGCCCGGAGGCCGATATTACTAGCATGGAGGGACTCAAGGCCCCCGAAGTCGGAGACCTGGCTATCGGACATGGCTAGCTTTCTCTGTTTGGAGAAAATTAAGTTTGCCTTGAGAGGGTCACTGTTAGAGTTCGCCCGGAGGTGGCAACCGTTCATCGACTTCTTCGCGGAGAATTAATCGTCAGCAGAGGGCGGGGAAGGAGGGGGGAGGGGGTAGGTTAGCGTAGGGGGTTAATTAATGGTGGGATCTGTTGGGGAGGGAGGTGGTATTTGCACTGTGTTTATATTTTCATGTACATTGTTTATATTGCTGCTGTTACAATGCCAAAAAAATACCTCAATAAAATGTTTATTAAAAAAAAAATACTTTCCACCTTCTCTCAGTTGATGTTATTCAACCATTTCAGGTCCTGCCCTGCGACTTTTCCTGAACGAAAATGTGACAACTTTCAATAATACTATCTTAACATGAAATAATTACTAATAGCTCACAGAATTTTGCGTGAGATGAATGTGATTGAATGTGCAAGGAGCCTATCGTATGCTGTCATTTACAGGAGAAATAAGCTGGATCAGTGCAACATCTTTGTTCAGTTTGGATAGCAAACACCTGAACTCAACAAACCAAAGCCTAGAATTATTAAATCCATATTTCCTCTAGTGACAGCATTGGTAGAAATATAAAGGCTGCTAGGAAATTACTTCAAAACATTGCTGTTCTCTGCCATATCTTGCTGCCTTTGTGACAACGCACTCTATTGTTTAAAGTAATTTTACAGACTTGTTAGAAAAACAAAAGGTGATCTGAAACTATATCACACTACTTTTAGTGTCAGCACCAACTTAAACTAAATAAAACTTCAACATTCAGATCAGTGACCAATTTATGTATATCAATGAAAACTACCCTGTACTTTAGTCCAAATTGATACCTTAAGCAACATCACCAGATAGGATCAGGTAACAACTGTAGTTAGGTCCTGGTAAGATGGAGGGGCAGATGGTAGGAGTATTTATACAAACAGTCTACAACTTACTGGCAAGTGCATTCATGGACAGTGAGCTTATCCCCAGCATCGTGAAGAAATGCCTTGTGTTTCAGGCAATGAATTGTTGATCCAGAACAGGTTGAGTAATTATGAAGACTGAAATTTGTTTTTGGAATACACCACAAAGGTCAGGTATTTTATTCAACTGCACAAATCCTGACTTTTGTGGTACATTCTGCCATCTATGTTTAATCACATGAAGAAATGTCCAGTTTTGGAATGGTGCAGGATATTCCTGTTTACCAAACTGCTCAAAGCAACATTGGCGAGAAATCTGTGCAATGGCAGAGTGGATATCAGCACTGGCTCACAAATAAACTGTCACAGGTTGGATTAGAATGGCTAGCAAGAATGGAAATAAACAACTAGACTAGAGAAATTGTGATGAACTATGCAGCTGGTGATGAGGCAGGTAGGAGATTGATTAAATTGTACTGGCGATGCTGCTGCTGACGATTAATTTCTTGTTCCGCAGATATTAAGTACAGGACTTAATAATATATGTGCAAACCAGATCGTTGTAACAACCCTCTCACATAGCTTTCAACCTGTTAATGTTGTAGTCCGTGACAATCATCCTTGCTGTGAACTTATTAAGATGAAGCTACTCATCCAGCAAGCACTATAAAATCTTAATTACTACCCTGGGTTCTAACCACTGACTTGGCTATCACTACTGGCAACCTTGCTGATACTCTATTCAAGTTCTTTGTTTTACCGTATCTCGCACTCTTTCTGCTCTGACTTTTGTTGTTTCCTTTCCGGTTAAATATTTATTCTGTTAACATTTTGCTCAAATTCTGGATGATTTGTAGATCTTTACAATGGCTGACATTCCGACATGGAAGGTGTGAAACTGGGCTCTGCTGCCACTGCTGCCGCAGGAGCTCCAAAGCAAGAAAATGGTGCCACCCACATTTGCTGCCACTTCCAGCACATGCTGAGACGAACACCAGCACTGGCATACTGTGTGTTCACCAGAAAGGTCAAGACATTAAACTGCCTTTCCTAATGGTTTATCATTAGTTCCAAGAACTTAGGGCAGATTCACCAGCTGCGTCCCACTGGAATCGGGAGGGGACGCAGACGGTAGATCCTGGGAGAGGCCTCCCCCACGATTCTTGATGGTTGCGCCTCGCGAGATCTCACGAGACATTGCGATCTGGATCCCGCCCACAACGGATGGGACCCAGACTTGCAGATTTAAGCTCACTTAACTCTGCTGACGCCAGATGGAGCCGGCTCCTGGGATCTACAGTTCTGTCAAGGAGACCCCAGTTCAGCGCCGTTTAGCACTGGTCTGCACTAAGGGGGATAAGGCAGAACGGCACTTGGTGGGTCTCCCAGGTGATCGGAAACCCCTGGTGGTTGCTACCGGGGCAGTGTGGCGACCTGGACACTGTGGCATTGCCAGCCTGGCATCCTGGAAGTGCCACCTGTGCACCCTGGCAGTGCCACTCAGGTGCCTGCATGGTACTGCCAGGGTGCCCAGATGGCACTGCCAGGCTGGCAGGGACAGTGCCAGACTGCCAGACTGGCAGTGCCAAGGATCCCAGGTGGCATTTGCCCATGCCAGGGACCAGATCTGGGGGTTCCATGCCCATTTGACGTGGGATGGGGGGGCTTGTAGACCACCCAACAAGTGAGGTGGGGATTTGGGGGTCGCATCGGGGCGGGTGGGTGGGGTTAATAGATCAGTGCAATCTCTCCCTGCACTGAGGAGCATTTCCTCAGTGCAGGAAATTACGCTAAGTGAGTTTAAAAGTTCACTTAACGCTCCGATGCTCGATTAAACCAGCGGCATGGATCAACCGGCCTCGCCAAATAGATCCCGGTTGGGCGCCGTTCAGTACTGGTCCCCACAAATGGGAAACAGGCAGAACGGCACTTGGGGGGTCTCCCAGGCCATTGGAGATCCTCGGGTGGCTGGTATCTGGGCAGGGTGGCACCCTGGCAGTGCTGATGTCACCCTGACACCTTGGCACCACCAGTCTGACACCCTGGCAGTGTCACCTAAGTGCCAACCTGGCACTGCCAGCCTGGCCTGGGCACTGCCTGGCTGCAAGGGTATGACTCCAAGTGCGGCCTCGGGGGCATTCCCTGGTAGAACTCAAAAACTCAAAAGTGCCGTTAGATAGCGGTGTTATGCTAATCCGTCCAGAATGGATTCTGTTTTCTTTTGGTTAGGTCGCACCCTTAGTCTGCAAATGTGCAATGCCCACCTCTGTGCACTCCCAGCTGATCTGATGTTCCGGAGTGTGAGTTTCCCACTAATAGTGTTATGTAAAGGTTTACTTCCAGGTGAGGGCCTTTTGACCTACTTCTGTTCCGGCTGAGTTGGTGCTCTATTTTTGGAGGTGGTTTGGAGAGCTGGTGTTTAAAATTAGAGTGGACACAGGATCTGATGCCCAAGGGTTGTTGTTGTTGCAGAGCCTTAGGGTCTTATAGCCTCCCTGAAGAGGTAGGAAGAATGGGGTGGGGGTTCTCCACATAAGGCCCGACCCACCAAGAGCTTTCTGGAGCACTTCTCCAATCTCCACCTGACTCAGAAACAATGCTTCAGGCATTGCAGCTTCAACAAGGAGGTGGCCGTTGAACCAAGCCACTTCCTACAACGCCAATCAGGAGCCTCACATCAGGACAAGGACAGCCCTGCCTGTGGCCATTCAGGTCAAAGTGGCATTGAACATTTAAACATCTGGGGCAAGATTCTCCATCGGCTGATGCCGAAATCGGCAAAGGCGATTGGGTGGAGAATCGGTTTTGATGCCGAGATCATGGGCCAAATCGCGATTCTCCGGTGTCTCGACAACGATGTCAATGTGTTCCACTCCACATGTACAGTAAATGCGATTTGCATATCATTAGCAAGCCAGTAAACTTCAGGGCTTCCGCGATTCTCCACCTCCAATGGGGAAAAGGGGGAGGTCCCAACAGCAAGGTTTACTTGTGCTTTCAAAAATCGTGAAACAGACGGCATGGCTGCTGAGGGGGAAAGAGGGGGTACAGAAAGTGTTCAACATCGCCATAGTGTGCTGACAGTTGTACCGCAGGCTGGAGGGCTTCTGCCAGGGCCGGGGCGAGTAGCCGGGAGTGGCCAGGAGGATAGAGGGGGAAGGGCATGGAACACCATTGCGCATGCCGCTAACTGTCCACTGTGAACTTAGTGCCACGGGTCATATGGGACCCCCCCAGGCCATCCCCAAGGTGCCCTCTGGCCCCAGCCGACCCAACGAGATGGGCACGCTCCAGCGCAACCAGTGCCACTTTGTTCATAGAGTCATAGAATCCCTACAGTGCAGAAGGAGGCCATTCAGCCCATCGAGTCAGCACCGTCGCTTTGAAGGAGCACTCTACCCATGTCCACTCATCCATCCACCCAGCCCTAACCCCATAACTTAATCTGCAAACGCCTGGGCACTAAGAGACAATTTTATCATGGATAATCCACCTAACCCATACATCTTTGGATTGTGGGGGGCAACCAGAGCACCCGGAGGAAACCCACACAGACATGGCGGGGGGAGGGGGGGGGGGGTCATACAAACTCCACATAGACTTGGAACCCAAGGCTGGAATTGAACCCGGGTCCCTGGCACTGTGAGGCAGCATTGCTCACCACTGTGCCACCGTGTTGGCTGGGATGAGTGGGTATGGGGAGTGAAGTGTGTATATGCGGCTGCAGCTTGTCAGCCTCCTGTGTGCCAATCACGGACCCAGTGAATCAGACACCGTTTCCTATTGAAATCGGTCGTGTTCCATGTGATGCCGATGCTAGCCGCTCAACTGAATCAGTCCAGATGCGGAGCCAGTTTTACTGTCGTAGAACTCCACGAATCCTGCCCCGGCGTCAACAATTAGTCTCAATAACAGAGAATCCGGCCGTTGGTTCTTTCTGGCAAGAAGTGAAAGACATTTTTAACATTTCAAGAGGTTTTAAGGACATCAATTCCAGAAGATGAGATTGTATTGCTTTCTCCCTCAGCAAAACAAGCCAGATGAGAGAGAGCAAGGCTTTACCAGGATAGCAGGGTTCCCAATGTTGCAGAACACTGTCAACCGTTGCTTATGGTTCTGTGGCCATCCCATTTCATGCATACATGACAATGGAACCTGTCAAACTCTCAGCTATAGCCTCCACATCAGAATGAATGACCCCCCACCCCCAGCTAAGCTTTCTGATACACCTGTGACATTGGTGGTTACTCAATTATATGGAAATTGTTCACGTATGTCTTATCGCATCAAAATAAGATAAATCCAACTGGTTACCAACTTATCAACCATTTCCAAATAATTTATGCAGTGATGGAAGAGGTCCGTTAACCTTCTAATCAAATGACACTGAATAATTTCTTGCCAATCTTCAGTTTGTGTCCTGCCAGACTCACTCCGCTTCAAATTCCACTGCAGCCTTGATTCAGATATGGATGGAAGAGTTGAGAGGCCATCTTCAACGTCATTTGACTGACCATTGCACTAGGTAGCCCTATCAAAACTCAGATCAACGAGGGTCAACTCGTCAGTGGCTGGACTCATAACTGACATGTTGCAAGATATTTTTGGGGATTATTTGCCAGACCATGTTTGACATGTTTGCTGTAGAAAGCTTGCATATACATCCAGACTTAGCTTGGCCAACAGTATTGGCTTCCAAACATTTTCCTACCTGTCAGCTCTGACATCTTTGTTGCCAGCTTCACATTACAAACAGTGCAGACACATTTAAATAAGGCATAAAATTTGAAAGGATTAATGCCAAGGAGTCTACAGTGAATTCTTGCCCCTCATGCACACAGCCCACCCTGCACTACCCCAATTAAAATCAGGACTATAGTATTTGAGAATAAAACAAATTGTGGCTACGACAAAACAACCTCCATTTAAAATGGGACAGACTAGTGGTAGAGGTGCCATATTTCCTTGTATAACATCTCAACCATCAGAAGGAACCATTTATCTTCTATACAAAAGAAATAACCCAGAAGACCATAAGACATAGGAGCAGAATTAGGTCACTCGGCCCATCGAGTCTGCTCCGCCATTCAATCATTGCTGCTATTTTCTCATCCCCATTCTCATGCCTTCCCCCATAACCCCTGACCTCCTTATCTCTCTTGTGGAATTGGATATGAATACTGATGTTACTGTTTATGTTGTATGTGCTCTAGCTCATTACTGTATAACTAGGTGAGAGCTATTCCATGTACTAAACAAAAACATCACAAGTGATCGCGAGTTCACATAAAGGACCAGTTTAGAGCATAAATTCAGGTCTCACGCTATAAATCACTTGTAGTTTCCTGATCTTATTTCCATTAATTCAAATGACATTTGTTTTCTTTATCACTAAGTTTTAAATTATAAATTTCCTGAGGTGCATGTATTCTACATAAAAGACAAACGTATTTTTAACTGAAGCTTTGTCAGCGCTATGTGATAAATTAGTAATCACACAGGACTTTATGTTACAGCCCAGAAGAGCATTTCATGTCTTCTGCTGGCATTTCAAAGAGGGCACAGATTTCTTTACTATTTCCAAACACTACTGTGTTAGCACAGATGTATTACCAGAGTTTATAATTTACATTATGAATTCATAGAACTGGCAAAAGGGATTAGTGTATTGTATTTCAGGGACGAAGATGATCCTGTCATTAATGGTCGATACTTTCATCACTGTTTAAACCTGCAGACTTTGCGCACTGATGGTAGTGCGTGGACATATCAGGGATTCACAGCTGTAAGGTTTATCTGGTCATATATGAGTTTGCTCACACTATGCAGACTTGGGCCATCAAAGTGGATTAGACTGTCAATCATGGTGTGCAATGTATATTGTATTATGTTATTTTGAAAATGTCAGCAAGATCAGAGTAATTTCTTGGCTAATTGCATCTTGTCTCCTCTTAATACTGCACTTTTAATGGTTTCATTACCTTATGTGACAGTGATTATTTTTGGGTTCGTATTAAGAGCGTTCTCCTGTTTTGAAATAGAAGATGAAAGATTTATTAAGTATTTTTAATAATGGATAAAATATTTTGCAGGGAGTATCGATATTCTGAAAGCTCTGACAAATTAAATAAATGCCATGCGGAAAACAGCAAACAATTCCCTCTGGTATGTTAATTTGAACAATGCAATTTATTACAAATCTCAGAAGCCCACCTTCCATTTCATCATTTCCGATCTGATGTTGAGATTATAAAAAAAATGATAAAGGAAAGTTTTCCACTTGTAAAATTTTGTTCATTTTTCTTTTCATTGTGCAATTATTTCTCCACAAACTGACTGGAAGCTTAGTCCGTGCATTTCAGTTCCCTGAGACTATATACGCAGTCGGTGGAAGCTGTGATACTGATAGGAATAACAATCGAAAAGAGAATTGAATTCAAGCAGTGTCAGTTCATGAAATGTTTGTTTGTGTCAGGGTACGTAATATGAACAGGCAGACTCTGCGTCAGGAATTGTGGGTTATCAAGGAGGGAATACAGAGATAGGAAGGTGTTGGTAAACACAAAACATATTTTTCATGAGTCCAGGAGCTCTCGGATGGGCAAATATACTTTGGTATTGACCCTCACTGATCACAGAAGTGCCAAGCTTAATCTCCTTTCTGGGATAAATTGGCTTAACTCAGCAAGGTTAGATAGAAAGAGCTTTCCAATTCCTTTAGGGATGCATAATGCTTCTCCTATACATACCTATGGGGATGTCTTGTGGTGCAGTGGCTAGCTTCCCTACCTCTGAGCAACAAGCTCTGTGTTCGAGTCACACCCCAGGACTTGGATGGCCAAGGGAGGTGCGCTCATAACAAGGCCAAACAAGGCCAAATCTTTCCAACACGCAAATGATGGTGGTAAGAGTGGGAGAGATTCCTGGTCAGCCGCACTTGATGTGGAATGGCGCCCCTCAAGCTATAAACCCCTGGCGGCAGACTAGCAACCTGTTCCAGGAATTACTAGCTATGGAAACAGGTGAATGTCTGCCTTAGTGCAACAGTAAGTGTGGCAAGAGAATTGGAATTGGAACTTGTATCTATTTGCACCAGTAAAAGTGGCAATGGACCCATTTCTTTGTCACTGTGGTCCCTTCGTCAGAGGTAATACCATTGCTGCTGATCAGTTGGCCTATGCATTTCCGAGGTGGCAAGGAGCCCAGGTTAATATGACATTTCAGATTGGTATTTCACTGATCACTATTTGAAAATGCACTTCTGTGGGAGGTCGGATGATGACATGGTCAAACTTGGTTGCATTGCTTCACAGGTTCATACACAAAGAATGACCACTTCCATAAGATGATAGAAGGCTGCTTGGAAATGTACATTAACATGGATTAGCATTGTCAGAGGAGGTGGGAAGAAACGGAAGAAAAGAAAATGTGACTTTATAACCCGTATGAAGATATCCTACTTTTTGTATTTTTTTTAAAGGTAAAGGTTATCGAGAACAAATGTATTCATGAATGATATATAATATATAATATATATAAAATAATATATAAATGTGACTCCATATTATTGGCATTTTCATGTTTTTTGAAACGTCTACTTGGTGTATTTTATTCTAGTGTATTTTTATGAAGCAATAAATTTGGTGTCTAGGTAAAAATAAGCATTTTGGCATGGAGCATATTCACAAAAAGCAATGTTTTAATTCTTGAGTATTTTTGAGTACCTATTTACTCTGGAATGATCAAAGTAAGAAGTCTTACAACACCAGGTTAAATTCCAACAAGTTTGTTTCAAATCACCTGAGGAAGGAGCAATGCTCCGAAAGCTAGTGATTCGAAACAAACCTGGTGTTGTAAGACTTCATACTGTGCTCACCCCAGTCCAACGCCAGCATCTCCACATCTCTGGAGTGCTGTACACGACAATAAAATGGTGGACACTATTTTTTTTGCCAGTTTCATGTGGTTGATATTTATTGGAAGATACAAACATGACAAAAAGACCGTCCCCTGATATTTAAAGCCAACCACATTAAAGTAACTGATTAAGTGGAAAATAGTTCTTTTAGATAATGGTCCCGATTGAGGGAGAAGCTCCCAACGGTCGCTACCGGCATTTAAATTCAGAATGAAATGAGGCTGGGTGCAGTCTTTCGACCATAAGTGGCATCAATGAGCAGTTCATGCGTCCTGCACGTAAACTTGACATCAAGCACCCTGTACGTACGTGTTTTTGGCGCCAAATTACAGAAGAAAGCTTCTTCCATTTTCTAGCTTCTAGCAAGCAAAGCAAGAGGACTGTGAAGCTGGATCATTTTCTTACAATAAGAGACTGCCAGAGACACAAATAGGCAGGGGGACCTACTGGTCAGAATCTCACATCTGAATCTGCTGGAGGGAACTGTCAGGAGAATCCATGGCAGGACAGAGCAGTGCTAATGTTAGCTCTGTACAGAGCTTCAGGGACTCTGGTGAACAGCCTACAAAGAAGAAACTTAACTTGGGAATAATGCAGTATAAAGATGATTTCTTGCGGTATGGTTTTGTCAATTGTGCCGTTGCAAATAAGGATGCAAAGCCCATGTGTGTTATATGCAAGGAGGTACTGGCAAACAAGAGAAGTTTCAGGTTATTAATGAGAAGTGGTGGGTGAAAAATTCCTTTTGAAGCTGAGACCACGAGTCAGTCATTTACTACAGCTGACTCCAAATGAAAAGACTATGCTGCTGTACGTGACCTGTGACAGCACATTATAAACGCGCCAAAAGTCAGCATTCTGGAGTAGGATCTTCCAGGAATATCCAGTACTGAGTAAAACAAGCAATCTTTTCCTATTGCCCTTCACAACAACCTACATGTACAAGGTTGGATTTTCCATTCTCACAAGGATGAAGATGACACAAAGGAACTGGCTGAAGTCTGTACCTGATATGCACATTGCCCTCTCCTCCTGTGAACCTCATTGGAGTGAGATTGTGAGGACCAAGCAGGCTCCCTTTTTGCAATAATGAAAAGCGGATGTAGTGTGTGTCGCGAAGGTCGATCAGCGTGGGTCCCGAAGATTGGCCCATTGGCACAAGTAGGTCACAGGAAAACAAGTTTGAAAAACGCTGATCCAATTGATTTTTTATAAAATGGTCTGGACTATGAGGTTAACTTCATGTCCTACTGCTATCAGTACAGATAGCCACTGTCTTTATCATTGTCACCCCAATGACCACTCTAACAACTATAAGTACTGGCATCTACAATAACTTATTCACTCAGTGTTGCTTTGCTCAGGACACGTCAGAAGCTCCTGATGACTAGACAAAAAGATCAGCTGAGAACCCAAGAGGCATCTTTGGTGAAAGCAATGTACGTTATAGCAAGTGCAAAAAAAAATTTATACATCTACATTTACAAAGGAATCCATTCTATTCAGGTATGAAATACCAGTTTATCGGCACAGACGTGCACCAGTTCCTCTGGAAACATCAAGATTTATTTCTTTCTGCCAGGAAAGCGATTTCAGGGAGAACTAATTGGTGGCCAGCTGCTAGGTCAGACATCAACCTACAGATGTCAGTGTCTGCGTACTGTGTCTGGGTACTTTTCAATGATTGTAATTCTCTGTTTGGCAAGCAAACGAGGCGATGGTCTGAAACGATGGCTTATGACTCCTGTGCCAAATCTCAAACTGGCCACAAGAGAGTTATAATGGCGCTCATACTGCTGCAGAGATAGTCACAGAGTGCACATTTGGCACTTTCAAAATGTGATTCAGCTGTTTAGATCTCATAGGGGGCAGATCACAGTAAATCCTAGAAAGGCCTGTGACTACACTGTTTGCTGTTGCATGTCACATAACACAGAATTTTTCATATTATTGCTGTCACGTAAAGGAAATAATGATAAATGATACAGCTGGACAACCAAGGTGATGCACAGGGGCAGGTCATGTGGTCTCTAGATATACCTGTTATCCAGTTCGGTGTAATTGTTTTCTGTAAGAGAATTTTAGTACCGTTGACACATGTCTTGCTGCAACATGCTGTGATTGATAAAGATGATGGTGCAAGTTTTCCTCGATTGAGCTTGGGTCTTGAACAATCAGCTGGACTGAGAGTGCACAGGGGAAATCCAGAAGGAACGAATTGGAAATCTGCAATGTGTGAAATATTGGTGGGAGAGTGGATTGTCTGAAAATGACGGCATTGTGACAGTTGCTTGAACAATGATCATTGACTTGCATAATTCTGTAATGATAACTGTAAACACGTGAAGGAGGTGAAGTTACTTCCTTGCACAAACAGGACATCCATCCTTATATGTCTCTACAATAACTGACTGATTAATATAGCTCTATTACTGGTGCCTGTAGATGAGTTGGATTGCAGGCAACTCTTCAGTTTGCGGCTCAACTCAGTCACAACCTCCTATTTGAATGGGAGACTGTGCTGCACAAGCACTGTTCCTCCGATGTATAGAATCATAGAATCCTGACACTGCAGAAGGAGGCCATTTGGCTCATCGAGTCTGCATCAACCCTCCGAAGGAGCACGCTACTCAATTATGTGTCTTACTCAGCCCATCTGTGCTGAAACCTTCATCAATATCTTTGTTACCTCTGGACTTGACTCCAATGCACTCCTGGCTGACATCCTGTTTTCCATTCTCCATAAATTTAAACTCATCTAAAACTCTGCTGTCCATGTGCTAACTTGCATCAAGTCTCCTTTACTCATCAACTCTGTGCTCATTGGCTTAACTTGCTCCCAGTTAGACAATGCCTCAGTGTTAAAATTCCCATCCTTGTTTTCAATCCCTCCTCAGCTGATCCCTCCTATCTCTGTAATCTCCGCCAGCTCTATAATCTCACAACACCTCTGTGCTCCTCCAATCTTGGCCTCTCGAGCATCACTGATTTTAATTGTACAACTGTAGCGCACAATGACTTACACAAGTCGAGAAGTGATGAAGTCTATCGAGGCTTTATTAAGCAAGACTTGTTCCCCAGCAGCTCAGTTACAGAATGCAGCTGCTGGGAGAACTCGAGCTCTTATTTATACTCCGCCTTCAGGGCGGAGCCAGAAGTCGGCAGATCCAACCAGGACCCGGGACCTGTCAGCCAATAGCCTCTCGGCTTCACAGGTACCATATTACCCCTAATACATACCACCACATTCACCCCAGGTTAAAAAAGAACCCGGCGGGGTGGTGGTTCGCATGGTGGTAGGTGTTTACAAGGCTGGTCCTGGAACAAATTTCGAACCATGGCTATGTATTTTTAGCCCAACATTTAGCTATGTACAAGTTTGTGTCAGAATTATTTACAACAAAATTATTTACAACAGAATTCTTGCTTTCTTGGTGTCACGCGGATTCCACGAGTCGAGCGGGTGGCCTGGTCGTCCTCGTCGATCGCCTCAGCCCCGGTGGTGGTGCAGGTGCTGGCTCGGGCACTGTCGTCTCCGGGAGCGTTGCGATGTTCGTTCCTGTTTCTTTACTCCTGGGCGGGCACGGGAGGAGGACCGATCCACCCGGGAAGGGGGCGGTCGCGGGGTGCGCCGGTGGCAGGGAGGGGGTGATCGGTGTCGGGGGGGTGTGCGTGTTGCCGGCGGGCGCCAGGTCCCGTAGGGTGACCGTGTCCTGCTCGAGGCCTTCAGGGCGGAGCCAGAAGTCAGCAGATCCAACCAGTACCCGGGACCTGTCAGCCAATAGCCTCTCGGCTTCACAGGTACCATATTACCCCTAATACATACCACCACAACAACCACTGGGGTTGTACCTTCAGCTGCCAAGGTCTTAAACTCTGGAATTGCCTCCCTAAACCTTTCTGCCAGTCCACCTCTCTATTTTTCTTTAAAACGGTTCTTAGATCACCTGCCCTAACATTTCATAGAATCAAAGAATTCCTACAGTGCAGAAGGAGGCCACTCAGTCCATTGAACCTGCACCGACCCTCTGAAAGAGCACCCTGCCTAGGCCCTCTCCCCCACCCAATCCCCGTAACCCCACAACCCCACCTAACCTGCACATCATTGGACACTAAGAAGAAATTTAACATGGCCAATCCACCTAACCTGCACATCTTTGGACTGTGGGAGGAAACCAGAGCACCCGGAGGAAACCCACGCAGGCAGGGGGAGAACGTGCAAACTCCACACAGTCACCCAAGGCAGTAATTGAACCCGGGTCCCTGGCGCTGTGAGGCAGCAGTGTTAACCATTGTGCCACGGTGCCACCCTTTTCTTATGCTTTGTTGATAACGCTCCTGTGAAGTGCTTTCAGATGTTTTACTCTATTAAAGGCACTGTATAAAAACATGTTGATGTTGAAATTGTCAACAAAAGTGGGGGTGCCACAACTGGAAGAAGTGAATGTCACCAGAACACTGCATGGAGCAGACAATGATTTCATTCAATTTTTTGTATTATGACGGTTAATTACACCAACGAAAATTCAAATTCTAAAGATGAAGTTGTGATGTATTGCTGATTAAATATGAGGAACGGATCCTTCATGTAATTTATCAAAACATTGTGCAACTGATAAACATTGTGGATGCCAAGTGCTGGTTATGGGCACAGGTGAACGCAAAAAAAAACAAGAGTGGAATTAAGGCAGATAACATAGGGGTGATCATGATAGCACCAGACTCTTCTGTTAATAGAAACCTACTGATTCAGGGAAGATCAAAATACACGATGAAAGGACAATGAACTATAACCAATTTTTCTCATTCTGGATTCTACTAAAATTAACATTTGTAAGGTCACATTTAAATTTATTTGTCTGAAGTAGTTATCCGGATGTGTTGGCCTGGATCTTCCTTTTGCCTATTAGGCTGGCAGAGCTGTGCTGTGGTGGATTAACTCATGCTAGGAGGAGATTGAACACGGAAATTAATTAGTACTGTCTAGAAGAGGGACGTTCGTCCATTTGAAACTTTGGCAACCCTTTTGAACAACAGTGCAGTTAGTCCCACTCCCCCCACTCATTTCCCAGGTTGCCACAATGTCTTCTAGTATTTACCAATTTCCTTTTGAAAGTTCCTATTGAATCTGTTTCCTATCAGGCAGTGCATTCCAGATCCTCGCCACTCGTGCAAGCGATATACCCTGGACCCTGGATGGTTTTCCAACGTGAAGATCATTTGGCTGGGGGACATTAACGATTAGAGGGAGGGCTCTTGGGTGCCCTGCTCCACTGCTGTTTGCCTCATTGGTGCAGACTTTAAATTTCAAAGCATTCAGTTTTCCGAGAAGGCTGTTTAGGACTATGGTTTTCTGACCATTTTAATGATAAACAGTCCCCCCCCCCCCCAATGTCCGTTGCAATACTGGGGTGAACAGCCCTTGTGCCCAGTGTTGCTTTGGCACATACCATAGGAAAATATATCAGAAAATGTATTTCCATCAAGCGCATATTATTACAATGAGCCTGTGCATATCTGGTCAAACTGTCTTGTCAGAGGGTTAATTAGACCTCTGTAAAATGGATGGGATCCTATTCTTCAACGAGATCTGCTGAACCATTAGTGGAGGAAGGGCAAATTATTCAAGGTATTTTATTGTGTGCATCGGTTGACAGGGAACTGTCTTGGTTGTGGCTTTTTTAAAAAACACCTGTTCTTGAATGATGTTGGGCGTGAAGGGCCAGCATGGAGATAATAGCTGGTCACTCAGAAACCACTAGAAGCCCAAAATGTGTACCCACTGGAAATCCATGGCCCCTTCCTTTCTTCCTCTGGTAAGAACAAAAAATTGTGTTGGAACCTTTATTCTCTCCTGTTTGTGTCCGTTACCTTTCATCCTTACTCCTTTCTAATTGATGTTCTCTTTCAGATCATTCCTCAGAATCCTCCAAGGCGGCACATAAACAGTTGATGACCCCTACCCTGTAGATTAATGATGACTCTTTTTGACACCATTCTGTCCAAAATTTCCAAAGTAACATTCATTCTTAAGCTGCCAGCACCACGTAGATTGTTTTTGTTCTTCATGACCTCTGACAAAAAACACTGCAAGCTAATGTTAAAACAAGCCTTCCTCTGGTTTTAATCTTTTAGCACCACTGCTCAGAATGTTGCTTCACTCAGTTATTTTCTTGCCATGTTACATTTGATCAGAATAGCCTTAGGATTAACTAACCCTTTTGGTTTTTAAAAAAATATTCTTTGGTGCCCATCAAGATGAGGGGTGTCAGTGCTGAGGAGCAGGGTCCATTTCTGATTTTGCTAACTTGTGTTTTGAAAAAAGATTCTTCATTGGATTTGGAAACAGTAAACCAGCTTTCTCTTTGTCTCAACAATGTTTTAATGCTTCTGTTCAAGTCAATGCAAATGGATTATTTATGCTGTTCACTACACCAAGTCTTTCCAAGTCATATATTTTTGACTCAAACCCATCTGCCTGCTTCTTTCTACTCCAATCTGTTAAAGTACTTTTACATTGAAGAAGTGCCATCAAAAATAAGCTCACAGCTCTCCACTGTCAATGGCACTCTCTAATATAAAGCAAGAAGCCTCCAGAAATTCAAAAGCATGAAAGGCTCATATTTTGATGGGGTTCAGGAATTATATTCTAATTTTCACTCCAATCTAAACATTTGGAGAACAATTTCCAATGCTTTCTGCTGATTAATGGTTGGTTTTCAGCCCATACAAGACATTGGATTGGAATAATACAAAATCTTAATTTAGGCATTCCCTTAAGAACCTCCCCCCCGACTTCCAGTGGTGGCCATGGAGTGAGAGGTCGCTGATTTGGTAGCTCCTGCTCGTGGTGGACTTTTGGGACCTTTTCCCCTGATTTATGGGGGATTTGACCGGTAAAATTGGAGACTGGTGAGGCAAAGAAGAGGAATTCCCTCACCAGTTTATGGAGTCATGGACCAGAAGTAGTCTGCAAAGAAGAGATTGTTGAGCAAAGAAGAGAGTGGAGCCTGCAGCACAGGAAAACATGGCGGCGGTTCAGGAGCTGGGATTGCCGGCCCAGTGGTCAACGGAGCAGCTGCTGAAATTCCTACAGGAGAGTTTCGCAAAGGGGATTGATCAGGTAGAGCAAAGGTTGGAAGCCCAGGGACTGGCGATCCAGAAGGTGGAAAAGAAGGTCGCTGAGCACGAAGACCAGCTAACCTCAATAGCAATGGAGATGGATCTGATGAGGGACCATCAGAAAAGGCTGCAGGAGAAGGTGGAGGATTTGGAGAACAGGTCGCGCAGGCAGAATTTGAAGATTGTTGGCCTCCCGGAGGGCATCGAGGGATCGGACGCAGGGGCATACATGGCGTGTATGTTTGAGAAGCTGCTTGGCGAAGGTGCATTTGCTCGACCCCTGGAAGTGGACAGGGCGCATAGAACGCTTGCGAGGAAGCCGTGGGTGAATGAGCCGCCAAGGGCGATGGTGGTGCGAATGCACCGGTCCCTGGATAAGGAACAGATCTTGAGGTGGGCCAGGCAGACGAGGAGCTGCAAATGGGAAGACAGCGAGCTACGCATTTACCAGGACATGAGTATGGAACCGGCCAAAAGAGCAAGCTTTAACAAGGTTAAATCAGCCCTCTTTAAGAAGGGGTGAAGTTCGGCATGTTGTACCCAGCTCATTTGTGGGTCACTTACAAGGATCAAGAACGTTATTTCGGATCGCGGGATGAGGTGATGAACTTTGTTAAGGACAGGAGACTGGCAGGTGATTGAGGACATTGAACTTGGGGGGGCGAGTAATTCTGTGCCTGTGCTGCTAAATCTGTTTTCTTTTTGAGCTGTGTATGGAGTTTTTTGTACCAATTTTTTGGGCAGTTGCTCAGTTTTGTGTGCGGGTTAACTTTGTTCTTGTTGGGGGATGCTGGGTGGTATTTTCTTCTTTGTGTTTGTTGGGGAATGTGGGGCGGGATTCTGTGATCCTGAGGCTAAGTGTTGACGCCGTTGGAAACGCCGTCACTCTTCTCGACGGCGTCAACACGGCCTCAGGATCAGCAATTCGGGCCCCTACAGGGGGCCAGCACAGCACTGGAGCGACCCACGCTTATGCACCCTATTGGAAATAAACGATACGGGAGAAGTCTCGGCAGCAACGGTGTGGGAAGCGCTGAAGGCAGTGGTTAGGGGGGTGCTAATTTTGATACGGGCTCATAGGGAGAAGGTGGAGCGGGTAGAGGTGGATAGGCTAGTGAGGGAAATACTCCAGGTGGATAGAAGGTATTGTGAAGTCTTGGAGGCAGGGTTGTTGAAGGAGCAGCAGAGGCTGCAGATGGAGTTTGGTCTGATATGCACAGGAAAGGCGGTGGGATAGTTGAGGAAGGCGAGGGGGGCAGTATATGAGTACGGTAGGGATTAAGAGGCTGGGGAATTTATTTATTGATGGGAGCTTCCATGTTTAGAGGATTTGGAGGAGGAGTTTGAATTGCCCAGAGGGAATGGGTTTTGATATCTGCAGATAAGGGATTTTGTGCGAAGGCAGGTTGCGATCTTTCTGCTTCAGGGGATACAGGATAATGTAGTTTCTAAAATAGGGGTGGGGGAGGGGAAGGTTCCCGATATCTATAAAGAACTCCTGGAGTGGGAGGAAACTCAGATAGGTGAATTAAAGCGTAAATGGGAAGATAAGCTGGGAGGGGAGGTAGAGGCGGGTCTGTGGGAGGATGCTCTGTGCAGAGTCAACACGTCCTCATCATGTGCCAGGCTCAGCCTGATACAATTCAAGGTGGTTCACCGGGCACACATGACGGTGGCCCGGTTGAGCAAGTTTTTTAGGACAGAGAACAAGTGTGTGAGGTGTGCCGGAGGGCCAGCAAACCATATCCATATGTTTTGGGCATGCCCAAAGTTTAGGGTATACTGGCAGGGATTTGCAGACGTCATGTCCACGGTTCTTAAAACAAGAGTGGCACCGAATCCAGAGGTGGCGATTTTCGGAGTGTCGGAAGATCCGGGAGTCCAGGGGGCGAGAGAGGCTGGCGTTTTGGCCTTTGCCTCCTTGGTAGCCTGGAGACAGATCTTATTAGTGTGGAGGGACTCGAAGCCCCTAAATTCAGAGGTTTGGGTTAGCGACATGGCTGGGTTTCTCAGACTTGAGAAAGTTAAGTTCGCCCTGAGAGGGTCAACGTTCGGGTTCGTCCGGAGGAGGCAGCCGTTTATCGATTTCCTCGGAGAAAACTAAACTGTCAGCAGATTCAATAAGAGTGGGGGGGGGGGGGTTAGAGGGTAGGGGGGAGTTAGGTTGAGAGTAGGCAGGAACAATGAGGGATGTGTTACACACTGAACTATGTGTACATTTGTATTTGTATTGTTTATTGTTATAAAATCATAAATGCCTTAATAAAATGTTTTTTTTTAATAAAAGAACCACTCCCCCCCCCTCCCCCCTACACACACACCTGTAACACATACCTAAATCTGCCTTCAGCTGATTGCATTGGTCACAAACGGGTAAATGCGCTGGTCTCGCCTGCCGCGGGAAATGACACGGGCGGAACGGAAAGTTTGACGGACCATTTAAAGGTCAGTTGACCTTGGCGGGAATTTACGGCCTCAGAATGGGCACAGCCGGAAAATCCCACCCAAAATATGGAATGAAACAGGTAAAAGATATTGTAGTACAAATGTCGACAGAGATCAAAAATTTGAACTGGAGCACAAAACCAAATCTTAGAAGAGCAGTGTCATACAACCTCAGAGTGAAACGCAAGGCGTAATTTTCCAGCCCCACTGACTGCCAGGATTGTCTGGTCCCACTGCAAGTGAATGGACTTTTGTCTGGCCTGCCACATTCCCCCGCAGCCAGCCCCACCAGGGCGGAGGCAGAAATTCCCAGCTGTAGCATTTCCCACATCGCACATCCTTACAAAGGAAAATAAGCATCTGAAGATGAAAAAGGACCAAGGTCAATCCGATTTGTCTTTTACCATTCTGCAGCCACGCTAATAACAGAGTTGTTGCAATCAAGCAATCTTTGAGTGAGACCCACAATTTACACAATGGTCTGCGATGTGGACTTGTATAAACTAAGAAATTGGTTGTGACTGACCAAACTAATTTCATGCTGTCGTCCTCCAGATTCACTGGAAGGACAGGTGAACAAATGCCAGTATCCGTCTTGAAGCTAACTCCACAAGCATACAGGCAAAACTCCTGCAAAATCAACTTCAATTTAGCCGGGAGTCTAAAAAAACATCTCTTCCCCTCACGCTCTGTTCTCTGAAATGGCCAATGTTCCCGGGGAGGACGAAGAAAACGCTTCAAAGAAACCATGAAGCTCTCCTTGAAGCACAGCATTGACATCAATGGCGAGGAGAAGATTGCTACTATTTTAGGGTCCCTATTTTAGGTGTAAAGAGTGGCAACACTTCGCAGTCACGTATGATTTCAATCACGTCACGTTGAGTCCGTTGTACCCTCAAGCCAATGGAAAAACTGAAAAAGGTGTACATATTGTTAAGCAATTGTTGAAGGCGGCAATGGACAGCCAATCTGATCCATATCTCGCACTATTGAGTTACAGAGCGGCACCATTGTCACATGGTAGATCGCCAGCAGAGTTACTCATGAATAGAAGGTTGCGTACCGCACTTCCATACTTGGCAAAGAAGGAGGAGAATGCAGTGGTACTGCAGGAAATGCAAAACATTAAAGCAAAACAAAAGCAGTTATATGATTAAGTGTCCAGAACTTTACCACTTCTGAGTAGTGATGGCATTGTGAGAGTAGAAGATTCAGGCAATTGGTCGAGAAAAGCCGTTGGACTTGAAGAAGTAGCACATTGAATGTACAGATAGAGAAAGGATTGGTTTTAAGAAGAAATCGTCGCGCACTCTTGAAAACTAGAGATGATCTTTACAACAACGTGATGGATGGCAAATCTACGTCAGAATCAACGTCAGCTGCAGAGTCAGACAGTTCAGCAGTTCCTGAGCATGAGAATGTCGTGGAGAACATTGAATCTACAAGTTCTGAGCAGCAAGGTCAAAGTTTGAGAAGATCAACCAGAGTCAGAAGAAAACCTGATTGACTCGATTTGTAGATTTGGACTATTTGTACATACTATGCTTGCTGTTCTTGTATATATGTATAGTTGCTAAACCAGTTTTAAAAATTAAAAAAATTAATACTGTTAGACTCATAGGCCCATGATATCACATGGAAATATATTGATGATAATGTATTAATTTGTTCTTTCAAAGGTAGGGCAGCACGGTAGCACAAGTGGATAGCACTGTGGCTTCTCAGCGCCAGGGTCCCAGGTTTGATTCCCCACTGGGTCACTGCCTGTGCGGAGTCTGCACGTTCTCCCCGTGTCTGCGTGGGTTTCCTCCGGGTGTTCCGGTTTCCTCCCACAGTCCAAAGATGTGCAGGTTAGGTGGATTGGCCATGCTAAATTGCCCTTAGTGTTCAAAAAAAAAGGTTAGGAGGGGTCATTGGGTTACGGGGATAGGGTGGAAGTGAGGGCTTAAGTGGGTCGGTGCAGACTCAATGGGCCGAATGGCCTCCTTCTGCACTGTATGTTCTATGTAAGGGGATGTAGTGATATCATGGTTGTGTTGTAATTCACCAACTGACCACTAGAGGTCTTACTAGTATATAAGTGAATGGTAAAGTCAGGTGACCCCTCAGACTGGCTGGAGGAAGCTGAAGAGAGAGGTTGCTTCACATAATTTTACTGTTTTTCATCTGCTGTCTTGTATATAGTTTACCCATGGCTAAAGTTAATAAATCGTTTATAACTTTAACTACAAGTGTTCTTGTAATAAATCAGGCCATCCAATGAGAACATTACACCTTCCAGAGAGGTCCAGGCACCTGAACCTCACCTCAGGAGGCCAAAGCACCACTCAATCTCGCTCCTGGTTGCTGCATGGGCGTCGTTGTCGGGTCTCCACGTCGGTCTGTGGTCTCCGGATAGGTGGCATCAGCCACGTCTGCAGTGGATAACCCCTGTCACCCAGGAGCCAACCTCCCAGGTGGGGGGAGGAAGTCTCAAACATGTCAGGAATTGTCGAGTGTGCCAGGATGACGGCATTGTGCACACTGCCTGGCTGTCGGGCTCAGATGTGTATGATACGCAGCTGATGGCCACACATCCTTTTGGGCTCGGTCCACATTGAAATGGATGTATTATGCCAACTCGGCATATAGGGCCACGAGGACGACTGGATGCACCAAGATCTGTGAGATCCTGGACAGGTCCCCACTCAGCGCCTGGAAGGACCACGTCACATAAAGGTTCAGGGCGACCATCATATTGATGGCCACCGGGGGGTGTCCTACCCCATCCCCCCACGGTGCCAGCTTTGCCATTATCTGGCAGAGATGTCGCACTGTCTCCCTGCTCAGCCAGAGTTTTCGGCGGCATGCCATGTCTGGTAGGTTCTCGAATTACAGGCGCTGTCGGTACACACGAGGCCTCATGTGGCACCTTCTTTGCACCTCCTGCACCTCCTTTTCCTGTTGGGGCTGGCTCTCCATCCTGGCTGCCTCCTGTTCCTCTGCTGCAAGCTCCGCATTGCGCCTTCCTGCTCCTCGAGCAGCACCAGCTTGCAGGACATCCCCCAGGGCTGCGGCGACCAGCAGGAAGCTACCATTGCTGTTGAATTCCAATATCCATTGTCTGCAGGGGGTGAAAGGCCGACATGTTAGCATTGTGCGTACTCCTGTGCCAACCAGGTACATCGGGCTACATGGCGGCCCCGGTTGGCACTGCGGGCTCTGCCCCCCAGCTCCGCCCCTCTGGCCCCATCAGTAACCGGCACCATGGGGGCCTCTGGTCCTGGCGCCTGGCCCGGCAGCCCATGGTCGCTCCACTCCATGTCCTACCTCCTCTCTCTTTCTCTTCAGTCACAACGTTTCACGATTTATAAAAGCACAAGTGAACTTGGCCCATCGGAGGCGGAGAATCACAGAGGCCTGGAGAATACCGGATCAGGTCTGCTAATTATCGCAAACGGTGTTTACTATGGGTGCATTCCGGAACGTATTGATGCCGCTGTCGAGGTGACGGAGAATTACGATTTGGCGTCAAATCGGCTCCCGCCGCGTTTTCCACATCGGAACCGATTCTACTCCCAATCGCGTTTCCCAATTCATGCATCAGCCAATGAAGAATCCTGCCCTTAGTCTCTGAAATGGAGAATCCGGATGCAGATCTCTGATTTAGAGGCAGGGACGCCTGCACTGCTCGACATGACCTCCTAAGAGAAGTGAGGAAATTAAATTGATGAAGGAACATAAAGAAAAAGTACAATATTCTAAAGGCACAGAAATGAAAACAGGGAAAGTCAGGTTGGGAATACAGCTACTAAGGGATACATAGAATAAAATCAAGGGCAGCAATAGTGAAATGGCAGAATTTATTTCCTTCTTTCTTTAGATGCTTGCATTGCTGGCAAGGCCAACATTTGTTGAACATACCTAATTGTCCTTGAGAAGTTGGCGGTGAGCCGTCTTCTTGAACTATGGCAGTCCATGTGGTCCAGGTACACCCACAATACTGTTAGGACGGGAATTCCAGGATTTTGACCCAGTGGCTGTGATTGAACAGTGATATATTTCCTACCCAGGATGATGTGTGGCTTCCAGATCTGTTGTTCCTATATGACTGTTGCTGATGAAGGCGTTTGCTGAATTGCTGTACTACCTTGTAGATGGTGCCCATTGCTGCTTTAGTGCATCCGTGTTGGAGGGAGTGAATGTTTAAGGTGGTGGATGGGATGTCAATCAAGCAGATTACTTTGTCCTGGATGGTGTTGAGCCTCATGAGTGTTGTTGGAGCTGCACTTATCCAGGCAAGTGGGGAGTACTCTATTACAATCCTGACTGGTGCCTTGTAGATGGTGGGCAGGCTTTTGGGAGTCAGGAAGTGAGTACTCATTGCAGTATTCCCAGTCTCTGACCTGCTCTGGTAGCCACTGTGTTTATATGGCTGGTACAGTTTCTGAGGAATGGTAACACCCAGGATATTGATAGTGAGGGATTCAGCGATGGTAATGCCATTGAATGTCAAGGGGAGATGGTTACATTTTCTCAGTGTAGGTGTTTATTGCCTGGTATTTGTGTGGAGTAAATGTTCCTTGCCACTTGTCAGCCCAAACCTGAATGTTGACCAGGTCTTTGTACATGGACATGGACTGCTTTAGTATCTGAGGAATTTGAATTGTACTGAACACTGTGCTGTTATCAGTTAACATTTTCCTTACTGAGCTTATGATGGAGCAAATATTATTCATAGAACATGATCATAGAATCTCTACAGTGCAGAAGGAGGCCATTCAGCCCGTCGAGTCTGCACCAACCAACTGAAAGGGTATTCCACCCAAGCTCATTCCCCCACCCTATCTCAATAACCCCTTAACATAACTTACACATCTTTTTTGGATACTAAGGGCAATTTAGCATAGCCAATCCACCTAACCTACACATTTTGGATTGAAGTTGAAGATGATTGGGCATAGGTCACTACCATGAGGAATCCCTGCACCGATGCCCTGACGCTGAGACGTTTGACCACGAACAACCACAACCATCTTCATTTGTGTTAGACATATCTCTAACTAGTAAAGAATCTACTCCCTCCCAAACCAATTTCCATTGACGTCAATTTTGCCAGGGTTCTTTGATGCCACACTCGGTCAATACAACCTTGTTGTCAAGGGCAGGCACTCTCTTCAGTTCAATTGTTTTGTATCCGTTTAGAGCAAGGCTGTGATGAGGTCAGGAGTTGAATGGCCCTGACGGAACCTAAACTGAGCATTGATGAGCAGGTTATTGCTGAATAAATACCACCTGATAGCATTGTCAACAACATCTTACATCATCTTGCTAATGATCAAAAGTAGACTCGTGGGCCGGGATTCTCCAAACTCCCAGCTCAGAAACACCGGAGTGTTTCATGCCGGTGTCAACGGGCCTCTTGGCCCAGTGATTCAGTGGCCCGCAGGAGGCCAGCACGGCGCAGGAGTGCTCAACGCAGCTCCGGAGCCTATATGCGGCCCTGCACTGCCTGCGCGGGTATGCGCGTGGTGGCCATTTCCATGCCGGCGCATGTGCGTGGTGGCCATTTCTGCGCCAGCGCCGCGCAACATGGCATAGCGACACAGCCCCCCCCAGAGTCTGATCCCCCCCACCACACCACCAGGATGGCCACCGCGGTCGTGGGTCTGAGCTCCCGCCAGGTGGTACATATAAGAACCACGCCGGCGGAACCTGGCCGGTTGACCATGGAAAATCGCCGCGGGGGCCTATTTCAACGGCCCCGACCAGCACCGCGTTGACCGTGCGCACGACAGCCGCCGATTCTGCGGTCGCCGAAGAATCGCGTCCCGGCATCAGAGCGGCGTGGCAGGAATTTTCGCCATCAGCGCCGATTCTCCGACCCGGCGCGGGCTCGGAGAATCACGGCCTTGGAGTGGTAATTGGCTGGATTGAATTTGTCCTGCTTTCTGTGGACAGCACATTACTGGCCCTCTTTCCACATTGTCAGGTAGATATCAGAGTTGCAGCAATACCGGAACAGCTTCAAAAAAAAATTCTTTCATAGGATGTGAACATCGCTGTTAATGCCAACATGGGTGAGATTCTCCGACCCCCCGCCGGGTCGGAGAATCGCCGGGGGCTGGCGTGAATCTCGCCCCCGCCGGTTGCCGAAGTCCGGCGCCGTGCTGGCCCCCTGTGGGCCACTGAATCACTGGGCCAAGAGGCCCGTTGACACCGGCGTGAAACACTCCGGTGTTTCTGATGAGATTCGGCGGGGGCGGGTATCGCGCCGCGCCGGTTGGCAGGCCCCCCCGCTCGATTCTCCGGCCCGGATGGGCCGAAGTCCCGCCGCTAAGATGCCTGTCCCGCCGGCGTAAATTAAACCACCTACCTTACCGGCGGGACAAGGCGGCGCGGGCGGGCCCTAGGGTTCTGGTGGGGGCGCGGGGCGATCTGGCCCCGGGGGGTGCCCCCACGGTGGTCTGGCCCGCGATCGGGGCCCACCGATCCGCGGGCGGGCCTGTGCCGTGGGGGCACTCTTTCCCTTCCGCCTCCGCCACGGTCTCCACCATGGCGGAGGCGGAAGAGACTCCCTCCACTGCTGCGCGGGAATGCCGTCAGCGGCCGCTGACGCTCCCGCGCATGCGCCGCCCGGAGATGTCATTTCCGCACCAGCTGGCGGGGCACCAAAGGCCTTTTCCGCCAGCTGGTGGGGCGGAAATTCGTCCGGCGCCGACCTAGCCCCTTAAGGTTGGGGCTTGGCCCCCAAAGATGCGGAGCATTCCGCACCTTTGGGGCGGCGCGATGCCCGTCTGATTTGCGCCGTTTTGGGCGCCAGTCGGCGGACATCGCGCCGTTTCCGGAGAATTTCGCCCAGGGTTCTTCATCCCTAATTGCCATTGAGAAGGTGGCGATGAACCACCTTCTTGAACTGTTGCAATCTGGGGTAGATAGTGGCACAGCTAGTTCTGGAACACAGGTCTTCAGTCCTGCATCTAGGATGCTTTGTGAGCCCAGAGCCTTTGCCATATTCAGTGCCTTCAGCCATTTCATGGTATCATGTGGAGTGAATTGAATTGGTTGAAGACTGACATCTGTGATACTGTGGACTTCAGGGATAGGCCGACATAGAACATCCACTTGGCACTACTGGCGGAAGATGGTTGTAAATGCTTCAACCTTGTTTTCAGCACAGATCTGCTGGGCTTTCCCATTATTGAGGATGGAGATATTTGTGTTTAATTGTCCAGGACCATTCAAAATGGATTGAACAAGACTGCAGAGCTTTTATTCGCAACGTTGGTTGTGTGATTGCTTATCTCTACTGCGTACTGCTTCTACTGTTTGGCATGCAAGGAGTCCTGGGGCGTCATTCTCTGACCCCCCGCCTGGTTGGAGAATGGCTGGGGGCTGCCGTGAATCCCGCCCCCGCCGGTTGCCGAAGTCTCCGGTACCGGATATTCGGCGGGGGCGGGAATCGGGCCGCGCCGGTTGGCGGGGCCCCCCACTGGATTCTCCGGTCCGGATGGGCCGAAGCTCGCCGATAAATTGCCTGTCCCGCCAGCGTGGATTAAACCACCTTTTGAACGGCAGGACAAGGCGGCGTGGGCGGGCTCCGGGGTCCTGGGGGGGGGTGCGGGGCGATCTGGCCCCGGGGGGTGCCCCCAGGGTGGCCTGGCCCGCGATCGGGGCCCACCGATCCACGGGCGGGCCTGTGCCGTGGGGGCACTCTTTCCCTTCCGCCTCCCTCCACTGCGCATGCGTAGGAAACTATCAGCGGCCGCTGACGCTCCCGCGCATGCGCCGCCTGGGGATGTCATTTCCGCGCCAGCTGGCGGGGCAACGAAGGCCGTTTCCGCCAGCTGGCGGGGCAGAAATTCCTCCGGCATCGGCCTAGCCCCTCAATGTTGGGGCTCGGCCCCCAAAGATGCAGAGCATTCCGCACCTTTGTGGCGGCACGATGCCCGTCTGATTGGTGCCGTTTTGGGCGCCAGTCGGCGGACATCGCGCCGTTTAGGGAGAATTTTGCCCCTGATGTCAGGTGACCCTTCAGATTAATTTTTTTTAACTTTACTGTAGTGGTTTGGTGCAACTGAGTGGCTTGCTCTGCTGTTTTAGAAAGTAGGTAAAAGACAAGCACATTGCTGAAATATCAAATAATTACCTATCTTGTTTTATTTACCAGCAAGACTGTTCAGATGGATATGAAATCAAAAAATTGGACTGAAATGATATAACTACATTTAAAATAGAAGGAAGTAAAATCAAATTTTAAAAAAATGCAAATTATTGGTTTGGATGGATTTTGTCAAGACATTTTAAAATAATCTAAAGAAAACATAGCAAAGGAACTATTGTACATACTTAGTAATTCATTGACAAATGTTTAGTTCCAGAGAACTGATGGATAGGTAATGATAGTTATATTTGAGAAAGGAGACAGAATATGTCCAAGGAACTGAAGACCAGTTAGCTTAAATTAGGAGTGACAATTTCAGAATCCCGATTGAAGGAGAAAATAGAAAAACATCCAGAAGCAAAACATTATGACTCAGGATCATGAATTTTAAAAACGAGAAACTTGGGCGTCATTCTCCGACCCCCCGCCGGGTCGGAGAATGGCCGTTGGCCGCCGTGAATCCCGCCCCCGCCGAAGTCTCCGCTCCCGGAGATTGGGCGGAGGCGGGAATCCGGCCGCGCCGGTTGGCGGGACCCCCCGCTGGATTCTCCGGCCCGGATGGGCCGAAGTCCCGCCCAGGAATTGCCTGTCCCGCCGACGTAAATCAAACCTGGTATTTACCGGCGGGACCAGGCGGCGTGGGCGGGCTCCGGGGTCCTGGGGGGGGGGGCGCGGGGCGATCTGACCCCGGGGGGTGCCCCCACGGTGGCCTGGCCCGCGATCGGGGCCCACCGATCCGCGGGCGGGCCTGTGCCGCGGGGCACTCTTTCCCTTCCGCCTCCGCCACGGCCTCCACCATGGCGGAGGCGGAAGAGACTCTCCCCACTGCGCATGCGCGGGAAACTGACAGCGGCCGCTGACGCTCCCGCGCATGCGCTGGGAAACTGACAGCGGCCGCGGACGCTCCCGCGCATGCGCCGCATTTCCGCGCCAGCTGGCGGGGAAACAAACGCCATTTCCGCCAGCTGGCGGGGCGGAAATCCCTCCGGCGTCGGCCTAGCCCCTCAATGTTGGGGCTAGGCCGCCAAAGATGCGGAGCCTTCCGCACCTTTGGGCCGGCGCGATGCCCGTCTGATTGGCGACGGCTTTGGCGCCAGTCGGCGGGCATCCCGCCGTTGGGGGAGAATTTCGCCCCTTGTTTGGCCAATTTCATTGAAGAAGTAACACAGAGAATAGACACGGGTAAAATGGTAAATATCATTTATCTTGGTTTCCAGAAAATCTTTGATAAGATGCCACATAATAGACTAATGAAGAAGTTCAACACAAGGGAGCAGAATTGGTAGCCATTTGGTTGTTTCCTGGGCATTTGCTGAAGCAAAGAATTCATGTCACGTCCTACAGTTGACAGATCATCATGTCTTCCTGTCTACTTTTGTGTCTGCTCTATCAAAATCTTTCATAGTTTTAAGGATCTCTATTCGTTCATCCCAGCCTTTTCTTTTCTGGAGAAAAGAGACATATTCTCCTTTCCAAATGCGTGTAAAACCGTACATTTCTGGCACCATCTTGTAAAATACGTTTTTGAGCCTTCAACAGTACCTCTGAATCTCTTTACAACTTGGAGATCAAAACATTTGCTGTGGGAAAGGGTCTTCAGTATAAAAGATGCTCATCAAGAAATCATGTGGAGGATTCAAAAGAAAATGTGTTCACCCAGAGAGTAGTGAGAGTGTGGAACTTGTTACCCAAGGGAATGGCTGAGTCAAATGATATGGATATAATTAAAGCTAGATGAGTGCATAAGGGAGAAGGGAATAAACTGATAGAGTCAGTATAAGAAGGATGGGAGGAGATTCATTGGATCATAAATACCAGCATGGATTGATAGGGCCAAATGGCCTGTGTTTGTTTGTGTTGTATATTCTATGTAATTCATATAAGACCACAAAGCAAATTGAGTACTGGCAATTCATTTGTAATCTGTTCAGGTATCGAGTACTCTCAAACCTGAATTTGTTTTGTGTCTATCAGATGAACAGAATGTGACTTAGCTGTAAAATGCATGTTCGTTGTATCTCAAATTGCATTCATTCTATAAAATTATTACCCAATTAATTGCACTCCTCTATTCTCCCAATCTCTTCCCAGCGTCATGCAAGCATTTTCCCTTTTAAACATATGTCCTAAAAAGACATTTTTGCATTCACGCAATCCAAAATGAATGACCTGAGCGAAGACACTACTAGTGGAGCAATTATGGTTCAGAGAGTCTGTAACCCTCCACATATACCTTATGAGTACAACTTCCCTGCAGGGTGTGCATGATGATAGAATGTATGTAATGTCCACTCTGCAATGTCATAATTCGAATTAAATAAATGAGATAAAGAATCTTTTCATTTAATAGATATTAAGGGTGAAATTGCTTCTATTGATATATTTCATGGAAAAGTCAGCGTGACTACAGAGCGAGGTTTTTCAATAAAATAATCGACAAGAGGAATTTCATCCCCATAGAAACCTGGTAATATATTCTCCTTTGTGTTGATCCTGTGGAAATAATGAAACACCAACAGCATGCACTATTAGATGTTTAATTTGAGAGTCAATCTGAAGTAAAGGCCTGTTAAAAATGTTACATTCATCTTCTGTAGAATAGTCCACTTAAATGGATGTCCTTCAGGTTTATAATTCCACTAATGTCTAACTTTTCTTCCTGTGCTCAGTTAGCTGTTGGAACCCTGTTTAAAACATAATAAAAGCCACTTTATTGTTAAGTGTGCAGTTCTGAAATTCACAAATGCCTTCTCACCTTGCGAACATGACCACTGTGCATAAAGAACTAGCCAGTGTTAACATACTCAGAACTGCTTAAGTTGCACTGTTGTCGGAAAATGTAAAAGAGCACTGCTGTGCATTCATCCACTCATGTTTGTTAAAGTACACTGCTGCTGAATGTGGGGAGTCAATATCGCATTTTTGCTTTAAAGCCATGTCCTGTATTTTTAAATTCCTTCTGTAGATCATGAGGGCATCAAGGTAACCTTGCTGAAGGGTTTAAAATCAGCACTGAACTATTTCTGTGTGATGACGAGAATAGAATCAGAGGCTGGTCGAGAGCAGAGATGGATAACTATAGCTCACAAACACCTTGGACAGTGCAGTAACTCTGAAGAGGTTAGAAATACGTAGCAATGCTCTCTATGCAGAATTTCTGTCCAGCACACTGGATATTACAAATCATTAGCAAAAACAATCAATTTATCACAACGTGTAATTATTTTGATCACTGTTTCAGCCATATGTGCAAAGTGAAGACCTCAAATATAATAACAATAGGATTTAGCTCATCTCGGGTGATATAGGCAGTATGCCCAGCAGAAGCATCCATTGCTACTGCCGATGTTAATTTACAGACAGTTTTTATATTCATATGTTTTTCCAGGTGTTATTCTATCATTTATTGCCATAACAACGAATGACCATCGCTCAACTCCATCATTTCTTTTGTCCACATAAAAAGATTGTGAAAAAAATAAAATAAATCTAATGAGGAAGTGGGCTGCTCATTATTTTCCACCTCAATAGTTCCACCAGGGTAGTTCTGCCCCACTATTCACAATAAACATATTCCGCCCACATGGACCCATGATAAAATAGTCCATTTGACAGACACCAGTTGAACTCATCGAAGAAAATGTTGGCATTGTTTCTGCTGGTAGATGTCATTGATAAACTAGCACAACGCTGTTTCGCCTGTGCTCACTGTAATTCATTTTTGACCATTAACCTTTATGCTCGCATAACGTTTTATTGAATTTGTTTAGGCTGCCTTATTTGTCAGATCACAATTCACATTTCTATCTTGAAGCTTTGGTCAGATTGAAAATGCTCATTATCAGCAGTAGACTTGGATATGAATAGATTTATTTGTCTTTCTTTTTTTTTGCCACTTGAGCATTTCAACTGCAAACCCCATATTAAAAAAAGCTGGCATCAACAATTAGATGTTTAACCAAACCGTAAGTATGTCCTAGCTCTGTCTGTTGTCAATTTGCACATTTATCAAACAAGGAAATCTTTATAGAATCTATTTCTGGTCTTTGTGTAGCTTTGTTTCAATAAAGGTTGAAAGCTTTTCAGTTGTGTTCGGGCAGGTGCAGATATCTGAACAAATAGGTAATCTGTCAGCATGTCTCTGAATTAGTCATGAGCTGAAATTTCCTTAACTTAATCACAAAGATACGATAGATCACAGTTTGTGGACAGATTTTGTTTAGGAAAGGGACAGTGTAATTAGTTTTCCTCCTCTTTTTTATTCTCCTTGATGCTCCCCTCAAATAGCTTCCATCATTGCATGACTGGGAGATCAGGAGGAGGAGCCTCATTTTTTTCTTTAAACATTTGGATTTGGTCATCTGAGGTTTGAGGTGGAATTTTCCCCCAAAGTGGCAATGTCATTTTTGGCACAAACATTGATTCAAATCCTGCAAGCCTCGGCGGCGTGATCCAGACCACAATCTTTAGGCAATTAGAAAAAATGTCTTTCCCCCACATGAAAAACTCCACACCTGAGGTGCCAAGCGGCTGACTCGACTGCCCCGGGGATCATCTGAGCACTCAATCATTTTAAACAGCTCCACAGCCGCTGCTCGCAGTCAAGCCAGGAGGATGGCAGCTAGAAGACCAGCTCCTAGAGTTTCAGAGGTGGCCCTCACTGGATTACTGGATGCTGTGGAGGTGATGCAGGCCACAATTTACATATGGGTTTGCAGCAGGCCCTTCTGCATTGTAGATTCTGTGATTCTGTAAGGTGTTGTAAGGGCACAGAGTGGGCCTGGGTGAAGTTAGGCACAGATAGCTGTAATAATAGTTACAATGAAATGTCACAATTACACTTGTCAACTTAATAAAACCTCTTGTTGTTCACAACCTTAAGGTCTCACTGTCTTTGACCCTCCTCCCACCGGGATAGGTCTTCACCCCATCTGGACACAGCTTTTGTCACGGGCCCTCAGTGTAAGGGAAACAGTTAGGCCCACTCAAACTATGAAAAACATGCCTACTGGAAGGACTCTGGCATTAATCAGTGAACCTTAGACCCTCATCTCTAATCCCCCTCAAGCACTATGGGATAAAGAAATGTAGGCCTGACCCTCACTCGCACGTGAGCTGGGGAGTCAGCGTGCTGGCAGCAGACAGACAGGGGTCAGATATAAGCAAAAGCTGAGGAGCATCAGAACATTCCTCAATCAAGTTGTTATCACCCTCCTTCATTGACAGGCTAAGCAGAACTTTCCTCACTGCAAGTTATCATCACCTTCATGTGGGCACTAGGACTCCCCAGGTCCAGCACCCTAAAGACTTTGTTTTCATGTTTACCTCCTCCCATAGTTGCGGAGGGGTCATGAACCTCTTGGGGGCGGGAGTTGTTGGGCTGTCAGACAACATGAAGGCCCTATTGCGGAAAAGGTGCACAAACATTCATGATCATCATCTGGTGGTCACAGACCATTGGGACACTATAGGAGCAGAACCTCTTCCGGTTAATAAACAAGGTTCACTGATACCATGGGGCGTGTAGAGTCACATGAGTGTCATCGATGGCCCCCTGTACCAATGGCATACCAGTGTTGGTGCTGAAACCCCCCAAGCCCCTCATCCTCATGGGCCTGGTCCAGTTGGAAAGTAATGTAGTCTGATACCCTGGTTAAGGATGCATCCGTGACCGGCGAGCAAATGACTGTGAGTTGTCACGCAGGTCATACATTGAGCCCTGGAACAATACCATGGTTTAGAGGTTTAGGGCTGACATTGCTTACAGGCCTTTATACGCAAGGTTCCTGGACAGCCACTCCATGAATTTTAAATGTGCTCTGAATACTTTTTAAAATACACAGCCTGCAGGCATCAGGGCAACTAACACCAGGTACAGGTGCCCGGGAACATCTTAATTGGAAATCTTGCCAGCAAACATACCATTTTTGGCCTCTCATGATATTTTGCAAAATCACGTCCGTGGTATCTTGACTTCTCTGTAAGGAATCATCATTGTCCCAATTGACATCTCATCCATATCAGAGGAAGGGATGAGATGGGGGTGGGGATGTAAAGGGGTAAAAGGAGTGGGGGAAATGGTTAACAACTCACAGTATGCTATACAATATTCCTCCCTGCAATTCTTTTATTTATGCCTGTCAGACACCTCTCAATGGCAAAGATCATGACTTTGCCCGATGGTGTAAAACAGGTGACAGTCTGCTCTGAGCCTGTGTTACATTTTTAAAAGTTCATTAATGGGATATGGGCATTGCTGGCAAGGCCAGCATTTATTGCCCATCCAATCCACATCTCCAAATTGTTCTTCCTTTGGGAGTCATGTTTGAGTGTTCAAAATAAACTTACTACAATTGATGGGTACTCTACAGGCTAGAGAACAAAGTGATCTTTCAATAACACAGGCACTAAACCCTATTGTCTGGCACATGCAATCATCCAACTGGTGATGCTCAGATTCTATTGATTTCTAAGGAATAATTTTGAAACACAGTGCTGCATGGCAGAGCCACTTATTTTCCTTTAAATCCTGTAAATTTTGTACATCAAAGCCAAGTGATACTAATAAAAGTCCTCACATGATCTTCAATATCAGAAAGAAACAAAACAGAAGGATTTCTTCATTTGGTAGTTAAGTGAGAAGTAAAAATGTTACGTCTTAATTATGTTCAATTATCTTCACCTTTCCTGAAAACTCTGACAGTACAGTTCCATGAATGCCAACAACTGGCTGTGAGTATTCCAAGAATCCATTTTCAAATGAGTCCAGTTGTAAAAGTCATCAGGCTATTGCACTGCAGGTGATATGTGATATCACATCCAAGACTGATCTTGTCTCCATCTAAATCTCCCCCAGTAGCAGTCACTGGCTCAGATCAGTTGACACACAATTTGACGAGGACTTGAACATAGGGCCTTCTATTACATTTGGCTCAAAGCTACACCAGGAGGTTTCTTCACCCATCGATAACTTGGGAATCAATGTGAGTTCTTTATGTTAGTCTTTCTTCTCATCGATTCAATGCCAACAGTTTTGTGGACAATTCCAGGGAAAAGTGAAGAGTTGGCAGCATCGTTGTTACACTTAATAAAGTAAAATGTAAAGCAGGAACCGAAGTAATTGGGTTCGATACTTTATATAAGAACATAAGAACATAAGAACTAGGAGCAGGAGTAGGCCATCTGGCCCCTCGAGCCTGCTCCGCCATTCAATGAGATCATGGCTGATCTTTTGTGGACTCAGCTCCACTTTCCGGCCCAAACACCATAACCCTCAATCCCTTTATTCTCCAAAAAACTATCTATCTTTATCTTAAAAACATTTAATGAAGGAGCCTCAACTGCTTCACTGGGCAAGGAATTCCATAGATTCACAACCCTTTGGGTGAAGAAATTCCTCCTAAACTCAGTCCTAAATCTATTTCCCCTTATTTTGAGGCTATGCCTCCTAGTTCTGCTTTCACCCGCCAGTGGAAACAACCTGCCCGCATCTATCCTATCTATTCCCTTCATAATTTTATATGTTTCTATAAGATCCCCCCTCATCCTTCTAAATTCCAACGAGTACAGTCCCAGTCTACTCAACCTCTCCTCGTAATCCAACCCCTTCAGCTCTGGGATTAACCTAGTGAAGCTCCTCTGCACACCCTCCAGCGCCAGTACATCCTTTCTCAGGTAAGGAGACCAAAACTGAACACAATACTCCAGGTGCAGCCTCACTAACACCTTATACAATTGCAGCATAACTTCCCTAGTCTTAAACTCCATCCCTCTAGCAATGAAGGACAACATTCCATTTGCCCTCTTAATCACCTGTTGCACCAGTAATCCAACTTTCTGCAACTCATGCACTAGCACACCCAGGTCTCTCTGCACAGCAGCATGTTTTAATATTTTATCATTTAAATAATAATCCCTTTTGCTGTTATTCCTACCAAAATGGAGAACCTCACATTTGTTAACATTGTATTCCATCTGCCGGACCCCAGCCCATTCACTTAACCTATCCAAATCCCCCTGCAGACTGGTATCCTCTGCACTTGTTGCTTTACCACTCATCTTAGTGTCGTCTGCAAACTTGGACACATTGCCCTTGGTCCCCAACTCCAAATCATCTATGTAAATTGTGGGCCCAACACTGATCCCTGAGGGACACCACTAGCTACTGATTGCCAACCAGAGAAACACCCATTAATCCCCACTCTTTGCTTTCTATTAATTAACCAATCCTCTATCCATGCTACTACTTTACCCTTAATGCCATGCATCTTTATCTTATGCAGCAACCTTTTGTGTGGCATCTTGTCACAGGCTTTCTGGAAATCCAGATATACCACATCCATTGGCTCCCCGTTATCTACCGCACTGGTAATGTCCTCAACAAATTCCACTAAATTAGTTAGGCGCGACCTACCCTTTATGAACCCATGCTGCGTCTGCCCAATGGAACAATTTCCATCCAGATGCCTCGCTATTTCTTCCTTGATGATAGATTCCAGCATCTTCCCTACTACCGTAAGTTAAGCTCACTGGCATATAATTACCTGCTTTCTGCCTACCTCCTTTTTTAAACAGTGGTGTCACATTTGCTAATTTCCAATCCGCCGGGACCACCCCAGAGTCTAGAGAATTTTTGTAAATTATCACTTGCGCATTTGCAATTTCCCTAGCCATCTCTTTTAGCACTTTGGGATGCATTCCATCAGGGCCAGGAGACTTGTCTACCTTTAGCCCCATGAGCTTGCCCATCACTACCTCCTTAGTGATAACAATCATCTCAAGGTCCTCACCTGTCATAGCCTCATTTCCATCAGTCCCTGGCATGTTATTTGTGTCTTCCACTGTGAAGACCGACCCAAAAAGCCTGTTCAGTTCCTCAGCCATTTCCTTATCTCCCATTATTAAATCTCCCTTCTCATCCTCTAAAGGACCAATATTTACCTGAGCCACTCTTTTTTTGTTTTGTATATTTGGAGAAGCAATAATTCAGATCTCAAATCAGGTTTCTACCATACTCGGTTATTGAACTCCACAAATTGGATCTTTTATGAAAATGTGTCTTCTCTTCTCTCTAATTCACAAAACACCACATTTGGCCTATCAAGTCACTTCCTTCCACAACCTATCCACCCACATTGTGAAACTGATTTCCCTTATTTAATCCACTGAGGCAAATTTCTATACAAATATTCTGATTTACAAAATCAACTAAGGAAGACCCCTGACAATTTATTGATATATTTCCAAGATATCCATCATTCAAATCCAAGCTGACTGTCCTTCAAACTACATTTGGCATTGATTGGAAGCTTTCTGTGAATGTGCAGTGTTCATATCCAAATCCTCTTTCATGCTAGTGGATGCCACTTCATCAGCCACATGTTTTGTCTTTCCTATTAAATATGTAATAGCATCCAGATCTGATTTAGAATGCTGTGTATCTCATTTACTCTGGTCACCAGTTCACATGAGGGCATCCTTATTAAATTTTCTAATTTGCAAATAATCATCTCCTCCAAATATTTGTTACAATAAAGAACCCAGAAATCACTGCGGATCTCCATCAAATCCTTTTTCCAGTTACAATAACCTGCTTCCTGTTGGCAAGCCAGTTTTTTTATCCAGCTAATGTATCATTAATTTCTTGTATTTTTACCTTCTCTGGTCATCTCACATATGGAAATAATCCTGTTGAAAATAAAAGTCACTATGCCCATAGTGTCGCTCTCCTCCTCTCGGTTAATTTTCATTTTTGGACTTTTTGCTTTTTATTAAGAGAATTGACCTCTGAGTTTCCTGCATTAAAATATTGGCATCCTGATCTTTGACCAGAGGATTAATTTGTGTAAGGAAGGGGATCCAGTAAAATGTTCATGAAAAAATGAAAGCAAAATAGAAAATGTGAAAAATTATACCACACCCAATGCTATACATATCAATCTTCTCCTTTACCTTTGAATATGTTTTTGTAAGTTGCATGCGTGAGAATTATTTTTAAGTACAAAAGATTGTATTCTGTTTCTTTTAATTTTGGAGTTTTATTTTATGGACAGAAATAGTGTGTTTCTAACTTTTAATTGTGGTGGCTGTGTTTATTTATTCTCCCCGAGTGGACACAGCCTGCATTTTAACTCCAACAATACCAAGACACAATGTTGTGACTGGAAACCACAATGCACCCGATGACAACTTTTCTTATACACTCAAAGATAATTAGAAACTGGCCTGGCAAAAGTCAAAGTACGTTTTGCAGCTTATCTCAAGCCTATTGTCACCTTTAACCATTGAATCCCTACAGTGCAGAAGGAACCATTTGGCCCATCGCGTCTGCATTGAACACTCTGATAGAGCACCCTATCTAGGTCCACTCGCCCATCCTATCCCAGTAACCCCACCTGACCTGCACATCCTTAGACACTTTGTCATTGTTAATCCACCTAACTTGCGAACTTCCGGTGGCAGCCATGTGCGGGTAGGTCGCGTTATTGGCAACTCCCGCCGCTAACGGACTAACGGGCCCTTTCAAGGAGCTTTGGCGGCCCCTTTTTGATGAAAATCGGCAGGCAAACGGCACTAGAAGGCTCCCCACATTAGTTTGCAGAGGGGACCAGGAGCAGGACGGCCAAACAAATGACCACTGAGAAGTGGCAGGAACGGGCACGGGAACAGAAAATGGCGGCCGGCTCGGATCAGACAGCGTGGGCCCAGTGGTCGCGGGAACAGCAGGAGTTCCTCAGAAACTGCTTTGCTGACCTGAAAACGGAGATGCTGGCCCCAATGAAGGCCTCAATGGAGAAAATGGTTGAGGGCCAGAAAATGCAGGAGGAGGCGATCAAGGAGATTGAGAAAAAGGTCTCGGAAAATGAAGATGAGATACTGGGCCTGGCCGTCAGGGTGGAGGCACATGATGCCCTGCATCAGAGGTGGCAGGAGAGGCTGGAAGACCTTGAAAACAGGTCCAGGAGGCAAAACCTGCGAATTCTGGGCCTACCTGAGGGTGCGGAGTGGTCGGACACAAGTGCATTCGTGACCATGTTGCTGGGGACCCTGATAGGGACAGGAACATTTCCTCGGCCTCTGGAACTGGATTGGGCGCACAGAGTCCTTGCAAGGAAGCCCAAAACTAATGAACCGCCGAGGGCTATGGTGGTACGGTTCCACCGCTTCTCAGATAAGGAACGAGACCTGCGATGGGCTAAAATGGAGCGGTGCAGCAGGTGGGAGAACAGCGTAATCCGCATTTACCAGGACCTGGGAGCAGAACTGGCCAAGAGGCGCGCTGGATTCAACCGGGCTAAGGCGGCCCTCCACAGCAAAGGGGTGAAGTTCGGGCTGTTGCATCCGGCGAGGCTGTGGATCACGTATCAGGATCGCCACCATTACTTTGATACACTGGACGAGGGGTGGATTTTTATCAAGCAAGAAAAGTTTTACTCGACCTAAAGGACAGGCACACTGGGACATTACTCTGGTGGGGATGTTAATTGCCGGATAGCCGGAGGAAGCGACATTATGATGTTTCCTCTTATTTCTGTTTGTTCCCTGTTTCTTTGGCCATGTTTTCGGCTTTTGTGGAGCTCGGCCGCAGAGGGAGGAGAGGGGCCCTACACGTAGGGCTGCTGTTCCTTCAGCTGGAGCTGTTTCTTTTTGTGGGGCCGGGTTTGCGCCCGAGGTTTGTTGTTCGTTTCGTTGGGGGGGGGGGGGGAATGTTCTTTGGGGGCTGTTAAAGCAGTTAAGTTGGGCTTTTCACAGGGAGGGAGGAGCCTGGAAAAATGAGGCATCTGAATAATCGGAGACAGAGGAGGGAGCGGCCGGGGTCAGCATGGGTCAGCTGACTCACGGAAGCGTAATGGGGGAGAGCCAGTGTCAAGCGGGTGCTTGACTTGGGGGTTTGGGATCATGGGGCTACTGGGGGGGGGGGGGGGAATGCTGCTTTGCTGACAGAAAAGGAGCCAACATGGGGGAACAGAGGGAGAGTCGGGGGGGGGGCCTCCAATGGGAGGGCTCGAGTAAGCTGGGGATGCGGGCTCGTGGTTGGCCGAAAAAGGGAGATGGCTAGTCGGCAGGGGAGGGCAGGGGGTTAACCCCCATCCAGGCTGATCACGTGGAATGTGCGGGGCCTGAATGGGCCGGTCAAGAGGGCTCGCGTGTTCTCGCATCTAAAGTGGTTAAAGGCAGATGTAGCCATGCTACAGTAGACGCACCTAAAACTTGCGAACCAAATAAGATTGAGAAAAGGGTGGGTGGGCCAGGTGTTCCATTCGGGGCTGGATTCAAAGACCAGAGGAGTAGCAATCCTGGTCAGCAAACGGGTGGCTTTTGAGGCAGGGAGTATTGTGGCTGACAAAGGGGGCAGATACATAATGGTTAGCGGGAGCTGCAGGGGACTCGGGTGGTGCTAGTGAACGTTTACGCCCCGATCTGGGACGACGTGGAATTCATGAGACGCACGCTGGGTAAAATTCCGGACTTAGACTCACACAATCTGATTATGGGGGGTGACTTTAACACAGTTATAGTCCCTGTACTGGACCGGTCAAATCCCAGGTCGGGAAAGCGGCCAGCGGTGGCTAAAGAACTGAGGGGATTCATGGGACAGGTGGGGGGCGTAGACCCATGAAGATTCGCCCGGCCAAGGGCGAAGGAGTTCTCCTTTTTTTCCCACGTCCACAAAGTTTATTCCCGTATAGATTTCTTTGTGATGAGCAGTGCGTTAATCCCTAGGGTGGAGGGGACAGACTACTCGGCCATTACAGTCTCCGACCATGCTCCGCACTGGGTGGATTTGCGTCTTGGGGAGGAGAGAGGTCAGCCCCCACTATGGAGGCTAGGTGTGGGGCTGCTGGCAGATGATGAGGTTTGTGGGCAGATAAGGAGGAACACAAAAAAATTACTTGGAAACTAATGATACGGGGGAGGTAGCGGCGTCCAGGGTATGGGAGCCCCTGAAGGCAGTTATCAGAGGTGAGTTAATCTCTATCAGATCCCATAGAGAGAAGAAAGAAAGAGCGGAGAGAGAAAGGCTAGTAGAGGAGATACTCAGAATAGACAGGAGGTACGTGGAGACCCCCGAGACGGGGCTACTGAAAGAGCGCCGGAGGCTGCAGGCGGAATTCGACCTACTGACCACAGGGAAGGCGGTAGCACAGTTGAGGAAGGCCAAAGAGGCTGTCTACAAATACGGGGAGAAAGAGAGTAGAATGCTGGCGCACCAACTTCGCAAGAGGGAGGTGGCCAGGAAAATTGGGGAAGTGCGGGATAAGGAGGGCAACATGGTCATGGACCCAGAGGGAGTGAACAAAGTCTTTAGAGCATTTTACTGTAAATTGTATGAGTCAGAGCCCCCGCCGGGAGGGGAAGGGATGAAGCAATTCATGGACCAACTTAGGTTTCCAAAGATGGAAGAGGATGTGGTGGAGGGACTGGGGGCCCCGATAGAGCTGGAGGAGATGGTAAAGAGTTTCGGGAACATGCAGTCGGGCAAGGCCCCGGGGCCGGACGGCTATCCTGTAGAATTCTACAAGACATTTTTGGATCTGCTGAGCCCACTCCTGCTAAGGACCTTTTATGAGGCCAAAGAGAGAGGGACCCTCCCCCCAACAATGTCACAGGCTTCGATTTCACTCCTCCTCAAACGAGAGAAAGATCCGCTACAGTGTGGGTCCTATCGACCGATATCGCTCCTGAACGTAGACGCCAAACTGCTGGCCAAGATCTTGGCTGCTAGAATTGAGGACTGTGTCCCTGGGGTGATAGGGGAGGATCAGACAGGCTTCGTCAAGGGCAGGCAATTGAACTCCAATGTACGGAGCCTCCTAAACATCATCATGATGCCCTCAGAGGGAGGGGAGGCAGAAGTAGTGGTGGCGATGGACGCAGAGAAAGCCTTTGACCGGGTGGAATGGGAGTACCTGTGGGAAACGCTAAGAAGGTTCGGACTCGGTGGGGGATCATAGGTTGGGTCCAGCTACTCTGCCAGGCCCCCGCGGCAAGTGTGTGCACGAACAGGGTGAGGTCGGAATACTTTAGGCTCCATCGGGGGACGAGGCAAGGGTGCCCCCTCCCCCCGTTATTATTCACCCTTGCGATAGAGCCGTTGGCCATAGCGCTGCTGGCTTCAAAGAACCGGCAGGGGTTGGTTCGGTGAGTCGGGAGGAGCATCAGGTCTCGCTCTATGCGGATGATCTGCTCCTGTACGAACCCACTAGAGGGGATGGGGGAGGTCATGCAGATTTTGAGGGACTTTGGCAATTTCTCGGGGTACAAATTAAACGAGAAGAAAAGCGAGATGTTCGTGATCCAAGCTAAAGGGCAGGAGAAGAGACTGGGAGAGCTTCCGCGTAGGATGGTCAAGAAGAGCTTTCCGTACCTAGGGATACAGGTGGCTCGAAAGTGGGATGCCCTCCAAGCTTAATTTTTCTCGGCTGGTAGAGCAGATGGAGGGGGACTTCAAAAGGTGGGACACGCTCCCGCTATCTCTAGCGGGGAGGGTGCAGACCGTTAAGATGACGGTCCTCCCCAGATTCCTGTTTGTCTTCCAGTGTCTTCCCATCATCATCCCTCAGTCCTTCTTTAAGTGGGGGAACAAGATCATCTTGGGAGCTACTATTGAGCGGCTAACATAGCCATGATTAGGAAATGGGTATTGGGGGAGGGGTCGACGTGGGAGCGATTAGAGGCAGCCTCATGCAAAGGTACCAGCCTAGGGGCACTTATAACGGCACCTCTGTCGTTCACCTGCTGAAGGTAATGGTATTTTCCATGTCTCGCTGCCCATGCTGCTGGTAAACCTGCTGTGGCATGGTGGCATAGTGATTATCACAGCTGCCTCACAGCGCTAGGGTCCCGGGTTCGATTCCGACCTTAGGTGACTGTCTGTGTGAAGTTTGCATGTTCTCCCTGTGTCTGCGTGGGTTTCCTCCGGGTGCTTAGGTTTTCTCCCACAGTCCAAAGATGTGCAAGTTAGTGGATTGGCCATGGCAAATTACCCCTTAGTGTCCAAAGATGTGTAGGTTAGGTTATGGGGATGGGGCAGGGGAGTGGTCATGGGTGGGGTGCTCTATCAGAGGGTCGGTGAGAGACTTGATGGGCCGAGTGGCCTCCTTCGGCACTGTAGTGATTCTATGAAACCTACACAATCTGTGCAGGTGGTGAGCGGGTTTGGAAAGTCCCAGCCTAGGTGTGGGACTTGTTTTTTAGACAGACTGTGGACATACTCTGGTATCTGCTTAACACTTATTAGCACTACTTAGGCATGATTCCAAGCTCTCTGTATCTGGGGGAGAGTGAGGGAGTCTAACACATGACTGATTAGTGTCAGTGGTACATCACCATCTAAAACATCATACGTTAGCATAGCGTATCTGTTAACCCTTTATACTATGACATGTTTTTTACAGCTCACTGAAACCCTTGTTTTAATCATGCATCTGTCTTCATCCTCTTTACAGCCTGCCTACTGAAACCTCTGTTTGACTGCATCTCTGGCAACTGAAGGATATTCATACATTTACATCCTTCTTAAAGAAGATAAGGTTCCCTTAGTCAATATTGAAAACAAAGGCCTGCCTAATAAAGTTTCCATTAAGTACGTAAATAGGAGCACAACATGCCTGCATGAAATTGAGATAAGGCTGCTTATAGCAGTGTTTCTCAAACTTTTTTTCCGGGGACCCATTTTCTCCAACTGGCCAACCTTTGGGACCCACGGCGGCCGATCTTCGGGACCCACGCCAGCGAACCTTCGCGACCCACGCCGGCCGACCTTCACGACCCACCATTTTCTCTTACCTTGTTTGCTGCTGACAAAATGGAGGAATCGCAATCATGCCCAATGCACATGATGGTGACGTTTGGGGGCCATGACCTGCACTCTTCCTCCCTCAGGCAGGAAGATTACCTAGCATTTTTTTTAGAATCTTCTGCATCTCCGATTGCGCAAATTTGCGATCTTCAGCCGCAGCAGTCGGCTTTTATATTCAATTTTTATTTATTTTTTGTAAGTTGGAACAATGTTGTTGTACGGCACGTTTAATCAAAGAGCCCAAAGCCCATGTCATTGTCAGACTCTTCAGATTCTGCCTGTTTCAGCTCTTCCTTTTCACTTCAGCAGCAACAGCGGCCTTTTTAACCATATAAAAAATATGCGGCCGCACTGTGCATAGTTTTGCGCACGTGCCTCGATGATCGGGTACGCATGTGCAGTGCGGCCGCATTTGTTTATATGTTCGTGGCCGCTCGCAGCCAGCATAGTTGCTATGGCTGCTGCGGCTGCTGCATGCGGATTTGCGCGATCGGGAGCGTCGCGACGGACGGCTCCCTGACCCTCCTGACACTCGCCCGCAAATCACCTGCGGGTCGCGCCCCCGACTTTGACAATGCCTGGCTTTTGGAACCCTCCTATTTGCAGTTTTCAACAATGAGTGTGTGGAGTGCACGTTTGTATCAAGCAATGAGCAGCCAATCCACACAGGACCCAGGATTGTTGTTTTGTTTGTGGGTTGGAGTTTGTACAAGTGGATTAACTATTCCTTGTGGAGCACCATCATCTGTTAGCATTGTTCTTGGGTCAGTTGGAGCTAGATGCACCTTGGTCTAAATCTGGAGTTCTGTTTTATTTATTAATTCATGGGATGTGAGTATTGCTGGCAAGGCCAACATTTGTCACCCATCCCTAATTGCCTTTGATTTGTGTGATGTAGCCACCTAAAATGGCTGATTCCCGATTAATTTGGCCAAACCCCGATGTAAAATGGCGAACTGAAAAGGCTGATGGGAAAATCAGCCAACAGGACTCAAACGGACAGCTGCAGACAGAGCAGTGTATTCGGCTCTGGGGAAGTCGGCCCAGACCGATACCTGCAACCATTAACAGCACATCAACCCAGCCATCTGCAGTTTAATCGGCTATCCCCGGGAACAATTGCAACATATTAGCAATTGAATGCCGATCCAGACCTCTCGGCACCAGCAGTGGCCGAGACAAAGAAAGGTGGACGACCACCCCCCGATCAAGGAATCGCCCCATTATTGAAGCATATCAAACCCAGTGATTGGGACCAAGTCCAATCACTTGGGACCAGGGTCAAGGTACGCCCCGAGAGGCGGGAAGCCCCTGGGAACTATAAAGATAGGGGCCAAGTTCAGATCGACCCTTCTTCTCCTACTCGCAACCTTCGAGACCCTTCGACGAAAGAACAAGTAAGTCTTACTCCAGCGATCGCTACCAGATAGGTGTTCCAGACTATCGACCCATACCAGCCTTTTTGAATCCCGCAGGCCAGACCCAATTCGATAAGCCATTTGTTTCCCTGACCAGGTGGGCCATCGCCAAAGTTAAGTATTGGCCTTTAGTGGTAGGTAATAGTCTAGAGGTAGGATTATTGTATAAGTATTTATTGCTGTATATAATAAATGATCGCTGATTTAACATTTACTAAGCAGTGTGCTGTATTATTAATCATTACTTGAGCTTGAACCACGTGACGGTATCAGAAAGATATCTGGCGACTCGTGAGCAAAGGTGACAGAATTAGAGCTAATAAAACTAAGGCTAATAAGAGCAACAGTGACTTGTTAGGGCCACTTATGAGGACAGTTAAGAGTCAACCACATTGCTTTAGGATGGGGTCTGGAGTCATGTGTAGGCCTGGCCAGGTAGAGATGGCAGATTTCTTTCCCTAAAGGGGCATTAGTGACAATCGACAGCAGTTTCATCGTACTAGCTTTATATTACGGATTTATTCACTCCAATTAATTAACTTATTAATTAATTAAGTTATTAATTCAAATTCCGCCAGAACCTGGGCCTCTGGATTATTAATACAGTGACACTACCACTATGTCACAATCTCCCCATAGTAGTCAGCTACTAGTGGGTAGGTGTCATGTTCTTCCTGTGGTCCATGATGGTTTGCTCTCCTTTCATTTCTCTTCACCCAAAGTTCTGGATTTTGGGGCATTCTGTTGTGGGAAACACTATGGGTATAGGAGCCATGTGGAAGGATGATCCTTACTGTAGAAAGCATGAGGTATATGAATAGTTGTCAGGAGTGAAGAAACATGAACAATATCAGCTGCACTAACTTTATGGACAGGCATAATGTACACTCAACGGTAATGAGACGGTTAATGGAAAATGGAACACATGCCATCGCGGTGTCATTACTTCTTCAATAAATTCTCCCACCCATTTTAGGGGCAGTGCTTACAGTTGCAGCAAGAATTGTAAAATTGAGAAAACAAAAAAATTGAGTGGAGAGATGATGTAACAATTTCACCAAATGATTGTGCAGAAAAAGCCAAGACAATGCAGACTTATGGAAAGGAAAATTAAAAGAAATAAACACAATTTCCTGCTCTGTATATGGTTATTTGAGAAAGTCATTCAAATTCAATTTCAGTAATTGAGAGAGGTTTTGGTATGAAGTCCTACTGTACATGATTTTACTATTTGAATTATGTCATCGGATGGTAGAATTTGGATTTTCCTTCTCTATTTCTCAGATGGTAAATTCAATACTCAGCTTGGTCAATGAAGAAGACACCACCAAGCAAAACGTTTTCCTGCGGTAAAAGAGAGGAAAGTGGTGGGCAGATTATCCCGGACTACTTGTAGAATGTTGACAGAGCTGAACTCATGGAGTCTTGGCAACAAACCAGTCACTTGCTCTCTTCATGCATGGCATGCAAAAGAAAATCTGCGTCGAAAAACATCCAAAATATGGGATATGAAAAATTGGAAAGTCTTAGGTTTCGGAAATGTTTGTAACGAGTAGGGGTTCAAATGGGTTTACACCCTCCTCCTTCCCCTCGTCAGGCTTTGCACCAATAGGGGTTTTCCTGCCTGCCATCTTAAATGCTTTAAAATGGTTAGGATTCATGTTGACTGCGTTTGCCAAGGTATCAGAGGTAATTGTTACCAAATCAGGAGAAAAGAGAGAGAGGAACACACAAGTTTGAAAGAAAACAACCACAATAAAACTGAAAGAAATGTCACGAAGAGAAATGTAAAATATGGACAAAAATAGAGACAAAAAATGGAATAAGACAAATTGAGAGAAGCACTGACATAGCTAACACAACCAAGAGTGTTTTATACCACCAATGTTGCACCACTGTCCTTGAATTCAAGCCATTCGCATATTTTCCCCAAATCAGAAACTTCCCAATTTTGTTCCCATTGCCAATCGCTTGCTCTACCTGGCTCCTCATCGAGAATGTACGACTTACAGTCCTTACCTTCCACTAGAAAGTTGGGCCTCAATTGCAACTGAAAAAGAATTCCCCCTCAAAAAAAACTTCAAGTTGGACAACTCATACAGCAGGTTTCAGAAAGTGTGTCATGTTGTACTGGAAACATTGTTTGATCCACACTGGTTGTGCACAAAGGTATTAATAATAATCTTTATTACTGTCACAAGTAGGCTTACATTAACACTGCAATGAAGTTACTGTGAAAATCCCCGAGTACGGCGCCTGTTCAGGTACACTGAGGGAGAATTCAGAATGTCCATTTCACCCAACAAGCACATCTTTCAGGACTCGTGGGAGGAAACCGGACACACCCGGAGGAAACCCACGCAGACACGGGAAGAATGTGCACACAGTGACCCAAGCTGGAATCGGCCTGGCGCTGTGATGCAACAGTGCTAACCACTGTGCTATCATGCCACCCTATGGCGGTGCTCAATTTACTTTTCATTTTTTCGACAAATTTTGTATAAGGGGCTGTCCAAGTTAAAACAAAGGGTTTGGGCTTCAGCTTTACATACGCACTACTACTTGACAGGAGTCCACCTCTGAACACCTGCAGACTAAGGACGTCACAAATAGACAGGGTGCTGATTCATTTCCTGTTGCTCTAAGCAAGCAGTTAGTGCTGAAGCTAGTGGTTAGAGAAGCCCAGCATTGTTTTAATGGGTGTATCTGAAATTTCCTGAACATGGGTGTAGTGGTTTTATTGTATCTTCAAACATGGGCCATACAGATGAGATTTTTGAGGAAAGCTTAAGATTATATGGAAAAACGAACAGCTGTATGTGACAGATAAGAACTGGAACAGGAAGTAGTGGCCAAGGGACTTTTAGCTTAATCAATCCCACAAGTCATTTCTCTGGCATCCAGGAAACTGCAACAAAGAATTGTCATATCAATTTACCACAAAGGAAGTTCATATTTTTCTCAGGAAAACTATTGCATTCATAAAACTGTTTATGTTTTTGTTTTCTGATCCAATTTGGAGCACTTCAAAAGAAAATAACTTATGCAGTAATTTGGCCATATTTGTAATTAAATGTATTTTTAACAGGCAGTGGGACCGATATTTGTGCACCCTATTATTCTGCAGTCAGCCTACATTTGCACTCCCTCATGTAAGCCCTTTTATACCCTTTTTTTAAACCATTGTCGTTATTCATTCTGAAACTTATTTCCAGTATTATCATTATCATCAATGGCAGATTGCCTTCCTGAGTAAACTCTCATCCTTATTCTTAAATTCCCAACAGCTCAATCCTCCCCAATATACTCTCCTCCAGCGGCACAACTCCATTGCACCTACCCCTCCCCCCACTCCAACCCATGCTTCCCATTGCCTAAGTCCTAAACACTGGAGTTCCCTTCCTAAATCTCTGTCTCTCGGCCTCCTTTACACCCTTTAAGACACTCCTTGAAACAACCTTTTTGACACCACTTTCAAGTCATCTGCCCAAATATCTGCTTAGGTAGCACAATGTCAAATTTTGCTTGCTCCTGTAAAATGCAGTGGAACGTTATATTATGTCAAAGGCACCAAATGCATCACTACTTGTTTCGAGAGGTAAGTATTGATCAGGGTCCATGCTTCTGGTTAATATTCAACAACTTCCATTGCAAGGACACACACATTTAGGTATCCTCTAGAACAGTCCACACTTGGTTCTGGTCCTCTGGGATTGGTGAATGGTCTGTCAATGCTCACTGTCAAAACTCAAGACTTGAATAATGGGTCCTTGAGCAAGGCACCAGAGGGCATCAGGCGCATATGCAGAGGAAGCCAAAAGTAAGGAGAGAATAACTTCAGGAGGGAAGGGGAGAATGTTCTGTTGAGAAACCAAAAGAAAACACATTAAAAAAATATAAAACAACAAACACATGCTTTTCATAGTCTGTGTTGATAACAAAAGTGGTTGTAATTCTTTGTCTAATGTCAGTAAGAGTGTACAGCAAGATCTATTCCTGAAAGAATAAATAGGGTGCACTTAGATACACCATGAACTGTAGAAGGATTTAGAATCACTGCCAACGCAGCCTTGCTAACAGCGGTTAACATGGTGGAGGTGACTTGCTAACATGGCTGCAGTATTCAACTTCTAAGAAACAAATGGTAATTCTTAAGAACATTTGTGGTTTCAACTTTGAGGGCATAATATTTACTGTGATATATGAGCTGGAATTCTCCGGTCATTGGGATTCTCTGTTCCCCCTGGCAGTACCTTCCCGCCCGGCATGGGGAGTCTTCAATGGGAAACTCCATTGACAAGTGGCGGGAGTAGAGAATGCCAGCGACAGCGAACGGAGTGCTGCCAAGAAACACGCAGTTGGTGGAGCGGAGAATCCTGCCCATTGAAGTTTAAATCTCCTACAAGTAAGGCAAGTTAGTATACAAGACTCGTTGGATTGAGAATCAATGTAAACACATTCTCCTCTCCTTAATTCACAGCCTACCACCACTGTTATTTGGCCCATCAAATTTCCCAGCCACCTCAAAATACAAACATGTACCAAGGGCCAGATTTCTGTTATTCAGATGTGTAATTTGGGTATTCTCTCAACTTGGTTTAAAGGGCGCTGTTAGACCAAAGTTTTTCTCTGGGGAGGAAGGGATGGGATGGAGTTGGGCCTGACAAAGCCAAAGCCTATCCTAAGCGGTCAAGGGGAAGGGCGAGTGCAAAGTGGGCTGGTTAGAAGGTCAGCCGCGGATCTCTGGGACTTGGTCCCAGTTATCTTGGAAGCTGTTTAAGCCTCCATCCCTCACCCTCCCTCATCTCCACTAACAGCACTAAGATCCTGCACGGACTAGCTGGCAGATGTGTTCGCGGACATCTTTAACCTGTCCCTATTCTGCTCTGAGGTCCCCACATGCTTCAAGAAGACCACCAACATACCGGTGCCAAAGAAAAACCAGGCAATGTGCCTCAATGACTACCATCTGGTGGCCCTGACTTCAGTCATAATGAAGTGCCTTGATCCAGAATGCCTTGATCCACTTCAATACGCATACCGCCGCAACCGGTCCACAGCAGACGCCTTCTCCCTGGCCCGACACTCATCCCGAGAGCATCTTGACAAGAATGACTCCTACATCAGACTCCTATTTATTGACTACAGCTCCGCCTTCAACACCATAATCCCAGCCAAGCTCATATCAAAGCTCCAAAATCTAGGACTTGGCTCCTCACTCTGCAACTGGATCCTCGACTTTCTAACCCACAGACCACAATCAGTAAGAATAAACAACACCTCCTCCACAATAGTACTCAATACCAGGGCCCCGCAAGACTGCATACTTAGCCCCCTACGAGACTCCCTGTACACACACGACTGCGTGGCAAAATTTGGTTCCAACTCCATCTACAAGTTTGCTGACGATACGACCATAGTGGGCCGGCTCTCGAATAACGACGAGTCAGAATACAGGAGGGAGATTGAAAACCTAGTAGAGTGGTGAGGCGACAACAATCTATCTCTCAACGCCAGCAAAACTAAAGAGCTGGTCATTGACTTCAGGAAGCAAAGTACTGTACACATCCCTGTCAGCATCAATAGGGCCGAGGTGGAGATGGTTAGCAGTTTCAAATTCTTAGGGGTGCACATCTCCAAAAATCTGTCCTGGTCCACCCACTACCACCCAGAAAGCACAACAGCGACTATTCTTCCTCAGGAAATTCCGCATGTCCACATTAACTCTTACCAACTTTTACAGATGCACTGATCCTATCTGGCTGCATCACAGCCTGGTATGGCAACTGCTCAGCCCAAGACCGCAAGAAACTTCAGAGAGTTGTGAACACAGCCCAGTCCATCACACAAACCTGCCTCCTATCCATTGACTCCATCTACACCTCCCGCTGCCTGGGGAAAGCGGGCAGCATAATCAAAGACCCCTCCCACCCAGCCTACTCACTTTTCCAACTTCTCCCATCGGGCAGGAGGTACAAAAGTATGAGAACACGCACGAATAGACTCAAAAACAGCTTCTTCCCCGCTGTTACCAGACTCTTAAACGATGTTTTTATGGACTGACCTGATTAACACTACACCCCTGTATGCTTTACCCGATGCTGGTGTTATCTTGTTACATTGTGTACCTTGTGTTGCCCTATTATGTATTATATTTTATTTCCTTTTCTTTTCATGTACTTAATGATCTGTTGAGCTGCTTGCAGAAAAATACTTTTCACTGTACCTTGGTACACGTGACAATAAACAAACAAATCCAATCCAATCCAATCTCCCATCCACTGGCACTCCGCTGTGTACACTCATGATTCCTCCATGTCAACTGATGCCCCCCCACCCACCTCCTGCCCCGGCATTCAACCCCATGCCACCCCATAGTCACTCAACCAGTATTCACCATGGACAGACCTCAGGAGCCAGGTGGAAATTAAAAACAGAAAACTTCTAACAATATAGAAATACTCTCACTCATACAGACTTGATAGTGAAAATAACTCAGTTTCATGAAACCCATTGAAAGCTTTTAAATGTAAAGTAGTTAATCCATTTTAAAAATAAACAAACTTCTATTCAGAGCCTGCACCAAAGACAGATAATTCTTTAATACTTTCTTTAAGCTGTCAATCACACAGTTAACTCAGAAACCCTTGCTGAGATAATTGTAACTTAGCCAAGCATTCATAATGAGATAATAATAGCCCTTGGGAAATGGCAACAAATACACTTCCTTTCCCTTTCATGCATGAAACCTTTCAGCAGTTTCAATAAAGTTTTTTTCGAACCGACACTAAATGATCTGTCAAAGCAGTCCAGCAGAGGTTTTTTTTAAAATCAAATTGACAGCTTCCGTCTGATTTCCTCATGTTTAAAGAGCCAAAGATTTAACAAACCTCAGACCATGACAGTTAAACAGAGGCTATCCGCCCTTCATGAGTACTCATGGCAATTCTATCAATTTGTGACTACTACACTACCATTTAAGGCCTTGGGATCAGCCGAAATGTGGACTGTTTTAATAATAATAATAATAATAATCTTTATTATTGTCACAAGTAGGCTTACTTACACTGCAATGAAGTTACTGTGAAAATCCTCTAGTCACCACACTCCTGCGTCTGTTCGGGTACACTGAGGGATAATTCAGAATATCCAATTCACCTAACAAGCGTGTTTTTCAGGACTTGTGGGAGGAAACTGCTGTGCAGAGGGACCAGGGTGTGCTGGTGCACGAGTCGCAAAAAGTTGGTGTGCAGGTGCAACAGGTGATTAAGAAGGCTAATCGAGTTTTGTCTTTCATTGCTAGAGGGATGGAGTTCAAGACTAGGGAGGTTATGCTGCAATTGTATAGGGTGTTGGTGAGGCCACATCTGGAGTATTGTGTTCAGTTTTGGTCTCCTTACCTGAGAAAGGACATATTGGCACTGGAGGGAGTGCAGAGGAGATTCACTAGGTTGATCCCAGAGTTGAGGGGATTAGATTATGACGAGAGGTTGAGTAGACTGGGACTGTACTCATTGGAGTTTAGAAGGATGCGGGGGGATCTTATTGAAACATATAAAATTGTTATAACCTGCCTACTTACCATTGGCTGGGGACTAATGACTATCCCACAATCCTGTGGGAGTATGAGCTTCCCCAATGAGGGGGGCGGAGAAACCACTAGTAAACTCCTAGTATAAATAAAGCTGGCCAGTTCACGAACCAGCAGGAAGAAGTATGTAGCAAGGGATGTTACTGCTACTGTTATGTATATATGTTATAGTAAATAAATGTTATTACTTTGTATCCTTAAAACCCGTGCTGGATTCTTCGTGGCCCTTACAAAAAAAATTATGAAGGGAATAGATAGGATAGATGCGGGAAACCTTGTTTCCACAGGTTGGGGAAAGCAGAACTAGGGGGCATAGCCTCAAAATAAGGGGAAGTAGATTTAGGACGGAGTGTAGGAGGAACTTCTTCGCCCAAAGGGTTGTGAATCTCTGGAATTCCTTGCCCAGTGAAGCAGTTGAGGCTCCTTCTTTAAACGTTTTTAAGAAAAAGATAGATACCTTTCTAAAGAATAAAGGGATTCGGGGATATGGTGTACGGGCCGGAGAGTGGAGCTGAGTCCACAAAGATCAGCCATGATCTCATTGAATGGCGGAGCAGGCTCGAGGGGCCAGATGGCCTACTCCTGCTCCTAGTTCTTATGTTCTTATGAAACCGGAGCACCCGGACGAAACCCACGCAGACACGGGGAGAACGTGCAGACTCCGCACAGACAGTGACCTAACCTGGGAATCGAACCTGGGACGCTTGTGCTGCGAAGCAAAAGTGCTAACCACTGTGTTACTAAGCACTAAGTGCAACTGGCCCTGATGAGTTTGGATTTCTGGTTGATGTGATTTATGCCCCTCTTTCTTTTCCCCAGTGGCAAAAATTGGATCTGTTGTAAATGGGGCCTGCATACTGCCATTTGTAAAGGTCTCCAGAGTCAATCTGACTGGGAAAAATCCAGTCCTTAGTCTGAGTTAGAATTTACTTCCATACAAACTTCTCGAGATCTGAAAACCCCATTACAATATGAGGTACCAATTTTTCAAAAATATCACTCACCTTCTTTTGATTGAGGAACCGCAAATTTCACTTTGACTCTCCCTAATGGGATGTGGTCATAGTGGCAAAATAACAGTGCAGAGGGTGATTTCATGGTATTCATTGAAAGATATAAGGTGTGATTTACCGGCTGCATCCCGTTGGAATAGAGACAGGATGTGGACGGCAGATCAGAAGAGGTCTCTGCAGGGATCCCCGGCAGTCGTTACACCTCGCGTGATGCCATCGCGATCTGGATCCCGTCCAGGCTTGCAGAGCTAAGTGAGTTTAAAAGTTCCCTTAACTCTGCAACAAAACCTGTAGAACCAGCTCTCGGTATCTACAGGTTTTGTTGCAGAGACCCTAGCTGGGCGCCATTTCGCACTCGTCCTCCCAAAAGGGAACCAGGCGGAACAGCGTTTGGGGAATCTCCCATGTGGTTGGTATCTGGGTGGTTGCTATCTCCTGGATGGTTGTTACCTGGGCAGTGTGGCACCCTGGCACTGTTGATGCCAGCGGAGCATCATGACACTGTCAGCTTGGCACGCTGGCACCCACATGCCAGCATGGCACTGCCAGGGTTTCGGACTGACAGTGCCAAGCTACCTATCCAGGTGGCATTTTGCCCACACTCGGGATCGGACCCGGGGGTGCCCTGCCCGTATGATGTGGAAAGTGAGGGGCTTGACCATCTCCCCAACAGGCGAATTGAGGTATTGGGGGGATTGCATTGGGGGGGCGGGGGGGGGGGGGGGGGGAGGCGATAGATCGGGGCGATCTGTTCCTGCACTGAGGAGTGGAGCTCATTGGAGCTCCTCAGTGCAGCAAATTAGCTAAGTGCGGCCTCGGGGGGCATTCCCTGTCGGGGCCCGAAAACAGAGTGCCGTCAGATAGCGGAATGACCCTTCTAATCCCGCCCCAAATCGGCTTTGTTTTTAAATCGGGTCCACAGAAAAGATTATTTTTGGCTCTGTTTAAATCGTCAATGTTTTAAAAGGACATATATCTCTTGTCAAATTAAGAAAATTAACCATTTTATTCAACTGAAAAATTGCTTACTTTGTGTTTACATTTTTAACTCATAATTGTGTTGGCTACAGTCCTGAGATTTATAGATATGACTCACGGGTTGCTGTGTATTTGGTGAAGACAGCGGCCTGGATTCAACGTCATGATGCTGGAAACGCAAATCACGATCGGGCAGAGAATTGGGGCGGGATTCTCCGAGTCTCCGCGCCGAAAACCCGCTTGGCACGGGGGCGGGGAATGGGGCATCAGACCCATGATCGGGTCCAACGCCTTCCCGCGATTCTCCGTGGAGCAATAGTCCCGCGCGCGCGTTCGAGGCGGTGTCGGTCGTGGGCCATTGAAAAAGGCCCCGGCAGCGATTTCGGCTAGCAGCTGGCCGAGTTCCCGCCGGCGTGGTTCACTCATGGTTCCACCCGGCGGGCACTCGGAGTGGCGGCTGATGGGGGGGATCCGTCACCAGGGGAGGGTGGGGGCCTCCAAGACGACCAGGCTCACGTTCGGGGACCACCGGTCGGCAAGCACGCGCGGTCTGAGGGGGCCTATATTGTTGGGGCCGGCTTGCTGTGTGGGTCCGCCATGTTGCATGGGGCGGCCGCCTGCGTGCATGCAGGGGACCGCGCCTGGAGGTGCAGGGCCCCGTATCGGCAGCCGGAGCTGCGTGGATTACTCCGGGGCCCTGCAAGCCCCCTTCGAAACGGAGAATCACTCTGGAACTTTCTCACTTTCTCCAGGAAAGTCCAGAGTGATTCGCACCCGTTTTCTCGCGGGCGTGGGGCAGAGCCCCATTTTTAGAGAATACCGCCTCAGGTGTCCGGCTGAAATCGATGATCACGCCGTGAGCCGAACAGACCACTAAGCTCCGGCCCCCCCCACTGGTGGTGCAAACGGGATATGCACCCTGTGCCGGCGACAGCATGCAAAACCGGCATTTGGGTGCATTTAGATTTCATTATCGGGCCTGACCCAGAATGCTCTGCGACTCCGGGATTCTCTGCGCCTCTCAGGCTGCTGAGGGAGAGAGGGAGAGAGAGGTAAGAAAAGTTCTAACAATGTTAGAAATGGTAGCACTTGCTGGGGGATGACTGCCAGGGCTGGATAGTGTAGCTGGGAGTGACTTGCTGTCATATCAGTGGTTTGGGGGTGTCCCCCTCGGGATCGGGGTGGCCAGACACTGACCACCATTGTTGCAGTATTTATTTAATAGCAACCATCTGGTACAGGTCACAGGCCCCTGGCTGTTCACCCAGCTGGCTGCTCACCGTATCCTGTACATGTTCACACAGCCTCTGGTCATTTAGGAGCCCATCCAGGCAGCCTCCCTGGACACCCTCAGACTCCAGCTGACTCATCACTGGGATGGGCGTGGCCAAGCTCAATCAGCAGCACATCAGGTGCTGCCGCTCCTCAGCTCACTCATCAGGAGTGCCAGCCCCACTGCCGGGGAAGCAGGGGAATAGCAGAGCTCACCCCAAACAGGGTGCCTCTGGCACCCTCCCTGGTACACTGCCCCTCTCAGGGCATAGGCCTCACCAGTGACACTATCAGCTAGCCCACCACGCAGGACCACCAGCTGTCTCCAAGCTCTGCCTGCCTCCCCCCGCTCCCATCCAATCTGCCCCCGGGTCACATCCTGTGTGTCACCCCCAGAACCCACATCACACTGCAGCTACTCTCCCAGGAGACGCACACTTCCCTGCCTCACCCCCATCTGTAGGACCTGCCCACACACAAGCCTCTAAGGTGATTGGCGGCACATAATAACCCCCTCCACCACACAACCAGGTGCCACCCTGCTGGCGGGATAACAAATGGCCCAATCAATAAGGACACCCACAGTAGACCCCACTGGGGAAACTGGACAGGGGCAGCAGAGCCTATCGCTGACATGGGTTGCGGCAGCCACCTGTATCCCTGTGGACAGGGACGAGGGTTGAGGATAGAGGCTCTCCGGTGCCACTCACTGCTGGAGACAGGCGTGCACTGTAGAAGGCCACATGTCTCTCATGATATCCACATCAGCATATCATGGTGCAATCACACACACACTGATGGACAGGTAGTTGGACCAACCAACACACACACAACATCGCAGCCAATCACCAGTGAGAGCACACGCACTATAAAACAGGGACCACAGTTCCCGCTCATTCTACCAGGAGATAGCTCAGAGCACAGAGCTCACAGCGTGCCACTCAGACATAGTCCATGTGCTGAGTGCCTCACCAAGATAGTGATAGGGCTGAGTCCACAGGTTAGCTGGTGAAGCACGAACCTCAGCCAGCAGTTAGTCGTTGTTATTGTTTAAGACAATAAAACAGAGTTGTACCATCTACAGCCGTGTTGGATCATTTGTGCATCGGAACACCCAACACAACAATGTGAGGACATGGCTGAGGGGGGTGTCGAGATCGAGGGGGGTATGCAGAGGATGGAGCTGAAGAGCAACTCAGGGTCACCGTGTAGCCTGTTGAAATTGGATGGGCAAGGGAATACTCATCTTGCTAACATGTCTTCTCTATTTCCCCATGCAGAGAATAAATTTAGCAGTACAATCCGGAATGCTATCCATCTATCTGGCCCCAGCTGCTCTTTACGGATGCAAGCACAGGACTAACTCAGAGAGGACCCTGCACAACAGGAGCCTGCCCCAGAAGAGCAGGGGCCTGCCGATGAGGCAGGAGCGCCGGCTGTCCAACAGGCTGAGGGAGGTGGCATCAGACCACGTTTATCCTGTTGACGCCTGTCCTTCGAGGGCTTGTCGGGCCGCTCACGTCGCTGAAGACTTCAGCTAACCAGGGAGATCATACCACATCTGTGCCAGATAATGGCGCATCTGGACCTGTGGGCATTTGGAGGAGGACACCTATTCCTGGTGGCTGTAAAAGTGATGGACCCCTGAACTTTTTTGCCACGGTGTCTTTCCAGGAGTCGAGTTGGGACCTGTATGGGATCTCGCAGACATTGGCACACAGGTGAACACGGATGGTCCTATATGCCCGGGCAGCAGACTTTATGACTTGAAATGGAAACTAAGCCCACCAGGATACCCGGGCAGAAGGATTCACTGTCATCGCTGGCATGCCCCAGGTCCAAGGAGTTATAGATGGGACACATGTCCTCCTACGAGCACCTGCTCATGAGGGGCTTCCCTTCATCAATAGGGAGGGCTTCCACACTCCCAAATGTGAAGTTTGTGTGTGACCACTAGCTGCACATCATGCACGTCTGTGCCCTATTCCCGGGCAGTATGCACTACTCGTGCGTCCTGGCTCATTCTCGGTTCCTGGCACCTTCGAGGCGCTCTCTCGGGGTAAGGGGTTGGCTCATGGTGACAAAGGTTATCCACTGCAGTCTTGGCTAATGACTCCTGTCCAGAGACCACACCAACACAGGGAACTGTTATGACGATGCCCATGTAGCAACCAGGAACGTCATTGAGTGGTGCATCGGCATCCTAAAGATGTGATTCCGATGCCTGGACCACTCTGGTGGGGTCTCCAATGAAGTCCAGGAAGGTCTCATGTGGTAATACCAGGTATTGCGGTACCTGAGAGGTGGATGACCATTGGTTAGACCCAGGAGTCTACCATTGGCTGATGTACATAGCTCCGCCCTGAGAGGCAGAGTATAAGAACCGCTGCCGTCCCAGCAGCCTTCACTTTCTGTATCGAAGCTGCTGGGGAGGAGTTCTAGCAGATTAAAGCCTTCAGTTATGAGTCACTTCATCTTGAGAATAATTGATTGCGCATCAATTTAATCTGCTACAACTTCAGTTGGAAGGATGGATCTCCGTATCAAACCGGAGTGCCTTCAGCTGAGCCCCCACGCAGACAACTCTGCTGCTATTTTCAAACATTGGCTGGCATGCTTTAAGGGCTACCTCAACACGGCCGCCGACACCCCCACAGAAGGACAAAAGATGCATCTCCTACGCTCAAGGGTCAGCCCTGGGATCTACCCTCTTATCGAGGAGGCGGGGAATTATGCTGCAGCGATCGAGCTGCTAGAAGGACATTATATCCGCCCTGTGAACCAGGTCTACGCTCGTCACCTGCTGGCGTCTAGGAGGCAAAGCCCCGAGGAAACGTTGGAAGACTTCTACCGGGCGCTGCTGGTGCTGGGCCAAAACTGTGGCTGCCCGCCAGTTTCGGGGAGCGAGCACACGGAACTTTTGATCAGGGATGCTTTCGTGGCAGGTATGACCTCCCCCGCTATCCGCCGAAGGCTCCTAGAAATGGACACTCTGGGACTTACAGAGGCACGGGCCCTGGCAGGGTCCATGGACGTTGCCTATAAAAACGCGCTGTCCTTTGCACCCAAACAGCCGACTACATGCTGCCCAACCAGAACTCTCAATTACTTCAGCTGGCCTCGGTGACTCTGGACCAGAGTTGGCCCTGGACGCTTGCAACAGCTACAACGACGATCTCCATCAACGGCCATGAGACGTCGTGTTTAATTGACTCTGGGAGCACGGAAAGCTTTGTTCACCCCGACAGGGTAAGGCGCTGTTCTCTTGTCACCCATCCCATAAACCAGAGGATCTCCCTGGCCTCCAGGCCACACTCGGTGGAGATAAAGGGGTTCTGCCTAGCGAACCTCACTGTCCAAGGCAGGGAATTCAGCAATTTCCACCTGTACGTCCTGCCACACCTCTGCGCAGCCACCCTCCTTGGGCTGGATTTCCAGTGCCATTTGCAAAGCCTGACTTTTAAATTCGGCGGCCCTATACCCCCCTTTACTGTCTGCGGCCTCGCGACCCTCAAGGTCGACCCGCCTTCCCTGTTTGCGAACCTCACCCCGGATTGCAAACCCGTCGCCACCAGGAGCAGACGGTACAGTGCCCAGGACCGTACCTTTATCAGGTCGGAGGTCCAAAGGTTGCTGAGGGAAGGGGTCATCGAAGCGAGCATCAGTCCCTGGAGAGCTCAAGTAGTGGTGGTAAAGACCGGGGAGAAACATAGGATGGTCATTGACTACCGTCAGACCATCAAAAGGTTTACCCAGCTGGATGCGTACCCTCTCCCCCGTATAGCCGACCTGGTGAACAGGATCGCGCAATACAAGGTTTTCTCCACGGTGGATCTCAAGTCTGCCTACCACCAGCTACCCCTCCGTAATGGTGACCGCCAGTAGTACACTGCCTTCGAAGCAAATGGGCGGCTCTATCACTTTTTAAGGGTTCCCTTCGGTGTTACGGACGGGGTCTCGGTCTTCCAGCGAGAGATGGACCGAATGGTTGACCGGTACGGCTTACGCGCAACGTTCCCGTATCTGGATAACTCCACCATCTGCGGCCATGACCAGCAGGACCACGACACCAACCTCCACAAATTTCTCCAGACCGCGTAAATCCTTAACCTGACATACAATAAGGATAAATGCGTGTTTAGCACCGACCGTCTAGCCATTCTGGGCTACGTAGTGCGAAGTGGAGTCATAGGCCCCGACCCTGAGCGCATGCGCCCCCTCATGGAGTTCCCCCTCCCCCACTGCCCCAAGGCCCTAAAGCGCTGCCTCGGGTTCTTCAGCTATTATGCACAGTGGGTCCCCAACTACGCAGACAAAGCCCGTCCCCTGATCCAGTCCACAACCTTCCCCCTGTCCAGGCCTTCAGCCGCATCAAAGCAGACATCGCAAAAGCCACGATGCGCGCCATCGACGAGTCCCTCCCCTTCCAGGTCAAGAGCGATGCGTCCGACGTAGCTCTGGCGGCCACCCTCAAACAAGCAGGCAGGCCTGTGGCTTTCTTCTCCCGTACCCTCCATGCTTCCGAAATTCTCCACTCCTCGGTCGAAAAGGAGGCCCAAGCCATAGTAGAAGCTGTGCGACACTGGAGGATAGAACTCTCCACCTACAATTACGAGATCTTGTACCGTCCGAGAAAGCTAAACGAGCCGTCCGATGCCCTGTTCCGCGGCACAAGTGCCACCGCACAAGTGGACCGCCTCCGATCCCTCCACGAGGACCTCTGCCACCCGGGGGGGGTCACTCGTTTTTTTCATTTTATCAAGACCCGCAACCTGCCCTACTCCATCGAGGAGGTCTGGACAGTCACAGGGACTGCCAAATCTGCGCGGAGTGCAAACCGCACTCTTACCGGCCAGAGAGAGCGCACCTGATAAAGGCTTCCCGTCCCTTTGAACGCCTCAGCATGGATTTCGAAGGCACCCTCCCCACCACCGACCACAACACGTACTTCCTTAACGTGATTGACGCGTACTCCCGGTTCCCATTCGCCATCCCCTGCCCGGACATGACCGCAACCACCGTCATCAAGGCCCTCCAGGGTATCTTTACACTGTTCGGTTTCCCCGCATACATTCATAGTGATAGGGGTCCTCCTTTATGAGTGATGAACTGCGTCAATTCCTGCTCAGCAAGGGCATCGCCTCGAGCAAGACGACAAGTTAGAATCCCTGGGGAAACGGGCAGGTAGCGAGGGAGAACGGAACGGTCTGGAAGACCGTCCTGCTGGCCCTACAGTCCAGGAATCTCCCAGTCTCCCGCTGGCAGGAAGTCCTCCCGGTGGCCCTCCACTCCATCCGGTCACTGCTCTGTACAACCAGACATCAGACATCTCATGAACGTCTCCTTGTTTTCCCCAGGAAGTCCTCCTCTGGGACCTCGCTCCCAACCTGGCTAGTGACACCCGGACCCATCATGCTTCAGAAACATGTGAGGGCGCACAAGTCGGCCCCGTTGGTCGAGAGGGTCCACCTGCTGCATGCCAACCCCCAGTATGCCTACGTAGCGTTCCCTGACGGCCGCCAAGACACAGTCTCCCTTCGGGACCTGGCGCCCGCCGGAACCCCGTGCGCACCCAAACTATTGCCCCCACCCCCACCCTCCCCACAGCACCTAACTGGAGGGTCAGTACTCCCGCCGCTCCTGCCTAGGCCTGGACACACACCGACGCCCCCTATAGGCGCTTTCCTTCACCGTCCACCTTTTGCCCCAACAGCGCCGCCTAGGGGTGACGAAGCTCCTGGGAGGACGACATCATGCTCCCGGAGTCGCTACCGCCAGGACCCCCATCAGAATCACCGGCGAAGCCCAGACGCTCCAAAAAGATGACCAGGCCACCCAATCAACTGATTGCAGCACTATGAACACTTTGTTAATACCCTCGACATCACGGTACCTCCATACCTGGTCATAACATGCAAAAGGCGACTATTAACGCTGGCCATCACCCCGCCGGGCTTTTTTAAACAGGGGTTGAATGTGCTAATATCAGGTGTTACGGTACCTGAGAGGTGGATGACCATGGTTAGACCCAGGAGTCTACCATTGGCTGATGTACATAGCTCCGCCCTGAGAGGCGGAGTATAAGAACCGGTGCCGTCCCAGCAGCCTTCACTTTCTGTATCGAATCTGCTGGGGAAGAGTTCTAGCAGATTAAAACCTTCAGTTATGAATCACTTCGTCTTCAGAGTAATTGATTGCGCATCATCTCACACATTGTTGTGGTCTGCTGTGCCCTCCACAACATCACGCAGAAGGGGGCATGCTGGCGGAGAAGGGCGAACACCAGGCCTTATTGGATGAGGAGGATAGGGAAGATGGGCAGGGAGAACAGGGCATGTAACCTGAGCTGGCATGGCAGGCTGCCCAACATGTGCTCCAGGACTGCCGGACATGGGACAACCTCATCACCTCCAGCATCACCAACTAGGGGGCCTGGCCACTGGCAGCACCGCCCACCCTGTTCCACCTCTCCGTACTCCCCCATACCCACACCCACATCCTCCCATGTCTCTCCTCCCTTCACTCCACCCTCCCCCAATCCAGCTCCCCCACCCCTCAGATGGCCCTACCAGCATCACTACAGGCAGTCTCAGTGGGTCTTGTCCAGGGGACCAAGGATGATGATGACTCGAGTGAGATGGGCTGTGGTGCTGATCATCGTTTGACAAAGTCAGACTCCTGCCTTTGGGATCCCATTCCACTGTCCACCGGGGTTTCCCTGCATGAGTGCTGGCCACTCCATCTCTCAGGCCCATATATCTCCAGGGGGTGGGGTGAATGGGGGGGTGGTTATGTGGTTGATGAGCAGTGATGGGTAGCTCACTGGATAAGCTGTCCAACATGGCATCCTTACACTTCTGGCCTTGTTCCCTGCCGTCTATGAGGATGACCCCAGGTGGAACGTCCAATTGTCCTGGGGACCCAGCCCGTGACGTCCACCAACATCCACAGCAGCAACCTCCCACACCCACCGCACCCTCTATACCCAGCCCATCCCTCTCACCCTTCAACACAGGATTGAGGCAAGTCGCGATATTGGTGCAAAGATGTTTAATTTTGACTATTTACAGTATTGTGCCCTGACCTTTGACTCTAACCAATGTCAGGTGGGGGGGGGGGATTCAAAAGCACTGAGGTGTTCCAGAACCTTCCCTACGGGGGCACTGAAATGGGCCCCATCACTTCCTCCTCACTCGGGGTGATTGATGGCCCACAGGCTACTCCATGGGATACAGTGAGGCCGGAGTGAGTTTCTGACACTTGTCACCTTGCGCTGCTAGTCCAGGAGGCCTGCTCTTGTCTCAACCAGGATCTCGATGTCCTCAACCATGAAGCACAAAGACTGGGAAATGTCCCTCAGCGAATGTGACATGTTCGTCTGTTTCTGGTCCAGGTCAATCATCTCCCGGTCAATGCTTTTGACGCTCTCAGCGGTGACCATTTGTGACTGGGCCGAGGTCTGGAGCACCACAGCAATGTTCATGTGGGTCTGGTACATGGCTGCATGTCCTGAGCCACAGCCTCAACCACACAGTGTGACCTGAACCTTGGACGTCTTGACTCATGGCTGTGACTTTTTCACCCAAGGCTTCCATCGCGGATGCCACCCATTCAGTGTTGGCCTGCATACCACACTTTGTCGGCACAATCCCCTGCACCTGGAGGCAGTTGGGCGTCTCCAACTCATCACCTGTAACAGTTGGACGTCTCCAACCTCATCACCTGTAACACCCAAACGTCGGGTGAGCGCACCTCGGTCTAGGATGCGGTGGAGGAGAGAAATGAAAATGAAATGAAAATCGCTTATTGTCACAAGTAGGCTTCAAATGAAGTTACTGTGAAAAGCCCCTAGTCGCCACATTCCGGCGCCTGTTCGGGGAAGCTGGTACCGGAATTAAACCGTGCTGCTGGCCTGCCTGGGTCTGCTTTCAAAGCCAGCGATTTGACCCTGTGCTAAACCAGCCCCCAGAGGTGGGACACCCTCTTCCCCAGGATGGGCAGGAGGCTACCGCCCACTGACGTCAACCGAGCATGGGCAGAGGTGGCAGAGGCACCCAGTGCGGTGGCCCTAACCAGGCAGACAGGCATGCAGTGCCAGAAGAAGATGAATGATCTCCTCAGCTTGTGTGAGTTACCACCTATGTGCCCATGGCTTCACTCCCATCCCTCAGTCCCCACACCACCCCCCCTCACCCTGCTCCCCCCGAGGCCATCTAAACCTATCAGCATGTCCAGCACCTGTCCTCTTTGGTCAGGTGCCTTGCACACACAGGCCACCAGCTACAGATCTCCTGTGTAAACAACGTCGAAGTGTCTCACCGTGTCCTATATTTGACCCCTAGGATAAGACAGGCCATAACCGTCGCAAGCAGGAGAAGACCGGAGGGGATCCGCCGGACCGCAGGGTGCTCACCGGAGCTGAGCAGAGGGCAATGGAGCTAGCGGGGAGGTGGGAGAGAGGGGTATCTCCCAGGCAGAGGTCAGCATGGGACAACCAAGTTAGTCCCTAATTCAAAATGATGTCCCCATAACATGTGAGTCACCCCCTACCCACATTGCTCCTTCCCGAGATCTCACCAGTGTCTTGTCTTTTCTCTTGCAGGATCACCCATCAGACCAGGCCGGCCAATCCAGGGCACCCCGCCCCCGGCCACAACCCCAGCACACCCCAGAGGATGCATTTGGGGAAGACACCAACATCTCGGCACTGCATTCATCTTCCACCATCCCAGATACTATCATCTCAGTCGGTGATTTTAGTGAAGAGGCTCCTGGGCCACCATCTGACACACACGTCACACTGCTGCCGCACATCAGGTGGAGGTAGGAACTCCCTCGGGAGCAGGTAGACAGTGGAACTGCCTGATCCCAGGAATTAGCTGTAGTCCAGTCAGATATCGCGCTTCTGGAAAAATTAATCCCATCACTGGTGGAGATACAGATGCAGAGCCAGGATCTACAGCAGGGGGTGTCAGCAACTTTCCAGCACCTGCAGGTGCAGTTGGAGACATCTAGCTAGGTGAACGGGGGCCTCTCTCCTCGGTGCCACCTGCCTGGTTGGAATGAGAGTGTGTGGGGAGTGGAGTGCTTATAAGCAGCTCCAGTTCGTCAGACTCTGCAAACCAATTCCGGCCCTAGCGGATCTGACGCAGGCGCTAATGTGAATTGCACTAGGCACGCGTGAGCAGAGTGCTGGCCCATTGGCATGTCCTGAATTGCTCAGGAACTAGCTCCACCAGCAGGAACGTGGAAATCCTGCAATTCAGTCCTCGCATCAACACTTAAGTCTCTCAAACAGAGAATTCCGCCCACCATCTAGGCAAGCCTACTTACCTCCCTCTCCTCAAGCACTGTCCCCTTCCTTACAAAACAGCCACAGTACATTCTTTGGTTTATACACCCGACTCAGTAATCAAATGCCCCATACTTCTGCTGCTTTTCCTGTCCTCTCCCTGATCCCACACTTCCATTAACTCCATGTTTGAAACTCTCCAAAATCAACTTTCTAGCATTGCCACAGCAGTGAAACAGCCCGATTCAAAGTCAGAAATAAATTCCTCTGCATTTGTGAAAGTGACACATTATCTCGCCTCATCCTTCCAAATGTCTCTGCAGCCTTTGACACTCTCAACCACACCAGCCTCTTCAATGATCAGTGGGACAGTATTTGATTGAGGGTGGGGCTAAGTATTAGGTGGATGAGTGGAGTTCAGAGAGGAAAAAGGAGGAAAACTAGAAAGGCAGAGAAACTGATAGGGTACAGACAGGTAAATAAGCATGAACACCAGCACATTCCTTTCTTAATGCAGTTGGCATATTTGTTGTTTAACAGATCCCTCATATGATCTGCATCACTAACAGTTGGAAGTCTTTACAATAGAACTTTAATAGGGAATCGCTGTGAAATTCTCCTCTGATTAGAGTGGGTTTTTCACATTCAGATCTTCCCAGGGAAGACCCCTGGTCACGAGTTTCAATTTCAGCTTTTCTATCTGTCAAATAAACTGGAAAGTCCAGCCATTTTTTTAACCTAGGACAGAACACGGTGAGAGATTTTCTTCTCTAGTTTTTGTGCTCTGTGGGATCCAAGACACAGCTATTCTTGTTGCACAGGACACAATTTTGATTCCTCAGCACCTCAGTTTCCAGTTGATCCACTTCTGAATCTTGAAAGCACCTCTTTTTTCTTGCTGCCTGACAGCTTGTTATTTGGTACTCAGTGTCCTGTTCGCCTGCATCTCACAGGAACCCTTACCGTGATCTAGGGCAATCACTTTGCTAGCAACTAATTTGCATGTGTAAACTGATTGTATTTACCTTTGTTTGGCTTAAGTATTGGCAGTAATTGAAAATAATGGATTTGCATCATCGCTATAATTCAGCACACAATGCAAAATTTACAGCCACAAACACCAGACCCCCTCACTTGTAATGAACTCTCCATGGGAGATGAACAATCTATAACAGAAAATTATAACAGATTCTTCGATTTATGTAAAGGTGTTCAAGATTGAAATATAGAAAAAAAAACTGAGGTCTGTTGAATCAACATATTTAATATAAAAATGTGGCAATATTCAGCAACAATGTATGGATAAAATTAATGAATGTAGAATGGGGTCAACTTCATGAATGAATAAGAAAAATGAATATGCAGCAGAAAACATATTTCAGCTTCAAGGTTTTTAAAGTATTCAATATTTTGGGGGATACAACATACGGCCAGTGCTGCTATTTATGTGGAACTATTTTCAGTACTACAATGTTAAAGGTCAAGCAAATACTGATTATTCCAACAGATTTGCTTCACTCTCACCTTGTGACGATATAACTACAGAAAGGTAGAAGGATTGCATCATGCAAAGTTGGGTTCAGAATGATGCAGGTAGCTCTATCTTTTTTCTTCATTCCACAGAGCACAACCACTACAGATACTGGTATGGCTCACAGAGCGATGGGGAGTCCCTAGGGTTTCGAGTGACAGTCCTCTTTTTTGTAAAGATGAAAAGCTTATGATTGAAAGAAAACTGTGCAGCAACTAGGCATTAGATAGAAAACATGTAAAAGGGAGTTTAAAATTTGCTGGCTCATACCACTTCTCAGGAAAGCAAAAATATGACTAATACTGTGTGTAATTTATTTATACATTTGGCATAAAATTACCGTTTTCCATAGATATTCTTGCATTAAACTTCAATTCATATTTCCCATGGTCAGGTCTAAGGCTTGCAGATGGTTCTACTTTTCACTATCATACAAAGAGCACTTGAATTATTAATGCCTTATATTTTAGTATGTGTATCTCGTTGCATGTTTTATTTTTGACTGTATTTGAAGGCACACCTTGAAATTATTGGTCACTGAAACATATTTCTACCACAGATCGTTTGTATGGTTCTTGTCTACAGCAAAAACAGTTTCTTCAAGCTACATACCAATTATATTGGCAAACCCTGGGCAATTATCTTTTGTGCCTTTATGGTGTACTGCATGTCATGACAAACCTTGGAAAGGAAGACAACTGCAGTTTTACACACCATTGAGAGTTCCATCCAATTATACCGCATGCTTTCCATTTGCAACTGATCAGAGTAGCAACAAAACTTGAACACCAAGAATAAATGGGGGCATTAGAAGAGGTGACCAAGGACATGGTTAAATAGGTAGCTTTTGAGAAATCACTTGAATATATTCAAAAGAACTGGAAGCAGTTCTAAGGTCTAAGGTTCGAACAATTGAATCCCCAGACACCAATGGTGGAACAGGAAGCAGAAGGTGAATGCTAGAGTTAAGAGAAACAAAGCGATTGTGGTAAGAGTGGGTGAAAACAACAAAGGTGAGGCCCTGGAGGAACTTGCAGCTTCGGATGAAGATTTAGATAAGATGTCGAGCCTTTACTGGCCCTTCATACATTCAAAACAGCAACTTCGAGGAACAATAGGGGTGACTCCATGATGCAGCAGTTTTAGTATGAAGCACAGGTTTTACACCTTGAGAAAATCACCGGAGCGTGTCTCAAGAAAATCATAGTTGTGCAGTTGTGATTTTTCATCCATTACGATCAATAGATGGAAAATCGCAAGCTGAATGTCTGCGATTTTTTTCAAGATGAATTTAGTGGAAGCACTCCTGCGGACCAAGAGCAGCGAATCATGAAATCACCCCGTTGTATCCTGTTTCAGGATGTTAATCTGAGCATCATTGAGATCTGAGAGATATTGCAGGCCTCGTCAAAAAGAAAAAAGAGGCATTTGTCAGGGCTAGAAGGCTGGGAACAGACAAAGCCTGTGTGGAATATAAGGAAAGTAGGAAGGGATTTAAGCAAGGAGTCAGGAGGGCTAAAAGGGGTCACAAAACGTTATTGGCAAATAGCGTTAAGGAAAATCCCAAGGCTTTTTACACGTACATAAAAAGCAAGAGGGTAGCCAGGGAAAGGGTTGGCCCACTGAAGGACAGGGGAGGGAAACTATGTGTGGAGCCAGAGGAAATGGGCAAGGTATTAAATGAATACTTTGCATCAGTATTCACCAAAGAAAAGGAATTGGTGGATGTTGAGTCTGGAGAAGGATGTGTAAATAGCCTGGGTCACATTGAGATCCAAAAAGACGAGGTATTGGGCATCTTGAAAAACATTAAGGTGGGTAAGTCCGCAGGGCCTGATGGGATCTACCCCAGAATAGAGGCAAGTGAGGAAATTGCTGAGGCCTTGACAGAAATCTTTGGATCCTCACTGTCTTCAGATGATGTCCCGGAGGACTTGAGAATAGCCAATGTTGTTCCTTTGTTTAAGAAGGGTAGCAAGGATAATCCAGGGAACTACAGGCTGGTGAGCCTTATGGCAGTGGTAGGGAAATTACTGGAGAGAATTCTTCGAGACAGGATCTACTCCCATTTGGAAGCAAGTGGTCGTGTTAGCAAGAGGCAGCACGGTTTTGTGAAGGGAAGGTCACAAAGATGATTAATGCAGGTAGGGCAGTAGATGTTGTCTACATGGACTTCAGTAAGGCCTTTGACAAGGTCCCTCATGGCAGTCTGGTACAAAAGGTGAAGTCACACAGGATCAGAGGTGAGTTCGCAAGATGGATACAGAACTGGCTAGATCATAGAAGGCAGAGAGTAGCAATGGAAGGATGCTTTTCTGATTGGAGGGCTGTGACTCGTGGTGTTCCGCAGGGGTCAGTGCTGGGACCTTTGCTGTTCGTAGTATATATAAATGATTTGGAGGAAAATGTAACTGGTCTGATTAGTAAGTTTGCGGACGACACAAAGGTTGGTGGAATTGCGGATAGCGATGGGGACTGTCAGAGGATACAGCAGGGTTTAGATCATTTGGAGACTTGGGCGGCGAGATGGCAGATGGAGTTTAATCAGGACAAATGTGAGGTAATGCATTTTGGAAGATCCAATACAGGTAGGGATTATACATGAATGGTAGAACCCTCAAGAGTATTGACAGTCAGAGAGATCTTGGTGTACAGGTTCACAGGTCACTGAAAGGGGCAACACAGGTGGAGAAGGTAGTCAAGAAGGCATCTGGCATGCTTGCCTTCATTGGCCGGGGCATTGAGTATAAAAATTGGCAAGTCATGTGGCAGCTGTATAGAACCTTAGTTAAGCCACACTTGGAGTATAATGTTCAATTCTGGTCGCCACACTACCAGAAGATGTGGAGGCTTTAGAGAGGGTGCAGAAGGGATTTACCAGGATGTTGCCTGGTATGGAGGGCATTAGCTATGAGGTGAGGTTGAATAAACTTGGTTTGTTGTCACTGGAACGGCGAAGGTTGAGGGGCGATCTGATAGAGGTCTGCAAAATTATGAGGGGCATAGACAGAGTGGATAGTCAGAGACTTTTTCACAGGGTGGAGGGGTCAATTACCAGGGGGCATCGGTTTAAGGTGCGAGGGGCAAGGTTTAGAGGAGATCTACGAGGTAAGTCTTTTTTACACAGAGGGTAGTGGGTGCCTGGAATTCGTTGCCGGAGGAGGTGGTGGAAGCAGGGACGATAGTGACGTTTAAGGGGCATCTAGACAAATACATGAATAGGATGGGAATAGAGGGATATGGACCCCAGAAGTGTAGAAGATTTTAGTTTAGTTGGGCAGCATGGTCGCCGCAGGCTTGGAGGGCCGAAGGGCCTGTTCCTGTGCTGTACTTTTCTTTGTTCATCTATATGAAAGGAGATCGGATGCCAAGTGATTCTGTTATGTGAGTTCCACAAGCATCAATATTCACAATGTGAATTCTTTCCAGTCTAAATATCCAATACATGATTATGGGAATTGATTTTTTGTTAATATTTTTATTCAAATTTTCAACATTTTTACAATACACTACCCCTCCCCTCCCCGCTCCCCCCAAAATCGCCCCCAACTCCACATGTAGAAACTTGGACGTGGTGCTGACCCCCAATATTTCTCCAACTCCGGGCAAGACCAGAATACATGGACATGATTGGCTGGGTCCCTTCCACACCGCTTGTAATTATGCCCCACACCTTCAAACTGCCGGCCGCCTTTGTTAAGTCCCTATACAACACTTTCAATTGAATCAACCCTAGCCTCGCACACAAGGTCGAGGAATTGACCCTTCGCAGAACTTCGCGCCATAATCCTTCATCCAGACCCATCCCCAACTCTTCCTCCCTTTTGGCCTTAATCCCTTACATGAACTCCTTATCCTCCTCCATAATCCTGCTGTAGATCGCTAAAATGATCCCACTCAACAATCCCCCCCGGCGGGAGATCGGAGAATCCCGCCCCACAAGTCCAAACCTCTCAGCGCAATAGCCAAGGGCTCAATCGCCAAGGCGAACAGAAGAGGGGACATGGGGTATCCCTGTCTCGTTCCCCGGAATAGTGGGAACAATCCCAAATCCGTATCATTCGTTTGCACACATGCTGTCGGATCCTTGTAGAACAATTTCACCCATGCCACAAACGTAGGCCCCAACTTCTCCAACACTGCAAAGCGATAACTATTCCACTCTGTCAAATGCCTTCTCTGCATCTAAAGCCACCACCACTTCTAACTCCCTTCCCTCTGCCGGAGAAAGCATCATGTTCAGCAGCTGCCGCACATTCAAAGATAGCTGCCTACCCTTTATGAATCCCGTCTGATCCTCCCCCACCAGCTTCCGAAGACACGCCTCCATCCTCACCACCAACAGGTGCCGGGATTTAGATATTTCAGTAAGCTCAGGGAAGGTGGTAAAAGAGGGGGAGGGGTGGCATTGTTAGTCAAGGACAGTATTATGGTGGCAGAAAGGACGTTTGATGAGGACTCGTCTACTGAGGTAGTATGGGCTGAGGTTAGAAACAGGAAAGGAGAGGTCACCCTGTTAGGGGTTTTCTATAGGCCTCCGAAAAGTTCCAGAGATGTAGAGGAGAGGATTGCAAAGATGATTCTGGATAGGAGCAAAAGCAACAGGGTAGTTGTTATGGGGGACTTTAACTTTCCAAGTATTGACTGGAAACACTGTAGTTCGAGTACATTAGATGGGTCCGTTTTTGTCCAATGTGTGCAGGAGGGCTTCCTGACACAGTATGTAGATAGGGCAACGAGAGGCGAGGCCGTATTGGATTTGGTACTGGGTAATGAACCAGGACAGGTGTTAGATTTGGAGGTAGGTGAGCACTTTGGTGATAGTGACCACAATTTGATTACGTTTACTTTAGTGATGGAAAGGGATAGGTATATACCGCAGGGCAAGAGTTATATCTGGGGGAAAGGCAATTATGATGCGGTGAGGCAAGACTTAGGATACATCGGATGGAGAGGAAAACTGCAGGGGATGGGCACAATGGAAATGTGGAGCTTGTTCAAGGAACAGCTACTGCGTGTCCTTGATAAGTATGTACCTGTCAGGCAGGGAGGAAGTGGTCGAATGAGGGAACCGTGGTTTACTAAAGCAGTCAAAACACTTGTCAAGAGGAAGAAGGAGACTTATGTAAAGATGAGACATGAAGGTTCAGTTAGGGCGCTCGAGAGTTACAAGTTAGTTAGGAAGGACCTAAAGAGAGAGCTAAGAAGAGCCAGGAGGGGACATGAGAAGTCTTTGGCAGGTAGGATCAAGGATAACCCTAAAGCTTTCAACAGCTATGTCAGGAATAAAAGAATGATTAGGGTAAGAGTAGGTCCAGTCAAGGACAGTAGTGGGAAGTTGTGCTTGGAGTCCGAGGAGATAGGAGAGGTGCTAAATGAATATTTTTCGTCAGTATTCACACAGGAAAAAGATAATGTTGGCGAGGAGAATACTGAGATTCAGGCTACTAGTCTAGAAGGGCTTGAGGTTCATAAGGAGGTGTTAGCAATTCTGGAAAGGGTGAAAATAGATAAGTCACCTGGGCTGGATGGGATTTATCCTAGGATTCTCTGGGAAGCTAGGGAAGAGATTGCTGAGCCTTTGGCCTTGATCTTTGACTGGAGGATAGCAAATGTTGTCCCCTTGTTCAAGAAGGGGAGTAGAGATAACCCCGGTAACTATAGACCAGTGAGCCTTACTTCTGTTGTGGGAAAAATCTTGGAAAGGTTTATAAGAGATAGGATGTATAATCATCTGGAAAGGAATAATTTGATTAGAGATAGTCAACACGGTTTTGTGAAGGGTAGGTCGTGCCTCACAAACCTTATAGAGTTCTTTGAGAAGGTGACCAAACAGGTGGATGAGGGTAAAGCAGGTGTATATGGATTTCAGTAAAGCGTTTGATAAGGTTCCCCATGGTAGGCTACTGCAGAAAATACGGAGGCATGGGATTCAGGGTGATTTAGCAGTTTGGATCAGAAATTGGCTTGCTGGAAGATGGGAAATGTTCAGACTGGAGTCCAGTTACTAGTGGTGTACCACAAGGATCTGTTTTGGGGCCACTGCTGTTTGTCATTTTTATAAATGACCTGGAGGAGGGCGTAGAAGGATGGGTGAGTAAATTTGCAGATGACACTAAAGTCGGTAGAGTTGTGGACAGTGCGGAAGGATGTTACAAGTTACAGAGGGACATAGATAAGCTGTAGCGCTGGACTGAGAGGTGGCAAATGGAGTTTAATGCAGAAAAGTGTAAGGTGATTCATTTTGGAAGGAATAACAGGAAGACTGAGTACTGGGCTAATGTAAAGATTCTTGGCAGCGTGGATGAGCAGAGAGATCTCGGTGTCCATGTACATAGATCCCTGAAAGTTGCCACCCAGGTTGAGAGGGTTGTTAAGAAGGCATACGGTGTGTTAGCTTTTATTTTATTGGTAGAGGGATTGAGTTTAGAAGCCATGAGGTCATGTTGCAGCTATACAACACTCTGGTGCGGCCGCATTTGGAGTATTGCGTGCAATTCTGGTCGCCGCATTATTGGAAGGATGTGGAAGCATTGGAAAGGGTGCAGAGGAGATTTACCAGAATGTTGCCTGGTATGGAGGGAAGATCTTATGAGGAAAGGCTGAGGGACTTGAGGCTGTTTTCGTTAGAGAGAAGAAGGTTAAGAGGTGACTTAATTGAGGCATACAAGATGATCAGAGGATTGGATAAGGTGGACAGTGAGAGCCTTTTTCCTCAGATGGTGATGTCTAGCACGAGGGGACATAGCTTTAAATTGAGGGGAGATAGATATAGGACAGATGTCAGAGGTAGGTTCTTTACTCAGAGAGTAGTAAGGGCGTGGAATGCCCTGCCTGCAACAGTAGTGGACTCGCCACCACGAAGGGCATTCAAATGGTCATTGGATAGACATATGGACAATAAGGGAATAGTGTAGATGGGCTTTAGAGTGGTTTCACAGGTCGGCGCAACATCGAGGGCCGAAGGGCCTGTACTGCGCTGTAATGTTCTATGTTCTATGTTCTAACACCTTCACCAGTATCACGGCATCCACGTTCAGTAGAGAAATGGACCTGTATGACCCGCAACCACCGGATCCTCCTGCTTAAGCAACAATGAAATGGATGCCTACCTCATTGTCTCCTGTCTCCTGCAATCCTCCCTTTACCGATCCTCCCTTTACCATTGCGACAAACATTTCCACAGGGCAGCACAATGACACAGTGGTTAACACTGCTGTCTCACGGCACCGAGGTCCCAGGTTCAATCTAGGTTCTGGGTCACTGTCCGTGTGGAGTTTGCACATTCTCCCTGTGATTGTGAGGGTTTCGCTCCCACAACCCAAACATGTGTAGGGTAGGGGGACTGGCTACGCTAAATTGCCCCTTAATTGGAAAAAATTAATTGGGTACTCTAAATTTATTTTTAAAAACATTTCCACCATCAGCGACTCCAACTCCACAGGGAACCCATCTGATCCCGGTGCCTTGCCCGACTGCATCTTCCTATCGCTGCATGCACTTCTTCTACACCCAATGGTTCCTTCAACCTGGCCCTCTCCTCCTCTCCCATGTCCAGCCACTCCAGTCGCTCCAGAAACTCTCTCATCTACATCTCATCCTCCAGTGATTCTGACTTATATAAACCCCTATACAAGTCCTCAAACACCTTATTCACTCTGGCAACACCACTACCCCACCTGTTCCATCCCTATTCCCCAGGATCTCCCTCGCTGCTGCCTGCCGACGGAGCTGACCCACCAGCAATCGACTGACCTCATCATACTCATACACAATCCCCCTGCTCGCCTCAACTGCCAAATCGCCCTCCCCATGGACAGGAGATTAAACTTTGCCTGCAACTTCCTCCTCACCAATGGCCCCAGCCCCGGATCCTCCGCATATTTTCCATCAATCTCCAATATCTCCTCTATCAGCTATTGCCACTCCTCCTTATGCATTTTCACCTTGAATGAGATGACCTCACCCCTCACTACTGCCTTTAACGCCTCCCAAACCACCAGCGTAGAGATCTCCCCACATTGGGGAAACTTCACATGCACCACAATCACCTTCCCCAACTTGATACAAAAGTTCAGGTCTGCTGACAAACCCACACCTAGCCTCCATGCCGGCCTCTGGGCTGGACCCTTCTTCAAGACCACATCCACCCAGTGCAGGGCATGGACTGTCTGACATCACGATCGGCGAGTACTCTGCCTTCTTTAGCCCAGCTAGCAGCAACTTCCCCACCACGAAAAAGCCGATCCTCGTGTATACCTTATGGACCGGTGAAAAGAACAAATACTCCCTATCCCGTGGGTGCAGACACCTCCATGGATCCACCCCTCCCCAAAGGGACCAGCGAGCGTGGCTGGGACCTGTCCACCTTCGGGTCCAACACCATATTCCAATCATCCCCAATATCAACTGATGAGCACTGTTATAACCTGCCTACTTACGATTGGCTGGGGACTAATGACTATCCCACAATCCTATGGGAGTATTAACTTCCCCAATGAGGGGGGCGGAGAAACTCCTAGTATAAATAAGCTGGCCAGTTCAGGAACCAGCAGGAAGGAGAAGGTAGCAAGGGAAGTTACTGCTACTGTTATGTATATATTGTTATAGTAAATAAACGTTATTATTTTGTATCCTTAAAACTCGTGCTGGATTCTTCGTGGCCCTTACAAAAAGCACCCAGGCCGCTAACATCTTCCACACAAACCCAGTGTCATCCCAGTTTGAGGTATAAACACTAACCAACACCACCAGCCACCCTTCCAATGCACCAGTCACTATCACGTATCTGCCCGCCTGGTCTACCACCACCCTGTCCAGTTGGAACCTCACCCGTTTACCCATCAGTATCACCACCCGGGGGCCCCTACTGTCGAAGCCGGAATGGAACACCTGGCTCACCCAGCCCTGCCTTAGCCTCATCTGGACCTTTACCCAGACAGGTATCCTGTAACAGCACCATGTCCGGTTTCAAGCCCTTTAAATGCGAGAAAACTGAGCTCTCTTCACCTGTGCTCCCCCAACCTTTGCACGTTCCATGTCACCACTCTGACAGGGGTCTCTCACTCCCCCCCCCTTCCTATCCACCATGATCATCCTCCCAAACCCGCCTAGCAGACAGGACCCAGCCTCGGCCTGAGTCACCGTCACACTCCCGCCCCCCCTTTCCCAGCAACCCCTCTACCACTCCCTCTTGAAAACACCTCACCCAGTATTGTCCCAACCCCCCCCCCCCCCCCCCCCCCCCCACCACCATTGACACCTCCCAGGCCCATCGAAACATGCCCATACAGGTTCCAATATCTGTGCCCCCCCCCCACTTCTCTCCCATTCACTAGCCAACAGTACATTTACTGGCGTGGCCGCCCCTGCCAGAGTACCACTCACCCACATCGAAAAAACACACCGAAGCCCCTCACACCCACCACCTCCAAATGCTCAATACCCTGCGTCCTAACTAACTCCCCACACCCCATCAACCAAACATCCCAAATCACCCCGCTCAAACCCTTATTACACATGAAAGTTAATCATAACACCCATAGAAGGAAAGAACAGCAAAAAACAAGGAAAAATCCAGTCAAAACCGTCAAGTCCTAATTGAGTCCAGTCCAGGCGTTCTGCCTTCACAAAGGCCTCTACCTCCGTCTCGAAATAATAGTCCCTGCCATTGTGTGTGACCTGCAGCTTCGCCGGGTAGACCACACCAACCTGCATGTTGTGCATGTACAACGGCGCCTTGGCTCGACTGAATGCCAAGCCTCTCCTTGCCAGCTCCGTCGTCAAGTCCTGGTATATGTGCATACCCTTGCCGTCCCACTCCACCTCCCGCTTCTGCTTCCCCCGCCTCAGCACCTTCTCCTTCACTTGAAAATTGTGAAAAGAGGCGATTACAGCTCTCAGTAGTTAATTCGTTCTCGGTTTTGGCTGGTGCGATCGATGGGCCTTGTCCAATTCATACTGGGTGGGATCTCCCCCTCGCCCATCAACTTTGCTAGCATAGCAACAAAGTAGTCTGTCGGCCTCCAGCCCTCCACCCCCTCAGGCACTCACGATCCTCAGATGATGTCTTTGTGACCTGTTCTCCAGGTCTTCTACCATGGCTCTCGGCCCTTTGTTGATCTCTGCCACACTCCGCAGCGCCTCCCCCATCGAGGTGAACTGGTCGCTATGCTGCGACAAGTCCTCCTCCATCCCCTTAATTTCTCCCCTGATCCTGCACCATTGTCGAAGTCCTCACCAACTCCTCTCTCATCGAGGCAAGGGTCTCACCCACCTACACCTTAAGCGAGACCATAATTTCCGTCCAATGCGTTTCAAAATGCTTCGACAAAAAGCTGAAACCATCCCCAGTCATCACTTCGGTCACCTTCTCCACTGTGAATGGAATGGCCTCACCAGACGAGCTCTCTCCCGTCACCTTTCCTCCTACTACATCCCTGACCACACTCGGCGGCAAACATTTGCTCGCTACCTTTTGCCCTGGATTCTCTTTCCGCCTTTTGACATTATATAAATGTCCAAAACATTCCCACAACCTCTTAGAAACAAATCTTCCCCAAGAACTAGGTGTAAAGGGCTTAAAAAATGTCTGCTCTGGCAGGAGCCACCAAACATGCGACCTCCAACTACATGTCACAACCGGAAGATCCTTGAGGTTTGATGTTGAGCGTTCCGTTTTCTTCCTACAATTCTATTGTCTCCCTGAAAGACAATTAAACTGACGGATTTGAATGCATTGCGAGAATGCTTCTGCAACTTAATTTGTTAAAAGTCCTAACTGATTTGTAATAGTGACTTCAAGACTGGAAAGAATGCAGGTTTGCAAAGGTAATCTGAATAGTTCCGTTGTAAAAGATTCGACTGAATGATTTATATGTAAGCAAAGAAACAAAAAAAAATGTACATATATATTGTCGGCACAACATCGTGAGCCGAAGGGCCTGCACTGTGCTATACTGTTCTATGTTCTATTCCTTTAAGTAAACAGGACATTCGAAAATTTGAATTCCAGCATTTTCAAAGCAACTGTAATTCAAACATTTCCATTCTTTTCATTCGAAAGCATGCTGCCTTTGTCTAGTGACACATTATTGCAAAGCATCAGCCTCTGAACTATTTCTTCTTTCACGTCACTCACTATGATTGAGTTTTCTTCTTGATGGGTATGCAAGACACTGGTTTTGAACTCTAGGCAACAGAGGAAAAAAGCCTTCAAAGCTTTGGTGCTTAAAAATCACTATGTAATAATCAATTGATATTTCTGCAGTGCCTTTCATTACATTTATCCAAACATTTTGATTACACTGCCAGTTTAAAGGAGAAGACTTCCTTCTTAGAGTCATCAATACAGTTTGTGCATCTGACTAAGGTATAGGGTACTAAAGACAGATAGATGTGCTTCGGAATAAACAATAAGCTACAAATCATTTTAATAATATGCTTCTCAAAATATGGAATACAATACAAAACATGTAAGACCTGACTGCACAGCGCAAAACCTACCAAAGGTTTGGTGCACAACAATAATAATGAGTCTTTTGCTTAATTAACATACTAGGGGTTGGGTCTCCAAATCCTCTTTTCTGGATTTTGATTCTTAAACCATGGCTAAATTAAAACAACAGTTCTTCCATGCGATTTTAGACTCATAGAATCCTTACAGTGCAGAAGGAGACCATTTGGCCCATTGAGTCTGCTCAACCCCTGAAAGAGCACCCTACCACCACAACCCCATAAGCCCACCCAACCTGCACATCTTTTGGACACCAAAGAGCAATTTATCATAGCCAACCCACCTAACCTGCACATCTTTTGATTGTGGGAAGAAACTGGAGAACCGGAGGAAACCCACGCAAACAGAGTCACCCAAGGCAGGAATTGAATCCAGGTCAATGGCACTGTGAGGCAGCAATGCTCATCACTGTGCCACCGTGCTGCCCCTTTTCCATAATTCATGATGCACACCTGGAAACAATGGCAAAGTAAAGAACAGTGTGGATACCCACAAAAATGCCGTGTTCAAAAATGAATGCAGGTTGGAGTCGATGATTAAATGTGAACATCATGGGTGGCACGTGGTGCAATTGTTAGCACTAGGACTGCGGTGCTGAGGACCCAGGTTCGAATCCCGGCCCTGGGCCACTGTCCATGTGGAGATTGCACATTCTCCCTGTGTCTGCATGGGTTTCTCCCCCACAACTCAAAGATGTGCAGGGTAGGTGAATTGGCCATGCTAAATTGCCCCTCATTTGGAAAAAAAAATGTGAACATCACCAGATCAGAATAGAATGAGTAGGAATTGAAAACTAAACCAATGAGTTAGTCATGGCCAGTAAGTTAGGGAACAATGTGACTTTATTGCACTTAGATATTTTCCACAAGTCTCCTGCAAACTTTGATAATTCCAGATCCAGAAGGTAACACTTTTCAACCATAAAGCATTTAATCATAAAAGAAAATGCAATAATGTGCACCTTTCATCAGTCCACTAAATTACATTTACATTTATTATTATGCTATGGACATGGCCTCCATACCCTGCTGTCTGTTCCTTTTGCCCACAGTTCATTGATTAAGTGGAGTCAGTACCGTTATCGGAGATGATGGCAATGCAGCATTTTGGCCCTTTACCTGTGAAAGCTCCAATTCAATATAAAAGCAGCATTCAGTTTCCACTGGTAAAACTAATAGGAAGGAAGGATGAAGTAAGCAAAATTCTGCCTGGATATGTACCAAGATGTTTGTGCTTGTCCCAAGAGCAAGAACTCGCCACTCCACAGTAAATTATATTTGATGCGCTTGTGTCTATAGGAACATGGGGGTCTCGTGACTTTAAAATTTTAAAACTACTTCATTATGAACATTGCATTACATAACCACATCATTACTATCGACAGTCAGAACAGCTTTAATTTGCAGTTGGTAATTTATCACTAGAAGCTTACCATGATTAGTCTTCTTATTGCACCAACAGTTTTTAATGTGGTGTGAATTACCTGCTGGGCTTGTTGTTACCACCCATTCAGAGACGAAAATGACTTACAACTATGGTTTAAATTAAATAATAGAACAAGAACCCCCCCCACCCCCACCAAAATTCTCTAAAATCCTCACTTATGTAAAAAAAAACTGAATGAACTGCTTGACATTGTCAGAATTGTAATTCACACTCCTGTACAACCTGCAACAGATCTTTCAGCTGCATCTAAATGAAGCTCATCTCAGCTGTTACCAATTATATGGTTTTTGCTTCAGAACCAGTCATCACAGAGCAGCTGAGAATTCTTTTGTGAAAAAAACGACCACTCAGTTATCTATTTATGTGAGATACACAAATGTTACTTTCCTTTCCTTATAAGCACGGTATGTAGAACTAAAAGATTTGCTTTTGTGAAAGCAATTTCAAGAGGCTATGAGGTAATTTCAGAACTCTACGTTTCGTGTATGTTTGTTACTACCCTTTTGTATTTGCCACCGTTTTGGTTCTTATTTCTCTGCTGCTGGGCGTGATTTAAAATTTTGTGCCAACAGCCCTTCTATTGTGAATGTCCTCTCAAGCTCCATCTTAATATGAAGGATCCTTGATTATTTTCAACTTGCATTCAAAAGTAATCAAATGTTATTTCCATTGATGTAGTCACATTTGTCAATGGCTTCAGGCAATGTTCAGAAACTGTTCCAAAAATAGTGTCATCTGGCCTTAATCAGAAGTGTAAAGCATATTTAAAAGAAACCATTTAATTTGAGTTAGAAAATTACAGTAGAACACATAGCTAATAATACTTGCAATGTTACCAAGGTAAAATCTATTTTGGAGGTTATACCATCAACTGTCCCTTGATTCGAGGGTGATGTCTATTCAGTCATGAGTGATATAATTCAGAGCTTATATAATTCAATATTTACTATATTGGAAAACTGAGAGCAAAGGGTCTAACAAATCCCAAGGTTGATAAATGGCCTTAACTGATCAACATATCTAATTAGATGTAACAAACCTTTTAAACAATGGGAAGAAATTGTATTGAATTCCCCAGATCAATTTGTGTGATTCCCATTGGCTCGAACTCTTGTATCAGAAATCTGTGCGCCACTACACAACTGCAAATGCGTGTTTTAATCAAATTCACTGCACTTTACAAGGGGGGGGGGGGGGTGGAATTCTGGTGAAGGGACTTCTGCTTCCATTAACTTATTACATCCCTTAACTCAGTAGCCCCACCAAATCTTTTGGACACCATTTTAATAATATGCTTCTCAAAATATGGAATACAATACAAAACATGTAAGACCTGACTGCACAGCGCAAAACCTACCAAAGGTTTGGTGCACAACAATAATAATGAGTCTTTTGCTTAATTAACATACTGGGGGTTGGGTCTCCAAATCCTCTTTTCTGGATTTTGATTCTTAAACCATGGACTAAATTCAAACAACAGTTCGTCCATGCAATTTTAGACTCATAGAATCCTTACAGTGCAGAAGGAGACCATTTGGCCCATTCAGTCTGCTCAACCCCTGAAAGAGCACCCTACCACCACAACCCCATAAGCCCACCCAACCTGCACAGGTTGCCTGAAGGTGTCACTGAGCATGAGCCTGAAGGGGGACTGAAGAGAGGGACCTGAAGGAATGGGGGTAACTTGGTGAGCCCATAATGGGGTGCCATTCACTTTGGGGGGGGCCTTGCAGCGATTGGGAGTGACCCTTCCAGAAATTGTATGAGGGCCTTGCCAGAAATTGTGGGGGGCTCCAAGATTATTCAGATATCTTTAAAAAGGGTGCCCCAATTTCAGAGGATTGGGACCTGCCAGCAGGTTTAGGCCCCATCTCTCTCAAGGCCAGCGCAAAACCCACTTTTCTTCAATAAAGAAGAAAAGTTCAATTGAATCCTATCTTAGCAGCACTGTTAGCGCCAACAGGAAAAACTCTGGTTTTCCCTCTGGCAGTAGCACCAGAGAATCACACCCAAGATATCATTGCTAGGTCTGCAAAAGACATTTAGCAAAGTTCCACATGAAAGATTATTTGTTAAACTGTCAGTGTGGAGTTGGCACATTCTTCCCGTGTCTGCGCGGGCTTCCTCTGGGTGCTCTGGTTTCCCCCCCACAGTCTAAAGATGTGCAGTGCAGGTTATGTGGGGTTACAGAGATAGGGCAGGGTAGTGGGCCTAGGTAGGGTGCTCTTTCAGAAGGGCAGTGTAGACATGATGGGCTGAGTGGTCTCATTCTGCACTGTAGGGATTCTATGTTTCTAAATTGCCCCTTAGTTTCCAAGAGATTAGGTGGTGTTACTGGGTTCAGGGGTGAAATAAGTATATGGAGGCAGAAGTCCCTTCACCAGAATTTCTTTTATTTACATAACCAACAGCCGAACAACCAGGTGCATTCAGCTTGCTGTCTACACTTGGAGTGCAGAGGATCTGACACTCCCTGTTATTTACAGAGAAAGGGGTTCCCCGATTGGGCCACTAATCAGGGAAAGTTAATTTACTGGGTTTTGATTTAACCATTGCTACACAATTTAGTTGTTCCTCATCAGAGGTGGGTGAAGCTTCTAGGGTGTGCATTCTCCTGCACCCCGGCCTGAATGTCCTTCTCCAAGGTGTTGCTTTTGGGCTTCTATTTCTCCGCTCTGGCTCTGATCTCTGATAACAACTACAATATCTTGCTGGGCAAAAAGCTACTGGGGCTGCCGTCTGTCTGGTCATAATTTTCCCTTGCTTGGGAGCGGTTCTGCGTGTGGGCCTGGGTTCCTTTGTATCAGAGTCGTTCCTGAGGGTGGCTATGCAGTTGCCTATCCCCCAGTGGTAGTCCCTTAAATCAGTTTCACTGGTGTGGGCGTCTACCTCCAGCGGAGTACCCTGTAACTCATGTGCTCCGCTCATCGCTTTTTTGAAGAACAAAGCCAGCTGCAATGCTTGTTTGCAATCCAGCTCATCCTCTGCTAGCAGACACTTTTGTATTGCTAAATTATTTATTCCACACACCAACCAGTCTCACAGCATCTCATGTAGCGTCAGGCCAAATACACAAGCCTCAGCTAATCGCCTTAATCTTGTTAAAAAGGTAGGTGACTGACTCCCCAGTGTCTCGGAATGCTGAGTAAAACTGGTACCTTCACAGGATCAGAGGTGGCTTAGGGTCATAGTACTCTTTTACTACATCCGTCAATTCCTAGAAAGTGTTTGTGTCCGGTGCCCCCAGAAAAGTGAGACTGAGCGTAATGGCAAAAGCTGCCGGCCCACACGCGGTCAGCCGAATGACCCGTTGCTTTTCATCCGTAACTGTATCGTTTGCTCGAAAGAAGTACTTCATCCACTCTACATAATGGGCCCAGTCTTCCACTGCAGGGGTCAAAAGAATCCAACTTCCCAAATAAAGGCATTTTGCCTGTCAGTGGCGTACCCTCAATATGTGGCGGCTGCTAATGAGCAAGCTCCTTTGGGTCATTCCGTTTTCCACATCGCCGCTGTAATAAGTTCACAGAGGCAGAAGTCCCTTCACCAGAATTCCCTTTATTTACAAAACTAACAGCCAAACAACCAGGTGCATTCAGCTTGTTGTCTACACTTGGAGTGTAGAGGATCTGACACTCCCTGTTATATACAGAGAAAGGGGTTCCCTGATTGGGTTACTAATCAGGGAACTCGTATTCTAATTGGCCAATCTCAAAGACAGGGCCTAAGTCATTACAAGGGGATAGGTCGGTGGCATGGGCCGAGGTAGGGTGCTCTTTCAGAGGGTCGTTACAGACTCAATGGGCTGAATGGCCTCCTTGGGGCAGCACGGTAGCATAGTGGTTAGCACTGTAACTTCACAGCACGAGGGTCCCAGATTCGATTCCCTGCTGGGTCACTGTCTGTGCGGAGTCTGCACGTTCTCCCCGTGTCTGCGTGGGTTTCCTCCGGGTGCTCCGGTTTCCTCCCACAGTCCAAAGATGTGCAGGTTAGGTGGATTGGCCATGATAAATTGCCCTTAGTGTCCAAAAAGGTTAGGCGGGGTTATTGTGTTAAGGGGATAGGGTTGAAGTGAGGGCTTAAGTGGATCGGTGCAGACTCGATGGGCCTAATGGCCACCCTCTGCACTGCATGTTCTATGTTCTATGTTATGCACCATAGAGATTCTGTGATTCTATGAGTTCTATGAACACTTCTTCAAAATTAAGACTTGGTGTTGGGATTGGTGTTGGGATTAGTGTTGGGATTGGGATTGGGATCAGGACTGTTGTTGGCATCACCACTGTTTCTAATTTATATCCATGAACGGGATGGTGGCACAATGGTTAGCATTGCTGCCTCATGGCGCCAGGGACCCAGGTTCAATCCCAGCCTTGGGTGACTGTCTGTGTGGAGTTTGTTCGTTCTCCCTGTGTCTGCGTGGGTTTCCTCCGGGTGCTCCGGTTTCCTCCCACAGTCCAAAGATGTGCAGATTAGGTGAATTTGCCATGCTAAATTGCCCCTTAGTGTCCAAAAAGGTTAGGCCGGGTTATTGGGTTACGGGGATAGGGTGGAAGTCTGGGCTTAAGTAAGGTGCTCTTTCCAAGGGCCGGTGTAGACTCAAAGGGCTGAATGGCCTCCTTCTGCACTGTAAATTCTATGATTTATGAACTGTGCTCTCATTGCCAAAGTCCTCACACCTCGCACACCTGGGGTGGGATTCTCCGACCCCCCATCCGGTCGGAGAATTGCTGGGAGGTGCCGGGAATCCCGCCACGCCGCTCCGATGCCGCCTGCCGAATTCTCTGGCGCCGGTTTTCGGTCGGGGGTGGGGATCACGCCGCACCGGTTGAGGGACGTTTGTAGCGGCCCCCCGGCAATTCTTCGGACCCCGATGGGCTGAGCGGCCGCCTGTTTTCGGCCAGTCCCGCTGGCGTGAAATGGGCATGGTCCATCACGGCGGGACCTGGCTTGTAGGCCAGTTAGGTGTGTTCTCGTGGGGGCGTGGGGTGATCCGGCACCCAAGGTGGCCTGGCCGGCGATCGGGGCCCACCGATCTGCGGGCGGGCCTGTGCCGTGGGGGCACTCTTTCCTTCCGCGCCGGCCTCTGTAGGGCTCCGTCATGGCCGGCGTGGAGAAGAACCCCCCTGCGCATGCGCAGGAACACGCCGGCTGGTCTGCGCGTGTGCGGAACCACGCTGGCGATTCTGCGCAAGCGCCAACTCGTGCCGGCCCTTCGGCGCTGGCTTAGGTGGTGGAGGATACCGCACCTTCCAGTCGGCCCGACGCCAGAGTGGTTCGCGCCGCACTTCTTCACTTCTGGCTCCTTCCTTGGATCTGCTGTGGGCATGGACAATGTTTCAAAAGTGTACCTCGCAGGTCACTGATGCCCTATAGGTGAGAACTGGACAGTACAAGTCTAGACAGATGGCGCCTTGCAGGTACAGAGGACAGTCAGCTTCACCTCCATCACTGGATTCCCCCAGGTGCAGAGCATTATTGATTGCACCCATGTAACCATCAACTGACTGAGGCGCCCAATGAGATTCATCAACAGGAAGAGGTGCCACTCACTCACTGTTCAGCTGGTCTACATGTAGAAGAAACATTTCCTGCACGTGTGGGCTCTTGCTTTCCCCACAGTTGCCATGACTCTTGCATCCTCCACTAGTCCAGTGCTGCAGCTCTTCACTCCACCCCCCAAACTCTGTGGATGGATTCTCGTGGACAAGGGTTGAAGGGATGAAGACTCACTATCGAGGAGAACCTGAAACAGAGGCATTGCAACTGAAGCCATCTGTTCACCGGTACAACCACTGAGCAAGGTGTTGGACTTCTGAAGAGGCTGTTCAAATTCCAGGACTGCTTGGCTTTTGTCCTGAAGTACATTCTTGCAGGGCTCTCGATCATTGTGATGATCTGCTGAGCTCTCCATAACATGGGGTTCAGGAAGGACACAGCTCATCGGAGAAAGAGGAGAGGCAAAATGTGGAAGTGAAGGAAGATAAGAGAGGAGAGATAAGATAGAGAGATGCCCTGGCCATACAGGGAGATGACTATGTCCAGCAAGGGTCTCAAGGATCTCATCAGGATGCTATCAAATTCAGACTTGACTCACGAGAATGATGCACGATCAATTGTACAAAGCCTCAGATTGGGTACAACTGAGGCTTTATTGCAGTAAGATGCATGGCCTCCTACAGCAGCTGGCGAAATGGCAGCTGAATGGAGGACACGCATATTTATACTCCTCCTCCTGGGCGGAGCCAGCAGGCAGGGGCCACTGACGAACCTGTAGTACAGATCCTACCTTACATCCCCTAATACAGGTGTACAGTGGTTCACCACATTCACTCCCCTGTTAAAAATGAGTCCGGCAGGGGTGGTGTAGAACTAAAAACAGTATTTAAAATTATGTACAGCGTTTTATTAAAGGGAAGCGAGAAAAAAAAAGTCCTCTTGAAAGTCTGGTGCCAGTTAGAGGTTCAACCGATCTGGTGCCTTGACGTTCCGCTGGGAGCGGCGTAACGGTGGCGGCGATGTCGATGATGGCGACGTCGGTGTCGGCCTGATGTTGGATGACTCCGTGGTCGTGCTGAAATCCTCTTCATCCTCTTGCATGGGCAGGGGAAGGAGGGATGGACCTGGTGGGATTAATGTTGGAAGCGCCGGGGAAGGGGAGGATGGCGCTTTGACGGGGAAGTGTGGAACCTGCTGGTGCTAGGTCCCTGAGGGAGACAGTATCTTGGCGGCCGTCGGGGTACGCCACATAGGCATACTGGGGGTTGGCACGGAGCAAGTGTACCCTATCGACCAACGGGTCCGCCTTGTGGAGTCGGACGTGTCTACGGAGCAGGACCGGTCCTGGAGCTGCGAGCCAAGTCGGGAGCGACACCCCGGAAGTGGACTTCCTGGGGAAGGTAAAGAGACATTCATGGGGTGTGTTATTCGTAGCGGTGCACAGTAGTGACCGGATGGAGTGTAGTACATCAGGGAGGACCTCCTGCCAGCGAGAGGCTGGGAGGTTCCTGGACCGTAGGGCCAGCTGGACGGTCCTCCAAACCGTCCCGTTCTCCCTCTCTACCTGCCCGTTTCCCCGGGGGTAGTAGCTGGTCATTCTGCTGGAGGCTATACCCCTGCTGAGCAGGAACTGACGCAGCTCATCACTCATCACGCAAAAAACTTCAGAGAGTCGTGAACACCGCCCAGTCCATCACACGAACCTGCCTCCCATCCATTGACTCCATCTACACCTCCCGTTGCCTGTGGAAAGCGGGCAGTATAATCAAAGATCCCACCCACCCGGCTTACTCAGTCTTCCAACTTCTTCCATCGGGCAGGATATACAGAAGTCTGAGGACACGCACGAACAGACTCAAAAACAGCTTCTTCCCCACTGTCACCAGACTCCTAAATGACCCTCTTATGGACTGATTTCATTAACATGTATGCTTCATCCGATGCCAGTGCTTATGTAGTTACATTGTATATGTTGTGTTGCCCTATTATATATTTTCTTTTATTCCCTTTTCTTCTCATGTACTTAATGATCTGTTGAGCTGCTCGCAGAAAAATACTTTTCACTGTACCTCGGTACACGTGACAATAAACAAATCCAATCCAATCCAATTCAATCCAATGAATGAGGATCCCCTGTCGCTGTGGATGTAGGCGGGGAAACCGAACAGAGCGAAGATTGTGTTGAGGGCCTTGATGACGGTGGCAGACGTCATATCCGGGCATGGGATGGTGAAGGGGAACCTGGAGTACTCATCGACCACACTGAGAATATACGTGTTTCGGTCGGTGGAGGGGAGGGGCTCTTTGAAATCCACGCTGAGGCATTCAAAGGGGCGGGAGGCCTTCACCAGGTGCGCATGGTCCGGCCGGTAGACGTGCGGCATGCACTCCGCGCAGACCTGGCAGTCCCTGGTGACTGTCCGTACTTCCTCGACGGAGTAGCGCAGATTTTTGATCTTGCCCCGCTGCGTGTTGTTGAACATGAAGGCTACCGACCATTGGTCAGTGAGGAGAGTGAATCTCCTGCTGGCCAGGTAATGCCTTCAATGCCGCACAGCTTCAACGATAGCTTGTGCCTCTTTTTCGACGGACGAGTGCCGAATTTCTGAGGCATGAAGGATGCGGGAAAAGAATGCCACTGGTCTGCCTGCCTGATTGAGGGTGGCGGCAAGGGCGACGTCCGATGCGTCGCTCTCTACTTGAAAGGGCAGTGTCTCGTCTACTACGTGCATCCCGGCCTTGGCTATGTCTGCTCTGATACGGGCGAAGGCCTATTGTGCCTCGGCCGTAAGGGGAAACTGGGTGGACTGTATGAGTGGGCGGCCCTTGTCCGCGTAGTTTGGGACCCACTGAGCGTAGTATAAAAAGAACCCCAGGCAGCGTTTGAGGGGCTTGGGGCAGTGGGGGAGGGGAAGCTCCATGAAGGGGCGCATGCGGTCGGGATTGGGCCTTTAGGGTCGCGAGGCCGCACACAGTGAGGGGTGGTATGGGCCCGCCGAATTTGAGGGTGAGGCTCTGGAGATTGCACTGGAAAACCAGGCTTAGTAATAGTGCAGCGCAGAGATTAGGAAGGACGTAGAGGCGGAAGCCACTGAATTCTACGCCCTGGACCGTGAGAGTGACCATGCAGAACCCTCGGATCAGGACGGAATGGGATCCGGAGGCCAGAGAGATCTTTTGATTGGCGGGGTGGACCGCGAGAGAGCAGCGCCTTACCGTATCCGGGTGAATGAAGCTTTCAGTGCTCCCGGAGTCCAGCAGGCAGGAGGTCGCGTGGCCGTTGATTTTCACAGTAGTCGAGGCGGTGGCCAGGTTGTGTGGACGAGACTGGTCTAGCGTCATCGAGGCGAGCTGTGGTTGATCGTTACTGGTGGCAGCGTGGAATGTCATCTGTGTCCATGCCCCGTGGGGAAGACAAGATGGCGGCGACTGAAGATCCTGCAGGGGACAAAATGGCGGCGCCCACGAGCCGCACGTTGCTGGAGCTGGACAAGATGGCGGCGTCCATGGGCCGCACGTGGACAGGGGGTGGGGAGATGGCGGCGCCCACTGGCTGGTCGCGGCCGCGGGAGTTGAAGATGGCGGTGCCCACTGGCCGCGTGTGGCCCCGGGAGGTGAAGATGGCGGCGCCCTCTGGCCGCGTGTGGTCCGGGGGGGTGAAGATGGCAGCGCCCATTGTCCGTGTGTCAGGGGGGAGGGGGCGATAGCGGCGACTGCGCGCGCCTGGCACACTGCGGCGAAATGGCCTTTTTTGCTGCAAGCCTTGCAAATGGCAGTGCGAGCCGGGCGCCGTTGGCGAGGGTGCTTCTGCTGGCCACAGAAGTAGCATCGGGGACCCCCAGGGTGAGCGGATTGGCGGGTGGCGCAGGCGTATTGGCTGGGTAAGGCCCTGACTGGGGCGGCCGTTTGCGGGGTCCACAGGGATAGGAGGGGTGGGCCGCACGGCTGGAGGGGTAGGCCTGAACATTACGTGAGGCGACCATCATGGAGAGCGCCAGTTTTTTTGTCTCCGCTAGGTCGAGCGTGGCCCCTTCAAGCAGTCTTTGTCGGACGAGGTCCGACCCAATCCGTGTTACAAAAGCATCGCACATGAGGAGATTAGAATGTTCGGTGGCCGTAACGGCCTGACAGCCGCAGTCCCGGACGAGTGGGATTAGGGTCCGCCAGAAGTCTTCAATGGACTCACCAGGGAGTTGAGAGCGAGTGGCGAGTACGTGCCTGGCGAAGAGTGTGTTCGCATCTGTCAATAGTTCTCTTTGAGGAGCGTCCTGGATCAGTGGAAACACACTTGAGCTCAACCTGGAGTACAGGACCTGTATCTTCTGAGCCTCCGTCGGTGAGGTGGTCACTGAGTTAATGGAGACCTCGAAGCAAGCTAGCCAGTGATTAAAGTCTTTCCTGGCGTCAGTCGATTGCGGATCCAGCTGCAGGCGATCTGGTTTGATTCAGATGTCCATCTTGTAGAAATCTTACTGCAATAAAAGCACGATCAATTGTACAAAGACTCAGATTGGGTACAACTGAGGCTTTATTGCAGTAAGATGCGTGGCCTCCTACAACAGCTGGCGAAATGGCTGCTGAATGGAGGACACGCATATTTATACTCCTCCTCCTGGGCGGAGCCAACAGGCAGGGACTACCAGCGAACCTGTAGTACAAGTCCTACCTTACATCCCCTAATACAGGTGTACAGTGGTTCACCACAGAGAAATAGCATGAAACTCACTCTGAACTATATGTGCTAACATATCCATTGAAAATGTAGTCTGGAAGACAACAACGAAGGCTGTATGTTCTGCCCAGAGCTTTCTCTGTCACCCCTGCTCTCCTTTACCACCTCCTATCTCTTTTCTGCTCCCAATATTAATAAAAAGAGGCTTACACATATGGGGGGAGATTCTCCGACCCCCCCGCCAGGTCGGAGAATCGCCGGGGGCTGGTGTGAATCCTGCCCCCGCCGGGTGCCGAATGCTCCGGCACCGGAGATTTGGCGGGGGGGGGGGAAGTCCCGCTGCTAGAATGCCTGTCCCGCCGGCGTGGATTAAACCACCTACCTTACCGGCGGGACAAGGCGGCGCGGGCGGGCTCCGGGGTCCTGCGGCGGGCGGGGGGCGATCTGGCCCCGGGGGGTGCCCCCACGGTGGCCTGGCCCGCGATCGGGGCCCACCGATCCACGGGCGGGCCTGTGCCGTGGGGGCACTCCTTTCCTTCCGCCTTCGCCACGGTCTCCACTATGGCGGAGGCGGAAGAGACTCCCTCCATAGCGCATGCGCGGGGATGCCGTGAGCGGCCGCTAACGCTCCCGCGCATGCACCGCCCGGCAATGTCATTTCCGTGCCAGCTGGCGGGGCACTTCCGCCAGCTGGCGGGGCGGAAATCAGTCCGGCGCGGGCCTAGCCCCTCAAGGTTAGGGCTCGGCCCCCCAAGGCAGCGCAATGCCCGACTGATTAGCGCCGTTTTCTGCGCTGGTCGGCGGACATCGCGCCGATACCGGAGAATTTTGCCCCTGGTTTCAAGTGTCAATATTTACGTGATTCTCATAAAGGAAAGCACTGCATAGTCACAGGTAGAAGAACACCCTAGCATGCCTTCCACTCAACCCCCCCCCCCCCCCCAACCCTATGACCCACTCAGTGCTCTGCCCAGCATGGCAATCTCCCTCTCAGACACTTCTATGCGGTGCTCCGCTTGTGCCCCTGGTGGAGCTGGAGGCAGCCTGCTCACTGGGCTCATTTGCAGCTGAGGTGCACGTGGCAGTCGTCCTCATCATGGAGTGTCAGTGGAGGTTATAATGATTGTTTAATACCTTAGGCTTATTTACCTTGCAAGGCACAAGACACCAGTTGCTCATAAGGGATTGGGTAAACATGGGCGGCCCGGTGGCACAATGAGCGGCCCAGTGGCACAATGAGCGGCCCGTTGGCACAGTTGCCTCACAGCTCCAGGGTCCCGGGTTAAATTCTGGCCTTGGGTGACTGTCTGTGGAGTTTGCACTTTCTCTCCGTGTCTGCGTGGATTTCCTCCGGATGCACCGGTTTCCTCCCACAGTCCAAAGATGTGCAGGTTAGGTGGATTGGCCACACTAAATTGCCTCTTAGTGTTCAAAAAAAAGGTTAGGTTGGGTTACTGGTATATGGGGATAGGGTGGAGGTGTGGGCTTAGGTATGGTGCTCTTTCCAAGGGCCGGTGCAGACGCGATGGGCCGAATGGCCTTATTCTGCACCATTAATTCTGTGATCTATGATCTATGTTATGGGTTCATTTATTAAAACTAGACACATGAGAAAAGTTATACATAGGTATAAAGCTTGAAGACATTAGAGCTGTACGCTTCTGCTCCGCCCAAAGAAAAAGTGAAACTAAGACTGGATCACATTTCCCTTCAAATGATCTCTTGCTAATACTCCTTAAAGGCATATTACAATATACATATCTCCAAAGGTAGCTGCAGGAACCGCCTCTGTCACTGGGCTCTGCTGCACATGTGGGCCCTCAGTCAGAGGAGCCAAGGAGACCCAGAATGATGATGGCATCTCCATCCACCTCAATGAGTGTCTCAGCCCTTGCTTGATGCTCTGTGTATCTAGAGAGGAGAGCCAGGTGGGCTGCAACTTGCATTCCTTCCAGACATCTCTGTGTTGCCTTTTTTTAACCTGCTATAAATAAGGCAATCAATAAGGTTGCCCTTCTTTCTTTAGATATCGATATTCTATTGCTCAGACTCACCAGGTATCAAATGATACCGCCACAAGGTTCAACCGGATATCGATCAAAGAGCCAAACACCAGTTCGTTAGTTCAAAATCAAGGGTACTTTATTTACACACACAATTATCATGCAACGTAAACACTACTAGTTAAACTACACCTATCGACTATGACAACCTGTACTTAACTTCAGGCAACCGGCTTAGGTCAGAGGAACAGTGGCCTTTGTTTGAATCTGGATCTACTGGGTCTGGAGAAGTAACTGCTGCTCAGCTGGGCTCATCCGTCTGGTAGCGGGCGTTAAACTTGAACTTGCTTCTGGTGGTGCTGCAATTGGAGGTGGATGTTGCCGGAGCGCCAGGTCAAAGAGAGGTTGAACGCATGGCCGTGTCTCTCTTTATCCTTGGGGAGTTTCGCGCTCTTTTGGGCGGTCCTTCGGTTTGGACCCCATTAATTGGGAAGTTCTTGATCACTGTATTTGATTTGAGCCAATATAGGGGCGGGTGCCTTGATGGCTATGCGTGTCCTAAGCGGTCATTGATCCTGTTGTTGATACTTCCTGAGTAAAGGGAGTGGTGCCAAAATGTCTGGGATTATATCGGTTACTCAAGTATCAGTCTTTTGTCTGGCAGAGATGGGCCATCAAAATGCTAATCGGTTGGGGGTTTCGATGCTGTCTGGATTCTTCGCTCACAAATGTACATTCAGGATTTGAGCCTGCCTGAACCTTACATTGTCCATTTTTCCCGTTATGCTTTGCGACCATCCATATTTCTTGTTGTAAGTGGCCATCCCAGATGGCTACATCTGCACCACCAGCACAAATGACTGGTCAAGACTACAAAATGGTGCATACATTCTGTGACTCTCAGTGCACAGTTCCTGGATCCACCTCAAGAGCTGCAGTATTTAGCTCTCCATGAGGTTGACCACTCTCCCATTGGAGGGGCTCATACCTTCAAAGCCCTGGGCTACGGTGGGTCATGTGAGCCGAATGGGCTCCTTGATTATTAGCCCATATCCCCTCACTTCCTCAGGGAACTCTGACATGTGGGAGAACATCTGTTGATGATGATCTAAACACAGCTGCCTTTCCTGTGACACCAGAGACTCTGCATCTGTGCCCAGCTTAGCAGGGCTGAGGCTGTCCTCCATCTTCCCAGGGGGCATGTCCACAGCTGTCTTTCCCTTTCGAACATCCTCCTGATCACTCGTGACATGCTCATCACCTGGTGCCATCTGATCTAATGGTGAGCGAGGACCCAATGAGGTGACTGTATTTGTGTCAGTGCAGGGTATGCTTGTTAGGAGTGATGTTGCTTCCTCTGGGTCTGTTGTGGCGGCTCTGAGCGCGATGATGATAGGTCTCTTTGCTTCCACATCTGCTCTGGTGGGAGATGCAGAAAGAGATTATGGGATCACGCCTTGGGGAACAAAATCCTCCAGAACGCTATCTCACTTAATAATGTATTGCCCTATATAATCACCATCTCCACCACTGATGCCCATTTCACCAGGCCTGACATCCTAATGATATTCCCATGGCTCCCTCCTTCATGACTACAACCATGTGAAGATTGGGAATACTTTCTTCTGTCTAGGACCTCTCCTGGGCGTTGCAGGCTTGGTTCTGCTAGAAGGACAAAGCAAAACGGCAATAAGATACTGCTGTCTTCTATGGTTAATGCCAGATTCTTCAACTCATTAGAAACCATTTTTCAGCCTATTTCTCACCTGATGAAGAAACTGCACTCTGAAAGCTTGTGATTCCAAACAAACCTGTTGAACTTTAACTTGGTGTTGTAAGACTCTTTACTATGCCCAACCTATTTCTGGTTAAGGAACCCTGGGCGCGATTCTCCACTCCCACGCCGGTTGGGAGAATCGCCTGGGCCGCTGACATTTCCGGGGACGCCGGTCCGACACCCTCCCGCGATTCTCCCGAGCGGCGGGAACGGGCCAGTCGAGTTTTGCGGGCCGCAGGCCGGAGAATCGCCGGAGATACCCAAAATGGCGATTCTCTGGCACCCCCGCGATTCTGAGGCCCGGACGGGCCGAGCGGCCAGGCCAAAACGGCGGGTTCCCCCAGCGCTGCCCACACCTGGTCGCTGCCATCGTGAACGGTGCGTGAACGCTGGGGGGGCGGCCTGTGGGGGGGCGAGGGGGGATCCGGCACCGGGGGGTACCTTGAATGTGGGGTGGCCCGCGATCGGTGCCCACCGATCGTCGGGCTGTCCTCTCTGAAGGAGGACCTCCTTCCTTCCGCGGCCCCGAAAGATCCGTCCCCCATCTTCTTGCGGGGCGGATTTGGACAGGACGGCAACCACGCATGCGCGGGTTGGCGCCGGCCAACCCGCGCATGCGCGGATGACGTCCGTTATGCGGTGCCGGCCGCATCATCTATTCAGCGCCGCTTTTACGCGGGCGACAAGGCCTGGCGCCGATGACGCGGCCCCGATACTGGCCCATTGTCAGGGCCTGCCTGAATCGGTCGGGACCGGGGCCATTCCGCGCCGTCGTGCACCTCGACAGCGTTCACGACGGCGCGGCCACTTCGGCGTGGGGGTGGAGAATCCCGCCCCCTATAACATATGGTGAAATTCCCTGGAACCCCAACTCTCTCTTCTCCTCCCCCTCCTCCCATAGTATATATGTATGCATATATATATTATAAAACAAAAATGAATACAAAATAAAACATTAATGAATGAATGATTATTTTTCTTTATATGTAAAATTTGGGACAGTTTTGAAATGACCTGAAAACCTCAATCCTTCATGGATTCTTGGGTTAACTCTGGGTGCATAACCTTGGGACGGTACGGTAGCACAGTGGTTAGCACTGCTGCTTCACAGCTCCAGGGACCTGGGTTCGATTCCCGGCTTGGGTCACTGTCTGTGCGGAGTCTATTCCCGTGTCTGCATGGGTTTCCTCCGGATGCTCTGGTTTCCTCCCACAAGTCCCGAAAGACGTGTTGCTAGGCGAATTGGACATTCTGAATTCTCCCCCAGTGTACCCGAAAGGTGCCGGAGTGTGACGACTAGGGGATTTTCACAGTAACTTCATTGCAGTGGTAATGTAAGCCTATTTGTGACACTAAAGATTATTATTATGTTTCAGTGCTGACATCTCCCTCCTCAGCACCAATATAGCTCTGAGTCATTGTGAGGTTTCAGTAAGTGCTCTGGACACACATCTTGCCCATGTTCAAAAGCAGCACACACTCGCAGGCTCCTCAGCTGGAGGAGGAATATGAAGAGGCCTGTTCTGAGGGTTGTGGCATTCAGCTTGCCGGAAAAGATCAGGTCATACTGAACCTCATCAGACACTGGATCCTACTTCTGTACACTACACTCCCGAATGTGTCAACTATCGACATTCAGATGTTTGATTTAGGAAGGTGGCTTACTGCAGCCACCTTCTGGAAAGAGGACCTCCTGCCTTCCCCTCACTGCTTTAGGAGATACTCCAGCTCTGTATCAATGAATTGAGGGACTGCCTTGACCTAGCCTCCAGGGGTTTGGCTCACCTGAGACATTCCAAGCTCCTCTCAATCTAAAGTCGTCCAGTCTGAAATTAGAGTGCTCAAACAGCAGCCTCAGTAACAGCTGTCGCGGTCTGTTTAAATCTAGTCAGCACTTGTACCACCTTTATCGCTGCACCCATGTGTGTTAATTGACCAGCAGACCTGATCGTGTAACAAGTGGTCAAGCATGCCATTTGAATCTTCATCCTTCAGCTAGTGCTTTGGATTTTAACTGTAGTTTCCAAAAATGTTGGCCATGACCGTACGGCCTCCTCACCTGACCGGATGACATGAGGAGGTCGAGCCTTTGGCGAGATTTACAATGCTCGGGATGCCTTGCGAGATCTAACATGACGGCGCTTTCTGAATCCCGCCCATTGTGCAGTTTAAGTGTGAAGTTAAGCATGCTTAAATATGCTCGCGCTGGAGTCTCCCAAGGCCCGGGCTTGAACGCCTGCATCTTGGAGACCTTGCTGTGTTGTGGCATCGTTTACCAAGGTTTCCACAAATGTGCAGCAGTCATAACGGCACTTGGGAGGGGTCTCCCAGGAGATTAGAGGCCCCGGGTGGTTGGGCTCTTGGCAGGATGGTACCCTGGCACCCCCGTTGCCACATGAGCACCTTAGCACAGGCAGCCTGGCATCCCAGGTGGCACTGCCAGGGTGCCAGGCTGGCAGTGCCAAGGTTGCGGCTTGCCTGTGCGGGAATCAGGCCCAGGAGTGCCTGAGGTGGGGTGAGGGGGGTTCAAGGACCCCCGATTGGGTAAATTGGGGGGTCTGGAGGCCCCGGTGGTGGTGGGGGAGGGGCAAGAGATCTGGGCGCCATTTAAAAAAGGAAATGAAGCTAAGTGCATCCTCGCCAAGGCCAGAAAAAGAAACAGTCCCACTTAATAGCGGAGTCGTTCTCGGCGCTGCAGACTCCGGGAAACACCCCGCTATGTGCGCACAAAAACGTCCATTATATTTTAAATGTTTCTCTTTATTGTTTGACTTTCCTCACCCAAAGCTCACCGTTGTCTCCAGATGAAAGTGTTTGCAGACAATTAGCTTCATGGCCTCTGAGCTTTTGCCATGCATGTTCTAGAATCTTACATGATGATGTGCAATCAGTTAGTAAGAAGTGTATACAAGTGACTGCCCCTCTGATTTTCCGACTGCCTGATACCTGCAAGGTCTCTCCCAGTGCATGTGCGGATGAAATCTTTTTGTTACCACGTTGAGAATAATGGACATGACATTGTATCTTCCCAGCCTACCACACAATGCATTGGATTGCAAAGCATTGCATAACTGGGCTGCCTGACTCTACTCTATTATAATCTTTTCTGACTATGGCCTGACACTAATCTGCAGCACCATTATTGAAATGCATGTATGGAATAACACAGAATTTTCTGGCACCATTAAATTGATAGTGTGTGCACAGTCATGCAATATCTTTCAATACCATCACAAAAGCTAATACAACCTGCTCTAAATTCCCAAATCTCAATGATTGGTTCATGGAATAGAAAGAAGCATCTTTTACCTCGGCACTTTATCGGCAATAAATCTTGCAAATGTATTGTAGTCACTGAACAACGCCGAAAAGGTAAGTCAAAAGTAGTTATTTCCAACTCACACTTGGGAAATACAACAACTAAGCAACACTCGAAGTCCCAGCCGGGACCATCCTGAGGTGCCGGCTCCCTCTTGGGCCATATTTTATCTCAGGGAATGAACGAGTCCCGCTGTTGGGCCTCCGCCCCTCAGCGGGGAAGATGTGTTATAAATGAAATGAAATGAAAATCGCTTATTGTCACAAGTCATCCCTGTGGGCCTGGTGTGGGTTACAACGCAGTGCTAACCGTGACAAACTCAAAAGGTTTAGAGTAATTGGAGGGAATTACTTTATTATTGAATTCTGTTTTCCTGACATATTTCTTCCACGTCACCTCCAAGAAGACAGGTTTACGCAGCAGGAAATATGTACACACCCGGGTGATATGGGGTTGTGTTGATTGGGCCAATGCCCTCCAAGAGATTTCCGTAAGGTTGTTCAGGCTACAGGATTTTGCTAATATGTAAGGGCATCCTGAGATTAGTGGGGTTGCTTTTTCCAGATAGTGGGGTGTTAGGTGAAAAGCAGCATGGGTGAAATTGTCTCACCTTTGTGTTATTAGAGCTGAAAATTACCATTGCACCTCGAATTGAGTCTGATTACAACAAACTCCACACTATCAGAACCTTGGTCACTTTTGTCCCACCATCTGAAATGATCATGTAACAAATGAGCAGGGAAAATGCCACACTCTCGAATGTAAAATCACAAGCAAAGAGAGCATAATTAGGTAATTAATAAAATTGAAATCTAATCAACAACAATTCATCCAAATAGAATGTAACGCTAACTTTAGATTATCCCTGCCTTTGCAAATATAATTTTTTAGGACTTCATGTATATATTAATTACAGGAACATGTTTCTCAAAAAATCAGCTTGTAAGGTACTTACCAATGTTTTCCCCTTGAAAACTTGTCCTTGCTATTTAATAGTCGTTGAAAAAGACTATTTTCCATTGGCAATTCCCTGCTTAAAAGCTCTTGCTTTCACTGGTCCCAATAAATCTTACAATACAATGTCACTTTTCGATCTTTCAGGAGGTTATAATAGTCAGGTTTTTGCATTTAATCTTTTTTGGCACCATTTTAAAAGGTTACATTAGGCTTGGCTAAACCAAACTATTATTTAGTGTTTGACTGTAATGTCAGTCTCATTTTGTTTTCAGTGTTGTTTGCACTTTGCCTTTGTAAAAGGTTCTTGATTGAGCTATACAAGAGAAGATCTTTCTATCGTTCTGTGTGATCAATGAAGATGTGTTTACCAGGCCTGGGACACAATGTACACTTTACAATAATGGCTTTTAGTCTGTTTGTTGACAGAAAGCTTTTTCTATGTAACTTGTCAATCTCGCAACTGTTACTTGATTGCAATATGAAGCACTGTTAGTATAGCTCAGAGACAAATAATTGAACCTATCAAACTGAAACTAATGTTTGAGTGCAATAAATATATAAAGTTAGATCAAAGATTAAATTACAGGAAATTGGGGGAAAAATTGAATTGTACCCTTGGCATTTAATTTCAAATGTTATGCTGAATAAAACTCTAATCGTGATGACAGTACAAAATGCTTTATATTTTAGGAGTGGTGCACACTTCCATAAATTTACAGTTCTGTTGATGTATTTGCTATCGATACTATCATGCATACATTGAGTGCAGATCTTTTCCCGCTGAAAACATTGTTTATTTTCACAAAGGAATGATGGTTTAAGCTAACATACAGAATGCTCATCATAAAAGCACTTTAATAGATTCTGTATTATCAAGATGGATGTTATTGTTTCAGAAATGAAGGGAAAGTGTTTTTCATGTTGATGGGAGGGGAGGGGGAGGACCGCTTATCTCTATTTGTACTTCGAATCTCAATATAATGTCCTCTGAGAACATTCATTGGGAATAGATACTTTCTGAATAGTGTGGTGGAGACAGATCAAGAAAAAACAGGTTCACTGGCAGTAAGCATCATTTAATCAGCTATGACAGCTCAGCCTTATCACACTTGCCTCCGAGTCACACGGCTGTGGGTTCAAAACTTCCCAGGAGTCGGGTCCCTAACTCTCCCGTTTAGGGCAGGAATTTTTCAAAATGGGCAACTGGTCTCCTGAGTATTGCTCCTGGCAACTTGGAGAAACAGTCCTCAGATACATGGTCCGTGCATGTCCCATCTGTCTTGGCTTGCAACCAGTCTTAGAGTAGCTGCCCTGCCCACTAGTTGGAATCATCACTTTATCGCTGTTGTGCGGATGCCTTTGGGCTGATGAAAGTCACCTGAAAACTCCATGAGACTGGGCAAGGGAGAGAGAAAGAAACATGAACTTGGAGAGGTCGGTGGTGGGGTGGGGATTGATTTGCAAAACACAAACTGGGAAAGCAGTGAGGGAAAGAGAGGGGGAGAGTAGAAACACAAACTTGTTAAGAGACAGAAGGAGAGAGAGAAACAATATGAATTGAGGAGAGGGACGATAAAGGAAATAATGCAAACTTGTAGGGTGGGGTGGGGGTGTGTGACACAGAGAGGAACACAAACTGGGGGAGGCAGGGAGAAAGAAAAATATGAAGTGGGGGGGAAGAGACCTCCTGTCAGTCTGTGACACACACAGTCGTATAATATTTTTTGTTCTAGAACTCAGGCCGCTTTGATGCTTCCTGAGGAATGAGCACCAATGTCCTGAAGCTGGGGCTTTGAAGTCAGTGATTTAAAGTAAGTTTGGTTTTGGTTTCATTTATTATTTTTATAACTTGCTATGTATTGTAAAAAGTCAAATTGTAGGAAACTTTAGAATCGACTTATCGTCAATATTTTTGTTACATCACAGGTATATGGGCAGCACGGTAGCACAAGTGGCTAGCACTGTGGCTTCACAGTGCCAGGGTCCCAGGTTCGATTCCCCGCTGGGTCACTGTCTGTGCGGAGTTTGCACGTTCTCCCCGTGTCTGCGTGAGTTTCCTTCGGGTGCTCCAGTTTCCTCCCACAGTCCAAAGACATGCAGGTTAGGTGGATTGGCCATGATAAATTGCCCTTAGTGACCAAAAAGGTTAGGAGAGGTTATTGGGTTACGGGGATAGGGTGGAAGTGAGGGTTTAAGTGGGTCAGTGCTGCTCACGATCTTGCTGGTTGTGACTTAACTAATCCTGCTCAAAGACAACAAAGAAGATCAGGTTGAGAGGAAGTATATGTAACATCCATTTGTACATTGCAATTACATGTTCATTTCTCATGCTTCTGGTCTTAGAGGTAACTCACTGGATTGTGTGCCATGGCATTAATGATCTGTATGTAGTCCAGGTTTCTGGATCAACACCATTCAGAACGCTGAGCCCATCCACGTACAAGGATAAGGCTCAGAGAGGCATATCATTTGCGGAGGTTGCTGGTGCCCTCAGTGCCTGATACCATTCCCCTCCCATTTCCTCATAGAATGATCTCTCTATGTGAAAGAATGAAGGAGGCACAGGGGTCGCTCCTACGCAGAGTGGAAGCTCCGCAGTGGGGCTATGTGGCACGACCTTATACCATTGCCACTCAGATACATGTCCCATGACATTCATTGGTTTCATTGTGGTTAGTGTGAGCAGCTGAAACTGCACTTAGGCCAGTGGAACAGATTAAGTCATTCATTCGCTGTCGACATTGGAGGGCTGACCTCGACACCCTGCACAATGAGAGCATTAATGACCTGCACCCATGCAGGGTCGCTTTCCCTGCTCGGCCTCTTCTGACCATCAGCTGGCTAAAGGGCGCTCCTCTTGATGTATATCTGGTCCAGAAGGACACGCAGGGGTGCATCACTGAACTAGGCACTGGATGTCCCTGTCCCTTCCTGCCATCCCTTATTAGTAAGTTGATGAATGGGACCTTTGAATTATGGTGCCTGGATATGACAGCGGGGCATGCGCAATCCAGCCTGCCCCACTGTGCCGGACATCGGGGAAAGCCTGACTGCATAATTAATGATGCTGCAATATACCGCAGGCTTTCCCGTTCCCCTCCGCAGCAGGATACATGCCCTGTCTCTGCCCCCAATGGGAGAATTCCGCCCCAAGGGTGTGAGAGGGATTTTATGTGAATGTGAGTTCATTTTTTCCCTTGCAAATTAGCTGGCATGTTTTCCTACATCAGAATCATTGCTGCACTTATTTTAATTTGATACAGAATACTTTGAAATGTTCAGTATGAATGCCAATTCTTTCTTCTTTGCTTCTTCCAATACTGCCAACATTTCATACTCAATTAGATAAAGAATTGTGAATGCTGCCTGCTTGTAAAAACAGAAAACTTAGAGCATTCCTTTTCATTACACTTATCTGCCTTTTGACATGTCTGAACATGAAACTTGGCTTCATTTACTTCAAATTGCATTTGTGTAACATTCTCGATGTCAAAAAACCATCTCTGATTGTCCCACAAGGCAAAGTGATGGACTTTCAGCAAAAATAGGAGAAGCAGGGAAGAAGGCTGGGCGACTGAATGAAGAAATGGGCATTTTAGGGAGAGATCAAACCAGCAGAATTTTGAGGGAGAATCCTAAAACTTAATCCTGAATGATTGACTTCTGCCGATGAACTGAAGGAAGCAGGGAGGAACCTGCCAACCTGAGTCAGTGGCACCATGTCAGTCTGCCTGGGGAATATTGCCAAGCATCGATGGGGACTCCAGATACATGGACGCGATTCTTGGAGTTTAATCATTGGGAGAAACATTGAGGGTGGCAAGGAAGTAGGATGCTGGGCGTGCAGGATGATTTGTGGGAGAGGGACTCTGTGTGCATCTCTGGATTAGCGAATGTTTGTGAAGGCTAAACTGGAAAGCACTGGGGATAAATACATTCTCAGTACAAAATGCTGTAGTTTGTAACATTCATCAATTGACGCTGTACCAAAATATATCTAGGAATACAAATGCACAAGAAAAATGCGTCTGAAACCCATGTGATTATGCACACATTCTGGAAGTTTAATATTAATTGCATGAATGTAGAGTCCATTTAAGAACACATACCTTTTACATGAGGGTATGTTTTTGTTAAACTGGATTTTGTGGTGGTATGAAGTTACCATTTTTCACATCTGTCAATCTAGGGAGGCAATGGCTGTTTTGTGCCAGATTTGCTTTGACAAGTTTGCCATTGTATTTCACTAAGATTTGATAGAAACATATACACCTGTCATTCTACCTGCATTCCTGTAAAACATAACTTTCATTAAATCACAGCTAAATGTATTTTTGTAATGTATTTCCTCATACCTTGAAACAGGCTGGAACCAACTGAAAGTCTCAGAACTGCTTTCCGATCAGTACTGTGTGCACTTTTTGTCAATGATGCCTTTAAAATAATTTCTTTACACAAATCTGCCTGTTTATTTGTTCAATAATAAAACAATAAAAGGTTTAAAATACATTGTCATTTGAAGGCCTCCAATTTTAGTGCTCTTTTCATTTTAAAAGAAAGGCTTGCTTATTATCGGCAACTTTCATGACCTCATTTGCTTTCGAGCAAATTAAGTACTCTGAAGTGTGGATACTGTTGTAATGTAGGAAACGTGCGTAGTCAATTTGCACACAGCAATATCCTACAGAGAGCAATGTGTCTGTTTTAATGGCATTAGTTGGGGTATTCATATTGGACAGGATGCTGGAGAGAATTCCCTGGGCTATTTGAAATAGTGGATCTATACATCCACCTGAGACGGTACTCGGGACCAGTTTTGCATCTGTTGAAAGGTCACTGACTTAAAATATCAACTCATGTCTCTGTGTCCCTCGCTCTCCACAAATGCTGCCAGACCGCGGTGTTTTCCTGTTTTTATTTCTGATTTCCAGCACATACAGCATTTGGCTTTTGCAGACATTGGAGGAGATTTACACTTATTGTTGAGTGTAAAGTCAGCCTTGTGGATAATCCACCTGTTATAGAAACCACTTGACTTTATTGGTACTGATTTCAGTTTCTTTAATTGGCAGATAAACCCTAATGTTGGTTTTAGGCCTGGGTGACAAGCTGTAAAAACCTCTCCTTGTCTTCTGATGTCTTCGTGTTATATTTTATTTTAATAAACAGAAATCATCTGGGTATAATCAAGGTACACTCCCAAAGGGAGAAAGGCAAGACAAACAAATCCAGAGCTCCCTGGAAGGTGAAGGGATGACAGAGATAGAGAGGAAGATGAAGCTGCAAAAGGGAGCAAAAGCTGATGTGAGGTGAATAATACAATTGCGAAGCAGGCTGCATATAGAAGGTTCAGAGGAGAAACAAACAAACAAGTGAGAGAAGCAAAGAGAGAGTATGACAAGAGACTGTCAGAAAACATAAAAAGGAATCCAAAGGCCAGCATGGATTTGTTACGGGCAAATCATATTTAATTAACTTACATTTCTTTGATGAGGCAACAGTGAAGGTTGATGAGGGTAGTGCGGTTGAACTGGTGTGCAAGGACTTCAAAAATGTATTTGATAAAGTGCCACATAACAGGCTTCTCAGTAAAGCTGAAGCCCATGAAATAAAAGAGGTAGTGGCAGCATGGGATATGAAGCTGGCTAAGTGACAGTAGTGGTGAATGGTTGCTTTTCAAGTTGGAGGAAGGTATACAGTGGGGTTTCCTAGGGGTCATTGTTAGGACCTTTGCTTTTCTTGATCTATATTAATGTCCTATACTTTGGTTTAAAAGTAATTTTTAAAGTTGCAGATTACACAAAACTTGGAAATATTGTGAATTCTAAAGGGGGTTCAGGAACACAGGGATCTGGGGGCATGTGTACACAAATCACTGGAAATGGCAGGGCAGATTTAAAAAGGAGCTCATCTCACTTTATAAATAGGCTCAGAGTGTACAAAACCAAGGAAGTTATGATAAACCCATAGTGCATTGGCTCGGGCTTAACTGGAGTGTTGTGTCCAGTTCTACACACCATACATTAGGAAGGTTTTGAAGTCATTAGAGAGGATGCACAAAAGATTCACCAGAATTCTTCGAGTGATGAGAGTTATGTGAATAGATTGGAGAAGATGGGCTGCTTTCCTTGCAGAGGCGAAGATTAAGAGGAGATTTGTAAAAAATAAATGCGTTAAAAAGCCAGAGAGATCTGGACAGATAGATGGGGGTAAAGTGTTCCTATTGGCAGAAGCATGGGGAACCAAGGGATACCAATTTAAGGTGATTGGTAAAAGAAGCAACAGAATTTTTCTTTTTACACAGCGACTGGTCAGCATCTGGAACACATTGCTTGACAGTGTGATGGAGGCAGATTCAATTGCGGCTTTCAAAAGGTAATTAAATAATTATGTGAGGAGAAAGGATTTGCAGAGCTCTGACTGAAAGGCGGGACAGTGGATCTAAGTGAATTAGACTTAGAGAGAGCCAACATGGAGAGGACAGCCCAAATGGCCTCTTTCTTATCTGTAATCATTTTATGATGCTATGATATTTTGGCTCCTCAGGATAACTATAAGGAGGAAGTTGTACATTTGTTTACCTGCTTGAGTCTTGCTTGGTTGTATTCAGATGTGATGTAATCCATGAAAGTTAAGCTTATTTATTTGCAAGTGCTTTATTCCCCTGAAGCTACATCACAACTCATCATCAATGATTCAAAGTTCAGAATATTGGAACCACATAGATTGATTCAAAAGTAGGCAAATATATGTAGTACTGCATATCAAAAACTGACTTACAAAGTAGTAATGAAATCAAAGGGTCAACTGAATCGTTCAAAGACTGTTATTCAGCATAACACCCGATCTGACAAAATTTATAAACATCCTCTCAACCTTAAGGTAGTGATACTGCTTTTAGCTTCCTCGATGGAGCAGTTATTTTACATACTGTTGAGCAGGACAACACAGTCAAGGGTTTTAATAATAATAATGTTACTGTGAAAATCCCCTGTGCATATAGAAGCATGCTTAAGTAAGCTTTGAGTAGGTTTCAATCTTTATATTGTTTGAAGAAACTGTCCCATTGGGCAGGATTCTCCGACCCCCACCAGGTGGGAGAATCGCCGGGGGTTGGCGTGAATCCCGCCCCCCCCAAAAAAACCAGCGTGGCGTGAGTTGCGCCGCCCACCTCGGAGAATGGCGGGGTCCAGCGCGACTCAATGGACCCCGGGGGTGTCCGGATTCTCCGGCCCAAGATGGGCCGAAGTCCTACCGATCTATGCCGGTCCCGCCGGCGTAAATTGGAGTTGGTCCCTTACCGGCGGGACCTGGCGGCGCGGGCGGGCTCCGGGGTTCATATGGGGTCGCGGGGGGGATCTGGCCCCGGGAGGTGCCCCCACAGTGGCCTGGCCCGCGGTCGGGGCCCACCAATCCGCGGGCGGGCCTGTGCCGCGGGGGCACTCTATCCCTTCCGCACCGGAGGCCGTGGTCATCTGCCATTCCCGGTGCGGAAGTGACTCCATGTGCGCATGCGCAGGGATGACGCCAGCACGCGCTGGTGCTCCCGCGCATGCGCCGACTCGTGCCGGCCAGCGGGGCGCCAACCACTCCAGGGCGGGTCTAGCCCCTGAAGGTGCGGTTGGCCCGACGCCGGAGTGGTTCACGCCACTCCGTCCCGCCGGGACCCCCCGCCCCGCCGGGTACGGGAAAATCCCACGCATTGCGTTTTACAGCTAATTGTATTGAAATAAATAACCTGTCTCATAAAATGATGCCAAGATTATTCTCTTCATTATTTTGCATTGTGTTGAGTGACTTTTCTTTACTTGAATGTAGGTAATGACATCTATTAAAACAAATGACCACAGACAGTTATAAAACTGACTCACAGCAGTTTTGTATTGAATGCTTCTGCAAATATCTTACCATCTAATTAGCCTTAAGCAAATTTGGTGTAAGTGTAATACATCGCATGACTGATGCAAAATTTAGTGACAGATTTTAGCATGCCAATACAGCGTTCTGAAAGGTAAAAAGTAAAAAGGAAGTTAAGTTACAATCCATCTGTAATGGACGATAGGGTTGATTAAGATTTTCTTTGATACAATATATATAATTTAAACATAAATTCCATCTGCCACTTGTTTGTTTATTCAGCTAACCTATCAATGTTCCGGCTGCAATTGATTTATATCATCCGCATTGTTTGCCATACCTGCAAGTTTGCTATCATCAGCAAATATTGAAATTTTGCCCTGTATTCCAGTATCCGAGTCACTTGTATATAAATGCAGTGGGCCTAGCAGTTTCCTTTGCAGATATGATAGTGACGTTTAAGAGGCATTTTTACGAATACATGAATAGGTTGGAAATAGAGGGATACGGACCCTGGAGGTGCAAAAGGTTTTAGTTTAAATAGGCATCATAATCGGCATAGGCTTGGAAGGCCAAGTGGCCTGTTCCTGTGCTGCTCTGTTCTTTGTTATTTGGAACACTTCCGTCTATCATCCTTCATCCGGAAAATAACCATTTAGCACAACTCACTGTTTTTTGCCCTTGAGCCACTTTTTAAAATCCAAGTTGACACCGACCCTCCTATTTCACGAGCCTCAAATTTGGTAACTGGCCTTTCATGTGGTACTTTGACCAAACCTTTCCTAAAATCCATTTGGACATTATCCATTGCATGTCTTCATCAACCTTTTCAGTTACTTCATTAAAACATCAAATTAGATTAATCCAACTTTTTCTGCCTTTTCCAAATCTGTGCTGAATCCCTTTAAATAACTCATTAAGTATTCTATCCTTGTCCTACACCTCTGAGCACATGTCATCCTCTTTGTCCCTAATAGACCTTACCTCACCTCTTACTATTTACATGTAGCCATGATGTGGAGATGCCGGCGTTGGACTGGGGTGAGCACAGTACGAAGTCTTACAACACCAGGTTAAAGTCCAACAGGTTTGTTTCGATGTCACTAGCTTTCGGAGCGCTGCTCCTTCCTCAGGAGAAGGAGCAGCGCTCCGAAAGCTAGTGACATCGAAACAAACCTGTTGGACTTTAACCTGGTGTTGTAAGACTTTGTACTGTATTTACATGTAGGTAGAGGATTTTTGGATTCTATTTTATGTTGACTGCCAATCTATTCTCATTTTCTCTCTTTGTCAGTCTTATTTTCCTCATCACTGCCCCTTTAAACTTATGTTTAGCCTGGTTCTTGTTTGAAGAATTCAAACATGCATCATATACTTTGTTTTTTTTGGATTCATCATATTCTCTGGTGTCATCACTCAAGGAACCCTGGCTTTGGTTCTCCTGCTTTCCCCCTTTGTTGGAACGTACCTAGCCTATACCTGAAACATCCCTCCTTAAAGATCATCTGTTGTGCTGTTATAGGTTTTCTTGTCAGTCTTTGGTTCCATTTTACCCTGAATAGATCCCCTCTCCTCCCATTGAAACTAGCCCTCTTCCAATTTGGAAGTTATACTTTACATTGTCTCTTGCTGTTCTCCATTGCTAATCTAAACCTTATGGTACAATGATCACTCCTACCAATTGATTGATTGATGCAGAACCCACATTGCCAGGTGACACAGAAGGAAGCGCCAGTCCTATGTTTAAATGGATGTGGGTAAGGGTGTGGAGAACCCATTAGCAGGTGATACCATGTATGCCCAAATAGATGGTGTAGCCATGGGAATCCCTCTGGGTCCAGCACTCATGAACATTTTTATCAGTTTCCACGAGAAACACATTTTTGATTAATGACCCCCTAACCGCCAACCCTGCATAATTCCAATGAGTAAATTATACTTTCATGATCTTTGAATCTACAGCCACATGTAAGGATTTTATAACATACCTTAAATAGAAAAAGACCCAGAAAAGGAGGAATAGATAGCTGGAAAATTCCTCTGCAACTCCTTTTACCTGATCAAAACTAGTCCAGGTGATCACATTAATTTATATTACAGCGTGCCCAGCTCTTGTACACGATGATCTTCACCACAATCAAAAACAGGACAGCTTTCTCATGAACAGCAACAACATATTTTTGTATAGTGTTTTTGACATAATAAAATATTCATTGGAGCATTATCAAACAAAATATGACAACCAGGCACTGAAGGAGAGATTAGGAATTTGTATTCACAGTATGAAATACTACAGTTTTATGTCCAGATTTATCTCTTCTTTGTTGTGCTACTTGTTGTTTTCCTTGGTTATTTTGGACAAAACCCAGTTAATAGCGCCTGAGGTTAATGGGTAAGGCAAGTGGTGGATTGTGAACTGCCTTTCCTTGACCCTTCATTCACTTCAACATTTCTGCAGTTACTGATTTGCTCAGCTGCATGCTCCCCTCCACCTTTGATGCCCAAGTACCCTACAAAACAATGGCGCCCCACCCAGGCCGTTTCGCCAGGATTAGCCACTTACTGCCAGGTGGCTCGACAACATTCAAAAAAGGTCTTGCTCACATCTACCAAAATTGTTCACTATTCCAGGATACTGCTGCCTGGACATCTGGGGGTAGCTTATCCTTGGTCCACCATAGCTACTTGGCAGCATTTTCCTGGCCCTGGTACCTGCTTGCAGTCCCCTCTGTGGCCTTCACTGCTCCCCCATCCTGAGACGGGTTCTGAAGGTGATTATTGTTACATAATGGTCTGGCATAGAAAGGGTTAATTAGGGACTGGACACAGTACTGTCCCACATTGTGATGTGAAGGAACATATGATCTGAGCCTAGTGGGCAGCCTTGGACTATTAAAGTAATGAGCTGTAAGTTTGTTCTTCCCATAGTGAACGGGATGACCATCAATAACACCAGATGGTGAGTGGTGAAGGAGCAGTTCAACTTCTGCACTGTAAATTCTATGATTCTATGAACTCCAAAGAATGAAAAAAGGGAATTAAGATCAACCAACCAAACACCAGAATGACCACATGCAAATCAACCTATTCATCCAGGTTTACCCACTATAACAGAGTATAATCGAGGGCAGCACGTAGCATAGTGATTAGCACAATTGCTTCACAGCTCCAGGATCCCAGGTTCGATTCCCGGCCTGGGTCACTGTCTGTGCGGAGTCTGCACGTTCTCCCCATGTGTGCGTGGATTTCCTCCGAGTGCTCCGGTTTCCTCCCACAGTCCAAAGATGTGCAGGTTAGGTGGATTGGCCATGCTAAATTGCCCTTAGTGTCCAAAATTGCCCTTAGTGTTGGGTGGGGTTACTGGGTTATGGGGATAGGGTGGAGGTATGCGGTTGGCTTGGGTGCTCTTTCCAAGAGCTGGTGCAGACTCGATGGGCCGAATGGCCTCCTTCTGCACTGTAAATTCTATGAAAAATTCTATACCATTCTTCCAACTGTTGTGCAGACAAGATCCAGAACACCTCCAGACTGCCTGAACATGTACAAACAGACTTGAAGGGGGGTAAAGAGGGGGGATGGGGGAGGTGTAGTAGATTAATGTAAATATGTTGGGTAAATAACAATGCATTGTAAATACATTTGATGAAGCCTTGGGAGAGGTGTAGTATAAGGGCCTGGCATAGAAAGATTTTTCCATGGAACTGGATACAATACCACCCACAAAGGAATATAAAGGAACACATGACCCAAGTCTAGAGGGCAGTCTTGGACTGGACAGAGATTTGTGTAGAAGCAAGCATGGAGACAACTCCTAGCTCATACTTTATCATAGAATCATAGAATTCCTACAGTGCAGAAGGCCCTTTGGCCCATTGAGTCTGCACCAACCCTCTGAAAGAGCACTCTGCCCAAGCCCACTCCCCAGCCCTATCCCAATAACCCTTTATCCTAACCTACACAACTTTGGACATTAAGGAACAATTTAGCATGGCCAATCCACCTAACCATATCTTAGACTGTGGGAGGAAATTGGAGCATTCGGAGGAAACCCACGCAGGCACAGGGAGAAAATGCAAACGCCATGCAGTTACCCAAGGCCAGAATCGAATCTGGATCCCTGATGCTGTTTGGCAGTTGTGCTAACCACTGTGCCACCATGCAGCTGTATATATGTATATAGTTACCAGCAGTTAATTTACACTTAATTTTAAACTATACAAAATGATGAACCGCTTCATGAGGCAAACAATTTACAAACAATATGCGATTGTTGTCAGCTTTGTGTGCCCACATCTAATCCTTTTAGGTTCTCCTTCTTGCTGGAGGACCCAGCTCCTGAGTGTACAGTGCCGATGGTGGATAGGTACTGCCAGTCCAAAGAGGCACCCCATCAGATGTTTGCTCCAAACACTACACGCACCCTCTCTCAGCCCCTCTCTCAGTGCACCCCTAGGCCAGCAACTAAATGGTGACGCAAATCCAAAGGACTGGCATCTGACCTCCCCTTTCTTGGTGCAAATTCCTCTGACTGTGCTGTTCCATGCCTCACCTTAAAGTCATGTTGCCTCATCCTATGGCGGCTATAAGCAGCAATGACCTCAGCTCCCCCCCTTTGCCACCTTGGCCTGTCTGCCAGCATGCCAAACCCTCGTGGCTGCTTGCCATGAGATTTAAACAAGCCAGTAAAATACCGTCCAATTAAAACTTCAATTACCTTAACCCACTCTCAATTACCATTTTTCCCAATGCACTGCCAACACTGCACTTGCCATCTGCCACAAGTGAAATCTGGACCTGGCATGAGGATGTCAAAAATCCTTGCCATTGCCAACCCCATCACCACCTTCAAGGTCAATCTCAAAGAGACTGGAATGTCCTGGCCCTGGTGCCCATCTGAAGCCTTCCACATCTGAAAGCAAGCAGACTTTAGTCACAAAGATCACTTCAACACTGCGAGTTTAACATGCAATGACTTTGAGCCACAATAGAGGCACACTCGCTTGTTGAGAGACATGAGGGATGTATTGCAGTTTGTTTCAAATGACACACCAGGTAGCCATTAACACTGCACCAATACCAGTTTTTACAACCAGAGAGTTGCATTTTTAATCCTGCTTTGATCCCAGTATATTGCACTGATGATATATCGTTCTCTGTAGAGACAAAAATCCTACTGGATTTACAACAACATGATGTAACTCACAACTAATTTAAAAATGCATCTTTGTCACCATGCTATATGACTAATCTCTCCTGCTTGATTAATCTCATCAGTGTAACAGAATCTATTAACTAGAATCGTGTTTTTCTTTCCAATGAAAAAAATGTAGTTAAATATATATTACAATAGTAATTGTTTATGCTAGGCAAATAGTACACAAACCTTATTTATTATTTGTAGCATGTAAGATTAAAATAAAATAGAACACAAATATAACGATTTTAAAACTGTATTAAAGAAATGACATTTTCTTGAAAAGCAGACAGATTTGGAGGAGAATGCGATACAAAATCAGTTGGATCGCTAGATCATTGTTTGCATTTTCCTCTGAGTTTTGCAGTCTTTATGCTCCAGTAGATAAATGAGTTACATAGCATTATTAGAATTATCCAAGGACTCCTCGCTATTGTCCGTATTTGACTGAACAAAAAGAATTACAGAGAATCAGCTGGGTGGGGGTGGGAGGGAGGTTGTGTCACTATGGTGCCGCTGCTTGCCTCAGTTGTCCTTTTTGACTCAAAGCAAGATGAAAATTAGCCAGCAACCTGTAGGTGTTAGGTGAACTCTGGATTCGGCCCATGTGTCATCCATGTTTGGATCGCCTCTCAACATGAATCATCTAGCTTCAGGAACAAAGAAGAAGGTGGGGGTGGGGACATGAGCAACATACTAAGAGGTTGCTATCCAGGTGACTGTGGCCCAGGTTGGATTACCTTTAAGAGAAAAAGATGAAAAATGGAAGGAAAATGCCTCAAACAAATAAAGAAACCACAGAAACAGGCCATTGGAATCATAAATGATAAAATAAAAAATGCTACAAAGTAAAAGATCATGATCTATGAAAGACAAGCATACAGAAATATACCTTTTATACCTCAGAATCTGCTACAGAATCTCACAGCACTTCGATCACTTGCTATTTTTCCTCCATGCTCAAGCTGTCAGGAAATTAGAAGCTAACCCAAATACACTCCACCCTCATTAGAACACAGTTTTCAGAAACCAAACATTTTGCACATTGTAACAAGGTTTGTTGTATTGTGACTGTACCCTAACAGAAGAGGAAATGTTGAGGGGTATGGTTCAATAGCTTTCTCCCACAGATGACAGCTAAGTGTCTTATATTGAGGATGAGCTATACTGAGAAACCCTGGGTGGAATCGTAACTGTGGTTTGCTATTCCTGATGGCAGACCTGGAAGTGGATGAGACTTAAACTGTCTTGGTTTTTTCCCATTTCCCAGACGATTCTTAATAAAATTTCAAGTGTCGGCGGCGTGCAATGGAGACACGTGCCATTGTGTGGCGGGGAATGCTTCTCATTGGTCAGTTTGCAATGCAGCAGGTATTGAATAAATAGTTTAAGGGAATAAAGAGGGATCAATTTGACCCCACTTGATAATAGTATTTTAGGTACAGTCTCTTTAAACTTTTTTAGGAATGACATTTGCATTTTACTCTTTTAATATCTGGGTTATGCCAGGGCAACTGCAGGAGGTAAAAAATAACATGGAAATTAAAAGTGCAAATAATGTATTAAATTATAGAATGCATCTGTAATGGAGTGGGGGGGATTTGAAATGGGCAATTTACATGAAAAAGCAGTGAGAGTGATGTGATTCGATGCTGGGCTGTATTTTAACACTATGAACGTCTGTATTTATTTCCAAAGATCTTGAAAGGATGATCTGAAATGGTTTAATGATATCCTCAGATAGCCTTCGCAAAAAACTTGATGAAGGTCCATCTTGAAGAGAGCAACTGACCCCATTAGGGCATTGAGCATACACCCTGAAGGATGATATCTGGGTTATACAGAATAGAGATGAGATTCAGAAAAAAATCTTTTAAGTATTTTTTGTATCAGTGTAATACATTTTTAGACAGCAGAGTCCTAACAGCAACATTCAAAATTTGAATTTATTGTACAAACCTGTTTAACAGAGCCATGCCACTGGATATATTTCAAAACTGTGGGATTGCTACTACAGAGGCCAGTTATTTACTTAATAAACCCATTGTGGTAGCACATGAGAATGCAAAATAAAGATTTTCAGCAAGTTCTTTAATGTCAAAAAATGGGTTAGATATTGCAATCAATAGTAATTCATACAGAGCTAATTCAAATGTCTTAGTAACAACATTTTAAATGGCTAAAGACCCTATTGAAAACTAATTTACTGAGCTAAATCAGGAAGCTTTGCAGTCAGCAGACTCCAGTATCCAGGTGGAAGTGTAGAAACTGGACAAAGACTGTGCATACAGAAATTTGACAAATCCCTCTTTTATGAAAACAGTTCAAAGGATCTCATGAGGTAATCAGCTTTAGGCCATTCAATTGAGTCTACTTGCTCCTTCAGGGGACAGGTCTATAGATGGAGGGTTTGAATTATCAGAAGCTCAACCTCCATCTCTTAATTCAGGGCCTTTAGGATAAGCATGTTTTGTGCTCCTGCCTCTGCCTGTTACAGATCAGGTCATGAAGGGTAGATCACAAAGTTGAGCCTGAAAGAAGAGAAGGTAATAACAAGTTTCGACCGCTTTTCTGACAGTTTTTCTGAAGACCTATCTTCATGGGGTATAGTTCAACATGTAGATTCACAGAGGAGGTCTCCTCACTCCGGAGGTGTTAGGTTCGACGATCATTCAACCTCAAAATTTGTGTATGGGTTCGACAGCATGTTTTAAAAAAAATATTCATTCATGGGATGTGGGCATCGCTGGCTGGGCCAGCATTTATTGCCCGTCCCTGAGGATACTAAGAGTCAACCACATTGCTGTGGATCTGGAGTCACCTGTAGGCCAGGTAGGGATGGCAAATTTCCTTCCCTAAAGGACATTAGTGAACCAGATGGGTTTTTATGACAATCGACAATGTTTTCATAGTTATCTTTAGATTTTTAGTTCCAGATATATATTGAATTCAAATTTCACCATCTGCCATGGCGGGGTTTGAACCCGAGGCCCCAGAGCATGACTCTTGGTCTCCTGATTATTAGCTCAGTAACAATGGGCGTGATTCTCCCCGACCTGGCAGGACGGGCTGTACCGGCGCCGAGGAGTGGCGTGAACCACTCCTCTGTCGGGCCGCCCGGAAGGTGCGGAACCCTCTGCACCTTCAGGAGCGGGGTTGGCGCCATGGCAGCTGGCGCGGGAGAGCTTGGCGCTACGCCAACCGGCGCCGAAGGCCTCTGCTGGCCAGCGTGAGTTGGCGCATGCGCGGGAGCGCCAGCGTGTGTTGCCATCATCCCAGCGCATGCGCAGGGGGGTTCTTCTCTGCGCCGGCCATGGCAGAGGTTGACAGCAGCCAGCGTGGAGGGAAAGAGTGCCCCCACGGCACAGGCCTGCTCGCGGATCGGTGGGCCCCGATCACCGGCCAGGCCACTGTGGGGTCATCCCCCGGTGCCAGATCCCCCGCGGCCCCCCGAGGACTCTGCAGGCCGCCCGTAGAGCCAGGTCCCGCCGGTACGGACCTGGTTTGATTTATGACGGCGGGACCAGCCGGAAACAGGCTGCCGATCGGCCCATCGTGGGCCAGAGAATCGCCGGGGGGGATTCCCGCCTCCGCCGAAACCCGTCGCCAGAGAATTCGGCAGCCGGCGTCGGGGCGGGATTTACGCCACCCCCGCGGCAATTCTCCGACCCGGCGGGGGGGGGTCGGAGAATCCCGCCCAATACGTCTACACCACTCCCATAATATGTAATATTTAACATTCAGCAGAGAACTCATACTGAACAGACATGAGCTCATAAGGCTCATATTTTCAGCTTTTTGGTTAATATGAATTCAGCATCTCATGTTACCCACTCTGCTAAATCTCTAAATCAGAACACGGCAGTCTGTCAGATTACTTCAGTTGATCTTCCATGGGCTGCAGTGACAGAGCGTATTGCAAAATAACAACAGAAAATGCTGTAAACTCTCAGCAGGTCAGAGAGCATCAGTTCATCCAGCAGGGGGTCAGAGAATCCCGCCATAGAGTTAGCAGGCAGGATATCCCTGCAGTGCTTTGGGACCAAGAGGTCAGAACCAAATGGGGATCCCAAGCCCGCACTTGCCAGGAGCAAGATCAGTAGAGCTATTTGCCACAGCTGGTCTCCTAATTGGTCGCCAACACACTCAGCATCCTATTAACGAGAGTGGGCGAGCTCCCAATGCTGCCAGTTCAATCGCAGGACGGGCAGCTTCAGAATCTCAATAGCTTTACTGAGACAGGTGGATATTGCTGAGGCACATAGGAACCTGGTGCAGAACGTCAAAATAAAAGATGTTTGCAGAGGTACAAAAATAATTAAATATTTCAGGGGGGCATGATGGCTGCTCTTTGAATCAGAGGGACAACCTTGCCCCCCACTTCCCCGAGAAAACCATTCCTGTGGGAAGGCAGTGATGCATTTCCTGCCTGTGCTGCACTCAACCCCCATCTTTAGAGGGATGGAGCCTACAGGTCTGATGGATCCCCTCTGCCACTGTCTAAATAGTGGTGGTGCCCGCAAAACCATCCAGAATTGGGTTATTAACTATTTGAATTGTCTGCCAACTTCCCAGGTCCCCCCTACGTTTCTGACTCATCTCCCAGCCATCTGGCCACCATGGGCCTGGAGAAATTCAACCCAATGTTTCAGAACTAAGACACCTTGTCAGAATTGGAAGATGGTGGCACAGTGATTAGCATTACTGCCGCACACTGCCAGGGACCCGTGTTCGATTCCAGCCCTGGGTGACTGGGTGGAGTTTGCACGTTCTCCCTGTGTCTGCGAGGGTTTCCTCTGGGTGCTCTGGTTTCTGTTGCCTAAATTATTTTTTTTTAAAAACTTTCTGCTTTAGGTCTTTGTTAACACAAGGCTATTGGAGTTCAAAGTATAATGAGTGGGTAAATCTGGACAGAGTTCTCCACGTCAGCAGAAATAAATCAGTGAAAAAAGAGCATTGATCACATAGTTTATGAGACGCACAAGTCAATAGATGAAGACAGAGATATCCGTGTAATAAGATGCATGAATATTATCCATCTTTGCCTCCAATTTGTGGTTTGTAGATTTTGTCAAATCGTATACTAAGGTGGATGTCTGAGGGTTGTCAATGCTGAGAATATTGTAATAAGCACAGATCAAGGTTGATCCTTGCAACTTTGATACTGAAACATTTAGGATTAAGGGGTGGGGGAAGATTATATAATCTAATTTTAAATTAGAAGATCATAGATCACAGAACCACAAATGTCCTATTGGCCACAACAATTCCATTCCTTTTTGATTGCTGCAATAACCTGCCTCCTCATCATATCTCTCAATTAGATGGTAAGAATTAAAAGTAGAGCAAAGACTATGAGCGGGATTCTCTGATTGCCGACGTCTAAATCACGTTTGGTGATTGGGCGGAGAATCCCTTTTTACACTGAAATCGGGGTCAGCGCTGTTTTTCCGATGCCCCGCCCCCTCAAAAACAGGGTACTCGAGGACCCCGCATGCCATTGGAACGGCCTCAGGACGTCACCTGAGGCCCTCCCCTGATGCTCCGCCTCCGATGGGCCGACTTTCCGACGGCGTCGGTCGCGTGTCCTCTCAACTTTTGTAAACCTGCCGTGGCGGCGTGTCCAGCGCTGCCACAGTCGGAGGAGCTGTTTCACTGGCAGGGGGGGCTTCAGCAGGGGCTGGGGGAACTGATGGGGGGGGTGCTCCGGGTGTGGTGAGGGGGCACTATCTGACAGGCCAGGTCCGTGCGCAGCCGATGCCATGTTGTATGGCGCAGCTGCCGCAGGCCGCCGCCACGCGCATGCGCGGCCACGGACCCGCCCATTCTGCATCTGTATTAGCAGGTAAAGGGGCTTTACGTGGCATGACAGCTAGCCCCCCCTGGACGGAGCATGGGTGCAGGGCCGGCACTGACTTTTTGGTGGTAAGACCAGACGCATCCTTTGGACATAGCTGCAGAATCAGAGAATCCAGCCTCATAGATCATTTAATTGTATTTAAAGCATGCCTTTAAATTGATATTTCCTCTGATGCATTTGTTTGGCACCAGCAAGGTGCTTAAGATAATATATTATTCATGTGCACCACAAAGGCAAAAGGCAATTTATTGGCTAGACAACTACAAACACGTCTTTGCTGAATATTTCCATGGGTCAATAACAGCCAAGCTCATTTCACTGTACATATCAGTTAATGTACTCATCTACACTGGGTGACGAACAATGATTTCCTTTTGCTGGTAGGAACTGCCTATTAGCTGGAATGCCTACTTACAGTATTCTGGAATCCTATTACCTTAATTACATTACCCTTCAAAAGGGTAAGGACAAGGCACAAAAAGGGGCCCTGGCTCCTCGATGCTGCAGTAGATTTTAATGTCAGCAACTCCAAAGTTAGCTCATTACCCACACTTCTGATCCAAAGCATTGATTATTCCAAGCAGAGAAAAAAATAATTAATTGCACTGACTTCATATGTGGCAGAAAAAGGTGCGAAATCTCCTGTTAGCTTGTGTCCATTTGTAACAACTGCATATTGTGTATCAAAATAAAGGAGGCGAGCTGCTCGTGAAAGAACTGTCTTCAGTCCAACTAAACTGCAAACGTCTCGGATGAAATTATTAAAAAGTATGATCCGTCACAGGTTGTGAAAGTAGATAATGATAAATGTTAGAATTCTAGTTAAGCATTAGTCAGTGGCATGGCGTTTTAAGTTTTATTCTATTGAACTTGATATCAGTGAATTGCAATGTAAATATCAAAAGTGTTTTCACTGGAGTAAAAACTACCAAAGTGTCATTATTGTGCTAGGTGCAACCTAGCTTGTCGTTTTTACATTTTCCAATTTCTTCATCACTTGCGAGGGATGAAAAGAACATTACCTGATTGGCAGCATAATCTGCCTTGAATTTCACTTACGGAAAGGAGTCAAATAATTCACAGTGCTCATTAGTAATGCTCACTCATGAATGGCAAATTATACTGTTAACCGCACTTCCCTGCATTCTTCCTTCAGCTCCCTCCACAGCCCCCTTCAAAAACTCACCCCTCAGTCCAGTTCCTCAGTTTGGGTGGGGTGGGGGGAGGGGGGGGGGGTGATATGGGGAGTTGGATGGTTGTTGATTTCCCCCTGTGATTCCAATTTGCCATATGCCAATTAAAGAGGTTGTTACTATCCGGTGCAATGAAGGTACCATATATCACAATACATCTATTTGAACTGCTGAGGCACAAAGTGACAATATTTATCACAATTTTGTTTAATGGATTGAACAGCTTGTGTGAATATGCATCTAATACGCGACATTTATTTAAATTCTCTTATGCCACAATTTCTCTAAACTCAGGTTGCCCACTGTTGGATCTCGGAGAGGCAATGGGAGTGGTAAGGAGTCAAGCTGAGCTGAGGCCTCAAGAGCAGCAGTATGTCTGCAGCTAGTTCTGGAATGCATCCTGCCTAGGAGAACCCCTCCCCTTGGGGTGATTCCCCACTTTGTGCCCAGACTGGTCATCCAGACCAGGTGACCCTTACTCTGCTGTGTTGCCCTAAAAGGGACAATCACCACAGCTTTGAGCTCGAACATTAGCTCAGGCCTCTGGATTACTAGTCTAGTGGCATTACCACTACGCCAACCATTGTTGCTTATCATTGATTTGGCAGAGCGTGTGCGTCAGTGGTAAAAGACTGATGTTGCTAGCCTATCTTCTCCATTTGGGTGAGATAGATTATTTGTTTGTGGTTAGTTTTCCAATCCTAAATAAGGAATGGCAGAACCTCCTAGTGATGGGTAGGTGACAGCCATGACTGGATTCAAATAATAAAACTGTGCAGTACCACTAGAGATTATAGGGTCACCATGATACACTTTTTAAACACCGTTTAAGATTCCCTGCATAAACATGTTTTTCGATTACACTTTAGCAAATCTCAAAGGTTTGCTACTGACTTGCAACAGAACATTATTATTACCTCAGGGTACGCCTCGAATATTTTTCCATTCTTTCTTGCAAAATAATAAATGGAAATGGGCGGGGGGGGGGGGGTAAAAGTGATAGTGCATGAAAGAAAGTGGAGAAATTAAATAGAATATCTGCTCTTCATCGGGATTGCTTAAAACTCACAGAGACAATAAGTGAGATTCATTAGGCTATTTGTTACTAGCATCTGCCATGATCCAAAATGAAATACTAAATGTTTCATGGTCTCAAGAAAGGGCAGTATTTGTCTTGGTACTAGAAATCTCTCAACAGGAGATGGTGTGACTTGTAACTGCAATGAGAGGGAGTGATGGATGTAGGGGGAGGGTGGTACCAGCTGAACTGTGATGGTTTAATATCATCATCTTCCTGACAGCTGTAATAGGCTTTCCCTTCTCAGAAATAATTCATAAAGCTGGTACATTATATTCAGTCTCTGACATTCCCCATCCATCCAAGAAACCCAGCAGGCTCAGAACTAATAAGAAAATATATGGTTCAGAAACTCTAAAAAATTAAAGAGGTAGTTTATGAACAATTTGTTTCATAGGGATGTTTATTATATTTATTGAATATTGTGCCTCTGATGTGTTTTTCCCCACAGCATATGAAAGATGAAAACTGCTGACTTTCAGCATGACTTTTTTTATATTTACAAAATCATCTTTTACAGCTTATAATGGATACAATAAATGTCCATGTTATAATCTTGACTTTCATGCATTTAGTTTTGTTCAATATCCACTGCCAAATAGGCAGAGATAGAAGGCTTCAGAGAAGGTTTAGACTCACAGTATATGTGTGCTTTCTTATTTTATGCAGTGCGTTCAAGCCACCCCCAGGGAAAAGTCAAATAAACTTGTTCTTGTGTCAAGCAAGACAAGAGGTTGTTTTATTACTCAACATGGACAAAAATATTGAACCAAGAGGTCAAAATTTTAAGCCAGGCAAATCCCTGATTGGCACATAACCCACTCACTAGAATTAAACTTAATCTGCAAGCTGAAAAGAAGGGCCATCATAACATTCTCCGCCCTTTGAGACTCAGAGCTGCAGCAACTTTTTTCAGTAAAAATGACTTAGCTGATGTTGGTAATAAAATGATCTGCTTTGTTTGTACAGATAAATTGCCCTGTCCGCTTGCAATGTGAGCTTGTTGGTGTGTTGATAGTGTCACATCACATCTGGAAAGTATGATTTAATACTGTTACATTCAAATTAGTGACATTTTGTTTTATATCTGAGATCATTTTATTCTGTCTACAATTGTTTATTATCCTTGCAGTATCCCATTACTTGACCATCTGAAATCTCTGGTAGCTGGAACCAGAACATTTGATGGGTAAATATCTGGGAGTATATACAGGCGTGGAACCTCAAGGATGTTGCAGATTATGCCATGAAGTATGGGGGAAATACTCTCTTCTTGAGTTCAACCCACAGCACCATGATCTCCACCACAAGTAGGACAAGAAGACAAGTTGCTGTTGGCAACAGTCTAGTTGGCCGTCCAGCCTACTAGCCCCTGAAGGAGTCCCAGTTGCCGTGGCAACATGCACTTTTACATGCATGTTGTAGTCCTGGAGCGATGGATAGTGTTGTTAGAGCCATTAATTCCTTTCTATCATATAGCTGATGAGGAATCTCTCCCACTCTTAGAGTCTAAGGAATTATATGTTGACAATCAACCTGTTTGGCCGCATTATGAATGCACCTCCGATGGCCATCAAGTCCTGGAGTGGGACTGGAACCCAGAACCTCTGGCCCAGAAGCAGGGATCCTAACCATTACTCCACAAGATCTCCTATAGCGGTTTGAAAATGTTCTTTGAACCCCAGGATTATTTAGCTGAATTGTAAAGGACAGGAAGTTGAACAGCTGTTGTTGTAAGTTATTAGGAGTAGAAATACCTCTTATCCATTGTGGCACAATAGAGTAAAGATGACTGTTAATGGGAAAAAGGAACCTATAAGATCAAATCATGTCAACAAATATTTGGTTCTTCTTACATAAATCCCTTGCTTGCTGTGTGCATTTCCTGGATTATTTTCTTTCCTATTTCCTTCTGTTCCATTTATCCTTCATCTCCCTGAAGTGGTTGAATCATCTTGGTGAAGGAATTAGTGTGAAAATTCTGTTTGCTATGTCAAATGTGTTGCTACTTATTTATTTTAAAATAGTGAACAAAGGAATTTCACCTGTGCATTGACCAATGCATTTCAAACACAGCAGCAGAATTTCAAACCCTGAATATCTATAATTTGTAATTTTGTCAATCTTTCCCTGTGATGCTTTTAGGTTCCTGAATAGTGCTAATCTTTCTGATGCTCAGCTTACTGACAAACTATTCTTCAAAAAAAATCATGTGAAATAGTTTCACCAATGTTAATTTGAATTATTTCAAACCTCCCACCAATCATTCTTGTGGACAAAAACAAATTGCTGCAGATGCTAGAATCTGAAACAAAACCAGAAAATGCTGGACAACCTCAGCAGATCTGACAGCATCTGTGGAGAGAGTAGGGAGCTAGGAATTCGAGTCTGGATGACTCTTTGTCAAAGCTTGTCGACAATAAGCTTTTTACTGAGGAAGATCTTCAAAGCCTGTGGACAATAAGCTTCTTACTGAGGAAGGTCTTCGCTGTGCTGTGTATTATAAAGCTATAAGACAGCCCTTTCTAGAAGTTTAGGATTTCAATATAATAGCATGCACAGGAAGTTGTTCCCCATTGTCCTCTAGAATTATGGAGCAATGCTTTCAATGATCAGAAGATCAATTAATTTTCATTTGGACTTACAGATCACAGTCTGGTGACTGAAACTCAAAGAAATGCCAGAAGCCTCACTGTAAAATCATCAACGAAGCAATGGTTGGAGTAGTCAGATAAAATTAGCCATAAAATAATAAATATAGGCAATGTTTTATACAGTGGCTAATTATATTTAGCCTGAAATTTCTGGAAACAAAATCTCAGTTTCCTCATGTTTAAATAAAAGCAAAATACTGTGGATGCTAGAAATCTGGCATAAAAGCAGAAAGTGCTGGATAAACTCATAAGGTCTGGTGGTGTCTGTAGGGAGAGAAACAGAGTGAATGATATGACTCTTCTTCCAAAGATGAAGACTCTTCTGAAGAAGAGTCATATGGACCCAAAACGTTGGCCGTGATTTTCCCACCGCGCCACGGCCGGCTAAATCGCAGGAGAGCCTCAAATCGGGCTCTGGGCCAGGTGCAAAAACCTTGACAGAGTCAGCCAACTCTCTACGCCCAGCGTGATCTGGATCACGCTCTCACCCGGGAGTCAATGGCCATGCCTGCAAGGCCTCTACTGGGCTTTGTTTAGCACTGGTTTCCACGATCGTAGACCAGGCATGATGGCACCCCGGAGAGGTCTCGCAGGCCATTAGGCACGGTAGTACCCTGGCACTCCCCCTAGCACCTGGGAACCTTGGCACTGCCAGGGTGCCAAGGGCACTTCAGGGTGCCAGTATGGCTGTGCCACGGTGCCTGGTTGTCAGGTTGATACTTCCATGTGTCGGGGAATGGGGGGCCATGCCTTTGAAAGGGTGGGAGTGAGGGAAGGTTTCAGGGGGTCAAAGAAAGGTCGAGGTGTGAAGGGTGGGTCCTGAAAGCAGGGAGTCCTGAAAGTGGAGGAGGGGTGGGGGGGTGGGGGCTGTAGAGATCAGCGCAGCTGGTCAAAATAGCCCCTCTCTGTGAAGAGCCGGTCCAGCTGGTGAGCTCAGCTCCCCAATACATAAAATCTTCCTAAAGGCACGCTGTGCCCGAAAAGCATCTCACCGCGGCGCAGCGTGGCCGTTGAAAACCGGGAGATCCCGCTCCCGGGAGGTGCCTGGCTCGCCATGTTGTGATGTCAATACTGCCCACATTGGGTGGGATCACTTTTTGGCAAATCTGCATAGTAGGTCGAGGCAATTAGCCTCACTCTAAGGTGCAGATTCTCGAGGTGCCTGAGGCTTTGGGATTTACCCCCTTCGCCTCAGAGACCTCGGGCGAGCGCCATTTAGCACTGGTTCCCACAAACGGGGACCAGATGGGACGGTACTCGTGGGGCTCTCCCAGGGGATTGGAGGCCCCCAGCTGCATTCCCTTTGGCAGGGTGGTGCCCTGGCACTGCTGGTGCCACCTGGGTACCCTCGCAGTGCCAGTCTGACACCTTGGCAGGGTCACCTGAGTGCCAGCCTGGCACTGCCAATGTGCCCAGATGGCACTGCCAGGTGGGATGGGCACTGTCAGGATGCCAAGTTTGCACTCCCAATGTGCCAAGCTGGCATTTTCTGCGTGCTCGTGGTCGTGCTGGTGTTTCCCGGCATGGGTGTTAGGGGGCTGCAGGGGGGGATGTGGGGTGGGGGTGTACTGGGGGGCCCCGGGCCTGGGACCCTTCCCATTGTGTGTCCGGGCTCGGGGAGAGGTCGGGGATCGCTGTGGGAGTTTGGAGATCAGAAGCAAATTTAAAAATGGCGTCCTGATCTCTCGCCACAATGGGGAGCTCTGCTTGCCAGAACTCCCCACTGTACAAAACGGGGCGTCGTGTGGCTTGGGCCACGCTTTCCCTGTTCAGGCCCCTTATTCAATGCGAGTTGCTGCAAGCGCCAGATAAAAGCGCGGCTAAACGCTCTTGTTCGGGGACTTTGTTCCCTTTTGGGAGAATTGCTCCCTAAGTGTGGCCTCAACAGGGAGAAACTCCCCAAGGTTAAAAGAAATGACTAAGTGCCATTTAATAGCGGTCTCAATCTCGGAACTTTAACGGCCGAGAAACACCCGCCAAACGCACCCGAAATTGGACTCGGAAATGTTTCAAATGAATCACCCGATAACTCTATTTTTCTCCCGACAGAAGCTGTTAGATTTTGCAGCATTTTGTGTTTTTATTCTTCCTGTTTTACAATGCTAGATTAATTATTAAAAACCACAGATTTGTTTGGTGAGGGAATCACACGATCCAAAGATTATGGGCGTGATTTAACCACCGCGTTGCGCCCGCTGCAGTTCTGGGCACACTGGCTAAATAGCGGGACAGGCCAAAATCAAGATTTGCACTGGGGGCAAACCAGTTTGCAATTCACCCGGCCCGTTCCTGATGGCAAGTTCCAGGTCACACCCAAAAATGGTGAGCATTTCGTTAACCCTAATTTGCATTCATTTCAATCTCATTAGCAAGATTGAAGCCGGATGCAATGGCCGCCTGGCAATTAACCAGCTCCCCAATGACGAATGTGATATAAAATAGTTACTTTAGAGATATTAGTTATTGTAATGTAAATATAAACTGGTGCAGTGGCTGCTGAGGGGAACGGAGGAGGTGAGTAGCCATTTCCATTTTCTGACATGCAGCTCAAGGGCACTGGAGCTGCTGCCCCAGTGCTCAGGTTGAGGCAGGGACGACGACACCTGGGTTGGGGGGGGGGGGGGGGCAGCTGATGCATTCCATGTCAGGGGTCACCCCTGGGCTGGGTGGGGAGGGGGGGGTGAGAGGCTTTGCGTCAGTGAGGCCTTCAAGCCATCCTTAAATGTTGTGGAGACCCATAACAGGGGCAACCACAGCTTCAGCCTGTCTGTCCGACCAAACACTTCCAGGACAGAGCACTGCTGTGGCTTCTATTCTGAAAGTCACTTTAACTCCCTTTGACTGTGAGCAGCCTCTAGCTACACAGCTGGAGGTTATTGCTAATGAGGAATTGGCCTTGTTAGTTGTGTGGGCGCTTCACAGTTGCAGGTTGTGTTTGCTGCTTGCTCTTGCTGGTGGTTGCAGATGCCTGGAGGCCCCTGTTGCTGTTTCCTTCCTTTTCTGTAGCCGGAAAAAAGGACAATTTTTTCCAAGATACCTGGGTCATGAAACACCGGGCTCAAGGGGATGTATGAGTCCAGAAGGCAATCTAGTTTGAAGCAAGAAGACACTGCTGGACCTGTTGTGCGACATTGATCCAAATGGGCCACCTGATGACGTTGTTGAAGAAATGCTTTTGCAGATTGCTGATGCTTTTGTTGCTGGTGCGGTGAGTGCTGCATGTAACTGGCACATCACCATGGGTTCAACACACTGGAAATCAAGGATGTTCAACTGCACCTTGAGTGCCAGTGGAATATGTGGATGCCAGGATTTAGTTCTGGTCAGATTAGGCAATCTGTGAGGGCCTGCACTGCTGCTGTTCTAAGATGGAGAATGGCACTGATACATGGAACAAGTAACACATTGATGGACATTTGGGGCTGGATGCTCCCTTGGCGTGATCCTCCTCTTCGCCGGCAGCGCACTCACGCCCACGGATTTCCCGATGGTGTGGGGGTGGCCACAATGGGAAACCACATTGGCTGGCTGCCGGGGCAGAGGATCCCATTGCCGGCGGGGGCGCGCCGCACCAGAAAACATGTCTGCCGGGACGGAATATCCTGCGTGGCTATGACAAAGTTCTGGATAGGATAACGCATTCTCAGGCTTATCCTCCAATTCCGTTGAGGAATCTGTGAGGGGTTTTATTGTGAAAATGAGCTAATATACCATTGTATTGGTACCAATATGGAACGGTGATGTTTCCTTGTTGTTTAATGGTTAGTGTGATATGTGGAATGTTACATAGTTGATTTTCAAATCTTTGTTACTGTTGACCATTTAATAAACAAAATATTCTCAACTCACAAGTGGCTTTGCGAGGGCACACGTGCCATGTCTCAGAGGATGATTAGTGCGTAACATTTCACGTTCTCTGGGTAGTGAGCACACACATGCATGATATTGAAGTGGTGGTTACACACAATCTGAATATTCATGGAGAGGAATTCTCCCCGGTTAATAAAGGGCACTTGTCTGGCACGCGCAAAGCAATTTTAAGCAGATTTTGAGCAGAGTGCACTTATTTTTTGTGCAGTTATCTTGCTCGCCTGGCAAATCTTCACTGCCTTTTCCAGCACCAAATCTTCCTCCCGCAATAATATCACCCAAAGCTTAACATCAAGCAAATCAAAGACAACTTGGTCGCGAATTAAGGAAGATTTTAAGTCACTGAAGTTGCATGACTGGGTCTGCAGCCTCAAGTCTGTGACAAAACTGTCAAATGATTTGCAAGGCCTCTGGGTACGCATACGAAGCATATAGCGCTCTAGCGTTTCATTCTTCTTGGGAGACCAATGCTGATGGAAGCGCTTTACCACTTCATCAAAATTCTTCTGTTCTCCCTCATGTTCAAAGACAAACGTGTTATATAGTTCGAGCACTTGTGAACCTGCCAATGTTAGCAGCAACGCAATTCATCTTTCATCAGGCTGGGCCTGCAGGCCCACTTCCGAAACATGAAGTTCGAACCGCTGTTTGAACAGCTGCCAGTTCTCATCTACGTTACCGGACATCTGAAGCTGGTGTGGCGCCCTCGGTCCGTCCATCTCGAGCTTCAGCATTTTTTACGTGTTGGGTCGCCTCAGGTTGCAGTTTACCAGACCGGTCCTCAAGCCGAATGCTTAACATTGTCACTGCCATTGCAAATATTCAGCACTCATGGTACCATGTTGTGTTTTGTCCTTTGACTTTATGAAGTAACTCACTAAACATTTTGATATGTCCAAACCAGGATCCTTTTATTGTGTCTCAAGTGGTAAGATGGCAATCTGATACAGAGTATATGATCATGGAGTCTTGCTACTCCTCTGGAATGTACACCTAGCACTGACCAATTACATGTACATTATTACCCTCTCAATCATCTGCTGAAGATGGCCGGATGTGTCTCCCATTATATCCAGGTCCCAGGTCACATGACTTTGGTCTGGAGACCGCATGGTGTGTCTGTACTGCCACCTGCTGGTTGGAGGTTGCACACCATCCCATAGCCCATAGGCATATCGCCACAGCAGCCTGTTGCTTCTGCGTGCCCTGTGGCCTTTGATGCCCTTGGAGGACGTCCTCTGGAGGGCCTGGAGCCGAAGAGCCTGGCCGACTTACCAGTGACACTGGCATCGCCGTGCCATCCAGTTCTGCCCACTACCCTTGAGAAGCACCAGTGTCAGGTTGGGGGGGGGGGGGGGAATTTGGAAGAACTGGAGCTGTCATCTCCTTGGTGGCAGGCCCTGGGTTGATCTCCAGTGTTTGTCCTCCCTGTCGTTGCCTGTAGGGCCCTGGGGGATTCCATGGGATGGAGGAGGAGCTGGAATGAGCTCCAGAAACCTCTGGGACATCTGGCTCTGCCAGTCCTGATATCTCCCCATTGCCTGCACCATGGTGTCGGCACCTCAACGATGCCCCTCAGTGACTGGGCCATGGTCTGCAGTGTCTCAGCAATATTCACCTATGCCTGGGACACATCCCTCAGCGACTGGGACATGATGTCGAGGCTTCAGTTATGATCATCATAGACTGAACCATGCCTCAGGCACCACCACTCAAGACGCTGACCTCGTGCTCCAGGTTTTCCACTGCGGTCGCCACCCTAGCAGCGTTCGTCTCAGTGCCACATATTGTCGGCACCATCTTCTGCGCCCAAAGGATTTGGGGCTCCTCCAATCGGCTATGCAGTAGCTGGAATGTCGCTGACCCCCACTCCTGAATGTGTGGTGCTCACCAGATTGTTAACCAGAAGTCTGTCCACTAACGTCGCCCTCCAAGGTGTGTGTTTCTGCACTGGTGGATGGTGGGGATGACAGCTGTGATGCCTCGATGGTGGTCTCCTGGCAGAGGGTGGGGGAACTCCAGATGGTCCGGCCTCATCAGATGGAGATCCTGCGAGACAATGGACATGTGGTCAGTGAGAGGGAAGACCATTTTGTCTGACATGAGCTACTCGAGAGAGGTCATCTGGGTGAAGGGGCAGTAGATCCTCACCTCTCTGACACAGGCCAACCTCGCTGTCAGTGACTACTTTCTCCTTGGGCAACCCCGTGATCTCCAGGACCCTTTCCTCATAGGGGTGGGGACTCAGAACTCTGGCAATCCACCCCCCCAGTCTTGGCCCTTTCCTGCTTATTATGGGCTATCTTCTCCTGTGGGGACATAGAGATGGCATTGTTAGCCCCATGATTGATGGGTCAGAGATCTCTATAGCAGGTGGCATGTGTGGGCACCGCACCTGGACATGAAGGGGTTGTGCTGGTGGGTTCCAGGGGATTCTGAGGAACAAGCACAAAGATCGGATGTGAGGAGGGTGCAAGGTGTCAGCCAGTGTTTTGTGGCTGGAGAGGTTTGGGAATTTGAGGGGTGGCAGGTGGAACTGATGCCAGGAGGAAGGTGATAACTTACCCAGTCAGCTCAGTGCAGGTCGTTGGTCTTCTTCCAACATTGTACAGCGATTCTCCTGGTCATGCTGCCCACACTGTCAGTCGCTGCCACTGCCCCCCAGATGCCATTGCTGAACCTGTTGCTGGTCCTCCGACCCGCTCGGTGGAAGAGGATGGTCCATCTCTCATCCACAATGTTGAGAAGCTTGGCCAGGTTGGCACCTGCAAAGTGAGGAGCAGGTCTGCGCGCTTGCCATAATTGTGTGTTGACTGGGAGTGAATGGTGAGGGAGCGTTTAAACGCAGCTCCCCCTTGTTGCTGGCGAGACGTTGGGGCGCATGTCCAGTGAATCAGATGGTCAGAAAGCCGATAATGGTTTGAAGCCCATGGCGTCTCATTTTTGGCACTAAGTGGCGTTGAATGCGAGTCTTGATCTCGCCCACACGGCCGGCAAGAAACAGCCCGCCAAAAGGGGCCAAAATGACACTTCAAAACTTTTCTTTTGAATCACATCCCTTGAAACATTTGAACACATCCAAGGAAAGACTATCACAAGACAACCGGAAAGACAAGGGGCGGGGTCTTCTGCTCCCCCCTCCCATGGCATGTTTTCCCACGTTGGAGATGGCTCGCCACCATTGGCCACCAGTAGGATCTTCCAGTCTCGCCGATGTCTACCCAGGGAATCCGCCGTGGGGGTGTCTCCTTTGCCAGGATCTGTCAGGAAGGGCTGGAAAATCCCATCCAACATGTTTCAACTACAGTTGGAAAGGCGAGTACTATTGCAAAGTTAAGGGAAAATTAGTTTTCTCGTAGCTCTAGCTTCTTTCAATCATTTCAGACCTTACTCCAGATAAGCTCCAATGAAAAGTCTGTGAGCAGGTTTACTGAGAAATGACATTCCTGGACCTGAAATTGTGGAAAAATGATTGACTCTTTGGTTATATCTCATCCTCTGAAGAGTGCATGTGAAGCCATTAGCTGTCATCAGGAGCTTTACAATAGGTTTGCTCCATTTCCTATTGAAATGAATACAAAACATAATCATGCAAGAGCTCATTTAATAATTACTTTTGTTCGCATGATGTAAGTGTGTTCCAGGGGTTCCTCAGTCACTGCAGAACATATCAAAGCAACTGTGCAGGCATTTACATTTTTTTTAAAGAGGTGTCAAATAAAATAGCAGCTCCTTAAAACGCACAGGTAGGAGGCAGTAAATCTACAATTCCAATGTGCAGATGTTCTTGGATATAGAACATAGAACATAGAACAATACAGCGCAGTACAGGCCCTTCGGCCCACGATGTTGCACCGAAACAAAAGCCATCTAACCTACACTATGCCATTATCATCCATATGTTTATCCAATAAACTTTTAAATGCCCTCAATGTTGGCGAGTTCACTACTGTAGCAGGTAGGGCATTCCACGGCCTCACTACTCTTTGCGTAAAGAACCTACCTCTGACCTCTGTCCTATATCTATTACCCCTCAGTTTAAAGTTATGTCCCCTCGTGCCAGCCATATCCATCCGCGGGAGAAGGCTCTCACTGTCCACCCTATCCAACCCCCTGATCATTTTGTATGCCTCTATTAAGTCTCCTCTTAACCTTCTTCTCTCCAACGAAAACAACCTCAAGTCCATCAGCCTTTCCTCATAAGATTTTCCCTCCATACCAGGCAACATCTTGGTAAATCTCCTCTGCACCCGCTCCAAAGCCTCCACGTCCTTCCTATAATGCGGTGACCAGAACTGTACGCAATACTCCAAATGTGGCCGTACCAGAGTTCTGTACAGCTGCAACATGACCTCCCGACTCCGGAACTCAATCCCTCTACCAATAAAGGCCAACACTCCATAGGCCTTCTTCACAACCCTATCAACCTGGGTGGCAACTTTCAGGGATCTATGTACATGGATATGTTGATGTAGCTGTCACTCTGTACAGGTGCCGTCCCTGGCCTCCTGAGTGGTGGCTAACTCCATTGGCACGTTTGTGGACCCAATCACAATGCAACATCAGACAACTCATGTCACAGTCTCCATTGCCACACTTATATTTTTCTGCTAAAATGTCAGTTAGGAATGAGCGACAAATGCTGACCTTGCCAGCCGTGCTCACATCCGAGGAATAAATAAATAAAAATCTCTGAGCTCTGCAGAGTAGAAGGTCACGTCGAAGTCACACAATCTCAGGCTGCTGTTATCATAGTCGTGAGTGTCAGTGTTCACAGGAACTTGCAAAGGGCAACCTAGGGACCTGTCCTTGAACAGATTGCATTGTTGGTGAGATGCCACCCAGGGGCTTGGCAGCATTTTCCATGGAGCACGAGTCTGAAGTACCATCTCAGGATGATAGCGTGGGTGGCCCCATCCCTGCCACTCCACGAATGCCCCTTCTGTGGCCTGTCAATCAGCCAACCCAGAGCGCTACCACTCATGCCAAGATCTCACTTTGTACTTGGTGGCAAGATCTATCTCTTCATGATAGCATTGTTGTGTAGCGCACAGCAGAACATCGCAGATCTTGAGACCCTGTCAGCTGAGTACCGCATGGTTCCTCCAGAGCAGTTATGGCAGTATATTTCAGTACGCCAATGGTCTGCTCTACCACATGTCAAATGGCAGCATATGGGCCTCATTGCTTGTATGCTCATATGCATGGTTTCAGAACCAATCATTAGCCAAGTAGTCAACAGGTGGTCCTTATTGCCCTGTGGTCACCCTTCACTTTGTCATGCTGGTTCAAATGCAGATGGTACAGTGGATTACTGCAGAGTGTGGGCAGCACAGTAGCATAGTGGTTAGCACAGTTGCTTCACAGCTCCCGTGTCCCAGGTTCGATTCCCGGCTGGGTCACTGTCTTTGCGGAGTTTGCACGTTCTCCCCGTGTCTGCGTGGGTTTCCTCCATGTGCTCCGGTTTCCTCCCACAGTCAAATATGTGCGGGTTAGGTGGATTGGCCATGCCGAATTGCCCTTAGTATCCAAAAAGGTTAAATGGGGGTTACTGGATTACGGGGATAGGGTAGATACGTGGGCTTGAGTAGGGTGCTCTTTGTAAGGGCCAGTGCAGACTCAATAGGCCGAATGGCCTCCTTCTGCGCTGTAAATTCTATGATTCTATGAAGGCTGTAGTGATATCATGGTTGTGTTGTAATTCACTGACTGACCAGTAGGAGTTTCATTAGTATATAAGTGAATGTTAGAGTCAGGCGACCTCAGACTGACTAGGGAGCTGGGGAGAGAGATGTTGCTTGTGCATGTTAATACTGTTATTCATCTGTTGCTTTGTATATATTTGACCCACAGTTAATGTCAATAAATTGTTTATAGCTTTAGCTACAAGTGTTCTTGTAATATAAATCAGGCCATCTGACAAGAACATTACAATACCAGCTATGACCTGCATTCTTTGCCTATGCTCACATACCAGCAGGGCATTGAGGGAGTACAATCCCTCTCAGTGTTGGTACCTGTCATAGTTGATATGGTGAGCAATATATCTGCCTGCAAACTTTGCAGTTCCTCATACTCGCTCTGCCTGCTTGTCTCTGGAAAAAGAGAATGGAATTGAAGTTTTTTCTCTTTACAATGAGTGTCTCTGTGACCTCTCTTGGACTATATATATATGTAAAAGATGCGTAGTTAATCATGACACTAAATGAGGCAATAAATGTGTTCATGTGTCTGAGCTATGTGAATAGCTCTGTATCTGCTTCAGAAAAATTGCAAACTGTGACCCTCTCTATGTTCCCGCATCTAACATGTTAGAGACTTATATTATGCATCTATTCAGACTATCTCTCATTCAACCTAATACATGAACATTCAAAGTTTATAAATATTATGTGAAGACTGATAACCTAAATGGCTAACTACAAAGCAACTTCAATTTGGTCTAACCTATAGATAAAAATGCTAACACCCATTTCTGTGAGTAATATGAGTGCCCTCAGTGTTCCAAAATGGTATCCTTGTTGTTCCTGCACATCTCTGACAATATGCTCTGGACACTAGCTTAGTACGGGGAGAAGGTATTTCATCTTGTAAAAAGAGCAAAAGTGACACCTAGCGAATTATGTTTCATTCAAGTATTCTGCCCATCAACAAGTATCCTTTTGATGATTCTGACGAAAATATATAGAACTATATAAAAACTTATAGAACTCCTACATTCTCACTGAGAAGGCCACAATACAAGGAAATACATTTTATAAAAGGCAGATTCCAGTCCCGGCCAGTTGGCCATTCTAATGGGTGTTGGTGTTAGAGTGATTTGTCCTTTTTAGAGGCTGGATGGTAACAGAAGTCAGCCATGTAATTTTGTGGGCTACAACATTGACGTTCCTACACAACTGGAGGGAATAGTACTGAAGTGGCAAAGCAAGAAAGGGGAGTGAGGGAAGAAGAAGAAAAAAAGCTCTCAACCAACTGCTGAAAAATGAGAAATGGGCCAGCGACGGAAACCTTGAAGCAGGAAGATCCATTAAGAGAAGGTTTCCATGATAAAATATAACCAATTGAGTTGGCAAGCTTTACATGCTGGAACTTGTGCCTTTATAATTGACTCTATGGTAACGGCAAATGTTTAATGCCAGTTGCTTGAATTAGACACCTGTCTATGATAAACATGGATTGTATGTGTGTTGGGGACTGTGCAAGGAATATAATGAGTGGGCTATGCTGAAATAATTATAATTGGAGATATTTCTGTTAACAGACATACAAATCATTGCATTGTTACTTAAAACTGTTGACACATATTTCCATTTAACTAATTCATAACATCAGCTCCGCGTTTCCTCTCCGTATCTTGTAAATGTAGCCCTGAGATAGGAACAGCAGATTGAGCACGTCTGTCGTTAGTCCACCATTTAACATTTACTCACCTAGTAAGCAGCAGGATGCACAACTCCCCAACAGCTGGCCAACACAAACAGCTAAGTACTGGCACCAGGCAGTATCCAAGGCCAAGCCGTCAACTGTAAAGTGACAAAAAGAAGAATGTTTTGTTTTGCCAATATCCTGTGTGTTTTTCCTTCTGTCTTCTATAGAGGCCTCACAGCACAATTAAAGAGAACTTCATAAAAATGAAGAGGGGGGGGGGGGGGGGGGGAGGGAGGTAGAGGAACAATTATGCAGCTGATGGAAGTACTCAAAGAGGAGGATAATGTCCACTGATTGCAAATCATCAGATAACCTGCAGGATGTATACAAAATTAATTGCCAAACAAAGATTAAATGCTTGCACAGTGGAGTTTTCTGTTAACAAATAAAAAAGCAGGTGTTTTGAGTTGAAGTGTTGAAAACAGGCTTTGGTAATGGATGAAATTCAGTTTGAGCAATATTGTAGATCTGGAAATTAGATTGGTAGTTCCATAGCTCTCCTGAAGCCCAGAAACCCCAAAATGGCAGCTGGTCCATTTACTGGTCTTGCATGTTACAGCGTGTGTGAAAGGGCTCTAGCACTGGTGTGTGTACCAAAAGCATGCAAAATGGGCAGATCATGACCTCACTCAGCATACGACACTGATTCGGTGCCCCATCTCCCATTTTCAATGTTGCAGATCCTGTTAGTGCTCTTGTCAGAAAGACTCTCAGGTGAATATGTACACAGCTGCATAACAGTATAACCCTCCCCACCCCATCCCCAAAATCCCACCCGCTCTGGCACAAATCAACTTTTGACTGGCTGCTGCAGGGTTGGTGTTAGTGATATGTGTTGTGTTAAGTTGGGGTGAGAAGATGGGGTGGTGCTAAACTTTTCCATGGAGTTCCGAGGAGTTTGTAAGTTTGTTAGCAAATAGATTGGCTCTTACCAATGCTGGCGAAATTTCTGTCCCTTGTGCGCCTCAGAACTACAGGGAGATGGAGCACAGATATAAACGGTAACGGTAAGATAAAGTCGCCATAGTCCCAGATGACCGTAAGCTGCTTTCCCCTTTGGGGGGGAGAGGTGACTGGAGGTGATTTAACCGAGGATCACCACTTAAGGTGAGGGGCAAGGCGGGGCCTTCATGAATAACCTCAGCTGGTGCGAGAAGCTCAGATACAGCCGAGAGAAGAAGAGGAGTGCAGAAGGAAAAGGCAGGGGCTCTCACATGAATGGTGTACCTTTTTAAAAATTCATGGATGTCACTGGCCAAGCCAGCATTTACCTCCCATCCCTAATTGCCCTTGAGAAGGTGGTGGTGATCCACTTTCTTAAACTGTTGCAGTTCATGTAGTGTCGGTACACCCACAGTGCTGGTAGAGAGGGAGCACCAAGATTTTGACCCAGTGACAGTGAAGAACCTATGGCATATTTCCAAGTCAGGATGGTGAGTGGCTAGGAGGGAAAACATCCAGGCGGTGGTGTTCCCATGTGTTTGCTGCGAATGTCCTTCCAGATGGTGGCAGTTTTGGGCTTGGAAGGTACTGCTTAAGGAGTCTTGGTGAATTCCTGCAAGGCATTTTGTAGATGCTGCCACAGTGCATCAGTAGTGGAGGGAGTGAATGTTTGTGGCAGTGGTACCAATCAAGCGGGCTGCTTTGACTTGGATTGAGTTGAGCTTGAGTGTTGTTGGAGCTGTGCTCATCCAGACAAGTGGAGGGTATTCATCACATTCCTGATTTGTGCCTTGTGGATAATGGACAAGTTCTGGGGAGTCAGGAGGTGAGTTACTCCTCACAGTATTCCGAGCACGGTAGCACAGTGGTTAGCACTGTTGCTTCACAGCGACAGGGAGCCGGATTCGATTCCCACCTTGGGTCACTGTCTGTGCGGAGTCTTCACGTTCTCGTCGTGTCTGTGTGGGTTTCCTCTGCGTTCTCCGGTTTCCTCCCACAAGTCCCAAAAGATGTGCTTGTTAGGTGAATTAGACATTCTGAATTCTCCCTCAATGTACCCAAACATAGTGTGGCGACGAGTTGATTTTCACAGTAACTTCATTGCAGTGTTAATGTAAGCCTACTTGTGATACTAATAAAGATTATTATGATAGCTTCTGACTTGCTCTTGTAGGCACAGTATTTATTTGGCTAGTCCAATTCAGTTTCTGGTCAATGGTAACCTCCAGGATATTGAAAGTGGGAGTTTCAGTGATGTAATGCCATTGAATTTCAAGGTGCGATAGTTAGATTTTCTCTTGTTGGAGATGGTCATTGCCTGGCACTTCTTACTTGTCACTTGTCAGCCCAAGCCTGTATCTTGCCCAGGTCTTGCTGCATTTGTACATGGACTGTTTCAGTCAATGGTGCTGAACATTGTGCAGTCCTCTGCGAACATCCCCACTTCTGACCTTATGATGGAAGGGTGGCCATTAATGAAGCAGCTGGAGATGGTTGGGCCTAAAACACTATCCTGAGGAACTTCTGCAGTGATGTTCTGGAACTGAGATAATTGACCTCCAGCCATCACAACCATCTTCCCTTGTGCTAGTTATGACTCCAGCTAGCGGAGAGTTTCACCCCTGATTCCCACAGACTCTAGTTTTGCTAGGGCACCTTGACGCCATACTTGATCAAATGCTGCCTTGATGTCAAGGGTAGTCACTCTCACCTCACATCTGGAGTTTAGTTGTTTTGGCCATGTTTTAATCAAGGCTGTAATGAGATCAGGAGCTGAGTGACCCTGGCAGAATGCAAATTGAGCGTCCGAGAGCAGATTATTGTTAAACAAGTGCTGTTTGATAGCACTGTTGATGACTCCTTCCATCACTTTACTGATGACCAAGAGTAGACTGATAGGGTTGTAATTGGGTGGGCTGGATTTGTGCTGTTACCTGGGCAATTTTCCACATTGCCGGGTAGATGTCAGTGTTGTAGCTGTACTGGAACAGCTTGGCTAGGGACTCAGCAAATTCTGGAACAGAGATATTCAGTACTATTGTCAGACTATTGTCAGGGCCCATAGCCTTAGCTATATCTAGTGCGTTCAGCTGTTTTCTGATATCACGTGGAGTAAATTGAATTGGATGAAGACTGGCATCTGTGATACTGGGAACCTCTGGAGGAGGCCGTGATGGATCGTTCACTCGGCACATCTCGCTGAAGATGTTTGCTAATTCTTCAGTCTTATCTTTTGTCGTGGGCTCCTCCATCATTGAGGCTAAAATAGGTAGCCTTCAAACAGATCTAGCAACTCAAGACTAGGCATCAATTAGCCGCTGAGAGCCATCAGCAGCAGCAAAACTATATTCAAACACAATCTGTAACCTCATGGCCCAGCATATCCCCCACTCTACCATTGCCACCAAGCCAGGGGATCAGCCCTGGTTCAATGAAGAGTGCAGGAGAGCATGCCAGGAGCAACACCAGGCTTATCAAAAAATGAGGTGTCAACCTGGTAAAGCTCAACACAGGACTCCTTTCATTCCAAATGAATAGCAGACTCAACAACTGATAGAGGTAAGCGATTCCACAATCAACATATCAGATCAAAGTTCTACAGTCCTACCAAATCCAGTCATGACTGGTGGTGGACAATTAAAACAACTCACTGAAGGAGGAGGCTTCACAAATACTCCCATTCTCAATGATGGAGGAACCCAGCGCATCAGTGCAAAATTTAAGGCTGAAGTGTTTGTAACAATCTTCAACCAGGAGTGCCAAGTGGATGATCCATTTCGGCCTTCTCCGGAGGTCCCAGCATCACAGATGCCAGTCTTCAGCCCATTTGATTCAGTTCACATAATATTAAGTAATGGCTTAAGGCACTGGATCCTGCAAAGGCTATGGGCCCTGACAACATCCCAGCAGTAGTAGTGAATAATGTGCTCCAGAACTAGCTGCTTCCCTAACTAAGCTGTTCCACTACAGCTGGAATGTGAGCATCTACCCGACAATGTGAAAAATTGTCTAGGTATGTCCTGTCCACAAACAGCAGGAAAAACCGGGCAGCATGGTAGCATAGTGGTTAGCACAGTTGCTTCACAGCTCCAGGGTCCCAGGTTTGATTCCCGCCTGGGTGACTGTCTGTGCGGAGTCTGTACGTACTCCCAGTGTCTGCGTGGCTTTCCTCCGGGTGCTCCAGTTTCCTCCCACAGTCCAAAGATGTGCAGGTTAGGTGGATTGGCCATGCTAAATTGCCCTTAGTGTCCAAAAAGGTTAAGTGGGGGTTGCTGGGTTGCGGGGATAGGGTTGCTACGTGGGCTTGAGTGAGTTGCTCTTGTAAGTGCCGGTGCAGACTCGATGGGCCAAATGGCTTCCTTCTGCACTGTAAATTCTATTTAAAAAAAAATCCAAACCAACCAACCACTGCCTCATCAATCTCCTCTCGATCAACCAGCAAAGTGATGGAGAGTATCATTTTGGCAGAGCTATCAAACAGCACTCACACAGCAATAACCTGCTCTTGATACTCACTTTGGGTTTTGCCAGGGTCACTGAGGTCCTGAACTTATTACAGCATAAGTCCAATCATGGACAAAATAACTGAGACCACGAGATGAGCTAAGAGTGACTGTCCTTGACAACATGGCTGCATTTGACCAAGCATAGCATCAAGGAGCCCAAGCAAAACTGGAGCCAATCGTACCTAGGGAAAAGCTGTCCTCTGGTTGGAGTTACACCTAGCACAAAAGAAGATGTTTGTGATTGTTGGAGGCCAAACATCTCAGTTCCAGGACATCACTGCAGGTGCTCCTCATCCTAATACCAACCATCTTTAGCTGCTTCATCAATGACCTCCCTCTTACATAAAATCAGAAGTGGGGATGTTCGCTGATTACTGCACAATGTTCAGTGGCATTTGCGCCTCCTCAGATAATGAAGCAATCCAGGTCTTCCTGCAGCAAAACCTGGACAACATTCAGGCATGGGCTGATAAATGGTAAGTAACATTCACGCCACACAATACCAGGCAATGACCATCTCCAATATGAAATAATCTAACCATCCATCTTTGATATTCAATGGAATTATCATCACTGAATCTCCCACATCAATACCCTCAGTGTTACCATTGACCAGAAACTGAACTGGACCAACTATATAAATGCTATTATTAAAAGAACAGGTCAGAAGCTGAGAATTCAGCAGTGTGTAAATCACCTCCTGACTCCCCAGTGCCTGTCCATCATATACAAGGCACAAGTCAGGAATGTGATGGAAGATGCTGCACTTGCCTGGATGAGTACAGTTCCAACAGACAAGAAATTCAACGCCAATAAAGGAGTCCGTTTGATCACCACCCAATCCATCACCTTAAACATTGAATCCTTCCACTACCGTGCACAGTGGCAGCAGTCTGTACCATCTACAAGCTGCACTGCAGCCACTCACCAAGGTCCCTTCGACAGCATCGTCCAAACCCGTAACCTCTACCACTTAGAGGGACAAAAGCAGCAGATGCATGGGAACACCACCACATGCAATTTCCTCTCCAATTCACACATCATTCTGACTTGGAAATATATACCAGATTTCCCTCAATGTTATTGGATTCAAAACATAGAACTCCCTCCCTAACAGCACTGCAGAAGTACCTACACCAGACTGAATGGAGTCGCTCGAGAATGTGGCTCAACATCACCTTCTGAGGAGCAATTAGGGATGGGAAATAAATACGGGCAACCCGATGATGCTCACTTCCCATGAAAGAAAAAATAATTCTGATTATTAAATGATGAGGTTACAGTGCATTGAACAGTATGTGAGGTTGGCCATCTGGTCGGTAGGAGGTGGTATTTGAGGATGCATTCACTGACCTAGACTACCTGCATAAGCATAATATTGACATGTTCCAGCACTGCAGCCAGATTCTCTAACACCGTGGATTAACCTCCATGCCTGCCTGCTACCATTCTCTTTGGTTGGTCTCCTGGCTCCCTATGGAATCATGACACCTCTCTTTCGATCCACCTCCCTGGACTAAAGCATGTAGTGCCACATCAGAGAACTTGAGAATCATCTCTGTGGTGTTCTGCTCAGATGGTAATCTTATTTCTTCTCTAAAATACATTTGTGTCGTGTATTCATGTTTGTTCCTTATTGGAACAAGGTCACTTTAAGAATTCAATCACGTGACAGACTGATGACCACATTAGCAGTGTTGGCAGGCTAACAGTCAATCTGTTAAACCTTCTCACGTTGTTAGGAGTTTTCTATAGGCCCCCAAATAGTAATAGAGATGTGGAGGAAGAAATTGCAAAACAGATTATGGACAGGTGTGGAGGTCACATTGTAGTTGTCATGGGTGACTTTAACTTTCCAAATATTGATTGGAATCTCTATAGGTCGAACAGTTTGGTTGGGGCAGTTTTTGTACAGTGTGTGCAGGAGGGTTTCCTGACACAATATGTGGATAGGCCGACAAGAGGTGGAGCCACATTGGATTTGATACTGGGTAATGAACCGGGCCAAGCGTTAGATTTGTTTGTAGGAGAGCACTTTGGAGATAGTGACCACAATTCGGTGTCTGTCACTATTGCAATGGCGAGGGATACGGCCATACGGCAGGGCAAGGTTTATAATTGGGGGAGAGGTAATTATGATGCGATTAGGCAAGAATTAGGGAGCATAAAATGGGAACAGAAACTGTCAGCGAAAGGCACAAATGAAAAGTGGAACTTGTTCAAGGAACAAATACTGCGTGTCCTTGATCGGTATGTCCCTGTCAGGCAGGGAGGAAATGGCCGTGTGAGGGAACCATGGTTCACAAAAGAGGTTGAATGTCTTGTCAAGAGGAAAAAGGAAGCGTATGTAAGGATGAGAAAACAAGGTTCAGTTGGGTCGCTTGAGGGTTACAAGGTAGCAGAAATGAGCTTAAAAAAGGGCTTAGGAGAGCTAGGAGGGGGCATGAGAAGTCCTTGGCAGGTCGGATCAAGGAAAACCCTAAAGCTTTTTACTCTTATGTGAGAAATAAAAGAATGACCAGAGTGAGGTTAGGGCCGGTCAAGGACAGTAGTGGGAACTTGTGTATGGAATCAGAAGAAATAGGAGAGGCGTTGAATGAATACGTTTCTTCAGTGTTCACCAAGGAGAGGGGCCATGTTTTTGAGGATGAGAGTGTGATACAGGCGGGTAGGCTGGAGGAGGTAGATGTTCTGAGGAAGGATGTATTAGCAATTTTGAAAAATCCTAGGGTCGACAAGTCCCCTGGGCCAGATGGGATATATCCAAGGATTCTTTGGGAGGCAGGGGATGAGATTGCAGAGCCTTTGACTTTGATCTTTGGGTCCTCACTGTCCACGGGGATAGTGCCAGAGGACTGGAGAGTGGCGAATGTTGTTCCTCTGTTCAAGAAAGGGAATAGGAATGACCCTGGTAATTATAGGCCGGTTAGTCTTACTTCGGTGGTCGGTAAGTTAATGGAAAAGGTCCTGAAGGAGAGGATTTATGACCATTTGGAAAGATGCAGCTTAATCCAGGATGGTCAACACGGATTTGTGAAGGGTAAATCTTGCCTCACAAATTTGATTGAATTCTTTGAGGAGGTAACTAAGCGTAGATGAAGGTAGAGCAGTTGATGTCGTATACATGGATTTTAGTAAGGCGATGGATAAGGTTCCCCATGGTTGGCTTATGAAGAAAGTAAGGAGGTGTGGGATAGAGGGAAATTTGACCAATTGGATGAGTAACTGGCGATCACATAGAAGAATGAGGGTGGTGGTGGATGGAAAATTTTCAGACTGGAGACCAGTTACCAGCGATGTACCACAGGAATCAGTGCTGGGTCCTCTGCTATTTGTGATTTTTATCAATGACTTGGAGGAGGGGGCTGAAGGGTGGGTCAGTAAATTTGCTGATGACATCAAGATTGGTGGAGTAGTGGATGAGGTGGAGGGCTGTTGTAGGCTAAAGAGACATTGATAGGATGCAGAGCTGGGCCGAAAAATGGCAGATGGAGTTTAACCCTGATAAGTGCGAGGTGATTCATTTTGGTAGAAAACATTTGAATGCGGATTACAGGGTCAACGGCAGGGTTCTGAGGAATGTGGAGGAACAGAGAGATCTTGGGGTTCATGTCCACAGATCTCTGAAGGTTGCCACTCAAGTGATAGAGCCGTGAAGAAGGCCGATAGAGTGTTAGTGTTTATTAACAGGGGGCTTGCGTTTAAGAGCCGCGGGGTTATGCTGCAACTGTACATGACCCTGGTGAGACCACATTTGGAGTATTGTGTGCAATTCTGGTCACCTCAATATAGGAAGTATGTGGAAGCATTGGAAAGGGTGCAAAGGAGTTTTACCAGGATGCTGCCTGGTTTGCAGAATAGGTCTTATGAGGAAATGTTGAGGGAGCTAGGGCTTTTCTCTTTGGAGCGGAGGAGGATGAGAGGCGACTTAATAGAGGTTTATAAGATGATGAGGGGATAGATAGAGTGGACGTTCAGAGACTATTTCCTCGGGTGGATGTAGCTGTTACAAGGGGGTATAACTATAAGGTTCAGGGTGGGAGATATAGGAGGGATGTCCGAGGTAGGTTCTTTACTCAGAGAATGGTTAGGGTGTGGAATGGACTGCCTGCTGTGATAGTGGAGTAGGACACTTTAGGAACTTTCAAGCGGTTATTGGATAGGCACATGGAGCACACTAGAATGACAGGGAGTGGGATAGCTTGATCTTGGTTTCGGACAATGCTCAGCACAACAACGAGGGCTGAAGGGCCTGTTCTGTGCTGTACTGTTCTTTGTTCAATGTTCTCTATGTTCTAGCAGCCTGTCGGAAAACACCTTTCCAATAAAGCTCTTGTTCCTTTGTACATTTGTGGGCCGTAAGCCTATTCTTTAAAAATACCACAAAGTAAACTGGCAACGAGGAGGTCAGCACCACATTGGCAAACCTCCGGAGAAGAAAAAAGTATAAGGAAAAGTAATTGACCGTGTACAGTCATCCGAAAAGGATTAAGAAGCTAAAGACCTTCGCTACACCAAAGCAGAAAATGGAGGGGTGCCCAATAATAATAGCAACCATCGAAGGAACGGGAATTTAAATAAAAGTTTTGGAGAAATCAGCATCAAAAGAAGCTTGACAGTTACTCTGCCAGGAAAACTCCCTCTACTGTGCATAGTCAGTAAAGTAGCAAATACAATAATTTAGAGCTGGAGGTGTCCCAAACTTGGAAAGGAATAGGCTGAGCTGAGGGTTACCCAGAACACCGGCTCCATGTTGGTGAGGGGCCGGCGTGCGTAAGACGTTCCCCACACATGCGCAGGATGGTGCGGCCCAAATGCGCATGCGCAGGATTGGGCTGCCCCAACTGCGCATGCGCGGGTTGGCGCGGCGCTGGAGCAGCGTGAACGCTCCAGCGCCGTGTACCGGTCATGATACCAACCTTTGCCAAAACCCTCAGCACTTCCTTGTGCCAATTCCCTCCATACCCATCCTATCCATGTGCTTGTCAAGATGTCTTTTGAACGCCGTTAATGTACCTTCTTCCACAACCTTCACTGGCAACGCATTCCAGGCACTCACTGCCCTCTGCCTCGCACATCTCCTCTAAATTCTGCCCCACGGACCTTGAACCTATGCCCCCTGGTGACTGGCCCCTCCACCCTGGGAAAGAGTGCCTGCCCATCCACTCTATCCATGCCCCTCATAATATTGTAGACCTCTATCAGATCACCCCTCAACCTCCGTCTTTCTAATGAAAACAGTTTAAGTCTATTCAGCCTCTCCACATAGCTAACATCCTCCAGACCTGGCAACATCTTGGTAAACCTCCTGTACACCCTGTCCAACGCCTCAACATCCTTCTGGTAGTGTGGCGACCAGAATTATACACAATATTCCAAGTGCGGCCTTACCAGGGTTCTATACAACGGTGCCAAATGAAGACCTAGATATTCTTGAGAACCTGACAATACAGGAAACTGTGGAAGACAGTATGCCAGTTGAGGACATTTCAATGCTGAGTCAACCTGCAAATTCTACCTGGACTCCGGTTGAGGCAACAACAACAAGATTACACCAAAAACTCCAGTGGTTACAGTCAACATGAAAAACACAGACGCTTGAGGTACACTGACAATCACTCAGGAAGCAACGTCCTACAAAAGGTCAAACTTATTAACTGTTGTGTTCGTTAATTGTTAATATTCATAGAATTTGCAGAAGAAGGCCATTCGGCCCATCGGGTCTGCACTGGCCCTGAGAAAGAGCACACTACTTAAGCTCATGCCTCCACCATTTTCCTGTAACCCAGTAACCCCACCTAACCTTTTGAACACTTAAGGGGCAATTTTGCATGGACACTCCACCTAACATGCACATCTTTCTCAATTTGTTTGTTAATGTTTTTATGTTTCATTGCAGGAACAGCTGATGTAAAGGGGGAGGAAAGTGGTGTGGATTCATGTTTGTTCCTAGTTGCAGTAATGCAGGACAGACACAAAGAAGAAGGGTAAACAGATATATTTTAACTTAAAAGATAAATCCACTACTACGGCGTATAACACTAATGTCCCAGCCTGGCATTATCAGAACTCTCGGCCTGGGTTTAGCAACAGCATTTAACGGGCTCCCTAACGAGTCCCAGCTGGACAGGCGTCTGCCGACTACCACGGGAACTCGTGCTCTATCAGCCCGATGGGGAGATCGATTAGTGACCCCCATTGGTCCTCCTATTGGCTATCACATCCCTCCTGCACCCCTCTAAGTCCAGATGATCGTCAATGTAGTAATCCAGTAGTCACGAAGAAGGCGGCTAAACAGCTTTATTTTAACTCAAAGGATAGAGCTGCCCCCGTGGTGTACAAAACTAATGTCTCAGCCCGGGACTATTGGAATTCCCATTCTGGGTCTGAGAGCAGCATTTACAGTGCTCTGTAACAAGTCCAAACTGGGTGGGCCTCTACCTGCTATCACTGGAACTCATACTCTATGAGCCCCATGAGAACCAGAGACCCAGGGTAACGTTATGGGGATCCAGGTTCACATCCCACCACTGCAGATGGGGAAATTTGAATTCAATAAAAATCTGGAATTAAAAGTCTAACAATGACCAGGAAACCATTGTTGATTGTCGTAAAAACCCACCTGGTTCACTAATATCCTTGAGGTAAGGAAATCTGCCATCCTTATCCTGTCTGGCCTACATGTGACTCCAGACTCCAGAAACGTGGTTGACACTTTACTGCCCCTCATCGGCAATTAGGCATGGGCAATAAATGCTGGCCCAGCCTGTAATGCCCATGTCCAGTGAACAAATAAAAACAACACAGCAGGAAACACATATTCAGAGATTTGCGACACCCTCCCCTCACTTTATAATGTTTCTGTGAGGCATCCTTGGATGTTTTACTACATTAAAAGGTGCTAAATAAATATAAGACATTATTGTTAGAATTGGAACCCCAGCTAAATGGGGCAATATAACAGAACACATATTCACAGATATACAAATTGGCCAATCTTCATTTCATGGGGTTAGCCAGAAGCAACAGGCACGGTAGCACAGTGGTTAGCAATGTTGCATCACAGCTCCAGGGTCCCAGGTTCGATTCCCGGCTTGGGTCACTGTCTGTGCAGAGTCTGCACGTTCTCCCCATGTCTGCGTGGGTTTCCTCTGGGTGCTCCGGTCTGCTCCCACAGTTCAAAGATGTGCAGGTTAGGTGGATTGGCCACGCTAAATTGCCCTTAGTGTCCAAAAAGGTTAGGTGGGGTTACTGAGTTACGGGGATGGGGTGGAGGTGTGGAGTTGAGTAGGGTGCTCTTTCCGAGGGCCAGTGCAGATTCGATGGGCTGAATGGCCTCCTTCTGCACTGTAAATTTTATGAAATCTATGAAAGCCGCAGTCTCATTGCCATCCAAGGAAAATTAATCATCAATGCAAAAGCAAAATACTGCTGATGCTGGAAATTGGAAATGAAAATAGAAAATACTGGAAATCCTCAACAGGCCAGCCAGTATCAGTGGAGAGAGAAAAAAGTGTTAGCTTTTCATGTCGATGATCTCTGATGAAGTATCTATTCAACCCCTGTACTCTCTGTTCAAGGGACACCACAATAACCCACCTCATCACACCAACCACTTCCATTTTCTCTCCCCTGAGGTTGGGTGCTGAGATTTTCAGACGTTCTCTGACTCTTGTCTTCTCGTCCAATTCCCTCAAACAGGCTTTGTTTGTTTTACAATTCCTACTTTAAAAATAAAGTTAGGTAAAGAAAGCAATTGCCCACCGCGCTCTATATTTATCACGTCTCTTTCTCTGTCCCTCTGTCTCACAGGTTTTGTAAATTGGAATATTTCTTTCAAAGGTGTAATTAGATTGACTTTCTCTGTCGACAAAACACAACTGAGATAATTAGTTGCCTTCAAAATCGAAGTAACGTTAAATGAAGAAGGTACCCACACTCTCTCACTTCTCTCTTGTTTCTCAGTGACCCTGTCACCGCCCCCTCCCCTTGATTTGTTTCTCTCTGATTAATAAACAAAATGTTTACAGAGTACACATGTACACTCAAAGCAAAGATAGATACATACCGTTTCTCTATACTTTTTCGAAAAAAAGCTGAATCCAAATTTTATTTTGTCAAGTTTGTGAAATTTGTCTTCTTGATTTTACCAAGTTATTTGAGGAGAAGCTAATAAAAGGCATTGGGAGATTGTTTTAAGAATCGCATCAATACAGTTAACTAAACAATACAGATGCATCCTTGGAAATGGGTAGGAAACTGTATCATGTGCACGCTCAGAACATTATCATTTTTGCTCTGTCTCATACACGCAATAAATATATACATGCATTCTTTAAAAAACGACTGAAGACTAATTTTATTTACATAAAACTTTTCAAATGTGTTTTTGTTTCTCCAAAAATGATTCTACGGAAAGCCACAGAGCAAAAATATCAAATCCAGAATCTTGGAAAATGCTGGAAACACTCAGCAGGTCTGGCAGCATCTGTGGAGAGAGAAACAGAATTAATGGCAGGGGGGAGGGTATTTTCCACCCCACCCCCCACCGCCACCCCCACCCCGCCATGCCATGATCCGGGAAACCTGCGATGGGGATTCGCTGTCGGCGGGACCGGAAGATCCCATTGGCGGGAATGGCTGTAAAATCCAATATGACTCCTTCTACAGGATTTTGTAAGTCCCAGTCCTTCAGGCTCATCAAGTTCTTTAAGGATACACAAGGCAAATTCCATGAACACATTTAATCACATTATTTGTAAGTATGTAACTTAAAATAAAAATTGTTTAAAATCCTTATTTTTGGATATTCGTGATTTCAGTTTAACGAGAAAAGAAGCAGAAGGTGTAAAAATTCAGCAGGCATTTTGAGCACTGTGTGTGAACCCAGTTGCCGGACTAGAAAATTTTAGGGGCATATATTCAAACTATAAAATTGAAAATAATCATTCTGTGTCCCATCACTGAGACTTTTCATTTTTTTTTAGGAAACATTTTATTGAGGCATTTATAATTTTAACATTTAACATATTAACATTCTAAAAATCAGAACGGTCCGACACACGCAAAACCCCCCAGTAACATACCCAACTTCCCCCCGCCCTAGCTACTAGCTACCCATATATTAGATTCCCTGCCCTTATCCTCCACTTCCATGCCTCCCCTTCGCCCCCCCACCCTCCTTCTGCTGACGGTCAATTTTCCTTAAAGAAGTTGATGAACGGCTACCACCTCCGAGCAAACCCTTGTATTGAACTCCTTAAGGTGAACTTAATCTTCTCTAGCCTGAGAAACCCTGCATGTCACTGACCCACACCCCCGACTTTGGAGGCTCCGAGTCCCTCCATCACAGCAAAATCCGGCTCCGGGCTACCAGGGAGGCAAAGGCCAAAACGTCGGCCTTTCTCCCCCCACTGAGCTCCCAGATCTTCCGACTCTCCAAATATTGCCACCTCTGGACTCGGAGTCACCCTCTCTTCCAGGACTTCTTATATGACATCTGCGAATCGCTGTCAAAATCCCCTCAGCTTTGGACAAGCCCAAAACATATGTACATGATTCGCAGGACTTCTCCCGTATCTCCCACACCTGTCCTCCACCTCCTCAAAAAACCTGCTCATCCGGGTCACAGTCATATGAGCGCTGTGGACCACTTTGAACTGGATCAGGCTAAGCCTGGCACACGACGTTGATGCAATGATTCTTTTCCGAGCCTTCTTCCATAGCCCAACTTCCAACTCCTCCCCCAACTCTTCCTCCCACTTCCTCTTCACCTCCTCGATTGGGACCCCTGCCCACTCCATCAATTCCTTATATATTTCCAAGACCCTACCCTCCCCAACCCCTGTTTTTGACATCACCTTATCCTATAGTCCCCTTAGAGGGAGGCGAGGGGAGCTTGGACCCTGCCTCCGGACAAAGTGTCGTATCTGCAGGTACCGAAACCCATAACTCAAACTCCTCTTCGAGCTCCTCCAGGCTCGGAAAACCTTCCTCAATGAAAAGATCCCCAAATCTCTCAATCCCTGCCTGCTGCCACCTCCTAAAGCCCCCATCCAGCCCTCCCGGAGAAAACCAGTGATTGTCACAGATCGGTGACCATACCGATGCCCCTCCAGTCTCATATGCTGCCTCCGTTGCCCCCACACTCTGAGGGCTGCCACTACCACTGGGCTTGTGGAGTACCGAGCCGGTGAGAACAGCAGAGGTGCCGTCAACAGAGCCTCCAGACTCGTGCCCTTACACGATGCCGCCTCTACCTGCTCCCACACCAACCCCTCCCCCACTACCCACTTCCTAACCATTGAAATAATAGCCGCCCAGTAGTAATTAATAAAGTTTGGAAGGGCCAAGCCTCCCTCCCCGTGCCCCCGCTCAAGAAGGACCTTCTTCACCCTCGAGGCTTTCCCAGCCTATATAACACCCGAGAGCGCTGCGTTCACTTTCCTAAAAAATGCCTTGGGGATAAAGATTGGGAGACACTGAAACACAAACAGCAATCTCGGGAGGACTGTCATTTTCACAGTCTGTACCCTCCCCGCCAATGACAGCGGGAGCATGTCCCACATGTGGAAATCCCCTTTCATTTGCCCAATCGCCCTGCCCAAATTTAATTTATGAAGCTGCCCCCAATCCCTTGCCACCTGGATCACCAGACACCTAAAACTCCTTCCCACCACTTTGAACGGCATCTCCCTCATTCTCCTCTCCTGCTCCCTCGCCTGGATCGCGAAGACCTCGCTCTTGCTCCTGTTTAGTTTGTCACCTGAGAACCGGCCGAATTCCTCCAGCATTCCCATAATTCCTGCAATCCCCCCAACGGGTCTTTTAGATGCAGGAGCAAATCGTCCGCATAGAGCAAAACTCTATGCTCCACCGTGCCCCCCCACCCCCTCACTATCCCCCGCCAAATGTTCGATGCCCTCAGCGCCATTGCCAAAGGCTCTATGGCCAGGGCAAACTAGTGGGGAGAGTGGACACCCCTGCCTTGTCCGCCTGCACAAACTAAAATACTCTGACCGGACCCGGTTGGTCCTTACATTCGCCATCGGTACCTGATATAGCAACCGGACCCAATCCATGAATCCCTGCCCAAATTTAAACCTTCCCAGAACATCCCACAGGTACCTCCACTCCACCAGATCAAAGACCTTCTCTGCCACCACCACCTCCGCGCCCCTCCGCAGGCATCATATCACATTTAGGAGCCGTCTAATATTGGATGTCAGGTGTCGTCCCTTCACAAATCCCGTCTGGTCCTCCCCGATTACCTCCGGGACACAATCCTCTATGCGTGTGGCCAAGTTCTTTGCCAGCAATTTAGCATCCACATTCAACAGGGAGATCTGTCTATACGACCCACAACGCACGATCCTTATCCCACTTCAAAATAAGGGAGATCAATGCCTGCGATAACGTTGGGGGGGAACACTCCCAGCTCCTTGGACTCATTAAAAGCCTTTACCAGGTGCGGTCCTAGCAACCCAGAGAACATTTTATAAAACTCAACCGAGTATCCGTCAGGCCCTGGGGCCTTACCCGATTGCATCGCCCCCAACCCGTCTATAACCTCCCCAAGCCCAATTGGTGCTCCCAAATCTTCCACCAACTCCTCATCTATCCTCAGGAACTCCAGCCCCACCCCCCCCACCCCTCCCTTCCGAAACACATAATTCTCCCCCGCCAGATCCACCACCAACTTCCCCCCCTGTATCGTTTACTTTCCCAATCTCTCTTGCCGCCGCCTGTTTCCTCAGCTGGTGCGCCAACATCCTGCTGGCTTTTTCCCCTTATACACCGTCCCCTTAACCCTCAGCTGTCCCTCCGCCTTACCTGTGGACAGGAGCCCAAATTCCAGCTGCAGTCTCTGACGCTCCTTCAGAAACCTGTCAACCGGAGACTCCACGTACCTCCTGTCCACCTGTAAAATTTAACATACCAGCCTGTCCAACTCCGCCCGCTCAGTCTTATCCTTATGAGCCCGAATTGAGATGAGTTCCCCCCCTAATAACCGCCTTCAGTGCCTCCCACACCACCCCCGCCGAAACCTCACCTGTGTCATTGATCTTTATATATCCTCGAATGGCCTCCCTCACCTGCTCGCACACCTCCTCCTGCACTAACAGCCCCACATCCAACCTCTATTGTGGCCGCTGGGCTTTTCCTTTGTTGACTTGCAGGTCTACCCAGTGCGGGAACTGGTCTGACACCACAATTGCTGAATATTCAGCATCCACCACCTCAGCCAGCAGCGTTTCGCCTAACACAAAGAAGTCTATCCGGGAATATACCTTGTGTACATGGGAGTAGAATGAGAACTCCTTACTCCTTGGCCTCCCAAATCTCCATGGATCCCCCCCCCCCCTCCCCCACCCCCGGCCCTTGCGCTCCATAAACCCCCGCAGCTCCTTTGCCATAGCTGATACCTTCCCAGACCTGGAAATTGACCGATCCAACCTCGGATCCAGGACGGTGATGAAATCTCCCCCCATAATCAGGCGATATGAATCCCAGTCCGGGATCTTCCCCAGCATCCATCTGGCAAACCCAACATCATCACAGGTTGGGACATATATATTTACCAATACCACGGCCATTCCCTCCAACTTCCCACTAACCTTAACATATCTACCCCCCCGGGTCCATCTCTATCTTCCCCATCTCAAACGCTACCCGTTTATTGACCAGGATTGCCATGCCCCTCGTTTTAAAGTCTCATCCCGAATGAAACACCTGCCCAACCCATCCCTTCCTCAACCTAATCTGGTCCCCCACCTTCACATGTGTCTCCTGCAACATGGCCACGCCCCCTCCCCTGCCAATCAACCATAACCTCTCCTAAGCCAGTCTTCGGCCCATGTCCCACACCTCCCCTGGCCCGCCCTCGGGCAACCACCGTCATCAACCCTCTCCTCCTCCACTTTGAAAGTCCCCTCCCAGTCAGCAGTTTAGTCCCCCCCCCCCCCACCCACCCAAACCCCCCCCCCACATTAGACTTCAGCTCACCCCCACTTTGCTTCCGTGAACTAGCCCTCCAAACTAGTCTGGCAGGCCCCGCCCATGGCGCCTAGCATCTTACCCCCCACTGGTTCCCTTCCTCCCTGATCGTAGTGCAAACAGTTGAAACACAGGCAAGAAGCAAAAGCAAACAAACAATCCCTCCCAAGGTCTGAGTACAAAGGCCCACCCCTCCTCCCTTTACAAATTACTATATACCAGCCTAACCCCAAACCGAACCGAAAAAAACCAGCAAGAAACAAGCAAACCCCCCCGAAATAGGTCCAAACAACACAGATCCAAAGTTTTACAAAACATAGTTCAGTTCTCCTCAGTCAAAGTTCAAGATCCTCCTTCTCCTGTCAACCTATTCTCCTACATGAAGTCCGCTGGCTCCTCCGATGAGCCAAAGTACCACTCCCGGCCCCCATAGGTCACCCATAGCCTGGCGGGGTACAGTAATCCAAACTTTATGCCCCTTTTGTATAGGGCCGACTTGATCTTATTAAAGCTCGCCTTCCTTTTTGCGAGCTCTGCCCCCAGGCCGTGATACACCCGGATCTCAACATCCTCCCACGTACATCGCCTCATCTGCCTGGCCCACATCATAATCCGTTCCTTGTCCAGGAACCGATGTAATCGCACCACCATCGCCCTCGGCAGCTCACCCCACTGGGGCTTGCGCATCAGTGCCCTCCAGCGGTCGATCAAACGCATCTTCCCCAAGCAGCTTCTCCAACATCTTCCCCACATACGCACCAGCGTCCGATCCCTCAATTCCCTCCGGCAGACCCACGATCCGAACGTTCTGCCTCCAAGAACGATTTTCCAAGTCCTCCACTTTCTCTAGCAGCCTCTTATGCTGGTCACGCAGCATCCCAATCTCTGCTGCCATCGAGGTGGACTGGTCCTCATGCTGTCCCGCCAGCTCCTCCAACCTGTGAATCGCAGGACCCTGGGCCGCCAGTTTCATCTCCACGCGGTCAACCACTGCCTTGATCGAGTCCACAGCCCAAGCCAGCTCCTGCACCCTTTCCTTCCGTTGTTGGGTGAACTTCTCATTTAAGAAGCTCACCAACTGGTCCATCGACCACTGAGCTGACGGGGTCCGACCCTGTTCATCCGTCATCTCCACGCGCGTTGTCCGCTCTTCATTCGCCACCACCGCCTGGCTCGTTCTTTTCCGATGATTTCTGGCCCGCACTCCATAAACTGGGGGTCCCTTTCTTCTGTTTCTGCTTCTACACCCTTTCTCTGCAAATTTCCTGCAACAATCCGGCTTAAAAGCCACACAAAGCCCACCATGAGCGGGAGCTGCCAAATGTACGACCGCTCACTCCATGGTCGCTGCCGGAAGTCGAGACTTCTGGGGCGGGATTCTCGGCCCCACTGCGCCACACATCCGCCCCGACCAGCCGGCGGGATTCTCAGTTTCGCCAGCCGGTCAATGGGGTTTCCCATTGTGGGGCAGCCCCCCGCCGTCGGGAAACCCCCGGGCATCGGCAAAACGGAGAATCCCGGCGGCAGAGAATCCCAGCCCTAATGTTAAACGTAACTATCAGAGTGCCACCTCGAAGTATTTCATGTACTAAAAATGAATTTTCAATGAAACCCATGCCCCATGTGCTGCATTTAATATATAAAAATAAAGACTCCTTTATACGTGATCCCTTCCATAATCTCAGGATGTTCCAAAGTTCTTTACAATCAATGAAGCACTTGTGGGGAGGGGTGGGGTTAGGGGATGATGTATGAATGGTGGGGAAGGGCAATGGTGGGGGGAGGGGGGGGTGGGGGGGATGATGGGTGTGTGGATGGTGGGGAAGGGCAATGGGTGGAGGGAGATGGGGAAGGAAAACCTTCAGGGTTTAACCTGACATTGCAAAACCTGACCTCTTGTTAGGTTGCCACTGATGTCAACTGCCAAGAGCATCGTGCCACAGACTGCCCTGACCTAGTTGGAGTTGGACGGTATGATAATGGGAGGGTACAAATTGGCCAGCAAAGGGGAAAACTGTGAGAAATCGTGAAAGGAAACATGAAAGAAAAATTGGAATTGCGACTTTTAAGAACTGAGTAAAGAATCACACCTCCCTGATAACCAGTGTAGGAAATGTAGATGTATAATTAATCGCTATATTAAGAACATTTAATTAGAGCTATGTTGACGATTTACCAGAGATTCAAGTATCAGTGCATGACTGCAAGTTATAAATGACAGGTGAAAAAGGCAGAGAGTTAATCTTCCAGATGAGCTGTCACATCTTTTTCTTTGGATCTTAATATAGGATTGGGCACAGTAAGGAAGGAGCAGCCTATAAAGGACACCAATGTGAGTGTATTTGCTAACTATTTAGAGAGTGTAAAGAATGCTACCCCTCTGCGAAATATAACTGTGATTTAAATACAAGACCCAGGATGTCAGTGACAGCACAGTATACTATTCATCAAATACTGTACGTAGTAATATACCAAATAAATTTTACTCCAGACATCTGTCTCTGAGTGCATTTGTATTCAAATTACTATTCAAGTTATTAATAATTCTTTGCAAGCCACACCCTCCAAAACTGTCCTTATGTGCACAGGCCAATGTGATGAAATGTACCTCAGAAAATAACAGCAATTAATAACATGCACACAGCCATTAATGATGTCTGATACGTGTGAGGGAGTCAGTTTTCTTACGTCAAGAGGCTTTCTCTGCCTGGACTGAGAAAAATGTTTGTTACAGGGGACTGACAGACAATCTAAATAGCTGCCTGACAGGTTTGCCAAAGTGCCCATTGTGGAAAATCTAGAGGGTTGACTGCAATTAATATCTTCCACCAAAGTGCACTGCCCCCAAGGTGTCGCTGACCCCTAAACATGGCCAAAAAGTTCCTTTCATCACATCTCCATCTGCACAATCGTTTCTTGGTGTTTGTGCAGAAAGATGCCGCCCACATGTGCATCGCCTGCAAGGGGGGAAAAATACAGCTCACTTTTAATATTGTACTGTGGCTGACATGTCTTTCCAGTCGACACTACTTAATGAGCATGATTCCTAAATAGACCTCTCTGTACTTGTACATGCCGATATATTTCATTGCTTTTCTTCATTTTTCATTGCTGTTGGCGTGCGCACTCTTTAAAATTACAGCATCTGTGTGATAAATGTTATTTTCTTTGCGATTATAATGTAATTGTGTGCCCCACCAAAAGGATATTAGCCGGAAAGATCCTGTGGACATTAATCGGTTATTTACCAGAAGGATAACTCATCATATAGAACAGCATAAAGAGCTTATAGCACTTTTAAGATGAAATACGGTTTCATAAGCTGTGACTTGGTTTTCCAAAATGAATTGTTACTGAAAAATGTGTCAAATTTGCAAAAGAAATGACAAATTTGGAGTTACAGTGTGTAAAATTATCAAGGGCACAGTTAATTGCAGCAATAATAAAACAAACTGAGAAGAATGAGCCAAAAGGGGAAATCGACAGATTGGAAGAATAATATTCGCATGGTTTTCTTTGTTCAGTAGTAAGTGGTGTGTGTTAAGATCTCTAACAGTTCACCATTTAAAAAAAAGCATTCATGAAAAGCTCAATTTGGTTAGATTCAGGTAGGTTTACCTCACAGAGCTTGTCAGCCTTTCTCCATGACAGATGGCACAGGAATTAAGATGAAGGTGCATTCCTGGCACTATCAGTACCAGTACCGAGCAATTGGGGCAAGGAATTTAGAGTTACCGAATCCCTCAGCTTTATGGAATTTATATCCACAGTCTCGAGTACCCATATCAGACACGAGGACATCAAGGTGCAGAGCATTGAGCCTCGTGACTGACATTCAGTAGCAGTGCCACACTCACTTAGTCTGCAATGGTCATGTAGTGTGACAGAAATCAAACAAGCACTTGAAAAGGGTTCTGATTCCTGGCGTCTTGAAGTTACACTGGTAGTTTTATGAGTGCCTTAGGGTCCTCACACGATGAAAAAGATAACGTGATGCCAGTCCTATGAATGTTGTGTCCACACAGCATTATATTTTTTCCTTGTACATGGATCTTATTGTGTGCATGGTTGTAAAAATAAAAGAAAGACTTGCGACATACTTTTAGATTGCTTTGAAGTATTTTAATGTCGTTCAAACATACAAAATGAAAGGAGTATTAAATAAATGATTTGGGCTAACAGAGGCAAGGTTACTGTGTGGTTAAAAAGTCCAAATCACCACATAGTCCAATTAATGGTCGGATTTAATCTGCAAAATATAATAACAGTACCACCCCTAGCTGTGTCTTTTATTACATTCCATGGATGTGCTGCTCTTTCTTATATCCTGTGCATCGAGAGAGAATATTTTGATTCAGCATGAAAATGCTAAAAAGCCATAAATTGCACGTAGCTTAAGATGGATAATCGAACAACGTATACCCGTGGCTAATGACCCCACCCTGGTGCATTAAAGTCCGACAAAGGATAATAGTGTTCTGTGTAAATTAACACACACAGTGGTAAACTTGCTTCCATTTCAGTAGGAGACTTGGTGCAAATTAGCATTTGTTCTTAATAAGCTGGATGCTCTGCATTGTGGAGTTCCACAGAGTTCATAATGCGGTTTCCTTGCAGGTGAAAATTTATTCTCCTGAGGATACGTCCACAATACATCCTCCAACAGAGAATCATCCTCATCTTAATCAGTCCCCAGCTCCAAAACTTTTGCGGTTTCTTCAACTTTCCCGCTGTGCGTGATGCTGTGAGTTGTTGGAAATGATTACTCATTTGTATGCTCCCCTTGCAACATATCCATTAGACGTTGAGATGTCCAACAGAGAAAAGAGGAACTCTGATTTTATAATTACAATTGTTGGACAAATATCCAGGTCAGTTGTCCCCTGCCTCTCTCACTGCTAATACCCACCCAGTTCATTTTCCAACCTTTTTTTCCCCACTAATAAAAATACGGGACTATAAATTTATTTTAAATTAAGATTATGCAAAATAGCGTCTGAAGAATGCTTTTAATAGCAGAATAATTTCATGATTTATGAGCATCTTGACAATTTGAATTTTTATAGGCATGCGTTATGTTTTTTAAAATGCAAAAATTATGCATCTAAAATAATCTATTAGGTGCAGTGGGCTATATTGTTGTTGCCTTAATCACTTTCACAGACAGTTATAGCTGCTTTATATCATATTTACAACAAAGGAGCTCTAATTACCTTCAGCAAATGTCACAAAATATTGAGCTTTGCTTCTGATATATACTCCTGATCATGCTAATCTAGAATGACGACTAAACACGTATCTCAGGTCCCACAAATCTGCAGCCGTAATAAGTTATCCAGCAATATTTTTTAACTATTTCTATAAGCATAAACAGAGTGCTGGAGTAAATCCTTCTGAATCGTACCTGAATCTTGAAGAGAAAGCTAAATGCAAGCAGGATGAATGCTAGATGGTATAAAACCACCTCTTTGTTCAACCGAATAGGATGGCAATCTTTGAAAAATATTGAATTGAAAGAATAATTAAGCCACAGAAATGAACAATCGTCAGTCAACAACGATAATCTGCATAACTTTAGCACCCTTTAATGGGCTTACACAAATTGTGGGGTTCAGATTTCATTTTGAAGTGCTTAACATTTGCCCATGTATGCAGTTTATAACTGTGCTTGCACCCTTGATGTTGTGGAAGTCTTAACATTTACCCCCCTCCACCTATTACTGTGTATATAAAACCCCAGTATGGCTATATAAGTAAAAATATACTCAGCCCCATCAGTGGGGAACAGTCTGAAGCCCTGAAAATATAACTGCTTTTTATACATGAGTAAATGGGAATGCTGGGGTAGCACAGTGTTGTTGCACTTGATATGACTCAAGTATATAGCTGACCAATTGTTCTGTTACCCAGACAAGGCATGTCAGTCTTGGGGAATGCTCCTTACACCTTTAAGCGATATTTACAAGTGATTATGTAACCCTTCCATGTGATTGCCAGGGGAAAAAAACAGATGTTTTATGAACACAGGATTTATTTGTGTTAATAATAATGGTTTAAAACATTCCGTCAAATGAAAAGCTGAGGTAACATGTAATAAACAGAGGACGGCTGACTATAACCATAATTTATTTAGATTTTGCAAAACATTATTGAAAAAAATAACAGAGACAATTTCATCAGCAACTAACCCTTCTTCAGAATAAAAGTACAAGCTTCTTAGCTGTTTTACCATTATAATCATTTGAATAAGGGATACAAATTTAAAATGGATTTGGCAGCAATGTAATAAATGTTCAAATGGCTACTCACTGCATTGAGAGCCGACTCACATTTTAATATTAAGGGTTTAGGTATTTATGTATCTTGACCTCTCTCTGTGCTCCATTAAGGGTCTCCCATTTATTCACCATTGTTTTTTTTCTCTCAGTCACCCTTCTTTTCTTCCTGCTGTGTTTAAGAAGCCACAAGGGATGTAGCTCCAATCTTGTTGGCAAATCCCATATTGTGATTTGACACACAGATTTGGTCTTACAACAGCAGCACTCACAGTGTAAAGTGCCCAGAAAACGAGAATCGAACAGGTCAGCCATCTTGTACCTACAATGATCCAGAGCTGTCGACAGCAGGGTGCTGAGTTTAATGGCAACCTTCTTCATGCTCAAGTCAATTGATCAGATGGAAAAGTAAATGCACGTCTCTTTACCACAAATGTTTCAGTTGCACTGCATTGTTAGAAGCTGCGGCTACACGTGCAAAGAAGTATTAGTTAATGTCATAAGATGTAATCTATCCCACATCACACTATAGGTCCACAACACATAAATAAACAGCACAAACTAATAGGAAACATTTGAACATTTTCTCATTCAATATCCACATGGAAAAATAGCATGCCAGAAAGTGCTTCCACATGGTGAAAGGAGGTGCCCAAGTGAAATGGTCAGCCCCTGGCTGCTACAGCAAGGAATCAGTGTTCTCTTGGACCTCTGGCACGATTGTTTTTGAGCTGGATAACGAGAGTTGCGAATGTGTACCACAGCTTGATTCATGCACTGGCTTACTTTATTCCCTGTCTGAAGGTGAACACGTAATCAAGGCTCACACTTCAGTGCAGCACTTAGGGAGTGCTACATAATCACAGGTCATGTGCCAGATATTTGCCAAGATGGTGAGGCTCTCCGCCTGGGTGAAAATAGCAGAAATGGACGAAAATCACAAGTTCTGCTCCTTATCATGGAAGTTGTAAGGGGCAGGATACGACCGGGGCGCATTTCATACATAGTTAGTTTACAAGGCAACTGACTATTTAAATCAACAAGTGCTCCCATTGAAGTGAGATTCTGATAGGTCAGGAGTGTGAAACGTGGGGCGCGATTCTCCACTCCCACGCCGGTTGGGAGAATCGTCTGGGCCGCCAAAATTTCCCGGGACGCCGGTCCGACGCCCTCCCGCGATTCTCCCAAGCGGCGGGAACGGCCCGGTCGAGTTTTGCGGGCCGCATTAGTCCACTTCCAAGGGGTGAACAAATGCCCCCTCTCCCAGCAGCTTCTCGAACAACTGCGCCACATACGCGCTGGTGTCCGCTCCCTCACTGCCCTCCAGCAGGTCCACGATCCTTAAATTCTGCCCACGCTCTCTTCTCCAGGTCCTCCATCTTTTCCTGCAGCCTCCTCTGTTGATCCCGCATCAACCCCATCTCTGCTTCCATCAAGGCCAACTGCTCTTCGTGATTCCCCACCACCTCCTCCACCTTCTCGATCGCCAGGCCCTGGGCTTCCAACCTCATCTCCATGCGGTCGATCCACACCTTTATCGGGTCCACCACCCTGGCGAGGTCCTCCAAGTTCTCCTTCCTCTGCTGGCCAAATTTCTCATGAAGGAAGTCCACCAGCTTCTCCGAGACTCACTAAGCGGGCAGGATCGGTCCCTGACCCTCTGCCACCTTCCCTTGTGTCGCAGGCATCACACCGGCTTTCGACGATTGTTCCCTCCTTTTCCGACCACTTCTGGTCCATGAATCCATCCACCGGTGGGACACTCTCTCCTTCCACCCCTTCTGCACCTTTCACAATCTCACAGCCCAGCCATTAGCCGGTGAAAAGGTCCAAAAGGTCCACAAGAGCGGGAGCCACCAAATGTGTGGCCACTCGCACCATGGCTGTCACTGGAAGTCACCCTGGGCAGATATAAGCTCCTGCTCAAAGTCTTTCTCCACCTCTCCTTTCTTTCCTTTCTATTAGTTTGTCTTGCTCTGTGTGCCCTCAGCTCATTCTCCCCATCATGCTGTATTCCAAGGGGAAGGTCAACTGCCGCAGCCTATCTGGGAGCAACTAGTTTGTGCATAAGGATGAAGTCAGCACAAAATTTCCATCAGCACTTGCCACACCACCCACTGTAGATTCTTACAACTTCAAACAATTAAAGAAATAACCAGAAATGTTCAGAATCATAGCTACAGCCAGAAGAAATTAATCAGCAACTAACCTGAACGTTGTTGTAGATTCCCTTTAGTTACTGCTAGTTGGGGCTGGGGGGGAAGGGGCAGACTTGAAGGGTCTCCTCCATGCTGCAGAACCCATGCATAATTTTTTTTGTTTTAATTTAGAATACCCAATTACTTTCTTTCCAATTAAGGGACAATTTAGCATAGCCAATCCACTTAACCTGCCCATCTTTGGGTTGTGGGGGTGAAACCCACGCAGCCATGGGGATAATGTGCAAACTCCACACGGACAGTGACCCAGGGCCGGGATTCGAACCCGGGTTCTCAGCGCTGCAGTCCCAGTGCTAACCACTGCGCCACATGCCGCCCCGAACCCATGCATAATTAAGAGACTGTTACATTCTTTTTTGTAACCGCAAAGAGAAAGTGCGGGATCTACCAGTCATATTGTGCCTGAAAAACAGCATGGTGCAGTGCAACATGACCGTTAGATGCTGGGTGATCCCATGTCTGATATCTACCCAGCTCGCCATGCTTTGCGAGGTCTAACGTGGTCTTGCGAGACGCTGCAGTGTGAGTCCTGCCCATTGTTGGTTGGATCCCTTTCTGGCAAATCTGTGTGTGTGTGGGGGGTGGGGGTTAAGTGCGGCCTCGTCAGGGAGTTCCCCACTCAGGCCCTCGATCTACCCGGATGGGCATTAGATAGCAGGATGTTTCTCGGCGATCCGAGCGCTGGGATACATCTCGCTAATCTTGCGTGCTATGGGATTCTGTCCCTATTCGGGTAGATGATGCTCAAAGAATCAGAGGTGGCACATGTTGAGTTCGTATAACATAATGCAAGGGATTTATTTACAAGATGCTGCTCAATCAAGGTACAATGGTGAACTCCACAAAAGCCCACGGAACTCTCCGCCTACATCATTGCGTAACATGCGACATTACGCCAACCAATGGTGTTACTCTGATACGTAACACCACTCCTTCTTTACTCCTTTAATGTCCCGGCATTTTAATTTAACTTTAACACTGATCCAACACATTATGCCGTGACTAATATTGTTATGCTATGGATATGCATATACATTAGTAAGACAGTCTCTTGGGTGGATGCCTGTCTCATTTTTGCAGAACATGACGTTCAGAAACTTGGCCCTTAGGGGTACCAGGAATGTCTTCCTGTACTCTGGTCGGTGTTACATCTGGAGACCAACTCAGGAATTCATTCATCGTCAGATTGTACAGTATATGAAATCACCTGTTTTGGAGAATACAATTTCTGGAGGCCATTTTTCACCTGAGGTGTAATTTTCCACGATCAAAGACTCTGACCAGGATTCTCCGAGCCAAAATTGCACTTGGCGCAGGGGCGGAGAATGGGGCATCAGACTCGCAATCGGGTCCGACGCCTTCCTGTGATTCTCTGCGGACTGGAGAATCGCCGCCAGTCGAGCGAGCGCGGTCGACGCGGCGGCGTTCGGGGGCATTGAAAGAGGCCCCCGCAGTGATTCTCCGCCGGCAGCTGGCCGAGTTCCCGCCAGGTTCTAATATGGTTCCACTCGGTGGGCACTAGGAGTGGCGGCTGCCACGACCGCCCTGGTGGGGGGATCCGTCACCGGGGGAGGTCCTCCAGAATGGCCAAGGTTCCGATCGGGGGCCAACGATCGGCGGCCGTGCGCGATCTTGCGGGGGGCCTATATTGTTCGGGCCGGCTTGCTGTGTGGGTCCGCCATGTTGAGTGGGGCCGCCGCCACAGTGCCTTTTTGAATCCTGTCCAACACCTTCCCCATCACCGTATCTGTTTGGGCAAATTGTTGCACCTGAGAAGACGTTACCGGAACATTTTCCACATGAGACAGATAGAATATGTCGTTGAAGTGTTCATCAGAGTCATGCTTATCTTTCTGGTCTTGTTGATTTTACAGCTGCAATCTAGATAAAGCATCCACGTTCGCGAGCTGTTCAGACCTACGATACTCAATGACATAATTGTGTGTTGACAAGATTAATGCCCAACTTTGTAATTGACTAGCAGCGAGTGAAAGGATCCCCTTATGGGATCCAAAAATTGTTGTGAAGGGACGATGGTCGGTCAATTGAGTAAGTTTATGGCCAAATAAATAATGGGAACCTTTGAAAACCAAAAATAATGCTGAGAGTTTCTTTCTCAAGTTGATCACAATAGACTCTGCGCTAGTCAACGTCCTGCAAGCAAATGCTAATGGTCACTCTTCGCTTGAAGTCACTATATGCGAGACAACTGCTACAATCACATAGCTACAGCTTCAGTTTGGGTTATAATGGACCAATGACATTAATTTCTGTAATTCTGTTTTACATTTGGTAAGAATCCTCACAATCTTCCGTCCAGAGCCAAGCTTGTTTGTTACAGAATAACATGTGTAAAGGCTTCAGCCGTGTTGCTATTTGCAGCACAAATTTTCCATTGTAATTTAATAATCCTAGAATCAATTTTGCTGATTCATGTTCTATGGTTGTGGATCATCCAGGATCTCCGACATCTTCTGAGGTTCATTGTGAAGACCACCTTGGTTGATGATGTGTCCAAGATAGCGAATCAAACATTAAAAAATTCACACTTCTCTTTCTTGACCCTGAGATTAAGAGGCAAGAGTAAATTCTAGGTTCTTTACATGTTCTACATCATTCGAACCTGTAATCAAAGTGTCATCCAGGTATCATTGCACAGCTGGCAGCCTGTCATGATATTCAAGTGAACATCACAGCACGTACACACATACATAATGATAGACAGAGCAACGGACCAATTAGCACACATAACACAACAGCCAATCACAGACAAGAGCATACTCAGTACAAAACAAGAAACACGACACTTCCTGGGCAGTCCATCAGGAGACGGCACAGGGCAAGGACCTCAAAGCCAGACACTCACACAGTCACCACGTGCTGAGTACCAAGTTTGTTATATAAATAGTTTAAAGGAATAAAACTGCATTGTACCAATCGCAACCGTGGTGGTTCGTCAGTATCTCAGAGCACCCAACACTTCATAGCCCACTCAAGATCTGATCCATAGATCGTTGGAAGAGAGCTGGTGCTCACGTTATCCCGGACAGAACCTCCGAGACCGAAACAGACCCTTGTGTGTTACTACGGTCAGTAACGTTTAAAACTCAATGGCCGGGATTCTCCGACCACCCGCCGTGTCGGAGAATCACCGGGGGGGGGGGGGGGGGTGGCGTGAAGCCCGCCCTGCCGCTCCGACACCGGCTGCCGAATTCTCCGGTGCCGGTTTTTGGGCGGGGGCAGGGATCGCGCCACGCCGGTCGGGGGCCGTTGGCAGTGGCCCCCCCCCGGCGATTCTCCGCGCCCCGATGGGCCGAGCTGCCGCCCGTTTTCGGCCAGTCCCGCCGGCGTGGATTAGACAAGGTCCATACCGGCGGGACTTGGCTTTGAGGGCAGCTTGCGGAGTCCTCGGGGGTGTGCAGGGGGATCTGGCCCTTGGGGGGGGGGGTGGAGCGGGGGGTGGGGGGGGGGGTCTGGCCCGCGAAGTCACATACGATCAGAGGCGAGCTGGCAAATTGGATACAGAACTGGCTGGGGCACAGAAGACAGAGCGAAGCAGTAGAAGGGAGCTTTTCTGAATGGAAGGCTGTGACTAGTGGCATTCCACAGGGATCAGTTCTGGGGCCTTTGTTGTTCATGGTGTATATAAATGATTTGGAAGAAAATGTAGCTGGTTTAATTAGTAAGTTCGCAGATGACACAAAAATTGGTGGAGTTGCGGACAGTGAAGAGGATTGTCAGAAGATACAGCGGAATATAAACTGGTTGGAGTCTTGGGCAGAGAAATGGCAGATGGAATTTAATCCGGACAAGTGTGAGGAAATGCTCGTTGGAAGGCCCAATGTATGTAGGAATTACACAATAAATAGTAAAACTCTTCCGAGTACTGATAGGCAGAGAGACCTGGGCGTGTATGTCCGCCGATCACTGAAAGTGGCAACGCATGTGGATAAGGTGGTCAAGAAGGCATCCGGCATGCTGGCCTTTATCGGTCGGGCCATTGGATATAAAAATTGGCAAGTCAAGTTGTAGCTGTACAGGACCTTAGTTAGGCCTCATTTGGAATACTGTGTACAATTCTGGTCGCCACGCTACCAGAAGGATGTGGATGCTTTGGAGAGGGTACAGAAGCGGTTTACTAGGATGTTGCCTGGTATGGAGGGCATTAGCTATGAGGTGAGGTTAGATAAATTCGGTCTGTTCTGGAATGACGGAGGTTGAGAGGTGACCTGATAAGAGGTCTACAAGATTATGAGTGGCATGGATAGAGTGGATAGTCAGATGCTCTTTCCTAGGGTAGGGGAGTCAAGTACTGGGGGACATAGGTTTAAAGTGTGTGAGGAAAAGTTTAGAACAGATGTGCGAGGCAAGTTTTTTTATACAGAGGGTGGTAAATATATAAGACCATAAGACATAGGGGCGGAAGTAAGGCGATTCGGCCCATTGAGTCCACTCCACCATTCAATCATGGCTGATTTCAACTCCATTTACCCGCTCTCTCTCCATAGCCCTTAATTCCTCGAGAAATCAAGAATTCATCAACTTCTGTCTTAAAGACACTCAACATCCCGGCCTCCACCGTCCTCTGTAGCAATGAATTCCACAGACCCACCACTCTCTGGCTGAAGAAATTTCTCCTCATCTCTGTTCTAAAGTGATTCCCTTTTATTCTAAGGCTATGCCCCCGGGTCCTAGTCTCCCCTACTAATGGAAACAACTTCCCTACGTCCACCCTATCTAAGCCATTTATTATCTTGTGAGTTTCTTTTAGATCTCCCCTCAACCTCCTAATCGCCAATGAATATAATCCCAGAATCCTCAGATGTTCATCGTATGTTAGGCCTACCATTCCTGGGATCATCCGTGTGAATCTCCGCTGGACCCGCTCCAGTGCCAGTATGTCCTTCCTGAGGTGTGGGGCCCAAAATTGCTCACAGTATTCAAAATGGGGCCTAACTAATGCTTTATAATGCTTCAGAAGTACATCCCTGCTTTTATATTCCAAGCCTCTTGAGATAAATGACAACATTGCATTTGCTTTCTTAATTACGGACTCAACCTGCAAGTTTACCTTTAGCGAATGCTGGACTAGGACTCCCAAGTCCCTTTGCACTTCAGCATTATGAATTTTGTCACCGTTTAGAAAATAGTCCATGCCTCTATTCTTTTTTCCAAAGTGCAAGACCTCGCATTTGCCCACGTTGAATTTCATCAGCCATTTCTTGGACCACTCTCCTAAACTGTCTAAATTTTTCTGCAGCCTCCCCACCTCCTCCATACTACCTGCCCCTCCACCTATCTTTGTATCATCGGCAAACTTAGCCAGAATTCCCCCAGTCCCGTCATCCAGATCGTTAATATATAAAGAGAACAGCTGTGGCCCCAACACTGAACCCTGCGGGACACCACTCGTCACCGGTTACCATTCCGAAAAAGAATCTTTTATCCCAACTCTCTGCCTTCTGCCTGACAGCCAATCGTCAATCCATGTTAGTACCTTGCCTCGAATACCATGGGCCCTTATTTTACTCAGCAGTCTCCCGTGAGGCACCTTATCAAAGGCCTTTTGGAAGTCAAGATAGATAACATCCATTGGCTCTCCTTGGTCTAACTTATTTATTATCTCTTCAAACAGGTTTAACAGGTTAAACTCTAACAGGTTTGTCAGGCACGACCTCCCCTTACTAAATCCATGCTGACTTGTCCTAATCCGACCCTGCACTTCCAAGAATTTAGAAATCTCATCCTTAACAATGGATTCTAGAATCTTGCCAACAACCGAGGTTAGGCTAATTGGCCTATAATTTTCCATCTTTTTCCTTGTTCCCTTCTTGAACAGGGGGGTTACAACAGCGATTTTCCAATCCTCTGGTACTTTCCATGACTCCAGTGACTTTTGAAAGATCATAACCAACGCCTCCACTATTTCTTCAGCTATCTCCTTTAGAACTCTAGGATGTAGTCCATCTGGGCCCGGAGATTTATCAATTTGTAGACCTCTTAGTTTCTCTAGCACTTTCTCCTTTGTGATGGCTACCATATTCAACTCTGTCCCCTGACTCTCCTGAATTGTTGGGATATTACTCATGTCTTCTACTGTGAAGACTGATGCAAAGTACTTATTTAGTTCCTCAGCTATTTCCTTGTCTGCCATCACTCGATTACCAGCGTCATTTTGGAGCGGCCCAATGTCTACTTTTGCCTCCCGTTTGTTTTTAATGTATTTAAAGAAACTTTTACTATCGTTCCTAATGTTACTGGCTAGCCTACCTTCATATTTGATCCTCTCTTTCCTTATTTTTCTCTTTGTTATCCTCTGTTTGTTTTTGTAGCCTTCCCAATCTTCTGACTTCCCACTACTCTTTGCCACATTATAGGCTTTCTCTTTTGCTTTGATGCATCCCTAACTTCCTTTGTCAGCCATGGCTGCCTAATCACCCCTCTGATAACCTTTCTTTTCTTTGGGATGAACCTCTGTACTGTGTCCTCAATTACTCCCAGAAACTCCTGCCATTGCTGTTCTAATGTCTTTCCCACTAGGCTCTGCTCTCAGTCGATTTTCGTCAGTTCCTCCCTCATGCCCCTGTAGTTACCTTTATTTAACTGTAACACCTTTACATCTGATTCTACCTTCTTTCTTTCAAATTGCAGATTGAATTCTACCATATTATGATCACTGCCTCCTAAGTGTTCCCTTACTTTAAGATCTTTAATCAAGTCTGGCTCATTACATAACACAAAGTCCAGAATGGCCTGTTCCCTCGTGGGCTCCATCACAAGCTGTTTCAAAAAGCCCTCCTGTAAACATTCAATGAATTCCCTTTCCTTGGGTCCACTGGCAGCATTATTTACCTAGTCCACCTGCATATTGAAGTCCCCCATGATCACTGTGACCTTGCCTTTCTGACATGCACTTTCTATTTCGTGGTGCATTTTGTGCCCCTGGTCCTGACTGAAGTGTTGGGTACTCTGACACACAGACGACCAACACGGTTGCGTATGGTACACCGCAGTTTTATTTCATTGAACTATAAACATAGTAAACTGTGGTATTCAGCACACGGTGAATCTCTGAGTGGCTGTCAATGAGGTCTGTGCCCTGAGCTCTCTCCTGCTTGAGTGCCCAGGAAGTGTCGTGTTCCCTGCTTTGTACTGTGTATGCTCTTGTCTGTGATTGGCTGTCGTGTTGTGTGTGTTGATTGGTCCGTTGATCTGTCCATCATTATGTGTGTATGTATGTGCTGTGATGTTCACCTGAATATCATGACATCCCCCCCCTTTTTTTTTTACAGGATTATGTACCTACGTGGTTATAAATGGAGATGTGTACTGAGTGTAGCTAAATGTGTGTGTGTGCAATATTTACAGCATGTACATGGGGTTTAACTATATACAAGGGGCGATGTCGGGTGTGACATAACAACGAGGTTGTACCATGAACAAAGAACGGGGAAACGTTGAACGATAAAGCAAATTCCTGTAATGATAAGAACACAAACATATTAAAAAAGTGGTTGCATGAGTTCAATATGTAAACAGTCTCATAAGTCCAGTCTAGTAGGTGGGCGACGAATTCGGGTTGACTGCCTCAAGGGTGGGTCTGGAACCACCGGCTGAGGAACGGACCTGGCCACGGGTGACGACGGAAGGGGCATGGTAGCAGGCAGCTCCACAAAGTCGAAATCAGGAACAACAGGAGGGCACGGTATCGGTGTAAGGTCTCGTAGCGAGCGTGGAAGCAGGCGAAGGGCCCGTCGATTGCTCCGACGAACGGATCCATCAGGCATGCGAACCAGGAACAAGCGGGGAGCCACGCGTCGGAGAACTTCGGCAGGTGCTGACCAGCCACCTTCTGGTAGGTGGATGCGGACTTTGTCTCCAGGGGCCAGGGCGGGACGATCAGTTGCCCGTGTGTCATATGACCTCTTCTGGCGACCGCGCTGCAGTTGCAGTACCGGAGCATGGTCGATCGTGGGCGCCAGAATGGAAGGTACAGTAGTCCTGAGGACGTGACCCATCAGCAGCTGGGCTGGTGAGAGACCAGTGGTAGTGGGGCCGAGCGATAGGCCAGCAGGGCGAGGCAGAAATCTGATCCTGCAGCAGCAGCCTTACAGAGGAGCCGCTTGACAATGTGAACGCCCTTCTCCGCCTTTCCGTTGGACTGGGGGTGCAGAGGGCTGGACGTCACGTGTATGAAGCCATACAAGGCAGCAAATGATGACCATTCCTGGCTGGCGAAACAGGGCCCATTGTCCGACATGACAGTCATCAGAATGCCGTGGCAAGCGAAAGTGTCTTTGCAGGCCCTCATGACAGCAGACGACGTCAGATCGTGCAGGCGTATGACCTCTGGGTAGTTGGAGAAGTAGTCAACTATGATGACATAGTCCCTGCCGAGCGTGTGAAAGAGGTCCACACCCACCTTCGCCCAGGGGGACGTTACCAGCTCATGGGGCAGAAGCGTTTCAGGAGGTTGCGGCGGCTGAAACCTTTGGCATGTTGGGCAGTTGAGGCCCATATTGGCAATATCATCACTGATGCCCGGTTGTATACCGCCTCTCGGGCCCTCCGTCTGCACTTCTCGACCCCCAGGTGGCCTTCGTGTAGTTGGTCGAGAACCAGCTTGTGCATGCTGTGCGGAATCACAATCCGGTCCAGCTTCAGAAGGACACCATCAATGACGGCCAAGTCGTCTCGGACATTGTAGAATTGCGGGCACTGCCCTTTGAGCCACCCTCCCGTCATGTGGCGCATCACACGTTGTAGAAGGGGGTCGGCCGCAGTCTCTCGGCGAATATGGGCCAGACTGGAGTCGTCAGCTGGCAGATTTGCCGATGTGAAGGCCACCTGCGCCTCGACCTGACATACAAACCCCTCCGAATCTGGCGGCGTGCTCACTGCTCTATATAGGGCATCCGCAATGATAAGGTCCTTCCCTGGGGTGTAGACAAGTTGGAAGTCATACCTCCTAAGTTTAAGTAGGATGCGCTGGAGGCGAGGGATCATCTCGTTCATGTCCTTGTTTATGATGCTGACCAGGGGGCGGTGGTCAGTTTCAACCGTGAACAGGGGAAGACTGTACACATAATCATGGAACTTGTCTAAACTGGTTAACAAGCCCAGGCACTCCTTTTTGATCTGCGCGTAGCGCTGTTCTGTGGGGGTCATGGTGACCGGGGCCCATGACGCAGTGTCATCCCACTGCAGGAGCACTGCCCCAATGCCGGACTGGCTGGCATCAGTCGAGATTTTAGTGGCACGAGACGTGTCGAAAAACGCCAATACCGGTGCAGTGGTGAGCTTGAGTTTGAGCTCCTCCCATTCCTGCTGGTGTGTGTGCTGCCACTGGAACTCTGTGGACTTTCTGACAAGGTGGCGCAGAGCTGTTGTGTGGGAGGCAAGGTTGGGAATGAACTTCCCCAGGAAGTTGACCATGCCTAGGAAGCGTAGTACTGCTTTCTTGTCTGCCGGCTGCGGCATGGCTGTGATGGCGCTGACCTTGTCTGCATCCGGATGGACCCCTGACCGGGAAATGTGGTCCCCCAGAAACTTCAGCTCGGTTTGGCCGAAAGAACACTTGGCTCGGTTGAGGCGCAGGCCGTTTTCACGTATGCGTGCAAAGACGCGTTGGAGACGGTAGATGTGCTCCTGTGGTGTGGTGGACCAGATGATGACGTCGTCCACGTAGACGCGCACCCCTTCGATGCCTTCCATCATCTGCTCCATGATCCTGTGAAAGACCTCGGATGCCGAGATGATGCCAAATGGCATTCGGTTGTAGCAGAACCTGCCGAAAGGGGTGTTGAAAGTGCACAGCTTTCGGCTGGACGGATCCAGTTGGATCTGCCAAAAGCCCTTAGAGGCATCCAATTTTGTAAATATTTTCGCCTGGGCCATTTCACTCGTGATCTCTTCCCGTTTGGGTATGGGGTAATGTTCCCTCATGATATTGTTATTGAGGTCTTTTGGATCAATACAGATCCGGAGCTCGCCGGAGGGCTTCTTGACACACACCATGGAGCTGACCCACGGCGTGGGCTCCGTGACCCTGGATAGGACCCCTTGATCCTGGAGATCGTGCAGCTGCTGCTTGAGGCGGCCTTTGAGTGGCGCAGGGACCCTGCGAGGTACGTGAATGACCGGTGTGGCTGGTTTGAGCCGAATTCTATAGGTGTATGGCAGTGTTCCCATGCCCTCGAATCCCTCCTGGTTGTGGGCGAGGAGCGATTGGAGCTGTGCATTAAACTCTGCATCCGGGAAGTCAGATGTTCCATCTGGAGAGGGCGAGTGGACTCATTGCATGAGGTGGAGAGCCTTGCATGCCTGTGCGCCTAGCAGGGAGTCCTTCGATGAGCCGACTATCTCGAATGAGAGTGTGGCCATGTGTGTGTTGTGTGTCACCTGGAGCTGGCAAGATCCCATAGCCGGGATAACGTTCCCGTTGTAGTCGACCATCCTGCACCGGGACGGCCAAATTGGTGGTCTGACCTTCATGGCGTAGAAGGCTGACCATGCTATGAGGTTGGCTGAGGTGCCAGTGTCCAGGTGGAAAGTTATCGGTGATCGGTTGACCGTCAGGTTGGCACACCATTCATCACCGGATTGATCGTGTTAACTCGGTTCCCATCAATGACCGCAACACGGAAGGCGTCTCGGTCATCTGTGTCACCGGTCTGGATGTCGGCTGGGCAAGCTTCGTAATGGGGAGGCTGAATGGTCCGCACGTCCCTGCGAGGTTGTCGGAGATGTGGAAGATCGACAGGTTGAGCTGCTCGACAGTAAGCAGCGTAGTGGCCCACCTTGCCACAGCAGCGGCATTGTCAGGTTCTTGTGGGACATTGCCGCTTTAAATGTGCAGCTCCACAGTTGCCGCACGTCGTGACGTCATGACATTTGTTGCGCCACTGCGCATGCGCAGTTCGGTCTTGCATCAGACGCGCCTGCGCATCACGTCCCTCAGTGTTGCCGTTGGTTTTGGCGTGCACAAGCGCGGGAGGCCTCGAAAAGCGCGCAAAATGACCGACATCGTCCGGGCCGCGGGCCGGGAGGAACTCGATCGCCTGGACCCGTTCGGCCTCGTGGGGCACCTGGCTCACCGATCCGGTCGCGTAGGACCCCCGCCGCGCCGATTCGGTCGCCTGAAATTGTGCATAGCGGCTAGTCGCGTTTTCGTGCAGGACTCAGGCTTCGATTGCGGAGGCTAAGGTGAGGCCTTTTATTTTTAAAAGCTGCTGGCGTACGGTGCCCGAGGTGACCCCAAAAACGATCTGGTCCCGAATCATGGAGTCTGAGGTGGAATCGTAACCGCAGGACTGCGCGAGGATGCGGAGATGGGTAAGGAATGACTGAAAGAGCTCATCCTTACCTTGCAGGCGCTGCTGGAAGACGTATCTCTCGAAGCTCTCGTTGACCTCGACGTTGAAGTGTTGGTCGAGCTGGAGAAGGACCGTCTCAAATTTTGGATTTGTCCTCATCTCCCGCGAACACCAGGGAGTTGTAGATATGGATGGCGTGCTGCCCTGAGGAGGCTGGCGATCTTTCTGGTGTCCGAGGCGCTCCCTCTGTCGTTGGCTTCCAGAAAGAGTTGGAAGTGCTGCTTGAACAGCTTCCAATTTACGCCGAGGTTCCCAGCGACTTGCAGCGGCTGCGGTATGTTGACGGTGTCCATGGTGCAGGATGGCAGATTTGTGGGTAGGTGTCGATTCACTCCTGGTATCATGAAGTGTTGGGTACTCTGATACACAGACTGCCTATGGTACAACGCAGTTTTATTTCATTGAACTATAAACATAGTAAACTGGTATTCAGCACATGGTGAACCTCTGAGTGGCTGTCAATGAGGTCTGTGCCCTGAGCTCTCTCCTGCTCGGGTGCCCAGGAAGTGTCTTGTTCCCGGCTTTGTACTGTGTATGCTCTTGTCCGTGATTGGCTGTCGTGATGTGTGCGTTGATTGGTCCGTTGATCTGTCCATCATGTGTGTATCTATGTGCTGTGATGTTCACCTGAATATCATGACACTGACCACTGTTAGGAGGCCTGTACATAACTCCTATTATGTTTTTTTTGCCATTGTGGTTCCTCAACTCTACCCACACAGACTCCACATCATCTGACCCTATGTCGTTTAGTGCTATTGATTTAATTTCATTCCTAATTAACAAGGCAACCCCACCCCCTCTGCCCACCTCTCTGTCTTTTCGATAGGTTGTGAATCCCTGGATGTTTAAATGCCACTCCTGAACCCCCTGCAACCACGTCTCTGTGATGCCTACCACATCATACCTGCCAGTCACAATCTGGGCCACAAGCTCATCTACCTTGTTCCGTACACTGCGCGCATTTAAATATAGCACCTTTACTTCTCTATTGACCGTCCCTTTTTGTTTTCTTAGTGTGGTGGACCTTGGTTTACTGAGCCTTTCCATACACTGTGTCATATTTTGTGGGATGGGGACTATCGTAACCTCTCCTGAGTTCTGTCTTTTTGTGCTTTTTTGTATTCCTAAGCAGCTACGCTTCCCACTGATTACTTCACCTCTTTCCCTGACTTTCCCTTCCCCCCCAATCTCTAATTTAAAGTCCATATAAATATATGGAACGCGCTGCCTGAGGAGGTGGTGGGAGAAGGTACGATAGCGGCATTTAAGGGGCATCTAGCCAAATATGTGAGTAGGGTGGGAATGGAAGGATATGGACTCCGTAAGTGCAGTCAGGTTTATTTTAGGCAGGTACCATGGTCGATGCAGGCTTGGAGGGCCAAAGGACCTGTTCCTGTGCTGCATTGTTCTTTGTTCTTTGTCTCCTCCTACTCATCAAACCCGTCCATGGCCCCTTTTCTTCCCGCCACTTTTGGATTGCAGCTCCCTGACCTGTGCCACTCAGCCTGTCTGCCCTGACCTTTATTTTCTCTTTGTTTAAAGCAGACCAACTCGCAGCGCATAAGCATGCCAGCTGTTTCTGTGCCTCGCTATTGATTCGCGGGCAGCAGTTTGCAGAGTCGCAGTGCTGTAGGTTTGCGTTCCCGTGGCCCGTTCAGTGCCTCGCGTGCAGTTTCCACAGCACTGCCCAGACAACGGTAAGTGTGCTGAAAACTTTGATCCTCCTTTTGTTTTGTTTTATTGTTTGTTTTTTTTAAAAAATTTATTCTCCTCCTTTTTCACGTTTTCTCCCACATTTACATCCATCAACAGTAAACAATAATCAGCAAGATATGTCAGTCCCCATAATAACAACAATCCCATCTACCCACCAACCCCCAAACCTCAACCCGCATGTTTACATAAACAAATGGCAAAAAGGAATCAGGGATTACCCGTAGTCACCCTTAATCTTACACAGCTCTCCCCCCCCACCCCCCCCCCCACCCCACCCCCCACCCCCCCCACCCCCCACCCCCCAGTGGTAGTAAGCCCCTAGTAACTCGCAGTTGTCTGATAGCTTTTCACTTTAAAACACTTTTGTGGTGATATGCATCACTGTAAATACACAAGGGGTTAATGTAAATACACGACGATTAAGTAAACACTAGAGGGAGCACCAGAGACATCATGACATGCAGACATACAACTAATGAACACATAGAATAGGACACGACCAATGGGCAGTCGACACCCAGAGGTGACACTGCCACAAGGGGGCATTACACAGCCCATATAAAAGGACAGGGCACACATGCTCTGTCTTTTTCCACAGGCGACACTTAGAGAGTAGGACAGGGGCAGATCAGAAGCATCACACCCACCATGCGGCTTAGAGCAAATTGGTTAGTTAGACTGAGCTACTATAGCAAGATTAACAGGAGAGTCGAACTCAGAGAACTGTGCTAATGGTTCAATAAATCACATTGAACTTACTTCAAAGTCTGGAGTATCTTTTGGTCAAAGCTGCATCGGGTTGCAGCCTGTGTTATCCCAGAGTACATAACACACCGACCTTTACTTGCACCAGCAGCATTGCGATCGACCGGATGATTTGTCGACTCCACACTACAAACTGAATGGTGCCCAAGTATTTACTGGAGTTGTTTTTACTTGCCACAACAATGATTCTGCCTTGGAAGTCGACGTTTTTTTCTCCCGATGGTGCATGGCCCTGAATCACAAAATTGTCATCGAAAGATGTTTTTCTCCCTTTTTTTCAACGGCTTTGTAGCTGCAAAGAGAGAGAACCAGAGGTGGTACATATCAAGTGTGCATAACAGTGCAAGGGGTTTATTTACACAATGTCGCTCAAACAGGACATAGCGTTGAACTCCACAAAAGCCCGCGCAACCCTCCAATGATGTCATTGCGTAACACGTGACATTACACCAGCCGATGGTGTTACTCTGATACATAACAGAGACACAGTTAGCTGAAGCACTGAGCTCAAAATTAATGAGGCTACTGTTTAATTCATGTGGCACACTGATTGACATCATGGTCTACCTACTCTGCATACTTCCAGTGGCCACTCACTGTGTGCGTGCCAATGCCTTCACCAACATGGTGAACAATTTACATACCCAGGAAGATATGCACGCTTGTGCACCTTGGGTGACATTCTGGAGCTCAGGTGAGACCCATAGCACCCAATAATATGTGCTACAAATCCAGGGCGAAATTCTCCGGTATCGGCGCGATGTCTGCCGACTGGCGCCCAAAACGGCGCAAATCAGTCGGGCATCGGGCCGCCCCAAAGGTGCGGAATGCTCCGCATCTTGGGGGGCCGAGCCCCAACCTTAAGGGGCGAGGCCTGCGCCGGACGAATTTCCGCCCCGCCAGCGGGCGGAAAAGGCCTTTGGTGCCCCACCAGCTGGCGCGGAAATGACATTTCCGGGCGATGCATGCGTGGGAGCGTTAGTGGCCTCTGACGGCATTCCCGCGCATGCGCGGGAGGGAGTCTCTTCCGCCTCCGCCATGGCAGAGACCGTGGCGAAGGCGGAAGGAAAAGAGTGCCCCCACGGCACAGGCCCGCCCGCGGATCGGTGGGCCCCGATCGCGGGCCAGGCCACCGTGGGGGCACCCCCCGGTACCAGATCGCCCCCCCCCCCCAGGACCCTGGAGCCCACCCGCGCCACCTTGTCCCGCCGGTAAGGTAGATGGTTTAATCTTCGCCGGCGGGACAGGCATTTTAGCAACGGGACTTCGGCCCATCCGGGCCGGAGAATCGTGGGTGGGGGCCCGCCAAACCGCACGGCGCGATTCCCGCCCCCGCCGAATATCCGGTGCCGGAGAATTCGGCAACCGGCGGGGGCGGAATTCACGCCAGCCCCCGGCGATTCTCCGACCCGGCGGGGGGTCGGAAAATCTTGCCCCCAACCTTTGCACTGTATGTATCCATGGAAATGGTAGCAAATCCGTTTAAAACAGGTCCTTATTGTTTGACCAAATATTCTGTTGGAATCTAATGGAGGCAAATGAAAATGGAAATAGGAATTTCTGACCTGACTTTACATTTGAATCCACAGGACTAATACATTGTATTGGAAAGTAACGGCAGGACAAAGGTTATTACAGTCTGTACATTGTTCCCCAGTCAGTGATTTTGGAAATCAATCCTTTCTGTTCAAGAATATTTGAAATCAGGAGCTTTACAAAATTTGTGGCCACACTCCTGTAAGATTAGCTCTTCTTTCGTTTGCGTTTTGACAAGTGTATTAGGACAAGCTGTCGTACTTTAACCTATCAAGCTGATTTTTTTTCACATTTCCATCTATATTTCACAGGTCAGAGTATCTACTAGGATTTAATGATCGGAGCATGGTTTGAGTCCCTTGTACTGTCACGCACTTCTTACCAAAGTGATAAATATCAACATATATACCAGCCCTCATGGGGGAACATTTTCACAGAATTATAAAGTGTTGAAGCATTTCTATGCAAATACTTACAATCCTACCACTGAGAAGGCTGCTAGTGACATTGGGTTAGAAATTGGATAGCACCATGCCTGCCAGGATCAACTGGTTATGGAAACACAGACCCCTGGCGGACACTGTTCCTCACTGAGGTTCGGGGCTTTAAGCTTTCTAACTTGGCAATTTTGGGCTTTCACTTTGCTGGGGAATGTTGTATTCCTCATAACTTATGGACATTTTCTCTCTCCAATAAATCTCAGACAATTTTCTAATGCGTGTGCGAAGAGCTCATGGACTTTTGTCACTAAGATTTGTTCAGGGGCGGATTTACAAGGAAACATACCATGCCCAGGCACAGGGCCTCCAAACAACAGGGAGCCCCAGCGTGATGACAAAGTCTCTCACAGCCAATCATGGAAGAACTGCTTTGAAATCCCTTCCAGAATTCACATGTCAATCACCCTATTGAACAAATCACAGAAGGGGGCAGTTCTTTCTTCAGGGTGGGAAAAAGAGAGAGAGAGTGTGTGCTTGCGAGTGGTAGGGGGAGAGAGAGTATGTGCAAGGAATGGGGGAAGAGAGAGTGTGTGTGAAGAGTGGGGGAGAGAGATTTAGTGCAAGGAGTGGGGGGGGGGGTGAGAGAGTGTGTGTGAGGGGTGGGGAAAGAGAGTATGTCTGAGGGATGGAAGAGAGTATGTGTGAGGGGTGGGCGACAGAGTGTGTGTGTGAGGGGTGGGAGACAGAGTGTGTGTGTGAGGGGTGGGAGACAGAGTGTGTGTGAGGGGTGAGAGACAGAGTGTGTGTGTGTGAGGAGTGGCAGAGAGAGTGCATGCGAGGGGTGGGACAGAGTGTGTGTGTGTGAGGAGTGGAAGAGAGAGTGCATGCGAGGGGTGCGACAGAGAGAGAGTGTGTGTGAGGGGTGAAAGACAGACTGTGTGTGAGGGGTGAGAGACAGAGTGGGTGTGAAGTGTGGGAGACAGAGTCTGTGTGAGGGGTGGGAGACAGAGTGTGTGCGAGGGGTGGGGGAGAGAGTGGGTGTGAGGGGTAGGAGACAGTGTGTGTGCGAGGGGTGGAGGAGAGAGTCTGGATTGGATTCTTCTCCCCACCCGGCGCAAGAACGACAGGGGCGAGACGCAGACAATGGAGAAATCCATTGAGCTCGGGTCCGATTCTCCGGTTACCAGGTAGACGCGGCCAGGGGAACCTGCCCTCTGCATGAGGGGCGGGTGTAGAGACGGGATGGGTGACAAGAGAACAGCGCCTTACCGTGTCAGGGTGAACAATGCTTTGCGTGCTCCGAGAGTCAATCAGGCACGCAGTCTTGTGGCCGTTGATGGAGATCGTCGTTGTAGCTTTTGGAAGCGTCCGGGGCCGACTCTGGTCCAGAGTCACCGAGGCCAGCTGAAGTAATGGAGAGTTCTGGTCGGGCAGCATGAAGTCGGCTGTGCTGAGGGCCTGGGGCCCCATCCAAGATGGCATCACCCATGGATCGCACATGGTGTCCGGGGATGAAGAAGATGGCGGTGACGAGGGACAAAATGGCGGCGCCCACCCGTCCAGCATGGTGTCGGGGGGGGGGGGCAAAATGGCCACGCCCCCGGGTCGCACGTGGCCTTAGGATAGGGGGGGTGGCGGTGAGGGCTGGGCGGTCGGGGCCTGAAAGGGGGGTTGCCTATAGTCGCTGGAGACCGCGGCCACGGCACGGGCCTGGCAGACCCCCACATAGTGGCCGTTCTTGCTGCACCCTTTGCAGAGGGCGGTGCGGGCCCGGCATCGCGGGCGGGGATGATTTGCCTGCCCGCAGAAGAAACAGCAGTATCCGACGGCATTAGCGGGGTCAGGGGAAAGGTTTAAGGGGCTGCCGCAATGTGGTGCCACGCAGCCCAGGGGGCCACTGCGCGATCGGGTGCAAACGACAGCGCGTTGTTATAGGCAACGTCTTTGGACCCTGCCAGGGCCCGTGCCTCTGTAAGTCCCAGAGTGTCCATTTCTAGGAGCCTTCGGCGGATAGCGGGGGAGGTCATACCTGCCTCGAAAGCATCCCTGATCAAAAGTTCCGTGTGCTCGCTCCCCGAAACTGGCGGGCAGCCACGGTTTCGGCCCAGCACCAGCAGCGCCCGGTAGCAGTCTTCCGATGTTTCCTCGGGGCTTTGCCTCCTAGTCGCCAGCAGGTGACGGGCGTAGACCTGGTTCACAGGGTGGATATAATGTCCTTCTAGCAGCTCGATCGCGGCAGCAAAATTCGCCGCCTCCTTGATAAGAGGGTAGATCCCAGGGCTGACCCGTGAGCGTAGGAGATGCATCTTTTGTCCTTCAGTGTGGGTGTCGGTGGCCGTGTTGAGGTAGCCCTTAAAACACGCCAGCCATTGTTTGAAAATAGCAGCAGAGTTGTCCGCGTGGGGGCTGAGTTGAAGGCACTCCGTTTTGATACGGAGATCCATCCTTTCAACTGAAGTTGTAGCAGATTAAATTGATGCGCAATCAATTATTCTCAAGACAAAGTGATTCATAACTGAAGGCTTTAATCTGCTAGAACTCTTCCTCAGCAGCTTCGATACAGAAAGTGAAGGCTGCTGGGATGGCACCGGTTCTTATACTCCGCCTCTCAGGGCGGAGCTACGTACAGCAGCCAATGGTAGACTCCTGGGTCTAACCAATGGTCATCCACCTCTCAGGCACTGCAATACCTGGTATTACTACAAGGGGTGGGAGGGAGAGTGTGTGAGGAGTGGGAGAGAGAGCGAGTATGTGAGGGGTGAGAGAGAGAGTGTGTGCGGAGTGGGAGAGAGAGAGTGTCAGGGGGGTGGGAGAGAGTGTGTGAGAAGTGGGAGAGAGAGTGTGTGAGGAGTGGGGGAGAGAGAGTGTGTGAGGGGTGGGAGAGAGAGTGTGTGCGGAGTGGGAGATAGAGTGTGTGAGGAGTGGGAGAGACAGTGTGTGTGAGGGGTGGGAGAGAAGTGTGAGAGGGGTGGGAGAGAGAGAGAGTGTGAGGGTTGGGTGAGAGAGTGTGTGAGAGGGGTGGGAGAGAGAGTGTGTGAGAGGGGTGGGAGGGAGAGTGTGTGAGGGTTGGCGGAGAGAGAGTGTGTGAGAGGGGTGGGAGAGAGAGAGTGTCAGGGGGGTGGGAGAGAGTGTGTGAGAAGTGGGAGAGAGAGTGTGTGAGGAGTGGGGGAGAGAGAGTGTGTGAGGGGTGGGAGAGAGAGTGTGTGCGGAGTGGGAGATAGAGTGTGTGAGGAGTGGGAGAGACAGTGTGTGTGAGGGGTGGGAGAGAAGTGTGAGAGGGGTGGGAGAGAGAGAGAGTGTGAGGGTTGGGTGAGAGAGTGTGTGAGAGGGGTGGGAGAGAGAGTGTGTGAGAGGGGTGGGAGGGAGAGTGTGTGAGGGTTGGCGGAGAGACAGTGTGTGAGAGGGGTGGGAGAGAGAATGTGTGAGGGGTGGGAGAGAGAGTGTGTGAGGGGTGGGAGAGAAGTGTGAGAGGGGTGGGAGAGAGAGAGAGTGTGTGAGAGGGGTGGGAGAGAGAGTGTGTGAGAGGGGTGGGAGGGAGAGTGAGTGAGGGTTGGGTGTGAGAGTGTGTGAGAGGGGTGGGAGAGAGAGCCTGTGAGGAGTGGGAGAGAGAGTGTGTGAGGTGTGGGAGAGAGAGAGTGTGAGGGGTGGGAGAGAGAGTGTGTGAGGGGAGGGAGAGAGAGAGTAAGAGGGGTGGGAGAGAGAGAGTGTGAGAGGGGTGGGAGAGAGAGTGTGCGAGGGCTGGGAGAGAGAGAGTGTGAGAGGGGTGGGAGAGAGAGTGTGCGAGGGCTGGGAGAGAGAGTGTGTGAGGGGTGGGAGAGAGAGAGTGTGTGAGGGGTGGGAGAGAGAGCGTGAGAGGGGTGCGAGAGAAAGTGTGTGAGACGTGTGGGAGAGAAAGTGTGAGAGGGGTGGGAGAGAGAGAGTGTGAGGGGTGGTAAAGAGAGTGTGCGAGGTGTGGGAGGGAGAGAGTGTGAGGGGTGGGAGAGAGTGTGTGAGGGGTGGGAGAGAGAGAGAGAGTTTGTGAGGGGTGGGAGAGAGAGAGAGAGTGTGTGAGGGGTGGGAGAGAGAGTGTGTGAGGGGTGGGAGAGAGAGCGTGAGAGGGGTGCGAGAGAAAGTGTGTGAGACGTGTGGGAGAGAAAGTGTGAGAGGGGTGGGAGAGAGAGAGTGTGAGGGGTGGTAGAGAGAGTGTGCGAGGTGTGGGAGGGAGAGAGTGTGAGGGGTGGGAGAGAGTGTGTGAGGGATGGGAGAGAGAGAGAGAGTTTGTGAGGGGTGGGAGAGAGAGGGAGAGAGTGTGTGAGGGGTGGGAGAGAGAGTGTGTGAGGGGTGGGAGAGAGTGTGTGAGAGGGGTGGGAGAGACTGTGTGAGAGGGGTGGGAGAGAGCGTGCGGACGGGGTGGGAGAAAGCGTGCGGGCGGGGTGGGAGACAGAGTGTGAGAGGGGTGGGAGAGAGAGTGTGTGAGGAGTGGGAGAGAGCGTGAGTGAGGGGTGGGAGACAGAGTGTGAGAGGGGTGGGAGAGAGAGTGTGTGAGGAGTGGGAGAGAGAGTGTGTGAGGGGTGGGAAAGAGTGTGTGAGCGGGGTGGGAGAGTGTGTGAGAGGGGTGGGAGAGAGAGTGCGAGAGGGGTGGGAGAGAGAGTGCGGGAGGGGTGGGAGAGAGAGTGTGAGAGGGGTGGGAGAGAGAGTGTGTGAGGAGTGAGAGAGAGAGTGTGTATGTGAGAGGTGGGAGAGAGAGTGTGTGAGGGGTGGGAGAGAGAGTTTGTGTGAGGGATGGGAGAAAGTGTGTGTGAGAGTGGGAGAGAGAGTGTTTGAGGAGTGGGAGAGAGTGTGTGTGTGAGGGGTGGGAGGGAGAGTGTGTGAGGGTTGTGTGAGAGAGTGTGTGAGAGGGGTGGGAGAGAGAGTGTGTGAGAGGGGTGGGAGAGAGAGTGTGTGAGAGGGGTGGGAGGGAGTGTGTGTGAGGGTTGGGTGAGAGAGAGTGTGTGAGGAGTGGGAGAGAGTGTGTGTGTGAGGGGTGGGAGGGAGAGTGTGGGAGGGGTGGGAGAGAGAGAGTGTGTGAGGGGTGGGAGAGAGAGAGTGTGTGAGGGGTGGGAGAGAGAGCGTGAGAGGGGTGCGAGAGAAAGTGTGTGAGAGGGGTGGGAGAGAGAGTGTGAGAGGGGTGGGAGAGAGAGTGTGAGAGGAGTGGGAGAGAGTGTGTGCGAGGAGTGGGAGAGAGAGTGTGTGAGGAGTGGGAGAGAGAGCGAGTATGTGAGGGGTGAGAGATAGAGTGTGTGTGTGAGGAGTGGGAGAGAGAGAGTGTCAGGGGGGTGGGAGAGAGTGTGTGAGAAGTGGGAGAGAGAGTGTGTGAGGAGTGGGGGAGAGAGAGTGTGTGAGGGGTGAGAGAGAGAGTGTGTGCGGAGTGGGAGATAGAGTGTGTGAGGAGTGGGAGAGACAGAGTGTGTGAGGGGTGGGAGAGAAGTGTGAGAGGGGTGGGAGAGAGAGAGAGTGTGAGGGTTGGGTGAGAGAGTGTGTGAGAGGGGTGGGAGAGAGAGTGTGTGAGAGGGGTGCGAGGGAGAGTGTGTGAGTGTTGGCGGAGAGAGAGTGTGTGAGAGGGGTGGGAGAGAAAGTGTGAGAGGGGTGGGAGGGAGAGAGTGTGAGGGGTGGGAGAGAGAGAGAGTGTGTGAGGGGTGGGAGAGAGAGTGTGTGAGGGGTGGGAGAGAGTGTGTGAGAGGGGTGGGAGAGACTGTGTGAGAGGGGTGGGAGAGAGCGTGCGGGCGGGGTGGGAGAGAGCGTGCGGGCGGGGTGGGAGAGAGCGTGTGTGAGGGGTGGGAGAGAGCGTGTGAGGAGTGGGAGAGAGAGTGTATGAGGACTGGGAGAGAGAGAGTGTGAGGGGTGGGAGAGAGAGAGTGTGAGGGGTGGGAGAGAGAGCGTGTGAGGGGTGGGAGAGAGAGAGAGAGTGTGTGAGGGGTGGGAGAGAGAGATGTGTTTGAGAGGGGTGGGAGAGAGAGTGTGAGGTGTGGGAGAGAGAGAGGGAGAGGTGTGGGAGAGAGAGAGAGTGAGGGGTGGGAGAGAGAGAGAGAGTGTGTGAGGGGTGGGAGAGAGAGAGAGTGTGTGAGGGGTGGGAGAGAGAGAGAGTGTGTGAGGGGAGGGAGAGAGAGAGTGTGTGAGGGGTGGGAGACAGAGCGTGTGAGGGGTGCGAGAGAATGTGAGTGAGACGGGTGGGCGAGAGAGTGCGAGAGGGGTGGGAGAGAGCGTGTGGGAGGGGTGGGAAAGAGAGTGTGAGTTGTGGGAGAGAGAGTGTGATGGGTGGGAGAGAGCGTGAGTGAGGGGTGGGAGACAGAGTGTGAGAGGGGTGGGAGAGAGAGTGTGTGAGGAGTGGGAGAGAGAGTGTGTGAGGGGTGGGATAGAGTGTGTGAGGGGTGGGAGAGAGAGAGAGTGTGTGAGGGGTGGGAGAGAGAGCGTGAGAGGGGTGCGAGAGAAAATGTGTGAGACGGGTGGGAGAGAGAGTGTGAGAGGTGTGGGAGAGAGAGAATGTGAGTGGTGGGAGAGAGTGTGTGTGGGGTAGGAGAGAGAGTGTGTGTGGGGTGGGAGAGAGAGTGTGTGTGAGGGGTGGGAGAGAGAGAGTGTGTGAGGGGTGGGAGAGAGAGCGTGAGAGGGGTGTGAGAGAAAGTGTGTGAGAGGGGTGGGAGAGAGAGTGTGAGAGGGGTGGGAGAGAGAGTGTGAGAGGAGTGGGAGAGAGTGTGTGTGAGGAGTGGGAGAGAGAGTGTGTGAGGAGTGGGAGAGAGAGCGAGTATGTGAGGGGTGAGAGATAGAGTGTGTGTGTGAGGAGTGGGAGAGAGAGAGTGTCAGGGGGGTGGGAGAGAGTGTGTGAGAAGTGGGAGAGAGAGTGTGTGAGGAGTGGGGGAGAGAGAGTGTGTGAGGGGTGGGAGAGAGAGTGTGTGCGGAGTGGGAGATAGAGTGTGTGAGGAGTGGGAGAGACAGTGTGTGTGAGGGGTGGGAGAGAAGTGTGAGAGGGGTGGGAGAGAGAGAGAGTCTGATAGTTGGGTGAGAGAGTGTGTGAGAGGGGTGGGAGAGAGAGTGTGTGAGAGAGGTGGGAGGGAGAGTGTGTGAGGGTTGGCGGAGAGAGAGTGTGTGAGAGGGGTTGGAGAGAGAGTGTGTGAGGGGTGGGAGAGAGAGTGTGTGAGGGGTGGGAGAGAAGTGTGAGAGGGGTGGGAGAGAGAGAGTGTGTGAGAGGGGTGGGAGAGAGAGTGTGTGAGAGGGGTGGGAGGGAGAGTGAGTGAGGGTTGGGTGTGAGAGTGTGTGAGGGGTGGGAGAGAGAGTGAGTGAGGGGTGGGAGCGAGAGAGTGAGAGGGGTGGGAGAGAGAGAGTGTGAGAGGTGTGGGAGAGTGAGTGTGCGAGGGCTGGGAGAGAGAGTGTTTGAGGGGTGGGAGAGAGAGAGTGTGTGAGGGGTGGGAGAGAGAGCGTGAGAGGGGTGCGAGAGAAAGTGTGTGAGACGTGTGGGAGAGAAAGTGTGAGAGGGGTGGGAGAGAGAGAGTGTGAGGGGTGGTAGAGAGAGTGTGCGAGGTGTGGGAGGGTGAGAGTGTGAGGGGTGGGAGAGAGTGTGTGAGGGGTGGGAGAGAGAGAGAGTGTGTGAGGGGTGGGAGAGAGAGAGAGAGTGTGTGAGGGGTGGGAGAGAGTGTGTGAGGGGTGGGAGAGAGTGTGTGAGAGGGGTGGGAGAGACTGTGTGAGAGGGGTGGGAGAGAGCGTGCGGGCGGGGTGGGAGAGAGCGTGCGGGCGGGGTGGGAGAGAACGTGTGTGAGGGGTGGGAGAGAGCGTGTGTGAGGGGTGGGAGAGAGAGTGTGTGAGGAGTGGGAGAGGGAGTGTATGAGGAGTGGGAGAGAGAGAGTGTGTGAGAGGGGTGGGAGAGAGAGTGTGTGAGAGGGGTGGGAGGGAGAGTGTGTGAGGGTTGGGTGTGAGAGTGTGTGAGAGGGGTGGGAGAGAGAGTGTGTGAGGAGTGGGAGAGAGAGTGTGCGAGGTGTGGGGGAGAGAGAGTGTGAGGGGTGGGAGAGAGAGTGTGTGAGGGGTGGGAGAGAGAGAGTGTGTGAGGTGTGGGAGAGAGAGCGAGAGAGGTGTGCAAGAGAAAGTGTGTGAGACGGTGGGAGAGAGAGTGTGCGAGGAGTGGGAGAGAGAGTGTGAGAGGTGTTGGAGAGAGAGTGGGAGATGTGTGGGAGAGAGAGTGTGCGAGGGCTGGGAGAGAGAGTGTGTGAGGGGTGGGAGCGAGAGAGTGTGTGAGGGGTGGGAGAGAGAGCGTGAGAGGGGTGCGAGAGAAAGTGTGTGAGACGTGTGGGAGAGAAAGTGTGAGAGGGGTGGGAGAGAGAGAGTGTGAGGGGTGGTAAAGAGAGTGTGCGAGGTGTGGGAGGGAGAGAGTGTGAGGGGTGGGAGAGAGTGTGTGAGGGGTGGGAGAGAGAGAGAGAGTTTGTGAGGGGTGGGAGAGAGAGAGAGAGTGTGTGAGGGGTGGGAGAGAGAGTGTGTGAGGGGTGGGAGAGAGAGCGTGAGAGGGGTGCGAGAGAAAGTGTGTGAGACGTGTGGGAGAGAAAGTGTGAGAGGGGCGGGAGAGAGAGAGTGTGAGGGGTGGTAGAGAGAGTGTGCGAGGTGTGGGAGGGAGAGAGTGTGAGGGGTGGGAGAGAGTGTGTGAGGGATGGGAGAGAGAGAGAGAGTTTGTGAGGGGTGGGAGAGAGAGGGAGAGAGTGTGTGAGGGGTGGGAGAGAGAGTGTGTGAGGGGTGGGAGAGAGTGTGTGAGAGGGGTGGGAGAGACTGTGTGAGAGGGGTGGGAGAGAGCGTGCGGACGGGGTGGGAGAGAGCGTGCGGGCGGGGTGGGAGACAGAGTGTGAGAGGGGTGGGAGAGAGAGTGTGTGAGGAGTGGGAGAGAGCGTGAGTGAGGGGTGGGAGACAGAGTGTGAGAGGGGTGGGAGAGAGAGTGTGTGAGGAGTGGGAGAGAGAGTGTGTAAGGGGTGGGAAAGAGTGTGTGAGCGGGGTGGGAGAGTGTGTGAGAGGGGTGGGAGAGAGAGTGTGAGAGGGGTGGGAGAGAGAGTGTGTGAGGAGTGGGAGAGAGAGTGTGTGAGAGGGGTGGGAGAGAGAGTGTGTGAGAGGGGTGGGAGGGAGTGTGTGTGAGGGTTGGGTGAGAGAGAGTGTGTGAGAGGGGTGGGAGAGAGAGAGTGTGTGAGGAGTGGGAGAGAGTGTGTGTGTGAGGGGTGGGAGGGAGAGTGTGGGAGGGGTGGGAGAGAGAGAGTGTGTGAGGGGTGGGAGGGAGAGTGTGTGAGGGTTGTGTGAGAGAGTGTGTGAGAGGGGTGGGAGAGAGAGTGTGTGAGAGGGGTGGGAGAGAGAGTGTGTGAGAGGGGTGGGAGGGAGTGTGTGTGAGGGTTGGGTGAGAGAGAGTGTGTGAGAGGGGTGGGAGAGAGAGAGTGTGTGAGGAGTGGGAGAGAGTGTGTGTGTGAGGGGTGGGAGGGAGAGTGTGGGAGGGGTGGGAGAGAGAGAGTGTGTGAGGGGTGGGAGAGAGAGAGTGTGTGAGGGGTGGGAGAGAGAGCGTGAGAGGGGTGCGAGAGAAAGTGTGTGAGAGGGGTGGGAGAGAGAGTGTGAGAGGGGTGGGAGAGAGAGTGTGAGAGGAGTGGGAGAGAGTGTGTGTGAGGAGTGGGAGAGAGAGTTTGTGAGGAGTGGGAGAGAGAGCGAGTATGTGAGGGGTGAGAGATAGAGTGTGTGTGAGGAGTGGGAGAGAGAGAGTGTCAGGGGGGTGGGAGAGCGTGTGTGAGAAGTGGGAGAGAGAGTGTGTGAGGAGTGGGGGAGAGAGAGTGTGTGAGGGGTGAGAGAGAGAGTGTGTGCGGAGTGGGAGATAGAGTGTGTGAGGAGTGGGAGAGACAGAGTGTGTGAGGGGTGGGAGAGAAGTGTGAGAGGGGTGGGAGAGAGAGAGAGTGTGAGGGTTGGGTGAGAGAGAGTGTGAGAGGGGTGGGAGAGAGAGTGTGTGAGAGGGGTGGGAGGGAGAGTGTGTGAGTGTTGGCGGAGAGAGAGTGTGTGAGAGGGGTGGGAGAGAAAGTGTGAGAGGGGTGGGAGAGAGAGAGTGTGAGGGGTGGTAGAGAGAGTGTGCGAGATGTGGGAGGGAGAGAGTGTGAGGGGTGGGAGAGAGAGAGAGTGTGTGAGGGGTGGGAGAGAGAGTGTGTGAGGGGTGGGAGAGAGTGTGTGAGAGGGGTGGGAGAGACTGTGTGAGAGGGGTGGGAGAGAGCGTGCGGGCGGGGTGGGAGAGAGCGTGCGGGCGGGGTGGGAGAGAGCGTGTGTGAGGGGTGGGAGAGAGCGTGTGAGGAGTGGGAGAGAGAGTGTATGAGGACTGGGAGAGAGAGAGTGTGAGGGGTGGGAGAGAGAGAGTGTGAGGGGTGGGAGAGAGAGCGTGTGAGGGGTGGGAGAGAGAGAGAGAGTGTGTGAGGGGTGGGAGAGAGAGATGTGTTTGAGAGGGGTGGGAGAGAGAGTGTGAGGTGTGGGAGAGAGAGAGGGAGAGGTGTGGGAGAGAGAGAGAGTGAGGGGTGGGAGAGAGAGAGAGTGTGTGAGGGGTGGGAGAGAGATAGAGTGTGTGAGGGGTGGGAGAGAGAGAGAGTGTGTGAGGGGAGGGAGAGAGAGAGTGAGTGAGGGGTGGGAGACAGAGTGTGAGAGGGGTGGGATAGAGTGTGTGAGGGGTGGGAGAGAGAGAGAGTGTGTGAGGGGAGGGAGAGAGAGAGTGAGTGAGGGGTGGGATAGAGTGTGTGAGGGGTGGGAGAGAGAGAGAGTGTGTGAGGGGTGGGAGAGAGAGCGTGAGAGGGGTGCGAGAGAAAATGTGTGAGACGGGTGGGAGAGAGAGTGTGAGAGGTGTGGGAGAGAGAGAGTGTGAGTGGTGGGAGAGAGTGTGTGAGGAGTGGGAGAGACAGTGTGTGTGAGGGGTGGGAGAGAAGTGTGAGAGGGGTGGGAGAGAGAGAGAGTCTGAGGGTTGGGTGAGAGAGTGTGTGAGAGGGGTGGGAGAGAGAGAGTGTGTGAGAGGGGTGGGAGAGAGAGTGTGTGAGAGGGGTGGGAGGGAGAGTGAGTGAGGGTTGGGTGTGAGAGTGTGTGAGGGGTGGGAGAGAGAGTGTGTGAGGGGTGGGAGCGAGAGAGTGAGAGGGGTGGGAGAGAGAGAGTGTGAGAGGTGTGGGAGAGAGAGTGTGCGAGGGCTGGAAGAGAGAGTGTTTGAGGGGTGGGAGAGAGAGAGTGTGTGAGGGGTGGGAGAGAGAGCGTGAGAGGGGTGCGAGAGAAAGTGTGTGCGACGTGTGGGAGAGAAAGTGTGAGAGGGGTGGGAGAGAGAGAGTGTGAGGGGTGGTAGAGAGAGTGTGCGAGGTGTGGGAGGGTGAGAGTGTGAGGGGTGGGAGAGAGTGTGTGAGGGGTGGGAGAGAGAGAGAGTGTGTGAGGGGTGGGAGAGAGAGAGAGAGTGTGTGAGGGGTGGGAGAGTGTGTGAGAGGGGTGGGAGAGAGCGTGCGGGCGGGGTGGGAGAGAGCGTGCGGGCGGGGTGGGAGACAGCGTGTGAGAGGGGTGGGAGAGAGCGTGTGAGGAGTGGGAGAGAGAGTGTATGAGGACTGGGAGAGAGAGAGTGTGAGGGGTGGGAGAGAGAGAGTGTGAGGGGTGGGAGAGAGAGCGTGTGAGGGGTGGGAGAGAGAGAGAGAGTGTGTGAGGGGTGGGAGAGAGAGATGTGTTTGAGAGGGGTGGGAGAGAGAGTGTGAGGTGTGGGAGAGAGAGAGGGAGAGGTGTGGGAGAGAGAGAGAGTGAGGGGTGGGAGAGAGAGAGAGTGTGTGAGGGGTGGGAGAGAGATAGAGTGTGTGAGGGGTGGGAGAGAGAGAGAGTGTGTGAGGGGAGGGAGAGAGAGAGTGAGTGAGGGGTGGGAGACAGAGTGTGAGAGGGGTGGGATAGAGTGTGTGAGGGGTGGGAGAGAGAGAGAGTGTGTGAGGAGTGGGAGAGAGAGTGTGTGAGGGGTGGGATAGAGTGTGTGAGGGGTGGGAGAGAGAGAGAGTGGGTGAGGGGTGGGAGAGAGAGCGTGAGAGGGGTGCGAGAGAAAATGTGTGAGACGGGTGGGAGAGAGAGTGTGAGAGGTGTGGGAGAGAGAGAGTGTGAGTGGTGGGAGAGAGTGTGTGTGGGGTAGGAGAGAGAGTGTGTGTGGGGTGGGAGAGAGAGAGTGTGTGAGGGGTGGGAGAGAGAGAGTGTGTGAGGGGTGGGAGAGAGAGCGTGAGAGGGGTGTGAGAGAAAGTGTGTGAGAGGGGTGGGAGAGAGAGTGTGAGAGGGGTGGGAGAGAGAGTGTGAGAGGAGTGGGAGAGAGTGTGTGTGAGGAGTGGGAGAGAGAGTGTGTGAGGAGTGGGAGAGAGAGCGAGTATGTGAGGGGTGAGAGATAGAGTGTGTGTGTGAGGAGTGGGAGAGAGAGAGTGTCAGGGGGGTGGGAGAGAGTGTGTGAGAAGTGGGAGAGAGAGTGTGTGAGGAGTGGGGGAGAGAGAGTGTGTGAGGCTTGGGAGAGAGAGTGTGTGCGGAGTGGGAGATAGAGTGTGTGAGGAGTGGGAGAGACAGTGTGTGTGAGGGGTGGGAGAGAAGTGTGAGAGGGGTGGGAGAGAGAGAGAGTCTGAGGGTTGGGTGAGAGAGTGTGTGAGAGGGGTGGGAGAGAGAGTGTGTGAGAGAGGTGGGAAGGAGAGTGTGTGAGGGTTGGCGGAGAGAGAGTGTGTGAGAGGGGTTGGAGAGAGAGTGTGAGGGGTGGGAGAGAGAGTGTGTGATGGGTGGGAGAGAAGTGTGAGAGGGGTGGGAGAGAGAGAGTGTGTGAGAGGGGTGGGAGAGAGAGTGTGTGAGAGGGGTGGGAGGGAGAGTGAGTGAGGGTTGGGTGTGAGAGTGTGTGAGGGGTGGGAGAGAGAGTGTGTGAGGGGTGGGAGCGAGAGAGTGAGAGGGGTGGGAGAGAGAGAGTGTGAGAGGTGTGGGAGAGAGAGTGTGCGAGGGCTGGGAGAGAGAGTGTTTGAGGGGTGGGAGAGAGAGAGTGTGTGAGGGGTGGGAGAGAGAGCGTGAGAGGGGTGCGAGAGAAAGTGTGAGAGACGTGTGGGAGAGAAAGTGTGAGAGGGGTGGGAGAGAGAGAGTGTGAGGGGTGGTAGAGAGAGTGTGCGAGGTGTGGGAGGGTGAGAGTGTGAGGGGTGGGAGAGAGTGTGTGAGGGGTGGGAGAGAGAGAGAGTGTGTGAGGGGTGGGAGAGAGAGAGAGAGTGTGTGAGGGGTGGGAGAGAGTGTGTGAGGGGTGGGAGAGAGTGTGTGAGAGGGGTGGGAGAGACTGTGTGAGAGGGGTGGGAGAGAGCGTGCGGGCGGGGTGGGAGAGAGCGTGCGGGCGGGGTGGGAGAGAACGTGTGTGAGGGGTGGGAGAGAGCGTGTGTGAGGGGTGGGAGAGAGAGTGTGTGAGGAGTGGGAGAGAGAGTGTATGAGGAGTGGGAGAGAGAGAGTGTGTGAGAGGGGTGGGAGAGAGAGTGTGTGAGAGGGGTGGGAGGGAGAGTGTGTGAGGGTTGGGTGTGAGAGTGTGTGAGGGGGGTGGGAGAGAGAGTGTGTGAGGAGTGGGAGAGAGAGTGTGCGAGGTGTGGGGGAGAGAGAGTGTGAGGGGTGGGAGAGAGAGTGTGTGAGAGGTGGGAGAGAGAGAGTGTGTGAGGGGTGGGAGAGAGAGCGAGAGAGGGGTGCAAGAGAAAGTGTGTGAGACGGTGGGAGAGAGAGTGTGCGAGGAGTGGGAGAGAGAGTGTGAGAGGTGTTGGCGAGAGAGTGGGAGATGTGTGGGAGAGAGAGAGTGTGAGGGGTGGGATAGAGAGTGTGTGAGGGGTGGGAGAGAGAGAGTATGTGAGGGGTGGGAGAAAGAGCGGGAGAGGGGTGCAAGAGAAAGTGTGTGATCGGGTGGGAGAGAGAGTGTGAGAGGTGTGGGAGAGAGAGTGTGAGAGGTGTGAGAGAGAGAGAGTGTGAGGGGTGGGAGAGAGAGTGTGAGGCGTGGGAGAAAGAGCGGGAGAGGGGTGCGAGAGTAAGTGAGTGAGACGGGTGGGAGAGAGAGTGTGAGAGGTGTGGGAGAGAGAGTGTGAGAGGTGTGAGAGAGAGAGAGTGTGAGGGGTGGGAGAGAGAGTGTGAGGCGTGGGAGAAAGAGCGGGAGAGGGGTGCGAGAGTAAGTGAGTGAGACGGGTGGGAGAGAGAGAGTGTGAGGGGTGGGAGAGAGCGTGTGTGAGGGGTGGGAGAGAGCGCGTGTGGGGGGTGGGAGAGAGCGTGTGTGAGGGGTAGGAGAGAGAGTGTGAGGAGTGGGAGAGAGAGTGTGTCAGGAGTGGGAGAGAGAGAGTGTGTGTGTGAGAGGTGGGAGGGAGAGTGTGTGAGGGTTGTGTGAGAGAGTGTGTGAGAGGGGTGGGAGAGAGAGTGTGTGAGAGGGGTGGGAGAGAGAGTGTGTGAGAGGGGTGGGAGAGAGAGTGTGTGAGGGTTGGGTTAGAGAGAGTGTGAGAGGTGTGGGTGAGAGAGAGTGTGAGGGGTGGGAGAGCGAGTGTGTGAGGGGTAGGAGAGAGAGAGTATGTGTGGGGTGGGAGAGATACTGTGAGGTGTGGGAGAGACAGTGTGCGAGGGGTGGGAGAGGCAGAGTGTGTGAGAGTGGTGGGAGAGAAGTGTGAGAGGGGTGGGTGAGAGAGCGAGAGAGGGGTGCAAGAGAAAGTGTGTGAGACTGGTGGAAGATAGAGTGTGAGAGGGGCGGGAGAGAGAGTGTGAGAGGTGTGGGAGAGAGAGTGTGAGAGGTGTGGGAGAGAGAGATTGTGAGGGGTGGGAGAGAGAGTGTGTGAGGGGTGGGAGAGAGAGAGTATGTGAGGGGTGGGAGAGAGACTGTGAGAAGTGTGGGAGAGAGAGAATTTGAGGGGTGGGAGAGAGAGTGTGAGAGGGGTGGGAGAGCGAGAGTGTGTGATGGGTGGGAGAAAGAGCGGGAGAGGGGTGCAAGAGAAAGTGTGTGAGACGGGTGGGAGAGAGAGTGTGAGAGGTGTGGGAGAGAGAGTGTGAGAGTTGTGGGAGAGAGAGAGTGTGAGGGGTGGGAGAGAGAGTGTGTGAGGGGTGGGAGAGAGAGTGTGTGAGAGGTGGGAGAAAGAGAGTGTGTGAGGGGTGGGAGAGAGACTGTGAGAGGTGTGGGAGAGAGAGAGTTTGAGGGGTGGGAGAGAGAATGTGAGAGGGGTGGGAGAGAGAGAGTGTGTGAGGGGTGGGGGAAAGAGCGGGAGAGGTGTGCGAGAGTAAGTGTGTGAGATGGGTGGGAGAGAGAGAGTGTGAGGGGTGGGAGAGAGCGTGTGTGAGGGGTGGGAAAGAGAGTGTGTAAGGAGTGGGAGAGAGAGTGTGTGAGGGGTGGGTCAGAGAGTGTGTGAGGAGTGGGAGAGAGAGTGTGAGAGGGGTGGGAGAGAGAGTGTGTGAGGGGTGGGAGAGAGAATGTGAGAGGGGTGGGAGAGAGAGTGTGAGAGGGGTGGGGGAGAGAGTGTGAGAGGGGTGGGAGAGAGTGTGTGAGAAAGGTGGGAGAGAGAGAGAGAGTGTGAGGGGTGGGAGAGAGGGAGAGAGAGTGTGAGGGGTGGGAGAGAGAGAGTGTGTGAGGGGCGGGAGAGAGAGCGTGAGACGGGTGCGAGAGAGCGTGTGTGAGGGGTGGGAGAGAGCGTGTGTGAGGGGTGGGAGAGAGCGTGTGTGAGAGGTGGGAGAGAGAGTGTGTGAGGGCTTGGAGAGAGAGTGTGAGGAGTGGGAGAGAGAGTGTGTCAGGAGTGGGAGAGAGAGAGTGTGTGTGTGAGAGGTGGGAGGGAGAGTGTGTGAGGGTTGGGTGAGAGAGTGTGTGAGAGTGGTGGGAGAGAGAGTGTGTGAGAGGGGTGGGAGAGAGAGTGTGTGAGAGGGGTGTGAGAGAGAGTTTGTGAGGGTTGGGTGAGAGAGAGTGTGTGAGGGGTGGGAGAGACAGTGTGCGAGGGGTGGGAGAGAGAGTGTGTGAGAGGGGTGGGAGAGAGAGTGTGAGAGGGGTGGGAGAGAGAGATTGTGTGAGAGGGGTGGGAGAGATAGAGTGTGTGAGGGTGGGGGAGAGAAAGTGTGTGAGGAGTGGGGAAGAGAGTGTGAGTGGGGTGGAGAGAGAGGGTGTGAGGGGTGGGATAGAGAGTGAGAGAGGAGTGGGAGAGAGAGAGTGTGTGAGTGGTGGGAGAGAGACTGTGAGAGGTGTGGGAGAGAGAGAGTTTGAGGGGTGGGAGAGAGAGTGTGAGAGGGGTGGGAGAGCGAGAGTGTGTGAGGGGTGGGAGAAAGAGCGGGAGAGGGGTGCAAGAGAAAGTGTGTGAGACGGGTGGGAGAGAGAGTGTGAGAGGTGTGGGAGAGAGAGTGTGAGAGGTGTGAGAGAGAGAGAGTGTGAGGGGTGGGAGAGAGAGTGTGAGGCGTGGGAGAAAGAGCGGGAGAGGGGTGCGAGAGTAAGTGAGTGAGACGGGTGGGAGAGAGAGAGTGTGAGGGTTGGGAGAGAGCGTGTGTGAGGGGTGGGAGAGAGCGCGTGTGGGGGGTGGGAGAGAGCGTGTGTGAGGGGTAGGAGAGAGAGTGTGAGGAGTGGGAGAGAGAGTGTGTCAGGAGTGGGTGAGAGAGAGTGTGTGTGTGAGAGGTGGGAGGGAGAGTGTGTGAGGGTTGTGTGAGAGAGTGTGTGAGAGGGGTGGGAGAGAGAGTGTGTGAGAGGGGTGGGAGAGAGAGTGTGTGAGAGGGGTGGGAGAGAGAGTGTGTGAGGGTTGGGTTAGAGAGAGTGTGAGAGGTGTGGGTGAGAGAGAGTGTGAGGGGTGGGAGAGCGAGTGTGTGAGGGGTAGGAGAGAGAGAGTATGTGTGGGGTGGGAGAGATACTGTGAGGTGTGGGAGAGACAGTGTGCGAGGGGTGGGAGAGGCAGAGTGTGTGAGAGTGGTGGGAGAGAAGTGTGAGAGGGGTGGGTGAGAGAGCGAGAGAGGGGTGCAAGAGAAAGTGTGTGAGACTGGTGGAAGATAGAGTGTGAGAGGGGCGGGAGAGAGAGTGTGAGAGGTGTGGGAGAGAGAGTGTGAGAGGTGTGGGAGAGAGAGATTGTGAGGGGTGGGAGAGAGAGTGTGTGAGGGGTGGGAGAGAGAGAGTATGTGAGGGGTGGGAGAGAGACTGTGAGAAGTGTGGGAGAGAGAGAATTTGAGGGGTGGGAGAGAGAGTGTGAGAGGGGTGGGAGAGCGAGAGTGTGTGATGGGTGGGAGAAAGAGCGGGAGAGGGGTGCAAGAGAAAGTGTGTGAGACGGGTGGGAGAGAGAGTGTGAGAGGTGTGGGAGAGAGAGTGTGAGAGTTGTGGGAGAGAGAGAGTGTGAGGGGTGGGAGAGAGAGTGTGTGAGGGGTGGGAGAGAGAGTGTGTGAGAGGTGGGAGAAAGAGAGTGTGTGAGGGGTGGGAGAGAGACTGTGAGAGGTGTGGGAGAGAGAGAGTTTGAGGGGTGGGAGAGAGAATGTGAGAGGGTTGGGAGAGAGAGAGTGTGTTAGGGGTGGGGGAAAGAGCGGGAGAGGTGTGCGAGAGTAAGTGTGTTAGATGGGTGGGAGAGAGAGAGTGTGAGGGGTGGGAGAGAGCGTGTGTGAGGGGTGGGAAAGAGAGTGTGTAAGGAGTGGGAGAGAGAGTGTGTGAGGGGTGGGTCAGAGAGTGTGTGAGGAGTGGGAGAGAGAGTGTGAGAGGGGTGGGAGAGAGAGTGTGTGAGGGGTGGGAGAGAGAATGTGAGAGGGGTGGGAGAGAGAGTGTGAGAGGGGTGGGGGAGAGAGTGTGAGAGGGGTGGGAGAGAGTGTGTGAGAAAGGTGGGAGAGAGAGAGAGAGAGTGTGAGGGGTGGGAGAGAGGGAGAGAGAGTGTGAGGGGTGGGAGAGAGAGAGTGTGTGAGGGGCGGGAGAGAGAGCGTGAGACGGGTGCGAGAGAGCGTGTGTGAGGGGTGGGAGAGAGCGTGTGTGAGGGGTGGGAGAGAGCGTGTGTGAGAGGTGGGAGAGAGAGTGTGTGAGGGCTTGGAGAGAGAGTGTGAGGAGTGGGAGAGAGAGTGTGTCAGGAGTGGGAGAGAGAGAGTGTGTGTGTGAGAGGTGGGAGGGAGAGTGTGTGAGGGTTGGGTGAGAGAGTGTGTGAGAGTGGTGGGAGAGAGAGTGTGTGAGAGGGGTGGGAGAGAGAGTGTGTGAGAGGGGTGTGAGAGAGAGTTTGTGAGGGTTGGGTGAGAGAGAGTGTGTGAGGGGTGGGAGAGACAGTGTGCGAGGGGTGGGAGAGAGAGTGTGTGAGAGGGGTGGGAGAGAGAGTGTGAGAGGGGTGGGAGAGAGAGATTGTGTGAGAGGGGTGGGAGAGATAGAGTGTGTGAGGGTGGGGGAGAGAGAGTGTGTGAGGAGTGGGGAAGAGAGTGTGAGTGGGGTGGAGAGAGAGGGTGTGAGGGGTGGGATAGAGAGTGAGAGAGGAGTGGGAGAGAGAGAGTGTGTGAGGGGTGGGAGAAAGAGCGGGAGAGGTGTGCGAGAGAGAGCGTGTGAGGGGTGGGAAAGAGAGTGTGTGAGGAGTGGGAGAGAGAGTGTGTGAGGGGTGGGAGAGAGAGTGTGTGAGGAGTGGGAGAGAGAGTGTGTGAGGAGTGGGAGAGAGAGTGTAAGGGGGTGGGAGAGAGAGTGTGTGAGAGAGAGAATGTGAGAGGGGTGGGAGAGAGAGTGTGAGAGGGGTGGCAGAGAGTGTGTGAGAAAGGTGGGAGAGAGAGTGCGGGCGGGGTTGGAGAGAGCGTGTGGTAGGGGAGGGAGAGAGAGTGTGTGACGGGTGGGAGAGAGAGAGAGAGAGAGAGTGAGGGGTGGGAGAAAGAGTGTGTGAGGAGTGGGATAGAGAGTGTAAGAGGGGTGGGAGAGAAAGTGTGTGAGACGGGTGGGCGAGAGAGTGCATGTGGGGTGGGAGAGAGCGTGTGTGAGGGGTGGGAGAGAGCGTGTGTGAGAGTTGGGAGAGAGAGTGTGTGAGGGGTGGGAGAGAGAGTGTGAGGAATGGGAGGGAGAGTGTGTCAGGAGTGGGAGAGAGAGAGTGTGTGTGTGCGAGGTGGGAGGGAGATTGTGTGAGGTTTGGGTGAGAGAGTGTGTGAGAGGGGAGGGAGAGAGAGTGTGTGAGAAGGGTGGGAGAGAGAGTGTGTGAGAGGGGTGGGGGAGAGAGTGTGTGAGGCGTGGGAAAGAGAGTGTGAGGGGTGGGAGAGGCAGAGTGTGTGAGAGTGGTGGGAGAGAAGTGTGAGAGGGGTGGGAGCGAGGGAGTGTGTGAGAGGGGTGGGAGAGAGAGAGTGTGTGAGGGTGGGGGAGAGTGTGTGTGTGAGGGGTGGGAGGGAGAGTGTGGGAGGGTTGTGTGAGAGAGTGTGTGAGAGGGGTGGGAGAGAGAGTGTGTGAGAGGGGTGGGAGGGAGTGTGTGTGAGGGTTGGGTGAGAGAGAGTGTGTGAGAGGGGTGGGAGAGAGAGAGTGTGTGAGGGTGGGGGAGAGTGAGTGTGTGAGGAGTGGGAAAGAGAGTGTGAGAGGGGTGGAGAGAGAGGGTGTGAGGGGTGGGATAGAGAGTGAGAGAGGGGTGCGAGAGAAAGTGTGTGAGACGGGAGGGAGAGAGAGTGTGAGAGGTGTGGGAGAGAGAGAGTGTGAGTGGTGTAGAGAGTGTGTGTGGGGTAGGAGAGAGAGAGTGTGTGTGGGGTGGGAGAGAGAGAGTGTGTGATGGGTGGGAGAGAGAGAGTGTGTGAGGGGTGGGAGAGAGAGAGTGTGTGAGGGGTGGGAGAGAGAGCGTGAGAGGGGTGCGAGAGAAAGTGTGTGAGAGGGGTGGGAGAGAGAGTGTGAGAGGGGTGGGAGAGAGAGTGTGAGAGGAGTGGGAGAGAGTGTGTGTGAGGAGTGGGAGAGAGAGTGTGTGAGGAGTGGGAGAGAGAGCGAGTATGTGAGGGGTGAGAGATAGAGTGTGTGTGTGAGGAGTGGGAGAGAGAGAGTGTCAGGGGGGTGGGAGAGAGTGTGTGAGAAGTGGGAGAAGAGTGTGTGAGGAGTGGGGGAGAGAGAGTGTGTGAGGGGTGAGAGAGAGAGTGTGTGCAGAGTGGGAGATAGAGTGTGTGAGGGGTGGGAGAGAAGTGTGAGAGGGGTGGGAGAGAGAGAGAGTGTGAGGGTTGGGTGAGAGAGTGTGTGAGAGGGGTGGGAGAGAGAGTGTGTGAGAGGGGTGGGAGGGAGAGTGTGTGAGGGTTGGCGGAGAGAGAGTGTGTGAGAGGGGTGGGAGAGAAAGTGTGAGAGGGGTGGGAGAGAGAGAGTGTGAGGGGTGGTAGAGAGAGTGTGCGAGATGTGGGAGGGAGAGAGTGTGAGGGGTGGGAGAGAGAGAGAGAGTGTGTGAGGGGTGGGAGAGAGAGTGTGTGAGGGGTGGGAGAGAGTGTGTGAGAGGGGTGGGAGAGACTGTGTGAGAGGGGTGGGAGAGAGCGTGCGGGCGGGGTGGGAGAGAGCATGCGGGCGGGGTGGGAGAGAGCGTGTGTGAGGGGTGGGAGAGAGCGTGTGAGGAGTGGGAGAGAGAGTGTATGAGGACTGGGTGAGAGAGAGTGTGAGGGGTGGGAGAGAGAGAGTGTGAGGGGTGGGAGAGAGAGTGTGTGAGGGGTGGGAGAGAGAGAGAGAGTGTGTGAGGGGTGGGAGAGAGAGATGTGTTTGAGAGGGGTGGGAGAGAGAGTGTGAGGTGTGGGAGAGAGAGAGGGAGAGGTGTGGGAAAGAGAGAGTGTGAGGGGTGGGAGAGAGAGAGAGAGTGTGTGAGGGGTGGGAGAGAGAGAGAGTGTGTGAGGGGTGGGAGAGAGAGAGAGTGTGTGAGGGGAGGGAGAGAGAGAGTGTGTGAGGGGTGGGAGAGAGAGCGTGTGAGGGGTGCGAGAGAATGTGAGTGAGACGGCTGGGCGAGAGAGTGCGAGAGGGGTGGGAGAGAGCGTGTGGGAGGGGTGGGAAAGAGAGTGTGAGTTGTGGGAGAGAGAGTGTGAGGGGTGGGAGAGAGCGTGAGTGAGGGGTGGGAGACAGAGTGTGAGAGGGGTGGGAGAGAGAGTGTGTGAGGAGTGGGAGAGAGAGTGTGTGAGGGGTGGGATAGAGTGTGTGAGGGGTGGGAGAGAGAGAGAGTGTGTGAGGGGTGGGAGAGAGAGCGTGAGAGGGGTGCGAGAGAAAATGTGTGAGACGGGTGGGAGAGAGAGTGTGAGAGGGGTGGGAGAGAGAGTGTGAGAGGAGTGGGAGAGAGTGTGTGTGAGGAGTGGGAGAGAGAGTTTGTGAGGAGTGGGAGAGAGAGCGAGTATGCGAGGGGTGAGAGATAGAGTGTGTGTGTGAGGAGTGGGAGAGAGAGAGTGTCAGGGGGGTGGGAGAGAGTGTGTGAGAAGTGGGAGAGAGAGTGTGTGAGGAGTGGGGGAGAGAGAGTGTGTGAGGGGTGGGAGAGAGAGTGTGTGCGGAGTGGGAGATAGAGTGTGTGAGGAGTGGGAGAGACAGTGTGTGTGAGGGGTGGGAGAGAAGTGTGAGAGGGGTGGGAGAGAGAGAGAGTGTGAGGGTTGGGTGAGAGAGTGTGTGAGAGGGGTGGGAGAGAGAGTGTGTGAGAGAGGTGGGAGGGAGAGTGTGTGAGGGTTAGCGGAGAGAGAGTGTGTGAGAGGGGTGGGAGAGAGAGTGTGTGAGAGGGGTGGGAGGGAGAGTGAGTGAGGGTTGGGTGTGAGAGTGTGTGAGAGGGGTGGGAGAGAGAGCCTGTGAGGAGTGGGAGAGAGAGTGTGCGAGGTGTGGGAGAGAGAGAGTGTGAGGGGTGGGAGAGAGAGTGTGTGAGGGGTGGGAGCGAGAGAGTGAGAGGGGTGGGAGAGAGAGAGTGTGAGAGGTGTGGGAGAGAGAGTGTGCCAGGGCTGGGAGAGAGAGTGTTTGAGGGGTGGGAGAGAGAGAGTGTGTGAGGGGTGGGAGAGAGAGCGTGAGAGGGGTGCGAGAGAAAGTGTGTGAGACGTGTGGGAGAGAAAGTGTGAGAGGGGTGGGAGAGAGAGAGTGTGAGGGGTGGTAGAGAGAGTGTGCGAGGTGTGGGAGGGTGAGAGTGTGAGGGGTGGGAGAGAGTGTGTGAGGGGTGGGAGAGAGAGAGAGTGTGTGAGGGGTGGGAGAGAGAGAGAGAGTGTGTGAGGGGTGGGAGAGATAGTGTGTGAGGGGTGGGAGAGAGTGTGTGAGAGGGGTGGGAGAGACTGTGTGAGAGGGGTGGGAGAGAGCGTGCGGGCGGGGTGGGAGAGAGCGTGCGGGCGGGGTGGGAGAGAACGTGTGTGAGGGGTGGGAGAGAGCGTGTGTGAGGGGTGGGAGAGAGAGTGTGTGAGGAGTGGGAGAGAGAGTGTATGAGGAGTGGGAGAGAGAGAGTGTGTGAGAGGGGTGGGAGAGAGAGTGTGTGAGAGGGGTGGGAGGGAGAGTGTGTGAGGGTTGGGTGTGAGAGTGTGTGAGAGGGGTGTGAGAGAGAGTGTGTGAGGAGTGGGAGAGAGAGTGTGCGAGGTGTGGGGGAGAGAGAGTGTGAGGGGTGGGAGAGAGAGTGTGTGAGGGGTGGGAGAGAGAGAGTGTGTGAGGGGTGGGAGAGAGAGCGAGAGAGGGGTGCAAGAGAAAGTGTGTGAGACGGTGGGAGAGAGAGTGTGCGAGGAGTGGGAGAGAGAGTGTGAGAGGTGTTGGAGAGAGAGTGGGAGATGTGTGGGAGAGAGAGAGTGTGAGGGGTGGGATAGAGAGAGTGTGAGGGGTGGGAGAGAGAGAGTATGTGAGTGGTGGGAGAGAGACTGTGAGAGGTGTGGGAGAGAGAGAGTTTGAGGGGTGGGAGAGAGAGTGTGAGAGGGGTGGGAGAGCGAGAGTGTGTGAGGGGTGGGAGAAAGAGCGGGAGAGGGGTGCAAGAGAAAGTGTGTGAGACGGGTGGGAGAGAGAGTGTGAGAGGTGTGGGAGAGAGAGTGTGAGAGGTGTGAGAGAGAGAGAGTGTGAGGGGTGGGAGAGAGAGTGTGTGAGGCGTGGGAGAAAGAGCGGGAGAGGGGTGCGAGAGTAAGTGTGTGAGACGGGTGGGAGAGAGAGAGTGTGAGGGGTGGGAGAGAGCGTGTGTGAGGGGTGGGAGAGAGCGCGTGTGAGGGGTGGGAGAGAGCGTGTGTGAGGGGTAGGAGAGAGAGTGTGAGGACTGGGAGAGAGAGTGTGTCAGGAGTGGGAGAGAGAGAGTGTGTGTGTGAGAGGTGGGAGGGAGAGTGTGTGAGGGTTGTGTGAGAGAGTGTGTGAGAGGGGTGGGAGAGAGATTGTGTGAGAGGGGTGGGAGAGAGAGTGTGTTAGAGGGGTGGGAGAGAGAGTGTGTGAGGGTTGGGTGAGAGAGAGTGTGAGAGGTGTGGGTGAGAGAGAGTGTGAGGGGTGGGAGAGCGAGTGTGTGAGGGGTGGGAGAGAGAGAGTATGTGTGGGGTGGGAGAGATACTGTGAGGTGTGGGAGAGACTGTGTGCGAGGGGTGAGAGAGGCAGAGTGTGTGAGAGTGGTGGGAGAGAAGTGTGAGAGGGGTGGGTGAGAGAGCGAGAGAGGGGTGCAAGAGAAAGTGTGTGAGACTGGTGGAAGAGAGAGTGTGAGAGGGGCGGGAGAGAGAGTGTGAGAGGTGTGGGAGAGAGAGTGTGAGAGGTGTGGGAGAGAGAGATTGTGAGGGGTGGGAGAGAGAGTGTGTGAGGGGTGGGAGAGAGAGAGTATGTGAGGGGTGGGAGAGAGACTGTGAGAAGTGTGGGAGAGAGAGAATTTGAGGGGTGGGAGAGAGAGTGTGAGAGGGGTGGGAGAGCGAGAGTGTGTGATGGGTGGGAGAAAGAGCGGGAGAGTGGTGCAAGAGAAAGTGTGTGAGACGGGTGGGAGAGAGAGTGTGAGAGGTGTGGGAGAGAGAGTGTGAGAGTTGTGGGAGAGAGAGAGTGTGAGGGGTGGGAGAGAGAGTGTGTGAGGGGTGGGAGAGAGAGTGTGTGAGAGGTGGGAGAAAGAGAGTGTGTGAGGGGTGGGAGAGAGACTGTGAGAGGTGTGGGAGAGAGAGAGTTTGAGGGGTGGGAGAGAGAATGTGAGAGGGGTGGGAGAGAGAGAGTGTGTGAGGGGTGGGAGAAAGAGCGGGAGAGGTGTGCGAGAGTAAGTGTGTGAGATGGGTGGGAGAGAGAGAGTGTGAGGGGTGGGAGAGAGCGTGTGTGAGGGCTGGGAAAGAGAGTGTGTGAGGAGTGGGAGAGAGAGTGTGTGAGGGGTGGGTCAGAGAGTGTGTGAGGAGTGGGAGAGAGAGTGTGAGAGGGGTGGGAGAGAGAGTGTGTGAGGGGTGGGAGAGAGAATGTGAGAGGGGTGGGGGAGAGTGTGTGAGAAAGGTGGGAGAGAGAGAGAGAGAGTGTGAGGGGTGGGAGAGAGGGAGAGAGAGTGTGAGGGGTGGGAGAGAGAGAGTGTGTGAGGGGCGGGAGAGAGAGCGTGAGACCGGTGCGAGAGAGCGTGTGTGAGGGGTGGGAGAGAGCGTGTGTGAGGGGTGGGAGAGAGCGTGTGTGAGGGGTGGGAGAGAGAGTGTGTGAAAGCTTGGAGAGAGAGTGTGAGGAGTGGGAGAGAGAGTGTGTCAGGAGTGGGAGAGAGAGAGTGTGTGTGTGAGAGGTGGGAGGGAGAGTGTGTGAGGGTTGGGTGAGAGAGTGTGTGAGAGTGGTGGGAGAGAGAGTGTGTGAGAGGGGTGGGAGAGAGAGTGTGTGAGAGGGGTGTGAGAGAGAGTTTGTGAGGGTTGGGTGAGAGAGAGTGTGTGAGGGGTGGGAGAGACAGTGTGCGAGGGGTAGGAGAGAGAGTTTGTGAGAGGGGTGGGAGAGAGAGTGTGAGAGGGGTGGGAGAGAGAGATTGTGTGAGAGGGGTGGGAGAGATAGAGTGTGTGAGGGTGGGGGAGAGAGAGTGTGTGAGGAGTGGGGAAGAGAGTGTGAGTGGGGTGGGGAGAGAGGGTGTGAGGGGTGGGATAGAGAGTGAGAGAGGAGTGGGAGAGAGAGAGTGTGTGAGGGGTGGGAGAAAGAGCGGGAGAGGTGTGCGAGAGAGAGTGTGTGAGGGGTGGGAAAGAGAGTGTGTGAGGAGTGGGAGAGAGAGTGTGTGAGGGGTGGGAGAGAGAGTGTGTGAGGAGTGGGAGAGAGAGTGTGTGAGGAGTGGGAGAGAGAGTGTAAGAGGGGTGGGAGAGAGAGTGTGTGAGGTGTGAGAGAGAGAATGTGAGAGGGGTGGGAGAGAGAGTGTGAGAGGGTGGCAGAGAGTGTGTGAGAAAGGTGGGAGAGAGAGTGCGGGCGGGGTTGGAGAGAGCGTGTGGTAGGGGAGGGAGAGAGAGTGTGTGACGGGTGGGAGAGAGAGAGAGAAAGAGTGTGAGGGGTGGGAGAGAGAGTGTGTGAGGAGTGGGATAGAGAGTGTAAGAGGGGTGGGAGAGAAAGTGTGTGAGACGGCTGGGCGAGAGATTGCATGTGGGGTGGGAGAGAGCGTGTGTGAGGGGTGGGAGAGAGCGTGTGTGAGAGTTGGGAGAGAGAGTGTGTGAGGGGTGGGAGAGAGAGTGTGAGGAATGGGAGGGAGAGTGTGTCAGGAGTGGGAGAGAGAGAGTGTGTGTGTGCGAGGTGGGAGGGAGATTGTGTGAGGGTTGGGTGAGAGAGTGTGTGAGAGGGGAGGGAGAGAGAGTGTGTGAGAAGGGTGGGAGAGAGAGTGTGTGAGAGTGGTGGGAGAGAAGTGTGAGAGGGGTGGGAGCGAGGGAGTGTGTGAGAGGGGTGGGAGAGAGAGAGTGTGTGAGGGTGGGGGAGAGAGAGTGTGTGAGGAGTGGGAATGAGAGTGTGAGAGGGTTGGAGAGACAGGGTGTGAGGGGTGGGATAGAGAGTGGGAGAGGGGTGGCAGAGAGTGTGTGAGCGTGGTGGGAGAGAGTGTATGAGCGGGGTGGGAGAGAGAGTGTGAGAGGGGTGGGAGAGAGAGAGAATGTGTGAGAGGGGTGGGTGAGAGAGAGTGTGTGAGGGTGGGAGAGAGAGAGTGAGAGGGGTGGGGGAGAGCGTGTGAGGGGGTGGGAGAGAGAGAGTATGTGAGCGGGGTGGGAGAGAGAGTGTGTGAGGGGTGGGAGAGAGATTGTGTGAGGGGTGGGAGAGAGAGTGTGTGAGGGGTGGGAGAGAGAGTGTGAGAGGGGTGGAAGAGAGAGTGTGAGAGGTGTGGGTGAGAGAGAGTGAGAGGTGTGGGAGAGAGAGACTGTGAGGGGTGGGAGAGAGAGAGTGTGTGAGGGGTGGGAGAGAGAGCGTGAGAGGGCTGCGAGAGAAAGTGTGTGAGGGGTGGGAAAGAGAGTGTGTGAGGGGTGGGTGAGAGTGTGAGTGGGGTGGGAGTGAGTGTGTGAGAGGTGTTGGGAGAGAGAGTGCGGGAGGGGTGGGTGAGTGCGTGTGTGAGGGGTCGGAGAGAGAGTGTGAGTGGTGTGGGAGAGAGAGTGTGAGAGGGGTGGGAGAGCGAGAGTGTGTGATGGGTGGGAGAAAGAGCGGGAGAGGGGTGCAAGAGAAAGTGTGTGAGACGGGTGGGAGAGAGAGTGTGAGAGGTGTGGGAGAGAGAGTGTGAGAGGTGTGGGAGAGAGAGAGTGTGAGGGGTGGGAGAGAGAGTGTGTGAGGGGTGGGAGAGAGAGTGTGTGCGAGATGGGAGAAAGAGAGTGTGTGAGGGGTGGGAGAGAGACTGTGAGAGGTGTGGGAGAGAGAGTTTGAGGGGTGGGAGAGAGAGTGTGAGAGGGGTGGGAGAGAGAGAGTGTGTGAGGGGTGGGAGAAAGAGCGGGAGAGGTGTGCGAGAGTAAGTGTGTGAGACGGGTGGGAGAGAGAGAGTGTGAGGGGTGGGAGAGAGCGTGTGTGAGGGGTGGGAAAGTGAGTGTGTGAGGAGTGGGAGAGAGAGTGTGTGAGGGGTGGGAGAGAGCGTGTGTGAAGGGTGGGAGGGAGAGTGTGTCAGGAGTGGGAGAGAGAGAGTGTGTGTGTGAGAGGTGGGAGGGAGAGTGTGTGAGGGTTGGGTGAGAGAGTGTGTGAGAGTAGTGGGAGAGAGAGTGTGTGAGAGGGGTGGGAGAGAGAGTGTGTGAGAGGGGTGGGAGAGAGAGTGTGTGAGAGGGGTGGGAGAGAGTGTGTGAGAAAGGTGAAGAGATAGAGAGAGAGTGTGAGGGGTGGGAGAGAGAGTGTGTGAGAGGGGTGGGAGAGAGTGTGTGAGAAAGGTGGGAGAGATAGAGAGAGAGTGTGAGGGGTGGGAGAGAGAGAGAGAGTGTGAGGGGTGGGAGAGAGAGAGTGTGTGAGGGGCGGGAGAGAGAGCGTGAGACGGGTGCGAGAGAGCGTGTGTGAGGGGTGGGAGAGAGTGTGTGTGAGGGGTGGGAGAGAGCGTGTGTGAGGGGTGGGAGAGAGAGTGTGAGGAGTGGGAGAGAGTGTGTGTCAGGAGTGGGAGAGAGAGAGTGTGTGTGTGAGAGGTGGGAGACAGAGTGTGAGAGGGGTGGGAGAGAGAGTGTGTGAGAGAGGTGGGAGAGAGAGTGTGTGATGTGTGGGATAGATTGTGTGAGGGGTGGGAGAGAGAGAGAGTGTGTGAGGGGTGGGAGAGAGAGCGTGAGAGGGGTGCGAGAGAAAATGTGTGAGACGGGTGGGAGAGAGAGTGTGAGAGGTGTGGGAGAGAGAGAGTGTGAGTGGTGGGAGAGAGTGTGTGTGGTGTAGGAGAGAGAGTGTGTGTGGGGTGGGAGAGAGAGTGTGTGAGGGGTGGGAGAGAGAGAGTGTGTGAGGGGTGGGATAGAGAGCGTGAGAGGGGTGTGAGAGAATGTGTGTGAGAGGGGTGGGAGAGAGAGTGTGAGAGGGGTGGGAGAGAGAGTGTGAGAGGAGTGGGAGAGAGTGTGTGTGAGGAGTGGGAGAGAGAGTGTGTGAGGAGTGGGAGAGAGAGCGAGTATGTGAGGGGTGAGAGATAGAGTGTCTGTGTGAGGAGTGGGAGAGAGAGAGTGTCAGGGGGGTGGGAGAGAGTGTGTGAGAAGTGGGAGAGAGAGTGTGTGAGGAGTGGGGGAGAGAGAGTGTGTGAGGGGTGGGAGAGAGAGTGTGTGCGGAGTGGGAGATAGAGTGTGTGAGGAGTGGGAGAGACAGTGTGTGTGAGGGGTGGGAGAGAAGTGTGAGAGGGGTGGGAGAGAGAGAGAGTGTGAGGGTTGGGTGTGAGAGTGTGTGAGAGGGGTGGGAGAGAGAGTGTGTGAGAGAGGTGGGAGGGAGAGTGTGTGAGGGTTGGCGGAGAGAGAGTGTGTGAGAGGGGTTGGAGAGAGAGTGTGTGAGGGGTGGGAGAGAGTGTGTGAGGGGTGGGAGAGAAGTGTGAGAGGGGTGGGAGAGAGAGAGTGTGTGAGAGCGGTGGGAGAGAGAGTGTGTGAGAGGGGTGGGAGGGAGAGTGAGTAAGGGTTGGGTGTGAGAGTGTGTGAGAGGGGTGGGAGAGAGAGCCTGTGATGAGTGGGAGAGAGAGTGTGCGAGGTGTGGGAGAGAGAGAGTGTGAGGGGTGGGAGAGAGAGTGTGTGAGGGGTGGGAGCGAGAGAGTGAGAGGGGTGGGAGAGAGAGAGTGTGAGAGGTGTGGGAGAGAGAGTGTGCGAGGGCTGGGAGAGAGAGTGTTTGAGGGGTGGGAGAGAGAGAGTGTGTGAGGGGTGGGAGAGAGAGTGTGTGAGGAGTGGGAGAGAGAGTGTGTGAGGGGTGGGATAGAGTGTGTGAGGGGTGGGAGAGAGAGAGAGTGTGTGAGGGGTGGGAGAGAGAGCGTGAGAGGGGTGCGAGAGAAAATGTGTGAGACTGGTGGGAGAGAGAGTGTGAGAGGGGTGGGAGAGAGAGTGTGAGAGGAGTGGGAGAGAGTGTGTGTGAGGAGTGGGAGAGAGAGTTTGTGAGGAGTGGGAGAGAGAGCGAGTATGCGAGGGGTGAGAGATAGAGTGTGTGTGTGAGGAGTGGGAGAGAGAGAGTGTCAGGGGGGTGGTAGAGAGTGTGTGAGAAGTGGGAGAGAGAGTGTGTGAGGAGTGGGGGAGAGAGAGTGTGTGAGGGGTGGGAGAGAGAGTGTGTGCGGAGTGGGAGATAGAGTGTGTGAGGAGTGGGAGAGACAGTGTGTGTGAGGGGTGGGAGAGAAGTGTGAGAGGGGTGGGAGAGAGAGAGAGTGTGAGGGTTGGGTGAGAGAGTGTGTGAGAGGGGTGGGAGAGAGAGTGTGTGAGAGAGGTGGGAGGGAGAGTGTGTGAGGGTTAGCGGAGAGAGAGTGTGTGAGAGGGGTGGGAGAGAGAGTGTGTGAGAGGGGTGGGAGGGAGAGTGAGTGAGGGTTGGGTGTGAGAGTGTGTGAGAGGGGTGGGAGAGAGAGCCTGTGAGGAGTGGGAGAGAGAGTGTGCGAGGTGTGGGAGAGAGAGAGTGTGAGGGGTGGGAGAGAGAGTGTGTGAGGGGTGGGAGCGAGAGAGTGAGAGGGGTGGGAGAGAGAGAGTGTGAGAGGTGTGGGAGAGAGAGTGTGCCAGGGCTGGGAGAGAGAGTGTTTGAGGGGTGGGAGAGAGAGAGTGTGTGAGGGGTGGGAGAGAGAGCGTGAGAGGGGTGCGAGAGAAAGTGTGTGAGACGTGTGGGAGAGAAAGTGTGAGAGGGGTGGGAGAGAGAGAGTGTGAGGGGTGGTAGAGAGAGTGTGCGAGGTGTGGGAGGGTGAGAGTGTGAGGGGTGGGAGAGAGTGTGTGAGGGGTGGGAGAGAGAGAGAGTGTGTGAGGGGTGGGAGAGAGAGAGAGAGTGTGTGAGGGGTGGGAGAGAGAGTGTGTGAGGGGTGGGAGAGAGTGTGTGAGAGGGGTGGGAGAGACTGTGTGAGAGGGGTGGGAGAGAGCGTGCGGGCGGGGTGGGAGAGAGCGTGCGGGCGGGGTGGGAGAGAACGTGTGTGAGGGGTGGGAGAGAGCGTGTGTGAGGGGTGGGAGAGAGAGTGTGTGAGGAGTGGGAGAGAGAGTGTATGAGGAGTGGGAGAGAGAGAGTGTGTGAGAGGGGTGGGAGAGAGAGTGTGTGAGAGGGGTGGGAGGGAGAGTGTGTGAGGGTTGGGTGTGAGAGTGTGTGAGAGGGGTGTGAGAGAGAGTGTGTGAGGAGTGGGAGAGAGAGTGTGCGAGGTGTGGGGGAGAGAGAGTGTGAGGGGTGGGAGAGAGAGTGTGTGAGGGGTGGGAGAGAGAGAGTGTGTGAGGGGTGGGAGAGAGAGCGAGAGAGGGGTGCAAGAGAAAGTGTGTGAGACGGTGGGAGAGAGAGTGTGCGAGGAGTGGGAGAGAGAGTGTGAGAGGTGTTGGAGAGAGAGTGGGAGATGTGTGGGAGAGAGAGAGTGTGAGGGGTGGGATAGAGAGAGTGTGAGGGGTGGGAGAGAGAGAGTATGTGAGTGGTGGGAGAGAGACTGTGAGAGGTGTGGGAGAGAGAGAGTTTGAGGGGTGGGAGAGAGAGTGTGAGAGGGGTGGGAGAGCGAGAGTGTGTGAGGGGTGGGAGAAAGAGCGGGAGAGGGGTGCAAGAGAAAGTGTGTGAGACGGGTGGGAGAGAGAGTGTGAGAGGTGTGGGAGAGAGAGTGTGAGAGGTGTGAGAGAGAGAGAGTGTGAGGGGTGGGAGAGAGAGTGTGTGAGGCGTGGGAGAAAGAGCGGGAGAGGGGTGCGAGAGTAAGTGTGTGAGACGGGTGGGAGAGAGAGAGTGTGAGGGGTGGGAGAGAGCGTGTGTGAGGGGTGGGAGAGAGCGCGTGTGAGGGGTGGGAGAGAGCGTGTGTGAGGGGTAGGAGAGAGAGTGTGAGGAGTGGGAGAGAGAGTGTGTCAGGAGTGGGAGAGAGAGAGTGTGTGTGTGAGAGGTGGGAGGGAGAGTGTGTGAGGGTTGTGTGAGAGAGTGTGTGAGAGGGGTGGGAGAGAGATTGTGTGAGAGGGGTGGGAGAGAGAGTGTGTTAGAGGGGTGGGAGAGAGAGTGTGTGAGGGTTGGGTGAGAGAGAGTGTGAGAGGTGTGGGTGAGAGAGAGTGTGAGGGGTGGGAGAGCGAGTGTGTGAGGGGTGGGAGAGAGAGAGTATGTGTGGGGTGGGAGAGATACTGTGAGGTGTGGGAGAGACTGTGTGCGAGGGGTGAGAGAGGCAGAGTGTGTGAGAGTGGTGGGAGAGAAGTGTGAGAGGGGTGGGTGAGAGAGCGAGAGAGGGGTGCAAGAGAAAGTGTGTGAGACTGGTGGAAGAGAGAGTGTGAGAGGGGCGGGAGAGAGATTGTGAGGGGTGGGAGAGAGAGTGTGTGAGGGGTGGGAGAGAGAGAGTATGTGAGGGGTGGGAGAGAGACTGTGAGAAGTGTGGGAGAGAGAGAATTTGAGGGGTGGGAGAGAGAGTGTGAGAGGGGTGGGAGAGCGAGAGTGTGTGATGGGTGGGAGAAAGAGCGGGAGAGTGGTGCAAGAGAAAGTGTGTGAGACGGGTGGGAGAGAGAGTGTGAGAGGTGTGGGAGAGAGAGTGTGAGAGTTGTGGGAGAGAGAGAGTGTGAGGGGTGGGAGAGAGAGTGTGTGAGGGGTGGGAGAGAGAGTGTGTGAGAGGTGGGAGAAAGAGAGTGTGTGAGGGGTGGGAGAGAGACTGTGAGAGGTGTGGGAGAGAGAGAGTTTGAGGGGTGGGAGAGAGAATGTGAGAGGGGTGGGAGAGAGAGAGTGTGTGAGGGGTGGGAGAAAGAGCGGGAGAGGTGTGCGAGAGTAAGTGTGTGAGATGGGTGGGAGAGAGAGAGTGTGAGGGGTGGGAGAGAGCGTGTGTGAGGGCTGGGAAAGAGAGTGTGTGAGGAGTGGGAGAGAGAGTGTGTGAGGGGTGGGTCAGAGAGTGTGTGAGGAGTGGGAGAGAGAGTGTGAGAGGGGTGGGAGAGAGAGTGTGTGAGGGGTGGGAGAGAGAATGTGAGAGGGGTGGGGGAGAGTGTGTGAGAAAGGTGGGAGAGAGAGAGAGAGAGTGTGAGGGGTGGGAGAGAGGGAGAGAGAGTGTGAGGGGTGGGAGAGAGAGAGTGTGTGAGGGGCGGGAGAGAGAGCGTGAGACCGGTGCGAGAGAGCGTGTGTGAGGGGTGGGAGAGAGCGTGTGTGAGGGGTGGGAGAGAGCGTGTGTGAGGGGTGGGAGAGAGAGTGTGTGAAAGCTTGGAGAGAGAGTGTGAGGAGTGGGAGAGAGAGTGTGTCAGGAGTGGGAGAGAGAGAGTGTGTGTGTGAGAGGTGGGAGGGAGAGTGTGTGAGGGTTGGGTGAGAGAGTGTGTGAGAGTGGTGGGAGAGAGAGTGTGTGAGAGGGGTGGGAGAGAGAGTGTGTGAGAGGGGTGTGAGAGAGAGTTTGTGAGGGTTGGGTGAGAGAGAGTGTGTGAGGGGTGGGAGAGACAGTGTGCGAGGGGTAGGAGAGAGAGTTTGTGAGAGGGGTGGGAGAGAGAGTGTGAGAGGGGTGGGAGAGAGAGATTGTGTGAGAGGGGTGGGAGAGATAGAGTGTGTGAGGGTGGGGGAGAGAGAGTGTGTGAGGAGTGGGGAAGAGAGTGTGAGTGGGGTGGAGAGAGAGGGTGTGAGGGGTGGGATAGAGAGTGAGAGAGGAGTGGGAGAGAGAGAGTGTGTGAGGGGTGGGAGAAAGAGCGGGAGAGGTGTGCGAGAGAGAGTGTGTGAGGGGTGGGAAAGAGAGTGTGTGAGGAGTGGGAGAGAGAGTGTGTGAGGGGTGGGAGAGAGAGTGTGTGAGGAGTGGGAGAGAGAGTGTGTGAGGAGTGGGAGAGAGAGTGTAAGAGGGGTGGGAGAGAGAGTGTGTGAGGTGTGAGAGAGAGAATGTGAGAGGGGTGGGAGAGAGAGTGTGAGAGGGTGGCAGAGAGTGTGTGAGAAAGGTGGGAGAGAGAGTGCGGGCGGGGTTGGAGAGAGCGTGTGGTAGGGGAGGGAGAGAGAGTGTGTGACGGGTGGGAGAGAGAGAGAGAAAGAGTGTGAGGGGTGGGAGAGAGAGTGTGTGAGGAGTGGGATAGAGAGTGTAAGAGGGGTGGGAGAGAAAGTGTGTGAGACGGGTGGGCGAGAGAGTGCATGTGGGGTGGGAGAGAGCGTGTGTGAGGGGTGGGAGAGAGCGTGTGTGAGAGTTGGGAGAGAGAGTGTGTGAGGGGTGGGAGAGAGAGTGTGAGGAATGGGAGGGAGAGTGTGTCAGGAGTGGGAGAGAGAGAGTGTGTGTGTGCGAGGTGGGAGGGAGATTGTGTGAGGGTTGGGTGAGAGAGTGTGTGAGAGGGGAGGGAGAGAGAGTGTGTGAGAAGGGTGGGAGAGAGAGTGTGTGAGAGTGGTGGGAGAGAAGTGTGAGAGGGGTGGGAGCGAGGGAGTGTGTGAGAGGGGTGGGAGAGAGAGAGTGTGTGAGGGTGGGGGAGAGAGAGTGTGTGAGGAGTGGGAATGAGAGTGTGAGAGGGTTTTAGAGACAGGGTGTGAGGGGTGGGATAGAGAGTGGGAGAGGGGTGGCAGAGAGTGTGTGAGCGTGGTGGGAGAGAGTGTATGAGCGGGGTGGGAGAGAGAGTGTGAGAGGGGTGGGAGAGAGAGAGAATGTGTGAGAGGGGTGGGTGAGAGAGAGTGTGTGAGGGTGGGAGAGAGAGAGTGAGAGGGGTGGGGGAGAGCGTGTGAGGGGGTGGGAGAGAGAGAGTATGTGAGCGGGGTGGGAGAGAGAGTGTGTGAGGGGTGGGAGAGAGATTGTGTGAGGGGTGGGAGAGAGAGTGTGTGAGGGGTGGGAGAGAGAGTGTGAGAGGGGTGGAAGAGAGAGTGTGAGAGGTGTGGGTGAGAGAGAGTGAGAGGTGTGGGAGAGAGAGACTGTGAGGGGTGGGAGAGAGAGAGTGTGTGAGGGGTGGGAGAGAGAGCGTGAGAGGGCTGCGAGAGAAAGTGTGTGAGGGGTGGGAAAGAGAGTGTGTGAGGGGTGGGTGAGAGTGTGAGTGGGGTGGGAGTGAGTGTGTGAGAGGTGTTGGGAGAGAGAGTGCGGGAGGGGTGGGTGAGTGCGTGTGTGAGGGGTCGGAGAGAGAGTGTGAGTGGTGTGGGAGAGAGAGTGTGAGAGGGGTGGGAGAGCGAGAGTGTGTGATGGGTGGGAGAAAGAGCGGGAGAGGGGTGCAAGAGAAAGTGTGTGAGACGGGTGGGAGAGAGAGTGTGAGAGGTGTGGGAGAGAGAGTGTGAGAGGTGTGGGAGAGAGAGAGTGTGAGGGGTGGGAGAGAGAGTGTGTGAGGGGTGGGAGAGAGAGTGTGTGCGAGATGGGAGAAAGAGAGTGTGTGAGGGGTGGGAGAGAGACTGTGAGAGGTGTGGGAGAGAGAGTTTGAGGGGTGGGAGAGAGAGTGTGAGAGGGGTGGGAGAGAGAGAGTGTGTGAGGGGTGGGAGAAAGAGCGGGAGAGGTGTGCGAGAGTAAGTGTGTGAGACGGGTGGGAGAGAGAGAGTGTGAGGGGTGGGAGAGAGCGTGTGTGAGGGGTGGGAAAGTGAGTGTGTGAGGAGTGGGAGAGAGAGTGTGTGAGGGGTGGGAGAGAGCGTGTGTGAAGGGTGGGAGGGAGAGTGTGTCAGGAGTGGGAGAGAGAGAGTGTGTGTGTGAGAGGTGGGAGGGAGAGTGTGTGAGGGTTGGGTGAGAGAGTGTGTGAGAGTAGTGGGAGAGAGAGTGTGTGAGAGGGGTGGGAGAGAGAGTGTGTGAGAGGGGTGGGAGAGAGAGTGTGTGAGAGGGGTGGGAGAGAGTGTGTGAGAAAGGTGAAGAGATAGAGAGAGAGTGTGAGGGGTGGGAGAGAGAGTGTGTGAGAGGGGTGGGAGAGAGTGTGTGAGAAAGGTGGGAGAGATAGATAGAGAGTGTGAGGGGTGGGAGAGAGAGAGAGAGTGTGAGGGGTGGGAGAGAGAGAGTGTGTGAGGGGCGGGAGAGAGAGCGTGAGACGGGGGCGAGAGAGCGTGTGTGAGGGGTGGGAGAGAGTGTGTGTGAGGGGTGGGAGAGAGCGTGTGTGAGGGGTGGGAGAGAGAGTGTGAGGAGTGGGAGAGAGTGTGTGTCAGGAGTGGGAGAGAGAGAGTGTGTGTGTGAGAGGTGGGAGACAGAGTGTGAGAGGGGTGGGAGAGAGAGTGTGTGAGAGAGGTGGGAGAGAGAGTGTGTGAGGTGTGGGATAGAGTGTGTGAGGGGTGGGAGAGAGAGAGAGTGTGTGAGGGGTGGGAGAGAGAGCGTGAGAGGGGTGCGAGAGAAAATGTGTGAGACGGGTGGGAGAGAGAGTGTGAGAGGTGTGGGAGAGAGAGAGTGTGAGTGGTGGGAGAGAGTGTGTGTGGTGTAGGAGAGAGAGTGTGTGTGGGGTGGGAGAGAGAGTGTGTGAGGGGTGGGAGAGAGAGAGTGTGTGAGGGGTGGGATAGAGAGCGTGAGAGGGGTGTGAGAGAATGTGTGTGAGAGGGGTGGGAGAGAGAGTGTGAGAGGGGTGGGAGAGAGAGTGTGAGAGGAGTGGGAGAGAGTGTGTGTGAGGAGTGGGAGAGAGAGTGTGTGAGGAGTGGGAGAGAGAGCGAGTATGTGAGGGGTGAGAGATAGAGTGTCTGTGTGAGGAGTGGGAGAGAGAGAGTGTCAGGGGGGTGGGAGAGAGTGTGTGAGAAGTGGGAGAGAGAGTGTGTGAGGAGTGGGGGAGAGAGAGTGTGTGAGGGGTGGGAGAGAGAGTGTGTGCGGAGTGGGAGATAGAGTGTGTGAGGAGTGGGAGAGACAGTGTGTGTGAGGGGTGGGAGAGAAGTGTGAGAGGGGTGGGAGAGAGAGAGAGTGTGAGGGTTGGGTGTGAGAGTGTGTGAGAGGGGTGGGAGAGAGAGTGTGTGAGAGAGGTGGGAGGGAGAGTGTGTGAGGGTTGGCGGAGAGAGAGTGTGTGAGAGGGGTTGGAGAGAGAGTGTGTGAGGGGTGGGAGAGAGTGTGTGAGGGGTGGGAGAGAAGTGTGAGAGGGGTGGGAGAGAGAGAGTGTGTGAGAGCGGTGGGAGAGAGAGTGTGTGAGAGGGGTGGGAGGGAGAGTGAGTAAGGGTTGGGTGTGAGAGTGTGTGAGAGGGGTGGGAGAGAGAGCCTGTGATGAGTGGGAGAGAGAGTGTGCGAGGTGTGGGAGAGAGAGAGTGTGAGGGGTGGGAGAGAGAGTGTGTGAGGGGTGGGAGCGAGAGAGTGAGAGGGGTGGGAGAGAGAGAGTGTGAGAGGTGTGGGAGAGAGAGTGTGCGAGGGCTGGGAGAGAGAGTGTTTGAGGGGTGGGAGAGAGAGAGTGTGTGAGGGGTGGGAGAGAGAGCGTGAGAGGGGTGCGAGAGAAAGTGTGTGAGACGTGTGGGAGAGAAAGTGTGAGAGGGGTGGGAGAGAGAGAGTGTGAGGGGTGGTAGAGAGAGTGTGCGAGGTGTGGGAGGGTGAGAGTGTGAGGGGTGGGAGAGAGTGTGTGAGGGGTGGGAGAGAGAGAGAGTGTGTGAGGGGTTGGAGAGAGAGAGAGAGTGTGTGAGGGGTGGGAGAGAGTGAGTGAGGGGTGGGAGAGAGTGAGTGAGAGGGGTGGGAGAGACTGTGTGAGAGGGGTGGGAGAGAGCGTGAGGGCGGGGTGGGAGAGAGCGTGCGGGCGGGGTGGGAGAGAACGTGTGTGAGGGGTGGGAGAGAGCGTGTGTGAGGGGTGGGAGAGAGAGTGTGTGAGGAGTGGGAGAGAGAGTGTATGAGGAGTGGGAGAGAGAGAGTGTGTGAGAGGAGTGGGAGAGAGAGTGTGTGAGAGGGGTGGGAGGGAGAGTGTGTGAGGGTTGGGTGTGAGAGTGTGTGAGAGGGGTGGGAGAGAGAGTGTGTGAGGAGTGGGAGAGAGAGTGTGCGAGGTGTGGGGGAGAGAGAGTGTGAGGGGTGGGAGAGAGAGTGTGTGAGGGGTGGGAGAGAGAGAGTGTGTGAGGGGTGGGAGAGAGAGCGAGAGAGGGGTGCAAGAGAAAGTGTGTGAGACGGTGGGAGAGAGAGTGTGCGAGGAGTGGGAGAGAGAGTGTGAGAGGTGTTGGAGAGAGAGTGGGAGATGTGTGGGAGAGAGAGAGTGTGAGGGGTGGGATAGAGAGTGTGTGAGGGGTGGGAGAGAGAGAGTATGTGAGTGGTGGGAGAGAGACTGTGAGAGGTGTGGGAGAGAGAGAGTTTGAGGGGTAGGAGAGAGAGTGTGAGAGGGGTGGGAGAGCGAGAGTGTGTGAGGGGTGGGAGAAAGAGCGGGAGAGGGGTGCAAGAGAAAGTGTGTGAGACGGGTGGGAGAGAGAGTGTGAGAGGTGTGGGAGAGAGAGAGTGAGAGGTGTGAGAGAGAGAGAGTGTGAGGGGTGGGAGAGAGAGTGTGTGAGGCGTGGGAGAAAGAGCGGGAGAGGGGTGCGAGAGTAAGTGTGTGAGACGGGTGGGAGAGAGAGAGTGTGAGGGGTGGGAGAGAGCGTGTGTGAGGGGTGGGAGAGAGCGTGTGTGAGGGGTGGGAGAGAGCGTGTGTGAGGGGTAGGAGAGAGAGTGTGAGGAGTGGGAGAGAGAGTGTGTCAGGAGTGGGAGAGAGAGAGTGTGTGTGTGAGAGGTGGGAGGGAGAGTGTGTGAGGGTTGTGTGAGAGAGTGTGTGAGAGGGGTGGGAGAGAGAGTGTGTGAGAGGGGTGGGAGAGAGAGTGTGTGAGAGGGGTGGGAGAGAGAGTGTGTGAGGAGTGGGAGAGAGAGTGTGCGAGGTGTGGGGGAGAGAGAGTGTGAGGGGTGGGAGAGAGAGTGTGTGAGGGGTGGGAGAGAGAGAGTGTGTGAGGGGTAGGAGAGAGAGCGAGAGAGGGGTGCAAGAGAAAGTGTGTGAGACGGTGGGAGAGAGAGTGTGCGAGGAGTGGGAGAGAGAGTGTGAGAGGTGTTGGAGAGAGAGTGGGAGATGTGTGGGAGAGAGAGAGTGTGAGGGGTGGGATAGAGAGTGTGTGAGGGGTGGGAGAGAGAGAGTATGTGAGTGGTGGGAGAGAGACTGTGAGAGGTGTGGGAGAGAGAGAGTTTGAGGGGTGGGAGAGAGAGTGTGAGAGGGGTGGGAGAGCGAGAGTGTGTGAGGGGTGGGAGAAAGAGCGGGAGAGGGGTGCAAGAGAAAGTGTGTGAGACGGGTGGGAGAGAGAGTGTGAGAGGTGTGGGAGAGAGAGAGTGAGAGGTGTGAGAGAGAGAGAGTGTGAGGGGTGGGAGAGAGAGTGTGTGAGGCGTGGGAGAAAGAGCGGGAGAGGGGTGCGAGAGTAAGTGTGTGAGACGGGTGGGAGAGAGAGAGTGTGAGGGGTGGGAGAGAGCGTGTGTGAGGGGTGGGAGAGAGCGTGTGTGAGGGGTGGGAGAGAGCGTGTGTGAGGGGTAGGAGAGAGAGAGTGAGGAGTGGGAGAGAGAGTGTGTCAGGAGTGGGAGAGAGAGAGTGTGTGTGTGAGAGGTGGGAGGGAGAGTGTGTGAGGGTTGTGTGAGAGAGTGTGTGAGAGGGGTGGGAGAGAGAGTGTGTGAGAGGGGTGGGAGAGAGAGTGTGTGAGAGGGGTGGGAGAGAGAGTGTGTGAGGGTTGGGTGAGAGAGAGTGTGAGAGGTGTGGGTGAGAGAGAGTGTGAGGGGTGGGAGAGCGAGTGTGTGAGGGGTGGGAGAGAGAGAGTATGTGTGGGGTGGGAGAGATACTGTGAGGTGTGGGAGAGACAGTGTGCGAGGGGTGGGAGAGGCAGAGTGTGTGAGAGTTGTGGGAGAGAAGTGTGAGAGGGGTGGGTGAGAGAGCGAGAGAGGGGTGCAAGAGAAAGTGTGTGAGACTGGTGGGAGAGAGAGTGTGAGAGGGGCGGGAGAGAGAGTGTGAGAGGTGTGGGAGAGAGAGTGTGAGAGGTGTGGGAGAGAGAGATTGTGAGGGGTGGGAGAGAGAGTGTGTGAGGGGTGGGAGAGAGAGAGTATGTGAGGGGTGGGAGAGAGACTGTGAGAAGTGTGGGAGAGAGAGAATTTGAGGGGTGGGAGAGAGAGTGTGAGAGGGGTGGGAGAGCGAGTGTGTGTGATGGGTGGGAGAAAGAGCGGGAGAGGGGTTCAAGAGAAAGTGTGTGAGACGGGTGGGAGAGAGAGTGTGAGAGGTGTGGGAGAGAGAGTGTGAGAGTTGTGGGAGAGAGAGAGTGTGAGGGGTGGGAGAGAGAGTGTGTGAGGGGTGGGAGAGCGAGTGTGTGAGAGGTGGGAGAATGAGAGTGTGTGAGGGGTGGGAGAGAGACTGTGAGAGGTGTGGGAGAGAGAGAGTTTGAGGGGTGGGAGAGAGAATGTGAGAGGGGTGGGAGAGAGAGAGTGTGTGAGGGGTGGGAGAAAGAGCGGGAGAGGTGTGCGAGAGTAAGTGTGTGAGATGGGTGGGAGAGAGAGAGTGTGAGGGGTGGGAGAGAGCGTGTGTGAGGGGTGGGAAAGAGAGTGTGTGAGGAGTGGGAGAGAGAGTGTGTGAGGGGTGGGTCAGAGAGTGTGTGAGGAGTGGGAGAGAGAGTGTGAGAGGGGTGGGAGAGAGAGTGTGTGAGGGGTGGGAGAGAGAATGTGAGAGGGGTGGGAGAGAGAGTGTGAGAGGGGTGGGGGAGAGAGTGTGAGAGGGGTGGGAGAGAGTGTGTGAGAAAGGTGGGAGAGAGAGAGAGAGAGTGTGAGGGGTGGGAGAGAGGGAGAGATAGTGTGAGGGGTGGGAGAGAGAGAGTGTGTGAGGGGCGGGAGAGAGAGCGTGAGACGGGTGCGAGAGAGCGTGTGTGAGGGGTGGGAGAGAGCGTGTGTGAGGGGTGGGAGAGAGCGTGTGTGAGGGGTGGGAGAGAGAGTGTGTGAGGGCTTGGAGAGAGAGTGTGAGGAGTGGGAGAGAGAGTGTGTCAGGAGTGGGAGAGAGAGAGTGTGTGTGTGAGAGGTGGGAGGGAGAGTGTGTGAGGGTTGGGTGAGAGAGTGTGTGAGAGTGGTGGGGGAGAGAGTGTGAGAGGGGCGGGAGAGAGACTGTGAGAGGTGTGGGAGAGAGAGTGTGAGAGGTGTGGGAGAGAGAGATTGTGAGGGATGGGAGAGAGAGTGTGTGAGGGGTGGGAGAGAGAGAGTATGTGAGGGGTGGGAGAGAGACTGTGAGAAGTGTGGGAGAGAGAGAATTTGAGGGGTGGGAGAGAGAGTGTGAGAGGGGTGGGAGAGCGAGAGTGTGTGATGGGTGGGAGAAAGAGCGGGAGAGGGGTTCAAGAGAAAGTGTGTGAGACGGGTGGGAGAGAGAGTGTGAGAGGTGTGGGAGAGAGAGTATGAGAGTTGTGGGAGAGAGAGAGTGTGAGGGGTGGGAGAGAGAGTGTGTGAGGGGTGGGAGAGAGAGTGTGTGAGAGGTGGGAGAAAGAGAGTGTGTGAGGGGTGGGAGAGAGACTGTGAGAGGTGTGGGAGAGAGAGAGTTTGAGGGGTGGGAGAGAGAATGTGAGAGGGGTGGGAGAGAGAGAGTGTGTGAGGGGTGGGAGAGAGAGTGTGTGAGAGGTGGGAGAAAGAGAGTGTGTGAGGGGTGGGAGAGAAACTGTGAGAGTTGTGGGAGAGAGAGAGTGTGAGGGGTGGGAGAGAGAGTGTGTGAGGGGTGGGAGAGAGAGAGTGTGTGAGAGGTGGGAGAAAGAGAGTGTGTGAGGGGTGGGAGAGAGAGAGTGTGAGGGGTGGGAGAGAGCGTGTGTGAGGGGTGGGAAAGAGAGTGTGTGAGGAGTGGGAGAGAGAGTGTGTGAGGGGTGGGTCAGAGAGTGTGTGAGGAGTGGGAGAGAGAGTGTGAGAGGGGTGGGAGAGAGAGTGTGTGAGGGGTGGGAGAGAGAATGTGAGAGGGGTGGGAGAGAGAGTGTGAGAGGGGTGGGGGAGAGAGTGTGAGAGGGGTGGGAGAGAGTGTGTGAGAAAGGTGGGAGAGAGAGAGTGTGAGGGGTGGGAGAGAGGGAGAGAGAGTGTGAGGGGTGGGAGAGAGAGAGTGTGTGAGGGGCGGGAGAGAGAGCGTGAGACGGGTGCGAGAGAGCGTGTGTGAGGGGTGGGAGAGAGCGTGTGTGAGGGGTGGGAGAGAGCGTGTGTGAGGGGTGGGAGAGAGAGTGTGTGAGGGCTTGGAGAGAGAGTGTGAGGAGTGGGAGAGAGAGTGTGTCAGGAGTGGGAGAGAGAGTGTGTGAGAGGGGTGGGAGAGAGAGTGTGTGAGGGTTGGGTGAGAGAGAGTGTGAGAGGTGTGGGTGAGAGAGAGTGTGAGGGGTGGGAGAGCGAGTGTGTGAGGGGTGGGAGAGAGAGAGTATGTGTGGGGTGGGAGAGATACTGTGAGGTGTGGGAGAGACAGTGTGCGAGGGGTGGGAGAGGCAGAGTGTGTGAGAGTGGTGGGAGAGAAGTGTGAGAGTGGTGGGTGAGAGAGCGAGAGAGGGGTGCAAGAGAAAGTGTGTGAGACTGGTGGGAGAGAGAGTGTGAGAGGGGCGGGAGAGAGAGTGTGAGAGGTGTGGGAGAGAGAGTGTGAGAGGTGTGGGAGAGAGAGATTGTGAGGGGTGGGAGAGAGAGTGTGTGAGGGGTGGGAGAGAGAGAGTATGTGAGGGGTGGGAGAGAGACTGTGAGAAGTGTGGGAGAGAGAGAATTTGAGGGGTGGGAGAGAGAGTGTGAGAGGGGTGGGAGAGCGAGTGTGTGTGATGGGTGGGAGAAAGAGCGGGAGAGGGGTTCAAGAGAAAGTGTGTGAGACGGGTGGGAGAGAGAGTGTGAGAGGTGTGGGAGAGAGAGTGTGAGAGTTGTGGGAGAGAGAGAGTGTGAGGGGTGGGAGAGAGAGTGTGTGAGGGGTGGGAGAGAGAGTGTGTGAGAGGTGGGAGAATGAGAGTGTGTGAGGGGTGGGAGAGAGACTGTGAGAGGTGTGGGAGAGAGAGAGTTTGAGGGGTGGGAGAGAGAATGTGAGAGGGGTGGGAGAGAGAGAGTGTGTGAGGGGTGGGAGAAAGAGCGGGAGAGGTGTGCGAGAGTAAGTGTGTGAGATGGGTGGGAGAGAGAGAGTGTGAGGGGTGGGAGAGAGCGTGTGTGAGGGGTGGGAAAGAGAGTGTGTGAGGAGTGGGAGAGAGAGTGTGTGAGGGGTGGGTCAGAGAGTGTGTGAGGAGTGGGAGAGAGAGTGTGAGAGGGGTGGGAGAGAGAGTGTGTGAGGGGTGGGAGAGAGAATGTGAGAGGGGTGGGAGAGAGAGTGTGAGAGGGGTGGGGGAGAGAGTGTGAGAGGGGTGGGAGAGAGTGTGTGAGAAAGGTGGGAGAGAGAGAGTGTGAGGGGTGGGAGAGAGGGAGAGAGAGCGTGAGGGGTGGGAGAGAGAGAGTGTGTGAGGGGCGGGAGAGAGAGCGTGAGACGGGTGCGAGAGAGCGTGTGTGAGGGGTGGGAGAGAGCGTGTGTGAGGGGTGGGAGAGAGCGTGTGTGAGGGGTGGGAGAGAGAGTGTGTGAGGGCTTGGAGAGAGAGTGTGAGGAGTGGGAGAGAGAGTGTGTCAGGAGTGGGAGAGAGAGAGTGTGTGTGTGAGAGGTGGGAGGGAGAGTGTGTGAGGGTTGGGTGAGAGAGTGTGTGAGAGTGGTGGGAGAGAGAGTGTGTGAGAGGGGTGGGAGAGAGAGTGTGTGCGAGGGGTGGGAGAGAGAGTGTGTGAGAGGGGTGGGAGAGAGAGTGTGAGAGGGGTGGGAGAGAGAGATTGTGTGAGAGGGGTGGGAGAGATAGAGTGTGTGAGGGTGGGGGAGAGAGTGTGTGAGGAGTGGGGAAGAGAGTGTGAGTGGGGTGGAGAGAGAGGGTGTGAGGGGTGGGATAGAGAGTGAGAGAGGAGTGGGAGAGAGAGAGTGTGTGAGGGGTGGGAGAAAGAGCGGGAGAGGTGTGCGAGAGAGAGTGTGTGAGGGGTGGGAAAGAGAGTGTGTGAGGAGTGGGAGAGAGAGGGTGTGAGGGGTGGGAGAGAGAGTGTGTGAGGAGTGGGAGAGAGAGTGTGTGAGGAGTAGGAGAGAGAGTGTAAGAGGGGTGGGAGAGAGAGTGTGTGAGGTGTGAGAGAGAGAATGTGAGAGGGGTGGGAAAAGAGAGTGTGAGAGGGGAGGCAGAGAGTGTGTGAGAAAGGTGGGAGAAGAGTGCGGGCGGGGTTGGAGAGAGCGTGTGGTAGGGGTGGGAGAGAGAGTGTGTGACGGGTGGGAGAGAGAGAGAGAGAGAGTGTGAGGGGTGGGAGAGAGAGTGTGTGAGGAGTGGGATAGAGAGTGTAAGAGGGGTGGGAGAGAAAGTTTGTGAGACGGGTGGGCGAGAGAGTGCATGTGGGGTGGGAACGAGCGTGTGTGAGGGGTGGGAGAGAGCGTGTGTGAGAGTTGGGAGAGAGAGTGTGTGAGGGGTGGGAGAGAGAGTGTGAGGAATGGGAGGGAGAGTGTGTCAGGAGTGGGAGAGAGAGAGTGTGTGTGTGCGAGGTGGGAGGGAGATTGTGTGAGGGTTGGGTGAGAGAGTGTGTGAGAGGGGACGTAGAGAGAGTGTGTGAGAAGGGTGGGAGAGAGAGTGTGTGAGAGGGGTGGGGGAGAGAGTGTGTGAGGAGTGGGAAAGAGAGTGTGAGGGGTGGGAGAGGCAGAGTGTGTGAGAGTGGTGGGAGAGAAGTGTGAGAGGGGTGGGAGCGAGGGAGTGTGTGAGAGGGGTGGGAGAGAGAGAGTGTGTGAGGGTGGGGGAGAGAGAGTGTGTGAGGAGTGGGAATGAGAGTGTGAGAGGGGTGGAGTGACAGGGTGTGAGGGGTGGGATAGAGAGTGGGAGAGGGGAGGCAGAGAGTGTGTGAGCGTGGTGGGAGAGAGTGTGTGAGCGGGGTGGGAGAGAGAGTGTGAGAGGGGTGGGAGAGAGAGAGAATGTGTGAGAGGGGTGGGTGAGAGAGAGTGTGTGAGGGTGGGAGAGAGAGAGTGAGAGGGGTGGGGGAGAGTGTGTGAGGGGGTGGGAGGGAGAGAGTATGTGAGCGGGGTGGGAGAGAGTGTGTGTGAGGGGTGGGAGCGAGATTGTGTGAGGGGTGGGAGAGAGACTGTGTGAGGGGTGGGAGAGAGAGTGTGAGAGGGGTGGAAGAGAGAGTGTGAGAGGTGTGGGTGAGAGAGAGTGAGAGGTGTGGGAGAGAGAGACTGTGAGGGGTGGGAGAGAGTGCGTGAGAGGGCTGCGAGAGGAAGTATGTGAGGGGTGGGAAAGAGAGTGTGTGAGGGGTGGGTGAGAGTGTGTGAGTGGGGTGGGAGTGAGTGTGTGAGAGGTGTTGGGAGAGAGAGTACGGGAGGGGTGGGTGAGTGCGTGTGTGAGGGGTGGGAGAGAGAGTGTGTGAGAGATGGGAGAAAGAGAGTGTGTGAGGGGTGGGAGAGAGACTGTGAGAGGTGTGGGAGAGAGAGAGTTTGAGGGGTGGGAGAGAGAGTGTGAGAGGGGTGGGAGAGAGAGAGTGTGTGAGGGGTGGGAGCAAGAGCGGGAGAGGTGTGCGAGAGTAAGTGTGTGAGACGGGTGGGAGAGAGAGAGTGTGAGGGGTGGGAGAGAGCGTGTGTGAGGGGTGGGAAAGAGAGTGTGTGAGGAGTGGGAGAGAGAGTGTGTGAGGGGTGGGAGAGAGCGTGTGTGAGGGGTGGGAGGGAGAGTGTGTCAGGAGTGGGAGAGAGAGAGTGTGTGTGTGAGAGGTGGGAGAGAGCGTGTGTGAGGGGTGGGAAAGAGAGTGTGTGAGGGTTGGGTGACAGAGTGTGTGAGAGTAGTGGGAGAGAGAGTGTGTGAGAGGGGTGGGAGAGAGAGTGTGTGAGAGGGGTGGGAGAGAGAGTGTGTGAGGGTTGGGTGAGAGAGAGTGTGTGAGGGGTGGGAGAGAGAGTGTGTGAGAGGGGTGGGAGAGAGTGTGTGAGAAAGGTGGGAGAGATAGAGAGAGAGTGTGAGGGGTGGGAGAGAGAGAGAGAGTGTGAGGGGTGGGAGAGAGAGAGTGTGTGAGGGGCGGGAGAGAGAGCGTGAGACGGCTGCAAGAGAGCGTGTGTGAGGGGTGGGAGAGAGTGTGTGTGAGGGGCGGGAGAGAGCGTGTGTGAGGGGTGGGAGAGAGAGTGTGTGAGGGGTTGGAGAGAGAGTGTGAGGAGTGGGAGAGAGAGTGTGTCAGGAGTGGGAGAGAGAGAGTGTGTGTGTGAGAGGTGGGAGGGAGAGTGTGAGAGGGGTGGGAGAGAGAGTGTGTGTGAGGGGTGGGATAGAGAGTGTGTGAGGGTTGGGTGAGAGAGAGTGTGTGAAGGGTGGGAGAGACAGTGTGCGAGGGGTGGGAGAGAGAGTGTGTGAGAGGGGTGGGAGAGAGAGTGTGAGAGGGGTGGGAGAGAGAGATTGTGTGAGAGAGGTGGGAGAGATAGAGTGTGTGAGGGTGGGGGAGAGAGAGTGTGTGAGGAGTGGGGAAGATAGTGTGAGTGGGGTGGAGAGAGAGGGTGTGAGGGGTGGGATAGAGACTGAGAGAGGAGTGGGAGAGAGACAGTGTGTGAGGGATGGGAGAAAGAGCGGGAGAGGTGTGCGAGAGAGAGTGTGTGATGGGTGGGAAAGAGAGTGTGTGAGGAGTGGGAGAGAGAGTGTGTGAGGGGTGGGAGAGAGAGTGTGTGAGGAGTGGGAGAGAGAGTGTGTGAGGAATGGGAGAGAGAGTGTAAGATGGGTGGGAGAGAGAGTGTGTGAGGTGTGAGAGAGAGAATGTGAGGGGGTGGGAGAGAGAGTGTGAGAGGGGTGGCAGAGAGTGTGTGAGAAAGGTGGGAGAGAGAGTGCGGGCGGGGTTGGAGAGAGCGTGTGGTAGGGGTGGGAGAGAGTGTGTGTGACGGGTGGGAGAGAGAGAGAGAGAGAGAGTGTGAGGGGTGGGAGAGAGAGTGTGCGAGGAGTGGGATAGAGAGTGTAAGAGGGGTGGGAGAGAAAGAGTGTGAGACGGGTGGGCGAGAGAGTGTAAGTGGGGTGGGAGAGAGCGTGTGTGAGGGGTGGGAGAGAGCGTGTGTGAGAGTTGGGAGAGAGAGTGTGTGAGGGGTGGGAGAGAGAGTGTGAGGAATGGGAGAGAGAGTGTCAGGAGTGGGAGAGAGAGAGTGTGTGTGTGAGAGGTGGGAGGGCGATTGTGTGAGGGTTGGGTGAGAGAGTGTGTGAGAGGGGTGGGAGAGAGAGTGTGTGAGAGAGGTCGGAGAGAGAGTGTGTGAGAGGGGTGGGGGAGAGAGTGTGTGAGGAGTGGGAAAGAGAGTGTGATGTGTGGGAGAGGCAGAGAGTGTGATAGTGGTGGGAGAGAAGTGTGAGATGGGTGGGAAAGAGAGAGTGTGTGAGAGGGGTGGGAGAGAGAGAGTGTGTGAGGGTGGGGGAGAGAGAGAGTGTGAGGAGTGGAAAAGAGAGTGTGAGAGGGGTGGAGACAGAGGGTGTGAGGGGTGGGATAGAGAGTGAGAGAGGCGTGGCAGAGAGTGTGTGAGCGTGGTGGGAGAGAGTGTGTGAGCGGGGTGGGAGAGAGAGTGTGAAAGGGGTGGGAGAGAGAGAGAATGTGTGAGAGGGGTGGGAGAGAGAGAGTGTGTGAGGAGTGGGATAGAGAGTGTGAGAGGGTTCGGAGAGAGTGGGAGAGTGGTGGGGGAGAGAGTGTGTGAGGAGTGGAAAAGAGAGTGTGAGAGCGGTGGGAGTGAAAGTGTGAGGGGTGGGAGAGAGTGTGAGAGTGGTGGGGGAGAGAGTGTGTGAGGAGTGGGAAAGCGAGTGTGAGGGGTGGGAGAGAGAGGGTGTGAGGGGTGGGATAGAGAGTGTGAGTCGGGTGGGAGAGAGATTGCGGGAGGGGTGGGAGAGAGCGTGTGTGAGGGATGGGAAAGAGAGTGGGTGAGCAGTGGGAGAGAGAGCGCGTGTGAGGGGTTGGAGAGAGAGTGTGAGAGGGGTGTGAGAGAGAGTGTGTGAGGGGTGGAAGAGAGAGTGTTTGAGAGGGGTGGAAGGGAGAGTGTGTGAGGGTTGGGTGAGAGAGAGTGTGTGAGAGGGGTGGAAGAGAGAGTGTGCGAGGGGTGGGAGAGAGAGAGTGTGTGAGGGGTGGGAGAGAGAGTGTGAGAGGTGTGGGGGAGAATGTGTGAAGGGGTGGGAGAGAGAGTATGTGAGCGGGGTGGGAGAGAGAGAGTGTGAGAGGGGTGGGAGAGAGAGTGTGTGAGGGGTGGGAGAAAGATTGTGTGAGGGGTGGGAGAGAGAGTGTGTGAGGGGTGGGAGAGAGAGTGTGAGAGGGGTGGAAGAGAGAGTGTGAGAGGTGTGGGTGAGAGAGAGTGAGAGGTGTGGGAGAGAGAGACTGTGAGGGGTGGGAGAGAGAGTGTGTGAGGGGTTGGAGAGAGAGAGTGTGTGAGGGGTGGGAGAGAGAGCGTGAGAGGGCTGCGAGAGAAAGTGTGTGAGGGGTGGGAAAGAGAGTGTGTGAGGGGTGGGTGAGAGTGTGTGAGTGGGGTGGGAGAGAGTGTGTGAGAGGGGTTGGGAGAGACAGTGCGGGAGGGGTGGGAGAGTGCGTGTGTGAGGTGTGGGAGAGAGAGTGTGAGAGGTGTGGGAGAGAGAGTGTGAGAGGTGTGGGAGAGAGAGAGTGTGAGGGGTGGGAGAGAGAGTGTGTGAGGGGTTGGAGAGAGAGTGTGAGGAGTGGGAGAGAGAGTGTGTCAGGAGTGGGAGAGAGAGAGTGTGTGTGTGAGAGGTGGGAGGGAGAGTGTGAGAGGGGTGGGAGAGAGAGTGTGTGTGAGGGGTGGGATAGAGAGTGTGTGAGGGTTGGGTGAGAGAGAGTGTGTGAGGGGTGGGAGAGACAGTGTGCGAGGGGTGGGAGAGAGAGTGTGTGAGAGGGGTGGGAGAGAGAGTGTGAGAGGGGTGGGAGAGAGAGATTGTGTGAGAGAGGTGGGAGAGATAGAGTGTGTGAGGGTGGGGGAGAGAGAGTGTGTGAGGAGTGGGGAAGATAGTGTGAGTGGGGTGGAGAGAGAGGGTGTGAGGGGTGGGATAGAGACTGAGAGAGGAGTGGGAGAGAGACAGTGTGTGAGGGATGGGAGAAAGAGCGGGAGAGGTGTGCGAGAGAGAGTGTGTGATGGGTGGGAAAGAGAGTGTGTGAGGAGTGGGAGAGAGAGTGTGTGAGGGGTGGGAGAGAGAGTGTGTGAGGAGTGGGAGAGAGAGTGTGTGAGGAATGGGAGAGAGAGTGTAAGAGGGGTGGGAGAGAGAGTGTGTGAGGTGTGAGAGAGAGAATGTGAGGGGGTGGGAGAGAGAGTGTGAGAGGGGTGGCAGAGAGTGTGTGAGAAAGGTGGGAGAGAGAGTGCGGGCGGGGTTGGAGAGAGCGTGTGGTCGGGGTGGGAGAGAGTGTGTGTGACGGGTGGGAGAGAGAGAGAGAGAGAGAGTGTGAGGGGTGGGAGAGAGAGTGTGTGAGGAGTGGGATAGAGAGTGTAAGAGGGGTGGGAGAGAAAGAGTGTGAGACGGGTGGGCGAGAGAGTGTAAGTGGGGTGGGAGAGAGCGTGTGTGAGGGGTGGGAGAGAGCGTGTGTGAGAGTTGGGAGAGAGAGTGTGTGAGGGGTGGGAGAGAGAGTGTGAGGAATGGGAGAGAGAGTGTCAGGAGTGGGAGAGAGAGAGTGTGTGTGTGAGAGGTGGGAGGGCGATTGTGTGAGGGTTGGGTGAGAGAGTGTGTGAGAGGGGTGGGAGAGAGAGTGTGTGAGAGAGGTCGGAGAGAGAGTGTGTGAGAGGGGTGGGGGAGAGAGTGTGTGAGGAGTGGGAAAGAGAGTGTGATGGGTGGGAGAGGCAGAGAGTGTGATAGTGGTGGGAGAGAAGTGTGAGAGGGGTGGGAAAGAGAGAGTGTGTGAGAGGGGTGGGAGAGAGAGAGTGTGTGAGGGTGGGGGAGAGAGAGAGTGTGAGGAGTGGGAAAGAGAGTGTGAGAGGGGTGGAGAGAGAGGGTGTGAGGGGTGGGATAGAGAGTGAGAGAGGCGTGGCAGAGAGTGTGTGAGCGTGGTGGGAGAGAGTGTGTGAGCGGGGTGGGAGAGAGAGTGTGAAAGGGGTGGGAGAGAGAGAGAATGTGTGAGAGGGGTGGGAGAGAGAGAGTGTGTGAGGGTGGGAGAGAGAGAGTGTGTGAGGAGTGGGATAGAGAGTGTGAGAGGGTTGGGAGAGAGTGGGAGAGTGGTGGGGGAGAGAGTGTGTGAGGAGTGGAAAAGAGAGTGTGAGAGCGGTGGGAGTGAAAGTGTGAGGGGTGGGAGAGAGTGTGAGAGTGGTGGGGGAGAGAGTGTGTGAGGAGTGGGAAAGAGAGTGTGAGGGGTGGGAGAGAGAGGGTGTGAGGGGTGGGATAGAGAGTGTGAGTCGGGTGGGAGAGAGATTGCGGGAGGGGTGGGAGAGAGCGTGTGTGAGGGATGGGAAAGAGAGTGTGTGAGCAGTGGGAGAGAGAGCGCGTGTGAGGGGTTGGAGAGAGAGTGTGAGAGGGGTGTGAGAGAGAGTGTGTGAGGGGTGGAAGAGAGAGTGTTTGAGAGGGGTGGAAGGGAGAGTGTGTGAGGGTTGGGTGAGAGAGAGTGTGTGAGAGGGGTGGAAGAGAGAGTGTGCGAGTGGTGGGAGAGAGATAGTGTGTGAGGGGTGGGAGAGAGAGTGTGAGAGGTGTGGGGGAGAGTGTGTGAAGGGGTGGGAGAGAGAGTATGTGAGCGGGGTGGGAGAGAGAGAGTGTGAGAGGGGTGGGAGAGAGAGTGTGTGAGGGGTGGGAGAAAGATTGTGTGAGGGGTGGGAGAGAGAGTGTGTGAGGGGTGGGAGAGAGAGTGTGAGAGGGGTGGAAGAGAGAGTGTGAGAGGTGTGGGTGAGAGAGAGTGAGAGGTGTGGGAGAGAGAGACTGTGAGGGGTGGGAGAGAGAGTGTGTGAGGGGTTGGAGAGAGAGAGTGTGTGAGGGGTGGGAGAGAGAGCGTGAGAGGGCTGCGAGAGAAAGTGTGTGAGGGGTGGGAAAGAGAGTGTGTGAGGGGTGGGTGAGAGTGTGTGAGAGGGGTTGGGAGAGACAGTGCGGGAGGGGTGGGAGAGTGCGTGTGTGAGGGGTGGGAGAGAGAGTGTGAGAGGTGTGGGAGAGAGAGTGTGAGAGGTGTGGGAGAGAGAGAGTGTGAGGGGTGGGGGAGAGAGTGTGTGAGGGGTGGGAGAGAGACTGTGAGAGGTGTGGGAGAGAGAGAGTTTGAGGGGTGGGAGAGAGAGTGTGAGAGGGGTGGGAGAGCGAGAGTGTGTGAGGGGTGGGAGAAAGAGCGGGAGAGGGGTGCAAGAGAAAGTGTGTGAGACAGGTGGGAGAGAGAGTGTGACAGGGGTGGGAGAGAGAGTGTGAGAGGTGTGGGAGAGAGAGTGTGAGAGGTGTGGGAGAGAGTGAGTGTGAGTGCTGGGATAAAGAGTGTGTGAGGGGTGGGAGAGAGAGAGTGTGTGAGTGGTGGGAGCTGGACTGTGAGAGGTGTGGGAGAGAGAGAGTTTGAGGGGTTGGAGAGAGAGTGTGAGAAGGGTGGGAGAGGGAGAGTGTTTGAGGGGTGGGAGAAAGAGCGGGAGAGGGGTGCGAGAGTACGTGTGTGAGACGGGTGGGAGAGAGAGAGTGTGAGGGGTGGGAGAGAGCGTGTTTGAGGGGTGGGAATGAGAGTGTGTGAGGAGTGGGAGAGAGAATGTGTGAGGGGTGGGAGAGAGAGTGTGTGAGGAGTGGGAGAGAGTGTGTGAGAGGGGTGGGAGAGAAAGTGTGTGCGGGTGGGAGAGAGAATGTGAGAGGGGTGGGAGAGAGAGTGTGAGAGGGGTGGGAGAGAGAGTGTGAGAGGGGTGGCAGAGACTGTGTGAGAAAGGTGGGAGAGAGAGTGCGGGCGGGGTTGGAGAGAGCGTGTGGTAGGGGTGGGAGAGAGAGTGTGTGACGGGTGGGAGAGAGAGAGAGAGAGTGTGAGGGGTGGGAGAGAGAGAGTGTGTGAGGGGCGGGAGAGAGAGCGTGAGACGGGTGCGAGAGAAAGTGTGTGAGACGGGTGGGCGAGAGAGTGCGAGTGGGGTGGGAGAGAGCGTGTGTGAGGGTTGGGAGAGAGCGTGCGTGAGGGGTGGGAGAGATAGTGTGTGAGGGGTGGCAGAGAGAGTGTGAGGAGTGGGAGAGAGAGTGTGTCAGGAGTGGGAGAGAGAGAGTGTGTGTATGAGAGGTGGGAGGGAGAGTGTGTGGGGGTTGGGTGAGAGAGTGTGTGTGAGGGGTGGGAGAGAGAGTGTGTGAGGAGTGGGAGAGAGAGTGTGTGAGGAATGGGAGAGAGAGTGTAAGAGGGGTGGGAGAGAGAGTGTGTGAGGTGTGAGAGAGAGAATGTGAGGGGGTGGGAGAGAGAGTGTGAGAGGGGTGGCAGAGAGTGTGTGAGAAAGGTGGGAGAGAGAGTGCGGGCGGGGTTGGAGAGAGCGTGTGGTAGGGGTGGGAGAGAGTGTGTGTGACGGGTGGGAGAGAGAGAGAGAGAGAGAGTGTGAGGGGTGGGAGAGAGAGTGTGTGAGGAGTGGGATAGAGAGTGTAAGAGGGGTGGGAGAGAAAGAGTGTGAGACGGGTGGGCGAGAGAGTGTAAGTGGGGTGGGAGAGAGCGTGTGTGAGGGGTGGGAGAGAGCGTGTGTGAGAGTTGGGAGAGAGAGTGTGTGAGGGGTGGGAGAGAGAGTGTGAGGAATGGGAGAGAGAGTGTCAGGAGTGGGAGAGAGAGAGTGTGTGTGTGAGAGGTGGGAGGGCGATTGTGTGAGGGTTGGGTGAGAGAGTGTGTGAGAGGGGTGGGAGAGAGAGTGTGTGAGAGAGGTCGGAGAGAGAGTGTGTGAGAGGGGTGGGGGAGAGAGTGTGTGAGGAGTGGGAAAGAGAGTGTGATGGGTGGGAGAGGCAGAGAGTGTGATAGTGGTGGGAGAGAAGTGTGAGAGGGGTGGGAAAGAGAGAGTGTGTGAGAGGGGTGGGAGAGAGAGAGTGTGTGAGGGTGGGGGAGAGAGAGAGTGTGAGGAGTGGAAAAGAGAGTGTGAGAGGGGTGGAGAGAGAGGGTGTGAGGGGTGGGATAGAGAGTGAGAGAGGCGTGGCAGAGAGTGTGTGAGCGTGGTGGGAGAGAGACTGTGAGCGGGGTGGGAGAGAGAGTGTGAAAGGGGTGGGAGAGAGAGAGAATGTGTGAGAGGGGTGGGAGAGAGAGAGTGTGTGAGGGTGGGAGAGAGAGAGTGTGTGAGGAGTGGGAAAGAGAGTGTGAGAGGGTTGGGAGAGAGTGGGAGAGTGGTGGGGGAGAGAGTGTGTGAGGAGTGGAAAAGAGAGTGTGAGAGCGGTGGGAGTGAAAGTGTGAGGGGTGGGAGAGAGTGTGAGAGTGGTGGGGGAGAGAGTGTGTGAGGAGTGGGAAAGAGAGTGTGAGGGGTGGGAGAGAGAGGGTGTGAGGGGTGGGATAGAGAGTGTGAGTCGGGTGGGAGAGAGATTGCGGGAGGGGTGGGAGAGAGCGTGTGTGAGGGATGGGAAAGAGAGTGTGTGAGCAGTGGGAGAGAGAGCGCGTGTGAGGGGTTGGAGAGAGAGTGTGAGAGGGGTGTGAGAGAGAGTGTGTGAGGGGTGGAAGAGAGAGTGTTTGAGAGGGGTGGAAGGGAGAGTGTGTGAGGGTTGGGTGAGAGAGAGTGTGTGAGAGGGGTGGAAGAGAGAGTGTGCGAGGGGTGGGAGAGAGAGAGTGTGTGAGGGGTGGGAGAGAGAGTGTGAGAGGTGTGGGGGAGAGTGTGTGAAGGGGTGGGAGAGAGAGTATGTGAGCGGGGTGGGAGAGAGAGAGTGTGAGAGGGGTGGGAGAGAGAGTGTGTGAGGGGTGGGAGAAAGATTGTGTGAGGGGTGGGAGAGAGAGTGTGTGAGGGGTGGGAGAGAGAGTGTGAGAGGGGTGGAAGAGAGAGTGTGAGAGGTGTGGGTGAGAGAGAGTGAGAGATGTGGGAGAGAGAGACTGTGAGGGGTGGGAGAGAGAGTGTGTGAGGGGTTGGAGAGAGAGAGTGTGTGAGGGGTGGGAGAGAGAGCATGAGAGGGCTGCGAGAGAAAGTGTGTGAGGGGTGGGAAAGAGAGTGTGTGAGGGGTGGGTGAGAGTGTGTGAGTGGGGTGGGAGAGAGTGTGTGAGAGGGGTTGGGAGAGACAGTGCGGGAGGGGTGGGAGAGTGCGTGTGTGAGGGGTGGGAGAGAGAGTGTGAGAGGTGTGGGAGAGAGAGTGTGAGAGGTGTGGGAGAGAGAGAGTGTGAGGGGTGGGAGAGAGAGTGTGTGAGGGGTGGGAGAGAGAGAGTATGTGAGGGGTGGGAGAGAGACTGTGAGAGGTGTGGGAGAGAGAGAGTTTGAGGGGTGGGAGAGAGAGTGTGAGAGGGGTGGGAGAGCGAGAGTGTGTGAGGGGTGGGAGAAAGAGCGGGAGAGGGGTGCAAGAGAAAGTGTGTGAGACAGGTGGGAGAGAGAGTGTGACAGGGGTGGGAGAGAGAGTGTGAGAGGTGTGGGAGAGAGAGTGTGAGAGGTGTGGGAGAGAGTGAGTGTGAGTGCTGGGATAAAGAGTGTGTGAGGGGTGGGAGAGAGAGAGTGTGTGAGGGGTGGGAGCTGGACTGTGAGAGGTGTGGGAGAGAGAGAGTTTGAGGGGTTGGAGAGAGAGTGTGAGAAGGGTGGGAGAGGGAGAGTGTTTGAGGGGTGGGAGAAAGAGCGGGAGAGGGGTGCGAGAGTACGTGTGTGAGACGGGTGGGAGAGAGAGAGTGTGAGGGGTGGGAGAGAGCGTGTTTGAGGGGTGGGAATGAGAGTGTGTGAGGAGTGGGAGAGAGAATGTGTGAGGGGTGGGAGAGAGAGTGTGTGAGGAGTGGGAGAGAGTGTGTGAGAGGGGTGGGAGAGAAAGTGTGTGCGGGTGGGAGAGAGAATGTGAGAGGGGTGGGAGAGAGAGTGTGAGAGGGGTGGGAGAGAGAGTGTGAGAGGGGTGGCAGAGACTGTGTGAGAAAGGTGGGAGAGAGAGTGCGGGCGGGGTTGGAGAGAGCGTGTGGTAGGGGTGGGAGAGAGAGTGTGTGACGGGTGGGAGAGAGAGAGAGAGAGTGTGAGGGGTGGGAGAGAGAGAGTGTGTGAGGGGCGGGAGAGAGAGCGTGAGACGGGTGCGAGAGAAAGTGTGTGAGACGGGTGGGCGAGAGAGTGCGAGTGGGGTGGGAGAGAGCGTGTGTGAGGGTTGGGAGAGAGCGTGCGTGAGGGGTGGGAGAGATAGTGTGTGAGGGGTGGCAGAGAGAGTGTGAGGAGTGGGAGAGAGAGTGTGTCAGGAGTGGGAGAGAGAGAGTGTGTGTATGAGAGGTGGGAGGGAGAGTGTGTGGGGGTTGGGTGAGAGAGTGTGTGAGAGGGGTGGGAGAGAGAGTGTGTGAGAGGGGTGGGAGAGAGAGAGTGTGAGGGGTGGGAGAGAGAGTGTGTGAGGGGTGGGAGAGAGAGAGTATGTGAGGGGTGGGAGAGAGACTGTGAGAGGTGTGGGAGAGAGAGAGTTTGAGGGTTGGGAGAGAGCGTGCGTGAGGGGTGGGAGAGATAGTGTGTGAGGGGTGGCAGAGAGAGTGTGAGGAGTGGGAGAGAGAGTGTGTCAGGAGTGGGAGAGAGAGAGTGTGTGTATGAGAGGTGGGAGGGAGAGTGTGTGGGGGTTGGGTGAGAGAGTGTGTGAGAGGGGTGGGAGAGAGAGTGTGTGAGAGGGGTGGGAGAGAGAGAGTGTGAGGGGTGGGAGAGAGAGTGTGTGAGGGGTGGGAGAGAGAGAGTATGTGAGGGGTGGGAGAGAGACTGTGAGAGGTGTGGGAGAGAGAGAGTTTGAGGGGTGGGAGAGAGAGTGTGAGAGGGGTGGGAGAGCGAGAGTGTGTGAGGGGTGGGAGAAAGAGCGGGAGAGGGGTGCAAGAGAAAGTGTGTGAGACAGGTGGGAGAGAGAGTGTGACAGGGGTGGGAGAGAGAGTGTGAGAGGTGTGGGAGAGAGAGTGTGAGAGGTGTGGGAGAGAGTGAGTGTGAGTGCTGGGATAAAGAGTGTGTGAGGGGTGGGAGAGAGAGAGTGTGTGAGGGGTGGGAGCTGGACTGTGAGAGGTGTGGGAGAGAGAGAGTTTGAGGGGTTGGAGAGAGAGTGTGAGAAGGGTGGGAGAGGGAGAGTGTTTGAGGGGTGGGAGAAAGAGCGGGAGAGGGGTGCGAGAGTACGTGTGTGAGACGGGTGGGAGAGAGAGAGTGTGAGGGGTGGGAGAGAGCGTGTTTGAGGGGTGGGAATGAGAGTGTGTGAGGAGTGGGAGAGAGAATGTGTGAGGGGTGGGAGAGAGAGTGTGTGAGGAGTGGGAGAGAGTGTGTGAGAGGGGTGGGAGAGAAAGTGTGTGCGGGTGGGAGAGAGAATGTGAGAGGGGTGGGAGAGAGAGTGTGAGAGGGGTGGGAGAGAGAGTGTGAGAGGGGTGGCAGAGACTGTGTGAGAAAGGTGGGAGAGAGAGTGCGGGCGGGGTTGGAGAGAGCGTGTGGTAGGGGTGGGAGAGAGAGTGTGTGACGGGTGGGAGAGAGAGAGAGAGAGTGTGAGGGGTGGGAGAGAGAGAGTGTGTGAGGGGCGGGAGAGAGAGCGTGAGACGGGTGCGAGAGAAAGTGTGTGAGACGGGTGGGCGAGAGAGTGCGAGTGGGGTGGGAGAGAGCGTGTGTGAGGGTTGGGAGAGAGCGTGCGTGAGGGGTGGGAGAGATAGTGTGTGAGGGGTGGCAGAGAGAGTGTGAGGAGTGGGAGAGAGAGTGTGTCAGGAGTGGGAGAGAGAGAGTGTGTGTATGAGAGGTGGGAGGGAGAGTGTGTGGGGGTTGGGTGAGAGAGTGTGTGAGAGGGGTGGGAGAGAGAGTGTGTGAGAGGGGTGGGAGAGAGAGTGTGTGAGAGGGGTGGGTGAGAGAGTGTGTGAGGGTTGGGTGAGAGATAGTGTGTGAGGAGTGGGAAAGAGAGTGTGAGAGGGGTGGAGAGAGAGGGTGTGAGGAGTGGGATAGAAAGTGAGAGAGGAGTGGGAGAGAGAGAGTGTGTGAGGGGTGGGAGAAAGAGCGGGAGAGGGGTGCGAGAGTAAGTGTGTGAGACGGGTGGGAGAGAGAGAGCGTGAGGTGTGGGAGAGAGAGTGTGTGAGGGTTGGGTGAGAGATAGTGTGTGAGGAGTGGGAGAGAGTGTGTGAGGGGTGGGAGAGAGAGTGTGTGGGGAGTGGGAGAGAGAGTGTGAGAGGGGTGGGAGAGAGAGTGTGTGAGGGGTGGGAGAAAGAATGTGAGAGGGGTGGGAGAAGGAGTGTGAGAGGGGTGGGAGAGAGAGTGTGAGAGGGGTGGCAGAGACTGTGTGAGAAAGGTGGGAGAGAGAGTGCGGGCGGGGTTGGAGAGAGCGTGTGGTAGGGGTGGGAGAGAGAGAGAGAGAGAGTGTGAGGGGTGGGAGAGAGAGAGTGTGTGAGGGGCGGGAGAGAGCGTGAGACGGGTGCGAGAGAAAGTGTGTGAGACGGGTGGGCGAGAGAGTGCGAGTGGGTTGGGAGAGAGAGTGTGTGAGGGTTGGGTGAGAGATAGTGTGTGAGGAGTGGGAGAGAGTGTGTGAGGGGTGGGAGAAAGAATGTGAGAGGGGTGGGAGAAGGAGTGTGAGAGGGGTGGGAGAGAGAGTGTGAGAGGGGTGGCAGAGACTGTGTGAGAAAGGTGGGAGAGAGAGTGCGGGCGGGGTTGGAGAGAGCGTGTGGTAGGGGTGGGAGAGAGAGAGAGAGAGAGTGTGAGGGGTGGGAGAGAGAGAGTGTGTGAGGGGCGGGAGAGAGCGTGAGACGGGTGCGAGAGAAAGTGTGTGAGACGGGTGGGCGAGAGAGTGCGAGTGGGTTGGGAGAGAGCGTGTGTGAGGGGTGGGAGAGAGCGTGTGTGAGGGGGGGAGAGATAGTGTGTGAGGTGTGGGAGAGATAGTGTGAGGAGTGGGAGAGAGAGTGTGTCAGGAGTGGGAGAGAGAGAGTGTGTGTGTGAGAGTTGGGAGGGAGAGTGTGTGGGGGTTGGGATGAGAGAGTGTGTGAGAGGGGTGGGAGGGAGAGTGTGTGAGAGGGGTGGGAGAGAGAGTGTGTGAGAGGGGTGGGAGAGAGAGTGTGTGAGGGTTGGGTGAGAGATAGTGTGTGAGGAGTGGGAAAGAGAGTGTGAGAGGGGTGAAGAGAGAGGGTGTGAGGGCTCGGATAGGAAGTGAGAGAGGAGTGGGAGAGAGAGAGTGTGTGAGGGGTGCGAGAGTACGTGTGTGAGACGGGTGGGAGAGAGAGAGTGTGAGGGGTGGGAGAGAGCGTGTGTGAGCGATGGGAAAGAGAGTGTGTGAGGAGTTGGAGAGAGTGTGTGAGGTGTGGGAGAGAGAGTGTGTGAGGAGTGGGAGAGAGAGTGTGAGAGGGGTGGGAGAGAGAGTGTGAGAGGGGTGGGAGAGAGAGTGTGTGAGGGTTGGGAGAGAGAATGTGAGAGGGGTGGGAGAGAGAGTGTGTGAGGGGTGGGAGAGAGAGTGTGAGGAGTGGGAGAGAGAGTGTGTCAGGAGTGGGAGAGAGAGTGTGTGTGTGAGAGGTGGGAGGGAGAGTGTGTGAGGGTTGGGTGAGAGAGTGTGTGAGAGGGGTGGGAGAGAGAGTGTGTGAGAGGGGTGGGAGAGAGAGTGTGTGAGGGTTGGGTGAGAGAGAGTGTGTGAGGGGTGGGAGAGACAGTGTGCGAGGGGTGGGAGATGCAGAGTGTGTGAGAGTGGTGGGAGAGAAGTGTGAGAGGGGTGGGAGAGAGTTAGTGTGTGAGAGGGGTGGGAGAGAGAGTGTGAGAGGGCTGGCAGAGACTGTGTGAGAAAGGTGGGAGAGAGAGTGCGGGCGGGGTTGGAGAGAGCGTGTGGTAGGGGTGGGAGAGAGAGTGTGTGACGGGTGGGAGAGAGAGAGAGAGAGTGTGAGGGGTGGGAGAGAGAGAGTGTGTGAGGGGCGGGAGAGAGAGCGTGAGACGGGTGCGAGAGAAAGTGTGTGAGACGGGTGGGCGAGAGAGTGCGAGTGGGGTGGGAGAGAGCGTGTGTGAGGGTTGGGAGAGAGCGTGCGTGAGGGGTGGGAGAGATAGTGTGTGAGGGGTGGCAGAGAGAGTGTGAGGAGTGGGAGAGAGAGTGTGTCAGGAGTGGGAGAGAGAGAGTGTGTGTATGAGAGGTGGGAGGGAGAGTGTGTGGGGGTTGGGTGAGAGAGTGTGTGAGAGGGGTGGGAGAGAGAGTGTGTGAGAGGGGTGGGAGAGAGAGTGTGTGAGAGGGGTGGGTGAGAGAGTGTGTGAGGGTTGGGTGAGAGATAGTGTGTGAGGAGTGGGAAAGAGAGTGTGAGAGGGGTGGAGAGAGAGGGTGTGAGGAGTGGGATAGAAAGTGAGAGAGGAGTGGGAGAGAGAGAGTGTGTGAGGGGTGGGAGAAAGAGCGGGAGAGGGGTGCGAGAGTAAGTGTGTGAGACGGGTGGGAGAGAGAGAGCGTGAGGTGTGGGAGAGAGAGTGTGTGAGGGTTGGGTGAGAGATAGTGTGTGAGGAGTGGGAGAGAGTGTGTGAGGGGTGGGAGAGAGAGTGTGTGGGGAGTGGGAGAGAGAGTGTGAGAGGGGTGGGAGAGAGAGTGTGTGAGGGGTGGGAGAAAGAATGTGAGAGGGGTGGGAGAAGGAGTGTGAGAGGGGTGGGAGAGAGAGTGTGAGAGGGGTGGCAGAGACTGTGTGAGAAAGGTGGGAGAGAGAGTGCGGGCGGGGTTGGAGAGAGCGTGTGGTAGGGGTGGGAGAGAGAGAGAGAGAGAGTGTGAGGGGTGGGAGAGAGAGAGTGTGTGAGGGGCGGGAGAGAGCGTGAGACGGGTGCGAGAGAAAGTGTGTGAGACGGGTGGGCGAGAGAGTGCGAGTGGGTTGGGAGAGAGAGTGTGTGAGGGTTGGGTGAGAGATAGTGTGTGAGGAGTGGGAGAGAGTGTGTGAGGGGTGGGAGAAAGAATGTGAGAGGGGTGGGAGAAGGAGTGTGAGAGGGGTGGGAGAGAGAGTGTGAGAGGGGTGGCAGAGACTGTGTGAGAAAGGTGGGAGAGAGAGTGCGGGCGGGGTTGGAGAGAGCGTGTGGTAGGGGTGGGAGAGAGAGAGAGAGAGAGTGTGAGGGGTGGGAGAGAGAGAGTGTGTGAGGGGCGGGAGAGAGCGTGAGACGGGTGCGAGAGAAAGTGTGTGAGACGGGTGGGCGAGAGAGTGCGAGTGGGTTGGGAGAGAGCGTGTGTGAGGGGTGGGAGAGAGCGTGTGTGAGGGGGGGAGAGATAGTGTGTGAGGTGTGGGAGAGATAGTGTGAGGAGTGGGAGAGAGAGTGTGTCAGGAGTGGGAGAGAGAGAGTGTGTGTGTGAGAGTTGGGAGGGAGAGTGTGTGGGGGTTGGGATGAGAGAGTGTGTGAGAGGGGTGGGAGGGAGAGTGTGTGAGAGGGGTGGGAGAGAGAGTGTGTGAGAGGGGTGGGAGAGAGAGTGTGTGAGGGTTGGGTGAGAGATAGTGTGTGAGGAGTGGGAAAGAGAGTGTGAGAGGGGTGAAGAGAGAGGGTGTGAGGGCTCGGATAGGAAGTGAGAGAGGAGTGGGAGAGAGAGAGTGTGTGAGGGGTGCGAGAGTACGTGTGTGAGACGGGTGGGAGAGAGAGAGTGTGAGGGGTGGGAGAGAGCGTGTGTGAGCGATGGGAAAGAGAGTGTGTGAGGAGTTGGAGAGAGTGTGTGAGGTGTGGGAGAGAGAGTGTGTGAGGAGTGGGAGAGAGAGTGTGAGAGGGGTGGGAGAGAGAGTGTGAGAGGGGTGGGAGAGAGAGTGTGTGAGGGTTGGGAGAGAGAATGTGAGAGGGGTGGGAGAGAGAGTGTGTGAGGGGTGGGAGAGAGAGTGTGAGGAGTGGGAGAGAGAGTGTGTCAGGAGTGGGAGAGAGAGTGTGTGTGTGAGAGGTGGGAGGGAGAGTGTGTGAGGGTTGGGTGAGAGAGTGTGTGAGAGGGGTGGGAGAGAGAGTGTGTGAGAGGGGTGGGAGAGAGAGTGTGTGAGGGTTGGGTGAGAGAGAGTGTGTGAGGGGTGGGAGAGACAGTGTGCGAGGGGTGGGAGATGCAGAGTGTGTGAGAGTGGTGGGAGAGAAGTGTGAGAGGGGTGGGAGAGAGTTAGTGTGTGAGAGGGGTGGGAGAGAGAGTGTGAGAGGGCTGGCAGAGACTGTGTGAGAAAGGTGGGAGAGAGAGTGCGGGCGGGGTTGGAGAGAGCGTGTGGTAGGGGTGGGAGAGAGAGTGTGTGACGGGTGGGAGAGAGAGAGAGAGAGTGTGAGGGGTGGGAGAGAGAGAGTGTGTGAGGGGCGGGAGAGAGAGCGTGAGACGGGTGCGAGAGAAAGTGTGTGAGACGGGTGGGCGAGAGAGTGCGAGTGGGGTGGGAGAGAGCGTGTGTGAGGGTTGGGAGAGAGCGTGCGTGAGGGGTGGGAGAGATAGTGTGTGAGGGGTGGCAGAGAGAGTGTGAGGAGTGGGAGAGAGAGTGTGTCAGGAGTGGGAGAGAGAGTGTGTGTATGAGAGGTGGGAGGGAGAGTGTGTGGGGGTTGGGTGAGAGAGTGTGTGAGAGGGGTGGGAGAGAGAGTGTGTGAGAGGGGTGGGAGAGAGAGTGTGTGAGAGGGGTGGGTGAGAGAGTGTGTGAGGGTTGGGTGAGAGATAGTGTGTGAGGAGTGGGAAAGAGAGTGTGAGAGGGGTGGAGAGAGAGGGTGTGAGGAGTGGGATAGAAAGTGAGAGAGGAGTGGGAGAGAGAGAGTGTGTGAGGGGTGGGAGAAAGAGCGGGAGAGGGGTGCGAGAGTAAGTGTGTGAGACGGGTGGGAGAGAGAGAGCGTGAGGGGTGGGAGAGAGAGTGTGTGAGGGTTGGGTGAGAGATAGTGTGTGAGGAGTGGGAGAGAGTGTGTGAGGGGTGGGAGAGAGAGTGTGTGGGGAGTGGGAGAGAGAGTGTGAGAGGGGTGGGAGAGAGAGTGTGTGAGGGGTGGGAGAAAGAATGTGAGAGGGGTGGGAGAAGGAGTGTGAGAGGGGTGGGAGAGAGAGTGTGAGAGGGGTGGCAGAGACTGTGTGAGAAAGGTGGGAGAGAGAGTGCGGGCGGGGTTGGAGAGAGCGTGTGGTAGGGGTGGGAGAGAGAGAGAGAGAGAGTGTGAGGGGTGGGAGAGAGAGAGTGTGTGAGGGGCGGGAGAGAGCGTGAGACGGGTGCGAGAGAAAGTGTGTGAGACGGGTGGGCGAGAGAGTGCGAGTGGGTTGGGAGAGAGAGTGTGTGAGGGTTGGGTGAGAGATAGTGTGTGAGGAGTGGGAGAGAGTGTGTGAGGGGTGGGAGAAAGAATGTGAGAGGGGTGGGAGAAGGAGTGTGAGAGGGGTGGGAGAGAGAGTGTGAGAGGGGTGGCAGAGACTGTGTGAGAAAGGTGGGAGAGAGAGTGCGGGCGGGGTTGGAGAGAGCGTGTGGTAGGGGTGGGAGAGAGAGAGAGAGAGAGTGTGAGGGGTGGGAGAGAGAGAGTGTGTGAGGGGCGGGAGAGAGCGTGAGACGGGTGCGAGAGAAAGTGTGTGAGACGGGTGGGCGAGAGAGTGCGAGTGGGTTGGGAGAGAGCGTGTGTGAGGGGTGGGAGAGAGCGTGTGAGGGGGGGAGAGATAGTGTGTGAGGTGTGGGAGAGATAGTGTGAGGAGTGGGAGAGAGAGTGTGTCAGGAGTGGGAGAGAGAGAGTGTGTGTGTGAGAGTCGGGAGGGAGAGTGTGTGGGGGTTGGGATGAGAGAGTGTGTGAGAGGGGTGGGAGGGAGAGTGTGTGAGAGGGGTGGGAGAGAGAGTGTGTGAGAGGGGTGGGAGAGAGAGTGTGTGAGGGTTGGGTGAGAGATAGTGTGTGAGGAGTGGGAAAGAGAGTGTGAGAGGGGTGAAGAGAGAGGGTGTGAGGGCTCGGATAGGAAGTGAGAGAGGAGTGGGAGAGAGAGAGTGTGTGAGGGGTGCGAGAGTACGTGTGTGAGACGGGTGGGAGAGAGAGAGTGTGAGGGGTGGGAGAGAGCGTGTGTGAGCGATGGGAAAGAGAGTGTGTGAGGAGTTGGAGAGAGTGTGTGAGGTGTGGGAGAGAGAGTGTGTGAGGAGTGGGAGAGAGAGTGTGAGAGGGGTGGGAGAGAGAGTGTGAGAGGGGTGGGAGAGAGAGTGTGTGAGGGTTGGGAGAGAGAATGTGAGAGGGGTGGGAGAGAGAGTGTGTGAGGGGTGGGAGAGAGAGTGTGAGGAGTGGGAGAGAGAGTGTGTCAGGAGTGGGAGAGAGAGTGTGTGTGTGAGAGGTGGGAGGGAGAGTGTGTGAGGGTTGGGTGAGAGAGTGTGTGAGAGGGGTGGGAGAGAGAGTGTGTGAGAGGGGTGGGAGAGAGAGTGTGTGAGGGTTGGGTGAGAGAGAGTGTGTGAGGGGTGGGAGAGACAGTGTGCGAGGGGTGGGAGATGCAGAGTGTGTGAGAGTGGTGGGAGAGAAGTGTGAGAGGGGTGGGAGAGAGTTAGTGTGTGAGAGGGGTGGGAGAGAGAGTGTGAGAGGGCTGGCAGAGACTGTGTGAGAAAGGTGGGAGAGAGAGTGCGGGCGGGGTTGGAGAGAGCGTGTGGTAGGGGTGGGAGAGAGAGTGTGTGACGGGTGGGAGAGAGAGAGAGAGAGTGTGAGGGGTGGGAGAGAGAGAGTGTGTGAGGGGCGGGAGAGAGAGCGTGAGACGGGTGCGAGAGAAAGTGTGTGAGACGGGTGGGCGAGAGAGTGCGAGTGGGGTGGGAGAGAGCGTGTGTGAGGGTTGGGAGAGAGCGTGCGTGAGGGGTGGGAGAGATAGTGTGTGAGGGGTGGCAGAGAGAGTGTGAGGAGTGGGAGAGAGAGTGTGTCAGGAGTGGGAGAGAGAGAGTGTGTGTATGAGAGGTGGGAGGGAGAGTGTGTGGGGGTTGGGTGAGAGAGTGTGTGAGAGGGGTGGGAGAGAGAGTGTGTGAGAGGGGTGGGAGAGAGAGTGTGTGAGAGGGGTGGGTGAGAGAGTGTGTGAGGGTTGGGTGAGAGATAGTGTGTGAGGAGTGGGAAAGAGAGTGTGAGAGGGGTGGAGAGAGAGGGTGTGAGGAGTGGGATAGAAAGTGAGAGAGGAGTGGGAGAGAGAGAGTGTGTGAGGGGTGGGAGAAAGAGCGGGAGAGGGGTGCGAGAGTAAGTGTGTGAGACGGGTGGGAGAGAGAGAGCGTGAGGGGTGGGAGAGAGAGTGTGTGAGGGTTGGGTGAGAGATAGTGTGTGAGGAGTGGGAGAGAGTGTGTGAGGGGTGGGAGAAAGAATGTGAGAGGGGTGGGAGAAGGAGTGTGAGAGGGGTGGGAGAGAGAGTGTGAGAGGGGTGGCAGAGACTGTGTGAGAAAGGTGGGAGAGAGAGTGCGGGCGGGGTTGGAGAGAGCGTGTGGTAGGGGTGGGAGAGAGAGAGAGAGAGAGTGTGAGGGGTGGGAGAGAGAGAGTGTGTGAGGGGCGGGAGAGAGCGTGAGACGGGTGCGAGAGAAAGTGTGTGAGACGGGTGGGCGAGAGAGTGCGAGTGGGTTGGGAGAGAGCGTGTGTGAGGGGTGGGAGAGAGCGTGTGTGAGGGGGGGAGAGATAGTGTGTGAGGTGTGGGAGAGATAGTGTGAGGAGTGGGAGAGAGAGTGTGTCAGGAGTGGGAGAGAGAGAGTGTGTGTGTGAGAGTTGGGAGGGAGAGTGTGTGGGGGTTGGGATGAGAGAGTGTGTGAGAGGGGTGGGAGGGAGAGTGTGTGAGAGGGGTGGGAGAGAGAGTGTGTGAGAGGGGTGGGAGAGAGAGTGTGTGAGGGTTGGGTGAGAGATAGTGTGTGAGGAGTGGGAAAGAGAGTGTGAGAGGGGTGAAGAGAGAGGGTGTGAGGGCTCGGATAGGAAGTGAGAGAGGAGTGGGAGAGAGAGAGTGTGTGAGGGGTGCGAGAGTACGTGTGTGAGACGGGTGGGAGAGAGAGAGTGTGAGGGGTGGGAGAGAGCGTGTGTGAGCGATGGGAAAGAGAGTGTGTGAGGAGTGGGAGAGAGTGTGTGAGGTGTGGGAGAGAGAGTGTGTGAGGAGTGGGAGAGAGAGTGTGAGAGGGGTGGGAGAGAGAGTGTGAGAGGGGTGGGAGAGAGAGTGTGTGAGGGTTGGGAGAGAGAATGTGAGAGGGGTGGGAGAGAGAGTGTGTGAGGGGTGGGAGAGAGAGTGTGAGGAGTGGGAGAGAGAGTGTGTCAGGAGTGGGAGAGAGAGTGTGTGTGTGAGAGGTGGGAGGGAGAGTGTGTGAGGGTTGGGTGAGAGAGTGTGTGAGAGGGGTGGGAGAGAGAGTGTGTGAGAGGGGTGGGAGAGAGAGTGTGTGAGGGTTGGGTGAGAGAGAGTGTGTGAGGGGTGGGAGAGACAGTGTGCGAGGGGTGGGAGATGCAGAGTGTGTGAGAGTGGTGGGAGAGAAGTGTGAGAGGGGTGGGAGAGAGTTAGTGTGTGAGAGGGGTGGGAGAGAGAGTGTGAGAGGGGTGGCAGAGACTGTGTGAGAAAGGTGGGAGAGAGAGTGCGGGCGGGGTTGGAGAGAGCGTGTGGTAGGGGTGGGAGAGAGAGTGTGTGAGGGTTGGGTGAGAGAGAGTGTGTGAGGGGTGGGAGAGACAGTGTGCGAGGGGTGGGAGATGCAGAGTGTGTGAGAGTGGTGGGAGAGAAGTGTGAGAGGGGTGGGAGAGAGTTAGTGTGTGAGAGGGGTGGGAGAGAGAGAGTGCGTGAGGGTGGGGGAGAGAGAGTGTGTGAGGAGTGGGAAAGAGAGAGAGAGAGGTGGAGAGAGAGGGTGTGAGGGGTGGGATAGAGAGTGAGAGAGGGGTGGCAGAGAGTGTGTGAGCGGGGTGGGAGAGAGTGTGAGCGGGGTGGGAGAGAGTGTGTGAGCGGGGTGGGAGAGATGTGTGAGAGGGGTGGGAGAGAGAGAGAATGTGTGAGAGGGGTGGGAGAGAGAGAGTGTGTGAGGGTAGGAGAGAGAGGGTGTGTGAGGAGTGGGATAGAGAGTGTGAGAGGGTTGGGAGAGAGTGTGAGAGGGGTGGGAGAGAGTGTGTGAGCCGGGTGGGAGAGAGTGTGAGAGGGGTGGAGAGAGAGGGTGTGAGGGGTGGGATAGAGAGTGTGAGTCGGGTGGGAGAGAGATTGCGGGAGGGGTGGGAGAGAGCGTGTGTGAGGGATGGGAGAGAGAGTGTGTGAGGAGTGGGAGAGAGTGTGTGTGAGAGGTGGGAGAGAGAGAGTGTGTGAGGAGTGGGAGAGAGAGCGTGTTTGAGGGGTTGGAGAGAGAGTGTGAGAGAGAGTGTGTGAGGGGTGGGAGAGAGAGTGTTTGAGATGGGTGGAAGGGAGAGTGTGTGAGGGTTGGGTGAGAGAGAGTGTGTGAGAGGGGTGGAAGAGAGAGTGTGCGAGGGGTGGGAGAGAGAGAGTGTGTGAGAGGGGTGGGAGAGAGAGTGTGAGAGGGGTGGGGTAGAGTGTGTGAGGGGGTGTGAGGGAGAGAGTATGTGAGCGGGGTGGGAGAGAGAGAGTGTGAGAGGGGTGGGAGAGAAAGTGTGTGAGGGGTGGGAGAGAGAGTGTGTGAGAGGTGGGAGAGAGAGTGTGTGAGGGGTGGGAGAGAGAGTGTGAGAGGGGTGGGAGAGAGAGTGTGAGAGATGTGGGTGAGAGAGAGTGAGAGGTGTGGGAGAGAGAGACTGTGAGGGGTGGGAGAGAGAGTGTGTGAGGGGTGGGAGAGAGAGAGTGTGTGAGGGGTGGGAGAGAGAGCGTGAGAGGGCTGCGAGAGAAAGTGTGTGAGGGGTGGGAAAGAGAGTGTGTGAGGGGTGGGTGAGAGTGTGTGAGAGGGTTGGGAGAGAAAGTGCGGGAGGGGTGGGAGAGTGCGTGTGGGAGGGGTGGGAGAGAGAGTGTGTGAGGAATGGGAGAGAGAGTGTGTGAGGAGTGGGAGAGAGAGTGTGTGTGTGAGAGGTGGGAGAGAGAGTGTGTGTGAGGGGTGGGAGAGAGAGTGTGAGAGGGCTGGGAGAGAGTGTGTGTGAGGAGTGGGGAAGAGAGAGTGTGTGTGAGGAGTGGGGAAGAGAGAGTGTGTGAGGGGGATAGGAGAGAGAGAGTGTGTGAGGGGTGGGAGAGAGAGTGTGTAGCGCACAATGACCTACAAGAGACGAGAAGTGATGAAGTCGATCCAGGCTTTGTTAAGCGATGCTTGTCCCCAGCAGCTCAGCAACAGAATGAAGCTGCGGGGAGAAGCTCGGGTTCTTATACTCTGCCTTCAGGGCGGAGCCAGGAGTTGGCAGCCAACCAGGTCCCGGGATCTGTCAGCCAATAGCATCTCGGCTTCACAGTCCCACATGACCCCTAATACATACCACCACATTCACCCCTTGTTAAAAAGGAACCCGACGGGGTGGTGGTTCGCATGGTGGTAGGGGTTTACAAGGCTGGCCCTGGAAGGAAAATTTCGGACAGTGTTACTACAGTTTTAGCCCTACACTGGGCTATGTACAAGTTTGTGAGAACTATTTACAATATTAGCAAAAAAAACTTTTTTTGTTACAACAACATTCTTGGTGTCACGCGGATTCCACGAGTCGAGCGGGCGGTCTGATCTTCCTCGTCGATCGCCTCAGCCCCGGTGGTGCAGGTGCTTGCTCAGGCGTTGTCGTCTCCGGGAGCGTTTTGGTGTTTGTTCCTGTTTTACTCCTGGGCGGGCACGGGAGGAGGACTGATCCCCCCGGGAAGGGGGCGGTCGCGGGGTGCGCCGGTGGCAGGGAGGGGATGATCGGTGTCGGGGGTGTGTGCGTGTTGCCGGCGGGCGCCTGATCTCGCAGGGAGACCGTGTCCTGTCGGCCGTCGAGGTACGCCACGTACTGCGGGTTCGCGTGGAGAAGGTGAACCCTCTCGACCAACGGGTCCGATTTGTGCGCCCGCACATGTTTCCGGAGCAAGATGGGTCCTGGGGCCGCCAGCCAGGTCGGCAGCGACGTTCCGGAGGAGGACTTCCTGGGGAAGACAAGGAGGCGCTCGTGCGGCGTTTGGTTCGTGGTGGTACACAGCAGCGACCGGATGTGGTGGAGAGCGTCCGGGAGGACCTCCTGCCACCGGGAAACTGGGAGATCCCTGGACCGTAGGGCCAGTAGGACGGTCTTCCAGACCGTGCCGTTCTCCCTCTCTACTTGCCCGTTCCCCCGGGGGTTGTAGCTGGTCGTCCTGCTCGAGGCTATGCCCTTGCTGAGCAGGAACTGGCGCAGCTCGTCACTCATGAAGGAGGACCCCCTGTCGCTATGGATATACGCGGGGCAACCGAACAGTGTGAATATGGTGCCAAGGGCTTTAATGACTGTGGCCGCTGTCATGTCGGGGCAGGGGATGGCGAAGGGGAAACGAGAGTACTCGTCCACCACGTTCAGGAAGTATGCGTTGCGGTCGGTGGGGGGAGGGGCCCTTTGAAATCCAAACTGAGGCGTCCAAAGGGGCGGGAAGCCTTGATCAGGTGCGCTCTATCCGGCCTGAAAAAGTGTGGTTTGCACTCTGCGTAGATGTGGCAGTTCCTGGTGGCTGTACGGACCTCCTCCACAGAGTAGGGGAGGTTGCGGGACTTTACGAAATGGTAGAATCGAGTGACCCCCGGGTGGCAGAGGTCTTCGTGGAGGGCTTGGAGGCGGTTAATTTGTGCGTTGGCACATGTGCCGCGGGATAGGGCATCGGACGGCTCGTTCAGCTTTCCGGGACGATACAAGATCTCATAGTTGAAGGTGGAGAGCTCGATCCTCCACCTTAAGATCTTGTCATTCTTAATTTTGCCCCGCTGTGCATTATCGAACATGAAGGCTACCGACCGTTGGTCGGTGAGGAGAGTGAATCTCCTGCCGGCCAGGTCATGCCTCCAATGTCGCACAGCTTCCACTATGGCTTGGGCTTCCTTTTCCACTGAGGAGTGGCGGATTTCTGAGGCGTGGAGGGTCCGGGAGAAAAAGGCCACGGGTCTGCCCGCTTGGTTAAGGGTGGCCGCCAGAGCGACGTCGGATGCGTCGCTCTCGACCTGGAAGGGGAGGGACTCGTCGATGGCGCGCATTGTGGCCTTTGTGATATCCGCTTTGATGCGGCTGAAGGCCTGGCAAGCCTCTGTCGACAGGGGGAAGGTCGTGGACTGTATTAGCGGGCGGGCCACTGGGAAGACTTCTTGCCAGCGGGAGACTGGGAGATTCCTGGACCGAAGGGCCAGCAGGACGGTCTTCCAGACCGTTCCGTTCTCTCTCTCTACCCGCCCGGTTCCCCGGGGGTTGTAACTGATCGTTCTGCTGGAGGCGATGCCTTTACTGAGCAGGAATTGATGCAGTTTGTCGCTCATAAAGGAGGACCCCCTATCACTGTGAATGTATGCAGGGAAACCGAACAGTGTAAAAATACCCTGGAGGGCCTTGATGACAGTGGTCGTGGTCATGTCCGGGCAGGGGATGGCGAATGGGAACCGGGAGTACTCGTCAATCACGTTCAGGAAGTATGTGTTGCGGTCGGTGGAGGGGAGGGGGCCTTTGAAGTCCATGCTGAGGCGTTCAAAGGGACGGGAAGCCTTTATCTGATGCGTTCTCTCTGGCCGGTAGAAGTGCGGTTTGCACTCCGCGCAGATTCGGCAGTCCCTGGTGACTGTTGTGACCTCCTCGATGGAGTAGGGCAGGTTGCGGGTCTTAACGAAATGAAAGAAACGAGTGACCCCCGGGTGGCAGAGGTCCTCGTGGAGGGCTCGGAGGCAGTCCACTTGTGCGGTGGCACAAGTGCCGCGGGACAGGGCATCAGGAGGCTCATTCAGCTTCCCGGGACGGTACAAGATCTCGTAATTGTAGAAGGAGAGTTCTATCCTCCACCGCAAGATCTTGTCGTTCTTAATCTTGCCCCGCTGAGCATTATCGAACATGAAGGCCACCGACCGTTGGTTTGTGAGGAGAGTGAATCTCCTGCCGGCCAGGTAATGCCTCCAGTGTCGCACAGCTTCTTCTATGGCCTGGGCCTCCTTTACGACCGAGGAGTGGCGAATTTCGGAAGCATGGAGAGTGCGGGAGAAGAAAGCCACGGGCCTGCCCGCTTGGTTGAGGGTGACCGCCAGAGCTACGTCGGATGCGTCGCTCGCGACCTGGAAGGGGAGGGACTCGTCGATGGCGCGCATCGTAGCTTTTGCGATGTCCGCTTTGATGCGGCAGAAGGCCTGGCGGGCCTCCGTCGACAGGGGGAAGGTTGTGGACTGGATCAGGGGTCGAGCCTTGTCTGCGTAATTAGGGACCCATTGTGCATAATAGCTAAAGAAGCCGAGGCAGAGCTTTAGGGCCTTGGGGCAGTGAGGGAGGGGGAACTCCATGAGGGGGCGCATGCGTTCAGGGTCGGGGCCTATGACTCCATTTCGCACTACGTAGCCTAGGATGTCTAGACGTTCGGTGCTAAACACACATTTCTCCTTGTTGTAGGTGAGATTAAGGAGATTCGCGGTCTGGAGAAATTTTCGGAGGTTGGTGTCGTGGTCCTGCTGGTCATGGCCGCAGATGGTGACGTTATCAAGATACGGGAACGTTGCGCGTAAGCCGCCCCAGTCAACCATTCGGTCCATCTCACGCTGGAAGACCGAAACCCCGTTCGTGACACCAAAGGGAACACTTAAAAAGTGACAGAGCAGCCCATCTGCTTTGAAGGCAGTGTACTGGCTGTCCACATGACGGAGGGGTAGCTGGTGGTAGGCAGACTTGAGATCCACCGTGGAGAAAACCTTGTATTGCGCAATCCTGTTTACCAGGTCGGCTATACGGGGGAGAGGGTATGCGTCCAGCTGCGTAAACCGGTTGATGGTCTGGCTATAGTCTTTACCACCACTACTTGAGCCCTCCAGGGGCTGTTGCTTGCTTCGATGACCCCTTCCTTCAGCAGCCTTTGGACCTCGGACCTGATGAAGGTCCGGTCCTGGGCGCTGTACCGTCTGCTCCTGGTGGCGACGGGTTTGCAATCCGGGGTGAGGTTCGCAAACAGGGAAGGCAAGCCTGTGCCGCGCAGCATTCCGCCAACGCTGGAAGCCAGAAGTGCTACTTTTGCGGCCAGGGTAATCGTCCCAGACAACACTGCCCTGCACGGAATGCGACTTGCAACGGGTGTGGGGGGAAGGGCCACTTTGCGAAAGCCTGCCAGGCCCAATCGCTCCATAAAACCTCTAGGCCCAGTAGCGCTGCGCCATCCGCCACGCGCGACCCATGGGGGCCGCCATCTTTGACGCCATCTCCTATGCCACACGCCACGCGCGACCAATGGGGGCCGCCATCTTGGGACCACTCCGCAGCCTCCCAGGAGCCCTGCTCACCCGGTCGTATGCTGGCCGCCGCTACCTCCGACCAGCCTACCCTTCACCTTCTGCAGGCTTGCTTCCATCACGCTCGACCAGTGAGGCACCATGTGGTGCCTCGCGGACATGGCACCACATGGAGGGGAGGACACCCGCTCTCAATGGCCGTCAAGATCACTGCAGCTCTGAACCTTTACACCTCGGGATCATTCCAGGGCTCGAACGGGGACCTGTGTTGCATCTCGCGGGCCACAGCCCACAGGTGCAACTGACAGGTCATGGATTCTCTGTATGCCCTGGCGGAAAACTGCAACATCTTTGACATGAACCAATCCCAGCATGATGCTGGAGCAACAGGTTCCTCCCTCTTCGCTGGGATGCCCCAGGTCCAGGGGTAATAAATTCCACCCATGCTGCCCTGGGAGTGCCTTATGTTAACAGAGAGGGGTTTCACTCCCTCAACATACAGCTCGTGTGTGACCACCAGAAGAAGATCATGTATGTGTGTGCCTGCTTGCCGGGGAGCGTCCATGACAGCTACATCCTGGGGCAGTCGGTCATCCCCAGGATGGGCGGCTGCCTCTTGGGGAATGAGGGTTTTCCGCTGAGGTCCTGGCTAATGACGCCATTACTGAGGCCACCCGGGCTGTCATTGGGCGGTGCATTGGACTCCTCAAGATGCAGTTCCAATGCCTCAACCACTCCAGTGGTGCACTGCAGTACACCCCCCGGAGGATTCACCCACTTTGCAGTTGTCTGCTGTGCCCTCCACAACCTCGCACAGCAGCGGGGCGTCGAGCTGGAGGTTGGTGTTGAGGAACAAGTGGCCACCTCCGAGGACGAGGTTGACAAGGATGATGAGGAGGCGCCGGACCAGCAGGGGCTGGAGGAGGACACCTTGGAGGAGCCGACGAACCAGCTGGAGGCTGCAGCATAGGTGACGAGGGTCCAGCAAGCCCAGAGGGGCAGGGAGGCCCTCATACTCGCTCGATTCACTTAGGACATGGCCTGGTGCATCACCCAACACTCCTGTTTCCCCAGGGTCTGTGTCACATCTATCCAGGGTGCTGGGACTGTGTCGGCACCGTTAACGGGTCACTGTAGAGGGCAGTGGGGTAATGATAACTCGCAGAGAGCTGAGCCAGTCTGATCTATGCCAGTCTGACCCCTGCCTGCCTGCTGAGCGCTCGCTCACAGTCATCACCTGCACGCAGTGTGCTCAGGGAGGGAGAGATGCCTGGAGACATGAGCCATGGGTTTGGAGGTCGGCCCGCATTGCAGAAGAAAGTGACAGATGCATCATACTGGCTGTGCACAAGGATATTTATTGTGTGTAATAATTCCCCTCTCTTCCGATGGTGCTGCCCCCTCCCCCCCACCCCCCTCCCACACCCTCCCTTGGTGCCCTCAGTGATCCTCGACGTGTGAGTGGGGGGGGGGGGGGGCGGGGAGGAGGATAGAGTGTGTGAGTGGTTGGGGGAGAAAGAGAGTGTGTATTTGAAGGGTGGGGGAAAAGACTGTGTATGAGAGGTGTGGAATGAGAATGTGTGTGAGGGGTAGGAGGAGGAGGGAGTGTGTGTGAGGGTGGGTGGAAGAGAGTGTTTGCGAGGGGTGGGGAAAAGAGAGAGTGTTGGTGAGGGGAAGAGGAGAGAGAGACTGTTTGTGAGGGCGTGATCCACCGGCCACACTGCACCACACCAACCTCCCTATCTGGTTCCAGTATTGGCTGATATTATTAAAAGTTCTTTCTCCTCAGGTACTCCTTCAATTCTGCCATCATTGTCAATTTTTCAAAAGACCAAAACTTGGTCCATGTAATCTGCTTCTTCTTTCCCAACCTTCTTTTCCTCTTAAAGGTCCTTCAATATGCTGACAGCTCTCAAATCTGTGCCCATCTTTCCCAGAATTGAGCTATCACAGAATTAAAATCATGCACACAAAACAAATGTTCTATGTTATGGCTTCTAACTCTCCTCAAATGGCAAAGAAAATGCCTTAAAGTTACTTGAACAACAGCTGCTAATATAGCTGCTGTACATGGTCATATAATTTGAGACTGGGATATTGTAGGGATATATGTATTTGGCACATTGAGATCAAATGGTCTATCACAGTCAAGATGCCATTTGAGCTTCTGATGAAAATGTTGTGATTGATGAAAACATTAAACTAATTGGCCAATACTGTTTTCTGTCATATATGTAATCGGAAGATGGACATGCAACTTAATCAGGGGAGACTGGAAGTGCCCCTGTAAAGATGAGTGCATCCTGACATACTGCTAATTGTAAACTGCAGTCACAAACACTGAATCAGCTGTCTGTATCCCATGCACATCTGCCTAACACCGATACAGCTGCTTTTGCCATTACATTTGTTTTTGAAAAAAGACGAAGTATCAAACTTATGGCAGATATTGATTAAAGGCCGAAAGTAAGAACAAGCAGATCACTAGGTGTCAGTTATTTCCATCCTGTAGACGTCTGGTACCAATGTGTTCAACGGAATGGCTTTCCACTTAACCCACTGCAGAAGCTCACAAAGCCAAGTAATCTGTCAAGTGACCCAGGCTTTCTTGCTCTTCCAAATCAAACCCATTTTGCTTCACCAGATATAAGCCAAAATTGAAAGAAAGGAAAATTGAGCCACATACTTCTTCCAGTAGAAACGGACAATTTTGCACCAAATGTTAAAAGTGTGTTTTAGGTTTGAGAAAATCTGGAAGAGAAATTGGTTCTTTTTGCAATCATTTCCTAGAAAACAAGTCGCCCCAAATTGGTCTCACAGTGAATAGCCTCTGGATGCGCAACAGATGCCAGCGACTCACCATACTTATTAAGATGTGGCCTCGAGGGTCAGTTTTGGGAGATCTTTGTAGGATCCCTTTGTGAATAGCAGTATTCCGGGTGGAAAAGAGGTGTAAAAAGGACCAATTTTAGGTTAAAACATCCATCCCCGAAGGGTGACAGTAATTATATCTGCCCCCTAACTGCACTGGACAATTAAATCAGACAATATTGGGTAGAAATGTTTTAGCTCTTGATTACAACATTTGCCCAAATTTGGCACGAGGGCCTCAAATTTATAATTGCAGTCTCCAGAGGGAGCTCGCAGGTTGTCGCAAAAAATAATTTTGGCGGGCTGCCTCAGCATTAGCGCCCATCAGGTAAGTCCTATGAGGGGAATAGGGGTTAGAACAACAGGAGACAGTTCCCGAAGGCTAGCCGCAGTCCTTAGGAGTTCTGTGGAGTCAGCCCCACGCCCCCCCCCCAAAGGTCCGTTTAAAAAATGATTGACTTGGGTTTTTTTTGACCATCACCAGTGGTCTTTTGAAGAACTTTTTTTTTTAAAGTGCTAGTTCGGCTGTATTACATTGTGAGGAACAGCACCAATCAGACTTGGTATCAGCTGTGCTTAGCTTTACCAAGATTAATAAATAGGATTCGGTCTCTCATTAACATATCCAACAGGCCTAATGCCTGTTGTTATGATTCCCGTAGAGACTAATAGCTTTTTAAAAAGAAAGGAACACCCACAACACCAATAGTAAGAAAACTACTGGACAAAATTTTACTTTGAATTTTTTTTACTGTAACAAACTAACTTAAATCCACTTAGCTTAAACATTGGTCTGGATTCTCCACCTCGCGCTGCCGATAGCGAAGTTCCCGATGTAGTGGAGAATCTGGCATCGGGGACAAAACCCCACAGACACTCTAAATAAAGAGACCCCCCACAGACCCCTAAATAAAAAGAGATCCCTCACAGAGATCCCCTAATTAAAGAGACCCCCACAGGCACCCTAAATAAAGAGACCGCCCCAGAGAACCCCTAAGTAAAGAGACCCCTTAAACAAAGAACCACACCCACAGATCCCTAAATAAAGAGACCCCACAGCGACCCCCTAAATAAAGAGGCACCCATGACAGACCCTCGAGAAGAAAGACCCCTGTCAGCCAGCCCCCCAGAGGAGAGACCACTGTCTGGAAGCTGAAGAGCAGTCCAGAGAGAAGAAGTGAAAAAAATCACTGCTTTAACATTCACCTGGGTAATCCACCTACTGACTCAGACACAGGAAGCAGCACCTGTCAACTCCTGGAAAGAGAAAAACAGCCAGCAGTGTTTAAACCCCCTCAGATCTTTGATCTGAAAGCCATTCATTTATTTCTCTTTGATATTGATTTCACAGGGCTGTGATTGACAGCTTCCACACACCCCCAGCTGTCAGCATTGTTCCATTTATCTTCCTTAATGGTCGAGTAACTTTAAAATTAGTCAGCTGTGAAACTAACCCCAATGTTTATAAACATCAAACTTTATTTGACAGCTCCTGGACCACTTCAAACAAAATCAAGTGCCAATAGTTTCACAGCTGAACATTTCTTTAGGGAGTCTCTGGGAAGTCTATTTATTTACTGGGTCTCTGGTAGGGGGAGGTCGGGTCACCTAGAACATCCCAGGGGAGGTGCTGAATTGCATTGTGGGGGGGCTGAATAATGTCATGGAGGGGAGGGGGCCCAGTTACGGGACCCCGCTATCAGGCCACCTGCTCAAAATGGCGGCCCAAAATGCGGGATTCCCTAGGAAATCCCTCACGATCCTCACCATGTAAAGATTACATGGCTAAGGATTAGTAATCACTTCCTGATTTGCAATCCCAGCGGGAGCGTAAACCAGGTACAATTCAGCTTTGGCAGGAGAACCAAAGGGCTGGATTCTCCAATTGCCGACGCCAAAATCGCATTCACGATTGGCCCGAGAATCCGTTTTGATGCCGAAATCAGTGGCGGTGCCATTTTTCAGATGCACGCCCCCTCAAAAACGGCATCATCGTACATTGCACTCCGTTGGGACGGCCTCAGGACACCACCTGATGGAGAGACTTCCCGACAGAGTGGGACACGTGTGCTCACAGTTTTAGAGGAGTTCGCAAGGCGACTGCAGACTGTGTCCAACGCCGCCACAGCCTTGGGGTGGGGGGGGGGGATAGAGGAGGTGGGAGCCGGTGGCTGGGGGGGGGGGCTTCGGCGGGGGCTGGGGGGACTGGTGGGGGGTGGTATGGGGGTTGTGATGGGGGTTACAGGGGGCAATATCTGGCAGGCCAGGTCCACGCGAGGCCGTCGCCATGTTGTACGACACATGCTCCGGATATAGCCTCAAAATCGGAGAATCCAGCCCATAGTCTCCCAAATGGAGATTCCTGCCCAATAAATAATAGGTGAAGGATATTTTAAATAAAAAATTAAATTTTGTTTGAAATTGGCAATACCACAAAGATGCGCTACATGTAGTTACAAGTGCTCGCATTTCTTACCACACAAATATAACATCACATGTAATTTCACAGTCTTTTCAACTCAGCCATCATTTGGTAAGGAGTCTCACTTTCCATCCAAATGTTTTGGCAATTTAATTTCATTCACCAGCAGCCATAATCCATCTTAAATCCCTGCACTCGGCTACCACCGACAAGCCACACATCTACAAACTGGCTCTCACTTTGGTTACAACAGCCCTGGTGGCACAGAATGTCCAGATACTTCCTTATCTGGCTCCTGTTAAATGGTCTGACGGGCTCTGGTACCCACTTCAACATCAGCAATGGAAATTGGCCAACCACAATCCTTCACCCTTCCTGTCTTCAGTATTTTGAGCTTTCCAACTGTATAATACACACTGAATCACAGTCTCTGCTCTAATCTCAGAGACCTGCTTCAACACCAGGAACTGTTTGTATACTGCCAAACAGACAACTCCGGAGAAAACCTCATTTGTTTTCTCTTTGCCTGAATTCCCAGTCTTCTGATCTACCAAACAGAAAAACAGGCTGGCCCCTCCCGCCATAATTAGTTTCATGTTTACTCGTTGTTTCTTAGTTGTTCAAACCCATGGCAACCTCAGGTCAGATGGACATTTCGTATTGATTTCATAATCAGGGAACCAATTAACCCTCTTTCAAAATATTCCCAGCACATTTTGTTCTTAAGGCAAAAGTGTCGAAGGAAAATTCAGGCTTTTCCCAGTCATCAGACAGCCATGAGCGATGCCTGAGATCTCCCAATGTTAGGGGTAGATGGTTTTCAAGGTCCCTTTAGCGGTAAACTATTTCACCCCAAAATTAGTCCACTTTTATCCCCATTTTACACTTGGAAAACAGGTGCAATATAGACCAGTTTTTCCCCTTCCACTTTCATTGGTTTAACTGAAACTGCACCTCACAATCATGCAGCATGCAATTATATGCTATGCCCTTTCAAAATGATCCAGCTTTGAGAGAAGAAATGAGAGCCATTTCCTACTGAATACCACAATAAGCTACTTTACAAGTTAAAATAGGGAAAGAGTAAGTCCGTAATGGAACATTGTACTCTCATTCAGACAGCCCACACATCAAGCCCAAGCCCAGCACTAAATGGCATTTAAACTCTGCCAGTCTCTGTGGGTGAGCTTAACTGGTTTCCTATCCAAGTTTTCAAAGGAAAAAAAAATACTTGCATTAATATGGATAGGAATAAATAGAAATAACTGATTAAAATAAAAAAGGTGGGAATAAATAGTTATTTTTGTTGCAACCTCTCAAAGCGATTCACACAATGAATTACTCTTTGAAGTTTATTGGCTGTTATGTACGCGAGTCACAACAATAATTTTGAGCCAGGAATGTTTCACAGTCAATGTAACATTTAAGCCATGTGGACCACCATCCTGAACAGAGAACGGCAAAGAAAAATAATAAAGCAACTCAATGTTTGTGCCTCCCTGATAAATAAGAGTAATACAGTAAACCGTTGGTGGCTGTGAATAGTATGTGGGAGGGAATGCGCTGAAAGATTAAGGTTGTGGATTTCTTTTTAATTGCACTTTTTGCATCTGTTACCTTAATAATCATTGTCATTTTAGAATCATGGGATGTACAATATGAATTTTAATTCTGTTGTTTTTGAAACGCAGATTCAGACAATTTAAAACACTCCACGCTGTACTATTAATGGGAAGACCAGATAGCAGGAAAGCTGCATCTAGCCCCAGGCACAATCACATTCATACATGCACTCGTGTTCTCAGTGAATTAAGAAAGCAGTAACATAAGCTGCCTTCGCAACCTCATCTCCTAACTAGTGATAGGCTTGCTGTCCAAAGATATTGAAAAAATGAACACAAAAACACTTCACAAATCGCTTATCGTCCTCAAGACCTTCAACAGCCAAAATGTGTTAGTTTGTGACTTTGGGCACATTATTTGAAAGAGCTAATGGAAGAAGAATTATCAGTGTCACGTGCATTGTAATAGTAACCAAAAGGTTAAGCGGATGAGAAACATGGAAAATTATTGGTCGTTTGCTTTATTTTATGAATGTATTGCTAATTCTCAGTAAACATCTAAATGAAAGTGTTAATATTTGAAATACTGTTAAATAAGAATGACAAACCAACAATACTATATCGACCTAAACTAGCACACCAACAAAACAAAATGTAAAATTAATGTTAGGGATGAAAGGTTGATCAGTGATGTTGATGGGGGGGGGGGGGGAATAATTCGAGGCCTTTTCATATAGCAAACTTTAATCAATTTAAATAATCAATGACAATGAAAAATCTTTAAAGTATCATAATAAAACTGACTGTGCCCCAGAACCGAATGCCTCTGAACAATTCACATCATTTTCAATTTTAAATTACCATTGAAAGGGCAGAGTGCATCCTCGAAAATTAGTCTGCTCTCTAATTAATGCACTCCAACATGACAATGAGTACAGTTTCAGCTTGGCTAGGCAGGCTAGTCAAGCAGGAGGAAGTGACTGAAGGGCTTGGAGAGACTATCCCCCGCCTCTTTCTTCTGTTCACAGAAGCTTAAGTCCAATTAGGCTAGTTAATCTGCCTAAGACCACTGGAGGGGCAGGGTATTAGAAAGTTTGACAGCAACCGAGGGGAAAAATACAAAAGGCAAGTTTACTTTCAGTAGGAGCAGGCAGCCTGGAAATTCCTTTACCTCTACAGTAAGCGTATGCTGGTCACTTATAGCAGTGATTCTGTCACTGACATGATCAATGCTATATAATTGTTCTTTCAGTGACTTCTATGTGTTTCTCTATTCTTGCATGATCTAATCTTACCAGATTAATTAAAAACTAACATTAGGGAACTCTGTAAATTCACTTACTCTCATTTGTTGTTTGCTCTCTGCCCTCTTCCCTCCAAGTGGAGTTTTTAGATTTAGAATTTTGACTGCTTTGCAAAACCTGAAAGGTTATTGAGTATACCAAGCCTTTCTGTTAATCATTCTGAAAAACCCATCTTCTAGTAAAGACTGATTCAGTATTTCCATTATCTCACTGGAACAAAACACAGCATAGATGGATGAGAAAGTCATTTGGTCCATCAAGATCTACAATTATTTAATCGCCCGAGAGAAAGGTCTGTATATTCCGCGACCCTTAAAGGTAATGAAGCAAAACACCCAAATATTTACCTATGGTCACATTTCCAACATTAAAGCCTGCCTTCTGGACCACAATTCCTTCTCCACTCTATTCTGCTCCAACCTTGAGCAAAGAAATATCATTGTTTTAGGAGCTGTAATGTGGGGAGTAACAGTGTTCACTGTTAACCAAAGGTTCATAGTTTTTAGATGGGCAAAACATTGGCTACAACTGTCTGAGCTGCCTAAAAAAGACCTTCCTGACTTCCCTGTAAAATCACTTTAGTTCAAGAGTATACTTTCAAACAGTATACTATAGGGCAAACTGTTGCTTCACAGGTTGAAGAGATAATATCAAGTAAGTAATACATATTGCACATCCTCAGCCAACTTTATAACTGCTGGGCCAACTGCTGTAGTGCTCAGTCAGTAATTGTCAAATGTATTTGTCATGTATAAAGAATTGCCGAGTTAAAAGCTATCTTATTCAAATGACTTCAGCTTTGAGACCATATTCTATCCTGGGCATTATACTGCCCTGTTCGAGAGTCTGTTTGTCTGTAAATAATACATCTCAAAAAGATAGATTTCAATGTTACACAGATAGGGCATCATCCAAGGAAGAACTGGGGCGACATTCTCCGACCCCCCGCCGGGTCGGAGAATCGCCGGGGGCTGGCGTGAATCCCGCCCCCGCCGGTTGCCGAGTCTCCGGCACTGGATATTCGGTGGGGGCGGGAATCGCGCCGCGCCAGTTGGCGGGCCCCCCCCGCTCGATTCTCCCGCCGATAAATTGCCTGTCCCGCTGGCGTAAATTAAATCACCTACCTTACCGGCGGGACAAGGTGGCACGGGCGGGTATCCGGGGTCCTGGGGGGGGGGCGGGGCGATCTGACCCCGGGGGGTACCCCCACGGTGGCCTGGCCCGCAATCGGGGCCCACCGATCCGCGGGCGGGCCTGTGCCGTGGGGGCACTCTTTCCCTTCCGCCTCCACCACGGCCTCCACCATGGTGGAGGCGGAAGAGACTCCCTCCACTGCGCATGCGTGGGAAACTGTCAGCGGCCGCTGATGCTCCCGCGCATGCGCTGCCCCGAGATGTCATTTCCGTGCCAGCTGGCGGGGCAACAAAGGCTGTTTCCGCCAGCTGGCGGGGCGGAAATTCGTCCAGCGTCGGCCTAGCCCCTCAATGTTGGGGCTCGGCCCCCAAAGATGTGGAGCATTCCGCACCTTTGGGGCAGCGCGATGCCCGTCTGATTGGCGCCGTTTTGGGCGCCAGTCGGTGGACATCGCGCCGTTTCCGGAGAATTTCGCCCCTGATTTGTGTTTTGACAAAGATACTGATCCAGATATGTTAATATTGGGAGAGAGAGCAAATTGACTTTTTCTTTTAGAACATTGGGGGTTTTTGTTTCGAATGTTTTTGATATTTTTGGAATGTTGCTGTTGAGGTTGTCACAGCTGCCAAAATGTGAGCAGAGTTTTCAGAGCAGGGTGTTGGTTGTGGATTGACCTGAAGCCTACTCAGTGAGGATTTAATAAAAAGATTTATTTTCTCAACTTTTTAGTTACAGAGCGTCGACCAGGCAGGGAAAAGCCTCAATGAAGAGCTGCATAACTGTGGCAACTTTGAGTTAACACAGCATGGTGAAAGTATGCGTTCTTCACTTTTTTTGTCCATGTATTCAATTTGTGTCATTTTAATGAGTTTGGAAGCCAACATTAAAATAAATTGTGAGATAAGAGATATAAAAATTGAATGCTGAAGTCTGGCAGCATATGTGGAGAGAGAAATAAAGCTAACATTTCAATTCGAATATGACTCTACAGAATTCCCTAGTTCTGAGGAACAGTCATGTTTTCAAAACAGCTCTGCTTCTTTCTCCACAGATGTTGCATAAGTCGGGGGTAGTTCCAGCAATTTCTGTTTTTATTTGAGATTTCCAACATCCACGGTATTTTGTTTTTATTTTTATATAAGATTCTATGCTTAATTTTGATTTTTTAAAAAATATTGACATATTAAGGATAATTCACACAATTAAACACCAGGGGCGGGATTCTCCGAAATGGAGGCAGAGTGTTCGCGTCGTCGTGAACGCCGTCGAGGTTCACAACAGCGTGAAACGGCCCCTATCTCGACCGATTCAGGGCCCGACAATGGGCTAGGAGCGGCACCGCGTCATTTACACGCCCCAGGCCTTGGCGCCGCGTAAAGGCGGCGCCGCATACATGACGCGGCCGGCGCCGCCTAACTGGCGTCACCCGCGCATGCGTGGTTGCCGTCCTCTCTGAGTCTGCCCCGCAAGAAGATGTCAGACGGATCTTGCAGGACTGCGGAAGAAAGGAGGTCCTCCTTCAGAGAGGACGGCCCGATGATCGGTGGGCACCGATCGCGGGCCACACCCCATTTGAGCCCCCCCCCGGTGCAGGATCCCCCCCCGGGAGCCCCCCCCCCCCAGCGTTCCCGCACTGTTCCCGCGGGCAGCGACCAGGTGTGGACGGCGCCGGGGTGAACCCGCTGTTTTGGGCTGGCCGCTCGGCCCATCCGAGCCTGAGAATAGCAGGGGTGCCGGAGAATCACCATTTTGGTTGTCGGGCGATTCTCCGGCCTGCGCCGCGCGGAACTCGACAGGGCCGTTCTCGCCGCTTGGGAGAATCGCGGGAGGGCGTCGGACCGGTGTCGCGGGAAAATTTGGCGACCCAGGCGATTGTCCCAACCGGCGGGGGAGCGGAGAATCGCGCCCCAGCAGTTCTGACAGGTCCTGATCTCAAACAACAGCAATACAGTTTGTTGAAGCTCTGTTTTCTATCAGTAAATTCCCAGTCATAGCTACACAATTGAGACTCTACAAAGAGAGGTTTGGTGGCTGCCTGAAAAATTGATTCAATGCTTTGCATTATATTTGTTGAATTTGTTCAATGAATTCAGGCTTGGTTCAAAGGACAAACATGTAGCAAAAAATGTACTAATTTGAACTGAAGATATCTTACTCAGTCTTGTTGGGTGGTAGATCATGAGAAACACTCCATTAAATTCCATAGAATGTATTTAGTGCAGGCACATATCTTTTTTCTTATTGGTTGCAAAGACAGCTTGTTCAACTCATTTGAAAGAATTAGATATTATTGCAATATTTTAAAAAAATCATTAGTGTATGCTAATCATTGCCTTGGGTAAAGAGAGAGGATCAGCTATTGCTAAGTACATTGAAGAATTGGAGGCAATCACAGAAATTACTGGAATATTGCAGCAGATGTGATTTTGGAATGCAGTCATCTGGTGTTTTCTAGAAGTAATCATCGATTTTATTTTTTAAACTTGGCAGCCTAGGATTGACAGCGTGTTATTTTCATCCTTTATCCTGGTCTGATAGTAAAAGAAAATCAATGAAGGTATTTGCAAATGGATCTTTTTTTTTTAAACCAAAGAAGTCTGAATCTATTTGCTTGAATATGACATGATTTGGTAAAACAGTCATTTTCTTGTTTTTCCCTGAGCAAGCAAAACCACAGTACAAGGTAATTAATTTACTCCACACATTGCTCAGCACATTGCCTGCTGTTTGGTGACTGATCCATAGGTTACAGTAAAAACATGAAAGGGTTTTCTCCCCAAATTTTAGGCTTAAAAAGTAACTTTTTAGCTGTACTTATCCTGACTTCTTGAAACTGAGCAAGAGAAATACACATATAACTGTTACAGCTGCACAAATTCAGATTGCAGCTTAAAAATTATTTTCTGCAAAGCACCAATTCATTTCATTGTTACCATATGATTTGCCATCAATAAAGGTTTTTGTACTCTAAACCTTAGACAGAATTGATTAAATGTTTTGATGAAGTTGAACCTGACTAAAATAACAAATAAAACTAATTCTAACCTAACTTTACAAAAGATGAACTTAATTGCAGCTCAACATTACTGCCATAGCAACAGTCCCTGCATGAACACAATAGGCTGATGAAAGGGATAATGTGGTTGCAAGCAGTGTATGGAATAGAAGAAAAATGCCTCATAAACAAAAGTCTTCAATTTCAAACTGATTTTTCTGAAACATTCTTAAGACTGAAGGTATTTTAAAGATGACAATTAACAATTTTCCCCTTTGTTATCCTTACATTTAAGAATATGGCTGTGCAATTAGCTGCAGTAAGGATCTGGATCCAAAATCACAAATGTTAATGTCTTAAAAAGACTGATCATTTAGCACATTGTGCCATAGGCAGTCTAAATCACACAAAAAACATTGTGCTAGATTAAGACAGTCTAGTTGGCAAGCACTGAATAGTATTTTTTTTAAATTTGGCTTTCAGTGTCTTGGGAAACAGTTTGGCTAATTCCGAAAGCTTCTGCCAATTTGGGGGAAAATGGGAGAGGGCAAGTTTAGAGGAAGCTACAGCAGAATTAGATATTGACACAAAATCGGAAAGTGTAAAGGGCACGATGAAAGTATGGCAGGAAGAAGCTGTTGGATAGCCACTGATAATCAACTACATTTGGTCTATCAGGAAAAGCCACATTATAAAAATAAATTAAACAACCTGCACAGTTTTTCCAGACTGCTTGAGGTGAAATTCCTGATTAGGATTCCGAATAAATAAATTTGTGGAAGAGACATTAAATCTGGTCAAAGGTGATTGCTAGGACAAAACCGAACCACGAACACTGATAGACCGGATGAAGAATAAGACATCAAACACACATTCGAAACAGTCTTTCAGAGAAAGCTGCAGTGTAATTAATCAGCATAGCAATCATGGATTAGGCATTAATAGCTTTGAGTTTATTTGAAGGTGAAAACCCTGAGAGGCTTGAACCCTTTACGCACACAAGTACATTGTCCTTTAAATATTCACAAAACATGGATATACAGCCCTTGTTCGTTCAATGGATTTTGGAATTAGCTAATTAATAATCCAATTAGGATCTTCCATCCCCTATACTTGTGAAATTAAAAAATACAAATTGGCATTGTTTTAATTTTAATTATTCAATTATGTACAATAGAGATTTAAATGAAGAATGCGCCAGACCACACAAATCAAGTCAGTGGCCAGTCTCTGGTCTTTCAATCTATAGGATTTAATTTTGAAAAGCATGTAGTAATATGGTATAACCGCTTAATTTGCACCAATGCATTTGTATACACCATACTCATTATACAGGTCACTGGCTGAAGGCTAGGAGCGTGTGTGCTAAACCAGTGTAAGGGGCAAATTCCCTAACCTACACAGTTGTATGCATGTATGAGCACTGATTACAACTAGACACCTAGGTCATCAAACTGATTGAATTTCTGTGGTTAAAAGAGAGTAGGGTTAGTGGAAGAAAATAACTTTAGTTTCCATGTAACTTATGGATAGATTGGTATTGTTCGTCAGGTAAACACATTTTGAAATGCACTAAAAGAACCCACAGAAAATGTTATACATTTGTGAGTTTCCTCACCTTTCATTAGTAGAAATAAAATGATGAAGAAATGATGATTTTGTTATGGATATTAAACCTGAAAATATGGAAGTTTGTTGAAAGCATAAATATTTTATGTTGCTATTTGTGCAATAAATGCACAGCAAAATCATTTAATCCTAGCAGTAGGGTTCTTCTCATTAGTATAATAACCAAAACCAATTATTTAAACTCATATAGTGGTTTAATTTCCTCCTAATTCCACCTAGAGTGTGTTAAATTAGAGCTAATTGTAACTCCCAGGCTACTTTAATGCATTTTCAGTTCCACATAACTTAACACAAACAAAGCACGCAATCTGATCACTCCCACTAGAAGGTTGCTTAATCATTCTTTAACCAGCACAACTGGCATATAAGTGTTACAAATAGCGCAGTGAGTAAATACAGCTGTGGAGTGAGAATGCAATTTCTAGGTAGCTGTACGCAAAATATGAAATACAACGCATAGAGTAAGGTGCAAGAATGTTTAATCTGTGGGCACTGTCAGTAAATTCTAGTTGGCAGCATGAGGGAAGGAAGAAATGGCCTTTATAGGACTGAAGGGCAGAGAGTAAATTAAGTAAAGGGCCCATCAGGCATGGAAATCAATTGACACCAGCCACTGTTGTGTTGCACACTCGTTATCAGGAAGATATCTGGTTTAAAGAAAAGTGCTGAAACAGAACAATGGCTATGAGTTATCTTCCAGTATTATAGATGAGTCTAAGCCACAATTACCTTATTTGGGATACATAGCCATGAAGGGCAATTACCTTACCTTGTAATATATGGGCCTGTGTATAATTATCATGCATTGCTAAGTTTGAATATTATATTGATGCCAATAACAATCCAAGTAAGCAGTAGATGTCAGCCATGGTTTAATGACTAGTTTCATTAAACAATATCGTTTACTTGATTTCATCCATTAGTATGATACATGTGCAGAATAAATGCAGGTAAATACTGAATTACAAAAATGTAGATAATAAAAATGCATTTGGTCCGGCTCACAGAGAAGACAATTCAGTACTGACAGCCAATTTTATGGCTCCAAGGAAAATTGTAAACAATTCACCACATATTGACATACATGCCCAATGAGCTCTGTGCTAGTAGTTCATGTTTATAAACTTGACATAATATCCTAATATCTCCAGTTAGCAAAGTAGTTTAATATTGATGAAAAAAGAGACATGCTGCCAAAGCTTTTCATCTTGCCCTCTTCAGGACAAATATGTAGGAATACTCATAGTAGTGTTATTCTTTTTTTTTAAAGACTATTTTATTGAGGTATTTTTGGCATATAAAACAATGACATTGTATAGTACTGTACAAAAGGAAAAGCAAGTAATGGATAGTACAAACCACAACTCCATTCTCGCAAGGACCTGCCTAAACCACCCCCTACTCTACTCTACCCTAGCTCCCCCCTTTCCCCCCCACCTGCTGATGATTAATTCTCCGTGAATAAGTCAATGAATGGCTGCCACCTCCGGGCGAACCCCGATAGTGAACCTCTCAAGGCGAACTTAACCTTTTCTAGACCGAGAAACCTCGCCATGTCCGATAGCCATGCTTCGGTCTTCAGGGGCTTTGAGTCCCTTCATGCCAACAGTATTCGTCGCCGGGCTACCAGGGAAGCAATGGCCAAGACGTCGGCCTCCTTCTCTTCCTGGACTCCCGGGTCCTCCAACACCCCAAAGATTGCCACCTCAGGGCTCATTACCACACGAGTTTTCAAAACCCGGGACAAAACCCGGGACACCCGCGAATCCCTGCCAGTACCCCCTGAGCCTAGGGCACGACCAGAACATGTGCAAGTGATTAGCCGGCCCACCGGCGCATCTGGCACACTTGTCCTCCAGCCCGAAGAATTTACTCATCCGGGCCACCATCATGTGGGCCCGGTGCACGACCTTAAACTGGATCAGACTGAGTCTGGCACATGTTGCGGTCGTGTTTACTCTGCCCAGAGCTTCTACCCAAATACCGTCCTCCATCTCCCCCTTGAGCTCCTCCTCCCACTTAAAGTTTCAGGTCCTCAGTCTGTGTATCCTCTGCTCCCATTAGCTCTTTGTAAATATCTGAGACTCTACCCTCACCTACCTCTCCCCTAGAAACTACCCTGTCCTGCCTCCCCTTTGGCGGGAGGCGTGGGAAGGACGGCACCAATCTGCGCACAAAATCCCGCACCTGTAAGTATCTAAAGTCATTCCCTCCCGCCAGCCCAAACTTCTTCTCCAGTGCCCTCATGCTCGGAAAGCTCCCTTCCAGGAACAGATCACCCACCCTCACAATCCCCGCCCTCTGCCACAGTTGATACCCACCGTCCATGTTCCCTGGGGCAAATCGGTGATTGCCGCAGATTGGGGTCCACACCGATACTCTCACTTCCCCTATATGCCTCCTCCACTGGCCCCAGATCCGCAAAGCCGCCACCACTATAGGGCTGGTGGAGTATCGTGTCGGCGGGAGCGGCAGAGGCGCCGTAACCAGGGCTGCCAAACTGGTGCCCCTGCACAAAGCAGCCTCCACCCGCTCCCAAACCGACCCCGTGCCCACCATCCATTTCCTTATCATCGCTATGTTGGCTGCCCAGTAGTAGTTGCCAAAGTTCGGCAACACCAGCACCCCCTCCCCTCTGTTCCTTTCGAGCATCACCTTCCTCACCCGCGGGAACTTCCCACCCCAGACAAATCACAGGATAATTTTATTCAGCCTCTTAAAGAAGGACCTCGGGATGAAAATGGGGAGACACTGAAATACGAACAAGAATCTCTGGAGAATCGTCATCTTAACAGTCTGCACCCTCCCCGCTATTGACAGCGGGAGCGCATCCCAACTCCGAAACTCCTCCCTCACTCGTTCCACCAGTCGGGACAGGTTGAGCTTATGCAACCTGCCCCAGTCCCGTGCCACCTGTATCCCCAAGTATCTAAAGCTTTCTCCTACCAGCCTGAACGGCAACCCCTTCAACCTACTCTCCTGCCCCCTCGCCTGAATTACGAACATCTCGCTCTTAGCCATGTTCAATTTATATCCTGAAAACTGGCCAAATTCCCTCAGGATTTCCATGATATCGTCCATCCCTGCCATTGGGTCTGACACATATAACAGCAGGTCATCCGCGTATAACAAGACTTTATGTTCCGCTCCTCCAGACCAGTCCTTTCCAGGCCCTTGAAGCTCTCAGAGCAATTGCCAGCGGCTCTATGGCCAGCGCAAACAGCAGTGGGGAGAAAGGGCAATCCTGTCTTGTCCCATGGTACAGTCTGAAGTAATCTGATGTCATCCTGTTCGTCCTTACACTAGCCTCTGGGGCCTGATATAACAGCCTAACCCAGTCAATGAACCCCTCCCCGAACCCAAACCTTCCCAGCACCTCCCACAGATAGTCCCACTTGACCCGGTCAAAAGTCTTTTCCGCATCCATGGCTACCACTGTCTCTGCCTCTCTGCTGTCCGGGGGCATCATGATCACGTTGAGCAGCCTTCTTAGGTTGGCCGCCAGTTGCCTACCCTTTACGAACCCATTTTGGTCCTCCGCAATTACGTCCGGTGCACAGTCCTCAATTCTAGTTGCCAAATTCTTGGCCAGTAACTTAGCGTCTGCGTTGATCAAGGAGATCGGCCTGTAAGACCCACAAGCCTCCGGGTCTTTATCCCGTTTCAGAATAAGCAAAATAGTGGCCTGCGACATCATTGGGGGTGGAACCCCTCTGTCTCTTGCTTCGTTGAAAACCCAAACCAGCACCGGCCCCACTATCCCGGCAAACTTTTTATAAAACTCCACCGGATACCCATCCGGCCCCGGGGCTTTATCCGACTGCATGACCTTCAGGCCCCCCAATACCTCTTCAATCCTAACCAGAGCCCCCAGTCCGTCTACCAACCCCCTACCTACTCTTGAGAAGGTCAGTCCATCCAGAAATCGCCTCATCCTCTCCGGTCCCCTGGGCGGTTCCGAAGTGTACAGCTTACTATAAAAGTCCCTAAACACCTTGTTCAGCCCTTCCCGGGTCTCCCATCAAATTTCCCTCCCCATCCGCTATCTTTCCTATCTCCCTAACCGCTTCTCATTCTGCTGGCCTTCCCTCCATGCTCATTTATCTCTCCTTTTGCCTTTCTAAGCTGCTCTACAGCCTTGCATGTGGTCAGCGCCCCAAACCCGGCTTGCAGTCTCTGTCGTTTCTTGAGTAACTCTGGCCTCGGGGACTCCGCGTAGCTCCTGTCTGTCCGTAAAATTCCCTGAACCAGTCGGTCCGTTTCTGCCCTATCTGTCCTGTCCCTATGAGTCCGGATTGAGATCAGCTCCCCTCTCACCACTGCCTTCAGTGCCTCCCAGGGAACTGCTGCTGAGATTTCTCTGGTATCATTTACCTGCAGGTAATTCTGCATGTATTTCCTATGTCTCACACACCACCTCGTCCGCAAGCAATCCAACTGCCAGCCTCCATTGTGGGCGCTTACGAATCCGTAGGTCCACCCAGTGCGGAGCATGGTCCGATATGGTAATTGCCGAATATTCTGCCCCCACCATCCCAGCCAGCAAGTCCCTACTCATGACAAAGAAATCAATTTGGGAATACACCTTATGGACATGGGAGTAATACGAAAACTCCCTCTCCGACGGCCGGCTAAATCTCCACGGATCAGCTTCCCCCATAGTAGTGTTATTCTTGCGTAGTTGTTCTGATGAGTGCAAGAATAAAAGCTTTGACAGCATGCCTCATTTTTTAAGTAATACTCAAGCTCTGTGCTACCATTCAACTATCTGTACACCTGAGACAAAAGCATTTCAATACGCCCAGCAATTTGTACAAATATGCATTCTTACCTTCTCTCTGAAAAGTAATATTCCACACAATGCTTAATATATGTTGCAAGATAAAGAAGGCACCATGTACAGGTAGCGATGTGCACTAAATGGTAGAAGATTGTGAAACATCAAATTCTTCTTGCTAAAGCAATGTTGTTCCTTCAGCAAAATACTTTAAATACTTTAGGCAAGACCAGTGGTTACAGTTTTCAATGTGCTGTTAGGAAGTGAGTTCCAGGATTCTGGCCCAGCGACAGAGAAGGAGCAGGGGACAAGCACTGGGGAGTCAGGGGATGAGTCAACCGCTGCTGAATATGAGCCACTGACCTGCTTTTGTAGTCACAGTATTTATATGGCTGCTCCACTTAAGCGTTGGGACAATGGTGACAGTCAGGTTTTAATGGTGGGTGATTCAGAGATGGTAATAATGTTGAAGGTCAAGGAGAGATGGTTAGATGTGCTCTTATTGGAGATGGTGATTGCCTGGCACGTGTGTGACATGAATGTTATTTGCCATTTATCAGTCGAAGTCTGAATGCTTTCTGCAAATGGACATGGATAGCTTCAGTAACTGAGTAATCATGAATAGTACTGAACACTGCAATTCCGACCAATAGAGAGAAAACACAGGGCTCTGGGAGCAGGGACCCGGGCAGTGTGAACCCCAGAGCTGGAGAGTCAAGAAATAGCAATCATTGTCCCGACCTGAACCTGTATCGTATGTGGTAAATTTCACTGGCAGAACTGTGCAGGAGCATATCGACCATATGAGGAACCAAGGGATGGTAACCCCCATTCCAGATCAGATGGGTCCAATTTGTGTCACGGGTGCTTCTGTGGCAGAGAGTAGGGATAAACGAATCCTTTTCAGGATGGCAGCCGGTGACTAGTGGTTTTCCGCAGGGGCCAGTGTTGGGACCACAGCTATTCACGGTATACATTAATGATCTGGAAGAAGGAACTGAGGGCATTGTTGCTAAGTTTGCAGATGATACAAAAATATGTAGAGGGACAGGTTGTGTTGAGGAAGCAGGGAGGTTGCAGAAGGACCTGGACAGGCTAAGAGAGTGGGCAAAGAAGTTGCAGATGGAATACATAGAACATAGAACATAGAAAATACAGCACAGAACAGGCCCTTCGGCCCACGATGTTGTGCCAAACTTTTGTCCTAGATTAAGAACAAATTAATCTACACCCCATCATTCTACTGTAATCCATGTACCTGTCAAATAGCCGCTTGAAGGTCCCTAATGTTTCCGACTCAACTACTTCCACAGGCAGTGCATTCCATGCCCCCACTACTCTCTGCGTAAAGAACCTACCTCTGACATCCCCCCTCAATCTTCCACCATTCACCTTAAATTTATGTCCCCTTGTAATGGTTTGTTCTACCCAGGGAAAAAGTCTCTGACTGTCTACTCTATCTATTCCCCTGATCATCGTATAAACCTCTATCAAGTCTCCCCTCATCCTTCTCCGTTCTAATGACAAAAGGCCGAGCACACTCAACCTTTCCTCGTAAGACCTACTCTCCATTCCAGGCAACATCCTGGTAAATCTCCTTTGCAACTTTTCCAAAGCTTCCACATCCTTCCTAAAATGAGACGACATGAACTGTACACAGTACTCCAAATGTGGCCTGACCAAAGTTTTGTACAGCTGCATCATCACCTCACTGCTCTTAAATTCAATCCCTCTGCTAATGAACGCGAGCACACCATAGGCCTTCTTCACAGCTCTATCCACTTGAGTGGCAACTTTCAAAGATGTATGAACATAGACCCCAAGATCTCTCTGCTCCTCCACATTGCCAAGAACCCTCCCGTTAACCCTGTATTCTGCATTCATATTTGCCCTTCCAAAATGGACAACCTCACACTTTTCAGGGTTAAACTCTGCCACTTTCAGCCCAGCTCTGCATCCTATGTCTCTTTGCAGCCGACAACAGCCTTCCTCACTATCCAGAACTCCACCAATCCGTATAGTCTGCAAATTTACTGACCCATCCTTCAACTCCCTCATCCAAGTCATTAATGAAAATCACAAACAGCAGAGGACCCAGAACTGATCCCTGTGGTACACCACTGGTAACTGGGCTCCAGGCTGAATATTTGCCATCCACCACCACTCTCTGACTTCAGCCAGTTCATTATCCAACTGGCCAAATTTCCCACTATCCCATGCCTCCTTACTTTCTACATAAGCCTACCATGGGGAACCTTATCAAATGCCTTACTAAAATCCATGCACACTACATCCACTGCTTTACCTTCATCCACGTGCTTGGTCACCTCTCAAAGAATTCAATAAGGCTTGTGAGGCAAGACCTACCCCTCACAAATCCGTGCTAACTCTCCCTCATCAAGCAGTGTCTTTCCAGATGCTCAGAAATCCTATCCCTCAGTACCCTTTCCAATACTTTGCCTACCACCGAAGTAAGACTAACTGGCCTGTAATTCCCAGGGTTATCCCTATTCCCTTTTTTGAGCAGGGGCACGACATTCGCCACTCTCCAATCCCCTGGTACCACCCCTGTTGACAGTGAGGACGAAAAGATCATTGCCAACGGCTCTGCAATTTCATCTCTTGCTTCCCATAGACTCAATACACAATCTCCCGCTACTGTCCTTGATCAGACCTACCCTCGCTCTAGTCATTCTCATATTTCTCACATATGTGTAAAAGGCCTTGAGGTTTTCCTTGATCCTACCCGCCAAAGATTTTTCATGCCCTCGCTTAGCTCTCCTAAGCCATTTCTTCAGTTCCCTCCTGGCTATCTTGTATCCCTCCAGCGCCCTGTCTGAACCTTGCTTCCTCAGTCTTACATAAGTCTCCTTCTTCCTCTTAACAAGACATTCAACCTCTCTTGTCAACCATGGTTCCCTCCCTCAACCATCTCTTCCTTGCCTGACAGGGACATACTGTGGTAGTCTGTGTAGAGGTATTACGGTACCTGGTAATGCTGGAACACCATTGGTAGATATTGTATGTTTCCTATTGGTCAAGATGTATGGTAGCTCTGCCCTGCAAGGCGGGGTATAAGAGCCTGTGCCGCCCCAGCAGTCTTCTTTCTGTACCTGAGCTGCTGGGGGAAACATCTAGCTTATGAAAGCCTTCAGTTGGACTACAACCTCGCTTTAGTAGTCATTTAGTAGTCATTAGTATCAATTTAATAAGCTAGATTTAAAACGATGGAGCTCCGAATCAAGCCTGAGTGTCTGCAACTCAGCCCCCATGCGGCAAACTTAGCGGCAATCTTCAAGCACTGGCTGGCGTGTTTCAACAGATATCTCGGAACGGCCGAAAACACACCCACGGGAGAACAGAAATTGCAGGTCCTGCACTTGAGGGTGAGCCCAGAAATTTACACCCTCATCGAGGACGTGGATGACTTCGATGCAGCAATGGAGCTGCTAAAAGGACATTATATTCGCCCGGTAAACCAGGTCAACGCCCGACATCTGCTAGCGATGAGGCGACAAATCCCTGGGGAATCGCTGGAAGAATTCTACCGCGCGCTCCTGGTGTTGGGGAGAAACTGCAGCTGCCCGCAAGTTTCGGCAAGCGACCACACAGAACTTTTGATCCGGGACGCTTTCGTTGCAGGTATGCTGTCCTCCCAAATCTGCCAGAGATTACTGGAGAAAGACACCCTAGGCCTCAAGGAGGCACTGGCCCTTGCCAGCTCCCTGGATGTGGCCTCCCGAAACGCCCATGCTACGTCCCCGACCGCGCTGCAGCCCCCATGGCAGTGTGGAACCCCACCCCCCGCGGCCGTCCCCGAGACATTGACCATTCCCCCACAAGCTTGTGCTGCAAGGCGGCCTGGCAACCCCGGGGGGCCCCGCTGCTATTTCTGCGGGCAGGCCAAGCACCCCCGGTAGCGCTGTCCGGCCCGCGCATCCACCTGCAAGGGATGCGGTAAAAATGGCCACTTTGTGGCGGTATGCCAGGCCTGGGCGGTCGCTGCAGTCTCCGGTGGCGAATGCGGACCGCCACCACAATCCTCTCCACGGTCCCTGTGTGGCTAGCGGGCGCCGCCATCTTCCTCCTCCAGGGCCACGTGCGGTCTCCGGGCGCCGCCATCTTGTCCCGCGGACGCCATGGGTGATGGATGGGCACCACTATTTTGTGCACCCCCAGCCATGAGCGACCAATGGGACCATCTTGGATGGACTCCCAGGACCCCAGCTCGGCTGACCACACACCGCCCGAAGAGAACATTCAACTGCTGACGCCATTAGCCTCGGTGACCCTGGACCAGTCCCGGCCTCGAACACTCTCAACTGCCACAAAAACTGTACTTATCAACGGGCACGAGACGTCCTGCTTAATCAACTCTGGGAGCACGGTGAGCTTCATACACCCCGACACGGTAAGGTGCTGTTCTCTCCCCATCCACCCCGTTAATCAAACAATCTCCCTGGCCTCCGGTTCCCACTCAGTAGAGATAAAGGGGTTTTGTGTAGCAAACCTCACAGTCCAGGGAAGGGAGTTCAAAAATTACCGGCTCTACATCCTTCCCCACCTCTGCGCGGCCTCACTCCTAGGGTTAGACTTCCAGTACAACCTCCAAAGTCTAACTTTCAAATTCGGCGTCCCTCTCCCCCCTCTCACTGTCTGCAGCCTCGCGACCCTCAAGGTCGATCCGCCTTCCCTGTTTGCGAACCTCACCCCAGATTGCAAACCCGTCGCCACCAGGAGCAGACTGTACCGTGCCCAGGATCGGATCTTTATTAGGTCAGAGGTCCAACGGCTACTGAGGGAAGGAGTCATTGAAGCTAGCAACAGTCCCTGGAGAGCTCAAGTAGTGGTGGTAAAGACCAGGGAGAAGCATAGGATGGTCATCGACTACAGTCAGACCATCAACAGGTTTACGCAGCTGGACGCGTACCGTCTCCCCCGCATATCCGACCTGGTAAACAGGATCGCGCATTACAAGGTTTTCTCCACGGTGGATCTTAAGTCCGCCTACCACCAGCTCCCCATCCGCACTCTTCCAGCGCGAGATGGACCGAATGGTTGACCGGTATGGTTTACGGGCAACATTCCCGTATCTCAATAATGGCACCATCTGCGTCCACGACCAGCGGGATCACGACACCCACCTCCGCAAATTCCTCCAGACCGCAAAGATCCTTAACCTTACGTATAACAAGGATAAATGCGTGTTTAGCACCGACTGCCTAGCCATCCTCGGCTACGTAGTGCGAAATGGAGTTACAGGCCCCGACCCTGAACGCATGCGCCCCTTTATGGAGTTCCCCCTCCCTCACTGCTCCAAGGCCCTGAAGCACTGCCTCGGGATTTTCTCTTACTATGCCCAGTGGGTCCCCAACTATGCGGACAAGGCCCGTCCCCTGATCCAATCCACAGTTTTTCCCCTGTCGATAGAGGCCCGCCAGCCTTCAGCCGCATCAAAGCAGACATTGCAAAGGCCACGATGCACGCCATCAACGAGTCCCTCTCCTTCCAGGTCGAGAGCGACGCATCTGATGTAGCTCTGGCGGCCACCCTCAACCAAGCGGGCAGACCCGTGGCCTTCTTGTCACATATCCTCCGTGCTTCTGAAATCCGCCACTCCTCAGTCAAAAAGGAGGCCCAGGCCATAGTAGAAGCTGTGCGACATTGGAGGCATTACCTGGCCGGCAGGAGATTCACTCTCATCACTGACCAACGGTCGGTCGCCTTTATGTTCGATAATGCACAGCAGGCAAGATAAAAAACGATAAGATCTTGCGGTGGAGGATCGAACTCTCCACCTATAACTACGAGATCTTGTATCATCCCGGGAAGCTAAACGAGCCTCCTGATGCCCTGTCCCGCAGCACATGTGCCAACGCACAAGTGGACCGCCTCCGAGCCCTTCACGAGGACCTCTGCCACCCGGGGGTCACTCGCTTCTTCCACTTTATCAAGACCCGCAACCTGCCCTACTCCATCGAGGAGGTCAGGACAGCCACCAGGAATTGCCAAATCTGGCGGAGTGCAAACCGCACTTCTACAGGCCAGAGAAAGCGCACCTGATAAAGGCTTCCCGTCCCTTTGAACGCCTCAGTATGGACTTCAAAGGCCCCCTCCCCGCCACCGACCGCAACACGTACTTCCTGAACGTGATTGATGAGCACTCCCGGTTCCCAGTCGCCATCCCCTGCCCCGACATGACCACAACAACCATCATCAAGGCCCTCCATAGCATCTTTACGCTGTTCGGGTTCCCCGCTTACATACATAGTGATAGGGTGTCCTCCTTTCTGAGCGACGAACTGCGTCAATTCCTGCTCAGCAAGGGCATTGCCTCGAGCAGGACGACCAGTTACAACCCCCGGGGTAACGGACCAGTAGAGAGGGAGAACGGAACGGTCTGGAAGACCGTCCTACTGGCCCTACGGTCCAGGAATCTCCCAGTCTCCCGCTGGCAGGAAGTCCTCCCGGATGCCCTCCACTCCATCCGGTCACTGCTTTGTACCACCACCAACCAAACACCTCACGAACATCTCCTTGTCTTCCCCAGGAAGTCCTCCTCTGGGACCTCGCTCCCGACCTGGCTGGCAGCTCCCGGACCCAACCTACTCCGAAAACACGTGCGGGCGGACAAGTCGGACCCGTTGGCTGTGAGGGTCCATCTTCTCCACGCTAACCCCCAGTACGCCTACCCCGACGGCCGGCCAGATGCGGTCTCCCTACGAGACCTGGCGCCCACCGGATCCCCACGCACACCCCAGCCACCATTCCCACCCTCCCTCCCACCAGTGCACCTTACAGCCACCCCCTTCCCTGGAGGATTGGTTCTTCCGCCGGCCCCGTCTAGACCCCCTCGCCCACCGATGCACCCCACAGACACTCCCTTCCCAGGTCAACCGGCTTCCCCACCAGCCCCGTCTAGGGGTGTTGAAGCTACCACAGAGATCGAGGCCACACTCCCGGAGTCACAGACGCCCGAGCCTCCACCGGCGTCACCACCAGAGCTTTGACAATCACAGAGGACGACCAGGCCCCTGATCGACTGATTGTTTAATTTTAAAGTGTATGTAGTTAACTGTGAAATTGTAAATAGTTACGACAATAAGACAAAACGCTGTATGGAGGTATTACGGTACCTCCATAACTATAACTTCTACCACGTTACCATGTTGTAATATCAAGCCACCACCCCCGCCAGACTCTTTTTTAACAGGGGGTGAATGTGGTAGTTTGTGTAGAGGTACTACGGTACCTGGTAATGCTGGAACACCATTGGTAGATATTGTATGTTTCCTATTGGTCAAACTGTATGGTAGCTCCACCCTGCAAAGCAGGGTATAAGAGCCCGTGCCGCCCCAGCAGCCTTCCTTCTGTACCTGAGCTGCTGAGGGAAACATCTAGCTTATTAAAGCCTTCAGTTGGACTACAACCTCGTTTTAGTAGTCATTGATCGTGTATCACATACATATCAAGGACACGTAGTATCTGTTCCTTGAACAAGTTCCACGTTTCAATTGTGTCCTTCCCTGGCAGCCTATGTTCCCAACTTATGCACTTCAGTTCTTGTCTGACAGCATTGTATTTACCCTTCCCCCAATTGTAAACCTTGCCCTGTTGCACGCACCTATCCCTCTCCATTACTAAAGTGAAAGTCACAGAACTGTGATCGCTATTTCCAAAATGCTCCGCCACTAACAAATCTATCACTTGTCCTGGTTCATTACCAAGTACCAAATCCAATATGGCCTCTCCTCTGGTCGGACAATCTACATACTGTGTTAAAACTGCACAAACACCACCCCATCCAAACTATTTGATCTAAAGAGTTTCCACTCAATATTTGGGAAGTTGAAGTCACCCATGACTACTACCCTGTGACTTCTGCACATTTCCAAAATCTGTTTCCCAATCTGTTCCTCCATATCTCTGCTGCTATTGGGGGGCCTATAGAAAACTCACAACAAGGTGACTGCTCCTTTCCTATTTCTGACTTCAACCCATACTACCTCAGTAGGCAGATCCTCCTTGAACTGCCTTTCTGCAGCTGTTATACTATCTCTAATTAACAATGCCATCCCCCACCTCTTTTACCACCCTCCCTAATCTTATTGAAACATCTATAACCAGGAACCTCCAACAATCATTTCTACCCCTCTTCTATCTAAGTTTCCGTGATGGCCACAATGTCGTAGTCCCAAGTACCGATCCATGCCTTAAGTTCACCCACCTTATTCCTGAGGCTTCTTGTGTTGAAGTATACACACTTCAACCCATCTCCGTGCCTGCAAGTACTCTCCTTTGTCATTGTTACCTTCCCCACTGCCTCACTACACGCTTTGGCATCCTGAATATCGGCTACCTTAGTTGCTGGACTACAAATCCGGTTCCCATTCCCCTGCCAAATTAGTTTAGACCCCCCTGAAGAGTACTAGAAAACCTCCCTCCCAAGATATTGGTGCCCCTCTGGTTCAGATGCAACCCGTCCTGCTTGTACAGGTCCAACCTTCCCCAGAATGCCCTCCAATTATCCAAATACCTGAAGCCCTCCCTCCTACACCATTCCTGCAGCGACGTGTTCAACTGCCCTCTCTCCCTATTCCTAGCCTCACTATCACGTGGCACCGGCAACAAACCAGAGATGACAACTCTGTCTGTCCTGGCTTTTAACTTCCAGCCTAACTCCCTAAACCCGTTTATTACATCCACACCCCTTTTCCTACCTGCGTCATTGGTACCAATGTGCACCACGACTTCTGGCTGCTCCCCCTCCCCCTTAAGGATCCTGAAGACACGATCCGAGACGTCATGGACCCTGGCACCCGGGAGGCAACAAACCATCTGGGAGTCTCGCCCATTCCCACAGAACCGCCTGTCTGTACATCTAACTATTGAGTCCCCTATAACTAGTGCTCTCCTAATCTCCCCCCTTCCCTTCTGAGCCCCAGAGCCGGACCTCGTGCCAGAGACCCGGTCACTGAGGCCTACCCCTGCTAGGTAATCCACCCCAACAGTATCCAAAGCGGTATACTTATTGTTGGGAGGAATGACCACAGGAGATCCCTGGACTGACTGCTTCCTCCTCGTCCCATCTCTACCTGTTACCCAGCTACCTTTGTTCTCAGGTGTAACTATGTCCCTGTAGCTTCTACCTATCACCCCCTCAGCTTCCCGAATGATCCTCAGTTCATCCAGCTCCAATAGGGAAAAGTGTGAGGTTATGCACTTTGGTAGGAAGAATAGAGGCATTGGCTATTTTCTATACGGGAAATGGTTACCATGCAGGCTCAGTTAGTAGTTAGAAAGGTAAATGCAATGTTAGCATTCATGTCGAGAGGGCTGGAATACAAGAGCAGGGATGTACTTCTGAGGCTGTATTAGGTTCTGGTCAGACCCCATTTGGAATATTGTGAGAAGTTTTGGGCCCCATATTGAAGGAAGGATGTGTTGGCCTTGGAGAGCATCCAAAGGAGGTTCACAAGAATGATCCCCGGAATGAAGGACTTGTTATATGAGGAGCGGTTCAGGACTCTGGGTGGACTACTCGGTTCAGTACTCGATGGAATTTAGAAGACTGAGGGTGGATCTCATTTAAACTTACAGAATACTGAGAGGCCTAGAAAAAGTGGACGTGGAGAGGATGTTTCCAGTAGTAGGAAAAACTAGAACCTGAGGGCACAGCCTCAGACTCAAGGGACGATCCTTTAAAACAGAGATGAGGAGGAATTTCTTCACCCAGAGGGTGGTGAATCTGTGGAACACTTTACCGCAGAAGGCTGTGGAGGCCAAATCACTGAGTGTCTTTAAGACAGAGATAGATAGGTTCTTGATTAATAAGGGGATCAGGGGTTATGGGGAGAAAGCAGGAGAATGGGGTTGAGAAGCATATCAGCCATGATTGAATGGCGGAGCAGACTCGATGGGCTGAATGGCTTAATTCTGGTCCTATGTCTTATAGTCTTATGGTTCCAGAGTGGAAGGAGCCAGGAACTTCAGAGACAGCCCCGCCTGAAACACAGGTGGGAGCTGGCAAGGTGAGCAGCCCTACATAACAGGTGAAGCATTTTGAACTGTCGTCTCCTGCAGACAACAAGACTACCTTGGAGCCGGTGGAGCCGGCTGGGGGACGAAGGAGGTCCGTGAGGTCTCGAAGGTCCCCGGACAGACAGACTCTGCGATTAACTATTTTCCATAATGTCTCTTGACCTTGTATCTAGCACTTGTATATAACTTTCTTTGTAAAATGTAATGAGGAACTTAAGGGGGGAGGAATGCGGTTGGATGGCCCCTTTAAGGAGGCTGGATTTGCAGTCCATGTGACTGGCTCGGGACCTATCACGCAGGAGCATGTGAAACCCGACCAATAGAGAGAAAGTGTGGGTCTTAGGAGCAGGGGCCTGAGCAGTGTGGACTCCGGAGCTGGAGAGACGAGACCTACCAGCTCTGTGGCTGCCTTGTCTACTGTTCATGAACCCCCATTTTTGTCACTGGGAGTGGGTACATTGTCTCGAGCCACCACACTAGGAAAGATAGTCAAAATCTCATTAAGCACAATATGCTGAATTTATTATTTCCATTCTCAGAAAATTGACTTCTATGTTGCCCTCTCCTCTGAAGGACTGCTGCAAAAATATTTGAGTAATGGCCATTCCATTTCTGCTGTTTCACTGTCACAAGTTGCACATGTTAACACCGAAAACAATTTTGCATCCAAGTTTGGACTCAATTTTGTTTTTCTGTTACCAAATTTCTAATTTTCTCTTCTTTGCCCCTCCAATGGTTTCATTTCTGTTTATTGAACATGAAGTGGTGACCTGCCAAAGAGTTTATTGTACCATTACAATCTTGAAACAGCCTATGGTATTCAATCATAGACTTAGTGCTGTAGGCAAGGTAAAACTTTAATTGCTTGCTGGTTATATGCAAATTGGCAGACAATTGTTTCAGCATATTTTCAGCAGGTTAGGTGGATTGGCCATGCTAAATTGCCCTTAGTGTCCAAAAAGGTTAGGTAGGGTATTAGGGATGGAGTGGAAGTGTGGGGTTAAGTAGGGTGCTCTTTCCAAGGGCCGGTGCAGACTCGATGGGCTAAATGGCCTACTTCTGCCCTGTAAATTCTATGATCTATGAATAGATGGTACATGAGGTTGTCTTTGTTCCAAACGCTAGACTTTGGACATAAATACTGTGCCTAGAGGAGCAGGTCAGATATTTTACAGCAAGTGACTCATCTCCTCATTCCCCAAATATTTTCTCCAATCTCGAGGGAACAAGTCAGTTGTGTAATGGAACACTCTCCACTTGCCTGAATAGCACAGCTCCAAGAAGCCTGACATATCCAGTACAGAGCAGCCCTCTTGACTGGTATGCAATCTACCACCTTAAACATTTCCCCCACCAGCAACAGTGCACACTAGTTACATTGTGTACCATCTACAAAATATGTTGTACCAACCCAGCAGATTTTCTTTGGTAGCACCTCCCATACTCATGGCCTCTACCTTCTAGAGGGACAAGAGCAGCAGACACATGGGAACACCACCACCTGCAAGTTTCCCTTCAAGTTATGCACCATCCTGGTGTTGTGACCACCCCCCCCCCCCCCCCACCCCCCACCCCCCAATCACCTCCAGGGCCCACTCCTCGAAAGAGGTGAGGGTTTGTATGTCCGGCACCCCACCACCAGTCTGGGCCCACTCCCACTGATTGTGGGAGAGCTTTTCCTGCGGAGAGTTAACCACATGCATGCAGTGGTGGAGGAGGGGGCGTGAAGGTGGGGTTGGGGCGGGGGGGTTTTGGGGTCGCATGGAGAGTTGAGGGTGGAGTTTGCATGTTTTACTGGACTTTTATTTATTTTATCTCCTTTGCTGCTTAGATTTACACACATTGACACAAGCTTTCATTGTCAATTTAGTTTGTAAGTATGATTCAGTTGCTAAAATTTTTCCAGCTGAATCAGAGGTTGTGTTCATATGTCATTCGAAGGGGGTGAACACATAGGCTGATACTTCAGTGCAGCACCAAAGGAGGGTTGTTGCATTGTTCCAAGTTTTGCCTCTCTGATAATCATTACATAAATTTGATACATCTAAAAGATTACCGAAAATGAATTGAAGAATCTATTGGTTTCCTGACTCAAACAACACCATCAGAAACTGTTTGTTCATTTCACCTGCTGTTCATGACACATTGCTGTATGAAAGTTGGGTGCTGCATTTGCCAACAAAACAACAGTGACTGTATTTCAAACGTAGATCTTATAATAATCTTTATTGTCACAAGTAGGCTTACATTGCTGTGAGGTTACTGTGAAGGGCCCCTAGTCCCCACATTCCAGCACCTGTTCGGGTACACAAAACATAGAACATACAGTGCAGAAGGAGGCCATGCGGCCCATCGAGTCTGCACCGATCCACTTAAGCCCTCACTTCCACCCTATCCCCGTAACCCAATAACCCCTCCTAACCTTTCTTTTGGTCACTAAGGGAAATTTAGCATGGCCAATCCACCTAACCTGCACGTCTTCGGACTGTGGGTGGAAACCGGAGCACCCGGAGGAAACCCACGCAGACACGGGGAGAACGTGCAGACTCCGCGCAGACAGTGACCCAGCGGGGAATCAAACTTGGGACCCTGGCGCTGTGAAGCCACAGTGCTATCCACTTGTGCTACTTATGCTACACAGAGAGACAATTCAGAGTGTTCAACTTACCTAACAGCACGTCTTTCGGGATTAGTGGGAGGAAACCGGAGCACCTGGAGAAAACCCACGCAGAATGTGGGGACAACGTGCAGACTCTGCACAGACAGTAACCCAGCCGGGAATCGAACCTGGGACCCTGGTGCTGTGAAGCCACAGTGCTAACCACTGTGCTACCATGCTGACTGTGAAATGCTTTGGGATAGTTTGAGGATGTGGTTGGGTCTTTCTTTCAATAACAACATTATGCGACCTACTGCTATTATTCAACCAACTCACCTTGTCTAATACTGCAAGGCACCTGCAGGGCGGACTAAACATTGGAAAAGTTGCTTCAATAATCCAGAGGTGTGCTCCACAACATTACTTTTCACTATAGTATTTTCCTGAAGGAAATAAGAGTTTGACTGAAGTGTCAGGAGCCATGTTTCATGAGGCTTTCAGCCAGAGGCTACAGTTAATTTGTTTACTCCTTTCGGTAAATGTGGTCCTCAAAATATATTCAATTCTTTGCAAAAACAAGTACCATTTCCTGCCTGTGGTTAGGGTTGGAAAACCTGTGTGCATTCCTAGAGGTTTATATCACATGACTGCCTGCCTCCAAGCACCCTGCCCAGTCAAAGATTTGCCTCTAAGATTTGGCTCCTCAGTTGCTCATTGGCAATGTCCAGGGCATTACTCTTAATTGCTTAAGACTCCAGGAAAATTCTAAAGGATTGGCAACACCACCTACAGTCACATAACATGTTGTTTATTAAAGCTAGCAGTGTGTTAGCAAAAGAGGTGCTCTCGGTATGACAATCCATTTGTGAGAGCAAACAATACTGCCTTCTATTTGGGAAAAGGTCAAGGGCGGGATTCTCCATTGGCTGACGCCGAAATTGGGAAACACAATTGGGCGGAGAACAGATTCCAACACCAAAATCGCAGCGGCCGCTGATTTGACGCAAAATTGCAATCCTCCATCACTTCGGCAGCGGCATCAATACGTTCCGGAACTCACGTACAGTAAACACTGTTGCATATCATTTGTGGGCCTGACCGATATTCTCCGTGGCCTCCGCCTCCGATGGGCCAAGTTCCCGATGGCCTGGTTCTCTTGTGCTTTTACAAATCGTGAAACTGGCATTGTGGCTGCTGAGGGAGAGAGAGCGGGTACGGAAAGTGTCCAACATTGCCATAGTTTGCTGACAATTGTGCCGTTGACCGGGGAGGCTTCTGTCAGGGCCGGGGGGTGTAGCGGGAAGTGGCCAGGAGGTGGGGGTGGATGGGCACTGAACACCATTGCTGCAGCCGGAAAGGCAGCCATGCAGCTGCGCAAGCCAGTTATTGCCCAATGTGAACTTTGGGCCACAGGTCCTAAAGGTCCCCCCCCCCCCAGGCCACACCCCTATGTTATTCTCTAAGTCTGAATAAAGATTGTAGACTTCCAGTTAACACAAATACTTTATTCAGTAGGTTTGTTCTGTTTCCAGAGCTTAACTAGATGTAATACAGTCAAGAGATATGACCAGTGAAGCTAAGGTAAGCTGCCTATGCTGAGCTGTCTCTGTCTGCTGCTCACTAGCCCTGTGCTTCTGAAAGAGAGGCACATCCTCCCTTGGGTTGGACCCTTTATACCCTCTCTGATGCAGCCCTCTAGTGATGCTATGGCTGTTACATCTGTGCTGTAGTGCCTGGTGTATGTGCAGATGTATGTACAGATGTACAGATCACTACAACCCCGAGGTACCCTCTGGCCCCAGCCGACCCATCAGCTGTATGGGCGTGCTCCAGTGCAACTAGTGCCATCTTGTTGGCTGGGATGAATGTGCATGTGGATTGTAAAATATTTTTGCGGCAGCAGCTTGTCAGCCTCCTGAGTGGCAATCACAGACCTGGCAAATGCTACACCGTTTTTTATTGGAATCGATTGTGTTCCACGTTGCGCTCGTGCTAGCTCCTCCACAGTCGCTGAATCGGTCCAGGTTCAGCGCCAGTTCTGCTGTCGTTAAAGTCCACAAATCCTGCGCCAGCGTCAACACTTAGTCTCAGGAACGGAGAATTCCGCCCCAGACCTCTGGGAAAACTGCTTCCTGTTTCACTGCTGCAGCATCACTGTATGTTTTCAAGCTCGGACTGATTGCTGCATGACCAACTCATACATACCAACCGAGAGGCAGGAGGAAGGACAAAAATCAGGCTTTCCCAATGGAAGAGACCAATGGAGGTCTGCCTGGGACATCAGCAGTGAGCATCAGGGAAGACCTAGGAGTGAAAGAGAGTGGGCAGAGTAGGCTACAGAGTAGAGCTGGTTGGATTGGGGGATAGGGTGGAGAGTGTTACTTTTTGGGGGTCTGGGGCTTAAAAACAGTATCACTGCCTGTTCTCTACTGGATTAGGAATTTTACTATTTTACTCCTGGCAGAAATATTTGAGCATGTGTTGAAGTTCCTGCATGGTACTTTAAAGCAAACATACACATTTACACCTCCATAAAGACACATTTAACACTTGTACTACTGCTAAATTTTTGAGCTAATTAGGTCCCATATTCTTTCAGCAACATGAAACTGGAGTACATTAAAACAAATTGCACAGAGAGATTTTATGGCATTCATTCTGGACACATTTACATTCAGTGGATTGAAATTTCAGGGAGGTAACAATGATTATACACATTGACCCAATGAGCTTTGTGTAATGATGGCAAAAATATTTCTTTAAAAGGGGGAGGTTTACTCATTTGGAATGGAACAAGCTTCTTTCTCTCCCATATAGCAATGATTTAATCCCATTCAATACGACAAAAAGAGAAATCCCTGTGCCTTCAACTTTGAAAAATTGTGCAGGTGTATCTCATGAATATTTTCAAAATAATACAAGCGACACTACAATTGCTGACTTATCTTGGCTATGTAAAGGGCTCTTATGAAGTATTTTGTGATATTTATTCAGGTTTTTAAATTACAAGGTAGTGCGGTGCATTGTAAAAGAGGCATTGTTGTTGGCAATGTTAACTAAATATATTCGTTAGACATTCCTCTGACTATAAAGTGTGCAATGTAAATAAAGGTCGGATTTTTTTTGTTCGGATTTTGTTTGGAAAAGAAGCTAAGTTGCTGATTTGGTGGCGTCACAATTGCTAGTTCTGTTTGGAATCAGACCCGATGAGTAACAAGATTTCTCTAATGCATTGGGAATTTGGCAAGAACTTGACCAATACTCGGAGGGACCCAACTCTCCACACAAAAGGAGGAAGTTACCAGGTCCAAGTAGCATACCCAGGCAGCAACAATGATATATCTGTTGGAGACTGCAATTGCCCTGGCAATCCCAACACTGTCCCGACTGTGTTGTAGAGCACTGAAACAAGAGGGTTGCAGCTCGTTTCAAAGTCGTTACTGGAATGGAGTGTCTTTTCACCTCTAGCAGCCTCCAAAGGTGAATTACGATGAGGCATCTGAATATGTTTCACTGTTACTCCCATCTGAAATGATCTGGGCCACAGCTTTGTAATCTTCCTGAAAAAAAATAACTGGGATTGAGTAATGTTATCTTCCAAAACACAATTTAAAAATCCAGCCATAGATGTCATAGATACAGAATTTGGCTTATTCAGTCACTCTCAACTAATACTTCCAACTGCAAATCGGTTCCAAAAACATTCCTCAGAATACATAGACCGCTGCAAGGCAGTGGCCAGACTTTTAAACAGATTAAATTGCCGAATTCAATCGAAGAAAACGGCTAAATATTTCAGAATCCCATGCAATAAAATAGAACTTAACTTATCAGGCTCCGTAAAGTGGATTTTTTGGCAGTCTCAGATCAAATGAAAGTCCGGTGATGCAGCACTAGCACTTGTGTGTGGGAGAAAACGCTGAATGGGTCTCTGACTAACTGAATGCGTCCCCTTAAACTTCACCTGCACTTGCTCCTCCCTTACTTTATGACCCCTGCCTCACCAAGAACTCCATCCTCCAGCTCACCAACTGACCACCTTGACACTGTAGGAGCAAATAACACAGGGTGCTGTGAGGTGCTCAACTAGGATTCAACACTGGGCTTAGTCACATCCACTGCTGAGCAATTCAAGGGTTGGATCAAAGGACACAGCAGCATATAATACAAAATATGGGTATTCAGTCCATTGTGACTGTGAAAGAGTTATCCAATTGGCTCAGACACTCCTGCTCTTTCCTTAAAGATTGCAAATTTCTCTAACATATGTTAGAGCAGAGTTTTTCAAACATTTTTGCCCAGGACCCATTTTTACCAACCATCCGGCCTTTGCAACCCACGCCTACCGACCCACGCCCATCATTTTCACTGACCTTTAATGTGACAGGTGAATCTGCTTGATCCTCACAATCTCACTTGCTTTGTTATTCAATATTACATTTCTGATGACTTCAGCTGATGATTTAAGATCTCGCTGCATCCGTTGAAAAAAATAAAGAGGTTTGTCCTCGAACTCGCCGGCCAAGTTCTGACGCTGGCGTGAATAGCGGCGCCAACCACTCCGGCGTCAACGGTCCCCGATAATGAGGAATGCTCCCCTTCCTAGGGGCTAGGTAGGCGCCGGAGTTGTCCCCGCAGCTCCAGCCGGCGCGGAACGACCAGCACGAGTTCGCGTATGCGCGGATCGGCCGGCGTGATTCCATGCATGCGCGTGTGTTCCCGTCTCTGCACCGGCCCCAGGCAATATGGCGGAGCCCTACAGGGGCCGGGCGCAGTGGAACATAGGCCCCCACAGAACCAGCCCGCCCGCTGATCGGTAGGCTCCAATCGCAGGCAGGCCACAGTGGAGTCATCCCGAGGTTGGGTCCCCCCTCCAGGACGGCCCCCACACACACACCTTCCAGGTCCCGCCGTGTGGGACCTGAGTAACCCACCCCGGTGGGACTCGGCCAAAATCGGTGGCCACTCGGCCCGTTGGGGCCCGGAGAATCGCCGGGAGGGCCGCTTTCAACAGCTCCCGACCGCCGCAGTGGCGATCCCGCAGGTGCCCGAAAATCCGAGCCGGAGAATCGGCGAGCCGGCGTCAGGGCAGAGGGGCGCGATTCTCGCTTCCCCCCGGGGACTCTCCGACCCGGCGCGGGGTCAGAGAATCCCGGCCGCCATGTTTAGTCTTCAAATGTCTTTGAAGTTTTGAGGGTTTTAAACTTTAATTTGCCAGTGTTCCCCTGCATATAACGCACATGCAGCTGGATTCCCCGTCGGCGTGATCCTCTGTTTCATCGGCAGCACACTCACCCCCGCGGATTTCCCGACAGCGTTGGGGTGCCCACAATGGAAAACCCCATTGGCCGGCTGCGAGGCGGAGGATCCCGCTGCCGGCTGGGGTGCGCCACATCAGAAAACAGATGCGGCAGGATGGTCGCAGCCGGTAATTTTAAAAGCCAGTCGCAGCCATTGGCCATTCCTCCTGCGATCAGGAATGCCCCACGACCGAGCGCCGCGACCCTCCTGAAACCTGCCTGCAACCCACCTGCGGGTCATGACTCTGATTTTGAAAACCCCTGTGTTAGACTGATGGCAATGCAGCATACCTATGATATTGCAGGGTAAAGTTCCAGCTCAACATGCACTTGTGCATGAGGAGGTGACTGAGGGAGTAAAATGAAACGCAAAAAGAATTATAATAACTATGGGCGCGATTCACCCAAAACAATGACTAAAGGCACGCTTCTCCGGAAAGATTTCTAGGTGTGGGTCGCGAGCGGACAGACCTGCACAGACAGCCCGTCTCAGCTTGCAGCCATGGTGCCAAGATGACAGGCACCGCGATTCAGGGATGCAGGTCTGCAGAGGTTCCTTGATACAGGCTGCAGGGTTGCTGGGAGAGGTGAGTGCATATTTAAAAGAGACTTCAGTTCCTGGAGCAGGCCACAGGCTGCAGGGTTGCTGGGAGAGGTGAGTGCATATTTAAAAGAGACATCAGTTCCTGGAGCAGGCCACAGGCTGCAGGGTTGCTGGGAGAGGTGAGTGCATATTTAAAAGAGACTTCAGTTCCTGGAGCAGGCCACAGGCTGCAGGGTTGCTGGGAGAGGTGAGTGCATATTTAAAAGAGACTTCAGTTCCTGGAGCAGGCCACAGGCTGCAGGGTTGCTGGGAGAGGTGAGTGCATATTTAAAAGAGACTTCAGTTCCTGGAGCAGGCCACAGGCTGCAGGGTTGCTGGGAGAGGTGAGTGCATTTTTAAAAGAGCTTAGTTTACAGGTCGATTGGCAGTTGGAGACTTCACTTCCTCGAGCGGGCCTATTGGTTCATTGGAAATCAGGCAGGGTACAAAAGGTGTGGCAGGAGTGCCTGTATTCACGGAGTGCTGATTGGATCAGAGTGCATCTGAGTTTAGGTGAGTGACTGAGTTCGGGTGAGTGGCGAGAGAGGGCTGTGTTTTTGTTGGTGTTTGGGTTTATCCTTGAGGTTCAATAAAAAAACATTTTTTTAATTATTTAAATTAATTAACTCGTTGAATATGGCTGGACAGGTGATGTGCTGTTGCTGTATGATGATGGAACTGGTGGATCCCATTGAGACCGTCAGTGACCACATCTGCAGCAAGCGTTGGCTGCTCGAGGAACGTCGGCTCAGAATTGATGAGCTGGAGACCGAGCTGCACAAACTGCGGCACATCAGGGAGGGGGAAAATTACCTGGACGCTTTGTTTCAGGAGGCAGTCACACCCGGTAGAATAGGTACTGTTAATTCGGTCAGTGGTCAGGGACAGAGTGGTGTGACTGTAAGGGAGGCAGGTAGGGGGATCCTGAGTTTAGGAGTTGAGGAGCCTCAGCCCTTGACCTTGTCCAACAGGTATGAGGTACTTGCTCCCTGTGTGGATGAGGAAGAGGGCTGTAGGGAGGATGTGTTGACTGACCACTGCACTGTGGTACAGGAAGCCATTCAAGAGGGGGAGCAAAAAGACAAGTGGTAGTTGTAGGGGATTCTATAATTAGGGGGATTGATGGCATCCTTTGTAAGCCAGAGCGTGAGTCCCGCATGGTATGTTGCCTGCCCGGTGCCAGGGTGACGGACATCTCTGATCGGTTGAAAGGATTTTGGAGAGGGAGGGGGAGGATCCAGTTGTTGTGGTCCACGTTGGGACTAACAACATAGCTAAGACTAGGAAAGAGGACCTGTTTGGGGATTATCAAACACTAGGGACTAAATTAAAGAACAGGTCCTCCGGGGTTATAATCTCTGGATTACTACCCGAGCCACGTGCCAATTGGCATAGGGTTGAGAAAATTAGGGAAGTTAACACGTGGCTAAAGGAGTGGTGCGGGAAAGAGGGATTCCATTTCATGGGGCATTGGCATCAGTACTGGGGCAGGAGGGACCTGTACCGTTGGGACGGTCTTCACCTGAACCATTCTGGGACCAGTGTTCTAGCGAATAGGATAAATAGGTTGGTCACAAGGACTTTAAACTAGCAAGTTGGGGGGAAGGGAAGGGTAAAGCTATGGACAGTATAATGGTTAATGGAGAGCAAGGCAGCAGGTTACGTGACAGGTTATTATGCAGAGATATGGGTTCAAAGGCAAGGAAAATTAGGAGAAAGGGTAAGAGGAAAAATAATTTGCGAAAAGTTACTGATCAAGGTGTTAGGATTCATAACAAAGACATAAAAAACAGCATAAGTGTACTTTACCTGAATGCTCGTAGTGTACGGAATAAGGTGAGTTGATGGCGCAAATCATCGTGAATGACTATGATTTAGTGGCCATTACTGAAACATGGTTAAAAGATGGTCACGACTGGGAGTTAAATATCCAAGGGTATCAGCTTATACGAAAGGATAGAATGGACGGTAAGGGCGGTGGTGTAGCTTTGTTGTTTAAGGATGGCATCCGGGCAATAGTAAGGGATGATATTGGTGCTATGGAGGACAAGGTTGAATCAATTTGGGTGGAAATCAGGAATAGTACGGCGAAAAGGTTACTGATAGGAGTAGTCTATAGGCCACCAAATAGTAACAGGATGGTAGGGCAGGCAATAAGCAAAGAAATAACGGATGCATGTAGAAATGGTACAGCGGTTATCATGGGAGATTTTAATCTGCATGTCGATTGGTTTAACCAGGTTGGTAAAGGCAGCCTTGAGGAGGAGTTTATAGAATGTGTCTGGGATAATTTCCTGGAACAGTATGTAATGAACCTACAAGGGAACAAGCGGTCCTAGATCTGGTCCTGTGTAATGAGGCAGGATTGATTAATGATCTCATAGTTCGGGATTCTCTTGGAAGGAGCGACCATAATGTGGTGGAATTTAAAATACAGTTGGAGGATGACAAGGTAAAATCAAACACTAGTGTTTTGTGCTTAAACAAAGGCGATTACAATGGGATGAGAGAAGAACTAGCTAAGGTAGACTCGGAGCAAAGACTGCAAGGTGAAGCAGTTGAGGAACAGTGGAGAACCTTCCGAGCGATCTTTCACAGTGTTCAGGAAAGGTTCATACCGACAAAAAAGAAAGACGGTAGAAAGGGGAAAAATCGACCGTGGATATCTAAGGAGGTGAGGGAGAGTATCAAATTGAAGGAAAAAACATACAAAGTGGCAAAAATTAGTGGGAGACTAGAGGACTGGGAAGTCTTTAGGGGACAACAGAAAGCTACTAAAAAGGCTATAAAGAAGACTAAGGTAGACTATGAAAGTAAACTTGCTCAGAACATAAAAGCAGATAGTAAAAGCTTCTACAAATATATAAGACAAAAAAGAGTGGCTAAGGTAAATATTGGTCCTTTGGAAGATGAGAAGGGAGATTTAATAATAGGAGACGGGGAAACGGCTGAGGAGCTGAACAGGTTTTTTGGGTCGGTCTTCACAGTGAAAGACACAAATAACATGCCAGTGACTGATGGAAATAAAAATATGATAGGTGAGGACCTTGAGATGATTGTAATGACTAAGGAGGCAATATTGGGCAAGCTAATGGGGCTAAAGGTAGACAGGTCTCCTGGCCCTGATGGGATGCATTCCAGAGTGTTAAAAGAGATGGCTAGGGAATTTGTAAACGCACTAGTGATAATTTATCAAAATTCACTAGACTCTGGGGTGGTCCCAGAGGATTGGAAAGTAGCAAACGTGACACCACTGTTTAAAAAAGGAGGTCGGCAGAAAGCGGGTAATTATAGGCCGGTAAGCTTAACTTCGGTTGTAGGGAAAATGCTGGAATCTATCATTAAGGAGGAAATAGCGGGGAACCTGGAGGGAAATTGTCCCATTGGGCAGACACAGCATGGGTTCATAAAGGGTAGGTCGTGTCTGACTAATTTGGTAGAATTTTGAGGACGTTACCAGTGCAGTAGATAACGGGGAGCCAATGGATGTGGTCTATCTGGATTTCCAGAAAGCTTTTGACAAGGTGCCACACAAAAGGTTGCTGCATAAACTAAAGATGCATGGCATTGAGGGTAAAGTGGTAGCATGGGTAGAGGATTGGTTAACTAACAGAAAGCAGAGAGTGGGGATAAATGGGTGTTTCTTTGGTTGGCAACCTGTAACTAGTGGGGTCCCTCAAGGATCAGTGTTGGGCCCGCAGTTGTTCACAAATTACATAGATGATTTGGAGTTGGGGACCAAGTGCAATGTGGCAAAGTTTGCAGACGACACTAAGGTGAGTGGTAAAGCAAAAAGTGCAGAGGACACCGGAAGTCTGCAGAAGGATTTGGATAGGTTAGGTGAATTGGCTAGGGTCTGGCAGATGGAATTCAATGTTGCCAAGTGTGAGGCTACCCATTTTGGGAGGAATAACAGTAGAATGGATTATTATTTAAACGGTAAGATGTTAAAACATGCTGCTGTGCAGAGGGACCTGGGTGTGCTGGTGCACGAGTCACAAAAAGTTGGTGTGCAGGTGCAACAGGTGATTAAGAAGGCGAATCGAGTTTTGTCTTTCATTGCTAGAGGGATGGAGTTCAAGACTAGGGAGGTTATGCTGCAATTGTACAAGGTGTTGGTGAGGCCACATCTGGAGTATTGTGATCAGTTTTGGTCTCCTTACCTGAGAAAGGATATATTGGCACTGGAGGGAGTGCGGAGGAGATTCACTAAGTTGACCCCAGAGTTGAGGGGATTAGATTATGACGAGAGGTTGAGTAGACTGGCACTGTACTCATTGGAGTTTGGAAGGATGCAGGGGGATCTTATTGAAACATATAAAATTATGAAGGGAATAGATAGGATAGATGCGGGCAGGTTGTTTCCACTGGTCGGGGAAAGCAGAACTAGGGGGCATAGCCTCAAAATAAGGGGAAGTAGATTTAGGACGGAGTGTAGGAGGAACTTCTTCACCCAAAGGGTTGTGAATCTCTGGAATTCCTTGCCCAGTGAAGCAGTTGAGGCTCCTTCTTTAAACGTTTTTTAAGAAAAAGATAGATACCTTTCTAAAGAATAAAGGGATTCAGGGATATGGTGTACGGGCCGGAGAGTGGAGCTGAGTCCACAAACATCAGCCATGATCTCATTGAATGGCGGAGCAGGCTCGAGGGGCCAGATGGCCTACTCCTGTTCCTAGTTCTTCTGCTCTTATGTACAGTGGAGGCCAGGAGGGATGTCCTACTCCCCCGATGGTCCTGGAGGGTAAGCCACAGGGCTGCCAGTGCTGCCTGGGACGATGTGGCGGTGGCCTTGAGCTCGGGGAGTGTGACCAGGAGGACTGGCCTTCAGTGTCGCAAGAAGGTCAATGACCTACACCGGGCAGCACAGGTGAGTTGACACCAACGCCCCTCCCCTGAGAGCTTTCTGCCCTCACGCGAGCATCCACCTCCCCAACCCTCCATGCAGCCCCCAATCCTCCCTTCATCCCATTCTCCCTTATGCCACCCCCAATCCTTCCTTTACCCCCTCCCCCCCACCCCACACACAGCACAATGAACCAGGCGCGCAGCTAACAATGCCCTCTCCGTGTGTCTGCAGGAGAAGCTCCCCCACAGTCGGAGAGGGCCCTAGACTGACAGATGGGTGCCTGATATACAAATCCTTACCACCTTCAAGGAATGGGCCCTGGAGTTTACAGGGGGTGGCCGAGGACAGAGCGGTCACCAATGCAGAGGTCGGCGTATGCTGCAGAGGTGAGGATCCACTGGGCTCCTCCGGAGGACCTGTCACAAGTAAGTTATTATTGCCATACTGACTGATCCATCCCTCACTGACCACATGTCTATTCTCCCACGGGTCCTCCAGCCAATGGTGCCAGCCCATCCGGGGTGAGCCCCCCCATGCCTCTCACAAGACCACTTCGGAGGAGAGCACTGAGGATGCCACAGTTGAGGCGTTACAGCTGTCATCCCCACCCTCCACCAGCGCAGATACACACACCTCAATGAGAAATGTTAGTGTACAGGCTTCTGGGGCACAAGCTGGTGAGCACTACACCGTTGTTGATGTATATCAGGTGGAGGCAGGAGCTTCCAGATGAGGTAGCAGTCGGAGGGCTCAAACGAGAGTGCAACGAGGCCGCAGAATTGCGCCCTAAGTGTAATTTCGGGAGTGGCAGCATGGCGGCGCAGTGGTTAGCACTCTACCTCATGGCACCAAGGTCCCAGGTTCGATCCTGGCTCTGGCTCACTGTCCGTGTGGAGTTTGCGCATTCTCCCCGTGTTTGCGTGGGTTTCGCCCCCACAACGCAAAAATGAGCAGATAGGTGGATTGGCCACGCTAAATTGCCCCTTAAGTGGAAAAAATGAATTGGGTACTATAACCTTTTTTTAAAAGAGTCATTTAGGGTGAGTTTGGTGAGATGATTCCTGTTGGGTGTTTGGGCAAAATGCAGACCAGTATTCAACCACACTTAAGTCATTATTTGGGGTGTGGGGAGTTTCCCCCCAGCCTAGCCAACACTTAGGATGTTTTTAGCAGTGCGGAGCTGAACCCGGCGGCGAGGCCGGTTCCTTGGAAATTAGGCTACCATTTTGAAAGAGTGCCCCAGACTGTAAGTGAGCTTGAGGGTCCCCCAGATGCCCCACCCACAGACAATGCCACCCCCCACAGACATGAGTATTAACCCATCCCCCCATCAAATGAGCTCACCTCCACAATGGGGTTGCTGAGGCCCCCCTTTCACGCTCCCCCCTTTCAGGCCACACTTTCAGGATCCCCCTTCACCCCCCCCCAACCTTTATGATGCCCCTTCATACCCCGTGTTTACCCCACTCGTCATAACCCCCTTCACCCCCTCCTTTCATGGGTATGGGCCCTCTGTTGGAAGTGCAAAACATGCACCCTGGCACTGCCGGCCTGACACGTGGGGAGATCCCTGATAACATGGTAGTATCCACCTAGTACCCTGGCCAGGTTGGCACTGCCAGTATGCCCAGGGGAAGTGCTGTAGCTACCTGGGTTGGCCACCCCCCGATGTAAAATGGAGAACAGCAAAGGCTGCAGGGAAATTCAGCCAACACGGGCAGAAACCAGCAGGTGCAAGTTACTGTGTATTAAACTCTGCAAAAGCCCAGACAGCATCGATACAAGCAGCCATCTACATACTAATAAGCGATCCCCGGGAACAATCGCAACATTTGGGACAAACAAAGCTAAGCCAGACTCCCCGGTGCCAGCAGGAGCTAACACAAAAGAGGTTAACGGACACCTCAAGACCGCCCATCAATCAGGGAACTGCTCCAGTATTGGAGAAATCGAACCAAGCGATTGGAACGAAGTCCAATCACCTGGAACCAGGTACAGGGTCCGCCCGAAAGGCGGGAAGCCCCTGGGGTCTATAAAGTTAAGCCCCCAAGTTCAAATCGTTCTTCTTGACAAGGTCACTCAGCAACGCGAACCAACCTTGACCGTGACCGGTTCATCTGCCGCCGATATCCAGTAAGTCTGTCAACGCGCGCTACGAGATAGGCGCTCCTAGCTACCAATCCGTACCAACTTCGAATCCCGCAGACTCAGAACCCGAACGAAAGGCCATTTGTTCCCCTGACCTGGTGGGCCAGTCCAAAGCTAAGTATAGGCCTGTTAGTTGTAGAAGTAGCTTAGAAGTAGAATTTATGCATGAGTAGCGATTACTGTGTATAATAAATGTGCTTTGATTTGAATCTTACTAATCGGTGTATTGAGTTATTGATCATTACTTGAACTTGAACCTCGTGGCGGTATCATAAAGATACCTGGCAACTCGAGAGCAAAGGTTATAAAACAGAGCCAATTGAACCAACTAAAAGTTAGCAACAGTGCCAGGATACTGCCCTATTCCCAACCATCTGGGGGACTTCAATGGCCTCCGAGACCCCCAGAGTGGCCATCACACCTCGTCTCCATTTTTTGAGACCAGTACTAATTGGCGCCCAGGTGAGGTTTCGCCAGCACGGCAGTGACTCCCAGATCTGGGAGACTGCGGCGTCAAATAGGCCGTGTATATTTAAATGCGCCAAATGCTGGATGCTGTGGGCTGGGTTACTTGTGCGCAGCCTTGCGCTCGACACCAAGCCCGATTTGGGCCTCTTCCTTGATGCTCCCGGAGCACTGAGATTGGCGTCGCTTGCAACCGGGTGTCAAAATTGCGCAATCATTTAAACACATCAAATTGAGCCCCCAGGGGCCTAGCCTGAGAGTAAGTTTGTAGTGGAAATACTTACTGAGGATTTACAGAGGCATATAGACAACTATAAGATAAGGAGAAAGATTTTATCTGAATTTTCTTAGGTTAGAAAGGTTACCTTTCCGGCTAAAGTCTGGGGGATCCAAGGTAGGAGTTTCCTTAATTTTTGAAAAAGTGTGATTGGTTAACCTGATGCTATATTTTATTGTTACCAGTTTCAGTGTTTCTTTCATCATTTTGGTTCATACATCACTAGCAATGGAGATTTGTTACTCCTCTTTGACTATAGAAAAAGCCCATCAAGAAGGGTGAAGCCTGAATTGTGACAGACAGAAAGCTACTCAGCTAGGTACACACATCAAGGTTTTGATTTTGATAAGCTTTGGGAATACATGAGTATGAGTATACATGCGTATAAGGGCAGCACGGTAGCACAGTGGTTAGCACTGTTGCTTCACAGCTCCAGGGTCCCAGGTTCGGTTCCAGACTTGGGTCACTGTCTGTGCGGAGTCTGCACGTTCTCCCCGTGTCTGCGTGGGTTTCCTCCGGGTGCTCCGGTTTCCTCCCACAAGTCCCGAAAGATGTGGGGTGGAGAATCGGTGGGGGGGGGGGGGGGCGTGAATCCCACCCCGATGCAGGCTGCCAAATTCTACGGCGCTGTTTTTTGGGCGGGGGTGGGAATCGCGCCGCGCCGGTCAGGGGCCTTTGGAACCCCCCCCCCCCCCCCCCTCCCCCACCCCGCCCGGCGATTCTCCGCTCTGCGATGGGCCGAGCTGCCTCCCGTTTTCGGCCAGTCCCGTCGGCGTAAATTACAAAAGGTTCTTAACGGCGGGACCTGGCTCTGCGTGCGGAGTCCTCGGGGGGGGGGGGGGGGCGCGGGGGGGGGGATCTGGCCCCGGGTAGGGGCCCTCACGGTGGCCTGGTCCGGGATCGGGGCCCACCGATCTGCAGACATGCCTGTGCCGTGGGGGCACTCTTTCCCTCCGTGCCGGCCGCTGGATAGCTCCGCCATGGCCGGCGTGGAGAAGAAACCCCCTGAGCATGCGCAGGAATCACGGCAGCAGTTCTGGGAACACGCTGGCGCACCTGCGCATGCGCCAACTCATGCCTGTTGGCGGAGGCGCTTCGGCGCCGTTTGGCGCAGCGCCAACCACTCCAGCGCCGGCCTAGCCCCCGAAGGTGCAGAGGATTCCGCACTTTCTGGGCGGCCCGACGCAGGAGTGGTTCACGCCAGTCTTTTTGCCGCCGGTACGGCCTGCCCGCTGGATACCGGAGAATCCCGCCAGTGATGTTAGGTAATTTGGAAATTCTGAATTCTCCCCCAGTGTACCCGAACAGGCGCCAGAATGTGGCGACGGGGGGATTTGCACAGTAACTTCATTGCATTGTTAATGTAAGCCTACTTGTGACAATAAAGATTATTATTATTATGGTGCCACTATATCGGCAGAACGTTACCTTTGTGTTCATCATTGTAACTTGACTGGATCCAGTAAAAACTGGGCAGTGGAAACTGGGCAGGGCAACCTTCAGCCCATGTTCACTGTCAGAGAGAACAGTGACTCAGGCAGAAAATACAGAGATAATCGGGAAACATGATTCTATCTGGAGAGATCGTGTTTCCTGATTTTCATCGCCCCTTGTCAGTGACGTCAGAAGGTTTGTGCCCACAAAGGGTGAGAGCCTCATTTTAATGGGTTTAAATAAATTTGAGTATTATTATCCAGCCCCCCACCCCCACCCCAACCACATGATGCCCCCCCCCCACTGAATATTCAAGCCTCGGTGACGTGACGTTGAGTTGCCAAGGTTTACAACAGATCTTTTAAATGAGTTACAGTCGAGGGGATCCCTCCGGAGGTGCAAAGGTAAGCATAAACCGGGGGGGGGGGGGGGGGGGGGGGGAGAAGGACATGCCTTACGCAGTGCTGCCTCCTGGCACTGCCCCCCAGCACAGGATGGAATTGTCAACGTGGCACTGCCAGGTTTCCACTGTGTCAACCTGGCAGTGCCATCCTGGAAATGCCAACCTGTGCCAAGACAGTGCCAGGGGCAGTGCCAGGGGAAGGCCCTCTGGGGAACCACATTGGGGGTCGGGGAGGTTCACATTGTGTGTGGTGGGGGGGACAGCGCTGATGCCATTGAGGGGGAACTTGCAGACACGGCAAGGGGGGGGGAGGTGTGGAGTGGGCAGTGAGAGGGGGGAACGCCCCTCTACTTCCGCAGAGAGAGAGCCCAATGATTGTGGTTGGGGGTGTGGGGGGGGGTGTGGAGACCGGTCCCAATGATTGTGGGGTTGTGGAGAGTTGATGTTCAGTTCTGATCGGGGTGGCCTTTAAAGATGGCACCCTGATCTCTCTGGAGCTGGCTTTGCCAGCTCTGCCAGGCTTCACCCCACCAGAGTGATGGCACAAACCACACCCACTGATTTTCCTTATTCAGAGGCTCAGGATCTGGAGTGAGAACTGAGCTTTGCAGCAGGAGAGCAACATGTCGGTTTTCAGTCTGAGCCGGACACTTTGAAAAAATATGGTAAGATTCCACACATATATATCTGGTGGTGTAATGGCAGCAGAAAGGGATCAGCTGTGAGCAAAGCCATGACCATAGACACAAATCGGTAAAACCATTCACTGACCACCAGGATCTGTATCCATTGGTCTTGGTTGCAACCTCCTGCTGCTGGATTCCTATTGTTAAAAATGCAATTTTCATGGGATGGGGGTGTTGCTGTCTCGGCCCAGCCTCCAGTGCCTATCCCTAATTGCCCCTAGCGAAGGTGGTGGTGAGCTGCCTTCTTGAACCGCTGCTGTCCGTGTAGTGTAGGTACACCTACAGTGCTGTTTGGGAGGGAGTTACAGGATTTTTCCCAGTGACAGTAAAGGAACAGGGATATATTTCCAAGTCAGGATGGTGAGTGACTTGAAGGGGAACCTTTGGGGTCCGCGTCCGTCTGCAACCCTCGTCCTTCTAGGCGGTAGATGTCGTGGGTTTGGAGCCACTGTCAAAAAAGCCTTGACCATCCCCGATCACTAGGCCGAATTCAAACTTGCCAGGTGTCGGGTGAGACTTTGTAAATGTTTATTCAATTGAAACCCTGCTGATATGATCGGAACAGCCTTGATGTCCCCAGCCTTCTCAGCTTCATTGCCTGTTACTGGGCTCTAGTCCCCCCTCTCCCGCCCAACCCTGTAAAAATTAAGGCCAAAGGTGCTGTGGTGTTTTGAAAGATGAATTGTTAAACTGACATGTTTAGGTAAGCAATGAAAGGATTAGCATGTTGGAAGGTGGAAATGGGGCTATTAATCTGCTGCTGAAATGTGCATTGTGTCTGGACTGTAAATTTCTGCACAAACATAATTCTTATGCATTAAATGGAATGAAAATCCACAGGCGAATTTGACTTGTTAAAAATCCATACACTTAAAGGAGTTGATATTTAATGAGTATGCACTTAATTGGGTTTACTGTATAGCATTTCCTTAATACTGATCTTATCATTGGTAATGAACTAGACCTAATTATATCTGTTGAGGTAGACGATATTCTCACCCTGAGATTAAGATGAGTTCACATACATAGACTGCAGATTGAAAAATGAATGCAATCATATTCCCTCATATCTTGCTGAAGAAGCATTTCCTGGACGTCCAAGATTAATGTTGATCAAATTAAGTGCATTAAATTAAACAGATCAATCATGTTTACTAAAAATGAGAAAACCAACCAACATACAATCGAAAATGGAGAATTTCAGCTTAAAAATTAATGCTGTCGCGCTTTCATGGAACAGGTCCAAAGTCAAAATCTTATTACTATCAAACAGGAATGATGCCACTTATTTTCAAGGTTCTGACTCCAAAAATAATCAGGAAAGGATAAAAATTAATTTAGATTTTTTTGAACCACCCCCCCATTACTTGCCTGTAATTATACCTGGCTTGTAAATGATAATGCTTTGCACTCAGCCAAGCATTAAACAAGTAGATGAAGATGGGACTTATTCTCACTTCATTTCACTTCCCTGTAATTGATGGCCTCTCACATGATGTTAAGTTTAAGCGATGACAAATACACACTGAATCCACAGAAACTAAGTCGACATTTTAACCAGTGGGAACGGCATAAAAATTAAATGATATCTCTATAATGAAATCAGTTATGTTTCCAACCATGAAAATTGCAATATTCATCACTAGAGTTCATTAAGAGAGAAAGGGGACGTGGCTAAGATGTTTTCAGATCCCTGGACTGATCTGGAAGTGTCTTTCTGTATGCACTAGTCCGAGCCACCAGAACGGTCTGATGTGATGTGTAAGGTGGGTGAGTGCATAGGTCTGGGTGTGGGGTGAACTCCTGAAATAATGCGAGCGCGTCGGGACACTAATCTTTGAACTTTTGCATTTCAATCTAGTATGTTAGGCTGCACATTTGCAAAGATGGGCAGACAATTTGAATAGGTTAATCGCTCAATTAGAGGGATATTGACTTGGGTTTTGCAATTTAACTTTGGGTCCAGAGGTTTCCTGAATTTTCTGTAAATCACCAGTGAATATAAGGTGAAAACACAGCAAAGGGATTGAGAGGGTTGAAGTCATGACAAGGAAATACGTACTCAACACCCAAAGCTGCATTTGTATCTCCTTGTGTGAAAGGAATTGTCCACAATACTAATGCTGAGAGCTGTCATCTACACTTTGGATGTTGGAAGACCTGATTGATTAGGTCAGTGAGGGTGTCTGTATTAATTCCAGGATGCGCGGAGTGAAAGGCCAAACTGGTTTATTTTAAACTGAAAATAAAGCTACTATTGCTCCATTTAAAGGTCCCGCTAACGAGCCCCAGGTGGGCATGCCTCCGCCTGCTCACCATGGGAACTCGTATTTTACAACGTCCACGGGGAGATCAATCAACAATCCCCCGTGGTCCTCGTGAGCGTTATCACAGTGTCGCTTACACTGAGGTACTTAAACCTCAGATAAGTAGCAATGTGACCAACAGCAGCAGAAATGCTAACAAAAGCAACATCAGAAGCTGCACTGTAATCCCTGAGGTTCGACAAGAGAGAGGAAATCAACAACAAGATTGAACGCATGGGACGCCATGCCTGGCTCACAAGTTGTACAGGCTATTCTTCTTCAACATGTTAGAACACCAGTGTTTGAGGAAGTTCAAGGTGACAGTCATTTGCAGACTGTTGGGACAGGATCTGCTGTGAACTGGACCAGAAATCTATGTCAGTGACCGTCATCACCCTCCTTTTATGTTTCTGCCAGAGATGTTTGCCACATCCCACAGTTGGTAGTCCATGAATGCATAAGCCAGGTGACTGATAGCCATGGTCAGCAATTAAGTCAACCTTCCCTGTGACGACATCAAAGAGATTAAATGAGCATTTAGGTTTGTGACCCTGACTGGCAGGGCCTCATCGACTGCACACATAGCAATTCATGCTTCCATAGATCACCCAGGAGTGCTCATCAACTGCAAGGACTTCAGCTCCATCGATGTGCAGCTGTTGTGATATCACAAATAGACAAATAGATATTTATGCAATGTGTCCAAAGTTTCTATGTTGATTCCACGAGGACAGCACGGTAGCACAGTAGTTAGAACAAAGAAAAATTACAGCACAGGAACAGGCCCTTCGGCCCTCCAAGCCTGCACTGCAACAAGTTAGCACTGTTGCTTCACAGCGCCAGGGTCCCAGGTTCGATTCCCAGCTTGGGTCACTGTCTGTATGGGTGTTGTTCTCCCCGAGTCCGCGTGGGTTTTCTCCGGGTGCTCCGGTTTCCTTCCAAAAGACGTGATGTTAGGTAATTTGGACATTCTGAATTCTCCTTCTGTGTACCCGAACAAGTGCCGGAATGTGGCGACTAGGGGCTTTTCACAGTAACTTCATTGCAGTGTTAATGTAAGCCTACTTGTAACAATAAAGATTATTATTATGCTTTTCGTACTGTGGCCTCCAGAATGGCCTCCAGAATGGTCATGTTGTGCTGCGCTCAACACAACATTGCGTAGTGACAATGTTTGCACCTTCACAAGGAACAAGGTGCAGAGCACAGAACCATTGGATAATTTTGAGGAGAAAGGGGAAGATGAGGAGAAATGGGAGGATGAGGAGGCAGACGGTGGTAGGGGCTGGTTTAGCACAGTGGGATAAACAGCTGGCTTGTAGTGCAGAACAAGGCCAGCAGCCCGGGTTCAATTCCTGTACCGGCCTCCCGAACAGATGCCGGAATGTGGCGACTAGGGGCTTTTCACAGTAACTTCATAATAATAATAATCGCTTATTGTCACAAGTAGACTTCAATGAAGGTACTGTGAAAAGCCCCTGGTCGCCACATTCCGGCGCCTGTTCGTGGAGGTCGCTACGGGAATTGAACCCGCGCTGCTGCCTTGTTCTGCATTGCAAGCCCGCTGTTTAGCGCACTGTGCTAAACCAGCTCATTGAAGCCTACTTGTGACAATAAGCGATTATTACTATTATTCAAATGCATCATCCAGTGGTGTGTATTGCTGCTTGGGACACCCGCATTGTTGCGAGGTTTACTTATGTTTCACCAGGGCATCTATCAGGCAATCACACCACGTTTGCACCCTTCATATCACAACCCCCATGAAATGTCACTAACACAAAACAGTCCTGCAAACAACCAAGGGTCCCCTTCACAACACCCCATTGTTCAGCATCAATACATGCTTTCACCACGTTCATTGTCAGACAGCTGCAAAGGCGACTTAATGCTCAACAATCAAAATGAGCGAGTAGAGAAAGTGGTGTCAAAGACTTATATTTATGTGGGCTCAAACAGAAGCACAAGAATGTGTAATGCAGACTACTGCTTTCTCCTTGTGTGCATGCCTGAGTGCCATGACAAATCTTTACCTTCTTTTCCTTAGCAGGTCTAAGCGGTTCAATCCCTGTGGCTTCAGCAGAGGTAGGATCAACTCGACAGATCCCTGCCCTGACTGCTGAATTGCTTTTGGCAAACACCTCTGGATTTTGGAGGTCTGATGAACCCGTCAGAGACTGTGCCACCTACATCTGTCTCGGGGCTGACTCAAGCTTCAGGACACCAGACCTGTGTCAGTGTACGTTCTTCAAACTGATTGTCTAACGGCACACATTTGTCTGCACGGGTCCCAGATCCCCGGTCACCAGATGTCACACTGGATTGGATGTCCAACAACAGGCAGCTGAAGTCAATATTGTCTGTGGACAGCTGATATTGTAATAAATGGTGAGTGCCATTTATTTTATCATCTCTGACCAAAAAACCCAGGCGAATATCAAAAGGCTGAATCTATGATTGGGTAACCAGTCACTCAGAACTTTAAAAAAAATAAAGTCAAAGGAAAAACAATGTAATGATCAAAGTCCTGGAAATGAAAAATAAACAAAATCTAGTTGGATCACAGTCTGTATAACAGTCTGATTTACATTTAAAGTACTATGTGTGACAAAATTATGCCATAATGTGTGAAGTGCCAATACTGCACATTTGACTACTGCTTTCTCCTTGTAACAAAAAATACTAATTATATCACTATTGGTGACTTGTTAATGTCAGTTAGTAAAGTGTGAAATTTTTAATGAAGTGGTAACTCTTTAATTTAAAGATTAAAAATAGCATTGGATAGGAAGTCTACAGACCCTTATACAATGTCTGGTTTTAACTATCCAGTTTTTTCGCATGACATGAGATGTTTCAGTGATCTCATCATACACTAATATTTTGAGTTGTCCACAGCACAGGTGAAAAGACATTAAAGTGGCATTATCTGGAGAAAAAGGGACAGTGAGGGGTTAATTGCACGCAGGTTTTATTTTCTTCCTCATATTTCGGTTAGTGCCTGCCTATGTGCTCAAACGGGACCACAACACGGCCGAAGAATCCCAGTAAGAAGATTTACAACACCAGGTTAAAGTCCAACAGGTTTGTTTCGATGTCACTAGCTTTCGGAGCGCTGCTCCTTCCTCAGGTGAATGAAGAGGTATGTTCCAGAAACAAATATATAGACAAATTCAAAGATGCCAGACAATGCTTGGAATGCGAGCATTAGCAGGTGATTAAATCTTTACAGATCCAGAGATGGGGTAACCCCAGGTTAAAGAGGTGTGAATTGTGTCAAGCCAGGACAGTTGGTAGGATTTCGCAGGCCAGATGGTGGGGGTGAATGCAATGCGACTTGAATCCCAGGTCCCGGTTGAGGCCGCACTCATGTGTGCCGAACTTGGCTATAAGTTTCTGCTCGCCGATTCTGCGTTGTCGCGCGTCCTGAAGGCCGCCTTGGAGAACGCTTACCCGGAGATCAGAGGCTGAATGCCTTTGACTGCTGAAGTGTTCCCCGACTGGAAGGGAACATTCCTGCCTGGTGATTGTCGCGCGATGTCCGTTCATTCATTGTCGCAGCGTCTGCATGGTCTCGCCAATGTACCACACTTCGGGACATCCTTTCCTGCAGCGTATGAGGTAGACAACGTTGGCCGAGTCGCACGAGTATGTACCACGTACCTGGTGGGTGGTGTTCTCACGTGTAATGGTGGTATCCATGTCGATGATCTGGCACGTCTTGCAGAGATTGCCATGGCAGGGTTGTGTGGTGTCGTGGTCACTGTTCTGAAGGCTGGGTAGTTTGCTGCAAACAATGGTTTGTTTGAGATTGCGCGGTTGTTTGAAGGCAAATAGTGGGGGTGTGGGGATGACCTTGGCAAGATGTTCATCTTCATCGATGACGTGTTGAAGGCTGTGAAGAAGATGTTGTAGTTTCTCCGCTCCGGGAAAGTACTTGACGACGAAGGGTATTCTGTCGGCTGTGTCCCATGTTTGTCTTCTGAGGAGGTCGGCGCGTTTTTTGCTGTGGCGCGTTGGAACTGTCGATCGATGCGTCGAGCGCCAGATCCCGTTCGGACGAGGGCATCTTTCAACGTCTGTAGATGTCCGTTACGCTCCTCCTCATCTAAGCAGATCCTGTGTATATGGAGAGCTTGTCTATAGGGGATGGCTTCTTTAATGTGTTTAGGGTGGAAGCTGGAGAAGTGGAGCATCGTGAGGTTATCCGTGGGTTTGCGGTAAAGCAAAGTGCTGAGGTGACCGTCCTTGATGGAGACGAGTGTGTCCAAGAATGCAACTGATTTTGGAGAGTAGTCCATGGTGAGTCTGATGGTTGGATGGAACTTATTGATGTCATTGTGTAGTCGTTTCAGTGATTCTTCGCCGTGGGTCCAAAGGAAAAAAATGTCATCGATGTATCTGGTGTATAACGTCGGTTGAAGGTCCTGTGCAGTGAGTAGGTCTTGTTCAAACTTGTGCATGAAGATGTTGGCGTATTGGGGTGCGAATTTGGTCCCCATGGCTGTTCCGTGTGTCTGGATGAAGAACTTGTTGTCGAAGGTGAAGACGTTGTGATCCAGAATAAAGCGGATGAGTTGCAGAATTGCATCTGGAGATTGGCAGTTGTCGGTGTTGAGTACTGAGGCTGTTGCAGCAATGCCGTCGTCATGGGGGATGCTGGTGTAGAGTGCTGAGACGTCCATTGTGACGAGGAATGTTCCTAGTTCAACTGCTCCATGTGTGCTGAGTTTCTGTAGGAAGTCCGTCGTGTTGCGACAGAAGCTGGGCGTACCTTGTACGATGGGTTTCAAGATGCCCTCGATGTAGCCAGAGAGGTTCTCACACAGGATCCCATTGCCTGAAATGATAGGGCGGCCTGGTGTGTTGGCCTTATGTATTTTCGGGAGGCAGTAGAGATCTCCAATGCGGGGAGTACGTGGGATGAGAGCACGTAGGGTGCTCTGAAGATCTGGATCCAAGGTCTTGATCAGTCTGTTAAGTTGGCGTATGTGTTCCTTGGTCGGATCTGCGGGTAACTGTCTGTAGTGTTCTTGGTTGTTCAGTTGTCGGTATACTTCTTTGCAGTAGTCCGTTCTGTTCAGTATGACAGTGGCCCCTCCTTTGTCTGCTGGTTTGATGACGATGCTGCGGTTGGTCTTGAGAGCGCGGATGGCATTGCCTTGTGCTTGGGTGATGTTCGGGGCTGTCTTGTGAATGCGACTGATGAATCTGGCATTGACACGACTCCTGACAGCTTGAGCATACATGTCGAGTCTAGGGCATCGGCCTTCCGGAGGGGTCCAATTCGACTCTTTCCTCTTCGGTTGCCGCACCGCAGATCTCTCGGTCTGCTGTTCTGGTTCATTGATAGTCTGCTTGGGTTCGCTGTCGGCCTCTTGGGGTCTGTGGAAGAATTCCCGGAGCCTCATTCGCCTGATCCACCCACCTGAAAGGGACGGAGCATCACAGAGAGGTGACCAACCCGCTAATGACATTAAATCCATGCAAATGACAGTTTTGCATGGACCTGCTGGTGCAGGGCGTGAAGTTCACCGATGCCATCAGTGAGGGATAGGAGCATGGCGTCAGAATCGGCAATCAACACAAACCGTGATGATGGCATTACCCATTATTCTCTGCCTGATCGTAATTATAGCTGCCAGCGCCAGGAGGCAGAGAATCCAGGCCCAAAATAACAGAGGCACTCTGATTAGATCTCAAAATGGTGCCAGCTACAGCTCTTGTCACTGATTCAGAAAGTCGTGGGTTCAAATCTCATTTCATGACTGAGCTCATAATTCAGGCAGACACTTCAGTGCAGTGCAGAAGGAATGCTGAGGCTGAACTATTAGAAACAGTATAATGGCCTTTCAGGTGAGGCTTTAAATGGAAGCCCTGTTTACTGTCGGCCCAAATGATCACATGGCACGACTGTGGAGATCAGCGTAGCTGCCGTCAGTGTCCTGGTCAGTATTCATCCCTCAATCAACATCAAAGAAATGGAATATCTGGCAATTATCTAATTGCTGTTCGCAAGACCTGAGAGTGCATAAATTGATTGGTGCATTTCCTACATTACGACAGTCACTGCACTTCAAACGTTTTGCATTGGTTTTAAACAGCTTTAGGATCTTCCGACGGTCATGAAAGTTCATGTTGAAAGCTTAGAAAATCCAGTAACTAGACTCAACTAGAAAAAAATTGGAAAACAAATGGGGAAAAGAGACGATTCTTTCAACAAATACGTACTAAGATATCACATTGCAGACAAAATTTATCAAGAGATAAAAGGGAATATTTTCTCTCTGGCATTAAAGAAAACCACATCAGGTGCAAATATCCCAATGCATTGCCGAATCCGGAGTACATTCCACAATCAGAAACAAATAGACCGACAATTTAATATGTTTTCCTTTTACAGTTGCGAACAGTAACTCAGTCCACCATGTTAACTCAGTCAGAAGCCAGATGGTGAATTAGGGAACCAGACACCAATCTTTTTACTTAACAATAAATTTATTTACAGAATGTAGCATTATGTTTGTCTGTCTCCTCCTGAACCAACAACCAGTTTCTCAGAAGGCTGTCTTTGTATGTGCTCTTCCCCATTCTGGGCGAGATTCTCTGGCCGGGATTCTCCCTTCTGGGGACTAAGTCCTCATGCCAGCGGGAAAACCGGCGCCAACGACTCGGGCGAGAACGGTCCCCCAAGCTGAGGAATTCTCACCTTTCTAGGAGCTAGGTTGATGTCGGAGGGGTTAGCGCCACTCCAGCCGGTGCCGAAGGGATGGCATGAGTTCACCCATGCGCTGAACGGCCGGCGTGATCTCGCGCATGCGCGGAACGGCTGGAGTGATTCCGTGCCTGCAGATACCTGAATCCGTTTCCTACAGGCAATTCAAACTTCTTCTCTAAATCCTTCAAACAGGGTAAGCTCCCATCTATGAATAAATCCTCCATCCTCTCGATCCCTGCTCTCTGCCACCTCCAAAACCTCCCATCCAGCCTTCACGGTACAAACCGATGATTGTTGCAAATTGGAGCCCACACCAACGCTCCCTCCACTCTCATGTGCTTCCGCCACTGCCCCCAGACTCTCAGGGCCGCCACTACCACTGGGCTTATGGAGTACCGGGCCGGCGAGAATGGCAGAGGAGCCGTTACCAATGCCCTCAGACTCGTGTCCTTACACAATGCCGCCTCCATTCGCTCCCACACCGATCCACCCCTCCGCTACCCACTTCCTAATTATGGTTATATTTGCCGCCCAGTAATAGTTGCTAAAGTTCGGCAGCGCCAACCCACCCTCCCCTCAACTACGCTCCAGCAACACTTTCTTCACTCCCGGCATTTTACCCGCCCACACAAAACCTGAAATCACCTTGTTTACCCGTTGTAGCACCATCGATCGCACACGAGGCGAGACGTAAAGAACTTCAATCGAGGCTTTATTGAGCAGACTTGTTCAGACACGTTCCCCCAGCAGCTCAGTCACAGAATGCAGCTGCAGGGATTACCCAGGTTCTTATATCCCTCCTATCTGGGTGGAGCCCAGTAGGTGGAGGATCCAATCGGGATCCAGCATCTGTCCTCCAATAGCTGCTCGGCATTCCTGGCGTACCGTATTACCCCTAATACATACCACCACATTCTCCCCTTGTTAAAAAAGAACCCGGCGGGGTGGTGGGTGGTATGGTGGTAGGGGTTTACAGGGTCGGTACCTTAACCATTGAACTATATACAACCATGCCGCTTTTACTGGGCCACCGAATTATTCACATTTTACCCGGTTTGCAGCGTTAACTATACACGTGTTAAAAAGGTATTTACACTTAAAATGACAAATTGCAACTTTTGTGATGCGTTTAGTCTCTGCATGTACAGGCCTTCGGACCATTGAGTGAATTTCAATGACGAGGCAGACAGCAGGAAAATGACAGAGTGGCACAATTTGGACAGCAACTTCCGGATACTTAAGTCTAGCCATGCATCTGCCCCTCACCTGAAGTTGCTGCCCTGTTGGTTCATAAATAATAACGAGCACCATCAGTCTCACCAATATATTGACAGAATATTATAGTCCATGAACAACAGTGTAAATCAATGCAGAACGTTTGGAAAATGGATTGCACAAAAAGAGCAGCGACACCACAATGTGAACCTCAATGTTCGTAAAATATGAGAAATATTCTATTCCCTTCTAATCACAACCTCCGTTTGAGCAGACTTACCTGAAAAAATGCTTTAACGGGGACATTTTAATACTGTGGAAAGCAATTAAATATTTTGTCACTGATTTATCTTTTTAAGAATTAATGAACTTAGTAAAGAACATACATTACATGACTAGCTTCATAAAAAACGTTATAGCCTACTTTTAAGTAAAGTGCTGCTCAATTAGATCGACCCTCATAGCCCTGGGCTTTCAGGACTGGACCTGCCACAGACAGAAAATCAGCCCGCAATCTTCAAGCCTGCCATTGATCCTCAGAATCTACTACGCTGAGGAGTGATGGGGTGGCGGGTGCAACATGCCACAAAACAAATCCTGGCAAATCTGCTGAGGACTATGTAGTACACCATGGTATCAACCTGAGCATTCTAACAGCACCTCCAGTCAATTATATATCACGAAGGCTGATACATATCATATTTCACTTCATTAACATCAATCAAATCGAAAATAGGTGTTACCAGTCAGTTTTGATTGTAACGCGTGTCACCTAAAATACATGAAGAAAGACTCACTTTAAATGTTATGAACTCGCACTCTCTTGTTCCTTGACCAAATTGGTTTTGTAGCTTGCCCCACCAGCAAGCCTGTGGGTTTTCTTGTTCTCTACTACTTATAAAACAATGATTGAGATAAAATGTGTAAGTCGCAGCATGATGCCAACAAGTTTTCAAGTGAATGCTTGATAAGGTTTTCCTACCAAAGTCCCACACAAAGTATCATTCACACAAGAAGGTTTTAATTCTTATACATCTGGTGGCTGAATGATATAATCATAGGATTTATAGTGCAGAAGGAGGCCATTTGACCAATCAAGTCTGTACCAACCCTTGGAAAGAGCACCCCACTTAAGCCCACACATCTCTATCCCCGTAACCCAGTAATCCCACCTAACCTTTTTTTTTGGACACCAAGGGCAATTTATCATGACCAATCCATCTAACCTGCACATCTTTGGACTGTGGGAGGAAACCGGAGCACCCGGAGGAAACCCACACAGTCACGGGCAGAACGTGCAGACTACATACAGACAGTGACCCGAGTGGGAATCGAACCTGGAACCCTGGAGCTGTGAAGCAACTGCGCTAACCACTATGCTACCGTGCCACCCACGGTAGTTTTCCTCAACTCAAGATATGTAATGTTCAATATGCGTATGCAAACAGTACAAAGCAGCACCAAGTGAACCCAAACGCGAGAAAAAATAATGCTAAATGTAATGCTTATAATGTTTTTTTTCTAATTAAAAAGAATCCTTAATGACGATATTCCCCATAGCTCTCCTCTCGAGCTAATTACTGATAAATTACTAAAGCCTAGAAATTACTTCTTGTGATATTAGAGTGCAGCTGCTTTTTTCATTGTATGAAATTCCTCTGTCCACTGTCTTAACAAAGAAATGAAACAATTCACTTTAAATGGGATAATGCACGGATTATATATATAAACAATAGTTTCTATGCTTAAATTCTTTGCTTTGTTTTACAATGTCCAAATGTGAGAAAGTGAATGGATTTAAAGAACAGGTTAGAAAATTAAATACAAAAATGCCAAATAAAAACTAAATGATGGAAACGCTCAGCAACATATGAACTTCGGAATGAAAGGCCATCCAACCCAACCTGCTGAATATTTCCAGTATTCTCTGGCTGGAATTCTCCAGCTGTTGGGATGCTCTGATCCCACCGGCAGCGCACTCCTACCCATGGGTTTCCCGGCAGATGAGGTGGCTTAAATGGGGAATCCCATTGACAAGTGGCAGGAATATAGAATCAAGACATACACTGGCGGCTTCCAATAGTAATCAAAAGGAGTTTATTGATGAAAGGCAAAGGCAGATAGGTAACAGGACAGAAAATCATACAACATCTCCCTGGTCCACACTGCCCAGCGTCCTGCTCCCAGAGCCTCGCAAACTCCCCATTGGCCAGGGTTCACCCGTTCCTGCGCAATTGGCCCCGAGCTAGTTATGTGGTCAGTGGATCCCGATCCCTTAAAGGGGCCATGCTACCACAGTAAGAGAGGTCATGGGCGAGATTCTCCATCCCGCCGCACCAGATTTCTGGTGCGCCGCGCCCCTGGGATTCTTCATCTCACCAGGCAGCAAATGGGGTTTCCCCAATGAGGGCTGCCCCATGCCGTCGGGAAATCCCCGGGCTGCCAACGCAAGGAAGAACGGCGACAGCGGAGAATCCAGCCCCATGTGCTTGGAAGGTGCAATTGAAGGAGTCTTGCTGAGTTGTTGCACTGCATCTTCTATATGAAATGCACTGCTGCCACTTTGTATTGGTGGTGAAGGGAGTGAACCTTTAAGGTGGTAGATGGCGTGGCAATCAAGCAGGTGACTTTGTCCTGCATGGTTTTGAGCTTCTTGAGTCTTTTTGGAGCTGTACTTATCCAGGTAAGAGTATTCCATCACACACCTGACTTGTGCCTTATAGATAGTTGACAGGCTTTGGGGAGTCAGGAGGTGAGTTACTCACACTGTTATCCACAGTATTTTCCTCTCCACAGAAATGTCATATGGTTTATTCTCTATAATTGTGTTGGAGCTCCACAGGAAACCTAATTTTGTAATAAGTTGAATACGTAAATTAGCATATTTTTGGATGTAAGTGACATCCAGTTAGCACATAATAGTCATGTGAATTCATTATTTTAACATTGCTAACATATCATGTAGTTTCACAAAGATTAGGTTGAGTTTATACATTTTACGAGAAAGTCTATGAATTTAATTCAACTCATTTGATTGGATAATCTATTCTCGATGTAATTGGTAATATTACAGCAAGTATATCAACAATCACAACTTGCATTTATATAGCACTTTTAACATAATAGAAAGGTTGCAAGGTGGGTCACAGAAGGATTATCATATAATATATGACACAGATACACATAAAGAGGGTGGCTAAAGAGGAGATTTTTAAGGTGCACCTTGAAGGGCTGAAGTGAGGTCGAGAGGCAGAGAGGTGGAGGGTGCAGAATCTAGAGATTAGGACCTATATAGCTGAAGGCAAAAACGGGCGAGATTCTCCCATCTGAAGGCAGAGTGTTGATGCCGTCGTAAAAACTGGAGAGTTTAACAACAGCGTCATCGGACCGCCAGGTTTAGCGGTTCTCTGCCCCACAGGAGGCCAGCACGGCACTGGAGCGGCCGATACCGGTGTCAAATGGGCGGCACGAGTCTGCGAATGCGCGCTGCGACTGGCATGAATGCGCACATGCTCACTGCGACCGGCACGAATGCGCGCATGCGCGGTAGCGTCCATCTCCACGCTAGCCCCGACGCAACATGGCGTAGGGCTACAGGGGCCGGCGCGAAGCAAAAGAGGTCCCCAACATGAGAGGCCGGCCTGCCGATCGGTAGGCCCCGATCGCAGGCCAGGCCACGGTGGAGGCCACCCACCCTCCCCCCGGGGTCGGACCCCCCTCCCCCTGCCAGGCCGCCCCAAACAGTATGGACATCGAGGTCCTGCCGGGTGAGACCAGATGTGAACGGCGCCGGCAGGACTCGGGCTTTTTTGGGCGGCCACTCGGCCCATCCCGGGCGGAGAATCGTCGGCGGGGGGCCGCTCTAGCGGTGCCGTGCCGACCGTGAGAATCGGCAGACCGGCGTCGGGGCAGCATTGTGTGCATCGCGCCCGGCCTGGCGATTCTCCAACCCGGCGTGGGCTGAAAGAATCTCGCCCAAAGATGGTGGAGCAATTAAAATGTGGGATCTTCAACAGGCTGGTTCTGCAGGAGCAGAAATATCTTGGAAGCCTTTGAGGCTGGAGGAAATTATAGAGATAGGTTTGCATTTGAAAACAAGGATGAAGATTTAAGTCAAGGCACTGCTTAACCAGGAATCACTGTAGATCAGCGAGCACAGAAGTGATGCTCCCCACCTTGAACATATCAGCCCCTTAGCAGCTGTGAGAATGGTAAATTCAGGGCCAATTAAAACCACCTGCCGAATAGCATTTGGTGTGGCTTAAGAGATGGCAGCGGAGGTTTTGAGAACTCTAAGTTTACAGAAGCTAGGAGGCCAGTCAGAAGTGCATAGTCAAGTCTGGAGTTAATGCAAACAAGAATGAGGGTTTTAGCAGCAGGTGAGTTGGGACAAGCACAGAGGCAGGCAATATTACGGAAGAGGAAATAGGAGTTCTCAGTGATGGCGTGGATGTGTGGTTGAAATTTCCCCTTGGGATCAAGTAATAATAATAATTGCTTATTGTCACAAGTCGGCTTCACTGAAGTTACTATGAAAAGCCCCTAGTCGCCACATTCCGTCTCCTGTTCGAGGAGGCCAGTACGGGAATTGAACCCGTGCTGCTGGCATTGTTCTGTATTGCAAGCCAGCTATTTAGCCCACTGTGCTATACCAGCCCCAGTTTCACACGGAGGTTGCAAAAAATCTGTTTCTGCCTCAGATGGTTGCCAGAGAGAAGCCAAAGTGGCGAGAGAGCAGACGTTGAGATGGGGACCAAATGGCTTCACTCTTCTACATATATAACCGGGGGAAAGTTCTGCTTATCCAGTACTGGATGTTGGACAAGCAATTTGGAGACAGTCAAGTGAAATAGTGGTGTGGTAGAGCTGGGCATCATCAGTATACAAATGGAATCAGATGTGTTTTGGGATGATGTTGCTGAGTACAGCAAGTAATTGAAAAATAGAAGGGGTGGTGGGGGGGGCAAGGATAGATCCTTGGGAGGCACCAGAGGGAACTGTATAGAAATAGGAAGAGAAACCATTATTGGAAACGCTCTGGCTGCAATTACCATAGAATTTACAGTGCAGAAGGAGGCCATTCGGCCCATCAAGTCTGCACCGGCTCTTGGAAAGAGCACCCTACCCAAGGTCCACACCTCCACCCTATCCCCATAACCCAGTAACCCCACCCAACACTAAGGGCAATTTTGGACACTAAGGGCAATTTATCATGGCCAATCCACCTCACCTGCACATCTTTGGACTGTGGAAGGAAACCGGAGCACCCGGAGGAAACCCACGCATACACGGGGAGGATGTGCAGACTCCGCACAGACAGTGACCCAAGCCGGAATCGAACCTGGGACCCTAGAGCTGTGAAGCAATTGTGCGATCCACAATGCTACCGTGCTGCCCAATATTAGAATGGTACGAATGGAACCAAGGTCAGCGCAGTCCCACCCAGATGCACAATGGTGGACAGGTGTTGGAGGAAGGTGGTGTGATTAACTGTGATCAAAGGCTGCAGACAGAATGAGAAGGAAAAGGAGGGATTGTATTTCTTCAAACTTCATAATAGGCAGTCAGATATTTGGTGTAGGTTTGGAGGAGCCCACACTAACACCACAACTTGTCTTCCTTTTTTGCAGAAAGAAAGAACATAGTAAACAAAATGCAAATGCTGCTTTATTTACACTTGTGTTGATAAATATCACGACCACCAAGGACAAACCAGTGTGAAGGTCATCCGAGACCGTGAAATCAATCTGAAAGAAAGCAAAATGAAGGAAGCGATGTAAGTGTCTAATCCAGCTATTAACTGAGATCAGAGAAATTATTTCAGCCCCAGTTGCTGCGAACGTGAGCACTCCATCTGAAATGACAATGGAGCCAAAGAGTTATGAACAACTATCCACCTTATTTAAACTCTATAGCACAGGAGGGAAATATTCAAATTGTCGGACGACAAAAATTTTTTTGCACTCTGACAGTTGAAATGGTTTTGGACTCCTGAAAGGTCGTTTTTAAGAGTCTGCCGAGGTGCAGCTAATAAGGAGTTTAAGATGTGTATCATTAGCACCATCTATATAAGGAAATTGAAAATGATGAGGTGTGGATGAGATAGAGAAAGACTAAGATGGGGGTGATGATACTGTTAGATCGATGTGAGGTGTGATCTAGCACCAAACAATCTTAGGTTAGCAAGATCTCCAGTGATATACTTTGAAAACTGCATGAATGTTTAATGTATAAAGCAGAAAAAGCTTTTCAAAATCATTCATTGACATTTAAATCCAAAATTCTCCTCTGTAAGTGCTGCTTTTTGAACACTGGTCATAAATATCCCTGTTTTCTGAGATAAAATCTCATACTGTCTAATCTGTTTGATGTCAATTTGGGAATTAGGGTTAGCTTCTTTGACCCATAAAACAATATTTCCTCCCAGCTAATTCAGCTTCATGCTTTTCAGATGCTGCAGTATTAAAATCAGTCTGAAAAGATAATGCATTAGCTAAGACTGTAATCACTGCTCCAGAAAAGATGCTGTTATGCTGGCACTAATGACACCTGCTGTTTCTGTGCAAGGATTCTCTTGGCGCTAGCGAGAAATTGTGCAGACTTGGCCTCATCAGTCCTAAAGATAATCACTTTCTGTAGCTTTGGCAAAACAACACACAATTGGCGTCATTTTCTTTTAAGATAGTCAACGAGTTGTGTTACTGCTGCTCAGGTCTCGTCACAGTGGATTGTCTGTCTGCAGTGGTGCGGGAGAATCAACGATGGGGGAAGTGGGGTCAACTTGGAAAAAAATGAGCACAAGTATGAAATAATGACCAATCGTGTGTTAGATGTTTTTACTTGGTAGTAACTACATTGACCAGGTAGAAGCAACTAAATAACAGCATTCCAAATAGAAGCAAAGATAGAAAAAATAAAGTAAAGGAACATACTAACAATATAAGTAATTATATTTGCAAATCAAACAAGTTTTTTTGTTTTGATTTCTCCTATCATTAATATTCTGTAAACAATGCAGTATGCCACTCCATGCCTGACAAGATGGGCAGGCGATATACTCCAGGTAATCTGTTAATGCTGCTACAAGGTTTGGTTCCACCTTGATCCATGTCAAAAAAAGCATGTAAACTCTAGCATCTTCTCCGGGTGCCATGGCCAAGACGCTAAGCTCAAAGTGTGGAAAATTATCGCGTTAACTTGTAAACAAGGTACCAACCCAGTTTTAAACATTGACCTGAATTTTCCCTTCCCAACACCAACATTACCATTACCCATGTCAATGCCAAACAGATGTCATGTGCGAGTACCTTTACGAAATGGGTGTTTAAGAAATGTACCTTTAAGAACTGGGTGTTTATCAGTGATGTCAGAGTGTGGGTGGAGCTGGGCTGTCTGTCAGCTTTTGACTTTGATTTTAGGCTGTTTGCTGCAGGGTGTGTTTTAGTTTATTTTTCAGTGTTGGAGCTGAAGCCAGACAAAGCAGGTGTACTGTTTTGTCTGCCATGAAAAGACTATCTCTTGATCATTTGGTGAATTCAGAATTATAATTGTTCTCAGTAGTGAATGTAAACCTGATGTGCTTCTGTTAAAAGGTGTTTCTTTTGTCTTCTGGATGCTGTTTGGGAAGTTATTAAGGATTACTTAGTGTTGTATTCTTTGGGGATTGTATTTGAATTAATGATTGCTAAGATGTTCACTGTATGTTTGAAAAAGGTTAACTTGAGTTCATAGAATAAACATTGTTTTGCTTTAAAAAATACTTTTCCATTTCTGCTGTACCACATCTGTAGAGTGGGCCGTGTGCTCCCCATACCACAATCTATTAGAAGTTGTGGGTCAGGTGAACTCCATGATACACTTTGGGGTTCTCTAAACCCTGGCCCATAACAAATTGGGGGCTCGAGGGGGATTAAAGTCTATCTATTGGATTGGCTTGGTGAACTTAAAGACAGTGAGGGGTGAGCATATTATGGTTTATCAGGTGTGGTATTCTAGTTTAAGTGAGGTGTGTGTTGTGGACAATGGCTCTTTCAGAGGCTCTGACGTTTGTGGGGGTGGAGACGGCCACAAGCAGTACCTTACGGACAGAGACTAAAAGCAGACTATTAGATTTGGCAAAAACATTGCAGTTAATATTACCTGACACAGTGCAAAAAGATGAGGTAATTATGGCGGTGGCTAAGCATTTAAAGTTGCCTGAGATACAGTTTGACTCATTGGAAATGGCAAAAATTCAGTTACAAATTAAACAAATAGAACATGAGAATGCATTAAAGCACCTTGAATACGAAAGCGAGGAAAAAGAAAGAGAGAGAGCGGCAAAAGAAAGAGAAAGAGATAGAGAGAGAGAGGAAAAGGAAAAGGAGAGAGAAGAAAGGAGAAAAGAAAGAATTGCCCTAGAAGAACAAAAAGAAAGAGAAATGGAGATACAGATCATGGAAAAAGATAAAGAGAGAGAGTTTGAACTTCAAAAAATTGCCTTGAAACATGACAGTCAGTTAAAATTGGCAGACGTAAAGGGAAACGTACAGTTGGATGATAGTGATGAGGATAGTGAGAAAGAACGTCAAAGGCGAAGGCTTGGTGGGGATCTATTTAAATATGTCCAAGCATTGCCAAGGTTTGACAAGAAGGAGGCGGAAGCCTTTTTCATTTCATTTGAGAAGGTAGCTAAACAAATGAAATGGCCACAGGACATGTGGGTATTACTGATTCAAACAAAGCTGCTAGGTAGGGCTAGTGAAGTGTTTGCATCACTACTGGAGGAAGCATCTGGGACGTATGAGGAGGTGAAAAAATCCATCTTAGGTGCATTTGAACTAGTGCCTGAAGCTTACAGACAAAGGTTTAGAAATTTAGGGAAAGAATTTGGTCAAATATACATGGAGTTTGAAAGGCTCAAACAGAGCAATTTTGATAGGTGAATAAGGGCTTTGAAAATAGACCAAACATATTAAGCTCTCAGAGAAATTATACTTTTGGAGGAGTTTAAAAGTTCAATTCCTGATGTAGTGAGAACTCATGTGGAAGAGCAGAGAGTTAAAACTGCGAGATTAGCAGCAGAAATGGCAGATGATTATGAATTAGTTCATAAATCAAAGCTTGGTATATGACATCAGTTTCAGCCTGTGAGGGATAGAAACTGGGGACATGAGAAATACTCAAGTGGGAAAGGTAAAGGTGATCTGATGGGAGATAATAAGGAGAGTGTACCTCAGACTAAAAAGGAAATCCAGGACAGTGGAAGAGACATGAAAAATTTCAAATGTTCTCACAGTAATAAACTAGGCCATGTAAAGTCACAGTGTTGGTGGTTGAAGAAAAGCACTGGGAAGATTGATGTGGTAAAACAGGATAGGACAGTGGGGTTTGTTAAAGTGGTGAAGGAAAGCCCAAGTGAAGCAAAGGAGGTGCAAAAGATGGTACAGCCTGATCAAGAGGTGATTGATAAGAAGCTGGCAGATCTCTTTAAACAATTTACTTTTGTGGGTAAAGTTTACTCATGTGTATCAGAAGGAGCAGGTAAAGTAGTCACAATTTTAAGAGATACAGAAGCTAGTCAATCTTTAATGGTAAGAGATGAGAAGTTATGAAGTTTGGGAAGAATGTTGCCTGAAAAGGTGGTAGTATGTGGAATTCAGGGTAAGAGGAGTTCCATTATATAAGGTAAGGTTGGAAAGTCCAGTGAAGAGTGGTGAAGTGGTAGTAGGAATATGAGATAAACTATCTTGTCCAGGAATACGGTTTATCTTGGGTAATGATATAGCTGGATCGCAGGTGGGAGTGATGCCTACTGTGGTTGATAAGCTAGTGGAGAATCAGACAACTGAAGTGTTGAAGGACAAATATTCTGGGATTTTTCTGGATTGTGTAGTAACATGGTCGCAAAGTCACAGGTTAAGACAAGAGGAGAAATCAAAGAGTGAAGATGAAGTTGAAGTGCAATTATCAGAAACAATTTTTGACCAGATGGTTGAAAAAGAACAAGAACAGGTGGAGGATGAGACAGATATTTTTAGTTCAGGAAAATTGGCGGAGTTACAACAAAAAGATGTAGAAATAAAACTGATGTATCAGAAAGCATATACGAAAGAGGAATCTGAGTGTATACCAGAGTGTTATTACCGTAAAAGTGATGTCGTGATGAAGAGAAAATGGAGACCTTTACATATGCAGGCGGATGAAAAGTGGGCAGAAGTTCATCAAGTAGTATTGCCGGTAGGGTATAGAAAGGAGGTGTTGCGAGTTGCACATGAGGTACCAGTGGGATGTCATTTGGGAATAAGGAAAACACAAGCTAAAATACAAAAAAGATTTTTATTGGCCTGGACTACATAAAAATGTTGTTAAATTTTGTCAATCCTGTCACACATGTCAAGTGATAGGGAAACCTCAAGCAGTGATAAAACCAGCGCCCTTAACACCCATTCCAGCATTTGAGGAACCTTTTACAAGGGTCCTAATTGATTGCCTCGGACCGCTTCCTAAAACAAAAAGTGGGAATCATTCTCCACTCGCGCACCGGTTGGGAGAATCGCCTGGGCCACCAAAATTTCCCGGGACGCCGGTCCGATGCCCTCCCACGATTCTCCCAAGCGGCGGGAACGGCCTGGTCGAGTTCCGTGGACCGCAGGCCGGAGAATCGCCGGAGACACCCAAAATGGCGATTCTCCGGCACCTCCGCTATTCTCAGGCCCGGATGGGCCGAGCGGCCAGGCCAAAACGGCGGGTTCCCCCTGGCGCCGTCCACACCTGGTCGCTGCCGTCGGGAACAGCGCGCGAACACTGGGGGGGGGGGGGGCGGCCTGCGGGGGGGGCAAGGGGGGATCCTGCACCGGGGGGTACCTTAAATGTGGCATGGCCCACGATCGGTGCCCACCAACCGTCGGGCCGTCCTCTCTGAAGGAGGACCTCCTTCCTTCCGCGGCCCCGCAAGATCCGTCTGCCATCTTCTTGCGGGGTGGACTTAAGAGAGGACGGCAACCACGCATGCACGGATGACGCCAGTTATGCAGCACCGGCCGCGTCATCTATGCGGCGCCGCCTTTACGCGGGCGACAAGGCCAGGTGCGTGTAGATGACGCGGCCCCGATCCTAGCCCATTGTCAGGGCCTGAATTGGTCGGGATCGGGGCCGTTTCGCGCTGTCGTGAACCTCAACGGCGTTCACGGCGGAGCGGCCACTTCGGCGCGGGAGTGGAGAAGCCCGCCCGATATCTTTTGACTATAATGGATGTGTCTACTAGGTTTCCAGAGGCCATTCCAATACGTAATATTACAGCTAAAAAGATTGTGGAGGAGTTACTTAAGTTCTTTACTAGATATGGACTACCCACAGAAATACAATCGGATCATGGATCAAATTTTACCTCCAGGTTATTGAAAAAGTTATAGATTGCTTAGGAATAAAATAATTTATATCAACTGCGTACCATCCAGAATCGCAGGGAGTGTTAGAAAGGTGGCATCAGACATTAAAGACAATGTTGAGGGCTACCAGTGTTGAGGGCTGTTACCAGTGGTAGATGAACCTTTAAAAGCTAGGTTTTGTGGACCTTATCAGATTGAAAGGAAATTAAGTGAGGTGAATTATGTGGTAAAAACGCCAGATACAAGGAAAACTCACCGAGTGTGTCATGTGAATATGCTTAAAAGGTACTTTGAAAGGGAAAGAGAGAAAGCAGGTTTTAATGATTCTAACACAAAGTGACGAACCAAATCCAGATGACTGTGAATTTGACATACTCAAATTAAATTGGAAAACGAGGATGTTCTTAAAAACTGACCTGAAAGAGATATTGATATCACATGGGCAAGTTTGTGGAGATAAATTGGGAAGTAGGGGCTGTTTAGCACAGGGTTAAATCGCTGGCTTTGAAAGCAGACCAAGGCAGGCCAGCAGCGTGGTTCAATTCCCGTAATAGTCTCCCCAAACAGGCGCCGGAATGTGGCGACTAGGGGCTTTTCACAGTAACTTCATTTGAAGCCTACTTGTGACAATAAGCGATTTTCATTTCATTTTCAAGTACTAAAATGGCTATACATGATATAGATGTGGGAAAGGCTGTTCCAAGCAAACAACATCTACATAAACGTAACCCTTTAAAATTGGCACAGGTTAACAAAGAGTTTGAGAATATGCTTAAAAATGGCATAATTGAAGTGGGTTGCAGCCAATAGAGCTCACCCATAGTGATGGTGCCTAAACCAGACGGTACCCAACGGTTGTGTGTGGACCATAGAAAGGTTAATGTAGTTACAAGAACGGACTCTTATCCTATCCCACGTTTGGAGGATTGCATTGAGAAAGTGGGACAATCAGCTTTTATTTCCAAATTGGATTTACTTAAAGGTTACTGGCAGGTACATTTATCCGAGAGGACGAAGGTGATTTCAGCTTTTGTGACTCCAGATGGTATATACCAATTCAAAGTTATGCCATTTGGCATGAAAAACGCCCCAGCCACATTTCAACGGTTAACTAACAAAGTTGTTTCAGGATTACCCAATTGTGCGGTATACATCGAAGATCTGGTAATTTTCAGTCAGACATAGAAAGAAAATTGAAAACATCTGATGGAGTTATTGATCGACTTCAGGAGGTGGTGATAAACCTAGCCAAAAGTGAATTTGGAAAAGCCCAAGTCACTTTCCTTCGCCATACAATCGGACATTGTCGAATGGTCACATGGGATGTGAAACCAACAGTTATTGAGGAGTTTCCGATACCCTCAAGATGAAGAGAAATAATGCGATTTCTTGGCATGAGTGGATTTGATCGAACATTTGTGCAAAAGTTTTGTAACATGATTGCTCCACTGATAGACTTACTGAAGAAACGTCAAAAATGTCAGTGGACAGCAGACTTTCAACAGGCATTTGACTGCCTGAAAGCTGCAATAACCAATGCTCCTTTGTTGGAGAATTACAAGGGACTCTGCGATCAGATTGAACTAAAGTATCTGACTTTAAAGAGAAATGCCGAGGCGCAGAAAAATGGACGGATCATGCAAGAACCTTCTTGTTCAAAGAGACTGTCAATTGAGAAGGGTTTCAATTGAAGAACAAAAATGGACTATATTATTATACCTGTTTGCGTGTGTTGTTTTTTGAAACGAAAATGCATCTTTACTGTGTGCATTTCTTAAAGGATAGTGAAAAGGTGAAAAATGAAACCAACTTGAAGTTGATGGTTTATTTGTTTTTCTTGGGGGGGGGGTGTCATGTGAGAGTACCTTTAAGAAATGGATGTTTAAGAAATGGGCCTTTCAGAAATGGGTGTTTATTGGTGATGGCAGTGTGTGGGTGGAGCTGGGCTGTCTGTTAGCTTTTTACTTTTGTTTTAGGCTGTTTGCTGCATTGTGTGTTTTAGTTTCGTTTTCAGTGTTGGAGCTGAAGCCAGACAAAACAGGTGTACTGTTGTTCTCTCTGCCATGAAAAGACTATCTCTTGAAAATTTGGTGAATTCAGAATTATAAATGTTCTCAGTAGTGAATGTAAACCTAACGTGCTTCTGTTAAAAAGTGTTTCTTTTGTCTTCTGAATGTTGTTTGGGAAGTTATTAAGGATTACTTAGTGTTGTATTCTTTGGGGGTTTTATTTGAATTGATGGTTGCTAAGATGTTCACTATATGTTTTAAAAAGGTTAACTTGAGTTCATGGAATAAACATTGTTTTGCTTTAAAATATACTTTTCCATTTCTGCTGTACCATACCTGTAGAGTGGGCCGTGTGCTCCCCATACCACAATCTATTAAAAGTTGTGAGTCAGGTGAACTCCATGATACACTTTGGGGTTCTCTAAACCCTGGCTCATAACACAGATAGGAGGCTGGCCATCTCCACTAACATTTTGATGACATTTTAATAATCTTCCATCCCTCCCCCCCACAAGCAAAGCAATGGTCATTGGAGTTATTCATCACCAACGGTATCACCTCTGACACTTTTTCTTCTCCCAGTTATGAAGAGCGTAGGGGCCAAACTATACTTTGTAAACCCATATTGTCATTGCGCAAACTGGGGTAACAATAAGATAGAAGGACTGAGTAACAGAAGACTAGAGATAGTAAAAATAAAACTACTTTTGCCTGTTAACAAGTCAAATAAGAGGGGCATTTGGTATTTATTTATCTTAGATGAACAATCTACAGTTAATCTGTCAATGCTTTAGCATGTAAGCTATCCAGTGCAGTACAGCTTTCATTTTGCACGCGTGCCAGCCTATCATTAGCATATTATCAACATGGTGGATTTGATTCCAGGGAAATTTAAGTAGTGGGTTCAGGCAGTGTTTATACAAGGGAATCGACATATCATGGATTGCACATTTAATAATATATAGTTTTGCCATCTGATATCTTTTTTATCCTTTGCTTAGTGGCTTTGCGTTGTCTAGATTATGAGTGTCCAAATTAGATTTTTTAACGTAGATATGACATGTACATTGAGGAAGGTATACATGCGAGCACCCTTCGGAAAGAAATTGTTGAGAATGCGAAAAACATCCTCCTGCTTAATTTGTCACATTGTGTTTGTGAATGCAAAGATTGAACTTCAATGCAGCAGAGTTTGCTTTGGTACTTTTGTTGGAGGAGAGGTGGTGGTGGAGGAGGGTAGGGCCGGCGTGGAGGGGGGGCGGGGGGGGGGGGCGTGGGGGGGGGGGGGGTTGGGGGTGGTGGAAGCTTTTTTTTAAACTGTCAGAAGTAGAAGGTCTAACCCAACAATCAGTGAGGGTAATGAATGTTAGCATTTCTCTCCCAGCTGACTGAGTGCGACATCCTATTGTAGAGAAAACTGACACATTGCTCGTACTGTCAGCTGCTGAGTCCCTCCTGCTGGCTGAGCAACAGAGGAGTTCTGCTATGGAAAGCTTTGAAGGAATCTGCAGCTCCCATGACAAGGTAGCGGCTGGAGAATACAGCAAGAAGCTGGGGAACCAGAAAAGGCTGTATTTCACTGTTGAATATGGAACAAAGCCCGTAATAGTTTGTATTTATACCTGTTCTGCATTATGAGCAGTATTCTAAAAAAAACTGGGAGTGCGTTGAATTTAGAAGGACAACCATGCAGTATAAATAAGGAACAGGAAAAAAAAGTAAACACCCCTAAAAATACAAAATAGAATATTAAATAATATTTATATCAATTCCACAGAAGCTCACTGATAGATTTAAAAATATATATATCTATTCATGTGGAAGAAAATTCACATCTGAGACAAAAATATCCACAGCCATTCATAGGAATTTTGGTCACAGTTTCTAGATTTAAGGCCTTTGACAATCGAGCAATTCATGAGAGGTTGAGATTAGTTCACATTTGGTTGCCAATAATTTTGTTTTTAAATCCAGCAACACATATAGTCTGGTCCAAAATTCGATTTCCAGCGTATATTTGAAGATAGCAGAATTAATAAGACTAAAGAGTTGTTTTGTAACATCATTATCTCAGAATTATCAGCTGAAGTATTACTGTAAGGGGATTTAGCTCTCCTAGTGGAATTTATCATCTGGACTGAGTAATCTCCAGCTAGATTACATTACACAAACTACTACCAATAAATCAGATAGATTATATTGCAGACAACATGGAATGAAGAGGGCACTCACAAACATTTTGAGACTGACTTGCCCTCTCGCCATGAAAAATAAACTCGTAGTTAGATTCCCAGACAAATGTCCATATACCAGTAGGCTGATCGCACTTTATTCATGGTGCAGTAGCTTTGAACTGGAAAGGGTTATATTGTCCGGCTAAGCCTCATTCCAAATGCTGCTGTTCTACTGGATTTCTCAACCTGAACATTACTACATACAGAGCTGACTATATATAAAGTCAACCTCGACATCACATCTCTTAAATCGCAAGCTATTTATTGCATCTTACTCTGGCTCATTAGGATTATCGCTGCACACTGAAAATATATATATTTTTAAATCGGGTCTCTTTTCTGCACAGCAAGAAAAAGGTTAAGCTAGCTTTGACACCGCCAACTAGGACACTATAGGAGGCTGATAGGATTTATTTCATCCCAAAAGAGATTGCCTATGGGGTTTTTAAGCCAATATAACAAGGGCTTCGCATTGGCTTTAAACTTAACACCTTACTATGGCATAAGTGTGTGTAATCACACTTGAACTTTGAACTTCAGCTTGATAAAGGCAGCCCAGGGATACTATACAATAAGAATGGATCACTGAAAACAACCAAAACAAGCACATTTCTGTGCATTGGTTATTAAGACCATCAATATAATTGGAACACCATATTGTCCAACTTCCCCTCCAAATTACACATCATCCTAGCTCCTACAGACATTGCCTTTCCTTTTTTATCATTGCGTCAGTATCCTGCAATTTGCAAACTAATGAAGGAACATCACCACAGGATGGCAACAGTTCAAAAAGCAGAAGTCCTACCAATAATTTCTCAGAGCAACAAGGGACAGGCAGTAAATGCTGTCTTGTCAACATTACCAACACACTGAAAATGAATTTTAAAATGGTAGACCTAGGGCAGCATGGTGGCGCAGTGGTTAGCACTGCTGCCTCACGGCTCGAGGTCCCAGGTTCGATCCCGGCTGTGGGTCACTGTCCATGTGGAGTTTGCACATTCTCCTCATGTTTGCATGGGTTTCGCCCACACAACCCAAAGATGTGCAGGATAGGTGGATTGGCCACGCTAAATTGCCCCTTAATTGGAACTCTAAATTTATTTTTAAAAATGCTAGAACTATGCAGCATTCACAGAGGTATAAGTCAGTAAATATATTGCAACACAACAGTCATTCTGTGCGCAGCAAGTTCCCACAAACAGGAATTAATTAAATTACCAGATAATCTGCTTTTCAGGTGTTGGTTGGGGTATCAATGTTGAGCAAGACATTGGCCCGAATTTTCATGGGGATGGAAAGTGTCTTCAGCTTATCCAAAATAACACAGGAGTCCCGATTCCAATAGTTTGCACATCCATAGTTCACGGTTCAAACAGGTCCAATTTTCATTGGTGCAATGTCCAAAACATTTCCACTTTTCAGGAGGAGGTCTAAACTTACTAGAGTTCTTTATAGAGATAGTGTACGCTTTTTCATAGGTCCAGGGAAACCTTTTGGAGAGGTCAAGTACATTTTGGGAGAGGTCAAGTATCCTTTGGGATTGTTAAAAGTAGACAGTAATGTATGTAAAAAGTGGATACACCCATTGGAACTGTCAAGCTGTCAAAGTATTTAAATCCCATTTTAACTATCAAGCTGTCAAGGCGTTTTAATATCCCACCCTTTAATTTATTTGAATATTTAAAAAGATCAGTGCTTGCTATTTCACTCTGTTTGATTATATAAGCCTGAGAGCTATAATTGCAGGGTCTTTTGCTGTATGACTGATTTCACCACACATCATTATCACATTGGGGTGCCTACCATTTCACAGTTTGACTGACAGCTCCAAGTGGTTATAAATTATTTGATAAGGGCGGCATGTGGCACAGTGATTAGCATTGCTGCCTACGGCGTTAAGGACCCGGGTTCGAATCCCGGCCCTGGGTCACTGTCCATGTGGAGTTTGCACATTCTCCCCGTGTCTGCGTGGGTTGCACCCCCACAACTCAAAGATGTGCAGGTTAGGTGGATTGGCCACGCTAAATTGCCCCTTAATTGAAAAAACAATAATTGGGTACTCTAAAAAAAAAAATTAATTCTTTGATGTGTAGTATTGCATACAAATTATATTTTTCATACAGGTTAATTCCTTGAAGGAAATGTTTGTCTTCACATGGTATTATGTAGTTAAAAGAATTTAAATGTAGTGAATTGTTTTTTAAATCAATGAGAGTGTTTTTTAAAACAGTGAAGTCATCAATAGACACCTAGACCTTTATTGTATTTCATATTGGCTTGGGTTCTGAGTCCTGCCCATGGTGCAAATTGGATGAGTTAGCATGAGGGTGTAAGAGCAAAGGTTGGTGGATGAGGGCATGTGCTTCCTGAGTTAGCACTAAGTTGGTATATAGGGTATAAAGGGGATAGGTAGGGGGGTATATGTTGGAATGGAGGGAATGAAAGCATGGGGATAGGCAACGCAGGGGGCCTGAGTTAGAATGGATGGCGCTTGGATGTTTGTTGTGTGGGGGTGAGGGGGGGGGGGGGGGGTGCTCGGGGGGGGGGGGGGGGCAGAGTCAGTGTATAGGGTAGATTTTTGTTTTATTACTTTTCTTAGAAGTCTAAAAGGACCGAGGCAAGCTTTTCATGAAGACAAACTTAGCACCCAGATGCCCATGTTCCCAGTGGCGGCAGGCTTGACTCCGTGAATGCCTACCCTCCCCCATGCCCATCCACACACATTTCCCTCCTTCCCCCCATCACACACACACAAACAAAGAATATAAAGTAGGATATCTGAGGCACATTCTCCCGAGTTGAACATGTGGAGTCTGGGATTTTGCTAACACTGCGCTTCCAACTCAGGAGAGAAAGTACAAACCATTGAGCGAGCTGTACACAGCTCTGGTCTTCAATAACAGAAATAATATAGGGCTGTATTTTCACAGAGTTGAGGGTGACTTGGGAGCCCTTTAAAAATGGCGGGCATATCACAATTCTGGGATACCCAACCCTATTCCCGGGGTGTCCAATTTTCAGGGGTGCTTTTTAAGATTACGAGCTGATTCTGGTTGCAAGCCCACATCCTGTCCTCTCAACCTGAATGCGTGATTAGGCAGGTCTTAGACCATGGCAATTTTCAGAGTTGGGCCAGCTTTTCAAAGAGTCATGGTTCACAGCACCTTAGAGGTGTTGTGGGCTGCAGGCTGCATTAGGAGATCTTTTGAAAGGTAATTTATAAGGTTTCTTCATGCACCTCCCACCCTCCTCGCCCCCACCAAGGCAAGTTATGGCACTTCCTTGCCCATGATTAATCTAGGACAAAGGTTCGGCACAACATCGTGGGCCGAAGGGCCTGTTCTGTGCTGTATTTTCTATGTTCTATGTTCTATGTTCTATCACAGACTATACACTCTATAGAACAAATGAACCCTATGGTGACAATAAGATGTTTAAAAATGTTTTTAAAATGTTGTTCATTGATAACTTTCCACCATCATTAAAAAAAACTCATTTTTACTAGAGCCTAATAAAAGTGTAAATCCAGACCATTTAAATTATCACTAGTTGTAACTGCAAGCACTTGAATCCTCTTTATCTTGTGTTAGTAAACATTGTGAAATTGACAGAAGATGTCAGAGAGCAAGAGTTGTCAATCAAGCAACGTTTTCCCTGGGGCTTAAGAGTTTCAATCGGAGTATGGATTTCCGAGCTCTCAGTCAAACTTCATTCTGTAGTCTTGGCTGAGGGTTGTTTCCTTCCTGCAGGTCCTTTGTAATTTTATGCATCTCCCCAATTCTCCTTCAAACATGGGATCAATTTAATCTACTTGAGAGGATAGATGGCTCCTTAGTTTAACATCTCATTTGAAAAATATTCATAAAGAGTGGGAAAAAAGCAAATTACTGCAGATGCTAGAATCTGGAACAAAAACAGAAAATGCAGGAAAATTTCAGCAGGTCTGACAACATCTGTGGAGAGAGGACGGAGCTAACGTTTTGAGTCTGGATGACTCAGGCTAGAGAGAACTGGAAATGGGGTCAAATTGATACTGCTGCAGGGGTGGGGAGTGTGGAGGAAGGAGAGGCGTAGAGCAGTAGGGCTGGATAGAGGCCAGGGGTAGGTGGGGATTGACAAAGATGTCGTGGACAAAAAGACAAAGGGAAGTGAATGGTGGTGATCAAGGTTAAGAAGGATGCTGATAGTGGTTCATTAAGAGATCAGAACATGTTAGTGGCAGAACAAAGGCAGCACGGCATCGCAGTGGTTAGCGCTGTCGCTTCACAGCTCCAGGGACCTGGGTTCAATTACCGACCTGGGTCACTGTCTGCGTGGAGTCTGCACGTTCTCCCAGTGTCTGTGTGGGTTTCCTCCGGGTGCTCCAGTTTCCTCCCACAAGTCCCGAAAGACGTGTTTGTTAGGTAAATTGGACATTCTGAATTCTCCCTCAGCGTACCCAAACAGGCGCCGTAGTGGTAGTGTAGCGACTAGGACATGTGGACATGGGAGCAGGACAGTGAGTTAAAATGGCAACGACAAGAAGATCTGGGTCCTGCTTGCAGATGGACAGAAGGTGGTCTGCAAAGCGGTCACCCAGTCTGCATTTAGTCTCTCCAATGTAGAGTAAACTGCATTGAGAGCAGTGAATACAGCATACCAGATTGAAGGAGATGCACTTGAAGCGCTGCTTTAGCTTTTAAAAGTGTTTAGGCTTTTGGATGGTGAGCATGGAGAAAGTAAAGGGGGCAAAGAGGATAGGAAAATTCAGATCCATCGCTATTCTGCCCTCAATGTGTTATGAGGACATTTTCAAATAGTTTTCCCCAATGGGTATAAATAGGCCTTCACCCTTACTAAGTGACATCCAAATAAAAATTCTAATAAATATCCATAAAGAGGGATAAAGAGGGAAAAATCCATAAAGAGGGATTGCGGTGCCTGCTGGGTGATCTTCTATCCTCCTCAGGATGACTGAGGACCCTGATGAAATGTCCTCCAATCATGACAAGCACACAGAGCTACAGAAGTGACATCAATGTCAATCTCAGTCCTTTGACTTGGAGGGTGCACTAACACCCCAGGGCAGCACGGTAGCATTGTGGATAGCACAATTGCTTCACAGCTCCAGGGTCCCAGGTTCGATTCCGGTTTGGGTCACTGTCTGTGCGGAGTCTGCACATCCTCCCCGTGTGTGCGTGGGTTTCCTCCGGGTGCTCCGGTTTCCTCCCACAGTCCAAAGATGTGCAGGTTAGGTGGATTGGCTAAGCTAAATTGCCCTTAGTGTCCAAAATTGCCCTTAGTGTTGGGTGGGGTTGCTGGGTTATGGGGATAGGGTGGAGGTGTGGACCTTGGGTAGGTTGCTCTTTCCAAGAGCCGGTGCAGGCTCGATGGGCCGAATGGCCTCCTTCTGCACTGTAAATTCTATCTATCTATCTAACTGATGAAGGAAAAGCTTCTCATATCGATTCTCAGGAACACCAATGATATCTGGACTGTCAGCAAAGGAAGGCCACACACACCATTTAAAACTATAACTGCACAGACTCTCACGCATACCCCATGTGTTAACTACCGTTATTACTTAAATCTCAGAATATTTGCTAGTCTGGGTAAATTTCAGCACCAGCTTACCTCTGGGCTGAGCCCTTTTTCTTTTTTTAAATTCATTTACGGGATGTGGGTGTCGCTGGTTAGGCCAGCATTTATTGCCAATTCCTAGTTGTCCTTCAGAATCATAGAATTACTACAGTGCTGAAGGAGGCCATTCGGCCCATCGAGTCTGCACCGACCCTCTAAAAGAGTACCCTACCCACGCCCATTTCCCCACCCTATCCCTTCCAACCCCGTAACCCCACCACTGGGCACTAAGGGGCAATTTAGCATGGCCAATCCACCTAACCTGCACATGTTTGGACTGTGGGAGGAAACCGGAGCACCCGGACGAAACCCATGCAGACACGGGGAGAATGTGCAAACTCCACACAGACAGTCATCCAAGGCCGGAATTGAACCTGGGTCTCTGGCGCTGTGAGGCAGCAGTGCTGATAATTGTGCCACCATGGTGAGTTGCCTTCTTGAACCCCTGCAGTTCCTGAGGTGTAGGTACACCAACTGTGCTGTTAGGGAGGGAGTTCCAGGATTTTGACCCAGCGAATATGGCGATATATTTCTAGCTCGGAGTGGTGAGTGACCTCCAAGTGTGGGGTTCCCAAGTATCTGCTGCTCTGTCCTTCTAGATGGTAGTTATCGTGAGCTTGGAAGGTGCTGCCTAAGGAACCTTGGTGAGTTCCTGCAGTGCATCTTGTAGATGGTACACACGGCTGCCACTTTTCTATGAAGGTGGAGGGATTGAATGTTTGTGGAAGAGGTAGCAATAGACCTGCTTTGTCCTAGATGGTGTCGAGTTTCTTGACTGTTGTTGGACCTGTACTTATCCAGGCAAGTGGAGATTATTTCATTACACTCCTGATTTGTGCCTTGTAGATCGTGGACGGGCTTTGGGAGGTCAGGAGATTAGTTACTCACCATAGGATTCCTAACCCTTAACCTGCTCTGGTAGCCACTGTATTAATATGGTTAGTACAGTTCAGTTCCTGATCAATGGTAACTCCCAGGATGTTGATTGTGGGGGATTCAGCAATGGTAATGCCATTGAATGTCAAGGGGTGATGGTTAGATCCTCTCTTGTAGGAGATGGTCATTGCCAGGCACTTAGAACATAGAACATAGAACGATACAGCGCAGTACACTTGTGTGGCAAAAATGTAGTTTGCCGCTTGTCAGCCCAAGCCTGGATATTGCCCAGGTCTTGTTGCATTTTGACATGAACTGCTTCATTATCTGAGGAGTCGCGAATGGTGCTGAACATTGTGCAGTCACTCGCAAATATCCCCACTTCTGATCTTATAATGGGTGAGAGACCATTGATGAAGCAGCTGAAGGTGGTTGGGCCAAGACATTGTCCTGCAGTGATGCCCTGGAGCTGAGATAATTAACCTCCAACCACCACAACCATCTTCCTTTGTGCCAGGTATTATTCCAACCAGCAGAGAATCTTCCCCCTGATTTCCATTTACTCCTGTTTAGGTAGGGCTCTTTGATGCCTTACTCAGTCAAATGCTGCCTTGATGTCAAGGGCAGTCACTCTCACCTCACCTTCAGCTCCTTTGTCCAGGTTTGAACCAAGGCTGTAATGAGGTAAGGAGCTGAGTGACCCTGGCGGAACCCAAACTGAGCGTCCGTGAGCAGGTTATTGCTGAGGACGTGCCATTTGATAGCAATGTTGATGACCCCTTCCATCACTTTGCTGATTATGGAGAGCAGACTGATGGGGAGGTGTTTGGCTAAAAAGATGAAAGGAAAATACGGTACGGGCCTGATAGGCCTGACTGGTGACATCAGTGATCTTTTTGATCATCCTGAGGGCAGTGTAGGGAGAGAGGGGTCAGTACAAATTCGAAGACTTTCCTGTCTTCAGCCTTTTTCTAGGACCCTTAGTGATTCTTTGGTCCATGACAGTCCCTTGCACCAGCTTTCCAAAAGCGCTTCTTATGGCAAAATGAATATTGTATGGTAAATGATGGGTTAACAATTCTATGTAAATACATTTAATCACCAGATGGTGATCAAGAGCAGTCACGTAAGATCACGTGACACCTTGATTCTGGGAGAAGGTGTTTAGGCGTGAGAGAGAGTAGTCGTGTGTTTAGGAGATCAGTAGATATAGTTATAGCATAGTTAATTTAGCAACCTTTCGGAAGATGTTCAAATCTAGTTATAAGTACTGTTAATAAATCAGCTTTGTTAATCAACATGGCTTGTTAATGGTTAGCACAGTTGCTTTACAGCTCCAGGGTCCCAGGTTCAATTCCGGGTGGGTCACTGTCTGTGTGGAGTCTGCACATTCTCCCCGTGTCTGCGTGGGTTTCCTCTGGGTGCTCCGGTTTCCTCCCACAGTCCAAAGATGTGCAGTTTAGGTGGATTGGCTATAATAAATTGCCCTTAGTGTCCAAAAAGGTTGGGTGGGGTTACTGGGTTACGGGGAGAGAGTGATGGTGTGGGCTTGAGTGGGGTGCTCTTTCCATGGGCTGGTGCAGACTCGATGGGCCGAATGGCCTCCTTCCGTACTGTAAATTCTATGATTCTATGATTCTTTGTTGAACATCAAAGTCATCCTTATCAAGATGTGGAGATGCCGGCGTTGGACTGGGGTGAGCACAGTAAGAAGTCTTACAACACCAGGTTAAAGCCCAACAGATTTGTTTCAAACACCAGCTTTCGGAGCACTGCTCCTTAAGCAAGGAGGGGATCTGACCCCGGGGCGGCCCCCACGGTGGCCTGGCCCGCGATTGGGGCCCACCGATCTGCGGGCGGGCCTGTACCGCGGGGGCACTCCTTCCTTCCGCACCGGCCCCTGTAGGGCTCCGCCATGGTCGGCGCAGAGAAGAGAACCGCCCCTCCCCCCACCGCGCACGCATGCACCAAAACACGCCGGCGGTTCCGCGCATGCACGTGAACACGCCGGCCCTTTGGTGCATGCGCAAACTCGTGCAGTCTCTTTCGGCGCCTACTGGAGTGGCGCCAACCCCTCCGGCGTCCACCTAGCACCCGGAAGTGCGGAGAACTCTGCACTTTCGGGGGCTGTTGACGCCGGAGTGGTTGGCGCCGGTTTTCCCGCCGGCCTGGGGACTTAGTCCCCAGAAAGGAGAATCCCGGCCTCCCAACTTTATCACATTTTATATTTGGATTCCACTGAATACGGTGAAGGTCTGTTTATACCGACTGGGAAAAAATATTAGAAAATGTCCTAATAATGCAGAGAACAAAATAGTGATGGATCTGAATTTTTCTATTCACTACACTGCAATATGATGATTCCCCAGGCACAGGGGAGAGGAAAATCTACCATTTAAGTGATTTAAATATAGGAATTCAGCAGAACTTCAGATACCATCCACACTTCCCACTGCAGGTTCCTTACCAGCCCTGAGCAGATGTCTTGAACTCTGGCACTGGGCAGGCAATAATCTCGCTCTTTGCTGCAGAGAACAGTGTCTAACCCCTTCACTATACTGTTTCCTACTATCACTGCATTCCTGATTGTTCCCTTTGCTTGTCCAGCTTCCTGTACCCTGGTGCCATGGCCAGTCTACTCATTCACCTTGCAGATCTCACTTTCATCCATACACGTTACCAGGTCACAGATATCGGTTGAGAGGCGGTAGATTTCGAACTGAGATAAGGAGGAACTACTTCTCGCAGAGGGTGGTGAATTTGTGGAACTTGCTGCCCCATATTGCGTGGAGTCTGAGTCCTTAAATGATTTCAAGTATGAGATAGATATATTTCTGATTTTTAAAATGGGTTAAAGGGATAATGGAACAGGTCTGGAAGTGTACCTGAGACCAGGAAGAGATCAGCCATGATCTGATTGAATGGCGGAGCAGGCTTAAGGGACTGAATTGCCTACTTCAGCGTGGAACATCGCCCGTTTTCGGATCTCGCCAGTGAGAATCATGTTTTCCAATTCCCATGGGATTTTCCGCCCTCGTCACCATTCTCGCTGTTGGCTAATGCGGCATGAAAATCGTCCCCAATATTTTTGCTCTGCATTTCCATTTTCTAAAAGGACTGGATTCTCACCACAAAGGTGGGATACAGATGTTTTATGTCCGAATCCTGGTTCCAGTGGGGAAACTGGCTGAAGTTCTGATTTTCCTGAGGGGTGGGCCCTTAAGTGATATGGAGATAGTTGTTTTTTCCAATTAAAGCGGGTGGAGGCAGGAATGGTGGCAGATTTCAGACACCCACCGCAGTCATCAGTGAGGCTTCTGGCTGTTCTGAGGGAGAGAGTTTGTACCAAAACCTGTCACTGCATCATAGTGACCCATGATGTCCCAGAGGAGTTGAAGGCCTGGCACCCACGAGGGAGAGGAGGGAACTCCTGTTCCCAGGGGGTGGCAGAAGGAGGCCATCTCATTGCACAGCAAGGGCACCTTTTGTTCAGCATCATCTCCCTCCAACTCCAAATCCTTCTTGTCCTCTCTCACCTGTTGTTCCTCTCTCAATGAGTTGTCTCCTTCCAGGGCCTCTTCATCTTCAAGGTCCACACCTTTCTGGAGGTCCATATTATGAAGAGCACAGCAGACCATCAGAACAATCAAACAATTACACAAGGGTTTTGCAGTGCACCACCCAACCAGCCAAGGCACTGAGACAGGCTCAGTGAAGAGGGCATCAGCCACCTGGGTGATGCGCCAATGTGCAGTTGACTGCAGTTAGCACAAAGGTCCCCACTGATGAGGGCACAGATGTCTGTGATCATCTGCCTGGAGTGTTGCTATCTCCTCCGGAACTGGTTCTCCGATATCTGCAGGTATCTTTTCCTCTGTCAGTGGATCCTGTGCTGAGGGTGATATCTCCTCTCCTTCATGACCCTGATCCCTCTCCTTTGCCCTCCTGATGCTCAGCTTCCTGTGCAGGCCTCATCTCCGAGGCCATCGATTTCTGACAATGCAGCACCCATTTCCAGCTGTGCCCTTCTAGGTGCTCAGGTGGAGTCCAAGCAGCCTTGCCACTGCTCCAATGCCCAGGTGATGCTGACAGGTGAGGAACCCCTGAACTGATACCATCCCTAATTTTGAAATCCCCTCCGTGATGGATGACATGTGATGGGTTGCTGAAACTTTAACTTCAAAATGTTAAGCCCTTTCACGTGTGATAATCTTGAACAGTTACCATTTTAAACAGTTACCATTTCGGACCTCCATGATTTGCCCCTGACTCACTCGAGGAGCAACCAGCGCTGGGAAAATTCAATGAGTTCGTAGAGACAGGCTTTTGATAAGCCCTTAGCTATTTTAATGGGCCTGTTTTGGAATGTGGGCAAGGTGGGGGAGGGGTATGCTCCATCTGCCTTCATGTAGATTGGAGACACTAGAAATGGGATCTGTTGCTCATTGTCTCTTTATACTTAATTTGCTCTGTTTTATAACCTTTGCTCTAGAGTCGCCAGGTATCTTTATGATACCACCATGAGGTTCATATTCAAGTGCTGATCAATAACTCAATACACCAGTTAGTACGTTTCAAATCAAAACACATTTATTATACACAGTCAATCACTACTCATATATAAAACTCCACTTACTAGACTATCTCTAACACTAAGAGGCCTATATTTAGCTTTGGAACTTGCCCACCAGGTCAGGGGAACAAATGGCCTTTCATTCAATTCTGAGTCTGCAGGCTTCAAAGCTGGTATGGACTGGTAGCTAGGAGCACCTATCTCGTAGCGTGCGTTGACTGGGGACTTACCTGGTTGGTACAGCTGCTAGGCAGGTCATGGTCAAGGGTTGTTTCGAGCTGCTGAGAGGCTTTGCCAAGAAGGACAAATTGAACTTGGGGACTCTATTTTATAGTCCCCAGGGGCTTCGCGCCCTTTTGGGTGGACCCCGTACCTGGTTCCAAGTGATTGGACTAAGTTCTGATCACTTGGATCGATTTCTCCAATACTGGAGCTGTTCCCTGATCGCTGGGCAGTTCCTAAGTGTCCATTGGCCTTCCTTTGTCTTGGCTCCTGCTGGCGCCGAGGAGTCTGGCTTGGCCTTGTTTATCTTAACTGTTTCCAATTGTTCCCGGGGATCGCTCATCAATATGTAGATGGTTGTTAGTTTCAGTGCTGTCTGGGTTCCTGCATGTTCTGATAGACAGGAAAGTTTGCACCTGCTTGTTTTTCCTCTGTTTGACTGAATTTCTCTGCATTCTTAGCGGATCTCCATTTTAAAGTCGGGAAGTGGCCAACCCAGGTGGCTACATTCCCTCCTTTTGATCCTTCACGCTTCGCGTGAAGGATCACATAACTGCGTTGTCTTCACTCCCTGACCCAGCGAGCACTCTTCCATGGCCTCTACACTGACCATAACTATGCAAGAAAATTTTAACTGACAATTTTAAGTGGCACTATGTCACAACATTGACATGCAGTACAACATATACAAAAATGGTACCTCTAACTATCTTCCATAAACTACACTCACTTAAACATCCAATCATACTACCTTCCTAACAATACAAAAATAATAGCAGCATTCACATTTTCCTCTGGCTTGGCGGTCAAGCACAGAGTTGTACAATCTTTCAGTTGCAAATGAGACATATTTCTTTATTCACAAATGACGCAAAACGAACATCCTTTATTGTAAATCAAGGGGTTCGGGGGCCTGGTGAAAACCGAAAATAGAGGATCTTATCCTGTATACCGGGGTGCGAGAGCGGTAGGCTCTCCTTCGCCATTTTCTCATGCGGATAGTCTGCACGATGCTGCAGAATATCACCAATGCTAAAAGGGATTCAATTACATATGAAAGGGAGTACCACGTTATAAACCTATCACACCATGATGGTGTGTTGTTACTTGTCACTGGGCTCTGGGTGCTATGGGGAAGTGAATCATTGACGGCCGGGGGGGGGGGGGGGGTTGGGGTCATGGGGTTCGCGTTCTCGTAACCGAATACAAATTATAATGATAACGAAAAACACGTATCATGTCTTCATTGTTTTCTTCTTTCTTCTCTTCTCTTCCTTTTTGTCTCTTCTCTCTTCCTGGAGCTTCTGTAATTCTGTGGATCAAGCATAGTTTCTGTTACTATCTTGTTTAATATCTTGTATGTTAGCATGTCTGTCTTTTAGTGCCAAGTTCCCTTTATAATTGATCATCATGTGTGACCCCCTCATTTTTTTTTAAACCGAATATTTGGACTAGACATCTAAGAAAATACTGCCGTACTGCGAGCCGTCTTGCAGCCTGTGTGATTTACCATCCCAGTGTTTGAGGATGTAAATAGCATAGGGAAGCAACCTAAGGGTTGCCAAAACCAAACAAAAGAATATTGAACGTAACGAGGCAAAATGGGGTGCGTATGGGCCACAGCGGGTAAGATTTGGATGGAATCCCTGGGTAGGACGGTGATCAATGCCGTATGTGCTCTACCCGAGCGTAGCTGACCAGAGGGGGATCCTCAGGCAGGGCGAGGACCAATGCCGTTTCTCCACTGCCTGAGCAACCGGCAAGAACGGGTAAGAATGTGGTCGTCATGGGGGGCTGCCTCTCGAATTAGGAGAGCAACTATGAGTCGGGTTCTGTCGACAGACTAGTTCCTCTGAACTATTGTCTGGGACAAACTTGTACCTTTAACAATTTTCTGGGGACAAACTAGTTCCTCTAACAGCCATTGGGCGTCAAAGGGGGTGGTGACGTGGGGCCGTGAAAAACTTTCCGAGTTTACACAAACACTTAACGATAACACTAATCGAACAAACATTCAACAAACATGGTGCAGGTTCCATCAGAAAGGACACCGTTTCTCCCAGCGGTTCCATTTAAAACATCATTTGGACACCTCAGTTATCAGTTACGAACAGGGTCGCAAAGGAGTTCTCGTTCTGGGAGTCAGACTCTATGGCATCATCTTCTCCCGGATGCCATACTCTTGAATGGATGAGGGTTGCTAAAGCTGCATGGTGTGACTTAGGGTCCATCTCGTTGTTTCGGATGAGCCTGTACGAATTGTCACGGTGCCAAATAGTCGTGTCTAATTCTGTGGAGATGGAGTCAGGGTCGTCATCGTAGGGTGGTGGTCTTTGGTGAGGTTTGTTAAGGAATGTGATCAGGAAGGGATCACTCGAATCGTGTTCAGATTCGCTGGGTGTGGGGCCTGTTGCATGGGGATAGTAGGGAGGCGTGCTGTGGCTATCGTTTGTGTCACAGTCACTGTCGCTGCTGCTGCTGTCTGTGGGCGTTCCGAGGCGGAGTCTAGAGTTCGGGGGTGGAGTCGAGGTCGAGTCTGTGGATGGGGTGGGCGTGTTGGGGGAGGGGAGGGATACGTTGGCTGTGGGCGGGGCGTGATCTGCTGCGTTGAGCATGACGTGGTGTGCGTGATTAGACTGCGAGCCATATGCCTTGAGCTGGTTAATATGAAACCACGCGGTCTTCCCGTTGGGGTACTTAATCTTATAAACGGAGGGGCTTTGTCCGCAACGGAGTACGGACCCGAATATTTAGGTGACAGGAACGTGTTGGGGTTGTAAATGGAGAGCATGACCTGCTGTCCTACCTCAAACTCAGTCGCATGTGCTGTCTTGTCGAAACAGGCCTTGCTCTGTTTCTTCCTGGTGCCTAATTTTACTGCGGCTGCTAGCTGAGCCGTTTTCACATTCTCCACTAACTGTTTCACTGCGTTCTCGTGTGTGAGGGCCGTCACTTCGGGGCTGGTCAAGTCAAGTCCTAACAAAAATTCTGTGCCTTTCATGGGGCGTCCGGTCATGAGAGTGTGTGGGGTGTATCCTGTGGATGTTGAAACAGTGTTACGCAAAAACATTAGTGCAAAATGGAGGACTGAATCACAAGTGGTGCTGTTTTGTTGGACCATTTTCCTGAGGGTTGCTTTTAGGGTCCGATTCATTCGCTCCACGATACCACTTGACTGGGGGTGGTATGCGATGTGGAATTTTTGGGTAATGCCAAATATCGTGAGGACGTTCTTCATGACACGTCCCGTAAAATGGGAACCTTGGTCGGATTCAATGCTGCGGGGGAGTCCCCATCTCGTCAAGATGTGGTGGGTTAAAATCTTAGCTGTAGTCTTTGCCGTGTTTGTTCTAGCTTCTACCCATTTCGTAAACGTGTCTATAACAACTAACACATACTTGTGACCATTCCTGCAAGGGGGCAATGGTCCTATAAAATCAATCTGGAGGTTAGTCCAGGGGCCATTAACGGGGCGGGTGTGGCTAAGCTGAGCTTTCTTCGCATATCTGTCCGGATTGTTTTGGGCACAGATAAGGCAATTTTCTACATAGTGCGTGACGCCTTCCTTTAAATTCGGCCACCAAGAGACCTGCCTGAGGTGAGCTGTAGTGGGGTCAATTCCCTGATGCCCATGACTATCATGGAACAAACAAATAAGCTGATTCCTGTCCTGTTCAGGAACCACATAAAGGGTGTCTTTTAGGATCACACCGTCATGTGTGGTCAGTGCATTTTTAAACCTATCGTATGGGGCTGGAAATTTTCTTTTTAAAATCTCCCTGAGATTACTATCTTGCTTCTGGGCCTGCACTAAATCTTCGATATTTGTCTGGAAGACCTGAACTGCATTCACTGGGGCGCTTTCGGGGGGGGGTTCCAAAAATATCCATGTCTGGAACCTGCTTTTAGCCAGTGCGTCGGCCTTTACATTTCCAGGTGGGGAGGAATGGTGGTGACTTCGTACTTTAGTAATACCAAATATCCTGTCCTGTGCTTTGTCCAAAATGTACCGGAGCAATGGGGCTGAAGGGAGGTGTTTTCCGTCCGCAGAAACAAATTCTCTTGCTTTCCACAGGGGTAGGAATTCTGTGAGGCTGTTACAGACATAGATGCTGTCCGAGTATATGTCTGCTGGGCTGGGGAACGAATCTGGGTGATCTACAATGTTTGCAATGGCTGCTAGTTCTGCCGCCTGCGCACCTAAGTGTCCTGGCAGTTTTAACGAGATTTCTTCTAGGGCGCGTCCCTGCGTGTCCTCAACATAGATGCTGCATCCTGTAATGTGCCTCCCGTTTAATATAGTGGAAGAACCATCCACATATATTCTCAAGGGTGCGCACGTTTCTGTGTGCTGGGGGCTCTGGGGTGAACTACCTATCTTCTTGAGGGGTGTTTTCGCGATACAGGGGCCTGTGTTGCAGTGCGGTGAGATGATGTCACATTCATGGGGGGTGCCTGGGTACTGAAGGATGTCGGCTCAGAAAGTGTGGGTCTTGGTCCTTTTAACAGTGATGTCCCGTCCCTGCAAAAGAAGGGTTCATCTGGCTGCTCTGTTCTGGCTTACTGTACCGTCCTTAAGTCGTCCATCTAGTAAACATTGGGTGGGGGTGTGTTCCATGAGGATTGTGATGGGGTTTAGTCCAGTGATATATGAAAAGTATTGAACTGCCCAGAAAACTGCGAGCAGGTGCCTTTCACAGGCCGAAAATCCCTGCTCCACCGGATCTAAAACTCTGGAGGCATAAGCCACGGGTCTTAACAGTTTGTGCCGTTCCTGGAGGAGCACGGCCGAAAGGGTACGATCTGTGCTAGCTATCTCTATAGCATAGGGGGAAAGCGGGTCTGGAACCTGTAGTGCGGGGGCTGCAATGAGTGCGCGCTTTAAAACATCTACAGCATCCGTGTGCCGCGGAAGCCATTCCCAAGGGGTTCCTTTCTTTAGGAGTTCCGAGAGGGGCGCTGCTTTGGTGGCGAAACCGTCAATATGGTTTCGGCAGTAGCCAACCAGTCCTAAAAACAACTGGAGGGCGGAAACATTCTGGGGAAGGGGCAATTTGATAATCGAGTCAATTCTTTTATGCGCGATCTCGTGTTTACCATGCGTGATAATCGTTCCCAAATATACCACTTTGTTTTCCAAAATTTGGGCCTTCTTGGGGTTCACTTTACATGCAATTCGCTGTAGGAGTTACAGGTGTTCGGACAGAAGCGCGAATGTGCTCTGCCTTGGTGTCTGTCTGCAGTAATAGGTCGTCCACATACTGGACCAGACATTCGGGGTGAGAAAATTTTGATAAACCATTGGCCAGCTGTCGGTGGAAAATGGAGGGAGAGTTGTGGAATCCTTGTGGCAGGCATGTCCACGTGTACTGCTTTTGCCAATGGAATGGACCAGAATCCGTTACTGATGTCCAAAACCGTAAAATAATCTGAGTTGAGTCCCTGTTTGAGCATGGTCTCGGGGCTTGTGGCTACCGTGGGGGCTGCTGCGGGGGTGACTTTGTTGAGTTCCCGGTAATCGATGGTCAGTCGCCATGATCCATCAGGTTTTCTCACTGGCCAAATCGGGGCATTATTAGTAGAGGCTACTGATCTAAGTACGTCTTGTTCTAATAAACTATCAATAACTTTTGAGATTTCTCCCTCTGCCTCTTGGGGAAATCCATATTGCTTCTGGGGTCTAGGGTTGTGTCCTGTTATTTGAACCGAACCAGCCATCCTGCCGCAGTCATGTTTATGACTTGCAAATGCGGTCCTGTTTTTCTGGAGAACTGCCCTAACCTGTTTGTCTGCGCTAATCGTGGTCGGGTCAAACCAAAAATCGCCGACTGCGCGAATCTTATTAGCATACTCACCTACTGTGAGCGTTGCGGGGGCTCTTGCTGACTTTGTCATTTTCCAGACACATTGATTTACTGGGTCAAATGACAGGTTGTGGAAGTTCATGAAATCGATGCCCAAAACGTGTTCTGCTGTGTGGGGCAGATCGACCAAAACTATGGGGTGTTTTGTTGTAATGTTGCCAATTTGAATGGGTACAGGGGCTGTGATGTGTCCCTGTAGTGAGTGGCCTGTGAAGCCGCTGAGGGTGATTGTGGCTGTAGTGGGCCGCGTGTCTTTTTGGAACATGGTGGAGGAATTAATTGTGGTGCGGGACCCTCCTGTGTCCCAGAGAAATTCAATGGGCTGTCCCCGTATTTTCGCTGCAATGAATGGTCGGCCGGACCTATCCCAAAGGGTGTCGCAGACCCAGGTGGGGGAGCCCGAACACCTTCAGTCAGTTCCGTTCATGTCTTTCTGGTCTGAACGGGTGCTTACATTATGTATGGGCTTTGTCCTGTTTCTATTCAGAGTGCCTGCCTGCTGGGCTCTCTGTGGCTTTCACGGGGCATTGCACTCTCGTGCAAAGTGACCTACTTGTCCACAGGGAAGTCAAAAAACAAAAGCCATCTAACCTACACTATGCCATTATCATCCATATGCTTATCCAATAAACTTTTAAATGCCCTCAATGTTGGCGAGTTCACTACTGTTGCAGGTAGGGCATTCCACGGCCTCACCACTCTTTGCGTAAAGAACCTACCTCTGACCTCTGTCCTATATCTATTACCCCTCAGTTTAAGGCTATGTCCCCTCGTGCTAGCCATTTCCATCCACGGGAGAAAGCTCTCACTGTCCACCCTATCTAACCCCCTGATCATTTTGTATGCCTCTATTAAGTCTCCTCTTAACCTTCTTCTCTCTAACGAAAACAACCTCAAGTCCATCAGCCTTTCCTCACAAGATTTTACCTCCATACCAGGCAACATCCTGGTAAATCTCCTCTGCACCCGCTCCAAAGCTTCCACATCCTTCCTATAATGCGGTGACCAGAACTGTACGCAATACTCCAAATGCGGCCGTACCAGAGTTCTGTACAGCTGCAACATGACCTCCTGACTCCGGAACTCAATCCCTCTACCAATAAAGGCCAACACTCCATAGGCCTTCTTCACATCCCTATCAACCTGGGTGGCAACTTTCAGGGATCTATGTACATGGACACCTAGATCCCTCTGCTCATCCACACTTCCAAGAACTTTACCGTTAGCCAAATATTCCGCATTCCTGTTATTCCTTCCAAAGTGAATCACCTCACACTTCTCTACATTAAACTCCATTTGCCACCTCTCAGCCCAGCTCTGCAGCTTATCTATGTCCCTCTGTAACCTGCTACATCCTTCCGCACTATCGACAACACCACCGACTTTAGTGTCGTCTGCAAATTTACTCACCCACCCTTCTGCGCCCTCCTCTAGGTCATTGATAAAAATGACAAACAGCAACGGCCCCAGAACAGATCCTTGTGGTACGCCACTTGTAACTGAACTCCATTATGAACATTTCCCATCAACCACCACCCTCTGTCTTCTTTCAGCTAGCCAATTTCTGATCCACATCTCTAAATCACCCTCAATCCCCAGCCTCCGTATTTTCTGCAATAGCCTACCGTGGGGAACCTTATCAAACGCTTTACTGAAATCCATACACACCATATCAACTGCTCTACCCTCGTCTACCTGTTCAGTCACCTTATCAAAGAACTCGATAAGGTTTGTGAGGCATGACCTACCCTTCATAAAGCCATGATGACTATCCCTAATCATATTATTCCTATCTAGATGATTATAAATCTTGTCTCTTATAATCCCCTCCAAGACTTTATCCACTACAGACGTGAGGCTCACCGGTCTATAGTTGCCGGGGTTGTCTCTACCCCCCTTCTTGAACAAAGGGACCACATTTGCTATCCTCCAGTCCTCTGGCACTATTCCTGTAGCCAATGATGACATAAAAATCAAAGCCAAAGGCCCAGCAATCTCTTCCCTGGCTTTCCAGAGAATCCTAGGATAAATCCCATCAGGCCCCGGGGACTTATCTATTTTCAGCCTGTCCAGAATTGCCAACACCTCTTCCCTACGTACCTCAATGCCATCTATTCTAATAGCCTGGGTCTCAGCATTCTCCTCCACAACATTCTCTTTTTCCTGAGTGAATACTGACGAAAAATATTCATTTAGTATCTTGCCTATCTCTTCAGACTCCACACACAACTTCCCATCCCTATCCTTGACTGGCCCTACTCTTACCCTAGTCATTCTTTTATTCCTGACATACCTATAGAAAGCTTTTGGGTTTTCCTTGATCCTACCTGCCAAATACTTCTCATGTCCCCTCCTTGCTCTCTCTTTAGATCCTTCCTCGCTACCTTGTAACTATCAAGCGCCCCAACTGAAACTTCACACCTCATCTTCACATAGGCCTCCTTCTTCCTTTTAACAAGAGATTCCACTTCTTTGGTAAACCACGGTTCCCTCGCTCGACGCCTTCCTCCCTGTCTGACCGGTACGTACTTATCAAGAACACGCAGTAGCTGTTCCTTGAACAAGCTCCACATATCCAGTGTGCCCAACACTTGCAGCCTACTTCTCCACCTTATCCCCCCCAAGTCATGTCTAATGGCATCATAATTGCCCTTCCCCCAGCTATAACTCTTGCCCTGCGGGGTATACTTATCCCTTTCCATCACTAACGTAAACGTCACCGAATTGTGGTCACTGTCCCCAAAGTGCTCACCTACCTCCAAATCTAACACCTGGCCTGGTTCATTACCCAAAACCAAATCCAATGTGGCCTCTTCTCTTGTTGGCCTGTCAACATATTGTGTCAGGAAACCCTCCTGCACACATTGTACAAAAAACGACCCATCTAATGTACTTGAACTATATCTTTTCCAGTCAATATTTGGAAAGTTAAAGTCTCCCATAATAACTACCCTGTTACTTTCCCTCTTATCCAGAATCATCTTCGCCATCCTTTCCTCTACATCCCTAGAACTATTTGGAGGCCTATAGAAAACTCCCAACAGGGTGACCTCTCCTTTCCTGTTTCTAACCTCAGCCCATACTACCTCGGAGGAAGAGTCCCCATCTAGCATCCTCTCCGCCACCGTAATACTGTTTTTGACTAGCAGTTCCACACCTCCCCCTCTTTTGCCTCCTTCTCTGAGCTTACTAAAACACCTAAACCCCGGAACCTGCAACAACCATTCCTGTCCCTGCTCTATCCATGTCTCCGAAATGGCCACAACATCGAAGTCCCAGGTACCAACCCATGCTGCCAGTTCCCCTACTTTATTTCGTAAACTCCTGGCATTGAAGTAGACACACTTCAAACCATCTACCTGAACATAGAGGCCCCCTCCTGCGAAGTCAAATCTGTGCTCCTGACCTCTATACTCTCAATCTCTCGTACCCTAAAACTACAATCCAGGTTCCCATGCCCCTGCTGCATTAGTTTAAACCCCCCCAAAGAGCACTAACAAATCTCCCCCGCTGGATATTTGTGCCCCTCAGGTTCAGATGTAGACCATCCTGTCTGTAGAGGTCCCACCTTCCCCAGAAAGAGCCCCAGTTATCCAGAATTCTGAATCCCTCCCGCCTGCACCATCCCTGTAGCCACGTGTTTAATTGCTCTCTCTCCCTATTCCTCATCTCATTATCACGTGGCACGGGCAACAACCCAGAGATAACAACTCTGTTTGTTCTCGTTCTGAGCTTCCGTCCTAGCTCCCTGAAAGCCTGCCTGACAACCTTGTCCCCTTTCCTACCTATGTCGTTAGTGCCAATGTGGACCACGACTTGGGGCTGCTCCCCCTCCCCCTTAAGGACCCGGAAAACACGATCCGAGACATCACGTACCCTTGCACCTGGGAGGCAACATACCAAACGTGAGTCTCTCTCGCTCCCACAAAATCTCCTATCTGTGCCCCTGACTATCGAGTCCCCAATTACTAATGCTCTGCTCCTCTCCCCCCTTCCCAGAAGTCCGCGGGTCGAACTTCCGGTTCCCGCCTTATATTTAAAAAAGAACAGAAAAGAAGAACAGAAACGGGACCAGGTAAGTGATTTTAAAGTAAATACTCACCTCCCAGAAGGCCCTTGCGCACCGCTCACGCCGAAATCTAAAGGGCTGCTCCTGCAAAGGTAAGTGTTTTTAAAGTAAATACTCATCTCCCAGAAGGCCCTTGCGCCCCGCTCCCGCCGAACTCCTGTGGTTTCTGTGGGGGGCTGTTCATGCCTTTGTTCACCCAAGCGGGGTTCTGGTGCGCTTTAACTCTTTGACTATCTGCCTCTGCCTGCTGTTCTTCGGGTTTTCTAATCGCAGGTTTGTTGTGGACAGATTGCTCCCAGGTGCGGGACAACCTTTTTAAAACCCATTTTTCGTTGTGCGTTTCTTCCGAGGGGTCTAAGTTTCCGAAAACGGCTGTAAAATTGATCCACAGGCATCCAGCAAACGCTGTGGGGTGTTCTGTTTTCTTCTGCCTGCACTTATTCAGGCCTTCTACTGGGTCACCTCTGTTATAACCGATCACGTCTAGGATCGCCGTGTGCATCTCTGCAAGGGTGCCTCCTCCTACATTCTGTGGGTCGGGAAGGGCTGCTACAACAGAAGGGTCTAAGCTTAAAACTGTGAGCTTCACTTGCTCACGCTCATCCAGGCCGTACATGGTCGCCTGCTGCTTCACTCTAGCAAAGAAGGGGTGGGGGTCTGAGGTGGGGAGGAACGGTGTGATCTTTTCGCACGCGTCCCGTAATTGGGTCACGGTTTAGGGGGTGGTGCAAAGGAATCCCGCGTCTCCGTCCGATGTGACTGTGCGGTGGGTAGTTACTGGATTCATGGGTGCCTGATCTACCTGCTCTGTGGGGGGTTGGGGTGCTTTTCTCCTTTGGGGCTTTCCTTGCGCACATGTTCCCTGTACATATCTATGCGCGGTTTTGTTTAGTTCTTGCCAATCAGGGCCGTCTTCCTCATCTAATTGGGATCCAAAGGGACCCATTTTGCACTGAAAGCAAAGACTGCAGTTCCGCAATCTGCTTCCGGCATTTTGCATGATCCACTGAGCTTTGTCTGTGCTCCGTGGTGGCAGCATGTGGAGTGCTCTTAATGCTGCTTTTAGATCGCTGCACTGCCTTTGCAATGCCTCTACCTGTTTCTCTGTCTCTTCTCTTTCCAGGACTGCACGTTGCATGTCCTGATAGGCCTTATCGTATTGGGTTTGGAAGCTGCTCAGATGCGCTAGACAAGACTGGTGTGCCCACTTGGCATCATCCACCTCTCCGTCCTTTGCTGCCAACTTCCTTCTCAATTCTACATTCTCTCTCTCGATCTCACTAACATCGACCTTGCTCATTCGATGTCTCTCTTCCATCTCTTTGCGGAGCGTCCGAACGACCTCCTCTGTGCCTCGCAATTGTGCCAGACAGGACACGATTGCCATCGGCTTGCGAGCTATCCCTAAGCTCTTCTTATGGATTTTGATCAGGTTCTCCCACCAAGTATGTCCTATACTCCCGGGACCTGTTTCCTCATTTGAATAAAAGTCAGTCCAAAGGGGCCATCCCTCCCCTTTGAGGTACCTTCCTATCTCAACTTCCCAAACAGGACACTGACCTACTCTGCTGCTGGTCGCTGCGACCACGAATTCTTGAGGGTTCATGAGGCGTTTCAGTGACTTCATTGCCATTTTTCCTATCTGAATGCTCTCTTTTAAAATTTGGAACGAGGGGTACTAAGGCGGTGCTGTAAACACGGGTACGGCGTTCGCTATTTTCCGGAATACAAACTCCCGACAGTTTTTCGCAACAAAATCTATCAGTTTTACCTTATAGCCCTGATAGTTCGCATGCATTAACACGCTTCCGAATTATGAGGATTGATCAGAACTGCTTGAACACTTGTGAATGTTTCTGTTCCCAATTGGACTCTCAATTCAAAGTTTGGGTTCCCTCGGAGTGGTTAGGCCACTTCTAAGTCGGGTCCTGGCGGAGTCGCCAGTAAATGTTGCTCATTGTGTCTTTACTTAATTTGCTCTGTTTTATAACCTTGCCAGGTATCTTTATGATACCACCACGAGGTTCAAGTTCAAGTGCTGATCAATAACTCAATACACCAGTTAGTAAGTTTCAAATCAAAACACATTTATTATACACAGTCAATCACTACTCATGTATAAAACTCTACTTACTAAACTATCTCTAACACTAAGAGGCCTATACTTAGCTTTGGAACTGGCCCACCAGGTCTGGGGAACAAATGGCCTTTCATTCAATTCTGAGTCTGCAGGTTTCAAAGCTGGTATAGACTGGTAGCTAGGAGCACCTATCTCATAGCGTGTGTTGACTGGAGACTTACCTGGTTGGTGCAGCTGCTAGGCAGGTCACGGTCAAGGGTTGTTTCGAGCTGCTGAGAGGCTTTGCCAAGAAGGACGAATTGAACTTAGGGACTCTATTTTATAGTCCCCAGGGGCTTCGCACCCTTTTGGGTGGACCCCGTACCTGGTTCCAAGTGATTGAACTAAGTTCTGATCACTTGGATCGATTTCTCCAATACTGGAGCTGTTCCCTGATCGCTGGGCGGTTCCTAAGTGTCCGTTGGCCTTCCTTTGTCTTGGCTCCTGCTGGCGCCGAGGAGTCTGGCTTGGCCTTGTTTATCTTAACTGTTTCCAATTGTTCCCGGGGATCGCTCATCAATATGTAGATGGCTGTTAGTTTCAGTGCTGTCTGGGTTCCTGCAAGTTCTGATAGACAGGAAAGTTTGCACCTGCTTGTTTTTCCTCTGTTTGACTGAATTTCCCTGCATTCTTAGCGGATCTCCATTTTAAAGTCGGGAAGTGGCCAACCCAGATGGCTACAGATCCGTCTGAATCAGGCTGCAAAAAATCGAATCCCAAGTCACGCTGAAGCAATATTGGATCAACTACTTCTGGACTTTTGGCTTTAAACTAACCAGATACTTGCTTCCTCAATTCTTTATTTCCTTCTGCCTTCTGTCATTATCCCATTTATAATCTCAGCTGTTGTGTCAAGACATAGAATCTATAGAATCCCCACAGTGCAGAAGGAAGCCATTCAGCCCATCGAGTCTGCACAGACCCTCCAAAAGAGCACCCTACCTAGGCCCACTCCGCCACCCTTTTCCAGTAACCCCACCTAACCTGTGCCTCTTTTGACACTGAGCAGCAATTTAGTGTGGCCAATCCACCAACCTTGGAACCGTCACATGCAAACTCTTAACCCTTTATTAGCTCTTCAGACCTTCATTATTATATCAATAATTTGATTTCAACTCAGCATAGTTGATGTATGGTGAGCAAAACAGCCTTAATACCTACAAGCAAAAACCTAACAGACATATTGGGCTGAATTCACTGCCAGCGGGATTCTCCGTTTCGCCGGCAGCGCACCCATGCCTGCGGGTTTCCTGGTGATGTGGGGTGACCACAATGGGAAATCCCATTGGCAGGTGGCAGGAATGGAGAATCCCGCTGCTGATGAGGGCACGCCGCCGAGGAATACACGGCTTGGGGACCAGCCCATTGTTTTATTTTAAACAAATTCATCCCAAGATTTAAAAAACATTGTATACAAATCAAGGGCAAAATAAAACCCAGTTCACTCAGCTGGTGAGGAAGCCTTTCATAATTCATGAGTACCTTTGTGAGAAGAACTGCAATAACCTTCAATAAGACTTAGAGGTTTCTGGGAAGTGTAGCAGATATAGTTTCAAACCAATGGAATTTTCTTTATGGGGTGAATATACAAGAAGTACATTAGTTGAGAAACATCCGTCTACAAAGGGACAGATAGGGTACTATTATGATCCTAAAACAGTCTAAGAAAGGCACTTTGCACTGGTAATATCAACCCTGCCATTAATTCCATAATCCATGAAGATGTAGAAATGTTCTGTCAAGCAGAAGGGTAGTTTCTTTATTTAGAATTTACAGCTTTTTACAATCAATACTTTGTGCTAAACATTCTGAACCAGGCTGTTGAACAGACTCTAACTGGTACTGTTACATTTCTCAGTACAGTTGAGGTTGGATACCATTCTGGAATAACAATATCACTGAAGTTAAATGTGTGCTATAGCAGTGATAAGAAAATTTGCTGCACAAAATAATAGATAGCTGCTGTGTTTATCAAAGTTTGATTTTGTTAATCCACTTGCAGACATTAAAATGTTGTGGTGAATTTGTAAAACAATGAACACCTATGACATCCCACAATGTAAGTCTATGGGTAGGACTTTGAGTTTGGTGTCTGTGGTGTTGGGTGTTCTGACACACAGATGAGCCAACACAGTTGTATATGGTACAACACTTCTTTATTTAAACTCACTATTTACAGTTTGGTCTTTGCACTCTGCACGTGGGGGGCTCCCTGCTTGTGGTGTTTCAACAGCTCTTTCTTGTTCCCTTCTCCCCAGACCAACTGACCACCAGGTGTCGTGCTCGTGCTTTTTATGTGGTTGGTGTTCTTGTCTGTGATTGGTTGTGGTGTTGTGTACTCTGATTTGCCTGTTAGTGTGTCCATCATAATGTATGTGTTTGAATATCATGACATCCCCCCTTTTTACAAAGATATGTGCCTACGTGGTAATAAATATGATCGTGACGTGAGTGCATCTAAGAGTGTGTGTGTGTCGTGTGCAGCATGTGCCTATGACGGAACTATGTACATGGGGCGATGTCGGGTGCGTCACATGAATCAAGTTGTACCATAACATAACAGAAATGCGAACGAGAGGAGAAGAAGAAAAAAAAACTTGAACAGTTGTCCAGTCAGACGACATCTGGAACGATAAACAACAACAGGTTATCATGTAAAATCGTGGAACTTGTTAAACATATGAACGGTATTATAAGTCCAGTCTAATGGGTTTGCGACGAATTCGGGTTGACCGCCTCAAGGGTGGATCAAGAACCACCGGCTGCTGTGCAGGCATGGCCATGGGTGGCGATGGAAAGGGCGTGATGTGCGGCAGCTCCACAAAGTCATCCTCGGAAGCCTGTTGAGGATCTGGCGTGCTGTGTGGCTGTGAGCGTGGAAGTCGGCGAAGGGCGCGCCGATTGCGGCGACGCACGGAACCATCCGGCATGCGAACCAGGAACGAGCGGGGAGCCACTTGTCGGAGGACTTCGGCCGGTGCTGACCAGCCACCATACGGTTGATGGACGCGTACTTTGTCTCCGGAGGACAGGGGGGGCAGGTCCGTCGCTCGTGTGTCGTACCGACCTTTCTGGCGATCACGCTGCAGTTGCATGTTCCGAAGAACCGCCTCATGGTCTGTTGTCGGTGCCAGGACGGAAGGTACCGTCGTCCTGAGGGAGCGACCCATTAGTAGATGCGCTGGTGAGAGGCCCGTGGATAACGGGGCCGATCGATAGGCCAACAGGGCAAGGTTAAAGTCCGATCCGGCATCAGCCGCCTTGCACAGGAGCCGCTTTGCGATGTGGACACCCTTTTCAGCCTTCCCGTTCGATTGTGGATGCAGAGGGCTGGATGTCACATGAGTGAAACCATATGCTGCGGCAAAGGACGACCATTCACGGCTGGCAAAACAAGGTCCATTGTCTGACATGACAGTCCTTGGAATGCCATGGCGAGCAAACGTTTCCTTGCAGGCCCCAATGACTGCGGACGACGTCAGATCATGGAGAGGCATGACTTCCGGGTAGTTTGAGAAGTAGTCTATAATAACAATGTAATCTCTGCCGAGCGCGTGAAATAGGTCAACACCCACCTTCGCCCAGGGGGACGTCACCATCTCGTGTGGTAGAAGTGTTTCCGGAGGTTGCGCCGGCTGAAACCTCTGACAGGTTGTGCAGTTGAGCACCATGTTGGCTATGTCTTCATTAATACCCGGCCAATATACCGCCTCCCGGGCCCTTCGTCTGCATTTTTCGACGCCCAAGTGGCCTTCGTGTAGTTGATGAAGAATCATCTGGCGCACGCTGTGTGGAATGACGATTCTGTGCGATTTCATAAGGACCCCGTCTATATTGGTGAGATCATCCCGCACATTATAAAACTGGGGGCACTGCCCTTTTAGCCACCCTTCCGTCATGTGGCGCATCACTCGCTGCAGAAGGGGGTCAGTCGCCGTCTCTGCGCGTATGTGGGCCAGACTAGGATCATCAGCTGGCAGATTTGCTGCTGTCAGAGTCACGTGTGCCTCAATTTGGCGCACGAACCCCTCTGCATCTGGTGGTGTGCTCACTGCTCGGGAAAGAGTGTCCGCCACAATGAGTTCGTTCCCCGGAGGGTAGATCAGTTCAAAATCGTACCTCCTGAGTTTAAGTAAGATGCGCTGGAGGCGAGGAGTCATGTCGTTCAGGTCTTTGTTAATGATGTTGACCAGGGGGCGGTGGTCAGTTTCGACCGTGAATCGTGGCAGGCCATACACATAGTCGTGGAACTTGTCCAGTCCAGTTAACAAGCCCAGGCATTCTTTTTCGATTTGCGCGTAGCGCTGTTCGGTAGGGGTCATGGCTCGTGAGGCATACGCAACCGGGGCCCATGATGACGTGCTGTCTTTTTGCAGGAGTGCCAGATTGGCTGGCGTCTGTTGATATCTTTGTAGGGCGAGTCGTGTCAAAGAAGGCCAGCACTGGTGCCGTGACCAGTTTGTGCTTGAGCTCCTCCCATTCCCGCTGATGCGATTGGTGCCAGTTGAATTCCGTCGATTTTTTTACAAGATGGCGCATATTTGTTGTATGAGAAGCCAGGTTGGGAATGAACTTCCCAAGGAAGTTGACCATGCCCAGGAATCTTAAGACAGCCTTCTTGTCAGCCGGTCGTGGCATGGCTGTGATGGCGCTAACCTTGTCTGCATCGGGACGGACCCCGGACCTTGAGATGTGGTCCCCGAGGAATTTCAGCTCCGTCTGGCCGAAAGCACACTTCGCACGGTTGAGACGCAGGCCATTTTGTCGTATGCGGGTAAAGACACGTCGTAGACGATGCATGTGTTCCTGCGGAGTGGTGGACCAAATGATGATATCGTCCACATATACACGTACCCCTTCGATGCCTTCCATCATCTGCTCCATAATGCGGTTGAATACTTCAGATGCCGAAATGATGCCGAATGGCATCCGGTTGTAGCAGAATCTGCCAAAAGGGGTGTTGAAAGTGCATAGTCTCCGGCTGGCCGGGTCCAGTTGGATCTGCCAGAATCCTTTGGACGCATCCAATTTAGTGAATATCTTGGCTCGCGCCATCTCGCTGGTGAGGTCTTCTCGTTTCGGGATGGGATAGTGTTCCCGCATGATGTTGTTGTTCAGATCTTTTGGATCTATACATATACGGAGCTCGCCAGAGGGCTTCTTTACACAGACCATGGAGCTGACCCATGGCGTGGGCTCCGTGACCTTGGATAGGACCCCTTGGTCCTGAAGAATCTGCAGTTGTGCCTTGAGGCGGTCTTTGAGAGGCGCAGGAACCCTGCGAGGTGCGTGAACGACAGGGATGGCATCCGGTCTGAGTCGAATTTTGTACGTGTGTGGCAATGTCCCCATGCCTTCAAAAACCTCCTGGTTGTGAGCGAGGAGGGAATGGAGATTTGCGTGGAACTCAGCATCCGGGAAGTCGGATATCTCATCTGGAGAGAGAGACATAATACGCTGTACCAGGTGAAGGACCTTACACGCTTGTGCGCCCAGTAACGAGTCCTTTGATGAGCCAACAACTTCGAAGGGGAGTGTGGCCGTGTACCTCTTGTGAGTCACCTGTAGCTGGCAAGATCCTATGGACGGGATAACGTTCCCGTTATAGTCAACCATCTTAAGCCGGGATGGTGTGATGGGTGGTTTGACCTTCATGGCCTGGACTGCAGAGTAAGCAATCAGGTTGGCGGATGCGCCGGTGTCCAGACGGAAGGCGACGCGCGATCGGTTGACCGTCAGGGTGGCACACCACTCATCGGCTGGAGTGATGGCATTGACCTTGTTGACATCAATGACGGAGACTCGGAATGCATCCTGGTCATCTGCATCACTTAACTGGAAGTCTTGATGCGTGGGCTGGACGGTCCTGACTCGTGTGCGAGGTTGTCGAGGATGCGCCGGATCCATGGGTTGAGGCGCACGACAGCGGGCTGCGTAGTGGCCCATCATGGCACATCTGTGGCACTGTCGGTTTTTTGCAGGACATTGCCCTTTTAAGTGTAGACCTCCACAATTGCTGCACGTCATGACGTCACGGCGTTCGTTGCGCCACTGCGCATGCGCAGTGCGATCTTGCGGTGGGCGCGCCTGCGCAGTGCGTCCCTCGTTGTGGCCGTTATTTTTGGCGCGCACCTGCGCGGGAGACCGCGAAAAGCGCGGGAAGCGGCCGCTGTCGTCCGGGCCGTGGGTCGGGAGGTAATCGACGGCCTGGATGCGTTCTACGTCGTGGGCGGCCTGGCTTGCCGATTCGACGGCTGGGGACCCCCTCCGTGCCAGCTCGGACGCCTGAAATCGGGCAAAACGGCAGGTAGCATTTTCGTGGAGGACACAGGCTTCCACAGCAGACGCTAAGGTGAGGCTTTTCATTTTAAGAAGCTGCTGGCGTAGGCCACTAGAGGCAACGCCAAAAACAATCTGGTCCCTGATCATGGACTCTGTAGTGGTGCCGTAACCGCAGGACTGCGCTAGAATCCGGAGGTGCGTCAAAAAGGGTTGAAAAAGCTCCTCCTTACCTTGCAGGCGTTGCTGAAAGATGTATCTTTCAAAACTTTCATTTACTTCAACTTGAAATTGCTGGTCCAGTTTGAGGATGACCGTGTCATATTTGGCCTGGTTTTCGCCTTCTTCGAACACCAGTGAGTTAAAAACATCGGTTGCGTGCGGGCCTGCGTAGAAGAGGAGCATTGCAATCTTCGAGTCATCCGAGACATTCTGTTTTTCGGTGGCACGGATGTACAGGTCAAATCGCTGCCTGTAGAGCTTCCAGTTGGTGCCTAGGTTCCCCGTGACTTGCATCGGCTGCGGTTTGCCGGTGTGGTCCATATCCAGAATGGCAGGTTGGTAGGCAGGTATCGATCCACTCCTGTACCATGTGGTGTTGGGTGTTCTGACACACAGATGAGCCAACACAGTTGTATATGGTACAACACTTCTTTATTTAAACTCACTATTTACAGTTTGGTCTTTGCACTCTGCACGTGGGGGGCTCCCTGCTTGTGGTGTTTCAACAGCTCTTTCTTGTTCCCTTCTCCCCAGACCAACTGACCACCAGGTGTCGTGCTCGTGCTTTTTATGTGGTTGGTGTTCTTGTCTGTGATTGGTTGTGGTGTTGTGTACTCTGATTTGCCTGTTAGTGTGTCCATCATAATGTATGTGTTTGAATATCATGACAGTGTCGGCAGGGTGAAAGGAGGGTCTCGACCCCACACTGTGGTGGCAGCACTCACCCGGAAGTGATTTTCCCTGAGCTGGCCAGTTTGTGTCCAGGAGGCATGCTAGTCACCTAATTAAGTACAGTGGGCAGGCCATCAAAGCTGGAGGACCAATAGAAAACCCCGCAGCCTAGAGGGAGCTCTTGCCTGCCATTGCAGGTATGGGAGAGAGAGGGACCGCTCCATCTTGAAGTGTTATCTCAGCAACCTGAAATAAATTAAAATAAAATATGTCCACAGCTGCTGGGTCCCCTTTATGGAGGGGCTTGCAGCCACAGCTGTAACCATTTAGGTGGGGAGGATCTCAAAGCCTGTCTGCGGGCCTCTCAGTCTGCTGCCAGCAAGCCTCCTATTGGTAGCTAACCTGTTTCCAAAGCCGCAGGAGAAAGGTTTCAGTCAGCCTTTCATAATTGGCCTTAATTGGCTACCCCCTTTGTAGGTGAGAGATCTGGAGGTCACCGGGCCTTTTTGGAGGGGAGGGGAGGGGGTGGGGTGGGCACCCCCCCGGTCAAGAGGGACACATCCCAGATGTAATCCAGATTATTTCTGGCCTTCCCCCATGGATCTTCAATCCTCTCCACCAGCTTAAAAATTGAGGCTGGGCAGGAAGTAACCTTTAGTGGCCACTTAGAAGTCTCAACTGGGACAAGGGCAGGCTTCCCATCTGATGTCCTGCCCGCCCCAGTGTAAAATCGCTTCAAGGTAGGAACCCGGGGGAATCCCATCCCTTCAATTTCATGCTACCCTGCCCTAAAAACTTGGAGTGGGCAGGGTTGTAATGTCCTGGTCCATGTTTTTGATGTGTTGGGTGCTCTGGATCCGTGGAACACATACAGGCTACCAACACTTAAAATAGTGCAACACTATTTTATTAAGTTAGAAACTGTTGAATATACTTTCACTGTGGGTTAACACAATGTTAGATTAAACTAAAGACCTATGCCTGTCCGAACCAGTCTATGCACTCAGCACATGGTGAGGACCTGTGCTGTAAGCTGTAAGCTCTGTCCTTGTAGGAGGCTGCATCCCGAATCCTCGGGAACTCTGATGCTCCCTGTCTTTATCGTGAGTGTGCTCTAACTGGTGATTGGCTGCGGTGTTGTGTGTGTTGATTGGTCTTGCTGTGTGTCCATCAGTGTGTGTGTATCTGCACCATGATATACTGGTGTACATCATGACATCCCCCCTTTTATAAAAGAATATATGTGTGTGGCAGTAAATAATGTATGGTGAGAATGTTCCTAACTACGTGTGGGGTGCCAAGACATATTTACAGGACTACGTACATGAGAACTAAGCTATTTACATGGGAAGGTTCCTGGTGCAGAGAAGCAGTATACAACAAGAGTAACGAGATCAACACTATATACAAACCAGGGAAACGATCAAACAAAGCAACAAAACAATTCAGAGAGTCTATAAGTCCGCAAAGTTCATTAATTAAGTCTCTGAGGTGGGTGACAAATTCTGGTTGACCGCCTCAAGGGTGGGTCGAGAGCCGACGGTTCAGGAGCGGGCTGGACTGCGTCAGAGTCAGGAGGAGGCAGAGTTACAGGGAGCTCTGCATAGTCCGTGGCAGGGTCAGCAGGAGGGCGAGGTGACAGTGGAGGATCATGTGGCGAGCGTGGAACGAGACGAAGGGCGCATCAATTGCGGCGCAGAATAGAGCCATCCGGTAGACAAACCAGGAATTAGCGGGGGGCCACCTGCTGATGGACAACAGCGGTCGCAGACCATCCCCCATCCGGAAGATGGACGCGGACGTTGTCATCTGGAGCCAGAGCAGGGAGATCAGCTGCACGGGAGTCATGAGCCGCCTTGTGCTGTGCACGAGACAGCTGCATCCGGCGAAGGACCGGAACGTGGTCGAGGTCTGAGACATGGATAGATGGCACCGTCGTCCTCAGGGTACGACCCATGAGTAACTGGGCTGGTGACAGGCCAGTGGACTGTGGGGCGGAGCGATAGGCCAGCAAGGCAAGGTGGAAATCGGACCCAGCATCGGCAGCCTTGCATAGGAGCCGTTTGACTATATGTACTCCCTTCTCCGCTTTGCCGTTGGATTGGGGTACAGAGAACTGGATGTCACATGGGCAAAATTGTACCGCCTGGCAAAGTTGGACCATTCCTGGCTTGCGAAGCAGGGGCCATTGTCCGACATAACCGTGAGTGGGATGCCGTGTCGAGCAAATGTTTCTTTACATGCACGAATGACGGCAGACGAGATGATGTCGTGCAACCGTATCACTTCCGGGTAATTCGAAAGGTAGTCCACGATCAGGACATAGTCTCTACCCAGCGCGTGGAACAGGTCGATTCCCACCTTGGTCCATGGTGATGTGACCAACTCATGGGGCTGCAGGGTCTCACGTGGTTGGGCCGGCTGGAAGCGCTGACAAGTGGGGCAGTTGAGCACTGTGTTGGCTATGTCCTCATTAATGCCGGGCCAGTACACTGCCTCTCGGGCCTGTCGGCGGCACTTTTCCACGCCAAGGTGGCCCTCGTGTAGGTGTTCCAGGACAAGTTGGCGCATGCTACGTGGGATGACAATGCGGTCCAGTTTTAGAAGAACCCCGTCTACTACCGCCAGATCATCTCTGATATTATAGAATTGAGGGCATTGGCCCTTGAGCCACCCGTCTGTTAGGTGGAGCATGACACGCTGTAGCAAGGGGTCAGCCGCCGTCTCGCGGCGAATTTGGACGAGGCGTTCATCCGAGGCAGGTAGATTGGAGGCCGCGAATGCCACATGGGCGTCAACCTGGCAGACAAATCCCGCTGGGTCACATGGAGTGTTGACTGCCCTGGAGAGAGCGTCAGCAATGATGAGGTCTTTGCCTGGGGTGTATACCAGCTGGAAGTCATATCGACGGAGCTTGAGAAGAATACGCTGGAGGCGAGGCGTCATGTTGTTCAAGTCTTTCTGTATTATATTGACCAGCGGGCGATGGTCGGTCTCGACGATGAATTGAGGAAGGCCGTAGATATAATCGTGAAACTTAACCACACCGGTCAGAAGGCCCAGGCACTCCTTTTCAATCTGCGCGTAGTGCTGCTCCGTGGGGGTCATCGCACGTGACGCATATGCAACGGGGGCCCATGATGAGGCCTCATCACATTGAAGGAGTACTGCCCCAATGCCGGATTGACTGGCATCGTTCGAAATTTTGGTCTCCTTTGCTGGATCAAAGAAAGCTAAGACCGGGGCAGTGGTCAGTTTTGCTTTGAGTTCTCTCCATTCGTGCTCGTGGGCAGGGAGCCATTGGAAGTCTGTCGTCTTCCTGACCAGGTTCTTGAGAGCTGTGGTATGAGAGGCGAGTTTAGAGATAAATTTCCCTAAAAAATTGACCATGCCCAGAAATCGGAGGACCGCCTTCTTGTCCTCTGGTGTTTTCATAGCCGTGATGGCAGCTACCTTGTCCGCATCCGGCTGCACACCCAATTGGGAGATGTGGTTCCCGAGGAACTTGAGTTCCATCTGGCCAAAAGAGCATTTGGCCCTGTTGAGGCGGAGGCCATGCTCATGTATACGTCTGAATACGCGCTGGAGGCGACTAACATGCTCCTGCGGGGTGGTGGACCAAATGATTATGTCATCGACATAGACGCGAACACCTTCAATGCCTGCCATCATTTGTTCCATAATCCTATGGAACACTTCTGATGCAGATCTGATCCCGAACGGCATCCTGTTATAACAATATCTGCCAAAGGGGGTGTTAAATATGCACAGTTTCCTGCTGGATTTATCGACCTGGATTTGCCAGAATCCTTTTGAGGCGTTGGGTTTGGTGAAGAGCTTGGCGCGAGCCATCTCACATGTGAGCTCTTCGCGCTTGGAAATTGGATAATGCTCCCTCATGATATTGCGATTTAGATCCTTGGGATCAATGCAAATTCCCAATTCGCCGGAAGGCTTTTTTACACATATCATGGAACTGACCCAGTCGGTCGGTTCCGTGACTTTGGAAATCACTCCTTGGTTCTGGAGGTCCTGCAGCTGCTGCTTGAGGCGGTCCTTAAGGGGTGCTGGGACCCTGCGAGGTGCCTGCACCACAGGCGTGGCATTCGGTTTTAATAAAATCTTGTAGGTGTACGGGAGCATGCCCATGCCCTCGAAGACATCGTGGTACTGGTTGATAATGGTGTCGAGCTGCACCCTGAAGTCAGTGTCCTGAAAGGCAGATGCGTCAGCAGGAGAGAGAGAGTGAACTCTCTGAACTAGGTTCAACAGCTTGCATGCCTGCGCGCCAAACACAGAGGCTTTCGAGGAGGCCACGATTTCAAAGGGACGGATGGCTTTGCGTGACCTGTGTGTCACTTCAAAGTTGGTATGAGCTGCTGGCAGCAATGGCTTTGCCATTATAATCTAATAGCTGGCAGGCTGATGGGAGGATGGCTGGTTTGACACAAAGGCTTTGGAGGTCAGACCGCGCAATGAGATTGGCGGAGGCACCAGTGTCCAGGCGGAATCGTATTTGGGACCGGATGACCGTAAGGGTAGAACACCACTCGTCGTCTGGATCGATGCTGTACACCGATAGAGGCTGGATTCTTTGCTTCGGGGACACCCTGTTTGTGTAACGATACCGATTCGAAAAGGTGTCTTCGGGTCCTCGGTGTCAATATCGGGTAGTCGGTCCGCATCGGACTCGATGACCGTGGGTTGAATGGCTGGACATTCCTGCGAGTCTGGCTGGAGCGATACGAATTGGCAAGCTGAGCTGATCTGCATAAAGCAGCACAGTGTCCAAGTTTGCCACATCTCAGGCATTGTCGGGATTTGGCAGGGCATTGCCGCTTTAAGTGGGCGGAGCCACAATTGCCACACGTTGTAGCATCAGTACGTTCGCTGCGCCACCGCGCATGTGCGGTGCGGCCGTACGTGGTGCGCGCCTGCGCGGTACGTTTGGCGACGTCGCCGTCCCCTCGTTCGGCGCGCACAGGCGCGGGAGTCCGCAAAAAGCGCGCAAAATGGCCGCCCTCATCAAGGCTGAGGCCCTGAAGCTGCTCAATTGCTTGGACCCGTTCTGCCTCGTGGGGACCTTGCCGCGCCATTTCAGCCGCTTGGATGTGGGAATAGCGACTAGTGGCGTGTTCGTGTAGCACGCAGGTCTCGATGGCGGTCGCTAGGGTGAGCTGCTTTACCTTGAGCACCTGCTGGCGTAGGGGGTCCGACTGAACACCGAAAATGATCTGGTCGCGTATCATGGAGTCGGAGGTGGGCCCGTAATTACAGGACTGCGCAAGGATGCGGAGGTGAGTGAGAAAGGACTGGAAAGGTTCATCCTTACCCTGCAAACGCTGTTGGAATACATAGCGCTCGAAACTTTCATTCACCTCTATGTCGCAGTGACTGTCAAACTTAAGGAGGACCGTCTTGAATTTTGATTTATCTTCACCATCAGCAAAGGTGAGAGAATTGAAAATGTGGATGGCATGTTCCCCGGCCGTAGATAGGAAGAGACCGATCTTCTTGGTGTCCGAGGCATCTTCCCGGTCTGTGGCTTCCAGGTAGAGCTGGAAGCGTTGTTTGAATATCTTCCAGTTGGCCCCCAGGTTACCGGTGATGCGGGGCGGTGGTGGCGGGCGGACGCTGTCTATTTTGCAGGATGACGGAATGCTGGTGGAAGGCAGATCACTTGCAGGTAGGTCTAAGAAGTTCTAATATCCCTCAACTCCTGGATGTGTTGGGCGCTCTGGATCCGTGGAACACATACAGGCCACCAACACTTAAAATAGTGCAACACTATTTTATTAAGTTAGAAACTGGTGAACATACGTTAACACAATGTTAGATTAAACTAAAGACCTGTGCCTGTCTGAATCAGTCTATGCACTCAGCACATGGTGAGGATCTGTGCTATAAGCTGTAAGCTCTGTCCTTGTAGGAAGCTTCATCCCGAATGAGCGGGAACTCTGATGCCCCCTATCTTTATAGTGAGTGTGCTCTAACTGGTGATTGGCTGCGGTGTTGTGTGTGTTGATTGGTCCCGCTGTGTGTCCATCAGTGTGTGTGTATCTGCACCATGATATACTGGTGTACATCATAACAGTTTTAATTTAAGCTATGGAACAATTGTATATTAAACAAATAAAATCGGATAGAATGCTTCCTGGGTAACTGGCCCCTTTAAGGGACATATAATCGGGAAGGCCATGTGACCCCATCACCCAATGGGAATCGAGCGAAGGGATCTTGGTGCAGTGTGTGGGCTTTTGCAGCTAGAATAGATCTTAGAACTAGTACTGATAACATCGTGAAAGACTCTGTGTAAATACTGTTATAATTCATTATACATACTGAGTGGTGGACGCCAATCCTTTATTTGCTACATTGGTGATGAGATAAATCAGAGAGACTTCGTTAGCAGTGAGGAATTCAACATGAACATCATTTAAAAAACTGCAAAATGAATCAGATCGTTTAAAGCCTGAGGAAGAGGCAAAAAGCATGCTTCTCTTTGGGAAGCCTTCGGCCCAGCTGCTGAGAATTGGGTGCAGTATGTCAAATGGCTGGAGTATTTTTCAGAGGGGGAGGTTAGAAAGGAAGTCACCATGTGCGGGACCCAGACTTATAATCTAATTCGTAGTTTAGCATCTCTGGAGGCTCCTGATACTAAGTTGTTTGTAGAGTTAGTGGAACTAACGAACGGGAATGAGCATTATCACCCTAAAGCTTCGGTGACCCCGCAAAGACGGGGAGGGGATTTTGAACCCGCACTAGCCGTCCATGGAATCGGCAGCGTGGGCAGAATATCGAGCAAGAATCTGGAAATGTGATTCTCGCCCAATAGATCACGTTTCTCGATTGTTCCTGCCTCTCGCCAGCGATGTCAACAGGTTCACGCCCTTTGAATACATTTCCATCAATTTCCAGCCACACGATCCACCCTCACAAAATATTCATACCTCGCTGATGTCACGTCACGTCATGTCGGCATGGCTTACGTCAGGTTTGGCCAGACATAAGGCTGTCGAGACAATCCCTCTGGGGCATAGAGGTACGTATAGTCCCCAGGGGGATGGGGACATGCCTGGTACAGCCCCCTGGCACAGGCTGGCACTGCCAGGTTGGCACAATGTCAACCTGGCAGTGCCAACCTGACAGTGTCAAACTGTGCCAGGGCAGTGCCAGGGCAGGCCCCAGTGGGAGCCCGATGGGGGAGTGCATTGATACACGGTGAGGGTGGGGGAGAGTGGACGCTGAAGGTGGGGGACGAAGGGGAGTGCCTGTGATACTTCCACAGTGTTGGTGGGGAGGTGGAATGCTGGCAATGAATGTCAAGATGTATACCGGCGAGGATTGGGGGGAGAGCCCCCTGAATGTTCCATGATCGGGTCTGGGTACTGTTAGGCTGCAGTACTGATCAGGATGCCTCCTAAAACAGTGTGACCAGTGCCAACTACAACAGACTTACAGAATCACCCTGCATACTACGATAGGAATAGCTCCAGCCGAATCGTTACTGGGTCATGGATTAAGGACCGGATTAAGCCTCGTGGTTTCGAATTTGCTGGGGTGGGTGGAGACAAGGAGGAGTTGCCAAAAGAGGAACCATGATTCTTTGAAAATGGAGAGGCCGGGCCATTTGAGATGATCTCTGTGAAAAATTTTAGGGATGATCCAAATTGGGTTCCTGGAGTTGGGTGATCAGAACAGGGCCACTAATGTATGAGGTGCAAGTACAAGACAAGTTACTGAAGAAGGACATGGACCTTATGGGAAGGCGGCAGCCATCCACAGTGCCAATAGCAGAGCCAGTGGTGCCCCAAAGTAGTGTGGTGATTTGCTCCAAGAGATGAACTGGCTGCTCAGCCAGTGGCAGTCAAAGTGCTGCTCCCATTGAAACTGAACCAAGTGAGTCACAGATTCCAGAGGGGAGTCCGAGTGAGAATTGCAGCAGAATCTACCTTGACAGTTAAGTGGCAGCCAGTTGAACTATGTCGCTCCCAGAGGAAGAGAAAGCCCCTGACACACTGAGTTTCTGGTGGATTGTGTATCATAGCATCATAGAATTACTATAGTGCAGAAGGAGGCCATTCGGCCCATCGGGTCTGTACCAACCCTCCGTTGGAGGAGCCTACCAAGGCCCAATTGTAGCCACCTGGGTTGGCCAATTCCCGACGTAAAATGGAGAACAGCAAAGGCTGAAGGGAAATTCAGCCAACACAGGCAGAAACTAGCAGATGCAAGATTACTGTGTATTAGACTCTGCAAAAGCCCAGACAGCATCGATACCAGCAACCATCGGCATAATAATGTAGCAGCCATCTACATACTAATGAGCGATCCCCGGGAACAATCAAAACATTTAAGGTAAACAAGGCCAAGCCAGACTCCTTGGCGCCAGGAGGAGCCAACATAAAGGAGGTTAAAGGACACCTAAAGACCGCCCAACGATCAGGGAACCGCTCCAGCATTGGAGAAATCGAACCAAGTGATTGGAACAAAGTCCAATCACTTGAAACCAGGTACGGGGTCCGCCCCGAAAGGCGGGAAGCCCCTGGGGACTATAAAGTAAAGCCCCCAAGTTCAAATCGTCCTTCTTGACAGGGTCACTCAGCAACGCAAAGCAATCCTTGACAGTGGCCTGTCCAGCTGCCGCCAAAGAACCTAAGTCTCAAGTCAACGCACGCTACGAGATAGGCGCTCCTGGCTACCAGTCCATACCAGCTTTGAATCCCGCAGACTCAGAACCCGAACGAAAGGCCATTTGTTCCCCTGACCTGGTGGGCCAGTCCGAAGCCAAGTATTGACCTGTCAGTGATAGAAATAGCTTTGAAAGTAGAGTTTATGCATGAGTAGCAATTTACTGTGTATAATAAATGTGCCTTGATTTGAATCTTAATAATTGGTGTGTTGAGTTATTGATCATTACTTGAACTTGAACCTCGTGGCGGTATCATAAAGATACCTGGCAACTCGAGAGCAAAGGTTATAAAACAGAGCCAATTGAACCAACCAAAAGTTAGCAACAGAATCCCCTGCCCTGTCCCCGTAACTCCACCAAACCTGCACATCTTTGAATACTAAGGAACAATGTAGCATGGCCAATCCACCTTATCAGCACATCTTTGGACTGTGGGAGGAAACCGGAGCATGCAGAGGAAACCCACGCAGACAAGGGGAGAACATGCAGACTCCGCATAGACAGTCACCAAAGGCTGGAATTGAACCCGGGTCCCTGGCACTGTAAGGCAGCAGTGCTAACCACTGTGCCACCATGCCGCCAGAAATACAAGAAGTGTTTCTCAGTACTGGTGTTTTGTTCATGATAGAACTATTTTGTGTATTGCATAATAAGGGACTTGGAGGGATAGGGATGTAGATGCTGGCTCCTTTAATGGCATACCTCGGGAGGGTCATGTGACCCCATCACCCAATGGGAATCGAGGGCAGCGATCTTGGCACAGAGATGCAGCCAATGTAGATCCTAGAACTAGTAGTGATAATATTGTGAAAGAGTCTGTTAATACCGTTTGTGAATAAACCGTTATAATGCATTATATATACTGACTGGTGGTCACCAATCCTTCCTTTGCTGCACTGTCATAATCAGCTGCAAATTGTTACTTGATAAAGTTTTAATAATTATTTCATAATCAATATATTTTTTAATGCTGAATCAGTGGCACAGAACACTGTTTCATTAAACAGTGATGCACAAAACATGATCAACGACAGAATTGAAATACATACACACCGCACTGTGTAGTTTAATGTATACATATATACATATAGACACTTGGTGACTAATGGAGCACAGCTTTAACAATATTGACCCACCAACCATTCTACCTCTGCACAATCCAGCACACCACAGGAATCTTTTAATTACAGCAAAAATATAGAATATTGGCTTGCTCCAAGATCATAACAGCCGCATGAAGACTTAAACTGTCCACAACAGTTGAAATTACATCTGAGAGAGTTCCACTCATTTCCCAATTGTTGCTGGTCTTAGGTTGCTGCAGGGTAATGTGGTTGTCAACACGTACACATTTCTTTAGGTCACTCCGCAGAGAGAAATCACTGTTTTAAATCTGATGATGTGCTGTTGCCAGATATGCTCTGTACAGTTACTGACGAGCAACATTTCAGAAACATCAGCCTCCCCACTGCCCCAGGCATGCCACTACTTTTAAGAGAGAACAACTGCCTCTTTAATATCAATGCCCATCCTGCTCTAGATAGCGAATCAAAGCTTTATGAGCATAGGTAACTTCAGGGCTAATTGTCACCAGTTGACCAGTCAATTCCAAATGCCTATTTCTTTAATTGAAGGTGCTTCAATTGAAGGTTGGCTTTTAACGGTTTGACGTCCTGCCATCAGGGGAGCCTGGTAGTATGTGGGGAATGGGCAAATTTCAGCAGCGTTCTTTGTCAGTGCCTTAACACAGTCATGGCGTTGGAAATCAATGTCTTGGTTTCCCAACCAACCAGCGGCAGTGGCTATGATTTCAACCCACCTGAGTTCAGCTGGAGTTTTTAAAGGACCTCTGCAAGGATGAATGTTAAAGGTTTGCACAAAATGTTTCAAGAGGAAGAAATGGCAGCAATGGATTGACAACATTGCAAGGCAGTAGCTCCCTTCACTGATGCCTGCCTGGAGCTGATGCTTCAGACTGGAAGAGCTCACAGGGAGATTATTTTCCCTGCACAGAGAATAAAACGGCCTGGGAGGCAAATGCTCTGGAGGTTACAGTCGGAGTGGATAGAGAGCTGGAAGAGGTTGAATAACCTAACCTGGTCAGAAAAGGTGAGTGGCATGGCACATTCAAGTATACCATGATGTGAAGATTTATCAATCTCAGTTTTAAATTTAACAATTGATCTCACAAATATAAGTGCAACTTTTTCTTACTTTCTTACTTGTCAGTTCTAAATCCTGTCTTTAATCTCCCATAATCAATCTTACCACAGGAGGTGGTGCAAGAGGAGGACACAGACAGCTGAGAGATACCTAGTATCCTTATTCTGAAGATGAACTCTCACAACATTCATGTAAACTATCCACCAGCTCAGATCCACATACTTTGATTGAGCTACAAGGCAGGTAGCTAGGTTTTCACCTGTGGTCTCACACATCACTGGTGAACAAGGTCAATAGGTGGAGATGGGGACAGTAGTGGACATTTCTCTGTTAAACGGTATGGAATGCTTCAAGCTCTGCTCATCTGAACACTGATGATGAACCTCAGGGGCTGTCAACAAAGTGCATCATTCCAGAGCAGCAGCAGAATATGTGTGATGTCCTGTCAGCCTTTTTAGCCTGCCTGTGTGTGTGCTCAGAGACCAGAGGTATCCAAGCTGAGCTTGTATGCCATGATGTTTCCGGCCTTTGTGGCTGATGCTCTGGCCTAAGCGAAGAGTGGACAATTCCATGGGACATCAAGTACAGCAGTCAAATGAGTGCATTAACGCTGACCTAACCAGCATTGCCCACATCCCGTAATTTAATTTAAAGAAACGATTCTGCCTTGAGTCCTGATTTCAGAGTCTGTCCTGTCATGATACGGACACGCACACAGTGATATCTAGAAAGCAGCTAATGGACACAGAGAACAGGACATGACCAATAAGCAGGCAGGACACTCAGGGGTGGGATCTGACTATAAAAGGCACGAGGCACTCACATTCCACCTCTTTCCACTGATGAACATCTAGAGAGTCAGTCAAGGGTGTTGTTACAATCTCACACCTCCACCACGTGGCTAAGAGCTAGTCTGGTTCAGTCAGACAGAGTAAACACACTTAAGTTAGCAGAGAGTCGAACTCACAGAGAACTGTGCTAACTGTGCTGTTAGTTCAATAAACCTGATTGACTAACTTCAAGGTCTGGAGTATCTTTTTGATCAATGCTGCATCCAGTTGCAACCAGTGTTATACCAGTGTACCTAACACGACATGATACCAGGAGACTACTAATTTAAGGTGGCTTACCTCAGTCCGTTCTGTGACGACCAGCAAATGTATCCCGGCACCATGGAGAAGATTCAGGCTCCTCACCAGCTCAGGACCTCCGGCAATCTCAGTGCCAACTGGCGGATATTCAAGCACAGTTTCTGCTGTACATCGAAGCTTCAGACCTCGAGAGTGCGTCTGATGCAAGAAAGATCACACTTCTCCGCTCGACAGCGGGTGATCAAGCCATCGAACTCTTCAACTCGTTTAAATTCACTGAAGGCCAGGACAAGACAAAGTTTCAGACCATCCTGGACAAGTTCGATAGTCACTGTGAAGTGGACACCAATGAAGTCTTCGAGCGCTACATATTCAAACAACGTCTTCAAGGTAAAGATGAATCTTTCAGTACCTTCTTAACTAACCTCAGCCTGCTAGCGCTGTCCTGCAACTTTGGTGATATTGCTGACTCCATGATCAGAGACCAAATCGTGTTTGGAGTTCATGCTGATCCTCTGAGAGAGCAGCTCTTAAAAATCAAGCATATGACCCTGCCAGTCGCAATTGAAACATGTACAGTGCATGAGCACGCAAAAAATCGGTATTCCCAATACAAATTGGCTGAAAGTGAGAAACTTGCCTCCCACGAGACAGAGTGTGTGCAGACCATCTCCCGGATGCAGCGCCTCAGCATTGAAGACAGTGGCCATCTTGCGAGCTTTTCCCGGAGCCCCACGGATGCGCGATGCGAACGGGATAACAAAGCGGTCGACACCCACACTGCGCAGGTGCAGACGTCTGCCGACCTCACTGCGCATGTGCGACGACGTACACCGCATCACGATGCCAACGTCATGACGCGACCAAACTGCGGCAACGCCCACTTAAAGGCTCACTGCCCTGCACGAGGCAGGCGATGTTTAAACTGCGGGAAGTCTGGACACTATACAGCCTTGTGCAGGTCTGCACCACAAGTCAGGCTTCAATCCCGCCCATCAAGGCGCTGTCAGCCCCACCACCACCTCTACGGCAGTCGACCAGGATCAGACGCAAGCCACAGAGACTGGACTTATGAACATTTGTTCTGTTTGCTATGTTCTGTGCTCTCGCATTAGACAGCTGTTTTCAGATGTACATATGTTCACATCCACTGCATGTATATATGTTAATATTGACCTATTCTTGTAAATACATTCACATATGTCATCCAAACATAAAAAAAGGGCAGATGTCATGATATGCGGACACACACATAATGACATACAGACAAGCAGCTAAAGGACACAGAGAACAGGACATGACCAATAAGCAGGCAGGACACTAAGGGGTGGGATCTGACCATAAAAGACACGAGGCACTCACACTCCGCCTCTTTCCACTGATGAACATCTCGAGAGTTAGTCAAGGGTGTTGTTACAATCTCTCACCCCCACCACGTGGCTAAGAGCTAGTCTGGTTCAGTCAGACAGAGTAACCACACTTAAGTTAGCAGAGAGTCGAACTCACAGAAAACTGTGCTAACTGTGCCATTAGCTCAATAAACCTGATTGAACTAACTATCTTTTTGATCTATGCTGCATTCAGTTGCAGCCAGTGTTATACCAGTGTACCTAACTCGACATGCACCTGCACAGCTTCAGGTGGAACATTCTTTGGGAGGTCCTTTACAGGCTCCAGAGCCCAGAGGACATTTGCCAAGAGCATCTCAGCAGCCAAAGTGGGTATGTGAGCAGCCTCTGCTGCACTATGTAGAAGTAGTAGCAAAAGGAAGTGTAAAGAATTGGAGTAACAGGATGCTGTACGCATCTTCAGCATTCCGATTGCTTGCTCAGTGACAACTCTCATGATCAGCCAGCTTTGACTGTATCTCCTCCGGGCATCATTTTCTGATATAATCAGCCAAGCCATCAATGGGTAATCTTTGTCTCTAAGGAGCCAACCACTAATTCTACTTTGAGTTGTGAATATCTCAGGAAGGTTTGACTGGCACATTGAAATCCTCCTGTCAGTTCTCTTGCACAAACACATATGACAATTTTTTCCATGGTTGCAGGCAAGCTGAACATTAACAGACTTGGTCAAAGACTCCATGGCGATACAGAGATACCTTCATTGCCACGTGACTGTAGTCGATAATTCCATGAATCTGTGAGAAGCCAATCGGAGTGGCTAAAGCCATGCACCTGCTGATTGGCCTCATCAGTTGCAAAGTGCATTTAATTCCTAGCCCCGGCAAGTGTAGCATCTGTCACCTGTGAGACCCAAGTGTGGGCACAGATTCCAAGATTCTCCAAAAAGCTCCTTCAGATTCCTGGGAGTTGCCAGAGATGAAGAAATTAAGGATGGTCATTTTGTTGTACGAATCTTGAATATTGCTGAAAAGAGAAACGTGTTGCAGAAGCTTTTCATCTTACACTCATCAGGACAAATACAAGAATACAAAATTTCAAACGATCACAACAATTTACACTACAGGCGGAAAGGGTGCCAACTGATTGGCCTATCAGCTCTGGTTAGCTGAGGTACTGTCATTAAGAAAGCAGAGAACTATAACAAAAGCTTTTTAGAAAAATTAAAGGATGGTGGCAATTTTTACAACCACTGGCAATGCGATCCCACCTAGTCCCTTTTGCAGGAGGCTGCACAGACCGCCTGATGCAATACAATGAACCTTCTGAGGGACTGCATGTCCAAGAATCTGATTATCAGCTTGTAGACCTTGGGCTGAATTCTCTGGCCTCCCAGCCACATGTTTCTCGGCGATGTGCCATTCGCTGGCAGCGGGATACTGTCTTCCTGTAGCCTGTCAATGGGATTCTCCATTGTAACCACCCCATGCTACTGGGAACCCTGCCGGCGTGGGTGCACTGCCGATGGGAAAGGTGAATCGCAACAATCGGAGAATCCCTGCTCCTATATTTGAGATATTACCTGCTGGGAGCTACACCGCTGTGCTCATTACTTCTAACTTGGGGAGTGGCGGGTGGCTGAGGGAAAGATTGCTGCTCCTCCTCCCGATGCTGCTGCTCCCGTCCTTATGTGGTCCTTACCTGAGGCCTAGTTTAAAGCTGTATCAGCAGTACCCATGCTGAACTGATATTTGACAGATGGGAATTGTACACCGGACACTCAAAACTGCAAGCAGTGGAAAAGACCTCCAAAATCCTGGAAATTACCTCCAGTGTAATGAATTCACAGAGTCGAAACAAATCCTGTAAGCAAAAACCTTCTACTGAGGCAAGGAAACAGTTGTGAGGTCTGACAGGTCACAGGATTTTCTTACCTCAGCCTTCTCAATTCCCCTTGCCTTGATTTTATTGACGAGCTTCAAGAAGCCCCGTGGACTTAGATTTAAATTCAAAATTTCCAAATAAAACTGCTGCTCGTTTTTTGCATATTATAATTTGCAGACCCCGCTTTCCTGGTGGGATTTCCTGTTTGCAGCCGAACAGGCTAAAGGCAAAGCTTAGTGGATTGCTGTCAGTTTCCCCAGGTGCTGTCAATTTCAGCCCTCTTGAGCAACTGCCCTCTCCCTGGTCCACTGATATTTGAGGGTTAAAATTCCTCCCTGTGTATCTCTTCATAATCATTAAGAAGTTGAGCATAATTCCATGGAAAATAATAGGCTGATTGTGCACAATTACCCACTTTATCCTCCTTCTGTCAGGAGGAGGGCAGGGCAGATCGTCTCCCCAGAATTTCCACATATCAGTTCAGCTGCTTGTGGAAATTTGCTTCAGGTGCTATTTTAGTTCAGTTATGAAATAACTTATATTAAAATTGCACACAAATTAATTTTATCCAAACGCATTGATTTGTACACTACTGCAAGAAATAAAACATCCTGGTGCCTCTGTTATATCTGCGTAATACCACTTGTAGCTTAAAATATCTAAAGATACGATGGCCGAGTGGCCTCCTTTTGTAGTTCTGTGGTATCCAACGGATTTTGGAATAGGATTTATGGCACTAATCTATTGAACCAACTTTAATGTCCTTTCAGAAATGTATTAATGGTCTTCCGGTGACGTCATGTAAGAGCAAGATGCACGAAAAGTGGCACCCGGCTGGGTTTTTGATCACCTTTTGCCCATCTTTTCAGGGGATTTTGATGGCCACACGGCTATTGGGCATTAGAGAACTGTACCTCAACGGAGTCCTGTTAGAAATATATTAACAAGCCATGTTGAATTTACATATCACAATGGCTGCAACTTGCTGTCCGTTCACGCCAGTGGGATCGTCTGGTCCCACCGACAGCGTATCTCCGCCGTGGGCTTCCCAGTGGCAAGGGGTGCATTCAACGGGAAACTCCATTGACAACAGCGGGACCAGAAGATACCACTGCCACCCAATGTGGGCCGCCTCTGCCACTATGAAACATGCAGCTTGTTGTGTGGAAAATCTGGCCCAACATCTATTTTTACCAAAGATAAATCATTTATAATCCCCCAAAATTCAAAACAAATCTTACCATTTCCCTCTTCTTAATATAGCCACCATTTTATGCGGCAAATCACATAATGCCATTATTATTGTATACTTTATATCCTGGATTAGGATAAGTGCCAACAAAGTGTGCTCTATATGTGAACATTATGTAACTCTACATGTGCGGCATTTACCAGATTTATATTGTAAAGCATATGCAAAAGTCTTGTACGTATAATCTTATGTTTAAACTGGCATACTTTTGGAAGTTTAATCATAAGATTGTTTAATATGGGAAGGATATTGCATGCATAGGAAAGGCTGTCAGTATAGTACAATACTTCAGTTGGTTTTACATATTGAAGCTTTGCAAACTTTGATATTATGAATGCAGAAGTTGAGTTCTTTCTATTTTTGAAAATCTTGTCCAAGTACATTAAGCTACTTCTCAGGAGTTCTAACAATTTAGTGTCAAAACTGGAGGTGAAGATGAATCTATCATGACGTTTTGCACATAACAGCATGACGCAGCATCTTTGAATTACTCAGGTTTATATAGATTTTGTTAGGTTAAATCAGTGCAGAAAGTACTAATATGAATGACTGAACACTGAGTGTTCAAAACTGATTTAAGCTACCTCAGCATGATTGAGTACATCCTTAACCAGCAGTCCCCGATCCCAACAGTAAGCATTCAGAAATGGCCAAACAACCATTTACAACTCATTATTTAGAATTCTCTGGAGGTGGGGGCAAGATGGTAAGACAGACAAATGGGATTTGGTTTATACATTTTACAGTATTGAAAACTCTCCTTTTAGGTCATTATGTATATGTATATTATTATGCATTATTATATAGTTAGAGTGCTTACAAATCAATGTGAAATGTGCATCCTGAGGCTGTGTATAGTATACCAACATGGTACCAAATAGAAACATAATAATAAGAAATTAAATAAAGAAAGGTTGCTCCAACCTATATCAGTGTTTGATTACATGGGAACTATTTTGTTGATAAAAAGACCAGGGGCGAGATTCTCCGACCCCTCACCGGGTCGGAGAATCGCCGTGGGCCGTCATGAATCCCGCCCCCGCCGCCCGCCGAATTCTCCGAAGGGAGAAAAGTCGGCGGGTCGTCAATCGCACCGCACACCTCGGAGAATGGCACGGGTGGGCGCAAGGCAATGGATTTCGGGACTGCCGATATTCTCCCGTCTGGATGGGCCGAAGTCCCGCCGACGTGATCACGGGTCATGTCGGCGTAAATCAAACCACCTATTAATTGGCGTCAACCAGTGCTCATGGTTAACGCCGACCAGCGTGGAGGTGAATGACAGCCTGGGGGGGTTGGCCGCTGGAGAGGCGATGGCGCCGCAGTCTGTATGTGTGGGGGAGAGCGGTGTGTAGGGTTGTGTGTGTGTGTGTGCGGCGGGGGGGTGGTGGTTAGAATTGGGTGGGCTCCGGGGGAGTGCCGGGAGGGGGGGGGTGAGTGCCGGGGACGGGAGGATGACTGCCGGGGACGGGGACGGGGGGACGGGGGGTCTGTGCCGGGGAGGGTGACGGGGGGGGGGGGGGGTCCGTGCCGGGCAGGGGGACGGGGGGGGTCCGTGCCGGTGGGGGGTCCGTGCCGGGGAGGGGGACGGGTCCGTGCCGGGGAGGGATGTGGGGGGGGGGGGTCCGTGCCAGGGAGGGGGACGGGGGTGGTCCGTGCCGGGGAGGGACGTGGGGGGGGGGGGGGTCCGTGCCGGGGAGGGGGACGGGGGGGGTTCATGCCGGGGAGGGGGATGGGGGGGTCCGTGCCGGGGAGGGGGAGGGGGGGGGTCCGTGTCTGGGAGGGGGACGGGGGGAGGGGTCCGTGCTGGGGAGGGACGTGGGGGACGGGGACGGGGGGGGCAGGGTCCGGGCCGGGGAGGGGGGTCCGTGCTGGTGAGGGGGACGGGGGACGGGGGGTCTGTGCCGGGGGGGTCCGTGCCAGGGAGGGGGAGGGGGGGTCCGTGCCGGGGAGGGTCCGTGCCAGGGAGGGACGTGGGGGGGGGGGGGATCCGTGACGGGGAGGGGGGGTGCGAGGGCAAGTGTGTTGGTCCACCTGGCCAGGTGCCAGCCTCCAACAGTTGGACCCATGCGGTCCATGCCACCTGGCTGGGGGGGAGGAGGGGGTATGGGCAATGATGACATGTCGTCATTCCCCCCTCCCCCGCACAGGCCGTCATGTTTTCCGGTCAGCCAGCGATGTTGGCCGCCGTGGCGGCAGCCGCTAATGTCAATGTTGCCCTGGATGAGGAGGAGGAGGAGCGTGCCAGAGAGGCGGCGCAGGCCGCCGCAGAGGGGCAGGCGGCAGCCGCCCAGGCTGGAGGGACACCTGGCCGACAGGACGAGGACGGGGAGGAGGACGTCGCGGCCCCACGGCAACGGAGGCACCCGAGGACGCCCCGTGTGTACCGGCCCCGGCAGTCATACCAGGACCTCATGGACCGGGAATGCAGGAGGAGACTCCGGATGAGCCGGGAAACTGTGGCACACATCTGCCACCTGCTGGCACACCTGTCACCGCGTGGCACTGGCGGGGGACACCCTCTCCCCGTGTCCATCAAGGTTACGGTGGCCCTGAACTTTTATGCAACGGGGTCATTCCAGGCACCGAGTGGGGATCTGTCCGGCATATCGCAGACATCGGTGCACCGGTGCATCCGGGCAGTGACAGATGCCCTATATGCCATTGCGCACCGCTACATCCGCTTCCCTGTGGACCTGGCCAGCCAAGATGCCCGGGCCGTGGGCTTCTCTGCCGTGGCCAGGTACCCCATGGTCCAGGGCGCGATTGATGGGATGCACGTCGCCGTGCGGCCACCTGCAGATAACAGGGCCGTGTTCACCAATAGGAAGGGGACCTATTCGATGAACATACTAGCGACCACCGCATGATGATCCAGCATGTCTGCGTCCGTTACCGGGCAGTGTACATGACTCATACGTGTTGTCGCGGTCATCCATCCCCGGCATGTACGAGGGACGCCATCCCCGGCTGAGGGGTTGGTTGCTGGGCGACAGGGGCTACCCATTGCGATCGTGGCTGATGACGCCTGTACGGAGGCCACGCAATGAGGCGGAGAACCGCTACAATGATGCCCATGTAGCGACAAGGGGAGTGATAGAGAGGTGCTTTGGCGTGCTGAAGATGCGTTTCAGGTGCCTGGACCTCTCTGGGGGCGCCCTCCAGTATCGGTCAGATAGGGTCGGCCGCATCATTGTGGTGTGCTGCGTCCTGCACAATATAGCCCAGCAGAGGGGCGATGTGCCGCAGCCATAGGACGGCGGAGTGGAGGAGCAGCAGGAAGAGGCGCAGTCCTCCCCAGATGAGGGGGATGGGGGCAATGGTCAGGGCAGACGGGCTAGACACGGGCGGGTGGCTGTCCACCGTTACCGGCTGGGCCAGCGGGCACGGGACAGGCTGATAGACGCCCGCTTCACTGACTAGATGGGCGTGGGAATTGGGTAGTATGGCCACAGACCGCACACCATGGCAACACCTGACCACCCACACCCCCCACCCATCCACCCACCCAGCACCCTTACCCCCCTCCCCAAACTCACCCACCCCACCCGCATGCACACCACCCCCCCATTGCCGATCTAACTGCGGCACAACGGCCGGGCTCACACAGTTGCCGGTGGACGCGTGTCTATTGCAGGCCATGGAGGATGATGACAACACGCCCTGCGATGAGCTCCTCGCTCCACATCGTTGGACTATGCCTGACCCATGGCCACAGTACCACCATCCACCCGGACCATCCCTGCATGTGGCTGTGACACTACAGTGCACGGTCCCGTCCTCTGCCCGGGGGGATGTTGATAGCGGCCCAGGGGGAAGGGGGCAGACTCACCTGGGGCTGAGGTAAGACCACCCCTCACACACACACTTGCGCTCAACGTACATGACACCCCCGCACGCTTTGGACAGAGCACAAAGGCAGCTTCTGTAGGTGTAACATTGACTTTAATAACCAAAGGAGTTCATGCACGTGCCCTAGCCCCTAAAACTCATCTGTGCCCTGCACCCGTGCCAACTTACTCAGTGTCTAATTGTTTGGCCTTATGGGCCCTTTGACTACGTCTACGTGGTTCCCCAGACGGTACAGCAGAACTGGAGATGGACTCCTGTGATTCCTGCCCTCTGATACGGGATCCCTTTGGCCGCCGTTTCCTGGGGCGTCCTGGCCTAGATGGGCCAGGCTGCAGCCCGGGTGACTGGGATGGCGAGCTGCCAGCCTGTCCTGCCCGTTGCCCACCCGATGCACCTGGGACGGAAGGGGGGGGAGCCCGAGGTGTTGAGGTGTTCCAGGACCTCCCCTACAATGGGACCCGGAAAAGGCCCCAGCACCTCCTCCTCCCTCGGGGTGCCCGATGGCCCCTAGGCCTCTACATGGGTGGGGGATGCGAATGGACTGGCCATCCGACGCCCCCCCCGACATCTGGCGCTGCCAGTCCTGGAGGCCTGTGCTGCTATCGACAGGGGTCTGCAGGTTTGCAGCCATGGAGCTCAGGGGGTTGGCAATCACTGTCTGTGACTGTGCGACGCCGGCTCGCACATGGGCAATGGCGCCGATGCCCTCAGCGATGGCCTGCTGAGACTGGGCCATGGCCTGTTGAGACTGGGCCATGGCCTGCAGAGATTGGGCTATGGACTGCTGAGGCTGGGCCATGGCCTGCAGAGATTGGGCTATGGCCTTCAGAGACTGTGCCACGGAGTTGAGCCCCTCTGCCATCTGCCGCTGGCGCTGGCTCATGGCCTCCTGTGAGAGGGCAGCCATGTCCTGGGCCACAGACGCTGCCTGCACGGAAAGCCCCAGGCCTCGCAAACCACTCCCCATGTCTGACACCGTCGCACCCATTGCCTCCACCACGGACGCCGCCCGTGCGGTGTCGGCCTGGGTGGCATGCATGACCGGCACCACTGCCAGCTCCTGGACGCGGGTGGACCCCTCCACCTGCGACTGCAGCCGCCGCAAGCTGGCCATCACCCTCTTCACTCGTCTCAGGTTCGGTGGTTGCATCGGACCTCTGGGTGGGTGTGGTAACTCCAGGAACCCGGGATCCATCTGGGCGGCAGATGTTCGCTTGCGCCGGGCTGCCCTCCGACCGCACGGCCCCTCTGCTGCTGCTACCTCCACCTGTTGTACCGAGACAACTGTGTTGTGCGCACCAGTGAGTGTACCAGACGCCTCATCACTAAAGTGCCCAACCGAGGTGAGCGTCTCTGCGATGGTGGAGGGTGTTGGTGACAGCAGTGGCGTTGTGTCGTGCGCATCATCCGACTCTGAGTCCATGGCACTTTGGGGTGGCGGTTCGTCTCCGCCCATCCACTCTGAGTCACTGTCTTGTATTTCAGTTTCCTGGGTTGGGGTGTCCTGGGTAGGGGTGTCCTGGGTTGTGGTTTCGTGGCTCGGCTGTGACGGGGGCTTGTGGCTGCCCCTCTCATCGCTGGGTGGCACACGCCTGCGTCGCCGCACCCGCATGAGACGGGGGCGCCGTCTCCCTGTTGCTCCGGGTCTCTCCGTCTCCCGTGGTCTCCGAGGGGCATCATGCGGGCATCGCATGCCAGAGGGTCCGGGTCTCTCCGTCTCCCGTGGCCTCCGAGGGGCATCCTGCAGGCGGTCTGCATCTGCGGGGATGGGTGCCTGGACGTTTGCTCCTGCGATACACAATGAAGCATGCATGGTTAGACACGCAGGCAGTGATCAGGTGATATGGGGGAGGGGGGGTATGGGGGAGGGGGGATATGGGGGAGGGGGGATATGGGGACGGGCTGTCGGTGGCCCACTTGCTGGTGGGCCCCCGACCTCTGCATGAGCAACCTCCCGGCCCTCAGGTCCGCCAGCCAGTTCCAGGGCCCTTCCCTCATGTTCGGTCAGTGGCCTCTCATCAGCTGGGCCTCCTCCAGTCCTCACATGCTCCCTGGTGTTGTGGGCGCTTCTCCTGTGGGGGGGGGGGGGGGTGGCAGGGGTAAAAGGCAACAGTGTTAGACAGGTATATGAATGCACGCCATCGGTTGCGCGTGCATTGCAGAGGTTAAGGTTAGGGCTGGATTCACTTGGGGAAATGGGGGAAGGCGGATATGGGGGATATGGGGAAGGGGGGATATGGGGGAGGGGGGATATGGGGGAGGGGGGATATGGGGAGGGGGATATGGGGGATATGGGGGAGGGGGGATATGGGGAGGATATGGGGGAGGGGATATGGGGAGGGGGATATGGGTGAGGGGGAATATGGGGAGGGGGGATATGGGGAGGGGGGATATGGGGAGGGGGATATGGGGGATATGGGGAGGGGGATATGGGGGAGGGGGGATATGAGGGAGGGGGGATATGGGGGCTATGGGGAGGGGGGATATGGGGAGGGGGATATGGGGAGGGGGATATGGGGGAGGGGGATATGTGTGAGGGGGATATGGAGGATATGGGGGAGGGGGGATATGGGGGAGGGGGGATCTGGGGGATATGGGGGAGGGAGGATATGGGGAGGGGGATATGGGGGATATGGGGAGGGGGATATGGGGGATATGGGGAGGGGTGATATGGGGAGGGGGATATGGGGATGGAGGATATGGGGAGGGGGATATGGGGAGGGGGATATGGGTGAGGGGGGATATGGGGAAATGGGGAAGGGGGGATATGGGGGAGGGGGTATATGGGGGAGGGGGGATATGGGTGAGGGGGGATATGGAGACATGGGTAAGGGGGATATGGGGAGGGGGATATGGGGGAGGGGGATATGGGGAGGGGATGTGGGGGAGGGGGGTTATGGGTAGGGGGGATATGGGGGAGGGGGGATATGGGGAGGGGGAATATGGGGGAGGGGGGATATGGGGAAGGGGACATGGGGAGGGGGGATATGGGGGAGGGGGCTATGGGGAGGGGGATATGGGGAGGGGGATATGGGGGAGGGGGATATGGGGAGGGGCGATATGGGGAGGGGGATATGGGGAGGGGGATATGGGGGAGAGGGATATGAGGGAGGGGGATATGGAGATATGGGGAGGAGGGATATGGTGGAAGGGGTATATGGGGAGGGGGGATATGGGGAGGGGGATATGGGGGATATGGGGAGGGGGATATGGGGGATATGGGGAGGGGGGATATGGGGAGGGAGGATATGGGGGAGGAGGGATATGGGGGAGGTGGGATATGGGGAGGGGGGATATGGGGAGGGGGGATATGGGGGAGGGAGGATATGGGGAGAGGGGATATGGGGGAGGGGGATATGGGGAGGGGGATATGGGGGAGGGAGATATGGGGGAGGGGGATATGGGGAGGGGGATATGGGGAGGGGGATATGGGAGATATGGATATCGGGCAGGTGGGGGGGGGGGGCTCAACCTGACGAGGTTGTTCACCTTCTTGTGGCACTGGGTGCCTGTCTGTGGTGTCAGGGCCACAGCGCTGACGGCCTCTGCCACCTCCCTCCACAGACGCCGGCTGTGGCGTGGGGCGACTCTGCGGCCGTGTCCGGGATACAGGGCCTCTTTCCTCTGCTCCACTGCGTCCAGGAGCGCCTCATTGTCGCGGGACTGGAACCTCGGGGCTGAGCGGTGGGCGGCCTTCCGGTCGGGTCTTCTGGTCGGGTGGGGGGAGCAGCGCGTCTTTTGAGCCGCGTGAACCACGTGAGCCAGCGCGGATAGCGTCACGTCGCTGCTAGCCCATTCCGGGCCGGAGACTTAGCGACGTTTGGGGCGGCGTGATGCAGGTGGGATTTGCGCCATTTTTGGCGCCGGTCGGCGGACATCGCGCCGATAACGGAGAATTCCGCCCCTGAATCATCAGGAAATGGTGTCTCGTTAATGGATTCTTCAATTCGTTTGTCCTTATTTGATCACCAAAGGCCACCGAGCCATTCATTATTACTTTTTTTTTCTTTCATAGAAATTCTTTTTTCCATTCTGTCAGGGTTCATGGACATAAGACCAAATAACACTGCAGGTTATATGTAATTTCTATTGCTTTGTGGACCCTTCTAAAATGGTTTGCTAGTCCACGTTTTTAGTGTTCTCCCTGTTGTCTGTTTCCACTGTTAGCAGATTTTGTAAAGTCAGGTCCACAATTTTGTTATGGGCACTGTCATTGATGTTCAATGATCAGGTGGTCCGAGAGGCAGTTCTATAGATTGGGAACAATTTCGGCCATGTTTTCCGCCTCTCTTCCAGCCCAACACAAAATCCTCCATCATCCTTCTCTGCCTTGGAATACAATCAATTATTTTGATTGTGTTCCTGTTACATTCTAACTTTTAAAATTGCATGCTATGCAAGGACTGTCCCAATCAATATTCATTAAACGTTAATTCCACATTGTTTTAGTATAAACCCCTGGGGGTACAAATTATGGAGAATATGGGAAGCACTCTTTGACTTTGTAGCAGACATATTACACAACCCATTTCCAATTGGAGTTTTCTCTCTTTTTTTCTCCCGACAGGACATTTAAGAGTGTCTCTTACTTCTTCTCGGACCCTTGCCGTGAAGGTGGCACTCCCATGCTATGGGTTTGCACAAAGCTGTTCTGATTAAAAGAAATTAGGAAATGAACATAAATTAGTTTTCAGGCACGCCATACGTAGGGTCCTGCACTCATGCTTTGCAGCCGGTGGGGTAGAGATTCCTCTTTGAGCATAATCAGTGATACAGGTGCACATTGCACTCAGATCACATCACTTCAAGCAGCATTTCTTTCTCTTGGGTTTCCACTCAAACTCATTGCATATCACTAAATGCAAATTCTGCCATAAACCAATACAATCAGTACAAGCATTGTTTTTTAAATTTGCTTTACAAATATTCTGTAATAAGTTTGAGAGTGCCAATTTGGTGCAGTTTGATTTACACATCTGGAAATGGGTTTATCATTAAAAACATTTGAATGCGCAATGTCAATCCACCACCACGAGTGAGTAACTCAAATTTAAATTTGTTCAAATGACTTTTAAAGAATATATACCATCATTTGCTAATTATATTGGTGGACAGTAGCAGGATTCTTAGTTTTTTTAAAATCAACAGCCTTTAAAGCATTTCTATTAATACCCTTGCGCCAAAGACCTGCTAAATATTTTCAACCTTCTTAAAGTCTTCTTAACAAACTCCCAATGGTGGTAACATGACCAGTTATGCGGAGGTGGGGCCAGCTTTTAATACAATGTTTTTTAAAATAAAAATTTAGAGTACCCAATTCTTTATTTCCAATTAACGGGCAATTTAGAGTGGCCATCCACCTACCCTGCTCATTCTTGGGTTGTGGGTATGAGACCCATGCAGACACAGGGAGAATGTGCAAACTCCATCGGACAGTGACCCAGAGCCGGGATCGAACCCAGATCCTCGGCTCTGTGAGACAGCCGCGCTAACCACTGTGCCACCATGCTGTCCCATAGCACAATGTTTTAAAAGATATCACGAAAGTGGGCGGAAACTTGAGTTGTGCTGAACGTAACTTGTGCTTAAAATGGCGTGACGTTTGCACGGGGTTACCCTAATTCCCGGTGAGCTATGCCAAAGAAAAACAGCGTGATTCGGCAGAAACTCTACCCCACTGTGTCTTGTATAGTGTAATTCATGAACAGACTAAAAGAACTGCTCAATAGAGTGAAAAAAACAGTATTCTATTCATCATTCTGCTGTCACTCCTGTGTTTACTGCATTTTTAAGTGCAGCAGCATTCCAAAATGAGCGAGGGAACCCTATGCTGTGTAAGATCATCGCATTACTTTGAACAGATGTCAGTTGACGATGACTTGGCAAAGGAGCTGGAAGTCACTTGGGAAAGGATCACAATTATCTTTACAATGCCCGGGATATTCCTTTAATATCACAACTCACCTTTTGCAGTTAATTGGATTATTATCATTGATACCATGATAATCTGTAGAGACATTTCAACAGAATTGGCCTTATCCACTTTATATTGCTCATTTTAAGGGTCTCAGCCTTTATCAAAATGTTTTCCTTTCCTTATATATAATCTACATCCTAGTCCTGAACCCACTTTCTGATTCTCTCTCACTACAACTCAGATAGGCAATGGGGATAATTTTGGCATTGGTTGATAGTTTAAACCTGGCAATATTGATTCAGTCTCTCATTATCTGCACTGGGAATGAAAATCGGCATTGATGTGTAACTGGCCACCATATCATTATTGCCCATTTCACAGTGTCACGAAAAAACAACATGACTCCCAGTGAACCAGCTAATCCTCCGCTGATCTGGATGGTCAGGGCTGCCGACTACACCTATTGGTAAGGTAATGCCTAATAAAACTTGCAAATTTATTTTTCGAATACATACTCAGACGAAGGAATAGAGGGCGTGATTCTCTGTCCAGCGACGCTGGAATTGCGAAACACGATTGGGAGGAGAATCATGCGTGAGCCGAAAATCGTGCCCAGCTCCAGGTGCCCTACAGATAGAACATAGAACATTACAGCGCAGTACAGGCCCTTCGGCCCTCGATGTTGTGCCGACCTGTGAAACCACTCTAAAGCCCATCTACACTATTCCCTTATCGTCCATATGTCTATCCAATGACCATTTGAATGCCCTTAGTGTTAGCAAGTCCACTACTGTTGCAGGCAGGGCATTCCATGCACTTACTACTCTCTGAGTAAAGAACCTACCTCTGACATCTGTCCTATATCTATCTCCCCTCAATTTAAAGCTATGTCCCCTCGTGCTAGACATCACAATCTGAGGAAAAAGGCCCTCACTGTCCACCCTATCCAATCCTCTGATCATCTTGTATGCTTCAATTAAGTCACCTCTTAACCTTCTTCTCTCTAACGAAAACAGCCTCAAGTCCCTCAGCCTTTCCTCATAAGATCTTCCTTCCATACCAGGCAACATTCTGGTAAATATCATCTGCACCCTTTCCAATGCTTCCACATCCTTCCTATAATGCGGCGACCAGAATTGCACGCAATACTCCAAATGCGGCCGCACCAGAGTTTTGTACAGCTGCAACATGACCTCATGGCTCCGAAACTCAATCCCTCTACCAATAAAAGATGCCATGCTCCTGTCCCCAGACAATGGCATCAATGCATTCTATGCTGCACGTAAAGTAAATGCCGTTCATGGGCACGACCCGTATTCTCTCGGGTTCCGACGATGCTCCACATCCGCCAGGAGGAATGGCCAACGGCAAGGTACACTTGAGGTGTTAAAAATAGGGAAGCAGGAACAGTGGCTGCTGAGTGAGAGAGGAGGTAGGAAATGTTTCCAGAGGTGAGACCTTGGCTGCCAGTCCTGCCACTGGCATGGCTGGATGGGGTGTGGGGGGAGGGGGCGATGGGTGCGTCTAGCAGCAACCAGGGGATGGGCCGTGGGTTGGGGTGACCCCCGGACCAGGGTGTCGAGGAGCCATTGCTGCAGCCTGCAAGGCAGCCATCTTGCTGCACATCTCACTGATCGCCCACGTGGTCCATGGTTACACAGAGTGACCTTACGAGTGCCCCCACCCCTGCACTCCACCTCCTCTATACCCTACCAACCCCCTCCCCGCACACAACCAGGTGCCACCCACAGGTGGGGCATCATGCAGCCCACCCAAGGGGGATGCTCACAGTAGCCCCTACTGGAAGCTGCAAGATTGGGGCTGCTGAGCTTACCTCTGGCATGGGTAGGGCTAGCCACCAGTAACCTTGCCACCAGGGATGGGTGCCGGGCCAGAAACCCCCGCAGTGCCTGGCAACGATGGGACCACCTCCCTCTGGGACTGGTTCAGGTCAGCCAGCGCCCGGGCAATGCTGTCGAAGCCCTCAACCATAACCCATTGTGACTGGGCCAAGCTCTGGGGCACCGCTGCAATGTCCAGGTGGCCCTGGCACATAGCTGCCTGTGACAGGGTAGCCCTTTACTATGCCTCGGCCACTGCCCGCACAGAGTGCCCCAGGCCTTGGACATTTCGACACATGGCCAATACTTTCACCCCCCCCCCCCCACCCCCCAAGGCCTCCATCACAGATGCCACCTGTGCGGTGTTAGCCTGGATACCTTGTATGGTTAGCACCTGCAGGCGGTTGGACTCCTTGTACTGTACCTGCAGGCACTGTATGGTTGCTACCCCCTCATGTAGTTCCTGGCTCTGTGCCTGCATCTCCATTATCAATGAGACCACCCTTCCCAGAAGCCCAAGATCCATCTGGACAACCGCTAGCCCCTGAGGTCAGCCGCCCTCCTACCGTCCGCCGCCTTAGGGGTTCCTACTTCCTCCTGAAGTACCGCTGCACATGTGGTGCACATCTGATAGTGCCCCAAGAGCCTCTTCACTAACATGCCCAATTGAGGTGGGTGTCTCTCGGATGGTGGTAGGTGTTGGTGACAGCTGTGACGGAAAGGCGGTGTCATCCCCGGACTGGTGCTCCGGGATGTCTCGGACTGGCGTTTGGGGGCTTGCATCACGTGTCCATTGCCAACTCCTCGCTGGAATCCACTTGGGGCTGTGGTCAGGGGCGGGGGGCACCAGAAGGCCTGCCTCGTCGCCAAGTGATCCTGCAAGACACAAGACATGACGCATGATTGGATCGCAGGTTGGGGTGATGTGAGGCAGGTAGGGTGCTGGGAGGTGGTGTGCGGGTAGAGTGGGGGAGGTGGGGTGGTCAGTGGGTAGTGTGGGAGTGGTGAGGGGATGGTACGGGGGTGGTGTGGTGGTTGTGCCACAAGTGCCATAGGGACACCGCAACTCAGTGTGCGTTCACTTGGATGCCCAATGCCAACCTCCACCTCAGCGACTGCCCTCTCTCCGGGCCCACCGACTAGGTCCAGTGCCCGCTGCTCTGCGACGGTGAGGGGCTGTAGGTCTGGCGGTCCCCCTCCAGTCTTCATTCTCGCTCTGCGGTTATGAGCCATCTTCTCCTTACGGGTGTGGGGGGGGGGGTTCTGCAGTTATGTGTCACCTTCTCCTCACGGGGGGTGGGGAGACAGAAAGCGCACAGTGTTAGGCAGTCTGACCTGTGCAGTACAGTGGGTGGGCAGGAGGGCTTTGTGAACAGAGCACCCGGCCATGGCGAGCAATATGGGCACTGGCATGTGGTGCCGTATGGCTTGCGTGCACATTGCCGGCGGGTGGGGTTCGGTCTGTTACAGGTGTGAGGGATGGGGGTTGGTGTCAGGGGCAGAGTGCTGCCTACTTACCTCGGCCGCCCTGAGGAGGTTGTGCAGCTTCTTCCTGCACTGTTGTTCATCCTGGGGGTGGGGCCTGTAGCCACTTAAAATGGCCAACTCCCAATTCAAAATGGCGAACGGCAAAGGCTGATGGGAAAGTCAGTCAACAGGACAAAAAACAAGCAGCTGCAGGTTGGCTGTGTATTTACCTCTGGAAAGGCCAGACAAGATCGATACCAGCAACCATCAGCATAACAAAACACCAGCCATCTGCATACTAATAAGCAATCCCCAGGAACAATGAGCAACATTTAGACACACAAAGCAAAACCAGACTCTTCGGCGCCAGCAGAAGCCTACACAAAAAGAGGTGAACGACCACCTCAAGACCGCCTATCGATCAGGGAACCGCTCCAGCATTGGAGAAAATCAAACCAAGCGATTGGGACAAAGTCCAATCACTTGGGACCAGGTACAGGATCCGCCCCGAAAGGCGGGAAGCCCCTGGGGACTATAAGAATTGAGCCCCAAGTTCAAGGCGCTCTCTTCCAGCTCTCTTCCAGCTCTCTTCACTCTTCAGCAGCTCCTCTTCAGCTATTCTTCCTGCCCGGGTCACCCAGCAACAACGAACCGACATTGACCGTGACCGGAGCAGTGAAGATCGAACCCATAAGTTTTAATTCAACGCTCGCTACGAGATAGGCGCTCCTAGCTACCAATCTACACCAACTTCGAATCCCGCAGGCTCAGAACCCGAACGAAAGGCCATTTGTTCCCCTGACCTGGTGGGCCAGTTCCAAGTTAAGTATAGGCCTGTTAGTTGTAGAAGTAGCTTAGACGTAGAATTTGTGCATGAGTAGCAATTTACTGTGTATAATAAACGTGCTTTGATTTAAATCTTACTAATCGGTGTATTGGATTATTGATCATTACTCGGACTTGAACCACGTGGCAGCGGTATCATAAAGATACCTGGCGACTCAAGAGCAAAGGTAATAAAACAGAGCAATTGAACTAAGGCAAAGTTAGCAACAAGCCCAAGGCACTCACAGCCTCTGCCACCTGTGCCCAGGCCCGGTGTATGGCGATGGATGACAGCCTCCTTCCCACCCCGGGCAAACAGACCATTGTTTGCAATAAATTACGCAGCCTTTAGGAGAACAGTGACCATGACACCACACAACCCTGCCATGGCAACCTCTGCAAGACGTGACAGATCATCAACCACCATTACACATGAGAACAACACCCACCAGGTACGCGGTACATACTCGTGCGACTCGACCAACGTTGTGTACCTCATACGCTGCAGGAAAGGATGTCCCGAGTTGTGGTACATTGGCGAGACCATGCAGACACTGCGACAACGGATGAACGGACATCACGTGACAATCACCAGGCAGGAATGTACCCTTCTAGTCGGGAAACACATCAGTAGTCAAGGGCATTTAGCCTCTGATTTTCGGGTAAATGTTTTCCAAGGCAGCCTTCAGGGCGCGCGAGAACGCAAAATCGCCAAACAGAAACTGATAGCCAAGTTCCGCATGCATGAGTACGGCCTCAACCGGGACCTTGGATGCATATCTCACTATATTTAACTACATTTAACCCCCCACAATCTAGCCTGGACTTGCGAAATCCTACCAACTGTCCTGGCTTGACAATTCACACCTCTTTAACCTGTGATTATCCCTCACTCCAGTTGCTCCGTTTGGACCTGTAAAGTCTTAATTACCTGCAAAGACTTGCATTCAAAGCATCATCTTGCATCATTGGCTTTATCTATAAATGCTGTATTTAACCTACACCCTCACTTACCTGATGAAGGAGCAGTGCTCCGAAAGCTAGTGATTCCAAATAAACCTGTTGGACTTTAACCTGATGTTGTTAGACTTCTTAGACTATCTTGACATTGCATAGCTAAACCAGCTGATCCAATGCCAGGATACCAAATTTGGAGAGTGCAGATACGGGAGACATATTCACTTGGCACTTTGCAAAAAACAAGCATTAAGGTGGGAGGGGGGTCCGACCCCAGGTGGGGGCCTCCGATGTGGCCTGGCCCGCGATCGGGGCCCACTGATGGCTGGCTTCTCTGGCTGGGGGCCTCCTTTCCTACGCGCCGGCCCCTTTAGCCCTGCGCCATGTTGCGTCGGGGCCAGCGCATTGAAGGAGGCCACAGTGCATATGCGCGTTGGTGCCGGCGCCACTGCGCATGCGCGGATCCCGCGGCGCACAGTTCGCGCCGGGATTGGCCGCTGGAGCGGCAAGAACCACTCCAGCGGCGGGCTGGCCCCCTATAGGGGCCAGAATTACTCATGCCAGCGGCCCATTCACGCCGTCGGGTTTTACGACGGCGTGGACACTGCCGCGATGGGAGAATCCCGCCCATGGTATTTTTTAAGAAATGCTGGTGTGGTAAATATCTGGAAGACACTTGAGCATTTTTAGATTAAATTCATGGATTTGTCAGAGAGCATTGCTACATTCTCACTGGAATGTCTGACGAGTAGTCCTGTCCACATAATGACTGCAACAGGTATAGGGCAGCAGGGACCGTGCCTCTGGGCCTCCAGCATGACATGGAGATGGAGCAGGGGCTGTGAAGAGGACAAGCTCAGAGTGATATTGTCTACCAACTTTGAACCAGGATCCACCGTGCTCCTTGTCAGTGGCAGGACCTGTCTTAACAGGCTACGCAATACAGCCAACATCTCAGTCTATGTGCCCATCCGCACTGTCATGCACACTGACCGATCACGGTCCTCATCTGCTCTCTGCAGCAGAACTCATCTGTGACCCCGCCTCCGGCAAGCTGGAAAAAACCATCCTTAATCCCTGGCCCAGCTGCAGCCCAGTTGTGTCAGGATGATTCACCATGTACTGATCCTAATCTATGACGGTTGCAAATGTTAGATTGAGTAATGACCCCCTCACTGTACTTTCACTCTTTCCTCCTCCGGGGGCAGCTGGGGCTGGAGACCCAGCCATTCTTGAGTGTCCAAAAACAGAAGGAAGGAAGGTAAATGTTCCAAAGAAGAGTCATATTGGACTCGAATCGTTAACTCTGTTTCTCTCTCCACAGATGCTGCCAGACCGGCTGAGTCTTTCCAGCACTTTCTGTTTTTACATCCGCTCTCCAGCGTCTGCAGTATTTTGCTCATAAGGGGGATATTGGGTTGGAGGATACAAGCAGGGTCCCTGGTATCACCTCCAGCAGCCTCCTCATCATGTCAGTTAGCAGAATATGGTTGTGCTGGGAGCTGAGATAGTGACATGAGGCAGAAACATCAAGTGTGATGTTCCCCATCATGACAGCTCCCACGGGCTCTGTCATGGCCACCCTCATCGTGGTGAGAAAGGAGTTTGTCAACAGTGCCCACTGCAACATAATGTGACTGGAAAAATACCTCAAATCTGCTGCTTTGCCCAGTTTAATCAGTTGCCTTGCAAGAGGTTGTACCAGTGAGGTGAGAAGTGTTTAAATAATACCAACCCCAAATCCTCTTAACCAACCAGCTTAGCAACATTGGGTACCAGGAGCACACTTACATTCCAACTGTGACTTGCCATATGATGAGCGATTGCTGTGATGCAAATGAACATAAATATGTTGAATAGCATACTCCCATAATTTACATCTCATTAGGGTGCATCCAGCATCCCGTGAAAGAATAATGGGTGTATTGTATGCCTCACGTGATTTCTGGTGGAAAACTGCAAAAGTGGCATCAGGGTAGGGGAAAGAGGCATAAAGGCCTGCCTTCAGCCCTTGCCCTCTATAATTTTCAGAGAGTGTCAGAACCGTAAAGGGAATTTGTTAGGGACACAACATTGTACAAATGTAAACTGGACGGTTGTGGAAATCGATGGCAAAGCACCACTGATAAAAATCTGCCAAGAAAACAGCTCAGGGTGAAGCATCTGCAGACAATGAACCAAGGGCCTGTTTTTGAGCAGAGTAGACATGAATGAATGAATAAACCGAGATGGTAATTATAAAATGTAGGGAGGGCATTGATCATATCATTGCTGCCTCATTAGCCTCTACCCACCCCAAAATGGGTGAAGTTTCCATTGGCTGCTGAAAATTGCCGGTCGAAAATTGTTTGCTACAAAATTGTGGATCAACATAATGACTCGTTTCTCCGTACCCCACCCCAAATATCTGGTTACTGCCACAGTTGGGCAGACCACAGCAGAAACATCAAGCAAGTGCATGGGCTCAGATGTGGCTCGAAAATTGACCCCTTCAGGTCCTTGTGTAGCTGTTCATCTCTCGCCTGGCCTCTTGCATTAATCTTCTCTTCTTCCACCTTTTGAACAGTGCTGATGATTGGGTTTATGGCCTGCAGTCATATTGATTATCTCTAAGTTGTTTTTCAGAATCTAAAGCTGTTGACAAGACAATTTAGAATCCAAGACAGCCACCTTTGAAGGTAATTTTGTTTGCTTACAACAGTTTGCTTTGACAGCACCTTCCAAACCCGTGACCTCTACCACCGATAAGGACAAGGGCAACAGATGCATGGGAACACCACCACCTGGAGGTTCCTCTCCAAACCACACATCACCCTGACTTGGAAATTGATAGACATCATTTCAATGATGACAAGCAGTGAACCGATGCTTTAATAAGCTAAATATGTACCGACCTGTAGCTCCTCCCGCACTGCAGGGCTGACCCAGGTCAACAGGCTATATACCTCCACAGCTGGGCGGAGCCACAGGCGGAGCCAACAGCAGCACCAATAATAACATTCCAACAGTACAACAGCAACAACCAATAACAGAACAGCAATAACAATAAGTATATACAACAGTGGAGATAACAATACTAATAGAAAGTAGAACATATATACAACAGCCTTACATAGCCATACGTGGCTCACCACATTCACCCCCCGTTAAAAAAAAAGTCCGGCGGGGGTGAAAGGGACTCATAAGTTCAGTCTGTCAGGAGGATGAATTGTTCGCTCCGAACGCCTCAGCTCCGGCTGCGGCGTGGACACTGGCGTCAAAGCCTTCACCACCGGGAGCACATCGTCCGCACAACAGGGTCCCAGATAGGGTGACGACGCAGAGGCAGGGTTAAAGGACCCTGTGGGAGATGTTGGTGAAGGTGTAGGTGGGGAAGTGGGTGGGGAGGTGGCTGGGAGGGGCGCGGTTATAATGGGCGCAGGGGTACCCGCGGGAGCCAGGTCCCGGAGGGAGACTGCCTCCTGTCGCCCATCGCGGTGTGCCACATATGCGTACTGAGGGTTCGCGTGGAGAAGCTGAACCCGCTCGACCAGGGGATCGGCCTTATGGCTCCTCACGTGTTTCCGTAGGAGGACCAGCCCAGGTTTCGTTAACCAGGCCGGGAGCGAGACCCCAGAGATCGACGTCCTGGGAAAGACAAATAGATGGTTGTGAGGGGTCTCGTTTGTGGCAGTACACAGAAGCGACCGGTTGGAGTGAAGTGCGTTAGGGAGGACTTCCTGCCAGCGGGAGTCTAGGAGACTTCTAGACCATAGGGCCAGAAAGACGGCCTTCCAGACCGTAGCATTCTCCCTCGCCACCTGCCCGTTCCCCCGGGGTTGTAGCCTAAATACATAGCGATCGGGGTTCCTCTTTTATGAGTGAGGAGCTGCGTCAGTACCTGCACTGAGCAGGTACTGACGCAGCTCCTCACTCATAAAAGAGGAACCCCGATCGCTATATATAAGCGGGGAAACCAAACAGGGAGAAAATGCTGCGCAGGCCCTTGATGACAGTGGCAGAGGACATATCAGGACAAGGAATTGCAAACGGGAAGCGGGAGTACTCATCAACAACGTTGAGAAAATACACATTACGGTCAGTGGAGGGGAGTGGCCCTTTGAAGTCCATGCTGAGGCGTTCAAAAGGGCGGGAGGCCTTCACCAGGTGAGCCTTGTCCGGCCGATAGAAGTGCGGCTTGCACTCTGCACAGATTTGGCAATCCCTGGTCACAGCCCTGACATTGGAGTAGGGCAGGTTGCGGGCCTTGACGAAGTGAAGAAGCCAGGTGACCCCCGTGTGACAGAGGTCGTTGTGGATGGCCCGTAACCGGTCTGTTTGCGCGCTGGCACATATACCGTGGGACAGGGCTCGTTGAGCTTCCCAGGGCGATACAAGATGTCGTAGTTATAGGTGGAGAGTTCGATTCTCCACCGCAAAATCTTGTCGTTCTTAATCTTGCCCCACTGATGTTAATAAACATGAAGGCAACTGACCGTTGGTCTGTGAGGAGAGTGAATCTCCTGCCGGCCAGGTAATGCGTTGCACAGTGTCCACAATGGCTTGTACCTCCTTCTCGACGGAGGAGTGTTGAATCTCAGAGGCATGGAGGGTATGGGAAAAAAAGGCGACAGGCCTTCCTGCCTGGTTGAGGGTAGCGGCCAGGGCAAAGTCAGACACATCGCTCTCCACCTGGAATGGAAGGGATTCATCCATTCGTCATGGTCCTGCAGGTCATTACCGCAGATGGTGACATTATCCAAGTACGGGAACGTCGCCCACAGCCCGTACTGGTCCACCATTTGGTCCATTGTTTGTTGGAAGACCGAAACCCCGTTGGTGATGCCGAAGGGGACCCTGAAGAAATGGAAGAGGAGGCCATCTGCCTCGAAGGCAGTGTACTGGCGGTCTTCCGGCCGGATAGGGAGCTGGTGGTACGCGGGCTTCAAGTCTACTGTAGAGAAGACTCGATACAGCGCAATCTGATTGACCATATCAGATATGGGTGGGAGGGGGTACGTGTCGAGCTGCGTGTACCGGTTGATCGTCTGACTGTAGTCGACTACTATCCGGTTCTTTTCCCCGGTCCGGAGGACCACCACATGTGCTCTCCAGGGGCTGTTGCTGGCCTCGATGATCCCTTCCTCCAGGAGCCGCTGAACCTCTGACCTGATGAAGGCCCTGTCCTGAGCACTGAACCGTCTGCTCCGGGTGGCGACGGGCTTACAGTCTGGGGTGAGGTTCGCGAAGAGCGAGGGAGGGGCGACCTTCAAGGTTGCGAGGCTACAGATTAGTGTTAGGCTTCTGAGGTTGCACTGGAAATCTAACCCGAGCAGGAGGGGAGCGCAGAGATGAGGGAGGACGTAGAGCTTAAAGTTAGTGTACTCTACGCCTTGTATTGACAGGTTTGCGACGCAATACCCCCGGATCTGTACGGAGTGCGAACCGGATGCGAGGGATATAGTCTGCGAGACGGGGAGGACCTGGAGGGCGCAGCGCCTCACCATATCCGGGTGGACAAAACTATCTGTGCTCCCGGAGTCGAAGAGGCAGGACACCTCCTGCCCGTTGAGTTTGACAGCCATCATCGAATTTCGCAGATGGTAAGGCCGGGACTGGTCGAGCTGGACCGAGCTGAGGTAATGCGAAGGACTATCTGTGGCAGCAGCATGATCACAAAATGGCGGCGGCGACGACGACCAAGATGGCGTCCTCCACAGGTCGCACGCGGCGGATGACGTGTCGGAAGGGGACGGTCCAGACAGGCACGATGCCACGTTGTGGGGTCTGTGAGCCTCAGGCCGACCGGCTTTTGATTTTGGGGCTTTAGAGCGGCTCAGACATGCCTTCACAAAATGACCTTTCTTGCCGCACTCATTACACACAGCGCTGCGTGCTGGGCAACGTTGCCGGGGATGCTGGCCCTGCCCGCAGAAATAACAGCAAGGTCCTCCGGAGTTGGCCGGCAGCCGTGCGGCGCAGGAGTGAGATACGCCTGGGTCGGGTGATGGCTTTGCCTCTGACGTCCCCGAGGATGCCGCGTGGTCAGACGGGAACCTCGAGGCTCTAGAAAGCCACTTCTAATGCGGTCGCCAGTTTCACTGTCGCCTCGAGGTCGAGAGCCCCTTTCTCGAGGAGGTGCTGCCGGACATAGCTGGACCGGACTCCAGCCACATAAGTGTCCCGAATCATTTGCTCCGATGCAGAGACCGCCCGGCAGTTACAACTGCGGGCGAGTACCCTCAACTCACGAAGATACTCCACGAGCGACTCACCCTGGCGCTGACGCCGCGTGGTGAGGAGGTGTCGGGCGAGGACCTCGTTGACCGGCCTCACAAACTGTACCTCGAGTACATCTACAGCCCGTCCGTATACAAGCCCGCATCTCGGATTAACTGGAAGATCCGGTGGCTCACCCGGGCATTGAGGAGACGTTGCTTGAGTGTCGGGGAAACCGCAGCAGTCGAGGATTTGAGGTAGGCCTCGAAGCAGCTGAGCCAATGCTCAAAGATAGCCGGCACTTCAGCGGCCTGCGGGTCCAGTTCAAGATGTTCAGGTTTGAGGGCAGCATCCATTGTCAACATTTTAGCTTATTAAATTGATAGACATCAATTCAGACGAGACGCTGAGAAGCAGTGAACCGATGCTTTAATAAACTAAATATGTGCCGACCTGTAGCTCCTGACCCAGGTCAACAAGCAGGGCTGATCCAGGTCAACAAGCTTTATACCTCCACAGCTGGGCGGAGCCACAGGCGGAGCCAACAGCAGCACCAATAATAACATTCCAACAGTACAACAGCAACAACCAATAACAGAACAGCAATAACAATAAGTATATACAACAGTGGAGATAACAATACTAATAGAAAGTAGGACATATATACAACAGCCGTATGTAGCCATACGTGGCTCACCACAGAAATATATCGCTGTTCCTTCACTGTCACTGGGTTAAAATCCTGGAGTTCCCTCCCGAACAGCACTGTGGATGCACCTACACCACAGGGACTGGAGTGGTTCAAGAATGCAGTACACTACCACCTTCTCAAGGGCAATTAGGGATCAGCAATAAATGCTGATCTAACCAGCAACGCCCACATCCCGTGAAAGAATAAACTTCGCAGTTTTCAATTGAAGCTTCCCATTCTCTGCCATGACCCTTGGAAGACTGACGGTAAACGGCGGCGCCTGGCGGCCTTCCTCCCGGGCAGGGGTACAGGGTCATTCACCTCTCCTCCACGTCGTCCAGGAGGGTGTCCAGCTCAGCGTCCCTGAACCGTGGCGCTGCTCTCCTTCCAGCCATTGTGTTGGCTCGGACGCTATGTATGGGGGGATGGATCGTTTAAGTGCGGCTGCGGGATGTGAGCCTCATGAGCGCCAATCATGGACCGTCGAAACCGGCACCGTTTTCCATGGAATTGATTGCGTTCCAAGTGGCGATGTTCACCTGCAACTTTACTGAAAGACCCATGGAAACTCTAACAAAAAAAGTGTTCATGATCTTGAAGAATTTCCAGTCAATCCTGTGCCGTTATTACACTGGATGATTAGGAGATTCTCCACTCTACAAATTTGACTCTGATGAATCTCAGCCCCATATGTAAAAATAATTTTAGAGTACTCAATTCTTTTTTTCCAATTAAGGGGCAAATTATTGTGGCCAATCCAGCTACCCTGCACATCGTTTTGGTTTTTTTTGGGGGGTGATACACACATAGACACAGGGGGCGCGATTCTCCACTCCCACGCCGGTTGGGAGAATCACCTGGGCCGCCAGAATTTCCGGGGACGCCGGTCCGACGCCCTCCCGCGATTCTCCCAAGCGGCGGGAATGGCCCGGTCGAGTTTTGGCGGGCCGCAGGCCAGAGAATCGCCGGAGACACCCAAAATGGCGATTCTCCGGCACCCCCGCTATTCTGAGGCCCGGATGGGCTGAGCGGCCAGGCCAAAACGGCGGGTTCCCCCCAGCGCCGTCCACACCTGGTCGCTGCAGTCATGGGCGGTGCGTGAACGCTGGGGGGGCGGCCTGTGGGGGAGCGAGGGGGGATCCTGCACCGGACTTCACCTGGAATGTGGGGTGGCCCGCGATCGGTGCCCACCGATCGTCGGGCGGTCCTCTCTGAAGGAGGATCTTCTTCCTTCCGCGGCCCCGCAAGACCCGTCCCCCATCTTCTTGCAGGACGGACCTAGAGAGGACGGCAACCACGCATGCGCGGGTTGGCGCCGGCCCACCCGCGCATGCGCGGATGACGCCCGTTATGCGGCGCCGGCCGCGTCATCTATACGGCACCGCTTTTACGCGGGCGACAAGGCCTGGCGCGTGTAGATGACGCGGCCCCGATCCTTGCCCATTGTCAGGGCCTGAATCGGTCGGGACCGGGGCCGTTCCACGCCGTCGTGGACCTCGACGGCGTTCACGACGGCTCGGCCACTTCGGCGTGGGAGTGGAGAATCCCGCCCAGGGAATCTCAGCCCTATTTAAGGCAAGACAGGATCTACTCATTGAGAACAGGCTGCAATTTACTGAGCTTGAACACACATGAGCCGAGCCAACCCAGTCTGACAAAGAAAGCAGTGTTGAGATATTTGAGGTAAAAAAATAAACATGCTCTTTTCTAAAACTCCTTTTCGAATAAAGCCCTTCAACAGAAAATAACTTCAAAAATGAAGACGGTTGGCAACGTTCAGCGCACACATTAAGGAGGATGCATAACAATTCATGGGAGTTTCTGAAACTGCAACATCGGGATAAATCCTGTGCTCCCGGTGGGAGAGTATGCATGGGGAATAATGAATTAGAGATACGGTTACAACAATGTAGCCCCTCATTCACTGGGAGGACTTGCCTCGAATACGGCTCTTCACAGAGTGTGTTGGGAGCACTGAATGTGTTCCATGGTCTACTGAGGTGTGCTTTTGTCCAGTATCATTGCCAGCCATCTTTTCAATGATTCTTTATCCTCATGGGAAAGGGCTATAGATTGGAAAGGTAAAATTACAGCAAAGTGCACACAGATGCCAATTAGATCTATATCTTTCCAATAAACGAACAACTTTATTTTCATTAGTAATTGTTGAGAAACTTTGCTTAGAAACAGATCAAGAAGTAATAGTTAATTACACTGGCTGTATGATGCATGCATTTACATGCAATCCCCAAATACACCTTTGTTATCTCAAGTCTTGATTATCCTAAAGCACATCTGGCTGGCTTTCCACATTCTACCCTCTGTAAACATAAGGTCATCCAAACATTTGTTATCCATGTCCTAACTTGCACCAAATACTATTCTCCCAAATTGGCTCACAGTTAAGCAATGCCTCAATTTTAAGATTCTCATCTTTGTTTCCGAAATCCTCCAGCCTCAACGCTTCATGTCATTGTAATCGTTCCCAGTGCTACAATCTGCAATCTGGCAGTACGGTAGTTAGCACTGCTGCCTCACAGCACCAGGGACCTGGGTTTGATTCCAGCCTCAGGTGACTGTGTGGAGGTTGCACTTTCTCCCGTGTCTGTGTGGGTTTCCTCCAGGTGCTCTGGTTTCCCCCCACAGTCCAAAGATGTGTAGGTTAGGTGGATTGGCTATGTTAAATTGCCCCAAAGTGTCCAAAGTCTGGGTGGGGTCACGGGGATAGGGCAGTAGATTGGGCCTAGGTAGGTTGGCCTTTCAAAGGGTCGGTACAGACTCGATGGGCCAAGTGGACTCTTTCTGCACTGTAGGGACTCTATGATTCTATTCTATGATTCTATATCTGTGCTTCTCTGATTCTGATCACTTGAGCATTCCCAATTTTGATTGCTCCAACATTGGTGGCCGTGCCTTAGCTGCTAAGGCCCTAATCTCTGGAATTCCCATCCTAAACCTCTCCACCTCGGCTACCTTGCTTTCCTCCATTAAGACATTCCTTAAAACCTACCTCTTCGACCAAGCTTTTAATAATCTAACTTAATATCTCCACGTATGTCCCAGTGTCATGTTTTGTTTTATAGTGCATTGGAATGTTTTATTCTGTTAAAGGCAATATATAAATGCACAGTGATGTTGTTGCTGTTCATAAATATATAAAGTTAGATGTATTTGCAGTCTCCTTCCAATTTTAAATAAAACCTTTCTGGAATCTCAACTATTTATATCAATATTTTATTGTTCTTCAGATGTTAAAATTAAAAAATGTATATATATTCACAAATCTTAGACTTAACGTGTATTAATTCAATTTTCCTATTATAAATTCCTGTATCAAAATTTATAATGGAAAATACCTATGCCAACATGTCGCACTGTAATTTTACACTCCAAACACTGGCACTACTGAAGCAATACTTGGCTCCTGCTATATTATAGGAAAACCTCTGTGCCCCAAACAACTCTACTTCTCTCTTTGCCTACTTATTTATTAGGTTTTCCTTTTACCCATGCATGATAATACAATTTCCAAATATTATTTAATCTGAGGAATGAATGATTTATGGACAGCCTGATTGAATTATAATCCTCGGCCCCAACATTTGGGGCAGTATGGTAGCACAATATACAAATATTAAGCGGCACAAATAATTACCTGCAGAGTTTCATTGGTCACAACTGCCATATGCTGCATTTTTTAAATGAACACCAACTTGAAAATAGTCACTAGCATTGTTGTGTTGAGAGAGTTATCTCAGAAAACATCTCAGTCTAGTTTTTACTTTGTGTTAATGTTTTACACAAGGAAAAGAATGTTTTGACTCTTGTAGACACAAGGGGCTTGATCTTCTGGCCTCGCTGCACTCTCGCTCAAGCGAAACCAGGCCGTTGAATAGCGGGAGAGGCCAAAAGCGAGATTTGCGCCAGGCGATGCAACCGGCCCTCGCCCATAGGCAAAATCGGGATCTCGCCGTAGCGTGGCGAGAAATCAATTATTGCCACATAAGCCCAATTTCCACACAATTAATGAGAGCCACACCTTATCCTATGGCCTCCTGTTATTCAGCGGCCCCTCCAGCATGTGGTCACGCTGGTGCTGATTAGTACTCCTTTGTAAAAACGTGAACCTGGTGGAAGGGCTTCTGTGGGGTGCCGAGGAAGCCATCTTTGCTCACAGACAAAGAGCCCGGTGGCGATGGGCTTGATGCCCCTGTGCTCTGTGGGGGGTGGGGACCCTCGGCTGAGGGTGGGGGACCCTCAGCAGGGGTGGGCCGCCATGGGAGGGTGGGGGGGGGTGCTGGGGTGGGGCAACGGGGGGGGGCTATCGCCCTTGGCACCATCATGCCAACCCTTGGACAATGTGTACCCATTTCGGGGGCAACCCTTGCCCATCTGGCCATGCAGCTAAAGGCTATAGCCTTTAGGAAATTGGCAATCATGATTAAGTGAGCACTTCACTCAACCCAAATGGATTTCCGTGGGTGGGCGGGACATGTAGCTTGGGGGTGTCATTGTCTGGCATCCCAATCAGACCACGATACCTGGACAGTATACCTGAATACTCCGGGAGGCAACACCATACAGGTCGCAGCCAACACCCGAATACCCAGGGGATGGGACACAGCTCCAGGGGACTTGTCCACGGCTGGAGGGTGGGTGAATGCCACGAGGAGGAGGCCATGGGGAGGGGACATTCTTGAAGAGAGCAGGGATGACCGACTGCCCCAGCATGTAGCTGTCATGCACACTCCCCGGGAAGCATGGAGTGGTCGCACATGAGCTGCATGTTGACGGAACCCCTTTCTGTTAATGTAGGGCACCGCAAGATGTCCCAGTGAGCAGAAGGCCACATGCGTAGTATCTATGACTCCCCTGGACCTGGAGCATCCCAGCGATGGCGGAGAATCCTGCTGCTCGGGCATCTTGCTGAGCCTGGTCCATGTCAAAGATGATGTAGTCTTCCGCCTGGGTACACAGGGCATTCGTGACTACCAGATACACCTGTGGGCTGTAGCCTGCGAGATACCACACAGGTCCCCGCTTGAGCCCTGAAATGATCACGAGGCGTAAAAGGGTATCATCACTCCAGGATGCTGTAACTGTGTCGGCACTGTCAGCAGGTCACTGTCGAGGGCAAAGGGGTGATGATTAATAAGGGGATCAGGGGTTATGGGGAGAAGGCAGGAGAATGGGGGTGAGAACATTATCAGCTACGATTATATGGCGGAGCAGATTCAATGGGCCGAGTGGCCCAATTCCTTTTTTTTAATAAACATTTTATTGAGGTATTTTTGGTGTTATAACAACAACAAAATAAACATTGTACATGAAACTATAAACATAGTGCAAAAGCCATCTCCCTCCCTTACAGGTCCCACCTTTATTAACCCCCTACTCTAAGCTAAACTAACCCCCCCCCCCCCCCCGCCCCCCCCGCTTCCACTGACGATTAATTTTCCGTGAAGAAGTCGACGAACGGTTGCCACCTCCGGGCGAACCCTAACAGTGACCCTCTCAAGGCGAACTTGATTTTCTGCAAACAGAGAAAGCTAGCCATGTCCGATAGCCAGGTCTCCGACTTCGGGGGCTTTGAGCCCCTCCAAGCTAATAGTATCCGTATCCGGGCTACCAGGGAAGCAAAGGCCAGAACGTCTGCCTCTTTCTCCTCCTGGATTCCCGGGTCTTCCGACACCCCGAAAATCGTCACCTCTGGACTCGGTGTCACCCTTGTTTTTAACACCATAGACATGACATCTGCAAACCCCTGCCAGAATCCCCTAAGCTTTGGACATGCCCAGAACATGTGGACATGGTTCGCTGGTCCTCCCGCACATTTTGCACACCTGTCTTCCACCCCAAAGAATCTGCTCATCCTGGCCACTGTCATGTGAGCCCGATGAACGACCTTGAATTGTATCAGGCTGAGCCTGGCACATATTGCAGATGCGTTGACTCTACTCAACGCATCCGCCCATAGACCATACTCTATCTCGCCTCCCAGCTCCTCCTCCCACTTGCGCTTCAGCTCCTCGGTCTGCGTCTCCTCTGACCCCATAAGCTCCTTGTAAATGTCAGAGACGCTCCCTTCTCCTACCCACCCTCTGGAAACTATCCTGTCCTGAATCCCCCCTTAGCGGTAGGAGCGGGAAGGTTGACACCTGTTTACGTAGGAAGTCCCGCACCTGCAGATACCTGAATTTGTTTCACCTCGCCAACCCAAACTTTTCCTCCAGCGCCCTCATACTTGGAAAGCTCCCCTCTATAAACATATCCCCCATCCTCTCAATCCCTGCTCTCCGCCATATCCAGAACCCCCCCATCCATACTTCCTGGGACAAACCGGTGATCATTACAGATTGGGGACCAGACCGATGCTCCCACTGCTCCCACATGTCTCCTCCATTGCCCCCAGACTCTCAGGGCCGCCACCACCACGGGGCTGGTGGAGTACTGTGCCGGCGGGAACAGCAGAGGTGCAGTTACCAACGCCCCCATACTGGTGCCCTTGCATTAAGCCGCCTCCATACGCTCCCATGCCGACCCTCCTCCACCACCCACTTCCTGATCATGGCTATATTCGCCGCCCAGTAATAGTTACTAAAATTTGGCAGAGCCAGCCCCCCTCTCCCCGACTCCGCTCAAGCATTACCTTCCTTACCCACGAGGGCCCAAACAAAGCCAGTGATCACTTTGTTGACCCGTTTAAAAAAGGACCGTGGAATAAAGATGGGGAGACATTGAAACACGAACAGGAATCTCGGGAGGACTGTCATCTTCAACGATTGCCCCCTCCGAGATAATGACAACGGGAGCGCGTCCCATCTCCGAAAATCGTCTTTCATTTGGTCTACTAGTTGGGCCAGATTTAATTTATGCAACCGGTCCCATTCCCGCGCCACTTGAATGCCAGGGTACCTCAAGCTTCCCCCTACTAATCTAAATGGCAGCTCCCCCAATCGCCTCTCCTGTCCCCTCGCCTGGACCGCAAACATCTCACTTTTCCCCATATTTAGCTTTAACCCCGAAAACCGGCCAAATTCCCCTGGAATCCTCCTGATTTCTTCCATCCCCTGTATTGTTGGGTCCGATACATCCAGAAGTAGATCGTCTGCATAGAGCGAGACTCTGTGCTCCACCTCCACCCCCCCTCCCCCTCCACCCCCACCGGACCAGCCCCATCCAGCCCCTTGAGGCCATCAGAGCAATTGCCAACTGCTCTATAGCTAGCGCGAACAACAGTGGGGAGAGGGGGCATCCCTGTCTCGTCCCCCGGTGTAGTCTAAAATAGTCCAATGTTGTCCTATTCATCCGTACGCTTGCCACAGGAGCCTGATACAGTAACCTGACAGTCAATAAAGCCCCGCCCGAATCCGAACCCTCCTAGTATCTCCCACAGATATTCCCATTCTACCTGATCAAAAGCTTTTTCTGCATCCATGCAATCACTACCTCCACCTCCCTACCATCATGATCATGTTTAACAACCTTCTTACATTGGCCACCAACTGCCTACCCTTAACAAACCTCGTCTGGTCCTCCCCAATGACGTCTGGAACACAATCCTCAAAATCTTGGCCAGCAGTTTGGCGTCCACATTCAACAGGGATATCGGCCTGTGGGACCCACACAGCTCCGGGTTCTTGTCCCACTTCAGAATCAGCGAAATCGTGGCCTGTGACATCGTCGGGGGCAGCACCCCCTTCCCTTGCCTCATTGAACATCCTCATCAACACCTGCCCCAATATTCCAGAGAACTTTTTCTAAAACTCCACTGGGTACCCATCCGGCCCCGGGGCTTTACCCGACTGCAAGGCCTTCAGACACTCCACTACCTCTTCCAACCCGATTGGGGCTCCCAGCCCTTCTACCAGCTCCCCGTCCACCTTTGGGAAATTCACCCCCTCCAAGAAGTGCCTCATCCCCTCCGGCCCCGTAGGGGGTTCCGACCTATACAGCCGACTGTAGAAATCCCTAAACGCCTTATTCACCCCTGCTGAATCTCCAACCATCTCCGTCATTTACTTTCCCTATCTCCCTGGCTGCCTCCCTCTTTCTGCTGGCCTTCTCTCCATACTCATAGATCGCACCCTCGCCTTTCTCAGCTACTCCACCGCCCTCCCTGTGGTTAACAAGCTGAACTCCGCCTGTAGCCTCCGCCGTTCCCTTAAAAGCCCTGCCTCTGGGGTCTCCGCATACCTCCTATCAATCTGTAGTATCTCCTATACCAGTCGGTCCGTCTCTGCCCTGTCCACCTTCTCCCTATGGGCCCAGATCGAGATCAGCTCCCCCCTGACCACCGCCTTCAGTGCTTCCCAGACCATCGCTGCTGAAATTTCCCCCGTGTCGTTGACCTGCAGGTAGCTCTGAATACATTTCCTCAGCCGCTCGCACACCCCTTCATCCGCCAAAAGTCCCACATCTAACCTCCAGTGCGGGCGCTGATTACTGTCTTTACCAATCTGCAGGTCAACCCAGTGCGGAGCATGGTCTGAGACTGTAATCGCCGAATACCCCGTGTCCACCACCCCTGCCAGTAAGGCCCTGCTCAAAATAAAGAAATCAATCCAGAAGTACACTTTACGCACGTGTGGGTGGAAGGAGAACTCCTTCACCCTCGGCTGCCCAAATTTCCATGGATCCACCCCCTCCCCCCCGCCCTGCCACCTCCTTCCCCCCCCTCCCCCGTCCGTTCCCATCTGCTCCATGAACCCTTAGTTCCTTTGCTATTGCTGGCACCCTGCCTGTTTTCGAGCTTGACCGGTCCAAGCCAGGGTCAATAACTGTGTTGAAGTCCCTTCCCATGCCCAACCTGTGCGAGCCCAGGTCCAGTGTCTTCCCCAGCATCCTCTTTATAAACTCCACATCATCCCAATTTGGCGCATACACATTTACTAATACCACCTGCACCCCCTCCAGTTTCCCACTGACCATAATATACCAACCTCCCACGTCCGAGACTATTCTACCCGCCTCAAACACCACCCGCTTATTGATGAAGATTGCGACCCCTCTAGTCTTTGAATCTAGTCCCGAGTGAAATACCTGACTGACCCAGCCTTTCCTCAGTCTAACCTGGTCCGTTACTCTAAGGTGCGTCTCCTGCAACATTACCACGTCCGCCTTCAGTCCCCTAAGATGCACGAACACACGTGCCCTCTTGACCGGCCCATTTAACCCTTGAACATTCCAGGTGATCAGCCCAATTGGGGGCCTCATTGTCCCACCCCCCCTTCGCCGATCAACCATCCCCTTTTTTGGGCCTGTCTACAGCCCATGATCCATGCCTCAACCGGCCAGCCCCCAGGCAGCCTCCGCCCCCAACCTCCTCTCTGTCCCTCAGCCCAAGTCCCTCCCTCATCAGCAGAACATTCCCCCCCCCAGTAACAACACTCTGTAACCCAACCCCTTTAATAAAGCGAACATTTGCACACCTCCCACTACGCTTCCGTGAGCTAGCCCACCCAACTAGCTTGGTGGCCCCCATCCCTGGCGCCGGATAGTCTCCCACCTATTGTTCCCTCCCCACCCTCTCGCACCCCCCCCCCCCCCCCCCCCGCTCATTTAAACATACTCCAACATCAAACAATCCCCACACCTTAACTCACTCAGCTCTGCCACTGGTCCCAAATCAATACAGAAGGCATTACAAACAGCTTCCCCAAAACAAAAAACGGGAAACATTTTTTAAAGAACAGAAAAACAAAAAAAAAAAACAAAAAAAAAAACCCATGAACGTTGCAGCAAAGTTCAAAATTTCTCAGTCCACCACCAGTCCTTTCCATTTCACGAAGTCCAGCGCGTCCTCAGGCGACTCAAAATAAAAGTGCTGATACTCGTACGTGACCCAGAGACGGGCCGGATACAACAGTCCAAACTTCACCTTTGTCTTAAAAAGGATCGACCTAATCTGGTTGAAGCCTGTTCTTCTCGGGCAGCACGGTAGCATTGTGGATAGCACAATTGCTTCACAGCTCCAGGGTCCCAGGTTCAATTCCGGCTTGGGTCACTGTCTGTGCGGAGTCTGCACATCCTCCCCGTGTGTGCGTGGGTTTCCTCCGGGTGCTCCGGTTTCCTCCCACAGTCCAAAGATGTGCAGGTCAGGTGGATTGGCCATGATAAATTGCCCTTAGTGTTCAAAATTGCCCTTAGTGTTGGGTGGGGTTTACTGGGGTATGTGGATAGGGTGGAGGTGTTGACCTTGGGTAGGGTGCTCTTTCCAAGAGCCGGTGCAGACTCGATGGGCCCAATGGCCTCCTTCTGCACTGTAAATTCTATGATTCTATGATTCTCCTGGCCACCTCCACACTCAGGTCTTGGTTGACCCGCAGGATAATGTTGTCCCACTTACAGCTCCGTGTCTGCTTGGCCCACTATTGAATGCGCTCCTGATCCATGTACCTGTGGAATCTCACCACCATTGCCTTCGGGGGGGTCTCCCATTCGCGGCTTCATCGCGAGTGCTCTGTGAGCCCTGTCCACCTCGGGAGAATGCCCCATCCACCAGCAGCTTCTCAAACATGGTCTGCGATGGATGCCCCAGCGTCCGCTCCTTCGGACCCCTCCGAGAGCCCAACGATTCTCAAGTTCTGCCAGCGGGGACTTATTCTCTAGGTCCTCCACCTTCTCCAGGAGCTTCTGCTGTCCCTCAGCATCCCCACCTCCAGCTCCACCGCAGTTTGATGTTCCTCCTGCTCAGCCAGCGCCTTCTCCACCTTCTGGATCGCCCGATCTCGGGCATCCAATCTAACTCCAGCCGCTCAATTGACTCTTTTATCGGTCCAAGCAGTCCCGTTTCTGCTTAGCAAAGCGTTCCTGAATAACTTGCATCAGCTGCTCCGTTGACCGCTGGGTCGACAAACCAGAGGTCCGGTCCTCCGCCATGCTGTCTCCCGCTGCAGCTTCAGCCCAAGCCTTCTCTGTCGCTCTGTTTCTGCCTTTACAAGCACTTCTAGTCCTTCTCTCCATGCACCGATGTGGAAATTCAGTACACAATTGCCTCTGTCGTCAATTTTACAATTCAAGTCCGGTAGAAAGTCAGGGGAAAAGGTCCAAACGTCCGACCAGAGCGGGAGCCACCAAATGTGCGACTTACTCCTTCATAGCCGCCACCGGAAGTCTCGAGTAGCTCAATTTTTATGATAAACCGCAGAGAGCTGGGCACTAGTGCTCATCAATCATGGCATAATCTGATCCCTACCCTGTCTGCTCGCTCACACCCATCACCTGCATTGGGTGATCCACTGTGGAAGAAAGTGACAGAGGCACCCTACTGGTTGTTCACAAGGGTGTTTATTGTTCAATACAGGCCCCCACACCTACCACCCCCTCCACCTCTCCTCACACCCTGCCTACACCCTCCCCCCCCCCCCCCCCCCCACCCCACCCCCACCCCCGCCCAGGTGATCCTCAACAACATGCCTGGCCCTCCTAGTTCTGTCACTACATCTAGGTGTCTCGCCAGAATGCACATCTGAGATGGAGGCAGCCAGCTGCTTACCTCATCCTGTGTCCTTCGAAGTCCCTGGTGAGCATCCTCTGGGGGTTATGGGACCAGAGGAGCCCGGCTCCCGTGTTTGACTGAACCTGCACATCCGTGCCGCCCTGTCCCATGTGCTGGCCTGGAGACACAGCCTCATCAGAGGGGTGGAACTCGGGGGAGCTGGTGGCCACCGTCGCCGCCCCATGGGACGGCCCGGGTTGTCACTTGGAGACCCCTCCTCCCGGTCGGTGCCCTGCGGTCCACCTTGAGATGGAGGGGCAGCTGGTTCAAGCCCCGGCTGCCCCTGCATCATTTGGCTCTGCCAGCTCTGGCGGCTCCCCAGTGTCTGCACCATTGTGTCTACCCCCCAGGCCATGTTCCTCAGTGTCTGGGACAAGCTCCGCAGCACCTTGGCCATACCCACCTGAGAGCAGGACCTGTCCCGCAGAACCTCATCAAGGTCAGCCTGGTGCTGGGTGACATCCCCCAGCGAGTCGGACATTCTGCCAAGACCCTCAGCCATGGCTGTCACCGACTGCGCGACACCTTGGGACATCTCGCTCATGGTGCCGACGCCGTGCACCAGGCTCTCCACTGCGGTCGCCAACTTAGCAATGTTGGCCGCGGTGCCACTCATTGCCGGAGCCATCTCCTGTGCCCGTCCATAGCCTCTGGGACTCCTACAATCGGCTATGGATCTACTGGAGTGTCGCAGACATCACCCTCTGTATGTCCCGACCACACCCTATCGTCTCCATCAGCTTCGGGTAACCCTGCTCCAGATGCTCAGCATCAGGCTGGGACCCAGCTGTGTCCTGGCAAACAGCAGACCTCCGACTGCTGTATCGCCTGGGAGTTGCTGCTTCCACCAGATGTGTATCATCAGCGTTGTGGCACTCACCAGATTGTGCCCCAGAAGCCTGTCCACTAACATATCCCACTGAGGTGTGTGTATCTGCACTGGTGGAGGGTGGGGGATGACAGCTATGATGTGACTATAATGGTTGCTCCCCTCCGAGGTGGTCTCTTTGGAGTCAGGAGAGGGGGGCGCTGGAGATGGGCTGGCACCGTCGGTTGGTGGACCTGCGGGAGAATGGACGTGTGGTCAGTGGGAGGAATGAGTCAGCAGTATGGCAATAACAACTCACGTTTGACAGGTCCTGAGGGTGAGTCCAGTGGTTCCTCACCTCTGGGGCATCCACCAGCCTCCACGTGGGTGACCGATCTGTCCTCGGCCATACCAGTCACTTCCAGGGCCCGCTCCTCGAAGGAGGTGAGGATTCTCAAGTCTGGCACCCCACCGCCAGTCTGGGCCCTCTCCCGCCGATTATGGTAGAGCTTTTCCTTCGGAGTTACAGAGAGGGCATCTTTAGCCACTTGCGTGCTTCACAGTTGTGGGGGTGTGAAGGGAGGGTTGGGGTGGAGGGAAAGTTGAAGGGGGAGGGGAGTGGAGGGAGGGTTGGGGGTCGCTTGGGGAGTTGGGGGGTGGATGCCCCCAGACTGGCGAGCATGCTAGCTTAGAATTCCCGCTCGCTGGCATGCTTAGAAATCTTCCTGGAGAATCACACCCAAGGAGATCACCTGTAATTTTTCAGGATTGGAGGAGGCGCAAGAAACAGAAAATCTGGATATTCTGTGAATATCTCATCTTGCTGTCAACGTAGGCAGAGATTCTTACTGGGAATTGTAGCCACTACTCCAAGAAAACCCATGTAAGTATTCTGGTAAACATTTTGTGGTCATTCCTGTTGCATTACCACTCTGGCAACTGCAAACTCAAAAATAATGAATTATGATTGAACACATAAAATAAACTCATATATAGACCATCAGATTGACAATACAAGTGCATACTCTCTTAGGGGATTTAACTTTAACAATATGCTTGATTGAAATATAATCAGGGTGACATTAACCAAGATTTTTGGATGACAGCTATCCTCATTTCTTCTTAGAATTTACAGTGCAGAAGGAGGCCATTCGGCCCATCGAGTCTGCACCGGCTCTTGGAAAGAGCACCCAAGGTCAACACCTCCACCCTATCCCCATAACTCAGTAGCCCCACCCAACCCTAAGGGCAATTCTGGACACTAAGGGCAATTTATCATGGCCAATCCACCTAACCCGCACATCTTTGGACTGTGGGAGGAAACCGGAGCACCCGGAGGAAACCCACGCACACACGGGGAGGATGTGCAGACTCCGCACAGACAGTGACCCAAGACGGAATCAAACCTGGGACCCTGGAGCTGTGAAGCAATTGTGCTATCCACAAGGCTACCGTGCTGCCCTATTTCTTATTTAACCAACAGGCCTGCCATCTGTGTGGCGTTTCATAAATGAAATGCAAATATACAATTCAAGAAGAAATATCGCAAAATTTTAAAGACATTTCCAATGATGTGTAAATTTTTAACTCAAAACAGTCATATTTTTCAAAATGAAGCTTTTGATGCCTGGTGCACCCAACATCTCCAATTCATAATTTGATTATCAAAATGTAATCATCAAATAGAAATTAAGAATTGTCAAAACATGGTGCCATACGGAGAACTTCTAGATAATCAGAAGTGGCTGGTGATAGGCTTGCTAGCTTTCAGGTCATGTTGTTCATTCTTTGAGACAATGTTGAGCATGTACATCCGCTGTGGTGTTTGATAGGGCTCCAGTGGATATGTAGATGACTACAAAAGCAGATTTGTGCCTGGAAAGTTCTACCTCCAATAGGACAGGATGTTGCAGATAGAACATAGAACATACAGTGCAGAAGGAGGCCATTCAGCCCATCGAGTCTGCACCGACCCACTTAAGCCCTCACTTTCACCCCATAACCCAATAACCCCTCCTAAACTTTTTTGGTCACTGAGTGCAATTTATCATGGCCAATCCACCTAACCTGCACATTGTTGGACTGTGGGAGGAAACCGGAGCACCCGGAGGAAACCCACGCAGACACGGGGAGAACGTGCAGACTCCACACAAACAGTGACCCAGCAGGGAATCGAACCTGAGACCCTGGTGCTGTGAAGCCACAGTGCTAATCACTTGTGCTACCGTGCTGCCCACTGTGAAGCCTTCACTTAGGAGTTTTGATAGTGACCCTAAGTCCCGGAGAAGATGATGGAGTGTTGTCCGAGCTGCTGACTTCCCTTGATGTGATTTCACTTGAGCTCTGATATGTGTTTGCTCTCAAAGGAGACCGCACTCTGTTTTATTTTGTTACGCCAGATCCTGGGCGAGCTTCTCCGGGACTCAGGATCACTAGCAAAACTCCTAAGTGAAGGCTCCACAGTGGTTCCTTCGACTGCCAAACAGTGCATTCCAGACACAAGGGGCGTCATTCTCCGACCCCCAAGAGGTTCGGAGGATGGCCGTTGGCCGCCGTGAATCCCGCCCCCGCCGGTTGCCGAAGTCTCCGAAGGGAGAAAAGTCGGCGGGGCGTTAATGGCGCCGCTGCCGCGGAGAATGTCACGGGTCTGCGCAAGGCAGCCGATTTTCGGCCTGCCGATATTCTCCCTTCCGGATGGGCCGAAGTCCCGTCGACGTGATGACCGTTCACGTCGACGTAAATTAAACCTCCTTTTCATCGGCGTGACCCTGTGCTCCAGGCTTACGCCGACCAGCGTGGAGGTGAGTGACGGCCTGGGGGGTTGGCTCTGGGCAGGCGATGGCGTGGCCGCAGTCTGAATGCGTGAGGAGAGGTGTGTCTCGGCTTGTGTGTGTGTGCGGCGGGGGGTGGGGGGGTGGTTAGAGTAGGCTGGGCTCCGGGGGAGTGCCGGGAGGGGGTCCATGCCGGGGAGGGGGATGGGGGTGTCCGTGCCGGGGTGGAGGTTGGGGGGGGGGGTCCGTGCCGGGGAGGGGGATGGGGGGGTCCGTGCCGGGGTGGAGGTTGGGGGGGGGGGTCCGTGCTGGGGAGGGGGATGGGGGTGTCCCTGCCGGGGTGGAGGTTGGGGGGGGGGGGGTCCGTGCCGGGGTGGAGGTTGGAGGGGGGTCCGTGCCGGGGTGGAGGTTGGAGGAGGGTCCGTGCCGTGGAGGGGGATGGGGGGGGGGTCCGTGCCGGGGTGGAGGTTGGGGGGGGTCCGTGCCGGGGTGGAGGTTGGGGGGGTGTCCGTGACGGGGAGGGGGATGGGGGTGTCCGTGTCGGGGTGGAGGTTGGGGGGGGTCCGTGCCGGGGAGGGGGATGGAGTTGTCCGTGCCGGGGTGGAGGTTGGGGGGGGGCCGTGCCGGGGAGGGGGATGGGGGTGTCCATGCCGGGGTGGAGGTTGGGGGGGGGTCCGTGCCGGGGAGGGGGATGGGGGTGTCCATGCCGGGGTGGAGGTTGGGGGGGGGTCTGTGCCGGGGTGGAGGTTGGGGGGGGGTCCGTGCCAGGGAGGGGGATGGGGGGGGTCCGTGCCGGGGTGGAGGTTGGGGGGGGGTCCATGCCAGGGAGGGGGATGGGGGTGTCCGTGCCGGGGTGGAGGTTGGGGGGGGGTCCGTGCCGGGGAGGGGGATGGGGGTGTCCGTGCCGGGGTGGAGGTTGGGGGGGGGTCCGTGCCGGGGAGGGGGATGGGGTTGTCCGTGCCGGGGTGGAGGTTCGGGGGGGGGTCCGTGCCGGGGTGGAGGTTGGGGGGGGGGTCCGTGCCGGGGAGGGGGATGGGGGGAGGTCTGTGCCGGGGTGGAGGTTGGGGGGGGGGTCCGTGCCGGGGTGGAGGTGGGGGAGGGGTGGGCCGTGCCGGGGAAGGGGGATGGGGGTGGGGGGGTCCGTGCCGGGGTGGAGTTTGGGGGGGGGGTCCGTGCCGGGGTGGAGTTTAGGGGGGGGGAGGTTGGGGGGGGGGGTCCCTGCTGCGGAGGGGGATGGGAGGGCAAGTGAGTTGGTCCACCTGGCCAGGTGCCAGCCTCCAACAGTTGGACCCATGCGGTCCATGCCACCTGGCTGGGGGGAGGAGGGGAAATGGGCAATGATGACATGTCGTCATTCCCCTCCCCCCAACAGGCCGTCATGTTTTCAGATCATCCAGCGATGTTGGCCGCCGTGGCGGCAGCCGCTCATGTCTATGTTGCCCTGGATGAGGAGGAGGAGGAGGAGCGTGCCAGAGAGGCGGCGCAGGCTGCTGCAGAGGGGCAGGCGGCAGCCGCCCAGGCTGGAGGGACACCCGACCAACAGGACGAGGAGGGGGAGGAGGACGTCGCGGCCCCACGGCAACGGAGGCACCCGAGGGCGCCCCGTGTGTACCGGCCCAGGCAGTCATACCAGGACCTCACGGACCGGGAATGCAGGAGGAGACTCCGGATGAGCCGGGAAACCGTGGCACACATCTGCCACCTGCTGGCACACCTGTCACTGCGTGGCACTGGCGGGGGACACCCTCTCCCCTTGTCCGTCAAGGTTACGGTGGCCCTGAACTTTTATGCAACGGGGTCATTCCAGGCACCGAGTGGGGACCTGTCCGGCATATCGCAGACATCGGTGCACCGGTGCATCCGGGCAGTGACAGATGCCCTATATGCCATGGCGCACCGCTACATCCGCTTCCCCGTGGACCGGCCAAGATGCCCGGGCCGTGGGCTTCTCTGCCATGACCGGGTTCCCCATGGTCCAGGGCGCGATCGATGGGATGCACGTCGCCGTGCGGCCACCTGCAGATAACAGGGCCGTGTTCACTAATAGGAAGGGGACCTATTCGATGAACGTACAGGTGGTCTGCGACCACCGCATGATGATCCTGCACGTCTGCGCCCGTCACCCAGGCAGTGTACACGACTCATTCGTGTTGTCGCGGTCATCCATCCCCGGCATGTACGAGGGACGCCATCCCCGGCTGAGGGGCTGGTTGCTGGGCGACAGGGGCTACCCATTGCGATCGTGGCTGATGACGCCTGTACGGAGGCCACGCAATGAGGCGGAGAACCGCTACAATGATGCCCATGTAGCGACAAGGGGAGTGATAGAGAGGTGCTTTGGCGTGCTGAAGATGCGTTTCAGGTGCCTGGACCTCTCTGGGGGCGCCCTCCAGTATCGGTCAGATAGGGTCGGCCGCATCATTGTGGTGTGCTGCGTCCTGCACAACATAGCCCAGCAGAGGGGCGATGTGCCGCAGGCAGAGGAGGGCGGAGTGGAGGAGCAGCAGGAAGAGGCGCAGTCCTCCCCAGATGAGGGGGATGGGGGTAATGGTCAGGGCAGACGGGGTAGACACAGGCGGGTGGCTGTCCACCGTTACCGGCTGGCCCAGCGGGCACGGGACAGACTGATAGACGCCCGCTTCACTGACTAGATGGACGTGGGAATCGGGTAGTATGGCCACAGACCGCACACCATGGCAACAGCCGACCACCCACACCCCCTACCCATCCACCCACCCACCCAGCACCCTCACCCCCCTCCCCAACCCCACCCACCCCACCCGCATGCACACCCCCCCCCCCCCCCCCATTGCCGATCCACCTGCGGCACAACGGGCCGGGCTCACACAGTTGCGGGTGGACGCGTGTCTATCGCAGGCCATGGAGGATGATGACAACCCGCCCTGCGGTGAGCTCCTGGCTCTACATCATTGGACTATGTCTGACCCATGGCCACAGTACCACCATCCACCCGGACCATCCCTGCATGCGGCTGTGACACTGCAGCGCACGGTCCCGTCCTCTGCCCCCACGGGGGATGTTGATGGCGGCCCAGGGGGAAGGGGGCAGACTCACCTGGGGCTGAAGTAAGACCACCCCTCACACACACACTTGCGCTCAACGTACCTGACACCCCCGCACACTTTGGACAGAGCACAAAGGCAGCTTCTGTAGGTGTAACATTGACTTTATTAACCAAAGGAGTTCATGCACGTGCCCTAGCCCCTAAAACTCATCTGTGCCCTGCAACCGTGCCAACTTACTCAGTGTCTAATTGTTTGGCCTTACGGGCCCTTTGACTACGTCCATGTGGTTCCCCAGACGGTACAGCAGAACTGGAGGTGTACTCCTGTGATTCCTGCCCTCTGACACTGGATCCCTTTGGCGGCCGTTTCCTGGGGCGTCCTGGCCTAGATCGGCCAGGCTGCGGCCCGGGCTACTGGGATGGCGAGCTGCCAGCCTGTCCTGCCCGTTGCCCACCCGATGCACCTGGGACGGATGGGGGGGAGTCCGAGGTGTCGCGGTGTACCGGGACCTCCCCTACAGAGGGAGCCGGGACGGACCACACCACCTCCTCCTCCCTCGGGGTGCCCGATGGCCCCCAGGCCTCTACATGGGTGGGGGATGCGAACGGACTGGCCATCCGACGCCCCCCCGACATCTGGCGCTGCCAGTCCTGGAGGCCCGTGCTGGTATCTGTGACAGTGCGACGCCGGCTCGCACATGGCCACTGGCGCCGATGCCCTCAGCGATGGCCTGCAGAGACTGGGCCATGGCCTGCTGAGACTGGGCCATGGCCTGCAGAGACTGGGCCATGGCCTGCTGAGACTGGGCTATGGCGTTGAGCGCCTCTGCCATCTGGCGCTGGCACTGGCTCATGGCCTCCTGTGAGAGGGCAGCCATTTCCTGGGCCACAGACGCCGCCTGCACGGAAAGCCCCAGGCCTCGCAAACCGTTCCCCATGCCTGACACCGTCGCACCCATTGCCTCCACCGCGGACGCCACCCGTGCGGTGTCGGCCTGGGTGGCACGCATGACCGGCACCACTTCCAGCTCCTGGACGCGGGTGGACTCCTCCTCCTGCGACCGCAGCCGCCGCAAGCCGCCCGTCACCCTCTTCGCTCGTCTCCGGGTCGGTGGTTGCATCGGATCTATGTGTGGGTGTGGTAACTCCAGGAACCCGGGATCCATCTGGGCGGCAGATGTTCGCTTGGGCTGGGCTGCCCTCCAACCGCCCGGCCCCTCTGCTGCTCCTACCTCCACCTGCTGTACCGGGACGGCTGTGTTGTGCGCACCAGTGAGTGTACCAGACGCCTCATCACTAAAGTGCCCAACCGAGGTGAGTGTTTCTGCGATGGTGGAGGGTGTTGGTGACAGCAGTGGCGTTGTGTCGTGCTCTTCGTCCCACTCTGAGTCCATGGCACTTTGGGGTGGGGGTTCGTCTCCACCCATCCACTCTGAGTCACTGTCCGGTATTTCGTCTTCCTGGGTAGTGCTGTCCCGGGTACTGCTGTCCCGGGTAGTGGTGTCCTGGGTAGTGGTGTCCTGGGTAGTGGTGTCCTGGGTAGTGGTGTCCTGGGTAGTGGTGTCCTGGCTCGGATGTGACAGGGGCCTGTGGCTGCCCCCCTCATCGCTGGGTGGTCGCTCCCGCACGTGACGGGGGTGTCGTCTACCTGTTGCTCCAGGTCTCTCCGTCTCCCGTGGTGTGCGAGGGGCATCCTGCGGGCGTCGCATGCTTGAGGGTGCGGGTCTCTCCGTCTCCCGTGGTCTCCGCGGGGCATCCTGCGGGCATCGCATGCCGGAGGGTCCGCGTCTCTCCGTCTCCCGTGGCCTCCGAGGGGCATCCTGCGGGCGATCTGCATCTGCGGGGATGGGTGCCTGGACGTTTGGTCCTGCGATACACAATGAAGCATGCATGGTTAGACATCAGGCAGTGATCAGGTGATATGGGGGAGGGGGATATAGGGGAGGGGGATATGGGGACGGGCTGTCGGTGGCTCACTTGCTACTACGCCCCCGACCTCTGCATCAGCAACCTCCCGGTCCTCAGGTCCACCTGCCAGTTCCAGGGCCCTTTCCTGGTGTTCGGTCAGTGGCCTCTCATCAGCGGGGCCTCCTCCAGTCCTCACATGCTCCCTATTGTTGTGTGCGCGCTTCTCCTGTGGGGGGGGGGGTGTGGCAGGGGTAAAAGGCAACACTGTTAGGCAGGTATATGAATGCACGCCATCGGTTGCGCGTGCATTGCAGAGGTTAAGGTTAGGGCTGGATTCACTTGGAGATATGGGGGAGGGGGGGATATGGGGGAGGGGGGTTATGGGGGAGGGGGGTTATGGGGGAGGGGGGATATGGGGGAGGGGGGGATATGGGGGCGGGGGGATATGGGGAAGGGGGGATATGGGGAGGGGGGATATGGGGGAGGGGGGATATGAGGGAGGGGGGATATGGGGAGGGGGGATATGGGGGAGGGGGGATATGGGGGAGGGGGGATATGGGGGAGGGGGGATATGGGGGAGGGGGGGATATGGGGGAGGGGGGATATGGGGGAGGGGGGATATGGGGAGGGGGGCTATGGGGGAGGGGGGATATGGGGGAGGGGGGATATGGGAGAGGGGGGATATGGGGGAGGGGGGGATATGGGGGAGGCTCACCCTGCCTGCTCTGACGAGGTCGTTCACCTTCTTGTGGCACTGGGTGCCTGTCCGTGGTGTTAGGGCCACAGCGGTGACGGCCTCTGCCACTTCCCTCCACAGACGCCGGCTGTGGCGTGGGGCAACTCTGCGGCCGTGCCCGGGATACAGGACGTCCCTCCTCTGCTCCACCGCATCCAGGAGCGCCTCCACATCGCGTGACTCGAACCTCGGGGCTGAGCGGCGGCCAGCCATCCAGTCGGGTGTTGCGGTCGGGTGTTCCGGTCGGGTGGGGGGGAGCTGAGCGGCCTTATGAGCCGTCACGCCGTGCGGCGCGTATGACGCTGCACGGCGTGAACCACTGCGCAAGCGCGGATCCCGTTACGTCGCTGCTAGCCCATTTCGGGCCGGAGACTATCGACCCATTTTTCCGACGTGACGCAAGTTGGATTTGCGCCGTTTTTTGCGCCGATAACGGAGAATTTCGTCCAAGCTCTCCTCATGACAGACAACGGACGGGATTCTCCGACCACCCGCCGGGCCGGAGACTCACCGGGGGGCCGCGTGAATCCCGCCCCGACGCCGGCTGCCAAATTCTCCGGCACCTGGGTTTTGGCAGGGGCGGGAATCACGTTGCACCGGTCAGCGGCTGCTGACAGTGCCCCCCCCCCCCCCGGCGATTCTCCACCTCGTGATGGGCCGAGCAGCCACCCGTTTCCGGCCGGTCCCGCTGGCGTAAATGAAACCATGTCCGTACTGGTGGGACCTGGCTCTATGGGCGACCTGCAGAGTCCTCGGGGCCGCGGGGGGGAATCTGGCCCCCGGGGGTGCCCCCACGGTGGCCTGGCCCACGATCAGGGCCCAACGATCCGCGGGCGGGCCTGTGCCGTGGGGGCACTCTTTCCCTCCGCTCCGCCTGCTGTCAACCTCCGCCATGGCCGGTGCAGGGAAGAACCCCCTGTGCATGCCCTGGGATGATGCCAGCACACGCTGGCGCTCCCACGCATGCGCCAACTTGCGCCGACCGGCGGGGGCCCTTCGGCGCCGGTCGGCGCCAACCTCCCAGCCGCCGGCCTAGCCCATGAAGGTACGGAGGCTTCCGCACCTTCCGGGCGGCCCGACGCCGGGTTGGTTCACGCCACCCCTCGGCGCCGGCATGGCCCGCCCCGCCGGGTAGGGGAGAATCCCGGCCAACATTCCTGGAGGGATTTTCATCTGAAATGTTTTTTAATGTTTTGATTGGTTTTCACATTTTATGTTTCACACTTCAGCTCATCAGTTAAATTACATGCTGCGTATCAGCCCAAAGCAAAACAGAAAACACAACAGAAAAAATACGGGAACAAATTGAAGTTATAAAACAAGAACAAAGAAAACAAAATAAAACAAAGCTAAAAGGGAAGACAAAGACAATCAGAAATCCTCACATACATTTGCAGGCCCGGGCCTCCCTCCCACTTCAACCGTGGTCCCCCTTTCACCGGTTTGCCTCTTGATTTGTTATGTTGTAGGGGTAACATAAGGGGCTTCCTTGTGGTGCACTGGACAAAGGAAGGTTCAGACGTGGAGATAACTTCAACATGTTTATTAAACTATTTACACTTCTATTACTCGGGTTCGACACCACTGCTAATCCTACTATAGCTACCCAGACTGACTAACCAGTTGCTGCAATCCACGTGGTGGGTCTAATATTGAATCAACCCTGTGTCTGTTCTCACTGACTGTCTCCACTGGAAAGAGGCAGATCATGTGTGTGGTGTCCTTTATATCTGGGTTGGTGTAATGCCCCCCTGTGGTCGTGTCACCTCCTTGTGTATCGTGAATGCCCATTGGTCGTGTCCTATCTACCTGGTCTATTGGTTGAGTGTGTGAGTGATGTCTCCGGTGCCCCCTCTAGTGTCTAGCTAGCCTTCATGCATTTACATTGATGCACATCACCACACCTCTGTTATGCTCCACAGTGTGGCCCGGGCACTTATTTACAGGTGCGTCTTTACTGTTTACTTTGGCGGTCAGCTCTCCATCGAGCCCTTCCCCTGCAGTTTGGTCCCTTGTCTCTCTCGTCTACTTCGTGTGCTTCACTCCCTTCCCTCACTGTTCCCCTCTCCCCTTCTTCCCATTGTTCCATTGCTTGTTTGCGACAGCCCCCATCTCCTCCTCCTTTGGCCCCTTCACCCCCCCCTCACCCCCCCTCCTCTGCGCTCCCCCCCCCCCCCCCCAGCCCCCTCCAATCTACTGGTTGCTAGCTACGAACAGATCCTGGAAGCCCTCTTCTGACCCCCAGATGGCAAATTTTATTTTCTCCAGCCTGAGAAATTCCACCAGGTTGGACAACCAGTCTGTAGCTTTGGATGGTGCTGCCAATCGCCAGCCGAGCAGGATTCTCCAGTGGACGATCAGGGAGACAATTGCTCGGGCGTCAGCCTCCCTCTCCATAAAGTGTTCTGGCTGCTCTGAAACCCCGAGGACTGCCACTTTGGGGCATGACTCCACCCTTACCCCACAACCTGGGACATTGTCTCAAAGAAGGCCGTCCAGAACCCAACAAGTCTGGGGCAGGCCCAGGACATGTGGGTGTGGTTGACGAGGCTTCCCTGGCACCATTCGCATTTGTCCTCCACCTCCAGAAAGAACCTGTTCATTTGGGTTCTGGTTAGTTGCGCCCTGGTGCACCACCTTAGCTGCATCAGGCTCAGCCCTGCGCATGTGGAGGTGGAGTTCGCCCTGTGCAGTGCTTTGATCCAGAGTCCTCCCTCTATTTCTATGCACAATTCTTCCTCCCATTTTTCCCTTGTCTCGTCCAGCGGGGAGTATACCTCCTCCAACAATTGCCCATTCAGGTCCCCACAGCTCCCCCTCCCTACGTCACCAGCATCCAACAGTTCCTCAGCTAGCGTATGTCCTGGTATCTGGGCGAATGTCATTGTTTCCTTACACAGAGCTTTTGACCTGTATGTGTCTCAGTTTGTTTCCTTGTGGTAGTTGGAATCTCGCCTCCACGGTCGCCGTTCTGTTGTCCGTGTACATGTCCCTAACCGTCAGGTCCCCTCGTCATGTCCCCACTTTTTGAAGGTGGAGTCCATTATTGCGGGAGTAAACCTATGGTGCCGGTGCAGCTTCGCAATGATGGCCCGTGACTGTTCCCTGGCCTTAGGCTTTAGCCGGAGTGATCTGTGGACTCTTGCTCCTTGGCCATCCCCCTTGCATCATCACCAACATTGCCACTTCTGTCTCTAGTGAGGCGATCCGATCGCTCTGGTTGGTTGTGGCCTTTTCCAGCTCCTTAATCATCGCTTCCTGCATCTCCAGCCACCTTTCCGTCCTCTCTAGCACTGCTTGAAGTGTGCCCAGCGCCTCCGCTTTTGCCACCTTCACCGTTGCCATCATTTCCATTTTAATGGCATCCTTGAGCAATTGGAGTTCCTGTGTTGGGAACTCCCTCCATTCATTCATTGGGGAGAGGCCACACGTAAGCTCCGGCGGTCCTCCCCATTCAGGTGTGGCAGGGGCCTCGTCGCCTTGTACATGTCATCGCCTCGGCCCTCTCTCACAGCTCTTACTGCCTTTGCCATCTCTTCGGCCTCTCGGGTTGCTGCTGCTAGGCATGTCTTGATGGAGTTGAAGGAGGTTGAGGGTGTTTTCCCCCGGATTTAGCGGGCTATTTTGGGTTGAAAGTGCGTTTCCAGGAGAGCCATCTTTCGTGTATGCGCTCAGCACATTCCTGTTACCGGGGGTGTCATTCTCCGACCCCCCGCCAGGTTGGAGAATGGCCGGAGGCTGCCGTGAATCCCGCCCCCGGCGGTTGCCGAAGTCTCCGGGACCGGATATTCGGCGGGGGCGGGAATCGGGCCGCGCCGGTTGGCGGGCCCCCCCGCTCGATTCTCCAGCCCGGATGGGCCGAAGTCCCGCCGATAAATTGCCTGTCCCGCCGGCGTAAATTAGAGTACCTATTTACCGGCGGGACAAGGCGGCGTGGGCGGGCTCCGGGGTCCTGGGGGGGGCACGGGTCGATCTGGCCCCGGGGGGTGTCCCCACGGTGGCCTGGCCCGCGATCGGGGCCCACCGATCTGCGGGCGGGCCTGTGCTGTGGGGCACTCTTTCCCTTCCGCCTCCACAACGGTTTCCACCATGGCGGAGGCGGAAGAGACTCTCCCCACTGCGCATGCGCGGGAAACTGTCAGCGGCCGCTGACACTCCCTCGCATGCGCCGCCCGGAGATGTCATTTCCGCGCCAGCTGGCGGGGCAACAAAGGCCGTTTCCGCCAGCTGGCAGGGCGGAAATCCCTCCGCCGCCGGCCTCGCCCCTCAATGTTGGGGCTCGGCCCCCAAAGATCCGGAGCATTCCGCTCCTTTGGGGAGGCGCGATGCCCGTCTGATTGGCGCCGTTTTGGGCGCCAGTCGGCGGACATCGCGCCGTTTGGGGAGAATTTCGCCCCGGAAGTCTAATCTGATCTGAAAAATATGGGGCGAAATTCTCCCCCAACGGTGCGATGTCCGCCGACTGGCACCAAAAACGGCGCCAATCAGACGGGCATCGCGCCGGCCAAAGGTGCGGAATGCTCCGCATCTTTGGGGGCCGAGCCCCAACATTGAGGGGCTAGGCCGACGCCAGAGGGATTTCCGCCTCGCCAGCTGGCGGAAATGGTGTTTGTTGCCCCGCCAGCTGGCGCAGAAATGCGGCGCATGCGCGGGAGCGTCGGCGGCGCTGAAAGTTTCCCGCGCATGCGCAGTGGGGAGAGTCTCTTCCGCCTCCGCCATGGTGGAAACCGTTGTGGAGGCGGAAGGGAAAGAGTGCCCCACAGCACAGGCCCGCCCGCGGATCGGTGGGCCCCGATCGCGGGCCAGGCCACCGTGGGGGCACCCCCCGGGATCAGATCGCCCCGCGCCCCCGCCAGGACCCCGGAGCCCACCAATGCCGCCTGGTCCCGCCGGTAAATACCAGGTTTAATTTACACTGGCGGGACAGGCAATTTCTGGGCGGGACTTCGGCCCATCCGGGCCGGACAATTGAGCGGGGGGTCCCGCCAACCGGCGCGGCCCGATTCCCGCCCCCGCCCAATCTCCGGTACCGGAGACTTCGGCAGGGGCGGGGGCGGGATTCACGGCGGCCAACGGCCATTCTCCGACCCGGCGGGGGGTCGGAGAATGACGCCCATGAGGTTCACAGAATGAAAAGAATATCGATTGTGTCGTATTTTTTCTTCTAATTGTCTGTATTTTTACAGCTCATTATCCTTTCTAATACCCCATCAACAGGGCAAAGTCCTGTGTAGAGTTATTTTGTTGACATTAAGAGACAAACTTTGTCACAGGATTAATTATTTTCCTGCCTAACAAGTTTATTCGAAAGCAGTTCTGTTTCTGAAAAGTAAGTTGTAAAATCTGAATTTTTGCCATTCATTTCAAATCCACCAGTTATGCAAATCAACCGACATTGATGCCTTCTGCAAGCTTCCTGCACGGATCAAAAATGCAGAAAGACAAGCAATCATGAAATACAAACAGCCCACAGTTCCAGCTAACCTTTCGTCATTACCATGAAAAGGTCCTGCTGCTTCAGCTTTCTTTTTATTACAGCTATTTGACAAAATAAATCCCAACTACAATGAGCAATTTGAAATGTAATTCATTTCAACGGTTCAAATGCAATTTGTGATTTTCAATTAATACGGAATTTCTTTTGAACGTTGGAATTTTTAAACATAATCGCACTGATTCACGTGAGTCGGGAGCCTATATTTGTACAGCTATGCATATTACAGGTAAACATGAAAGAAATTGTTTGTGGCACATAAATCAATGGATATGTAATGTTGATGGAAGATCCTTCGTGGATGAAGTTCATGGGCGAGGTTTTCCAGCGCCGGGCCGGAGAATCGCCGCAACTGCGCCACGCCACCCCGACGCTGGCATACGATTCTCTGAGGAGCGAAGAATCGGCGCCACTGTCCGGGCAGTCGGTTCTCCGGGCTTGATGGGCCGAGCGGCCGGGCGGGAACGGCAGAGTCCCACCGGTGCCGTCCACACCTGCTCGCAGCCGGCGGGAACTCTGCGCGCAGGGTCGGGGGTGGCCTGTGGGGGGTTTAGGGGGGCTCCTTCACCGGGGCGGCCTCCGTTCGGCTGGCCGGCCTCTCCAGCCCCGGCCCTATTTTGTTACGCGGCCGGCCCCTGAACCCCCGCGTCATGTTGCATCGGGGCCGGCGCGTTGAGGAATTCCCCCGTGCATGCGCGGCGCCACTGCGCATGCGCGGGTTGGCACGGCGCCCAGTTGGTGCCGGGAAGGGAGGCTGGAGCGGCGTGGATCGCTCCAGCGCCGTGCAGGGGGCCAGAATCGGGAGTGCCCATGCCCGTTTCACACCGGCGTGAAACGCGACGGCGCTGACGACGGCACAGACACTCTGCCTCCATTTCGGAGAATCCCGCCCCATGTCTCCATGGCAGTTGGAATAATCGTTGGTGACTGATGAAGCCAATCCCTAATCTGTAGCCACTTGAGCAGTTGGTGCACAGGAACTCATGGATTGGAGGGTGTTGGTATAACTGCTTGAGCGGCCTCACATCCATTTGGTCCTAACCTGCAAGTGGCTCTTTGGTTGTTGTATGACTGCTGTCTCTGTCTCTGTCTCTCTCTCTCTCGCGCGGCAGCCCATTGGTCAATGTCAGCCATGGCAAGCTGTTTTTTTAGCTGTTCTTTGGCATGTTACGAGTTGCACCTCCATCTCATTTAACAGAACAAAGTTCACTTGCTTAACAATGTTTTTCGCATTCTGGAAGCTTCCATGTGTGGCACGTACTGTCAGTGCCATTGGCATTGTAAGGGAATGCTGGGTAGATTGGCACTGCTGAGAACATATTTGTTATATCTTTTGAGTCTGCAGAAAAGTGAAAAGGTGCCCAAAGGGCAGCATGGTGGCACAGTGGGTTAGCCCTGCAGCCTCACGGCACCGAGGTTCCAGTTTCGATCCCGGCTCTGGGTCACTGTCCGTGTGGAGTTCTTCCCATGTTTGTGTGGGTTTCGCCCCTACAACCCAAAAGATGTGCAGGGTAGGTAGATTGGCCACACTAAATTGCTCCTTAATTGGAAAAAGTAAATTGGGTACTCTAAATTTATTTAAAAAAAGAAAAGGTGCCCACACCCTGCATGTCCATACAATCTAAGATGGAGGACTGAAGCCCACACAAACACTCATTGCTGATGTCACAACAGATCACGTGACCACCAGCAGGGGTGTATTCTCTGGTACATAACACTCCTCCCCTTTGCTTCTTTAGTGCAGCAAGAGCTGCTTAACATTTTGTGACAGACCCACTGATGCATTATCTCTATACACATATATACAACTCAATAAGACAGTCTCTCAAGTGGACATCTGTTCCTTTTAGATTGCATTTGATGTTCTGGAACTTGGCTCTGCGAGACCTTGGAAGTTTCCTCTTTTCCTTCAGTAGGTGGTACTTCCTGGAAAGTTACTCCAGTGTCCCTCTCTATAGGTTTGGGAAGTCCTCAGAAACAAAATCTGAACTTATCACTGTGTCTGGCCTCTGTTCTGAAATATCGCTGTCTACATTGTCCAAGGGAGATACGTCTTGGGAAGTTTCCACAATTTCACTTTGTGAAGCTAGTAGCCGGTCAGCATGACGTTGCCAAACTCTTTCATCATCCATCTGTACGGTATGTGATACTGGACCTGGCTTTGTTAGGATCACAGCAGGTAACCATTTCTCACTGGAGGTGTAGCTTCTGTCTATCACTCGCTCTCCTTGATTAAATACTCACTTTTTGGACTTCTATTCTCTCCTGGCAATCTGTGCTTATTGTTGTGGGTTGGCAATCTCTGAAGAATCGGGGGGTAGTAACAAATCAAACTGTGATCGCAGTTTCCTCCTGAACAGCAGCATTGCTGGTGAACTCTGAGTTGCTGCGTGTGCAGTGTCCCGGTAAGGCATTAACAATTTATTTACTCTTCTTGCCAATGTTTCTTGGCCCTTTGATGCCTTGATGGAATGTTTCAATGATTGAACAAAATTTTCGGCCAACCCATTTGTTGCAGGATGGTATGGAGCTGACTTTATGTGCTTTATACCGTTCCCTCTTCAGTAGTCCTTGAACTCCTTCAAAGTGAACTGAGTACCATTGTCACTTAGGACCTGGTCCAGTGCACCAAATCTTGTGAATATTTTGTTTAGCTTCTCGGTGGTTTGTTCAGTTGTGGATTTCATGATAACGACATCTGACCCTTGAGAATGGGCATCCACAATCACTAGGAACATGTGACCATCCACTGGACCAGAATGGTAGATGTGTATTCTCTGCCATGGCTGTGTCAGCCGTTCCCATGGATGTAATGGTTGTAATAGTGGAGTGTTTCTTAGTTTTGTACAGGACTGACATTGCCCACTTCCTCTATGATTTGAACATCTAATCCTGATCACCAAAAATAACTGCATTGATAAAAGCAAATTACTGCTTGTGCTGGAATCTGAAACAAAACCAGAAAATACTGGACAATCTCAGCAGGTCACAGATGCTGTCAGACCTACTGAGATTGTCCAAAAATAACTGTGCCAGTTCCTTCACCCTCACCACACCAGGATGTCCCTCATGCAACTGGTCAAGGACTTTACTAAGTAAGCATGGAGGACTAATCACTTGGATAACCCAAAATAAAACTCTGAACTGTCAACTCAAGTCTGCATGTTATGTAGGGCTTGATGTCCGGTGAACACTGACATTGTTCCTTTTTGGACCATATCCATCACCTTCCCCAACACTGTATCAAAGAACAAAGAACAAAGAACAAAGAAATGTACAGCACAGGAACAGGCCCTTCGGCCCTCCAAGCCCGTGCCGACCATACTGCCTGACTAAACTACAATCTTCTACACTTCCTGGGTCCGTATCCTTCTATTCCCATCCTATTCATATATTTGTCAAGATGCCCCTTAAATGTCCCTATCGTCCCTGCTTCCACTACCTCCTCCGGTAGTGATTTCCAGGCACCCACTACCCTCTGCGTAAAAAACTTGGCTCGTACATCTACTCTAAACCTTGCCCCTCTCACCTTAAACCTATGCCCCCTAGTAATTGACCCCTCTACCCTGGGGAAAAGCCTCTGACTATCCACTCTGTCTATGCCCCTCATAATTTTGTATACCTCTATCAGGTCGCCCCTCAACCTCCTTCGTTCCAGTGAGAACAAACCGAGTTTATTCAATCGCTCCTCATAGCTTATGCCCTCCATACCAGGCAACATTCTGGTAAATCTCTTCTGCACCCTCTCTAAAGCCTCCACATCCTTCTGGTAGTGTGGCGACCAGAATTGAACACTATACTCCAAGTGTGGCCTAACTAAGGTTCTATACAGCTGCAACATGACTTGCCAATTCTTATACTCAATGCCCCGGCCAATGAAGGCAAGCATACCGTATGCCTTCTTGACTACCTTCTCCACCTGTGTTGCCCCTTTCAATGACCTGTGGACCTGTACTCCTAGATCTCTTTGACTTTCAATACTCTTGAGGGTTCTACCATTCACTGTATATTCCCTACCTGCATTAGCCCTTCCAAAATGCATTACCTCACATTTGTCCGGATTAAACTCCATCTGCCATCTCTCCGCCCAAGTCTCCAGACAATCTAAATCCTGCTGTATCCTCAGGCAGTCCTCATCGCTATCCGCAATTCCACCAACTTTGTGTCGTCTGCAAACTTACTAATCAGACCAGTTACATTTTCCTCCAAATCATTTATATATACTACAAAGAGCAAAGGTCCCAGCACTGATCCCTGTGGAACACCACTGGTCACAGCCCTCCAATTAGAAAAGCATCCCTCCATTGCTACCCTCTGCCTTCTATGACCTAGCCAGTTCTGTATCCACCTTGCCAGTTCACCCCTGATCCCGTGTGACTTCACCTTTTGTACTAGTCTACCATGAGGGACCTTGTCAAAGGCCTTACTGAAGTCCATATAGACAACATCTACTGCCCTACCTGCATCAATCATCTTAGTGACCTCCTCGAAAAACTCTATCGAGTTAGTGAGACACGACCTCCCCTTCACAAAACCGTGCTGCCTCTCACTAATACGTCCATTTGCTTCCAAATGGGAGTAGATCCTGTCTCGAAGAATTCTCTCCAGTAATTTCCCTACCACTGAAGTAAGGCTCACTAGCCTGTAGTTCCCGGGATTATCCTTGCTACCCTTCTTAAACAGAGGAACAACATTGGCTATTCTCCAGTCCTCCGGGACATCCCCTGAAGACAGCGAGGATTCTTTTGTACTTGAAATTAAGTCACAGGTATATTATCCACAAGTGAGAAATACAGGATATTGACCAAATCTTCTTCAGGCTCTTGTTTGACTTGTAACGGCAATCATCACAAAACACCAGCGTTTGCATGTTACTCTGACTTATGATATTGGATATCTTACTTGTGTGCCGACAATATTAAAGACCATCTTTGTAACCTACTAGCTACTAAAGAAGGGTTGCCTTTATACAGTACGAAGATTGCCATCAAAGGTCGATGATCAATCAAAAGAGTAAAATAATGTCCATGAAGGTATTGGTGGAACCTTCTTACCCCCAAAATGATGCTCAAAGCCTCTTTTTCTAGCTGAGCGTAATTTGTTTCAGCACGAGTAAGAGTTTGTGAAGCAAACTCTATCAGTCGTTCCTCTCCTGTAGGCATTATGTGCGAGGCAACTGCACCAACCCTATAGGGTGACATGTCGCAAGCAAGTTGTAACTTCGTCTTGAGATTGTAGTGAACCAACAGCTCTGACTTGTGTGGGACATCTTTTACCTCATTATAAGCACTTTCGCATTCTTCTGACCAGTGCCATACCTATTTGACACACAATAAACTGAGTAAAGGCTACAATCGTGTCGCTAAATTCGGTGCAAATTTACCATGATAAATGATCAATCCTAAAAATTATCTTAGTTGTGTCAAATTTTATGGACATGGTGCTTCTAAGATTGGTGTCATTTTTTTTGCTCCTTCTGTAAGCCATCAGTGTTGAGGATGTGGCCGAGTTAATTTATGGATATCTTGAAAAAGTCACACTTTTCCTTTTTAACTTTATGATTTTGTAGATGTTTCAGAGTAGCTTTCAAGCTCTTCAAGTGTTCCTGTTCACTCAATCAGGTGATGAGAATGCCATCTAAATAGCATTGCTCCCCATTTAGCCCACACAGAATTTGATCCTTGGATCTCTGATAAAGAGCAGGAGCTAATTTTATTCCAAAAGGAAGTCTTCTGTAATACTACAGACCTTTGTCCGTCACGATAGTGAGTAGCGGCTGTGACTTTTCCGCCACATTCGTAAATACACCTGTGATAAATCAATTTTACTGAATTCTTTCATTCAGAAAGTCCAGCAAACAAATCTTCAATTAGCAACAGTGGATAATGATCTACGCACAATGATGGGTTAATAGTTGTTTTAAAATCTCCACATATTCTCACTGAGCCATTGCATTTCAGTACAAGAACTATTGGTATTGCCCAATCACTCATAGCAACTGGTTCAATTACTCCTGGTTGGACGAGCCTTTCTAGTTCTTCTTCGATGTTTGTCTTGATAGAAGTATGGTACGGTTCTAACTTTGAGACATTTTGGTGTACTGTGTGGCTTGATCTTTATTTGTACTTCAACTCTGGTCATGGAGGAAGCACAGTGGCGCAGAGGGTTAGCCCTGCTGCCTCACGGCGCCGAGGTCCCAGGTTCGATCCTGGCTCTGGATCACTGTCTGTGTGGAGTTTGCACATTCTCCCCGTGTTTGCATGGGTTTCACCCCCACAACCCAAAAAATGTGCAGGGTAGGTGGATTGGCCACGCTAAATTACCCCTTAATTGGAAAAAATGAATTAGGTACTCTAAATTTATAAAAAAAACACACCAAAAAAACCCAGGTCATGGAGCCCAGTGAATCCTCAAATACCTTCTCACACTTCTCCAGGGGTTGTTGTAGGTTGTTCTTGGACTCCACTTGTTGATTTACTGCTCCCCAGTTGAGTTGAAGCTATGTCAGCCATGTTGTACCAAATGAGGCAGGAAAATTTCCATGGACAATATGAAGAGGCAACTCCACCGTCTGTCCATTTACTTCTACTTTCACCACGATGCATTCTTTTAATGGTACGACCTCTTCAGTATAAGTCCTTAGGGTCACATTTATCGGTTTAAAAGGCAGATGCTTAAATTTCTGATCATAAAGTGTCTCTGGTATTAAAGATACAGCTGCGCCCGTATCCTCTTCCATTTTAATTTGATGCTCATCAAGTTTTGGAAAGGCCAGAAAGTCTGTTTAGAGGTGTTTTTTCTCGTGCACATCCTTGGTGTAGGTGTTGTTTTCTGAGCCCAACATACCTTGGCAATATGGCCCTTTTTGCCACAGTTCTTCCACTTATTTTCTTTACTCCAGCAATCCTCTGCTGAGTGTCAAGCTCGTGTACATTGGTGACATGGTTGTCCCCTTGCAACCTTGCTTCTTGTGGTATCCATTTTGTGGATCTTTGCTCCGGCCCCTATCTGTGAAGCTTCTTTTGTTGCTAGTTCCATGGATGTGGCAACTTCCACAGCAGCTTTGAGAATTAAATCACTTACAGTAAACAGCTTCCTCTGTGGAGTCCACAAACCAGCCTATCACGAAGAGTGTCATTAAGTAATGCACCAAACTCACAGTACTTTATTAACTTTCTTAAAGTCTCTACGAATTGTAAAATGCTTTCACCTTCTTCCTGACTACGGCAGTGGAACCGAAACCTTTCTGCAGTTAACAATGGTCTAGGTGAGAAACATCCTTTGAAAATCTTCATTAGTTTGAGAAAGGACTTATTTCCTGGTTGTGCTGAGTGAACCAAGTTTTGTAGCAGCATAAGGTTTTGCGCTCAACTGAACTGAGAAATGTTGTGAACTTTAGGTCCTTCGGTGTTTGATTCACTATGAGATACAATTGGAATCTTTCCCCATATGAGTTCCAATTCTCACAGCCTTCATCAAATTCTTCCACGGAACCCGTTTTACCCGCCATTCCGGATCCCGGTTCCTAGGGTTTACACTTCACCCAACCTCCTCCTTTCCAATTCTTTTGGATGTGTGACACAAGTGATCCCCTTATCCATAGTACAGATTAGAATGTTTTTCCTTTTTTGCCTGACTGTGGCTTGACTTTTTCCTGAGTAGTGGCCTGCACAGAGTCAGACGACTTCTGAATCCCCTTTTCTGCAGCCCATTTAGTTTTGCCGTGTGCACAGTTTCTGCAACCCTTCAATGGCAAGCAAGGCTTCGAACTGTCATTCTTCTTTGGTCAAGGTTGCAGTCGATTTCTTCTTTGTAAAAACTTTCAGCATTGGCGGCGTGCTTCACCCAACATGTGTATAAGAGATTCCGATCCTGAGAATCGTCTCCGCTCTCGACACCGTCTTCAACAATTTTGTCGATGATATCTTCTTTTTCTCAGCCATTCGGTTTTCTTGCCTCAATCCTCGTCGCCGGTTTTCTCTTTTGTTATATCTTTGAGTTTGCCGCAAAGAGAAAAGATATGGAGGTGCCCACACTCTTAATTCTCACAAACACAATGAGAGGTTTTTTTGGGATGTTGCTCATACAATCTAAGATGGAGAACTGAAGGCTGCACAAATGCTCTTTGCTGATGTTACTAAAAATCACATGACACTTCACCACACAGAATCTATGATTGTGACCCATACAAGGAGGTGGTGATGGCAACTGCCCTCTTTATTTGAGTTTCAGCCGAGATGAGCAGTGAATAGTTTTGCCAGACATGCTTCACAAGGCGGCCAAAGTAGCTGTTGGCCTTGGACAGTCGATTGTCTATGTCCGAGCTGTCAGTGGCATCATTTAAGATTGTGCTACCTGGATCAGTAAACTCGTCTGCAGTTGATTGTATTACCTCAGGGCAGTAGTTGGTACAGAACTTCAACTTTCCTTTGGTTAGTAGTAAGACCAAAGGCATTTCCTGCCAGAGAAAGTTTACAATGAGTTGCATTGGCAACTCCATGTGTACCAGAAGGGTGCAATGATCAGCAAACAGAAGCCCAACAACAGCCCTTCTGTGGGTTTGGTATTTGCCAGTAGCAGCACAAGTTTAAGAGAGTTTGGAAGTGGACGCATATACCAGCGTCTTGAAGCATCACACCAAAGAAAATAGAGAAAAGGGTCACTATCAGAAAACACACTTGCTAATGGATATGTAGCTCCTTCTGAACTGGATGAATCTTAATTGCTGGAACAATATATTGTAATTTACAACAGGGATTGTTAATATTGGAACAACCTACATTATGATCTAGCAGTTACTGTCATTCTGGGACTAACGACTGGATTGCCTGCTTTAATATAACAGAAATTATTGTTTAAAATTATACATTCAATTCTTCAATGCTGGAAGCAGTTTCATTTTTTGATTTCCCTTGCCATCCTCCATTCTCTACCCATCAAGCTGATCAGGGATTAAGTGCTAGGTTTTCATCAAAGTTTCTTTTTAGCATCAGCTAGAGAGTGTGTAAGTGTGTTCAGCAGTAACTATTCCTTTGATCTCCAACACCTTGTCGAAAGTACTTGTATTTTCTTTAACATTCAGTTGTAAATGTGCACATGCGTTACATATTTAACAAAGTAACCTACTCAGGTGCAAAGCACACAATGGCACTAATCATTCAATAGTTCCTGGAGTCAAATAATTGCAATTTACCCCAGGTGTCAGCAATGTCACTTATTGGGAACTCATTCACTTTTGGGGGTGGAGCTGGAATAACATGTTGCTGCCAGATTTAAACACATACATGGGCTTAAAGGACAGTATCCTCTGCATGTTTTTTGTCATGTTGTTATACTAATATAAGCAACAATCGCTAAGAAGGGATTGTGTAAGTGCATTGTTTATTTAGACTAGGCACAGGAGAACATTTTTACGTACATAGAATGCTTGAAGACACCAGCAGCAGAGCTGTGTTTGCGCGCTGCTCAAAGGCAAAAGTGAAACAAAGGCTGGATCACATGACACATTCCCCTTCTCATTGTGTAACGCTATTGTGCTTAAAGATATATTACAACATTCTTCAACCTTTCTCATTCTCATACTGATCATGAAAGAATTCCCCTTCATTAGGAGACTCTTTGTAAGGCACTGTTGTATGGGATAGAGCATGTCAACAAGGTCCTTCAGACCCTCAGCATTGTAAGATGCTCTCAGATCAATGTAATCATTAAGGTGAATTTTCAACATACTTGGTTGCAGATAAGAGGCTAATATGATGCTATGATTTCTGGAGATTCCCTGGAGAGTAGATAATTTATCAGGTATTTTATTTAGTCCTACCAAAGAAGGTCATGGAACTTAGTGGGATACAGATGATGTATGTTATGGGTGGAACCAGGTCTGTCTGTAGTTTTGCAGTCTGTTATAGGATTTTAAGGTGAACAGCAGTTTTGCCAAATGCTGTTAGGTTGAGCAGAGCTATACTGGATCAGCTCTTGAAAGGAACTCACTCCAAAAGTCTCAGTAAATGTGCACAAGGAACTCTCTCCAAAAGTCTCAGTAAATGACCTGGTAAATGACCACAGACAGACTTGGTTCCACCAATGTGCACATGTCAACAACTGTCTTGATAAGTTTATTTATCAGTGGCATTTTAACTGTATTGGGTTGCTTAATTAGAATTACTGGCAGGTGTAGATAGTAAGCTTAGGTTTACATGGGTGGCACGGAAGCACAGTGGTTAGCACTGTTGCTTCACAGCATGAGGACCCGGGTTCAATTCCCGCTTAGGTCATCGTCAGTGTGGTGTCTGCACGTTCCCACCATGTCTGCGTGCGTACTCTCCGGGTGCAGAGGTTTCCTCCCACAAGTCCTGAAAGACGTGTTTATTAGGTGAATTGGGAATTTTGAATTATGCTTCAGTGTACTTGAACAGGCGCCGGAGTGTGGCGACTAGGGGCTTTTCACAGTAACTTCATTACAGTGTTAATGTAAGCCTACTGGTGACACTATTAAAGATTAGATTCCTTATATTTAAGAACTGTTTAACTGATAGTTGTAAAACTATTTCTTTGATGTTAAAGTGGTTAATTCTGTGGTTAATTTAAAGCTTGTTTTAACATAGAAGATACTTTTTGGCTAGAGTCTTCAGTCCTGGGGTGAAGTATCCTTTCCTCAAAGTTTTACAACAAGAAAAATTGTTTGGGTTTCTCATCCGGTATCCTAACAGTGTTGGGGTCTGGTCCTGTACCCTAACATTGGGGGTTCATCCGGGATCTTAACAAAATTGGGGGCTCGTTCGAGATTAGAAAGTATCATTCCTTTTCTGGCTTGGGATTATTGATTTTAAAGCCAGCATGCATGAGGAACTGGTGCTTTCTTTCAGGTGTTAATACTCTTATTAGATTAAATAGGGAGTGACTGGTAAAATGGCTTTCAGTGACTAACCGTTTCCTGGGTGTTGAAGAGGTCACTGAGTGGTTTACAAACAATGGTTAAAACAAAGCTTTTGGATTTGGCAGTCAAGCTGCAGTTGACTTTACCTGAAGGGATGAGCAAGGTGGAGCTTCTCACAAGGTAATTGAAAAGAGGAAACTTACAGTGGAAATTAAAAGATCAGCAAGGGGTGAAAAGGAAAGAGAGACAGCAGCTGAAGAAAAGGAAAAGGAATGAGAGGCAAAAGCAGACAAAAATGATAAGGAGTGAATGGCAATGCCGGAGGAAAAAGACAAAGAGAGAAATTTTGAACTTAAAATGGAACCGCAAAAATATTATCAACTTAAAAGGTTGCAGTTAAATGCAGGTGTTGAGGAAAGTCCAGAGGAAAGATTAACTCCTCCTCGTCAAAGGTCTAGTGGGGATATGTATAAATATATTCAAGCATTGCCATGGTTTGGCGAGAAATATGCAGAAATCTGATATGAAAAAGTAGCTAAAGAATTGCACTGGCCAAAAACCATGTGGGTATTATTGGTTCTGTCATGTGAGAGTACCTTTAAGAAATGGGTGTTTACTGCTGAAGTGATGTCAGAGAGTGGGTGGAGCTGGGATGTCTGTCAGTTTTTTACTTTCATTTTAGGCTGTTTGCTGCAGGGTGTGTTTAGTTTCGTTTTCAGAGCTGGATAGCTGCAGTCACAGCCAGAAGGTGTATGCATCTCTCTCTCTGTAATCTAAAGAATGTACATTGATCCTTTGGTGATTTAAAACTAATAACTGCTCTCAGTGGAGACTTTAACCTGATTTGCTTCTGTTTAAAGTTTTTTTTTTAATGTCTTATGGATGTTAAAATGACAGGTTAAGGATTATTTAGTGTTGTATTCTTTGGGGGTTATATTTGAATTGATGGTTGCTAAGATGTTCACTGTATGTTTTAAAAAGGTTAACTTGAGTTCAGAGAATAAACATTGTTTTGCTTTAAAAATACTTATCCATTTCTGCTTTACCACACCTGTAGAGTGGGCCGTGTGCTCACCATACCACAATCTATTAAAAGTTGTGGGTCAGGTGAACTCCATGATACACTTTGGGGTTCTCTAAACCCAGGCCCATAACAAATTGGGGGCTCGAGGGGGATAAAAGTTTATTTCTATTGGATTGGCTTAGGGAACTTAAAGACAGTGAGGGGTGAGCATATTGTGGTTGCTTTTCAGGTGTGGTATTTTAGTTTAAGTAGGGAGTGTGCTGTGGACAATGGCTCTTTCAGAGGCTCTGAAGTTTTTGGGGGTGGAGACAGTCACACGCAGAACCTTACGGACAGAGACTAAAGGCAGACTGTTAGATTTGGCAAAAACATTGCAGTTAACATAACCTGACAAAATGCGAAAAGACAAGGTAATTATGGCGGTGGCTAAGCATTTAAAGTTGCCTGAGATGCAGTTTGACTCATTGGAAATGGCAAAAATTCAGTTACAAATTAAACAAATAGAACATAAGAAAGAATTAAAGCAGCTTGAATACAAAAGAGGGGGAAAAGAGAGAGTGCGGAAAAAGAAAGAGAAAGCGATAGTGAGGAAAAAGAAAGAGAGAGAAAGGAAAAAGAAAAGGAGAGAGAAGAAAGGAGAAAAGAAAGAATAGCCCTAGCAGAGAAAAAAGAAAAAGAAAGGGAGATACAGATCAGGGAAAAAGATAAAGAGAGAGACTTTGAACTTCAGAAAAGGGCCATGAAACATGACAGTCAGTTAAAATTGGCAGACGTAAAGGAAAACGTACAGTTGGACGATAGTGATGAGGATAGTGATGGGGCAGCATGGTAGCATAGTGGATAGCACAATTGCTTCACAGCTCCAGGGTCCCAGGTTCGATTCCCGGCTTGGGTCACTGTCTGTGCGGAGTCTGCACGTTCTCCCCGTGTGTGCGTGGGTTTCCTCCGGGTGCTCCGGTTTCCTCCCACAGTCCAAAGATGTGCAGGTTAGGTGGATTGGCCATGCTAAATTGCCCTGAGTATCCAAAATTGCCCTTAGTGTTAGGTGGGGTTACTGGGTGATGGGGATAGGGTGGAGGTGTGGGCTTGGGTAGGGTGTTCTTTCAAAGAGCTGGTGCAGACTCGATGGGCCGAATGGCCTCCTTCTGCACTGTAAATTCTATGATCTATAGTGAGAAAGAGCATCAAAGTCGAAGGCTTGGTGGAAATCTATTTAAATGTGTCCAAGCATTGTCAAGGTTTGATGAGAAGGAGGTAGAAGCCTTTTTCATTTCATTTGAGAAGGTAGCTAAACAAATGAAATGGCCACAGGACATGTGGGTATTACTCATTCAAACAATGCTGATAGGTAGGGCGAGTGAAGTGTTTGCATCACTACCAAATGAGGTTTCTGGGACGTATGAGGAGGTGAAAAAATCCATCTTAGGTGCATATGAACTGGTGCCTGAAGTCTACAGACAAAGGTTTAGAAATTGAAGGAAAGAATTTGGGCAAACATACATGGAGTTTGAAAGGCTCAAACAGAGTAATTTTGATAGGTGGATAAGGACTTTGAAAATAGATCGAACGTATGAAGCTCTCAGAGAAATTATACTTTTGGAGGAGTTTAAAAATTCAATTACTGATGTAGTGAGAACTCATGTGGAAGAGCAGAGGGTTAAAACTGCGAGGTTAGCAGCAGAAATGGCAGATTATTATAAATTAGTTCATAAATCAAAGCTTGGTTTCCGACATCAGTTTCAGCCTGTGAGGGATAGAAACTGGGGACATGAGAAATACTCAAGTGGTAAAGGTAAAGGTGATCTGATGTGAGATAATAAGGAGATTGCACCTCAGACTAAAAAAAAAATCCAGGACGGTGGAAAAGAAATGAAAAGTTTCAAATGTTTTCACTGTAATAATCTAGGCCATGTAAAGTCACAGTGTTGGTTGTTGAAGAAAAGCACTGGGAAGGCTGATGTGGTAAAACAGGATAAGACAGTGGGGTTTGTTAAAGTGATAAAGGAAAGCCCAAGTGAAGCGAAGGAGGTGCAAACAATTGTACAGCCTGATCAAGAGGTGATTGATAAGAAGGTACCAGATTTCTTTAAAGAATTTACTTGTGTGGGTAAAGTTTACTCATGTGTATCAGGAGGAGCAGGTAGAGAAGTCACAATTTTATGTAATACGGGACCTAGTCAATCTTTAATGGTAAGAGATGAGGAGTTATGTAGTTTGGTAAGAACGCTGCCAGAAAAGATGGTAAGATGTGGAATTCAGGGTGAGAGGAGTAGTGTTCCATTATATAAGGCAAGGTTGGAAAGTCCAGTGAAGAGTGGTGAAGTGGTAGTAGGAGTAATAGAGAAACTATCTTGTCCAGGAATACAGTCTATCTTGGGTAATGATACAGCTGGATCGCAGGTGGGAGTGATGCCTACTTTGGTTGATAAGCCAGTGGAAAATCAGACAACTGAAGTGTTGAAGGACGAATATCCTGGGATTTTTCCGGATTGTGTAGTAACAAGGTGGCAAAGTCACAGGTTAAGACAAGAGGAGAAATCAAAGAGTGAAATTGAAGTTGAAGTGCAATTATCAGAAATGATTTTTGATCAGATGGTTGAAAAAGAACAAGAACAGGTGGAGGATGAGGTGTATATTTTTAGTTCAGGAAAATTGGCGGAGTTACAACAGAAAGTTGTAGAAATAAAACGGCTGCATCAGAAAGCATATACGGAAGAGGAATCTGAGTGTATGCCAGAGTGTTATTACGGTAAAAGTGATGTCTTGATGAGAAAATGGAGACCTTTACATATGCAGGCGAATTAAAAGTGAGCAGAAGTTCATCAAGTAGTATTGCCGGTAGGGTGTTGAAGGAGGTGTTGCGAGTTGCACATGAGGTACCAGTGGGAGGTCATTTGGGAGTAAGGAAAACTCAAGCTAAAATCCAGAAACATTTTCATTGGCCTGGACGACATAAAGATGTAGTTAAATTGTGTCAATCATGTCACACATGTCAAGTGATGGGGAAACCTCAAGCAGTGATAAAACCAGCGCCCTTAAAACCCATTCCAGCATTTGAGGAACCTATTACAAGGGTCCTAATGGATTGCGTAGGACCGCTTCCTAAAACAAAAAGTGGGAATCAATACCTTTTGACTATAATGGATGTGTCTACTAGATTTCCAGAGGCCATTCCAGTATGTAATATTACAGCTAAAAGGATTGTGGAGGAGTTACTTTAATTCTTTACTCGATATGGACTACCCACAGAAAGACAATCTGATCAAGGATCAGATTTTACCTCAAGGTTATTCAAAGAAGTTATGGATAGCTTAGGAATAAAACAATTTAAATCAACTGTGCACCATCCAGATTCGCAGGGAGCGTTAGAAAGGTGGCATCAGACATTAAAGGCAATGTTGAGGGCTTATTGTCATGATTATCCAGGGGATTGGGATAAAGGAATTCCATTCGTACTGTTTGCAATTAGGGATGCACCTAATGAGTCAACCAAATTCAATCCTTTTGAACTTATTTTTGGTCATGAGGTAAGAGGATCACTTAAATTGATTAAGGAAAAATTGGTGAGTGAGAAATCAGAACTCACATTATTGGATTACGTGTCAAATTTTAGGGAACGATTAAATAGAGCAGGCAAATTGGCTAGACAACATTTGAAAGTTGCACAAAATGTGATGAAACGGTTTGCGGACAAGAAATCCAAAGTTCGTAGTTTTGCCAGTGGAGATAAAGTTTTAGTGTTGTTACCAGTGGCAATTGAGCCTTTAAAAGCTAGGTTTTGTGGACCTTATCAGATTGAAAGGAAATTAAGTGAGGTGAATTATGTGGTAAAAACACCAGATAGAAGGAAGACTCACCGAGTGTGTCATGTGAATATGCTTAAAAGGTACTTTGAAAGGGAAGGAGATAAAAAGAAGGAGGTTTTAATGATGCTAACTCAAAGTGACGAACCAAATCCAGATGGCTGTGAATTTGACATACCTCAAATTAAATTGGAAAACGAGGATGTTCTTAAAAAGTGGGATAAATTGTTGAGTTACCTTCCAGAGGAAATACGAACTGACCTGAAAGAGTTATTGATATCACATGGGCAAGTTTGTGGAGATAAATTGGGAAGTACTAAAATGGCTATACATGATGTAGATGTGGGAAATGCTGTTCCAATCAAACAACATCCATATAGACTTAACCCGTTAAAATCGGCACAGGTTAACAAAGAGATTGAGGGTATGCTTAAAAATGGCATAATTGAAGTGGGTTGCAGCCAATGGAGCTCACCTGTAGTGATGGTACCTAAACCAGACGGTAGCCAATGGTTGTGTGTGGACTATAGAAAGGTTAATGCAGTTACAAGAACGGACTCTTATCCTATCCCACGTTTGGAGGATTGCATTGAGAAAGTGGGACAATCAGCTTTTATTTCCACACTGGATTTACTTAAAGGTTACTAGCAGGTACCTTTATCCGAAAGGCCAAAGGGGATTTCAGTTTTTGTGACTCCAGATGGAATATACCAATTCAAAGTTATGCCATTTGGCATGAAAAACGCCACAGCCACATTTCAACGGTTAATTAACAAAGTCGTTTCAGGATTACCCAATTGTGCGGTATACATCGACGATCTGTTAATTTTCAGCCAGACATGGAAAACTCATTTAAAACATCTGATGGAGTTATTCGATCAACTTCAGGAGGCGGGGTTGGTGATAAACCTAGCCAAAAGTGAATTTGGAAAAGCCCAAGTCACTTTCCTTGGCCATACAATCGGACAGGGCCAAATGGTCCCACGGGATGTGAAAACAAAAGTTATTGGGGAGTTTCCGATACCCTTGACACGAAGGGAAATAATGCGATTTCTTGGCATGAGTGGATTTGATTGAACATTTGTGAAAAATGTTTGTAGCGTGGTTGCTCCACTGATAGACCTGCTGAAGAAACATCAAAAAATTCAGTGGACAGCGGACTTTCAACAGGCACTTGAGTGCCTGAAAGCTGCGATAACCAATGCTCCTGTGTTGGAGAATTACAAAGGACTCTCTGATCAGATTGAACTAAAGTTCCTGACTTTGAAGAGAAATGCCGAGGCGTTGAGAAATGGATGGATCGTGCAGAGACTTTCATTTTCAAGGAGACTGTCAATTGAGAAGGATTCCAGTTGGAGGAAGAAGAAAATAAATGGACTATATTATTATACCTGTTTGCGGGTGTTGTTTTTTTTTAAACAAAAAGTATATTTACTGTGTGAATTTCTTAAAGGATAGTGAAAAGGTGAAAAATGAAACCATTTTGAAGTTGATGGTTTATTTTTTTTCCTTGGGGAGAGGTGTCATGTGAGACGTACCTTTAAGAAATGGGTGTTTATAAATGGGTATGTATTTAAATATCTGTAGTGAGAGTACCTTTAAGAAATGGGTGTTTACTACTGCAGTGAGGTCAGAGAGTGGGTGGAGGTGGGCTGTCTGTCAGCTTTTTACTTTCATTTTAGGCTGTTTGCTGCAGGATGTGTTTAGTTTCATTTTCAGAGCTGGATAGCTGCAGTCACAGCCTGAAGGTGTATGAGTCTCTCTCTCTGTAATCAAAAGACTGTAAATCGATTCTTTGGTGATTTAAAACTAATAACTGCTCTCAGTAGTGACTTTAACCTGATTTGCTTCTGTTTGAAGTTTTTTTTAAAGTCTTATGGATGTTAAAAGGACAGCTTAAGGATTACTTAGTGTATTCTTTGGAATTTATATTTGAATTGATGGTTGCTAAGATGTTCACTGTATGTTTTAATAAGGTTAACTTGAGTTCAGAGAATAAACATTGTTTTGCTTTAAAAAGACTTTTCTATTTCTGCTGTACCACACCTATAGAGTGGGCCGTGTGCTCCCCATACCACAATCTATTTAAAGTTGTGGGTCAGGTGAACTCCATGATACACTTTGAGGTTCTCTAAACCCTGGCCCATAACAGTTCAAACAATGTTAGTAGGTAGAGCTAGTGACATGTTTGCATTATTATCAGAGGAAGTATCTTGGGATTGTGATGAGGTGAGAAAAGACATGTCAGGCGCATATGAACTAGTGCCAGAAGCATGCAGACAAAAGGTTAGAAATCTAAGGAAAGAACCAAGTGAAAATGAAATGAAATTTAAATCGCTTATTGTCACAAGTAGGCTTCAAATGAAGTTACTATGAAAAGCCCCTAGTCGCCACATTCCGGCGCCTGTTCGGGGAGGCTGGTACAGGAATTGAACCGTGCTGCTGGCCTGCCTTGGTCTGCTTTCCAAGCCAGCGTTTTAGCCCTGTGCTCAACCAGACCCTTTATCAGAGGAAGTATCTTGGGATTGTGATGAGGTGAGAAAAGCCATGTCAGGCCCAAGTCAGGCGTATATAGAATTTGAAACAGTCAAACAAAATAAATTTGATAGGTGAATAAGAGTAATTAAAAATAGTACTAACAAATGAAACTCTTAGGGAAATGGTTATTTGGAGGAATTTAAAGATTAATTTCCCTCAGTAGTGAGATGTCATGTGGAATAGCAAAGTGTGAAAACTGCTAGACTGGCAGCAGAAATGGCTGATAATTTTGAATTTGTTCATAAATAAAAGTTTGGTTTATGACATCAATTTCAGTCTGTAAAGGATAGAAACTGGGGAAATGAAAAACCAAAGGTGATCAAGGCAAAGGAGATCTAGTTGGAGATATTAAAGAGATTTTGCTTCAGTTAAAAAGGATACATATTAGGGTGGAAGGGAGATAACAAAACCTGAATATCTTTATTGTAATAAGGCTGGACACACAAAGTTGCAGTGTTGATAGCTTAAGAAAAGCACTGGGAAGACAAACTCTTTAAATCAGGATAAGCCAGTGGGATTTATTAAAGTGACAAAGGAAACCTTAGTTCCAGCTGAAGAGGTGCACAAGAGTGCACAGTTTGTTCAGACTATGATGAATGCAGGCATTTCAGTTATATGTTAAGTTATATGTAGCTGGTGCAGTAATGGTTAAAAGACCTAGGGTATGGTGTGTATGTGACTGCTGCAGTAATGTTTTTAAAAATCCTGACTTGAAAGGCAGCTAGACTTTGGGGTTACAGAGGTGCAATTAAAATATCGTAAAAGTAAGATCATAATTCATTCCAGCCATGGATATTGTTTACTGAAATAGGACTAACGGAATTTTATTTAGAAAACGAAGGTTCCCTGGGAGTAGATAATTAAATTCATTAGACTAGATTCTCTGTTTGGGAGAATATTTTCTGCCGCTGGAGCTGACTTGCACCAGTTTTACAATCACCTTGTGCTCCTAAAGCGGAATGCAATTCAGTGTTCCACGCCATGAAAATTACCCCCCCCCCCACCCCCGCTGCCCCCCAGCCACCTTTTTGCCTGCAACCCCCTCCATGGCACATACCTGCCGCACTACGAGGTGTGGGTCCTGAGTTGGCAATAATACTGGGTCAGGTCCATGGGATGGAGGATGATGACAACTCACTCTAATAATAATAATCTTTATTGTCACAAGTAGGCTTACCTTAACACTACAATGAAGTTACTGTGAAAAGCCCCTAGTCACCACATTCTGGCGCCTGTTTGGGTACACAGAGGGGGAATTTAGAATGTCCAAATTACCAAACAGCACGTCTTTCGGGACTTGTGGGAGGAAACCGGAGTACCCGGAGGAAACCCATGCAGGCACGAGGACAACATGCAGACTAAGTAAGTTGGGTAATGGGAATAAAGGGGATAGGGTGGAGAAGTGGGGCTTAAGTAGGGTGCTCTTTCCAAGGGCTGGTGCAGACCTGATGGGCTGAATGATCTCCTTCTGCACTATAAATCCTATCCTATGAAACTCCACACAGTCAGTGACCCAAGCCAGGAATCGTACCTGGGAACCTGGAGCTTTGAAGCAACATTGCTAACCACTGTACTACCGTGCTGCCTCTATGATGAGCTCTGGAGCTCCATATCGTTTGACATCATCTGACACCTGCCCATGGTAGCACTTTTCACTGTCTGTGGTGATGTCATGGTTGTGTTGTAATTCACCGACTGACTACTAGGAGTCTCAATAGTATATAAGTGAATGTTAGAGTCAGGTAACCTCAGACTGACGGGAAAGGTGGAAGCAAGAGCTTGCTTGTGCATGTTAATACTGTTATTCATCTGTTGTTTTGTATATAGTTGACCCACATTTAATGTTAATAAATTGTTTATAGCTTTAGCTACAAGTGTTCTTGTAATATAGATCAGGCCATCCAACAAGAACATAACATGGTACCAGGGCTGGATGATATTAAACACTGAGAAAAAAAACTATCAACCTGCCACGAGGTCCACAGAGATTTGAAGGTTTTGCAGATTGACATAATGAACAACATGGAGTCGTTGAAGCCACCAATGTGTCTCAGATTTCATGGTAATGTAGACAGCAACTGGCGTGTGTTTAAACAACAATTTGATTTGTTTCTTACTGCAGTAAATTTAAGAGATCAATCAGATTTGCGTAAAGTAACGATGCTCCTAACATCGGCAGAGCTCAAAGCAATTGCTGTGTTTAATACATTTACATTTTCAAACGATGAAGATAGTAAAAATTTTAATGAAGTAATTCAAAGGTTTGATGCAGTTTGCACCCCCAGAAAGAATGACATTTATGAATGCTATGTGTTTAGATCACATTTATAGAAGACAAAAGAGTCCATGGACCATTTCATCACTGATTTAAAGTTAAAAGCTAAAACCTGTAATTATTCTGCAGTGGAATCATCCATGATTCGGGACCAAATTGTTTTTGATGTGAATGAAAATAAGCCGAGGGAACGGTTACTGAGGGAATAAGAGCTGTACTTGGAACAATCAGTTAAGATTTGTCGTGCTCATGAACTGGCAGCACAGCATTCTAAAACGTGTCTCAGTAATGGCGGCATCTTCTTGGAGAAAAGCGCTCCGGTTGCCGCCCTTTTTCCAAAAAGGCGGGAGAATTCCCCAAAAAAGACAGGAAAGTTTCTGCAGCTCTTTGGACACCAACAAACAGGTTAAAGATCAGGACAAAGTATTTGTTTGTAAAATATGTGGTCAAAGGCACAAATTAAGGCAGTGTCCAGCATTTGGCAAGTTCTGTTCCAGATGCAAAGAAAAAAATCACTTTGCTCAGAATTGTTACTCTAAGCTCAACTCCAGATCAGTCAGCACAGTGGAAGACACAGTTTCCAGTAATGAAACACCATTGTTTGTTGGAGTAATAACAGAGAAGAATATTTTTTTGGAGACAACAAAATATTCTCCAGCACTTAAAAAAATTCAAACTGGCACTCCATTTAAAATAAATGAGGTTGATGAAGACAAATGGCAGCTACCACTTGAAGTGCACATTACAATGGTCCAATTGAAGTTAGACACTGGTGCCAATGCCAATTTAATTAGCATGACTGATTTAAAAAATCTAAAAATTCAGCCAATGAGAAGAAATCACAATGGTCGGGATTCTCCGCCGGCGGGCTTCTCCGTTTTGCCGGCGCCTGGGGGCTTCCCGGCGGCTTGGAGCTGCCCCACAATGGGAAACCCCATTGACTGACCAGCGTAACAGAGAATCCCGCCGGCGGGTCGAGGCGGAAAAGTGGCATGGCGTAACAGAGAATCCAGCCCAATATATCTCTGAGAAATATTTTTTTATAATCTTAAGGGTGATGGGTATGATCAATTTTATTGGGAAATTCATTCCAAACCTGTCAGCAAAAACAACACATCGACGTGGTCTCCCGCACAAGACAACGGATTTCACTTGGACGAAGCAACATGAGCAAAAGTTGAAGAAGCTCAAGACTTCACTAACCACCACACCAGTTCTCACATTTTTTGACCCATCTAGGCAGATTAAAATGTAAACAGACATGTCAAAAGATGGTCTCGGAGCAGTTCTTCTGCAACTCGAGCATGACGATTGGAAAGCAGTCGCGTATGCATCACAATCCATGATGACAACAGAGCAGAGGTACTCTCATTTCAAAAAAGAATGCCTGCGTTTAGTTGTATTCTTGGAGAAATCCCACAACTATGTCTATGGGCTTCCAACTTTCACAGTTGAGACAGATCATCGTCCTTTGGTTAATATCATCAAGAAAAATCTCAACCTTATTTCTCCGTGCATTCAGTGGTTGATGATGAAGTTACAACCCTCTGACTTAAATCTCATCCACACGCCAGGCAAATATTTATTCTTAGCAGATGCATTATCAAGAGCGGTGATACAAAATATTAGTTGTGAAATTGCTGAAGATGTAGATCTGCATGGGATCTTATTTCCACACTACCAGTATCAGATATAAAACTACGTGAGATCCAAGAAAAAAACGGAAGGATCAAACTCGTCAAGAGGTGATGAGGAACATCAACTCACACTGGCCCAGAGGTCAATGTATGGAGTTCTACAATATAAGCTTTAAACTCAATATCATTCATGGTACTTCGTTTGAACACTATAGTTCTACCTCAATCTCTTTGCAAGGATGTACTAAAGAGAATACATAAAGGACATCTCAGGATTTAGAAGTGTAAATGGAGAGCTCATGACTCTGTTTACTGGCCAGATATAACCAGGAAATTGAAGGATGGTCAGTTGTTGTGACACATGCCAGACGCATCGTTGTAAGCAAACAAGAGAATCTATGCAAATATCTGATTTACCTCCGGCACCATGGCAGAAAGTAGCTATGGATCTCTTTCACCTACGAGAGAAAGATTATTTAATGATCATAGACTATTTTTCAAACTACCCTGAAATGGCTCTACTGTCAAACATAACGCCAAGCAGTGGAAGTATTTTCCACACTTCCATACTTGGAAAAGGGGGAGGAGAATGCAGTGGTACTGCAGAAAATGTAAAATAATTAAAGCAAAACAAAAGCAGTTCTATGATAGAGTATCTATCTGTTGACCATGTCTAAGGTCATGTGCTCTGCCATGGTGAGGGGCCGCAACTCAGTTGGTCTTCTCCCGCTCCCTTTAAAGGATGAGGTTTGGCAGCCTCAACTTAGAGCAAGTGGCATAGTCAGTGAAGCACCCACAGACAAAGTAAACAAAAGTGTTTCTGCCAACATTTCATGTTACATGATACCAGCAGATAGGATAAAATGCACCTTGAGCGCACTTTCACTGGCCGAGCATATCCCTCTGTTGTTTTCCCCTTCGAAGCAAAAATGGATGGGAATTTCCCCTGAGAAATCCCTTATTACCCTGTCTCAAATGGAGAGCAAAGGAAATGGGACTCCGTCAGCAAACAACACAAAGCCAAATGCCCCGGGGCTCCCAGGACCTCCTGTAACACTACCCTGTGACATACCTGTTTGTTGAGGACTGTTACTTCAGTCCCTAATGGCAGCCCTATGCTTCCCGATATGGAACTGCTGCTTCCCACCAGTTTCAGATGGGAAATTGTAAAGTCAAAACCATCTGGCCTCATGCTGTCAAAAGCTGGTTTGCCATTCATCTCAGTTCCCCCTGTCCATTTCGTACCCTGAATTAAGCTCGATGCTGTAGCACATTCATATTTCAAACACTAGCCAAAGCAACAAATGTGCAACGAATACAATCTGTCATGTTTCATTGTTCTCTAACTCTCTTTCACAGCACACACTGGAGCAATTTTAACCTAAACTGTCCATAGGGAAGTTGGTTTCACAGTCGGTCTGGTTTTACATTTCACTCAAATCAATGGAGAGTAATATTGGGCAGGTTTTAAATGCACTGCTCCATCCAAATCCCATGGGCTCCAACCTGATGAGTTAAGTTAAAATTATACCCGGTTCCTATTTTTTAAATATATAATCAATTTTACCAGAATGCAGCTTTTGAAATTAGCCCTCTCCTCTTGAAACTATTTTGTAAAACAACCAAAGAGGTTTTTCTGAGGCAGAGAGAGAAGCATTCAATAATTTGGCTAACTTGATGTTTGAATGATTTGAGTGCTTTGTCAGCAAATTCTAATGATAAAACCTTAACATGGAGAGGTTTGTTTTGTCATTATAAGTATTTACATTTTCTGCTTCAATATTCAATACCGAAATGCAAAATATAACTCAAGATCAATCCACAGAAATTAGTTTTTTTGAACAGGAAGTATATACCAAATTCAAGGTTAGATAACTATATTGTGAAAAAACATTCAAGCACATTTGAATGTTTTCAATCATGTCGATTATTAAATGCAACACTCCCCATTTTAGGTACCTAGCTGTTTCTCCAAAATTAAGACAATGGCCACACTTCAAAAAGGCATTTAATTGGCTGAAGATGTGAAAAGATGCTAAATATATTGAACTTTTCTTCTTCTGTTCAACCTGTGAAAAGTATTTCTAACATCAGCTCTGTGACACTTTTCATGCCCAATTTCCTGTAGCATTTATAGAAGAATTTGCCGACTGAATATCAATTAGTCACAATTTAAGAAAGGTCTTGAACTGTCAACACATATCTCGTAATGTTTGGAATGACTTATTTATTTGTTTATTTATGTTTTTATTTGTAACATTTTTTTATCTAGCAAACAGTGGAAATTGAAATGTTCTTTTCAGTAATCCAGCCTGGATTAAAATACAAGTGTCTAACTCACTCAATCACCCATACCCAATTTGTAATTAATTTGTGACATTGATGACAGAACACCTTGATGTATTTCACCCTTGTTATAAGTTCAAAGCCATCCATTGTTCCATTACAGTGTATGTATTAAACAATTTATTTTGTAATCTAATGCCAAAACTTTTGTTACAAATTCAAAGCCAATTTATTTAGTAATCTATTGCCAAAACTACCAATAGCATATAAACTGTCTCTGACATGAAGACAAGGGGTGAAATTCTCCAGAAACGGCGCGATGTCCACCGACTGGTGCCCAAAACGGCGCAAATCAGTCGGGCATCATGCCGCCCCAAAGGTGCGGAAGTCTCCGCATCTTTGGGTGCCGAGCCCCAACCTTAAGGGGCGAGGCCCGCGCCGGACGAATTTCCGCCCCGCCAGCTGGCGGGAAAGGCCTTTGGTGCCCCGCCAGCTGGCGCGGAAATGACATCTCCGGGCGGCGCATGCGCGGGAGCATCAGCGGCCGCTGACGACATTCCCGCGCATGCGCAGTGGAGGGAGTCTCTTCCGCCTCCGCCATGGTGGAGACTGTGGCGAAGGCGGAAGGGAAAGAGTGCCCCCATGGCACAGGCCCGCCCGCGGATCGGTGGGCCCCGATCGTGGGCCAGGCCACCGTGGGGGCACCCCCCGGGGCCAGATCGCCCCGCGCCCCACCCAGGACCCCGGAGCCCGCCCGCGCCGCCTTGTCCCGCCAGTAAGGTAGGTGGTTTAATCCATGCCGGCGGGACAGGCATTTTAGCGGCGGGACTTCGGCCCATTCGGGCCGGAGAATCGCGGGGGGGGGGGGGGCCGCCAACCTGCGCGGCGTGATTCCCGCCCCCGCCGAATATCCGGTGGTGGAGAATTCGGCAACCGGCGGGGGCGGGAATCAGTGCCTTAAATGGTTAGGTCTCACATGCAGATATATGGAACATACTTGGATGGAGTCCAATACAGTGCAGACTCTGCTGAAGAGTTTTACAAAATGGACAGATTCCAAATTCAGTGAGAAATAAAGACGTCCTGACAATGAATGCTCAAAAGGAGTGTAACCCAAGCACTATTTCCCTCGTACTAACATCCTTCAACTTGATGAGTGCTAAGAAAATGTGGAAAAAATAAACAACAGGGAGTATTGTTCCATTTAGTCATGTGGCAAATGAATCAGGACTTCGGAATTGTTTCACTATATTTGGTTTACTTTATCTTTCATATAATCTGTTTTGCTTGGCTACAGACCCTGACGATTTAATCATAGCAAAGATTTTTATCATATATTTGAAATTCTTTTGACACATCTGGATTTAACGCTTGAAGTTATTATCCTTGTTGATCTTAACCTCAATTGATTCAGACCTGAACCCATAGCATCTCAAATTTATGTTTGCCAATAATAGTTTAACTCAGTGTGGTACTAACTCTACCCATTCTTTTCAACCACTTATTCATTCTAATTGATTTAATTTGTACTTATAAATCAAAGGCATTGATTTTTGTTCCAATACCTTGCGGAAGCATTGCAAACAACCACAGCCTGAAATTTGCTTGAAGGTGCAATAGTTGGTTACTGCAGCCAGTCAATTAATTTTTTTTACCATTTTGCTCTACTGTGGTAAATGGCACATATGAATATTTAACTGCTCAGCAGGCTTCTGGCACTTTTATCACTATCTTTGACAATGGCATTCAACAATATGGAGAGCGACGTGCCTTAATATTGGATAACAGTGTTAAAGATCTATTGTTGGCCTCCCCCCATACAGTCTGTCACTTTTTGGACATACAACTTGATTCATGCCTGCATCGCTAAGATGTAGATTCAGCTCAGATTTTAGATACAAAAATTCTGCAACTCATCCATGCCAAGATTCATCTTCTTCCTATTTAACACCGGTATTCCCGTTCCATAAACGTCTGGTTATAATTGGTCTTTTAGTTCAACCAACCAGATAAAATAGAGCTCTTCCAGATCTTAAACCAATTAGGAACACTGGCAAGTCCTTTAACTGTTTTATTACTCTGTTATATATTTGACCTAGCCTTATGAAGTGGAAATGCTTTCTCAATAACAGCGGTATGCATTTCTACTGAGCATTTGACATATAACATATCAAAAAGAACTTTACACATTAGTGATACATCATCAGAATTCTGGTTCAAATTATAGAACCATTCCTCACAGAAAGAGACCATTTGGCCCATTGTTCCTGTGTTAGTTCTGTATTCAATTGTGACCACTCCCTTGCTCTTTCTCCTTAGTTTTTAAAATGATTGCCCAAGTATATATACAATTCACTACTGGAAAGTTATCATTGAATCTGTTTCCATCACCCTTTCAGGTAATAATGGAGAAGGTGGTTGAGGGTGATGTGATTGATGTGTATCTGGACGTTATTAATATAATAACACAAAATAGACTTAACAAAATTGAAACCCATGGGATTAAAGGGACAGCACATGTTTGGCTACAAAATTGACTAAAGGACAGAAATCAAAGAATAGTGGGGAGCTTTTTATTTCAGAACAGAGTAAGCAATTAGTGTTGGTCCATTGCTTAAAGTGTAACTGTGTGTGCAGTGTGTCATTTCAGACGATAGTAAACTTGGAAACATAATAAACAGCAAAGAGGAGAGTAACAGACTTTAGCAGGACATATGATGATGGGTGTCCTTTGGGTTCGAAGAAGATGAAAGATATGCAGACTCTCAACCATGAATACGGAGGTGGTTTCCCAGTCTGGAAGCAAAGAGTCAGAAACAGTTGGACAATCGCAACTCACATGTTGTGACATAGAGAAATGCTGCTCTATGACATTGTTCACAGGCAGCATCAAGACATTGTTTTCATCCTTTAAAAAGGTGACAGATGCTCAACGATAAGGGCTTTCTCCAATAAGTTCCGTCTCATACTGATTCTTCCATCACATTAGGTATGATCGTGCACCATTCCAAATTTCCCGTAACCGTGTCTTTGTAGCACTTGCGTGGTTTCTTTTGCCAGGCGCTGGTTCTCCATACTGCAGCTGTCTTGGAATGCTATGGTCCTCCATTCAAATTACATGCCTTACACAACGCAATTGGGCTGTCAGGAGCTTTGCCTCGATACTGGCTGTCTGGCTCGATATGAGATTTTGAGGTTTGTGATCCAGCCTTGCTAGTGGATTCTAAGGATGGAGAGAAGAATACGCATGTGACATTGTTCCAACTACTTTATGTGTTTATGGTATAAAGTCCAGGACTCACTGCCACAGAGGAGGCAAATAACGACAACAGTGTTGTACACCTTGTTCTTCATAGACAGTCTAATTCTGTGGTGGTTTCCTACACTGGTGCAATGCCTTGCAAATGCCTAGTTCACCTTTCTGATCCTAGCTAATATCTCAGTACCAAGTGAATCCTTGTTGGAGATAATGGTTCTAAGGATTTGAATCTGTCAATATTCTTCAGCTTTGTATCATCGATAGAGATATCTGGTTGAACAATGCCGGAATTTGGCAAGGACTGGTACAGAACCTCAATCTTTCCAAGAATTATGATCAATCCAATCAGCTAGTAAACCTCTGAACATCTGTCAACTATGATCTGCAAGCCTCTCAATTTGTGAGTATTATGGTACCATCAGCGACAAAAAGTGCTTCTTGGATGAGTTTCTCATAAGTTTTGTTTTTTGCACTGAGATGAGTGAGCTGTCAAGACAATATCATAAGACCACAAGACATAGGAGTAGAATTAGGCCACTCGGCCCATCGAGTCTGCTCCGCCATTCAATCATGGATTTTCTCATCCCCATTCACCTGCCTTCTTCTCATAACCCCTGATCCCGTTAATAATCAAGAACCTATCTATCTCTGTCTTAAAGACACTCAATGATTTGGCCTCCACAGCCTACTGCGGCAAAGAGTTCCACAGATTCTCCACCCTCTGGCTGAAGAAATTCCTCCTCATCTATGTTTTAAAGGATCGTCCCTTTAGTCTGAGATTGTGTCCTCACAGTATCCTGTAAGTTTCAATAAGATCCTCCCTTGTCCTTCTAAACTCCAACAAGTACAGACCCAGAATCCTCAACCGTTCCTCATACGACAAGCTCTTCATTCCAGGGATCATTCTTGTGAACCTCCTCTGGACGCTGCTCGTGAATTGGAGATATACTCCCTTTTCGAGATCCTTGGCAGAATGGCTAAGGTGTACAGATAAAGAACAGATTAAAGACGATTGGTACCAGAATGTCACCCTGCTTTACTCTGTTTGAGATCTCAAAAGTAGCTGATGATTCATCATTTATAAGCCCTAGCCCATCATTCTGTCATAAAACAACTGTATGAACTTGACAATTTTCATGGGCAACCAATGCCATCCCAGGACTTTCCGGAGGATGTCCCTATTGACTGTGTCAAAGGCCTTTGTGAGGACAATGAAAATGAAGTAAATGGCTATGTTCTGCTCAAGGCTATTGTCTTCTTCAATTTATCTCACGATGAACATCATATCCACCGATGCTGCAACTATGTTGAAAGCCATACTAAGCCTCGGGTAGATTTGTTTCTATTACAAAGTTAAGCATGTTCTGGATGATGCGATCAAAGATCCTTCCTGTTATGGAAGAAGTGAGATATTTCTGTAATTGCCACAAAGGCAAGAACTGCTCATTAAAGTAGGGGAGTAACTACATGTGGCATTTCCTCATCTTCCCGGTGTCATAGTGTCTTCTATATCAGAAGGAAAATGGTCATAAATTCATGGTCACATAATCTATCTTCAACCCCATGAAGCATGCAAAGACAAAATTCAAGACTGAGATCAATTTATTTCTGCATATTAAAAACATAAAGGGATATGAGATAGTGAGGGAAAGTGGTGTTGAAATAGAAGATTAGCCATGATCTCATTGATGGCGGAGCGGGCTCAAAGGGCTTAATGGCCTACTTCTGCTCCTATTCCTTATGTTCGAAGGAAACATTTAACAAGAAAATCAATACTGTTCCCTAATGAATAGAAATTCGCGGCTTCAATCCTGAGATTTCACATGGCCAGTTGCTCTAAACAACACTTCTTGGTGGACATGCCTGATCAGTGAATCACTCTAGTATTTTTCTGGCTCTCTAGTTTGAATGCTTGACTTTAGTATATTCAGCTACATCTTTCAACGTCATAGTGATGGTAGTGCTATGCCCTGAGTCTATCAGCATCTGGGTGGTAGGAGGGGTTTGAGTTTGGGTGTAGATCCTTCATCAGGCACAGTTCTCATTGGTCAATCATGTCCAGAATCAATCTGCATCGTTATATTTTTAGAACTCAAGTTCTGATTCACAATGGATTATAAATCACCATCAAAGTCAATCCTTCAAGTCATATTTAAGAGCAGGAAAATGGTGAGTGGCAATTTTCCAGCAAAATTCCAGCGTTTGTCACTATTGATCACATTGGTGCCTGCAGGAGAAAAATAGTATCACAGTATTCCAAATATTTTGTCTACTTTGCAGAATTATGGTTTACATGTTCTCATTTCTCTTGCCATTTTCCCAACTTTATTGCTGGAAGAAGCACTACTCGATTTGTGGATGAGTTCCAAATCATTAAAACAGCTGATTTAGACGTGTAAATCAACTGCTAAACTGGTCTTGGAACAAAATTACCAGGACAACCAAAGACAACATGCAGTGTTAATACTTTGGCAAAAACATTTCCACCAACAGTAACATTATTATTAACATAGCCGCTGAAACTCAAGAGCAGGACACAAAATATATAAATACTGTTTACTGATGGCACTCTGCTTCCTATTAACTGACACACATCATCAAGGACAATGGCAAACACCCACAGATTTGCCAAAAATGACAGATGGTGTAATTGGAGTGCAAAAATAACAATGGAAAAAAAGGGACATTTACTGAGCATTTAACCTTGGGATATTCCAAAGTACTTCACATACACTGAAGTGTCATCACTTTGGTCATGATCATTGACTTGAAAGTCCCCCATTAATTTGTTAGCACTCAGAGGTAAAATTCTAACAGATGAAAGTATTACGATCAAGTGAGGAGAAGTTTCCCCACTCTCATTGGATGGTAACAGGTTATTTTAAGGTAGGTACTCGTAGCGTCTCCCTTTGTTTTTTGGTGCTGATGTTAAATTTATACCATCCATTTACTGGCTCACCGAACATGAGAAATACATATCTTACCAAAACCCTGAATAACTTTGGACACCTTTTTCAGGCATCTTTTTATTCTTCTTTCAAAACACATAGGGGAGCTGGTGGCAATGTCTCAAGGTGAGTATTCCAGACGCCCAGGCTAATGCTCTGGAGGCCTGGTGCCATTTAAATTCAATTCATAAAATCTGGAATATAAAGCTCAGTAATGGTGACTGAAAATATAAGCATCAATTGTCATAAAAACCCATCTGTTGTCCTTACCTAGTCTGGCCCACATGTGACTCCAGATCCTCAGCAATGTGGATGACACTTCACTGCCCTCTAAAATGACCTAACAAGCCATTCTGTTCAAGGGCAATTAGGGCTGGGCTTAAATGCTGACCTTGTCAGCAACACCCACATCCCATGAAAGAATAATAAAACATATTCAAATTCGGTAACTTCTCTATTTTTGAGGAGTTGACAATAACCTAAAATTCCATGTGCCCTTGGGAAATATGGAAGTGCGCTGGGGCGGAAGCTCCACTCACACCTTTGACCCTGTTACATTATCACAAATCCAAGAGATGAGGTCAACAAATATTTGGGCAGGTAGTTGGCCCGTTGAGATGACAAAACCTAAAGGTGCAACTTGAAAATAATACTAAGAAGAGAGCCCAACATTATTGTCCCTTCTTTCCCCCAGGGATAACGTCGCAGAAAGACAATTGATCAGAATCAATTACCTGTGCATTTTGTTTCTCTTGGAGCCATTTTAAGACTTACTGCAGACCTAAGCCTGATGAGAGCATGTTCCACTACGTTGGCCTATTATAAGCTGGATGGAATTCTCACGAAAACCTGGAAAAATCCACAAACATGTTCCCAAAGCTGGTTGTGGCCCCAACAACAGCAATCCTAAGAAGTGTTTGATTCTCCTGTCCAGCAATTTGTGGAGAATCCAAAGTGAGGCAGAAAATTTATGAAAGTGGGATCCACCTCATGTCGTGCTCTCCATCCCACCACAGCACTGCCAGAACTCTATTCCTCCCAGGCAGGGACATTGGCCATTCCAATTTTCATCTCAAGTGTTTTTGTGAACATTATGATCCCAGATTTAGCACCTATTGGATCGTGAATAAATGCTGAGTGCTGTGTATAAACACCTGCAATAGCTTTCAGATTTATAATTAAAAAATATTTATTTTCACAAATGAAGCTAATGACTTTCAACAAGACATCAAGATTGTAAATGATAATTAAAAGGTTGAGACAAAAAGAAAATCCATGAGTCAGTGGTGGCAAAGTGACATAAGGGGCGGCACTGGAAGGGAACATTCCTGCCTGGCGATTGTTGCACGATGTCCGTTCATCCGTTGTCGCAGCGTCTGAATGGTCTCGCCAATGTACCACAGTTCGGGACATCCTTTCCTGCAGCGTATGAGGTAGACAACGTTGGCCGAGTCGCACGAGCATGTACCACGTACCTGGTGGGTGGTGTTCTCACGTGTAATTGTGGTATCCATGTCGATGATCTGGCACGTCTTGCAGAAATTGCCATGGAAGTGATGTCATAGTCGCTGTTCTGAAGGCTGGGTAGTTTGCTGCAAACAATGGTTTGTTTCAGCTTGCGGGGATGTGGGTATGACCTTAGCAAGATGTTCGTCTTCATCGATGACGTGTTGAAGGCTGTGAAGAAGATGTCGTAGTTTCTCCGCTCCAGGGAAGTACTGGACGACGAAGGGCACTCTGTCGGTTGTGTCCTGTGTTTATCTTCTGAGGAGGTTGTGCGGTTATTTGCCGTGGCGCGTTGGAACTGTCGATCCATGAGTCGAGCGCCATATCCCGTTTGTACGAGTGCATCTTTCAGCGTCTGTAGATGTCTGTTACGCTCCTCCTCATCTGAGCAGATCCTGTGTGTACAGAGGGCTTGTCCCTGGCGATGGCTTCTTTAATGTCTTCAGGGTGGAAGCTGGAGAAGTGGAGCATTGTGAGGTTATCCGTGGGCTTGCGGTAAAGCGAAGTGCTGAGGTGACCATCCTTGATGGAGATGATTGCGTCCAAGAATGCAACCGATTTTGGAGAGTAGTCCATGGTAAGTCTGATGGTGGGATGGACCTTACTGATGTCATCGTGTAGTCGTTTCAGAGATTCTTCGCGTGGGCCAAAAGGCCCACTTCCAGTCGGGAAACACTTCAGCAGTCAAGGGCATTCAGCCCTGATCTTCGGGTAAGCGTTCTCCAAGGTAGCCTTCAGGACGCGCGACAACGCAGAATCACCAAGCAGAAACTTATAGCCAAGTTCCGCACACATGAGTACGGCCTCAACCGGGACCTTGGATTCATGTCGCATTACATTTACCCCCCAACATCTGGCCTCAGCTTGCAAAACCCTACCAACTTTCCTGGCTTGAGACAATTCACACCTCTTGAACCTGTGATTATCCCTCTCTCTCGATCTGTAAAGACCTGCAAAGGCTCGCATTCAAAGTATCGTCTTGAATCTCTGACTTTGTCTATATATATGTTTCTGGAACCTACCTCTTCATTCACCTGAGGAAGGAGCAGTGCTCCGAAAGCTCGTGATTCAAAACAAACCTGCTGGACTCTGCACGTGTGTATTGACGGGCAGCACGGTAGCATAGTGGTTAGCACAACTGCTTCGCAGCTCCAGGGTCCCAGGTCCGATTCCTGGCTTGGGTCACTGTCTGTGCGGAGTCTGCACGTTCTCCCCGTGTGTGCGTGGGTTTCGTCTGGGTGATCCGGTTTCCTCCCACAGTCCAAAGATGTGCAGGTTAGGTGGATTGGCCATGATAAATTGCCCTTAGTGTCCAAAATTGCCCTTAGTGTTGGGTGGGGTTACTGAGTTATGGGGATAGGGTGAAGGTGTGGGCTTGGGTAGGGTGCTCTTTCAAAGAGCCGGTGCAGAATCAATGGGCCGAATGGCCTCCTTCTGCACTGTAAATTCTATGATAAAACCTGGTGTTGTAAGACTGTGCTCACCCAGTCCAATGCCGGCATCTCCACATCAAGTCTGAAAAGAGAGAGAGAACAATTAGTTAATTGTCTGGGTGAAGCCTTTTGGCAGACGTATGATGATGGGTCATATCCAAAACACGAAGCTGTCTTTCTCTTTTAATGCTGAGCTGGCTACTGTGCATTCCCAACTCTGCACGTGTGTATTTTAACAATTAAGCAATCGTGTTCAAGCAAATAAATGTAAAGAAATCATTATTGAGAATAGAAAGGTCCACTTAAAAGTAAGTAAAATTCAACACCACAGCAGTATTGGTAAGGTATAAAACTGTGTCACATGTCAATAATTGTTGACTCAGTTTAGCTTTACTGTGCACTATTCTTTATTGATACTTGGCATTGCCTGTGGGTTCCTCAAGAAATCTTGGATCACTTATTTTTCTTTCCCTGTCAATCTTCTTCTTACAGAAGAATTCAGCTAAGATTAACACAAAGTAAAAATGAAAATGATTGATGAAAGCAAGATGTTGTGATTTTTTAAAAATGCATCCAGAAATTTAAAGAAACCTGGAAAATCCAATTAAGAACACAAAATGTGGGATTTCCCGCCCTCCCGGCCATAGGATCTTCCAGTCCCACCGAAAGTGTCCCAACCGGCGATGGGACAGGTGAGCCATGCAAAATGCCATAGACATTGGCGGGACTGGAAGATCCTGCCGACAGCCAATGGTGAGCCGTTGGGAAAACCGGTGGAGGGGGACAGAAACTCCAGCCCAAGTAATTGAACAATTGCAGCAGTGGAAAGTAATTATTTGCTTGAAGAAAAGACCAAATAAAGGCAAGGAAAATATAGGTGGGACTTTCCAGCCAATCTGTGGCTGTTTTCCGGCACTGAAAGACTCCACCCCAAAAGGCATACAATAATAACAAATTAGAGCAAACAAATTAGAGGGGCTGGTTTAGCACAGTGGGCTAAACAGCTGGCTTGTAATGCAGAATAAGACCAGCAGCGCGGGTTCAATTCCCGTACCGGCCTCCCCGAACAGGTGCTGGAATGTGGCAACTAGGGGCTTTTCACAGTAACTTCATTGAAGCCCACTTCTGACAATAAGCAATTATTATTAAAGCAAAATATTGAAAACGCAAGTCAATATTAGATGTTAGATGGGGCAAGTGTTTAGCAACAAACCGACAAAGCAGGAGTATCTGAGATTTTGACAGTGTGTATCATTGAGCCTTCCTGAATACATAAAAAGTTTAAATAATAATAATCTTTTTTATTGTCACAAGTATGAAGGTACTGTGAAAGGCCCCTAGTCACCATATTCCGGCGCCTGTTCAGGTAAACCAGTACGGGAATTGAACCCGTGCTCCTGACCTTGTTCTACATTACAAACCAGCTGTCTAGCCCACTGAGCTAAACCAGCCCATTTGTTTTGCAAGTTGGCAGTCCCACCTAAGCACACAGGTGGCACTGCCAGGGTGACAGTGCCAGGGAGCCAGGTCTACTGCTGAACAGAGAGACATGTTGTCAAAGCTTTTCATCTTGAACCCATCAGGACAAACACAAGAATGCCAAAAGACACAACAATTTATGCTACAGGAGAAAACATTGTTCATACTGGGCAGGCCCTACTCAACTAGTCTGTGCTTTCAAAACCCAGAACAAAATGTCTACTATCACATGTGATTCCACGATTGGGCAGCACTTGCTAAACAATCCTGAATATGCTACTAGGTAGACTAAGAGCCAATTTAAGTTAATGCGGTGAGCACATAATTTAATGCGGTGAGGGCTCATTTATGCTTGCTAGGAGCATTGTGCATTCATATTCAAGGATTCATTCTCTTCCATAAAAAAGAATATGTCCAAGTTTTGTAACTTTTTTCAATTACCCAGGAGCTTCGGGAGTCTATAGACCCCCATTGATTTTTTCATGGCAATGTCTTGGCCAATAAGAATTGACTTACCAAATCATGAAGTTATGGAGAATGGGCAGGAAAATGGAGTTGAGGCCAGGAGATCAGCCATAAGACCATAAGCCATAGGGGCAGAATTAGGCCACCCGACCCATCGGGTCTGCTCCGCCATTCAATCATGGCTGATATTTCTCTCATCCCTATTCTCCTGCCTTCTCCCCATAACCCCTGATCCCATTATTGATCAAAGACCTATCTATGTCTGTCTTAAAGACATTCAGTGATTTGGCCTCCACAGCCTTTTGCATCAAAGATTCACCACCCTCTGGCTAAAGGAATTCCTCCTCATCTCTGTTTTAAAGGATCGTCCCTTCAGTCTGAGGTTGTGCCCTCTGGTTCTAGTTTTTCCTACAAGTGGAAACATCCTTTCAATGCCCACTCTATCCAGGCCTCGCAGTATCTTGTAAGTTTGAATAAGATCCCCTCTCATCCTTCTAAACTCCAACGAGTACAGACCCAGAGGCCTTAACCGTTCCTCATAAGACAAGATCTTCATTCCAGGGATCATTCATGTGAACCTCCTCTGGACCCTTTCCAAGGCCAGCACATCCTTCCTTAGATACGGAGTCCAAAACTGCTCACAAAAAAAAAAAAATGGGGTCTGACCAGAGCCTTATACAGCCTCAGAAGTACATCCCTGGTCTTGTATTCTAGCCCGCTTGACATGAATGCTAACATTGCATTTGCCTTCCTGACTGCCGACTGAACCTGCATGTTAACCATAAGAGAATCATGAACAAGGACCCCCAAGTCCCTTTGTGCTTCTGATTTCCCAGGAATTTCCCCATTTAGAAAATAGTCTATGCCTAAATTCCTCCTTCCAAAGTGCATAATCTCACACTTTTCCACATTGTATTTCATTTGTCTCTTCATTGCCCACTCTCCTAGCCTGTCCAGGTCCTTCTGCAGCCCGCCTGCTTCCTCAATACTACCTGCCCCTCTACAGACCTTTGTGTCATCTGCAAACTTAGCAACAGTGCCTTCAGTACCTTCTTCCAGATCATTAATGTATATTGTGAAAAGTTGTGGTCCCAGCACCGATCCCTGAGGCACACCACTAGTCACCGGCTGCCATCCTGAAAAAGACTCCTTTATCCCCACTCTCTGCCTTCTGCCAGTCAGCCAATCCTCTATCCATGCAATGATCTTACACTGAACACCATGAGCTCTTCACTTAGTTAACAGTCTCCTATGCGGCACCTTTTCAAAGGCCTTCTGGAAATCTAAATAAATCACACCCACTGGTTCTCCTTTGTCTAACTTCCATGTTACCTCCTTAAAGAACTCTAACAAATTTGTCAGACATGACCTCCCCTTGACGAAGCCGTGCTGACTCAGTCCTATTTTACCTTGCACTTCCAAATACTCCGCGATCTCATCTTTAATAATGGACTCTAAAATCTTACCAATGACCGAAGTCAGGCTAATCGGCCTATTATTTCCCATCTTCTGCCTCCCTCCCTTCTTAAACAGTGGTGTTACATTAGCCACTTTTCAGTCCTCTGGGACCCTTCCTGCCTCCAGTGATTCCTGAAAGACCATCACCAATTCCACCACAATTTCCTCAGCTATCTCTTTTAGAACGCTGGGATGTAGTCCAACCCGTCCAGATGATTTATCCACCTTCAGACCTTTCAGTTTCCCCAGAACCTTCTTCTTAGTAATGGTCACTGCACTCACCTCTGCGTCCTGGTTCTCCTGGAGCTCTGACTTCCCACTGGTGTCTTCCACTGTGAAGACTGATGCAAAGTAACTATTCAGTTTTTATCATAGAATTTACAGTGAAGAAGGAGGCCATTCGGCCCATCGAGTCTGCACCGGCTCTTGGAAAGAGCACCCTACCCAAGGTCAACACCTCCACCCTATCCCCATAACCCAGTAACTCCACCCAACACTAAGGGCAATTTTGGACACTAAGGGCAATTTATCAAGGCCAATCCACCTAACCTGCACATCTTTGGACTGTGGGAGGAAACCGGAGCACCCGGAGGAAACCCATGCAGACACGGGGAGGATGTGCAGACTCCGCACAGACAGTGACCCAAGCCGGAATCGAACCTAGGACCCTGGAGCTGTGAAGCAATTGTGCTATCCACAGTGCTACCGTGTGCCTACAGTTCATCTGCCATTTCTTTGTTTCCTATTATTACTTCTCCAACCACATTTTCCAGTGGTCCAATGTCTACTTTTGCCTCTCTTACCTTCTATATATTGAATAAAACTCTTCCTATCTTCCTTTATATTACCAGCTAGTTTGTACTCATACTTTATCTCCCCCCCCCCCCCCCTATTGCTTTTTTAGTTGTCCTTTGCTCACTTTTAAAGACTTCCCAATCCTGTGGCTTTCCACTAATCCTCATCACTTTGTATGCTTTTTCTTTAGCTTTTATGCTGTCCTTGACATTCCTCATCAGCCATGGATGCCTTGACCTCCCCTTAGCATGTTTCCTACACCTTGGGATGAATTTCTGTTATGCCTCCCGAATAACCCCCAAAAACTCCTGCCATTCTGTTCCACTGTCTTCCCTGCTAGGCTCCTTCTCCAATCAACTCTGGCCAGCTCCTCCCTCATGTCTTTGTAGTTACTCTTATTTAATTGTAATACCGTTACATCTGATTGCAGCTTCTCCCTCTCAAACTGCAGGTTAAATTCTATCATATTGTGTCACTGCTCCCTAAAGGTTCCTTCACCTTAAATTCCCGAATCAAGCCAGCATCATTACACATCACCAAATCCAGAATTGCCTGTTCCCTAGTATGCTCTGTCACAAGCTGCTCCAAAAAAACATCTCTTGGACATTCCACAAATTCCTTTTCTTGGGATCCACTACTAACCTGTGTTTCCCAGTCCACTTGCATATGAAGCCCCCGTGATTATTGTAATATTGCTTTATTTTACATGCCTTTTTTATTTCCTGATTTATTTTCTGCCCCACATCCTGACGACTGCTAGGGGGCCCGTACATAACGCCCATCAGGGCCTTTTTATCTTTGCGATTCCTCAACTCTACCCACAGAGATTCTATGCCTTCTGATCCTATATCGCTCCTTGCTATCGATTTAACTTCATTCCTTACTAACAATGCAACCCCTCCCCCTTTGCCCATCTGCCTGTCCTTTCAACAGGACACATGTCTTTGGATATTTAGATCCCAGCCCTGATCCCCTTGCAGCCACGTCTCTGTGATGCCCACAACATCGTACCGGCCATAATCTTGTTCCGGATCATCAACTGCTGCCTCCGAGACCAGGGGCTGAATTCTCGCCATGATCGTGTTGAATGGGCTCGAGGGGCTGAATTACCTACTCCTGTGCCTCTTCTTATGTTCTTGCTTCTTGGTGTCAAAGAAGTGCCAGCCAGGTTTTGGCAGCATGATAGTCAAGCTTCCTGAGATTTCAAAGTCGAACTCTTCAGCCAAAGTAATCTTGATTTCACAGCAGTTCGAAACAATTGTTTTCTGTGCATTGTAAGTGTAAACCTATTGCGGCATTTTTGTTTTTATTGCAACACAAAATAAATAAAACAGAAACTAAAATCTTGTGACTTCAATGTCATTTGTTGACAGATATCATAATATTTTCCCCGCATGTCAACTGTCAACCATTTACACTGAGTGTCAGTAACAACATGAGGATAATTTACCACCATGACATATTGTCTTTGCTTAAAGTGAATAATAAAAAAAGAAATATTTGTACTCATCCGATCATAAAACAATCAAACCATTTATTTCACGTATTTCTTATTGAAGCTACTCGGAATGAAGTCAAGCATGGGGGCCAACGATTAAGCCTGTGTTCAACAGGTGATGTATTTTCACCAAAAGACCACTCAATTGCATGAAAGCTGTTCGGATGGAGGCAAAGGGTTAGCCAAAGCATCATACAGTGTTAATTGCCTGTTTGTTTGCACTGTAAGAAGATTAGCAACTGCCTTTTTCTCCAAGACAGGAAAAAATGCAGAGGAAATTGATTTTCGACAGAAGGAAAAGAATTCTACACACAGAGGATATTTCATTGGCAAATTTGTCCTTCCTGGCTTCGCTGGTGTTTTGGGCCTTGACCACAGCGCATTCTTGATTGATGTACCAATTCTATAGTTTATTTTCCAGAAATCCAGTCTCAACATTTACTTCCTTTGCTCCTTGGATGTGGGTAATGGCAGCAAAGCAGCATTTATCGTCAATCCCTAGTTGCCTTGAGTTCACTCAGGGCTGAATTTTCATTTCATTTCTGGACCAAGACGTCAGGATATTTCTGGTCCCGATTCTGCTTGATGCTGCTACCGGATGTCACTCGACATTTTCAAGGAGGTGGCCAATTAGTGAGGTGCATCCTGTTTCTGGAGAGCAGCTCGAGGAGGTCAGTCAGCCAGACGAAGCAGACATGGGTGAAGGTCGCTCAGGAGTGAGGAACCACAACAGCAGGACAGTGGTGCTGTGAAGGAAATGCTTCAGAAACCTTCTGAGGTTAAAGTGAGTGCAATGCTGCATCCACATGACACAAACCCCCAGGCTGCCGGCAAAACGGAGCATCCCACCGGCAGGGAATTCAGCCCCTGGTCTCGGAGGCAGTCGTCGATGACCCATAGCAAGATCATGGGCAGCTCTTTAAAGGCCCCTTGGCTTGGGATACTGTCGGGTGACCCATCATATGATCATTGAAAAGCAGAAATTGTGTACAGTGAAGAAAATTGACTTCTGTATTCTCTCCAAGTTAGTTTATTTTATTTTAAGCTCTGGGCTGCCAACCATTGAAAACTTAATCGGTGGAAAAGTTGTCATAAACCAGCACGTCTACCACCTTCAGACTTAGAGGAGCTAAACATTAATTAAACTATTTCCATGCAGAGATAGCTGTGCCGTCAGAGTATGGAGAGAGATTCTCCAAAAGTTGCCCCCGGATTCAGTGAGGCCGTCATGCTTGTGCTGCATGGGAGGAGGTGCCCGAAGTGATGTGCAGTGTGGGAGCTGTGAGGAACGACTTGGTCCCAATGTCACAAAAGGTTCACTGACCCCATGAGGTTGGCATGGGTGAGTAAGGCATCAGTATGAGCAACGTTCCTCCAGTGTGGTACAGGTTCCGCTGGCAAACTCAGTGGGTATTCGAGATTAGCTGCCTATCCGATGTTCCATGTTTGCACAAGGCCACAGCTGTCCTAGACCATGCCATTATGCATTCCCAGCCATGATCAAGTCGAACGGCAGGTTCATAGTCATAGAATTTACAGTGCAGAAGGAGACCATTCGGCCCATCGAGTCTGCACCGGCCCTTACAAAGAGCACCCTACTGAAGCCCACGTATCTACCCTATCCTAGTAACCCAGTAACTCCCACTTAACAATTTTTTGGACACTAAGGGCAATATAGCGTGGCCAATCCACCTAACCCGCACATCTTTGGACTGTGGGAGGCAACTGGAGCACCCGGAGGAAACCCGGAGGTTGTTGGCAGGATGCACCATGGTGCTTCGGTCGAGCATGAATTGATCTAACAATAGGATTAAGACGTGATAGTTTGAGATTGTTGGTGAAATTTCTGTGTCGAATCACTTCAGGAGAAGTGAGCCCACAATAGCTAATTTGTACAGGCAGGCATATACCCCACATGGAAGTCCTGACTCTTTATGAGGAGCGTGTGCTGGTCCTGCTGGAGCCCACCATAAGCAGGAGTATAGGCGAGATTGGAGAGAGGTCTGGTTCTGCTGAGTATCAGACTGACAAGAGGACTTGGTTGGTTTGTTCTAAAGGAGGTTAGGAAAATGCAATGTGTTTAGTGTATAGATTTTACAATTTGGAACCTTAACAAGCTTCATGATCAGAAGCTTCATAGAAGCAGCGCAGGAGGAGGCCATTCAGCCTATCGAGTCTGCACCGGCTCGTTGAAAGAGCACCCTACCCAACCGCACACTTCCACCCTATCCCCATAACCCACAAATGTTCTCATTCTATAATGTCAAACTATTCCATTTCTCACATTTGTAGTTCATCTTTTAATATTCAAGGTAAGAGAGCACAGAATGTTAGGGGGTGACAGGGAACTGGAGTGACTCCCCAGTGATAGACACCCTGACCATTCTGAAGGATGATTCTCTGGAGATTAGCAGAATGGTGGAGTGCAAGGCCATCAGCGATGGAGGGATGGGTGTTACCTCAACATCTGGTGACAGAACCTGATCACACAGCCGTAAGACAGCCTCCCCTTGCTCACCTTGACTTGATGTCAGCAACTAGGAAGTATGATCATCTGCATAATTATGACTTAGCGGGCCGGTGCAAGCCGGTTAGATAGTGGGAGATGCCGAAATTGGTATACACGCCAGACGCAGATTTGTTTTTTATCTAATTGGCCCGCTCCCATTGGCGGGTTCCAGATCGTGCCTAGACGTGGCAAGGTACCAGTTAACACCAATTGAGGGCAATCCCCAACTCATTAACGAGATGGACGCCCTATCTAATGACTTCCTGGGATCTAACCGACTCCGCAGCAGGAGGCCATGTGGGTGCCCTTTAGCACAGCTGTTTAAAAATGGGAACCTTGCGCCATGGCTGCTGAGGGGATTGGAAAAAGTGAGTAGCCATCTTTGAAATCAGGCATGCAGCCCAGGGGCACTGGAGCTGCCCTGAGGGGGATGGGCCTGGTTGGGGTGCTGAGTGCCTATGATTGGGGAGGGGTGGGGTCAGCCCTAGGCTGGGGGTGGGTGAGGGGCTTAATTGCCGTGGGTCACTCCTCCAGATTGTGTACATCCATAACAGGGGCAACTTTAGCCTGTCTGCCCTACCGAATACCCCCAGAGCAGAGCCCTGTCCGTGGTAATATGGTGCAGGTCACTTTAACACCCTCTGACTGTGAACAGCCTCTGGCTACACAGCTGAAGGCTATTGCTAATCGGGAATTAGCATGGTTTGTTATATGAGCACTTCACAGCTCTCAAATGGAATCATGCCATGTCGCAGGCGAGTGTTATTGCCTGGCATCCCAATCAAGTTGTGAGTCTAGACCACTTTGCCTGAACCCTGGAGGCATCAATATCAAAGAAGCAGCAGCCAACAATCAAACACCCAAGAGCTGGGCTTCAGCACTGGTGATATCCCCACAGGCAGAGGGTGAGTGTGTAGATCAGGAAGGATACCCGAGACTGGTCGCGTAATGTTCCTAGCATGGGTCTGGGTCTGGGGTGCGGGGACAAGAGCCCCTGCTGTGGCCGGGGCGCATATGCAGGGTGGGGTTTCCCATCACAACCGGCTCATTGGATGACATCCTGAGAGAAGGCAGGAAATGTAAGGGTGGGGAGGCTTGGGGGATTTGAGGTTCTCGGAGTGGAAGCCATAACTGATTGTCAGTTTCTCAACCTCTCCAATTCCTTACAGATATCACATTATGGATGGTTTCATCGACACCGCAGCAGCTGCTCTCGTGCGACAGCATGTGCCCCAAGGGGCTCCGCCTCAACAAGGGGACAGTGCGGCATCTGTGCCATGTGCTTGCAGCCTTGGCAACCTCGTGGAGGAGGAGGCTACCCTCTCCTGGTGTCCGTGAAGGTCACGGCATCCCTTAACGTCTTTGCCATCAGTTCATTCCAGGGCTCAAGCAGGGACTTGTGTGGCATTTCACAACCTACAGCCCACAAGTGTATCCAGGAAGTCATGAATGCCCTATATTCCCAGGCTATATAAACTTCAAGATGGACCAAGCCAATCAAGATGCCAGGGCAGCAGAATTGTCCGCCATCATCGGGGTGCCCCATGTTAGGGGGTAATTGATGGCACGCATGTCACCTTGCAGGCAGACTGGTGCCAGGGGGCCAGTGTCAGCTCACCTGTGCAGCCCAGTGGAGATTGTTGAGCTTCTTCCTGCCTTTGAATGCAGTCCTCCTTGTGGCGTCGCCCAAAATCATGGGGCTAGTTTAGCACACTGGGCTAAATCACTGGCTTTGAAAGCAGACCAAGGCAGGCCAGCAGCACGGTTCAATTCCCGTACCAGCCTCCCCGAACAGGCGGCGGAATGTGGCGACTAGGGGCTTTTCACAGGAACTTCATTTGAAACCTACTTGTGGCAATAAGCGATTTTCATTTCATTTTCATTTCCAATGATGTCCGCTGCCACTGCCTCCCAGGCGGCACAGGTGACCCTGTGGCTGATCCTCCGACCCCCTCGGAGGAACAGGGTGTCCCATCTCGATTCCACGGCATCCAGCAACCTGGCTAGGTTGGTATCTTTGAAATGTGGAGCAGGTCTCTGTGGGGCCATGGCTGTGTGATATCTGGAGTGTGTTCAGAGGGAGTGATTATGTGTTGACCCCCTTGTTAGCAGGGAGCTGGTGGGCACGGTCTCGGCAATTTAGCTGGTGGGACAACCATTTTGCCGCAAAGCTCATGGGGAATCATTTCTGGCCCTAATTAACGTTAAATACCAGTCCTGGTTTCACCGGGGCGGCCATCAGGAAGCTTCCGGCAATCCGCGCTCGCTACCGCACTAAGTGCTTCTCCCGTTAACAGCATCCTCTTACCTTACCGATCTTAGGTCATGTCTTTCATCTCTCGTAGGTTCTTCAAGCATTTCTCAAGAGCTGGCATGGAAGGAGAACAAAGACTTCTCAGAGGAGATCTCACATCCTGAGGATGTACCATCGCACAACTCACACAGCATCTCAGATACAAACACCCTGGTTGGGCTAGGGACACAGGTAGTTGGGTTGTCAGCAGGCAGCCATACATCACAAGTCAGTAGAAGCAGGATTTGCAGACACGGAGAGCAGCAGAGAAATCCCATCAGAGGACGTTGGGCCCTCCATGCTCTTCAGCTGGAACTAGATGCTGAGGCTTGGGAGTCATAAAGAAAGAGGACTATTCTGGAAGAGAAACAGAAATGTGTGAGGCTCTGTCATCTTTTCCAGAGCTAATGAAAATCACTGGGGAGATAGGAAGTGTCTGTCTCCAGCATAAATACCATGATTTCTCAGGCCTTTGTGCTCATGTCGCGCTCCATTTAAGAATGGCAGCTGCATGGAGCACCACATGGCAGGTGACTGAGTGTATGTTTCCCTCAGCAATGACCTGTACATTGAGTCTTGCAGTGTAAATAAGATGGAGGAACATCTCACCTTGCTGTTCCAGGACCTCACTGAAATGCAGCAAAGTTCTCTCCAGCTCTCGGGCAACAAGGTCATATGGGTGAGCCATGAGAGGGGAGGTGGAGCAAAGTGCATTGAAGTGAGGTCTGCTCAAGGTGCTCCCATTCGTCCCCACTTTCCCACAGACCTCCCCCCCCCCACCCCAGCCCAAGTCAGAACTCTAAATGCTACCTCATTTGTTGATGGCTGAGTCCGCCCCGGCACAGTTGCAGGTGAGGCAGCCTTTGGCAGCTCCAGACTCAGAGAATATCGGTTCGGAGCATTTCATTAGTCAGAGCAGTGCAATGAAAATTCCTGCCTTGAACTCTGCCACAGGATGGCACCATGTTGGAGCCAAAAGAAAGGGAAGAGTAAGACTGTCATTTCACAAGGGAAATCTAAAGTGTGTCTAAAAGTATGTTAATTTGTCAATTTTTTGCCAACGTAATGCATCATAAACGTTATTCCAAATCTCCATTGTCCAGTCATCATCATTGTAGACTCTTATCCTTTCAGGTTACCATCAACCTGAGGGAAATGTTATGAAATCAGTAGAGGCTGAGTACAGGGTGCCAGTGAGATTGAAAGATTATTGACTGTGAGAATATTTTGTGTTGGGGGTGGGGGTGGGTGAGGAGGATGGCTTCAGTAGGTTCAGTATTTTTGAACCACATGGGGGCCTCAGATTGGTTGAAACATGCCTGTATCAGCCCATCCTGGAATTTCTGGCAGTTAGCTGGACAGCTACGGATGCTCGAGTCACATCAAACTCTTCTTTTTCCCCATTGCCCTTCCTTTCCCTCCTTCTCCTCTGCCGAATAGCTAGAGTAATTATCACCTTTCTCCTCCTTCAGTTCCATTCCTCTCCACTAAAATTCATTGTGCAAGGCACTGCACATCACTGTCACTCTGGACAAGCTTGCTTCTGGAAGGGAGCCCACAGATGTGTCCACCAACCTGAACCGCAGCTTCAGCATCCCAATGGGATGATCAGTGGCAGCTCTCACATTCATGGGGCTTTGGTTACATCTTCCCTGGACATCACTGGGAGGATGTTATATGAGTGCCATTTGCTGTGTCTTTATAGGGTATCTCTGGTCACCAAAGAACCATTGATTGAGTCTGTTTGGAGCTATGAGGATCTGTGGGAGTCTTGGTTGGCACAGAATGGAGACAACATTGTAGGTTCTAGTGGTTACATCGCAGCTGAACATTGATGGAGTAGACTTGCTCCCGATTGGCAAACACTGATGGGTGTCCTAATGTTGCCTTGATGGCCACATGTGGCTAGTCTACAGTTCCCTGTGTGGGAATCCAGTCACTGTAGCAGGTTCCGAGCTCCTGCTCATTCTGAATGAATGTATTGGTAGCAAAGTGGCCATAGGCAAAGTGACTCTGGCAAGCATGGTCACCTGGGAGATGTTCTTTTTTTTTTAATGAACATTTTATTGAAGTATTTTTGGTATAGTAGCAACAACAAAATAAACATTATACATGAAACCATAAACATAGTGCAAAAGCCATTTACCTCTCGTACAGGTCCACCCTTATTGACCCCCAACTCTAATCTAAACTACTCCCCCCACCCCCACCCCCAACCCCTGTCTTCTGACGATTAATTTCCCGCAAAGAAGTCGACGAACAGTTGCCACCTCGGGGGAACCCTAACAGTGACCCTCTCAAGGCGAACTTGATTTTCTCCAAACAGAGAAAGCTAGCCGTGTCCGATAGCCAGGTCTCCGACTTCGGGGGCCTTGAGTCCCTCCATGATAATCGTATCCGTCTCCGGGCTACCAGGGAAACAAAGGCCAGAACATCTGCCTCTTTCTCCTCCTGGATTCCCGGGTCTTCTGACACCCCGAAAATCGCCACCTCTGGACTCAGCGCCACCCTTGTTTTTAACACCGTGGACATGGCGTCCGCAAACCCCTGACAAAATCCCCTAAGCTTTGGACATGTCCAAAATGTGTGGACATAGTTCGCCAGTCCTCCCGCACATTTTGCACACCTGTCTTCCACCCCAAAGAATCTGCTCATCCGGGCCACTGTCATGTGTCCGGTGAACAACCTTAAATTGTATCAGACTGAGCCTGGCACATATTGTGGATGCGTTGACTCTACTCAACGCGTCTGCCCATAGACCATCCTCTATTTCACCTCCCAGCACCTCCTCCCACTTGCGCTTCAGCTCCTCGGTCTGCATCTCCTCCGACCCCATAAGCTCCTTATAAATGTCTGAGACTCGCCCTTATCCTACCCACCCTCTGGAAACTCCCCTGTTCTGAATCCCCCTTAGCGGTAGGAGCGGGAAGGTTGACACCTGTTTACGAAGGAAGTCCCGCACCTGCAGATACCTGAATTTGTGTCACCTCGCCAACCCAAACTTTTCATCCAACGCCCTCATACTCGGAAAACTCCCCTCTATGAACATATCCCCCATCCTCTCAATCCCCGCTCTCCGCCATAACCGGAACCCCCCGTCCATACTCCCCGGGGCAAACCGGTGATTATCACAAATTGGGGCCCAGACTGATGCTCCCACTGCTCCCACATGCCACCTTCACTGGCCCTAAACTCTCAGGGCCGCCACCACCACTGAACTGGTGGAGTACCGCGCCAGCGGGAACGGCAGAAGCGCAGTTACCAATGACCCCAAACTGGTGCCCTTACATGAAGTCGCCTCTATGCGCAGACATGCCGACCCCTCCCCACCACCCACTTCCTGATCATGGCTATATTAGCCACCCAGTAATAGTTGCTAAAATTTGGCAGCGCCAGCCCGCCCTGTCCCCGACTTCGCTCAAGCATTACCTTCCTTACCCACCCAGATGAAGCCTGTGATCACTCTTTTGACCCGCTTAAAAAAGGACCGCAGAATAAAGATGGGGAGACACTGAAATACAAATAGGAATCTCGGGAGGACCGTCATCTCACCTTCGGGAGGGTTTAAACTAATTTGGCAGGGGAATGGGAACCGGATTTGTAGTCCAGCAACTAAGGTAGCCGATATTCAGGACGCCAAAGCGTGTAATGAGGCAGTGGGGAAGGGAACACTGACAAAGGAGAGTACTTGCAGGCACGGAGATGGGTTGAAGTGTGTATACTTCAACGCAAGAAGCATCAGGAATAAGGTGGGTGAACTTAAGGCATGGATCGGTACTTGGGACTACGATGTGGTGGCCATCACGGAAACTTGGATAGAAGAGGGGCAGAAATGGTTGTTGGAGGTCCCTGGTTATAGATGTTTCAATAAGATTAGGGAGGGTGGTAAAAGAGGTGGGGGCGTGGCATTGTTACTTAGAGATAGTATAACAGCTGCAGAAAGGCAGTTCGAGGAGTATCACCCTAATGAGGTAGTATGGGTTGAAGTCAGAAATAGGAAAGGAGCAGTCACCTTGTTAGGAGTTTTCTATAGGCCCCCCAATAGTAGCAGAGATGTGGAGGAACAGATTGGGAAACAGATTTTGGAAAGGTGCAGAAGTCACAGGGTAGTAGTCATGGGTGACTTTAACTTCCCAAATATTGAGTGGAAACTCTTTAGATCAAATAGTTTGGATGGGGTGGTGTTTGTGCAGTGTGTCCAGGAAGCTTTTCTAACACAGTATGTAGATTGTCCGACCAGAGGAGGGGCAATATTGGATTTAGTACTTGGTAATGAACCAGGGCAAGTGATAGATTTGTTAGTGGGGGAGCATTTTGGAGATAGTGACCACAATTCTGTGACTTTCACTTTAGTAATGGAGAGGGATAGGTGCGTGCAACAGGGCAAGGTTTACAATTGGGGGAAGGGTAAATACGATGTTGTCAGACAAGAATTGAAGTGCATAAGTTGGGAACATAGGCTGGCAGGGAAGGACACAAGTGAAATGTGGAACTTGTTCAAGGAACAGGTACTACGTGTCCTTGATATGTATGTCCCTGTCAGGCAGGGAAGAGATGGTCGAGTGAGGGAACCATGGTTGACAAGAGAGGTTGAATGTCTTGTTAAGAGGAAAAAGGAGACTTATGTAAGGTTGAGGAAACAAGGTTCAGACAGGGCATTGGAGGGATACAAGATAGCCAGGAGGGAACTGAAGAAAGGGATTAGGAGAGCTAAGAGAGGGCATGAACAATCTTTGGCGGGTAGGATCAAGGAAAACCCCAAGGCCTTTTGCACATATGTGAGAAATATGAGAATGACTAGAGCGAGGGTAGGTCCGATCAAGGACAGTAGCGGGAGATTGTGTATTGAGTCTGAAGAGATAGGAGAGGTCTTGAACGAGTACTTTTCTTCTGTATTTACAAATGAGAGGAGCGATATTGTTGGAGAGGACAGTGTGAAACAGACTGGTAAGCTCGAGGAAATACTTGTTAGGAAGGAAGATGTGTTGGGCATTTTGAAAAACTTGAGGATAGACAAGTCCCCCGGGCCTGACGGGATATATCCAAGGATTCTATGGGAAGCAAGAGACGAAATTGCAGAGCCGTTGGCAAAGATCTTTTCGTCCTCACTGTCAACAGGGGTGGTACCAGGGGATTGGAGAGTGGCGAATGTCGTGCCCCTGTTCAAAAAAGGGACTAGGGATAACCCTGGGAATTACAGGCCAGTTAGTCTTACTTCGGTGGTAGGCAAAGTAATGGCAGGGTACTGAAGGATAGGATTTCTGAGCATCTGGAAAGACACTGCTTGATTAGGGATAGTCAGCACGGATTTGTGAGGGGTAGGTCTTGCCTTACAAATCTTATTGAATTCTTTGAGGAGGTGACCAAGCATGTGGATGAAGGTAAAGCAGTGGATGTAGTGTACATGGATTTTAGTAAGGCATTTATAAGGTTCCCCATGGTAGGCTTCTGCAGAAAGTAAGGAGGCATGGGATAGTGGGAAATTTGGCCAGTTGGATAATGAACTGGCTAACCGATAGAAGTCAGAGAGTGGTGGTGGATGGCAAATATTCAGCCTGGATCCCAGTTACCAGTGGCGCACCGCAGGGATCAGTTCTGGGTCCTCTGTTGTTTGTGATTTTCATTAATGACTTGGATGAGGGAGTTGAAGGGTGGGTCAGTAAATTGGTAGACGATACGAAGATTGGTGGAGTTGTGGATAGTAAGGAGGGCTGTTGTCGGCTGCAAAGAGACATAGATAGGATGCAGAGCTGGGCTGAGAAGTGGCAGATGGAGTTTAACCCTGAAAAGTGTGAGGTTGTCCATTTTGGAAGGACAAATATGAATGCGGAATACAGGGTTAACGGTAGAGTTCTTGGCAATGTGGAGGAGCAGAGAGATCTTGGGGTCTATGTTCATACATCTTTGAAAGTTGCCACTCAAGTGGATAGAGCTGTGAAGAAGGCCTATGGTGTGCTCGCGTTCATTAACAGAGGGATTGAATTTAAGAGCCGTGAGGTGATGATGCAGCTGTACAAAATTTTGGTAAGGCCACATTTGGAGTACTGTGTACAGTTCTGGTCACCTCATTTTAGGAAGGATGTGGAAGCTTTGGAAAAGGTACAAAGAAGATTTACCAGGATGTTACCTGGAATGGAGAGTAGGTCTTACGAGGAAAGGTTGAGGGTGCTAGGCCTTTTCTCATTAGAACGGAGAAGGATGAGGGGCGACTTGATAGAGGTTTATAAGATGATCAGGGGAATAGATAGAGTAGACAGTCAGAGACTTTTTCCCCGGGTGGAACAAACCATTACAAGGGGACATAAATTTAAGGTGAAAGGTGGAAGATATAGGAGGGATATCAGAGGTAGGTTCTTTACCCAGAGAGTAGTGGGGGCATGGAATGCATTGCCTGTGGAAGTAGTTGAGTCGGAAACATTAGGGACCTTCAAGCAGCTATTGGATAGGTACATGGATTACGGTAAAATGATATAGTGTAGATTTATTTGTTCTCAAGGGCAGCACGGTAGCATTGTGGATAGCACAATTGCTTCACAGCTCCAGGGTCCCAGGTTCGATTCCGGCTTGGGTCACTGTCTGTGCGGAGTCTGCACGTCCTCACCGTGACTGCGTGGGTTTCCTCCGGGTGCTCCGGTTTCCTCCCACAGTCCAAAGATGTGCAGGTTAGGTGGATTGGCCATGATAAATTGCCCTTTGTGTCCAAAATTGCCCTTGGTGTTGGGTGGAGGTGTTGAGTTTGGGTGGGGTGCTCTTTCCAAGAGCCGGTGCGGACTCGGGGGGCCGAATGGCCTCCTTCTGCACTGTAAATTCAATGATAATCTATGATTAATCTCGGACAAAGGTTCGGCACAACATCGTGGGCTGAAGGGCCTGTTCTGTGCTATATTTTTTATGTTCTATGTTCACCGTTTGCACTCTCTCAGCCAGAGACAACGGAAGCGCGTCCCATCTCTGAAATTCATCCTTCATTTGGTCCACCAGCCGGGCCAGATTCAATTTATGCAGCCGGTCCCATTCCCGCGCCACTAAAGCTTCCCTGTACTAACCTAAACGGCAGCTCTCCCAGTCGCCTCTCCTGTACCCTCGCCTGGACCATAAACATCTCACTCTTTCCCATATCAAGCTTATACCCCGAAAACCGGCCAAATTCCCCTAGAGTCCTCATGATTTCTTCCATCCCCTCTATTGGGTCCGAAACGTACAGAAGCAGGTCATCCGCATAGAGCGAAACCCTGTGCTCCAAACCCCCACCCCCCTCCGGACGAGCCCTCTCCAGCCCCCCGAGGCTCTCAGAGCAATTGCCAACGGCTCTATCGCCAGCACAAACAACAGTGGGGAGAGGGGGCATGCCTGTCTCGGCTCCCGGTGCAGTCTAAAGTAGTCCGATGTTGTCCTATTCGTCCGTACGCTTGCCACGGGAGCCTGATACAACAACCTGACCCAGTCAATAAAGCCCCGCCCAAATCTGAGCCGTCCCAGTACCTCCTACAGATATTCCCATTCTACCCGATCAAAAGCCTTTTCTGCATGCATTGTGATCACTACCTCCACCTCCCTACCTTCCGGGGGCATCATGATCACATTTAACAGCCTTCTTACATTGGCCACCAACTGCCTGCCCTTAACAAACCCCGTCTGGTCCTCCCCAATAATGTCCGGAACACAATCCACGATCCTGGAGGACAAGATTTTGGCTAGCAACTTGGCATCTACATTCAACAGGGAGATCGGCCTGTAGGACACACATGGCTCCGGGTTCTTGTCCCGCTTCAGAATCAGCTAAATCGTTGCCTGTGACATCGTCGGGGGCAACACCCCTCTTTCCCTTGCCTCATTGAACATCCTCAACAACACCGGCCACAATATCCCCGAGAACATTTTATAAAACTCCACTGGGTACCCGTCCGGACCCGGGGCCTTACCCGTCTGCATGGCCTTCAGGCCCTCCACTATCTCCTCCAGCCCGATTGGGGCCCCCAGCCCTTCTACCCGCTCCCCGTTCATCTTTGGGAAATTCAGCCCCTCCAAGAAATGCCTCATCCCCTCCGGCCCCGTAGGGGGTTCTGACCTGCACAGCCTGCTGTAGAAATCCCTAAACGCCTTATTCACCCCTGTTGAATCACTGACCAGGTTCCCATCTCCGTCATTTACTTACCCTATCTCCCTAGCTGCTTCCCTCTTCCTAAGCTGCTGTGCAAGCATTCTGCTGGCCTCTCCCCATGTTCATAGATCGTCCCCCTCACCATTCCCAGCTGCTCCACAGCCCTCCCTGTGGTCAGCAAGCTAAACTCCGCCTGTAACCTCCGCCGTTCCCTTAAAAGCCCTGCCTCTGGGGTCTCCGCATACCTCCTATCAATCTGTAGTAACTCCTTTACCAGTCGGTCCGTCTCTGCCCTGTCCACCTTCTCCCTATGGGCCCGGATCGAGATCAGCTGCCCTCTGACCACCGCCTTCAGTGCTTCCCACACCACTGCTGCTGAAATTTCCCCCGTGTCGTTGACTTGCAGGTAGTTCTGAATACATTTCCTCAGCCGCTCGCACAACCCTTCATCCGCCAAAAGTCCCACATCCAACCTCCAATGAGGGCGCTGATTACTGTCTTTACTAACCTGCAGATCAACCCAGTGCGGAGCATGGTCTGAGATTGTGATCGCCGAGTACCCAGTGTCCACCAACCCCGCCAGTAAGGCCCTGCTCAAAATAAAGAAATCAATCCGGGAGTACATTTTATGCACATGAGAGTAGGAGAAGGAGACTCCTTCACCCTCGGCTCCCAAATCTCCATGGATCCCCCCCCATCTGCTCCATGAACCCTCTTAGTTTCTTTGCCATTGCTGGCACCCTGCCCGTTTTCGAGCTTGACCGGTCCAAGCCAGGGTCCATAACTGTGTTGATGTCGCCTCCCATGACCAACCTGTGCGAGTCCAGGTCCGGTATCTTCCCCAGCATCCTCTTTATAAACTCCACATCATCCCAATTTGGCGCATAAAGATTTACTAATATCACCTGCACCCCCTCCAGTTTCCCACTGACCATAATGTACCGACCTTCCACGTCCGAGACTACTCTACCCGCCTCAAACACCACCCACTTATTGATCAGGATCGCGACCCCTCTAGTCTTTGAATCTAGTCCCGAGTGAAAGACCTGACTGACCCAGCCTTTCCTCAGTCTAACCTGGCCCGTAACTCTAAGGTGCGTCCCCTGCAACATTACCACGTCCGCCTTCAATCCCCGAAGATGTGCGAACACACGTGCCCTTTTGACCGGCCCATTTAACCCTCGAACATTCCAGGTGATCAGCCTAGTTGGGGGGCTCATTGCACCCCCACCCCCCTCCGCCGATCAGCCAATCCCTTTTTTAGGCTCACCTCCAACCCATGCTCCGCGCCTCCACCGGTCCATCCCCAGGCAGCCCCCTCCCCCAACCTCCTCTCTGTCCCTCAGCCCAAGTCCCTCCCTCATCAACAGAACATTCACCCCCCCTCCCCCCTAGTAACACAACCCTGTAACCCAACCCCATTACTAAACCAAACATATGCACACCCCCAACTGCGCTTCCGAGAGCTAGCTCACCCAGCTGGCTTTGTGGCCCCCATCCCTGGCGCCAGATAGTCTCCCACCTACTGTTCCCTCCCCACCCTCCCCCCGCTCATACAAACAAACTCCAACATCAAACAATCCCCACACAATTGCCCAACAGAAAAACGTCAAGATCAATACAAGCACCCCTCCATCCCCCAACAGTGCAAATGAAAACCTTAACTCACTCAGCTCTACCGCTGGTTCCAAATCAATGCAAACGGCATCACAAACATCTTCCATGAAACGCAAAACAAGAAACTTAGTACAAAAACAGAGAAACAAAAAGAAAAAACAAAAACATGAACGTTGCAGCCAAGTGCAAAAGTTCTCAATCCATCTCTAGCCCTTTCTTTTTCGCAAAGTCCAACGTGTCCTCAGGCGACTTGAAGGAGAAGTGCTGATCCTCATGCGTTACCCAGAGACAGGTTGGTTATAACAGTCCAAACTTCACCTTTTTCTTGAAAAGGATCGACCTGATCTGGTTGAAGCCTGCTCTCCTCCTGGCCACCTTTACACTCAGGTCCTGGTAAACCCGCAGGATGCTATTGTCCCATTTACAGCTCTGTGTCTGATTGGCCCACTGTAGAATCCGCTCCTTATCCGAGAACCTGCGGAATCTCACCACCATTGCCCTCGGGGGGTCTCCCATTTGCGGCTTCCTCGCGAGTGCTCGTGAGCCCTATCCACCTCCAAGGGCCGGGAGAATGCCCCATCCCTCAGAAGCTTCACAAACAAGTGTGCGATGTATGCCCCAGCGTCCGTTCCTTCGGACCCCTCCGGGAGCCTGATGATTCTTAGGCCCTGCCGGCAGGACCTATTTTCAAGGTCCTCCACCTTCTCCAGGAGTTTCTTCTGCTGGTCTCTCAGCATCCCCACCTCCAGCTCCACCGCAGACTGATGTTCCTCCTGCTCAGCCAGCACCTCCTGGATCGCCCGATCCTGGGCGTCCAATCTATGCTCCAACCGCTCAATCAACTCGTTTGTCGGGCCCAAGCAGTCCCGTTTCTGCGTAGCAAAGCCTTCCTGAATGACTTGCATCAGCTGCTCCATAGACTGCTGGGTCGACAAGCCAGAGGTCCAAACCTCCGCCATGCTGTATTCTGTTGCAGCTACAGCCCAGCCTTCTCTATCTTTTTGTTTCTGCCCTTACAAACACTTCTAGTCCTTCTCTCCATGCACCGGAGTGGGAATTCAGTGAACAATTGCCACTAACATCCGTTTTACAATTCAAGTCCGGTAGAAAAACGGGGGAAAGGTCCAAAAGTCCGACCAGAGCGGGAGCCACCAAATGTGTGACTTACTCCTTCATAGCCGCCACCGGAAGTCCACCTGAGAGATGTTCTTGTGTGCAGCAGATTGTGAAATCCTGCAGACCCCTGGAAGGAACCATAGGTGAAGAAACATTGGTTACCCTGACCGCCAATGGTAATACGTGTGCCCACTTGATCCACTCAGTAGAAGGTCTAGTTTCAGGGGCCAGCAGATAACAGCGAGAAACTTAGTACAAGAAGCTGCCCAAACATCTGAACATCCTGAGGCTCAGGTTCTCAGTGATGTCCAGAAAGCTGAGCCTCTGACAGTACACACTGTGTAATGGGTGTCGTCACCAGTTAACTGGAGTCCTATGTTCATCCCCGCAGTCCAGTGGAGTGGCAAGTGACTGAGGAGAAAGCTGCTGCTGTTGATAGCTTTGGTGCTGCTGTTCGCCTTGTTGAGGAGCAGGGCTCCAAGCGGAGCTGCATATTCAGCATGGTGCTCTGATGGAGGACAGCTAGCAAGTGCAGATCATAGGCAAAGAACTCTAAGGTAGCAGAAATTACATCGAAACTCTGGTAAATCACCTCCAAATCAGAGAAAGCACCCTCGCAGAACAAGTCTTGTGAGCAAATGCCTTTCACTTAGTCAAAGAAGTAACTGTATTTAAAAACTTTCCAGCCTGTCAAATCCTCAATTCTATCAATCCCCACTGTGCTATCACCTCATTGAACCTGGCGTGTTTCTGACAACTTCACGTGCGGGCGGCTGAAGTTAGAATCCAGGGTCAAAGCGGCAGTCAATGGCATTTGGGCATATCTAATTCACAGAACTTCCAGCCCCCTAGGGCTTTCCTGCACACATAGAGACACACAGCTCTTAGATGTGGAAGTCAGTTGAGTCCCTGCTGAATTTCCGGCACATCCCCTACATGCACCACCCCTTATTGTCACAGGCCACCCACCCCTTATTGTCACAGGCCACCCACCCCTTATTGTCACAGGCCACCCACCCTTATTGTCACAGGCCACCCACCCCTTATTGTCACAGGCCACCCACCCCTTATTGTCACAGGCCACCCACCCTTATTGTCACAGACCACCCACCCCTTATTGTCACAGGCCACCCACCCCTTATTGTCACACGCCACCTACCCCTTATTGTCACAGACCACCCACTCCTTATTGTCACAGACCACCCACCCCTTATTGTCACAGGCCACCCACCCCTTATTGTCACAGGCCACCCACCCTTATTGTCACAGACCACCCACCCCTTATTGTCACAGGCCACCCACCCCTTATTGTCACAGACCACCCACCCCTTATTGTCACAGACCACCCACCCTTATTGTCACAGACCACCCACCCCTTATTGTCACAGGCCACCCACCCCTTATTGTCACAGACCACCCACCCTTATTGTCACAGACCACCCACCCCTTATTGTCACAGGCCACCCACCCCTTATTGTCACAGACCACCCACCCCTTATTGTCACAGACCACCCACCCCTTATTGTCACAGACCACCCACTCCTTATTGTCACAGACCACCCACCCCTTATTGTCACAGACCACCCACTCCTTATTGTCACAGACCACCCACCCCTTATTGTCACAGACCACCCACTCCTTATTGTCACAGACCACCCACCCCTTATTGTCACAGACCACCCACTCCTTATTGTCACAGACCACCCACCCCTTATTGTCACAGACCACCCACCCCTTATTGTCACAGACCACCCACTCCTTATTGTCACAGACCACCCACCCCTTATTGTCACAGACCACCCACCCCTTATTGTCACAGACCACCCACCCCTTATTGTCACAGACCACCCACCCCTTATTGTCACACGCCACCTACCCCTTATTGTCACAGACCACCCACTCCTTATTGTCACAGACCACCCACCCTTATTGTCACAGACCACCCACCCCTTATTGTCACAGACCACCCACCCCTTATTGTCACAGGCCACCCACCCCTTATTGTCACAGACCACCCACCCCTTATTGTCACAGGCCACCCACCCCTTATTGTCACAGGCCACCCACCCCTTATTGTCACAGACCACCCACCCCTTATTGTCACAGACCACCCACCCCTTATTGTCACAGGCCACCCACCCCTTATTGTCACAGACCACCCACCCCTTATTGTCACAGACCACCCACCCCTTATTGTCACAGACCACCCACCCCTTATTGTCACAGGCCACCCACCCCTTATTGTCACACGCCACCTACCCCTTATTGTCACAGACCACCCACTCCTTATTGTCACAGACCACCCACCCCTTATTGTCACAGGCCACCCACCCCTTATTGTCACAGGCCACCCACCCCTTATTGTCACAGACCACCCACCCCTTATTGTCACAGACCACCCACTCCTTATTGTCACAGACCACCCACCCCTTATTGTCACAGACCACCCACCCCTTATTGTCACAGACCACCCACCCCTTATTGTCACAGATTTTGACGGTAATTATCCTGCCTTCGAGATCACGGTGTGAAATGGCATGATGAAGCTTGCAGCCACCTGGCTGAAATGTATCATTTTCTGAACAATTCTCACCTCCTCTTGGCAAAATGCTGGCAGGGGACACAAGTCCGAGCACATTTTCATCTACCTGCCTATGCTACCATCATTTCCCGGGTCCCGGCTTGGTAAGGGGTTTGGGAGTATTTGCCCTGATGTTGCCCCAGTGGAGGGAAAGTAACAGGCCTTGTAACAGCCATCTTTCTCCATTGTGCCCCCAGTGACAGACCTATTGAAAGCTTAGTCTCAATGAAGGCCATCCTCGGGCCCTTCTGCCAATTTAAGATACTGCACTGCTTCCCCATTGCAGCGCCAGCAGAATTTCCTCCTTACTGGACTTTCACTTGAGTGCTGGAATCCTGTTGCTAGACCATCCTGGATACTTTGTGAGCCCAGCTTCAGGAAAATGGATCACATTGGGAAAAATACGCAAGTGCGGACAGAGGTTCGGGTTGGAAACTCTGCAGGTCTTAGGCTGATGAAGGAGGGGTGATGTCTAGCTTGAACCCCTGTTGTTTCTGAGCTACATTTAATAACTTGATATCAGCACATGTATAGGTTTGCTAAATTAGCTGACAGCGTTTAAATGGGGAAAGTAATAGAAGCAGAGGATGTAGCAAAAGATTTGCATAAGTGTTTAGATCAGTTATTCAACTGAGCAGGCACGCAGCAAATTAAATTTAACATTAATAAATATTGTTTTGCATTTTGGTCCAAAAATGTGCATTGTGATTATACAGGGATCGGACACCGGGAGACCCAGAAGTAGTAGAAAATTAATTGCTTTCAGTGTCTAGACAATGTAATATAAGAAGCTAATAAAATACTAGGATGTAGACCCAGAACAGTTCAGAATGTGTGCTAAGTCTTTGCAATGCACTGGCCAAGGCACATCTGTAGAGCTCTACTAAGTTCTCCATCACCATGACAAAAAATTAAATTTTATAAATTGAGGGTGTAGTGAAGTACAAGGCAAGTACAGAGGGGAGGTACAATGAAGAAAGATTACAGGATCTCAAACTCTTTAATCCGGGCAAAATTGATTAAGGCAGGGCACCTCATCTCGGAATATGAAATATTACATGCTATAGATTAGATGAACCCAGAGTGATATTTCAAAGTAAACCATAGAAGCAAGATCAGCTAACATAAATTTAAATTTATGAAACATAAACTTGAAACAGATGTTAGTATGACCATCTTTAGTCAAAGAGTGATCAATGTTTGATCTAGTAGGCAGAACAGAAGAAATTGAAATACTGCAAGTTTCCAAATTGCTGTTGGGCATGAAAGTAGTAACGTTGGTCTATTGGAGAACAAGACTATGGGCTCGATTCAACCAAATGGGAACAAGGTCCCAGCGAACGTGTTTAGCCACATGTTTCCCGTCACTCACAGTGCCGAGAAACACATGGCTACGCGACTCACATTCACCATTCTCTAGGCAGCATGGTAGCACAGTGGTTAGCACAGTTGCTTCACAGCTCCAGGGTCCCAGGTTCGATTCCCGGCTTGCGTCACTGTTCTCCCCGTGTATGCGTGGGTTTTCTCCAGGTGCTCTGGTTTCCTCCCACAGACCAAAGATGTGCAGGTTAGGTGGATTGGCCACGCTAAATTGCCCTTAGCTAGGATGGGGTTACTGGTTTACTGGGATAGGGTGGAGGTGTGGGCTTACTTGGGGTGCTCTTTCCAAGAGCCGGTGCAGATTCGATGGGCCGAATGGCCTCCTTCGGCACTGTAAATTCCATGAAATTACTATGAAAGAAATTTCTCCTCACCTCAGTCCTAAAAGGTTTACCCCTTACCCTCAAACTATGACTCCTAGTTCTGGACTCCCCCACTATCGGGAACATTCTTTCTGAATCTACCCAGTCTAATCCTGTTAGATTTTTAAGTTTCTACGTAATCCCGTCTCACTCTTCTATACTCCAATGAATATAATCCTAACCGACTTAGTCTCTCCTATATGACAGGCCCGCCATCCCAGGAATCAACCTGGTAAACCTTCGCTGCACTCCCTCCATAGCAAGAACATTCTCCATAGCAAGAACATCTGCCTACCACCAAACATGCATTAAAAATTGTGCTCCTAATTATCGCCCACTGTTTTTAATCCTGTGTAAGGTTGCTTGCTACCAGTGTGCACTTGAAAGATTCAGCCCTAGGTTTCAAAAGTCAGGAAAAAAAACCATTCCACAGTGTAATACATTCCTTATCATGACTGGCACAAAATGTAACTCCTCCAGCACCACCACCACTACCCCCATCTAAAAACAGGTGCACGAATACATCGATGTTCAGCGATGGATACTTAGACTCTTTGTCAGAAGCATAACTGAGATAATGTCAGATATACAGACAGAAAGAGCACTTCAGCAAATTGCAGCCTCAAACCAAAACTAGTGTCAAACAGTCTTAACTACATACTTCATGAAATAATGTTAAATTAAATGCTACAATCATGTCATACAGCACTTCTTCAGGAGTGGATAACAACATTTGTGTTTGTTATATTATACATTGCCAAATCCCAAGAGGCCTCATTGGTTACTTCAATCAACTAAACGTTAGGGTAGAAATTAATGTTGGCGTGAAAAGCAGAGAAACAGTTAACTCATTCATATAACATTCCTCTGCTATTTAAACAGAGGCACAAACCCATTTAAAACAATTCTGCTTAACTAAGGAACATTGGAATGCCATATGAATATCTGGAGTATTCATCCACTTATTACTGCCAAGACTAATTTCCACCCTATTCATTCAATTTGGTTGCAAAAATAATCTAATAAGAAAATTACTGATTTACTGCTTGATTATATTCTTTCATTATTGTAGCATAAGATATTATTGTGAAAAATTTGATTCTTACCATAGAATAAAATATATGATAAGATACAATTGCCCAAAATTTTCAGCAAAAGCAAAGAACTTAATTTGAATAGGAAGCGCAATAAGAAGCGAATTCAGCAGGAAAAAAACATCAATGCTTTTATATTTGGAAGTGTGATAACTATCATAGACAGACTAGAGAGAGCCAAATGAGAGTTAGATTGCCAGTGTCAGTAGTTCAGTTTAAACAGTCATTAAATTTGATATCTTTTTTCCCCTGGAATTCACTATCTGTTAGGGGAAATTATTTGCAGACCCTCCTCATACATAGAGAAATATAATTTGGGTTTGAGACAAAGCTGCAACCTATGATGGGTTTATCCAACTCTCAACATAAATGGTAAGGGAGCAATTCAACTAGTTAAAATGAACATTGCTCCGTTCCATTTCTGTTAATTTCTGCCTCTCTTTTAGTCGGGCAAGTTTCATTTCAATTCTAATGTGTAATCTGCTAGAATATCTGTTGAGTCACAAATCACTATAATTTGCGTATAGTGATTAAATTTTACAGTTCTGAATTTACCCTACAAATGTCTGGGTTCTGTGTTTAATTTGCACAATGATTTATCAGATTGATAGTGGAGGTAATAATTAATCTCTGCTTTCTAATATTTCATGCTAACAGATGCTAAGTTGCTTAAACCATTAACATTTGTCAGCTGCCATTAGTAATTTCTCTAACGAGATTTTTGTGTTCTGCTTTTGAAAATGTAAGTGTCATATGTTATACATTGTCATATTTGATCATTCCTGAGGCCTTTATTAAAGAGATTTACAGAGTTCAAAAATCCATAATTCAGTGCCATTTAAATTCATGAACTTGGAATGTGACAAATTTGCTCTTACTTTTTAACATTATCAGGAGTGACCTTAGAGTCGCTTTTTTAAAAATCTTGCAGCATTCAAAAATGAGTTTGGTTTGTATTTAATTATTCAGGGATCTATGTCTGCTCCGGTGTTGTTTATAACCGTGCACACCATCAACCTGATTCCATTGTGAAGGATCAGCTTTTATCTCAATTACACGAGCATTAACATTTTAATCCAGTTTAGCTTCCAATTAAAATGCTTTAAAAATTCGCCTCCAGATGTGTCAAACCTCTGGAGAAACTTCAACTCTGTTGTGAATTTTTTTTAAAGATAATGTTGGCATTCCAACGAAGGCATGATTTCCTTCTCATTACAAAGGCACCCATATTACTTTCTAATCAGCAGACAATATTAAAGGTTCAAATGGTACAATTTTTACAATAATTTATGTTCTGTCTTAGTTCTACTGTCAAAAAACAAAGGCAATCTATTAGATTTTTCAATTTATTTGGAATGATTAACAATTACTGTGGAGAATTTTAATGGTTGGATCTTTTAACAGAGATTTAGCTTTTCTAGAAATATCGGCACTCCATGGACTTAACAAAATTTCTCATTTTGAATTGCAACTAATATTGGAAAATTGTGCATGTTTAAATGAGAATAATTTCCCTTCTACTCAAGCTGAATCCTTTCCACCTTCTCCCTGTGACGCCAGTGAGGCAGCACCTCATGCTTAGACACCAATGAGTCTTTCAGGCTTCAGGATCATGTTTGATATTGTCAGATGGCCTGGAAAATTAAAAACCCAATTAAAGACTCAGCACGTGGGTCAACTTTTCTGCATATCAAAAGACCTCCTCTGGCTATCTTAGCCAAATTATATCCGTTAACAGCGCACTTTGCAGAAAGTGCAATAGCAGACCATTTATGAGTAATAAGTACTTTCCAGCTGATACTTTTCAAACATAAACTGCTTTCATGGCAGCAGAGAAAGTACAAGTCGTAATCAAATTGTCAATTTTTCCTTGGAAATGCAAAGGATGCATTGTGACTGTAATTGTTGCAGGAGAGTTGCATTTTTTTCCCCACAAACGGAACATATTTACATATTTGCCTAAGCAGGAAAGATTTCTCTGCCTTGGTCTGTGCTCACTAAATAAATAGCATGATTAATTTTTAACTCACACTTGGTTTTGTGCAGAAAATTCAGTGGCATTTTTTTGAAAGTGGCAGGACTGACGAGAGCACTATTAACAATCCCTTGAATTTTTGTGATCTGGATGTGCTAACTATTAGGAACCAATGTCAGATGCAAGCAAATAAGAGTTTTTGCAGTTTATCGCCTGTCAGTGTGAAGCTAATCTTGGTGGTGGTAGTTATTTCTTAAATTATTGAATCTTCACAATTGGCTACAGAGTCACGTTAAATTTCAAAGAAAGTAAACTGGCAGAAATTAATTATTGTAAGTAAAAGAATAATAACTGCATAATTTTTTTAATGTTTATACGTTTTCCTCATTAGAAAACATTTGGCTTATAATTAAGTCTTAGGAGACTGAATCACCGCTGCCTCAGTGTCTGTGTCTGAAGGAAAGAAGGAATAGAAGAGATTTATTTACAAAGAGGAGCAGATAAAAGGTTTATAAAGCACGTCCCTTTTAATGGGCTACAACTTGCTTTAATTTACAATATGTTTTATTTCATCGCACAATAGCTTCTCATTAGGACATATAACTTCACCATCTCTAATTTTTAGTCTGCACACATTTGAAAAGGTTGAAACATTTTACTTAGATTTGAAATAGTACACGCGCATAATATTCATAAAAATCTGAACTAAATAGTTTAAATACCAACAGTGACCTTCATAACACAAATGTTTGCTAATGGAAATAAAAACTGCATTTCAGGAAAAGACATAATAATATACCTGTTAAGACTGAGCAATTTTGAGTGGTGATGGGAGAATGGGACATAATGTTCCTTTTTCTGTCATGGACTGTATTTTTCTGTCAGTTGGCAGAGGCTGTGTTGAGGAGAAGAAGCTAAAGACTCGCATTGAGAGTCATAAGGGTGACAGCTAACCTGACAGGTCATAAGATGACTACAGAATTAGCCTTACTTTAATTCTCACTAAAATTCACAGCTGTGGACAAGGAAATGGGGAGAGAAATTTGCCTCACACATTTTCTTTTCATTTCATGTACGGATTACATATTCTGTTCTTATTAATGAGCTGAGCCTGCACCATATACAACTCTATATTTAGTACTACAGACCACACAGCTGACAGGAGGGACCTCTCTCTTGTCTTGTGATCACAGTCAGTTTGACATGACACTAATTATGCTGTCTTTATCCAAATTCACCCAGGATGACTCCCTATTCATTTATATGCTTGCTTTTACGAAACGTAGTAAACCTTAAGTCAAAGTGTCCAATCCAATATGGCTGCTAGAACAACTCCATGAAGTGACATATACCATTTTGTCTTCATTGTGGATGAAAGGCAACTATCTTCCTTACAAACAGACTAAATGCATTTCGCTAGGAGATCCATCATGGGTTTCTAACTAGCTTTGTGCTCTAAACACAGGTTTGACACTGAATTTAATTAAGGCTAAGTTGGCAGCACACTGGCGCAGTGGACAACATAGAACATTACAGCGCAGTACAGGCCTTTCGGCCCTCAACCTTCTTCTTTCTAAAGAAAATAACCTCAAGTCCCTCAGCCTTCCCTCATAAGATCTTCCCTCCAGACCAAGGTCCCAGGTTCAATCCCAGCCATGGGTCACTTTTGGTTGTGGACTTTGCACATTCTCCCCGTGTGTGCGTGGGTTTCACCCCCACAACCCAAAGATGTGCAGGATTGGTGGATTGGCCACGTTAAATTGCCCCCTAATTGGAAAAAATGAATTGGGTACTCTAAATTTACGGAAAGAAAAACTAGGGCGAAGTCATTGCAATATACTGGGAACATGTGCTGAAAACCCCTAAGCTAATTATCTGTCCTCATCAGGAAAAAGTACCATTATTGCATTGAATGCTTTATCTTTATGCCACATATGCGTTTAAGCATGAAGTTATTTCTCAAACATAGGAACAGGGATGAACCAATCGGCTCATCGAGCCTGCTACACCTTTCAATCAGATCATGGCTGATCATCTACTTCAATGCCACTTCCCCGTTTTATCTCCATATCCCTCGATGTCATTGGTCTCCAGAAATCTATTCATTTCTATCTTTGTTCAATGATTGAGCTTCCAGAGCCCTCTGGGGTACAGAATTCCAACCTTTTATATTTCTTCATATGGTTTTTAATCACTTCCATTCACAAAATATTGCTTATCCGACTTCTTTTAGCTTTCCAACCCCTCACTGACAATCTGTTTGACAGCCAGGCAAACATTTACCAGTGTCAGCTTTGAGTACTTGCATACAAACTCAACTTGTTTGATATGTAGCAATACAATAGTGGATAATCAATAAAGATCACCATTAAACTCTATAGCTAGTCTACCCAGAATATAAAATAGTACATAATACGCTGCTAATGGATTGTGCTTCAAGAACCTACATTTTTATAATACCTTAAATGGAGCAAAACATTTCAAGGTCCTTAATAAGAGCATTATGAATAGCAATGTTGGCACTGAATCATAGAAGGAATTATCCAGAGAGATGGTCAACAGTTTGGTCAACGTTGAGGAGCATCTTAAAGGAGGAGGGAGACATATCGAGGCAGAGAGGTTTATAGGGGGACTCCTAGACCTAAGGGCCGAGACAACTGAAGGCATATCCACCAGTGTTAAATGCAGTTAAATGTGGAAACATGCAAGGCACCAGGCTTGAAGGAACATGCAGATCTTAAAGGCTTGTAGGCTGGACAAGTTCACTGAGATGGGAAGGGACAAGGGACATGAATGAATTTTAAAAGAAGGATGAGGATTTCAAATTTGCCGCATTAACAGACCGGCAGCCATTATTGGTCAGCAAAATGGGTGAATGAAACTGGTTGGGATTTAAGATCAGAGCAGCAGAGATTTTTCTGAAACCATTGAGAAACAGTGTGTAATACTGCTATAGCGACTGAGTGGGGAGAGAGGAAAGGTAGAAGTGAATGAGATAAAAGGTCTGTGCACCTTCTAATTATTTACCTATGTTATTTTATACTGAGATTGCACCACGTTTGTAAGCTTGGCTCTGCCGTGCTGCTCACAGGGAGTGATGTCTTATTTTTTAGCCCTCATAACCTATGGAACTGAGAAGGTGCAATATACTTGGTGCTGATCTACCGATTCTTCAGGATAAACATAATCTGAACATTGTAAGGCCATGCTCAGTGCATTCGCTGGCCCTGAGGAACATGGGGCGGGATTCTCCGATATCGGCGCGATGTCCGCCGACCTGCTCCAAAAACGGCGCAAATCACACCTGCATCGCGCCGCCCCAAACGTCGCTAATTCTCCGGCCCGGAATGGGCTAGCAGCGGCATGACACTATCCGCGCTAGCTCACGTGGTTCACGCCGCACGGAGTGACGGCTCAAAAGACGCGCTGCTCCCCCCTCCCCCCAACCAGAAGACCCGACCGGAAGGCCGCCCGCCGTTCAGCCCCGAGGTTCCAGTCCCATGACATTGAGGCGCTCCTGGACGCAGTGGAGCAGAAGAGGGAGGCCCTGAATCCTGGACACGGCCGCAGAGTCGCCCCACGCCACAGCCGGCGTCTGTGGAGGAAGGTGGCAGAGGCCGTCAGCGCTGTGGCTCTGACACCACGGACAGGCACCCAGTGCCACAAGAAGGTGAACAACCTCGTCAGGGCAGCCAGGGTGAGCCCCCCCCTCCATGCCCGATATCCATATCCCCCTCCCCATAACCCCCCTCCCCCATATCCCCCCTCCCCCATATCCCCCATATCCCCCCTCCTCCATATCCCCTATATCCCCCCTCCCCCATATCTCCCCTCCACAATATCCCCATATCCCCCCTCCCCATATTACCCCTCCCCATATCCCCCCTCCCCCTTTTCCCCCATTTCCCCCCTCCCCCATATCCCCAAGTGAATACAGCCCTAACCTTAATCTCTGCAATACACGCGCAACCGATGGCGTGCATTCATATACCTGTCTAACACTGTTGCCTTTTACCCTGGCCACCACCCCACCCCCACAGGAGAAGCGCGCACACAACACCAGGGAGCATGTGAGGACTGGAGGAGGCCCAGCTGATGAGAGGCCACTGACCGAACATGAGGAAAGGGCCCTGGAACTGGCTGGCGGACCTGAGGACCGGGCGATTGCCGATGCAGAGGTTGGGGGCCCACCAGCAAGTGAACCACCGACAGCCCGTCCCCGTATACCCCCTCCCCCATATCCCCCTCTCCCATATCCCCCCTCCCCATATACCCCCCTCCCCCATATCCCCCCTCCCCCATATCCCCCATATCCCCCCTTCCCCATATACCCCCTCTCCCATATACCCCCTCCCCCATATACCCCCTCCCCCATATACCCCCTCCCCCATATCCCCATATTCCCCCTCCCCATATCCCCCTCCCCATATCACCTGATCTTCGCCTGTGTGTCTACCCATGCATGCTTCATTGTGTATTGCAGGAGCAAACGTCGAGGCACCCATCCCCGCTGATGCAGACCGCCCGCATGATGCCCCTCGGAGACCACGGGAGACGGAGAGACCCGGACCCTCTGGCACGCGACGTCCGCATGATGCCCCGCGGAGACCACGGCAGATGGAGAGACCCGGACCCTCTGGCACGCGACGCCCGCATGATGCCCCGCGGAGACCACGGGAGACGGAGAGACCTGGAGCAACAGGGAGACGGCACAGTCGTCACGTGTGGGTGCGGCGACGCAGGCGTGCGCTACCCAGTGATGAGAGGGGCAGCCATAGGCCCCCGTCACAGCCGAGCCACAAAACCACAACCCAGGACACCCCTACCCAGGGCACCCCTATCCAGGAAACTGAAATACAGGACAGTGACACAGATTGGATGGGTGGAGACGAACCGCCACCCCAAAGTGCCATGGACTCAGAGTCGGACGATGCGCACGACACAACGCCACTGCTGTCCCCAACACCCTCCACCATCGCAGAGACGCTCACCTCGGTTGGGCACTTTAGTGATGAGGCGTCTGGTACACTCACTGGTGTGCACAACACAGCCGTCCCGGTACAGCAGGTGGAGGTAGGAGCAGCAGAGGGGCCGGGCGGTCGGAGAGCAGCCCAGCCCAAGCGAATATCTGCCGCCCAGATGGATTCTGGGTTCCTGGAGTTACCACACCCACCCATAGGTCCGATGCAACCACCGAACCTGAGACGAGCGAAGAGGGTGACGGCCAGCTTGCGGCGGCTGCAGTCGCAGGTGGAGGAGTCCACCCGCATCCAGGAGCTGGGAGTGGTGCCGGTCATGCGTGCCACCCAGGCCGACACCGCACGGGTGGTGTCCGCGGTGGAGGCAATGGGTGCGACGGTGTCAGACATGGGGAGCGGTTTGTGAGGCCTGGGGCTTTCCGTGCAGGCGGCGTCTATGGCCCAGGACATGGCTGCCCTCTCACAGGAGGCCATGAGCCAGCGCCAGCAGCAGATGGCAGAGGGGCTCAACTCCGTGGCACAGTCCCAGCAGGCAATGGCCCAGTCTCTGCAGGCCATGGCCCAGCCTCAGCTGGCCATCGCTGAGGGCATCGGCGCCATAGCCCATGTGCTAGCCAGCGTCGCACAGTCAGAGACAGGGATTGCCAACTCCCTGAGCTCCATGGCTGCAAACCTGCAGACCCTTGTCGATACCAGCACGGGCCTCCAGGACTGGCAGCGCCAGATGTCGGGGGGGGGGGCGTCGGATGGCCAGTCCGTTCGCATCCCCCACCCATGTAGAGGCCTGGGGGCCATCGGGCACCCCGAGGGAGGAGGAGGTGCTGGGGCCCATTCCGGGTCCCATTGTAGGGGAGGTCCCGGAACACCTCAACACCCCGGGCTCCCCCCCCTTCCGTCCCAGGTGCATCGGGTGGGCAATGGGAAGGACAGGCTGGCAGCTCGCCATCCCAGTCGCCCGGGCCGCGGCCTGGCCCATCTAGGCCAGGACGCCCCAGGAAACGGGCGCCAAAGGGATCCCGTGTCAGAGGGCAGGAATCACAGGAGCCCACCTCCAGTTCTGCTGTACCGTCTGGGGAAACACCTAGGCGTAGTCATAGTAAGGCCAAACAATTAGACACTGAGTAAGTTGGCACGGGTGCAGGGCACAGATGAGTTTTAGGGGCTAGGGTACGTGCATGAACTGCTTTCGTTATTAAAGTCAATGTTACACCTACAGAAGCTGCCTTTGTGCTCTGTCCAAAGCGTGCGGGGGTGTCAAGTACATTGAGCGCAAGTGTGTGTGTGTGAGGGGTGGTCTTACCTCAGCCCCAGGTGAGTCTGCCCCCTTCCCCCTGGGCCGCCATCAACATCCCCCCAGGCAGAGGACGGGACCGTGCGCTGCAGTGTCACAGCCGCATGCAGGGATGGTCCGGGTGGATGGTGGTACTGTGGCCATGGGTCAGACATCGTCCAACGATGTGGAGCCAGGAGCTCATCGCAGAGCGGGTTGTCATCATCCTCCATGGCCTGCAATAGACACGCGTCCACCGGCAACTGTGTGAGCCTGGCCGTTGTGCCGCAGGTGGATCGGCAATGGGGGGGTGGTGTGCATGCGGGTGGGGTGGGTGGGGTTGGGGGGGTGGGTGAGGGTGCTGGGTGGGTGGATGGGTGGGGGGTGGGGGTGGTCGGGTGTTGCCATGGTGTGTGGTCTGTGGCCATACTACCCGATTCCCACGCCCATCTAGTCAGTGAAGCGAGCGTCTATCAGCCTGTCCCGTGCCCGCTGGGCCAGCCGGTAACGGTGGACAACCACCCGCCCATGTCTAGCCCGTCTGCCCTGACCATTGCCCCCAACCCCCTCATCTGGGAGGACTGCGCCTCTTCCTGCTGCTCCTCCACTCCGCCGTCCTCTGCCTGCGGCACATCGCCCCTCTGCTGGGCTATATTGTGCAGGACGCAGCACACCACAATGATGCGGCCGACCCTATCTGACCGATACTGGAGGGCGCCCCTTGAGAGGTCCAGGCACCTGAAACTCAACTTCAGCACGCCAAAGCACCTCTCCATCGCTGCCCTTGTCGCCACATGGGCATCATTGTAGCGGTTCTCCGCCTCATTGCGTGGCCTCCGTACAGGCGTCATCAGCCACGATCGCAATGGGTAGCCCCGGTCGCCCAGCAACCAGCCCCTCAGCCGGGGATGGCGTCCCTCGTACATGCCGGGGATGGATGACCGCGACAACACGTATGAGTCGTGTACACTGCCCGGTAACGGACGCAGACATGCTGGATCATCATGCGGTGGTCGCTAGTATGTTCATCGAATAGGTCCCCTTCCTATTGGTGAACACGGCCCTGTTATCTGCAGGTGGCCGCACGGCGACATGCATCCCATCAATCGCACCCTGGACCATGGGGAACCCGGCCAAGGCAGAGAAGCCCACGGCCCGGGCATCTTGGCTGGCCCGGTCCATAGGGAAGTGGATGTAGCGGTGTGCAATGGCATATAGGGCATCTGTCACTGCCCGGATGCACCGGTGCACCGATGCCTGCGATATGCCGGACAGGTCCCCACTCGGTGCCTGGAATGACCCCGCTGCATAAATGTTCGGGACCACCGTAACCTTGACGGACACGGGGAGAGGGTGTTCCCCGCCAGTGCCACGCGGTGACAGGTGTGCCAGTAGGTGGCAGATGTGTGCCACGGTTTCCCGGCTCATCCGGAGTCTCCACCTGCATTCCCGGTCCGTTAGGTCCTGGTATGACTGCCGGGGCCGGTACACACGGGGCGACCTCGGGTGCTTCCGTTGCCGTGGGGCCGCGACATCCACCTCCCCCTCCTCGTCCTGTCGGGCAGGTATCCCTTCAGCCTGGTCGGCTGCCGCCTGCCCCTCTGCGGCAGCCTGTGGCAGCCTGCGCCGCCTCTCTGGCACGCTCCGCCTCCTCCTCCTCATCCAGGGCAACATGGCCATTAGCGGCTTCCGCCACGGTGGCCAACATCGCTGGCTGATCGGAAAACATGACGGCCTGTGCAGGGGTGGGGGGGGGGACAACATGTCATCATTGTCCATACCCCCTCCTCCCCCCAGCCAGGTGGCATGGACCGCATGGGCGCGACTGTTGGAGGCTGGCACCTGGCCAGGTGGACAAACTCACTTGCCGTCGCACCCCCCTCCCCGGCAAGGACCCCCCCCCCCGTCCCCCTCCCCGGCACGCACCTCCCCTCCCCCTCCCCGGCACGCACCTCCCCCGCCCCCCTCCCCGCCACAGCCCCCCCCCCCCGTCCCCCTCCCCGGCACGGTCCATCCCCCGTCCCCCTCCCCGGCACGGACCCCCCGTCCCCGTCCCCTTCCCCGGCACGTACCTCCCCATCCCCCTCCCCGGCACGCACCTCCCCCGCCCCCTCCCCGCCACAGTCCCCCCCCCGTCCCCCTCCGTGGCACGGTCGTCGTCCCCGTCCCCCTCCCCGGCACTCACCTCCCCGTCCCCCTCCCCGGCACGCACCTCCCCCGCCCCCCTCCCCGCCACAGCCCCCCCCCCCCGTCCCCCTCCCCGGCACGGTCCATCCCCCGTCCCCCTCCCCGGCACGGACCCCCCGTCCCCGTCCCCTTCCCCGGCACGTACCTCCCCATCCCCCTCCCCGGCACGCACCTCCCCCGCCCCCTCCCCGCCACAGTCCCCCCCCCCGTCCCCCTCCGTGGCACGGTCGTCGTCCCCGTCCCCCTCCCCGGCACTCACCTCCCCGTCCCCCTCCCCGGTACGCACCTGCCCGTCCCCGGGACGCACCCCCGCCCCCCCCGGCACGGACGCCCCCCCCCCCCCGTTCCCCCCGTCCCCCTCCCCCTCCCCGGCACGCACCTCCCCGTCCCCCTCCCCGGCACGCACCTCCCCCGCCCCCCTCCCCGCCACAGCCCCCCCCGATTCCCTCCCCGGCAGGGTCCGCCCCGTCCCCCTCCCCGGCACGGACCCCCCCGTCCCCCCGTCCCCCTCCCCGGCACACACCTCCCCATCCCCCTCCCCGGCACGCACCTCCCCGCCACCCTCCCCGCCACAGTCCCCCCCTGTCCCCCTCCCCGGCACGGTCCCCCCCCCGTCCCCCTCCCCGGCACGCACCTCCCCGTCCCCCTCCCCGGCACGCACCTGCCCGTCCCCGGGACGCACCCCCCGTCCCCGTCCCCCTCCCCAGCACGGACCCCCCCCCCCCCCCTCCCCGGCACGCACCTCCTCGTCCCCCTCCCCGGCACGGACCCCTCCCCGGCACGCACCTCCTCGTCCCCCTCCCCGGCATGGACCCCCGTCTCCCCCCTCGTTCCCCTCCCCGGCACGCTCCTCCCCGTCCACCTCCCCGGCACGCACCTCCCCGTCCCCCTCCCCGGCACGCACCCCGTCCCCCGTCCCCCTCCCCGGCACGCACCCCCCATCCCCCTCCCCGGCACGCACCCCCCCCCCATTCCCGGCACGTAACCCCCCCCCCATCCCCACCCCCGTCAGTCATCCTCCCGTCCCCGGCACTCACCCCCCCCTCGCAGCTCTCCTCCGGAGCCCACCCCACTCTAACCACCCCCCCCCCCCCCCCCCCCGCCGCACACACAACCCTACACACACCTCTCCCCCACACACACAGACTGCGGCCACGCCATCATCTCTCCAGTGGCCAACCCCCCAGGCCATCACCCACCTCCACGCTGGTCGGCGTCAACCATGAGCACTGGTTGACGCCAATTTAAAGGTGTTTTAATATTCTTCGGCCCATCTGGACAGACGAATATCGGCAGCCCCGAAATCCATTGCCTCGCGCCCACCCGTGCCATTCTCCGAGGCGTGCGGCGCGATTGACGCCCCGCCGACTTTTCTCCCTTTGGAGAATTCGGCGGGCGGTGGGGGAAGGATTCACGACGGCCCACGGCGATTCTCCGACCCGGTGGGGGGTCGGAGATTCGCGCCCTGTTATATATTTGAAAAACAGGTAAGAGATTGATGTTCAAGGAACGATATTATTGAAGCAAAGACTCATTGTGACTTCCTGTTCATTCTTCACAGTATCGCCTCACAAATTACGAGATTTATTGAGTTTAATTTCAGACCGTTCTTTTTGGAAGTGCTGAGGGTTTTGGCCAAGGGTGGTATCATGACCGGTACAGGCTTGGAGGGCCGAAGAGCCTGTTCCTATGCTGCATTGATCTTTATTCGTTTGTTCTGTTAACGTGTTATGAAAATCGCTTATTGTCACAAGTAGGCTTCAAATGAAGTTACTGTGAAAAACCCCTAGTCACCACATTCTGCCGCCTGTTCGGGGAGGCTGGTACGGGAATTGAACCGTGCTGCTGGCCTGCTTTCAAAGCCAGCTATTTAGCCCAATGTGCTAAACGAGCCCCTGCTGGTTATGCGAGGATTTAAACATCTGGCCTATCATCTGGTACCATTGCCATGAGGCTACCGTATCTAACCACCAGGATTGATTTTCACATATGAATAAAAAGCTTTAGGATTTACATTAATCCTTCTTGCCAACGACTTTTCATGACCTCTCCTCGCACTCCTAATTTCCCGCTTAAGTACTTTCCCACTTTCTTTATACTCCTCAAGCGTTTTGACTGTCCCCATCCTTCTAGACCATTGTTATGGGCCAGAATTTAGACACCTCCAAAGCATATCATGGAGTTCATCTGACCTATGACTTTTAATAGATTTTTGTTATGGGGAGCACAAGGGTCCACTCTCCAAGCGTTATGGAACAAAGTCCTTTTGAAACAAAACAATGTTTATTCTACGAACCCAGTTAACATTTTATGAACACACAGTAAACATCTTATCAAATACTAACATACGTAACCCCACAGACACAATACTCTATAGGTAACCCTTAAATTAAACCCTTTTTGAAACAAAGACAGCAGATTTAAATTCTCCACATAAACAGGTATTACTTTGAAATCATTAAGTGATCTGGAGACATTTTTTAGGGAGAGAGAGAGAAAAACAGCTTCTTGTTTGAATGCAGCTCTCCAACTCTGAAAACAAAACCAAAAAAAGAGCCACAAAACAGTTTTTAGCTCAAAACAAAAGTAAAAAGTCAGACAGACATCCCAGCTCCACCCACACACTGACATCACTGCAGCTATTTGATAAACACCCATTTCTTAAAGGAACATCAACCTGACACCGTACAAAGTCTCCTTTTTCTTTTCGAGAGGTTCACCATATCCCTCGTTATCTAAGGCTCCCTAAACTTCCCACACTTATCCTTTGTCCTCTCAGGAATCTGAATCCAAATTAACTGTTGCTTGAAAGACTCCCACATGTCCGATGTTGATTTACCCTCCAACAGCCACACCCAATCCAAATTCTTCAATTCCTGTCTAATGCTATCATAATTTGCTTTCCCCTATTCAGCACCTTAACGTGAGGGTTACCCTTATCCCTATCAAAAAGTACCCTAAAACTTAGAATTGTGGTCACTACTCCCAAAATGTTCCCCTACTGAAACCTCAACCACCTGTCCAGGCTCATTCCCCAATATCAGGTCCAGTACTGTCCCTTCCCCGGTTGGACTATCTACATATTGCATCAAGAAGCCTTCCTGGATACACCTTACAAACTCTGCCTCATCCAGGCCCCTAGCACTAAGTGAGTCCCAGTCAATAGAGGGAAAGTTAAAATCTCCGACCACAGCAACCTTGTTACTTTTGCACCTATCCACAATCTCTCTACCTCTCTGCTCCTCTATCTCTCGCTGGCAGTTGGGGGACCTGTTTTCGTCCAGAGACATCCTTGACCCTGGCACCAGAGGCAACACACCATCCTGGAGTCTATTTCACGTCCACAGTAGTGCCTATCTGTGCCCGTTACTATAGAGTCCCCTATAACTATCCCTCCCCTGCTGAGCAACAGAGCTAGTTGTGGTGCTAATGTTCTGGCTGCTGTTGTTTTCCCCTGATAGGCTATCTCCCCCATCAGTATCCAAAACGGTATACTTGTTAGAGAGGAGGACAGCCATGGGGGATTTCTGCACTGACTACCTGGCCTTTCTAATGGTCACCCATCTGTCTGCCTGCACCTCGGGTGTGACCACGTCTCTATAACTCCCATCTGTGACGCTTTCCGCCACCTACATTCTCCTAAGTGCATCAAACTGCCTCTCCAACTGAACCAAACAGTCTGTGAGGAGCTGCCATTGCTTACACTTCCTGCAGATGTAGACGACCGGAATGTTGGAAGTGTCATGGATCTCCCATATCTCACAGTTAGAGAACTGCACCCCGCTGAGTGACATTTAAGCACTAGTTAATTAATTTAAAATATATACTTAAATTGTTGTTAGATTAAGTTACAATTAACTATATGGTCCCCGGTGCTAGATTTTACTGTAAAATTAAGTGCTAAATACGAATCTCTGCCCTCAGGTTTAGTTGCTCCTCTACCTAAGTAATTAATTAGTTTTAATTAGTTTTTTCAATTTTTTTTCAAATTTAACACAGCCCCCTACCAGCCAAACAGCTTACAGCTTTACTGTGACCTCCTTCGCAGTTTTTCCCCCCACAATTTGAAAACACAGAGAGACACAGACGCAAATTACCACTTATCTTCCCAGACTGCACTCCGGATTTCTCCCGCTCAGAGACACACAGCGGGACACAGACGCAAATTACCACTTATCTTCACAGATTGCACTCTGGATTTCTCCCGCTCAGAGACATACAGGGAGACACAGACGCAAATTACCACTTATCTTCACAGATTGCACTCCGGATTTCTCCCGCTCAGAGACATACAGGGAGACACAGACGCAAATTACCACTTATCTTCCCAGGTTGCACTCTGGATTTCTCCCGCTCAGAGACATACAGGGAGACACAGACGCAAATTACCACTTATCTTCACAGATTGCACTCCGGATTTCTCCCGCTCAGCTCCGCTCCCGATATGAAGGACCTACCTGCCTTACCTGCTACTCACCAATCAGCTCTCTCCCTTGTAGTCACCTGGGCAAGGCCATTCACTGGAAATTTGAGTGCAACAAATCAAGGGATAAAAAGCACCTCCTCCCATCCAGCCTCAAATTCCCACCTAACTTCAAATTCCCAGCTCCAAACTCACTCTTCGATGTGTCTCACGCTGGATGTTTCTGCTGGCTCACTGGGAGTACTCAATGCACTTGTTGTAGAGTTGCTGCAGGAGATGCTGTCAGGTTGCTGCAGGAGATGCTGTCAGTTTGTTGCAGGAGGTGCTGTCCGGTTCATGCATGGGTTGCAGTCTAGTTGCTGCAGGAAATGCTGCCAGGTTGCTGCAGAGATGCTGCCCAGATGCTGCAGGAATTTCAGTCCAGTTGCCGCAAGAGATGCTGTCCAGTTGCTGTAGGGGTTGTAGTCAGCTGCAGGAAATATTATCCGGTTGCTGCAGGAGATGCACTCAGGTTGCTGCAGTAGATACTGTCAAGTTGCTGCAGGAGATGCTGTTAGTTTTCTTCAGGAAATGTTGTTGGTTGTTGTGGGGATTCTGGGACCCGTGATTTTATTTAAGTTTTTATCTACTGGACATTCGATAAGGAAATATACATCAGTTACAATATACAAGTCATTTTCCTTGTACCGATTCCATCTCCGTTCCCCGCTTGGTCGTCGTCCCCCCCCCCCAACCTACATTTGTTGTTTCAGGGTCCTTTACTGGGTCACTTACTCTACGATGGGCAATTATCTGCTATTTATATGTGAGCGGTTTCTTCCCCTTCCCTTCCCTGCCTCCTTTTTATCGATTGGCGTCAGCCCCTTCATTTTTCCCGTGTCCCGTCCTGTGGGGAGCGCGCCCTTTCTAAGAGTCGACCTTACAGGTCCCCACAGTTTCCCTTCCCCAGACTGTTCACGTCCAGCAACTCCTCCAGCATTGTGCTTCTCAGGGTTCGTGGGTAAGCTGTTGTCGCCTTGTGGAGAAAGTTTTTGACCTGCAGATGTTGGAGTCTGTTTCCGTTTGGTAGTTCCAGTCTCTCCATCAGTCCTCATTGTAAAAGTCTATAACTGTCGGTGTCCCCCGTCTTGTCTCCACCTCTTAAAGGTGATGTCGAGCATGGCTGGTGCAAACCTACCATGGTGGACATTTCGGTCAAGCCTAAGTGCCGCCTCATCTGGTTCCAAGTTCTCATGGTAGCTACCACCACTGGGCTTGTTGAGTGTTTTGTTGGCTGGGAGTGCTGCCGTGGCGAGGGCTTGGCAGGTAATCCCTGTGCAGGAGCTCGCCTCTATCATCACCCATTCTGAGTCTGGCTCCTTCACCCATCCCCTTACTCTTTCCACCGTGGTTGCCCAGTGGTAGTATTACAGATTCGGGAGGGCCAAGCCCCCCATGTTTCTTCTACCATGTCGGGCCCACACAAATACCACAATCATCTTGTCTATTGAGTTGAAAAAGGCCTTGGGGATGTAGATCTGTATGGACCTGAACAGGAAGAGGAACCTGGGCATACTTTCACCTTGATCGTCTGTACTCTCCCTGCCAAGGAAAGCGGGAGTGTATCCCATCTCTGTAGGTCCTTTTTGATTAAAAAAAAATATTTTTATTGCCATTTTTCAATGATTACAGAATAACAATTTAACGAATCATGCAACTGATATTTACATGTTTTACAGCTTCTTATTAACATGCTTTTCAACATGCATTCTCCCTCCCGCTGTTGGTAGCCTCCTCCTTGGGTATCATACTACTGAACTCCGCTCCTCTTTTCTGTGGTTTTTGTTGTTAATCTTGTGGGTTCTGGTGGGGGGGGGGGTGCTTCCTTCCCCCTCCCCTCCTCCCTTTTTCCCCATGTTTCTCTCTGTCACTCCCTTGGGTTCCCCCCTCATATCTTCCCCCCTTCCTCCTCATATCCTCCCCTTCCCCTTCCCCCTTTGCTCCTTATTGTATGCATTCTTGCCTGCTCTCCCCCGTCTCCCGCTCTTTCCCTAGTCGCTGTTGGCCTTGAACAGGCCTTGGAACAGGCTGATGAATGGCCCCCTTGCTTTGTGGTGTAGCCATCTGGGATGGCCACGTCCCGAATACAAAATGGACACTTGCAAAGAATGCAGGGAAAATTGGACAATACTAAGAAGCGAGCAGGTGCAAGGTCTGTATGTTGATTAGAACCTTAAGCTCTCAGACAGGACAGAAACTGCCAAGCAATCTACATACTAGTGAGCCATCTCCGGGGACAAAAGGGAAACATTTAGATACACAATGTTAAGGCAGACACCCCGGCGCCAGAACAGACTAAAACAAAGCAGACCAACAGTCACCTAGGACACACCCAGCAATCAGGGAACCACCCCTCTATTGGAGGAAGATCGATACGAATGATTGGGAAAGACCCAATTAATTGAGGCCAAGTTCAAGGCCTGCCCAAAAGAGCGTGAAGCTCTTTTTAGTATAAAAGGTATCACCCAAGGGAGAATCTTTCTTCTTTGGCTTTGGCTCTCAGCGAAGAGAGAGACCAGCCTAGCAGCTGCATCAGACCAAGTAAGTTCCAAGCCAACGCACGTTACGAGATAGACGTTCCTAGTTGCTATCCTATAAACAGCTCAACCCTGCAGCCTCAGAACTGATTAACGGCCATTGTTCCTCTGACTGAGTGGGCACCCGAAGCTAAGTATAGGCCTTAGTAATAGTGGTAGTTTAGTTTGTAGAGTTTATGCAGGAGTAGATTTGACTGTGTGTAAATAAATGAGCATTGCTTTTGAACTTACTAACTGGTGTATCGAGTCTTTGATCAGTATTCGGTTCTGAACCTTGTGGCGGTGTCGAAGGATACCTAGCGACTCTTGAGCAAACGTAATTAAACAGAGCCAAATTAAGAAACAGCCAAAATTAGCAACATTGGAACCCTTGTCCAACCCTCGGATGGTGTACTTGATATTCTCCAGGTGGAGAAATTGTGAAAGGACTGCCAGCCAGTCTGCAGCTGTGGGTGGTGCTGCTGATCGCCAGCGGAGCAGGATTCTCTGGCGTGCAATGTTTTATTACTCTTCTGTAGTATGTTATGATATATGTTAGAATGTTGTAATATATGTTACTCAGTGCTGTTGTTGATGAGATTTTCTGAATCTTGATGAAAAAGACACAAAGTCGTCCAGTTGTAACAAAAGATTTATTGAGTAACTAAAACAATAATTTTGTGAGTTCTTTACTTTAATATTAATACTAGCAATAGGGTTAACAAGATCTAAATACAATAACTATGTTTAACTACACAAACACTCTGAGCTAATCTATACTCCTGCTCTCTCGTCACAGTACACCCAAAAGAGGAGGAGCAGAATGAACTTGCCTTTTATACCGCTGTTGGTATTGCCTTCTAGTGATCATCTGATTCTATTGATTACACATTAACCCCTTATGTACATGCACATACATAGATCACTACATCCCCCTTTTTTTGTGTGACATATTTTCTGTATGGTGAAAAGAAAATTGAACAAACATAATTGATGCAGTTTGCAAATGCATTACTGAAGATCAATGAGTTAATCAGTCCAATGGTCACAAGTTCAAATGATTGGGTTTGTGTCTTCTTCGAGTTGATCTCCTGAGTGGACATGGAGTCACTGAAGTTTTAATGTCCTTCAGTTCACTGACGGATGGTTTAAAGCATTGTCGAGTGAGTGAATCATGTAGATGCAACTCTGAAAGGACAGGTTTAGGAAGTTGAAGCTTTAGTAAGTCTTGCCGATTCCATCTGAACAGCACACCCTCATCAGACTTTACAATATAGGAGTGGGGCGCTGCTTGTCGTATTACTGTTGCAGTGTTCGTTCTGGTCTTTTCTTGTGCTTGTGGTATTGATTCTGTATGCCATCTGCCTTGGAAACTGGTTTGCTTGTTTGTTTTGGAGCAAATATGAGTTCTTGAAATTTGTTAGCATGCCATTTGTTTTGTGTGACCAATGTCCGTGTTATGTTTCTACTCTTGCCATTGTTTTGGATTGTGCAGAGTTGTACCATGTTGTACAAGTTGTTGTTTCATTGTTGTTGCTTTTGTTGTTGTTTTTGTTGTTTCTGTTGTTGTTTTCATTGTTATACTTGTTTTTGTTGTACTCAATGACTGTTCCTTGTGGATAATTTGAGTCATTCTCAAAGTTATTGGTATCAGTGACCTTTGTGGTATCTGATGTTTCATTGAGCTTTTTGAGTTGAGGTTTGTGTGAATGATCTGATGTTGCATTGATCTTGGTGACATCAGTCGTTTCTGGTTGATTTGATTCCTCTTTTCTTCCTTGGTGCTCCTCTTCTGGAGTCATTGCTGGTTGATCTGCTTAACCTTTGATCTCTTGGTGCTCCTCTTGGAGTCAACGTCTTCAAGATTCCAGTTGCTTGTCAGTTGTCAAGAGCAGATGAGGTTTTAATTGACGTGGTCTCACAGGATGTGGCCTCACTGTACTCATGGGTAGTTTCACTTTGATTGTTAAGTGCTTCTGTATAGTCGAGCTGAGATCTGTCAGTCTCGCTGTGATCTTACACATCTTGTAAGTTGATTGTGATCACATTGTCACTATTCTCACATACAGTGGGTAGACTTTTATTGTCTTCTTGTAGTTGTTTAAATTAGCTAGGTAGACTTTGATAGCCTTATTCTTATTGCTCAAATAAGGTGGATAGACCTTCATAGTCTTCTTCATGCATAGTTGTCATTCTGGAGTCTTTAATTGCTTCCATTCTGGAGTCTGTCAACAAGCTCACTGTGGAGGCTTGCGTCGCTCTCTCTGTGGAGTCTCTCATCGCTCTCTCTGTGGAGTCGTGCAGTATTCTCTCTGTGGAGATGATCAGCGCTCTCTCAACGGAGTCGGTCAGTACTCTCTGTGTGGCGTTGTTTTCTTCTTGGCTATTTGACAGGTTGCTGTCATCCAATGTATCAACGATCTGCAATTCCATCATGGTATTGGATTTATCGACCATAAGTAGAGTCGTATTGAGCTTTTCAACAGTGTTGCTGATGCTATGATCATCACATCCGAATAACTCAGCCATGTTTGAGTAGTATTCTTCAATTACCAAATCATCTTCTTTGGTTTCAGATTGTTATTGTGCTCTTCACTTTTAATTAACAAATCATCTTCTTTAGTTTTGGATTTGTTAATGAGCTCTTCATTTTTAATTAACAAATCATCTTCTTTAGTTTTGGATTTAATAATGTGCTCTTCACTTTGGATGCTGCAAACAGCTTGTTCCAGAGTGCTGCGAAAGGTATTTTCAACTGCTGGTTGAAATTCAGGCATTGTTCTACCTTTCGAGGTGAAAATGTTGGTTTTGTAGCTTTAAAACTTTTATTTTTAATTTTCGGGAAGTTTCCTTTTAAGTGGGTGTGGTCTGAGTCTTCTGACGTCATGACGCTCGTGACATCATGCGTAATCATCAATTGCGCATGCGCAAATCGATCTTCAATCAGGGTGCGCTCTTATTTCAACTGCGCATATGCAGAACGGAATTTTGCCAGTTCGCGTCTCTCCTGGATGTGCGCATGTGCGTATCGGTTTGAATGCGACCTGCCACCGTGAAGAAGGTGCTTAGAAGGCTGCGACACCATTTTAATTTCCTCGACCTCGTGGTGGACGTTTGCGCCATTCTTTCTTTGGATAAATTCAAGGTACTGATTTTTGTTTTGTTCATGCGATGTGCACTTTTCCATCGCAGTCTTTAGAGTTAGATCATTTTTTTGTAAAAGTGATTCCTTTAAACCTTCATCACATAGTCCATCAACCAATTGATCCCTGATCATTGAGTCTCTTAAAGCAGCAAAATTGCAGGCTTGTGCTAGTAACTTGAGGCCTGATACAAAATTAGTGATTGGCTCACCGTTTCTCTGGATCCTATGACAAAAGTTAAATCTTTCCAGGATCTCATTAGACTGCATTTTACAGTGTTCTTCAAATTTTGCGATTATCACTTTAAACTTAGTTTTGTCTTCACCTTCCAAGTAATTGAAGGAGTTATAGATCTCTATGGCTTGATGTCCTGCTATTGCTAGTAGCAGTTCTATTCTTCTTTCTTCAGAGGCTGTATTTAAATCATTAGCTGCAATATATATTTGGAACTGTTGTTTAAACATTTTCCAGTTATTACTTAAATTACTGGTAGTTTTCAGCTGCAGTGGATCTTGAACATGGTCCATCAAATCGGTTGGTCTTCGAGGATCGAAATGCTGCAAAGTCTTCCACAGTCGAACAGTCGGGATTTTATTTTTGTTTTCCAACCTAACCTAACTAGTACTGTTCTTTGAAAGCCAAATATCCTGGTACCATGGTTTATTACACTTCTGTAGTATGTTTTAATATACTGCTGAATGTAATATATGGTATTCAATACTGTTGTTGATGAGGTTTTCTGAATCTTGATGAAAAAGACTCTAATTCATCCAGTAATAACAAAAGATTTATTGAGTAACTAAAACAATAATTTCATGAGTTCTTTAATTTAATATTACTACTAGCAATAAGGTTAACAAGATCTGAATACAATAACTACGTTTAACTACACTAACACTCTGAGCTAATCTATACTCCTGCTCACTCATCACAGTACACTCAAAAGAGGAGGAGGAGGAGCAGAATGAGCTTGCCTTTTATACCCCCGTTGGTACTGCCCTCTATTGATCATCTGATTCCATTGATTACTAATTAACCCCATATATACATGCACATTCAGAGATCACTACAGGTTCCGGGGGAGGGGGGGGCTTTCTTCCACCTCTCCTCCTCCCTTTTTCTCCATGTTTCTCTCTGTGACTCCCTTGGGTTCCCTCCTCATATCCTCCCCCCTTCCCCCTTTGCTCCTCCTCGTTATATGCATTCTTGTCTGCTCTCCCCCGTCTCCCCCTCTTTCCCTAGTCGCTGTTGGCCTCGAACAGGTCTTGGAACAGGCTGATGAATGGCCCCCATGCTTTGTGGAACCCTTGTCCGACCCTCGGATGGTGTACTTGATCTTCTCCAGGTAGAGAAATTGTGAAAGGTCTGCCAGCCAGTCTGCAGCAGTGGGTGGTGCTGCTGATCGCCAGCAGAGCAGGATTCTCCGGCGTGCAATTAAGGAAGCAAAATTAAGGGCATCGCCCCCCTGCCCCATGTGTAGCTCTGGCTGTTCCGATACCCCAAAAGCTGCCACTCTCGGGCACGGCTCCACCCTCACCCCCACAACCTTGGACATTGCCTCGGAGAAGGCTGTCCAGAACCCTGCAAGTCTGGGGCAAGCCCAGAACTTGTGGGCGTGTTTGGCCGGGCCCCTCTGGTACCAAACACATTTGTCCTCCACCTCAGGGAAGAACCTGTTCATTCGGGTTCTGGTCAGGTGCGCTCTGTGCACCACTTTAAACTGCATGAGGCTTAGCCTTGCACAGGAGTTGGCCCTGCTCAGTGCGTCGCTCCAGAGTCCCCACCCCATTTCCGTCCCCAGTTCGTCCTCCATTTTCATCTGGCTTTGCCCAGCGGTAGTCTTGTCCTATCCAGTAACCATCCATAGATGTTCCCACAGTTCCCCCCCTTCCTGACTGTCCATGTTTATTAGTTCCTCTAATAGTGTGTCTCTCGGGGACCTGGGGTATCTTGCCGTCTTCTTGCAGAGAAAGTGTTTAATTTGGAGGTGTCTGAGTTCCTGTCCTGTCGGTAGTTCCAGGTCTTCCGCCAGTTCGCCCAAGGTCGCTAGTCTGTCCCCTATGTAAAAGAGTCTGACTGCTAGCGTCCTGTCTCCATCTTTTAAAGGTGGCATCATGCATGGCTGGTGGGAATATGTCATTGCCACAGATGGGGGTCATGGGGGACATCTCAGTTAGACCAAAATGCTGCCTCATTTGGTTCCATGTCTTTAGTATGGCAACCACCACTGGACAGGATGTGTACTTCGTTGGGGGGGGGGATGGGAGCGCTGTCAGGCAATGGACTGAGGGTTGTTCCCTTGCAAAAGGGCATCTCCAACCTCACCCATTCCATGTTGCATTCACGTATCAACCACCTCACCCTCTCTGCCGTGGCTGCCCAGTGGTAGTATTGTAGTTTCGGCAGGGCCAGACCGCCCATATTTTTTGTCCTTTGCAGTGTTGATTTAGGGATCCTTGGGTTCTTACGCTCCCCACTCAAACGCCATGATCATTTTGTCTATATTATGAAAAAAGGCCTTGAGGTGAAGATCGGTATGGATGTAAACAAGAAGAGGAACCTCTGCAGTGCGTTCATTTTGATCGTCTGCACTCTCCCCGCCAGGGAAAGTGGGAGTGTATCCCATCTCTGTAGCTCCCTTTTTACTTCCTCCGCCAGACTGGTCAGATTCCACTTGTGGATCCATATCCTGTCATAGACTATCTGGACCCCAGGTAGCGGAATTTGTTTAGGGCTCGTTTGAATGGAAGTCCCTCCAGCTCAGTCCCGCCCCCATTTGGGTTCACAGGGAATGCCTCACTCTCGCCCAGGTTGAGTTTGTAGCGCGAGAAGGCTCCAAACTCTCTCAGAGGTTGCATGATTGCTTTCAGGCCATTCTGTGGGTCGGAGACATAAAGGAGCAGGTCATCCACACAGAGTGACACTTTGTGCTCTTTGCCCCCTCTTTCCAAAAAGAAAAGCCTTCCAGCTTTTCGCATCTCGCAGAGCGATCGCCAGGAGTTCGATTGCCGGGGCAAACAGGAGTGGGGACAGTGGGCATCCCAGCCTCGTGCTTCTGTGCAGCTGGAAGTATCAGAGCTGGTGGTGTTAGTCCGAATGCTCACCTTGGAGGTGTTGGACAGGAGTTTCACCCACGAGGTGAACCCCATCCCTGGCCCAAACCGCTCCAGTACCTCAAACTCAACTCTGTCGAAGGCCTTTTCTGCGTCCAGGGAGACGATCACCTCTGGTGTTCTCTCCCCGGAAGGGGTCTTTATTACATTCAGCAGCCGCCTGATGTTCGGAGTTAGCTGCCTTGACAAAGTCTGTCTGGTCCTCTGTGACCACCTCTGGTATGCAGTTCTCCAGTCTCATGAACGTTGGCCAGAACGTTCGCGAGTATCTTCGCATCCACATTGAGCAGCGAAATGGTCTGTATAATCCGCGTTATATCGGGTCTTTGTCTTTTTTTGATATCAATGATATCATGGCCTCTATTAACGTTGGAGGCAAGGTCCTTCTCGCTAGCAAGTCTGTGAATCTGTGGGGCCAGGGCTGGTGCAAATTCTTTATCAAAGTCCGCCGGGAACCTGTCAGGTCCCGGCACCTCCCCCGCCTGCATGGAGCTGATGCTCTCCATGATCTCTCCCAGACCTATTGGTGCTTCCAGTTCCACCTGCCTATCGTCCCCACAACTGGCATGTCCAGTTTATTGAGCAATCGTTTCATCCCTGTGCCCCCGTCAGGGGCCAGAGGTGTACAGCCCTCGGTAGAAGGCCTCAAACTCTTTGTTGACCTTTTTTGGTTCGGCTACCAGTCTGCGTCTGTTATCCTTTACATGGGCTATTTCCCTCATGGCCGCCTGCTTTCTCAGCTGGTGAGTCAGCAGGTAGCTAGCATTGTCTCCGTGTTCATAAAAGGTCCCCATGTCTAGCGGAGTTAGTGCACTGCTTTCCTAGTGGATAGCAGGTTAAAGTCCATTTATAGCGTTTTCCTCTCCTCTAGAAGCTCTACGGTCTCCGAGCACTTTCTGTTTACCTCCAGAATGGAGTCAATCAGCTGTTGCCTGGCCGACCTCTCTGTCTCTGGGAGCCTTATAGGCTATAATTTCTCTCCTAATCACCGCCTTCAGTGTCTCCCAGAATGTGGAAGGTGAGACTTCCCCGTTCTGGTTGTTAGTAGCATACTCGCCTATGGCCTGTGATGTTTTTTGGCAGAAGACCTTGTCGGCCAAGAGGTCTGTGTCCAGCCTCCATGTGGGGCGTTGGGCCTGGCACATTTCCAACCTCACATCCATGTAATGTGGAGTGTGGTCAGAGATTACATTCTGACTATCTCTGGAAGCACTGATTTCCAACTAGAAAGAAGTCGATATGGTATAGAACTTGTGTACTAGCAAGAAGAGCAGGAATTCCTTCTCAACTGGGTGCATGAACTGCCATGGGTCCACTGACCCCATCTGTTCCATAAATGTTCCCAGTTCACTCGCCATGCCTGTCTTTTTCTCCGTTCTGGGGTTTAATCTGTCCGTCAATGTGTCCTGCACACAATTAAATTTACCCCCATGATCAGTATCTATATTGGGGATTTCCGCCATGGTTTTCTTTACAAATTCCATGTTGTCCCAGGACACCACTGACCATGACGTACCGCCCCGCTGGGTCCATAACCGTCCTTGTTGCAGTAAACATCGTCTTCTTACTTAGCAGTATTGCAACCCCCGGCCCTCGTCCTGTAGCAGGAATGTTAGGTCTGTCCCACACAGCCCTTCCTTACCTGCAGTTGGTCCTTCTCCCTCAGATGTGTGTCTATGTCGGCTTTCATACTTTTCAGGTGGGCAAAGACTCTGGATCTTTTCACTGGGCTGTTAGGTCCCTAACGTTCCAGGTGATTATCCTGATGGGGGGGTTTCTCACCCCCTCCTTCCTGCATGATCAACCATACTTACCTGTTGGACGTGCCCCTGCACTCCAGGGTTTCCCTTTGTTGGCGTCCATTCAAAATGGCCGCGGTCACCGTTCTCACCATGATAATAAAAAATTTTATTGTCACAAGTAGGCTTACATTAACACTGCAATGAAGTTATTGTGAAAATCCCCGAGTGAAATGAAAATGAAATGAAAATCGCTTTTTGTCACAAGTAGGCTTCAAATGAAGTTACTGTGAAAAGCCCCGAGTGAGGCCTTTCACCTGCACGCCAAGGTTTCTCATTGTCCAGGGGCCATCCAACATGGCCACCAACTGTGTGTACGCCATGTGGGTAAGCCCTTTTGTTTAGGGACCCTCCAAAGAGGCAGCTTGCGGTGCCATCATGTTCCACATTTCCGAAAGAAATCTGCTGAAGCCAGTCTAGAGCCCTTCCCCCCTTGTCGTTTTATTCCCACCGTGGTTTTGCTTCCCCCCGCACCCCTATCACTGCCCCCCACCCCAGTGAGAGATGCGCCGTGACCCCACTCTCACTCATACCTCCTGACGCTAGGTTTCCCGCAAGTGTGGTGATGCCCCCCCTCCCAGGGTCGATCCAACCCCCTCATGCGCCCGCTCTGCTAGTGTTGCTTCTATCTCCTCCTCATCTCTCCTACACTCGGCTGCCCTCGCCCCGTCCTTCCTATGAGCTGTTTCCACTGTTCATAGCGAGGTGATATAGTCTTGTGCAAAATTGTCCATTGATTTCCTTCACCTCCTCTGTGCCTTCCTCGCTGCCTCTCTTGCTGTCTGTCCAAGCCATTCTTACGTATGAACTTGTCGGTCTCTGTAGGGGCAGTAAAATAATGTTCTTTGCCCTGATATGTTACCCAGAGCCTGGCTGGAAATCGCATCCCAAATCTGACTTTGTTCTTATATAGGGCTGATTTGGCTGGTTAATTTCCATCCTGCGCGTTTCCTGGTCTGCCCTAATGTCTTTATAGACTCTGATTTTATGTCCCTCCCAGTTGCATGCCTTTGCCTGCCCAGCGTCTGTTAGTCCCCCACCGGGCAGTGGTTCGGTGCGGGGACGGCACTGACTTTCTGGTCGTAAGACCAGACCGATCCTGCGGACATAGCTGCAGAATCGGAGAATCCAGCCCTTGAGTTTTCATCAAATCTGTGAAGGTTGGTGAAACAACCACTGTAATAAGTTCTGGTTACAATGTCCCAGGAAGTGTTAGCATGTTCCAGGGTAGATTGTAGAGTCAAAATGCCTCTGACAGATCTTCACACGTTTTGTAAGTCGATTCCGCCAGACTTTTCGGTCATGGCTTCCAAAGTCTTTGCTTGACCTCTGTTAGAATTATGTAACTGCCTCAAGTAATTTTCTTTTCACGAACAACCTCTAAATGTTAACATCTCTGTCCTTCTCAACAGATCCAGGAGAGGACATCACCCTCTGACAAGTTTTCTGTGGTGCCCCTGCCACCAGTATCTCTCTGTTCTGTGTTTTGTCAGGTCTACCAAGCTCATTATCTCTCCTACCCATTTGGAAATATCTGTGCTGGAAGGGCTGGAAGCATAATGGATCTTGTCCGAGACTGCAGTCCTCCTCTATGGTGTCTTCTACAGGATTTCCTTGATACTGAGATGAAGGGAAGGTGAAAGAACAATTGTTGGAATGGCAATGAGATGCTTCACAGTTGCACAGGAGAGATTTGACCATACATATTAGGCTTTGAATTTGAATGGGGAGTGAGCATGAGAGGTGGTACATTATGTGCTTGCAATGTAATAAGGCATAAAATAAGGCCCACATGTTTTCACAGTTGCTGTTCTAATCCACAGGTGTGTGAAAGTGTACAAACTCAGCAATAGCATGATGGGAAAAATAGCCAACTTATGTAACCAAGTGTGAGACAGCTGTGTCAGCTAAGTGCCAAGATCAGACCCTGACAGACTAGACAAAGCTAAGAATCCATATAATTGTATCATACAAGGCCAGAAGAGGGAAAATAGTGCCTGACCTTATTCAAACCTGATAACAAAGCCACGATCTAGGAATGTCCTAATAACACAACCTCCTCATGACCTAGGTCCATCTGCGTCAAGGCATCATGAGGGCAGAGGTAAAAATAAAATAGGACCACGTCTTAAACCCTCTAAAGACAAAATACTGTAAATAAGCCGAGTCAGGGTCTTTCCATGACAACATGTTTGATCAGAAGTTATGACTGTATTGACATTTTTGAACAAGGTCTGTTTTTGTAAAATGATACAGCTTTTGTATAAATATTGAACGTTTTCTCCATGTCTTTGCGAGCTTGAGAAAGAATGAGCAGGTTTACCTTAACAGCTCTCTCTCTCTCTAACCTGTAGCCATCTGCATGCAGACTTTGGTCAATAAAGACAAAGTTATTTATTTCGAAACAGAGTTGTAAAGTTGTTTTCTTCACAGTCTTGAAGTAGGAAAAATTTTAAAAGACGACAGGTGCCTTCATTTGGGCATATAATGTCGACAGAATCAGGTCCATTGGGATAGTCACTACAATTATTACTTCTCCAATCAAGAGACATGCAGAGCATGAAGATGCAAAATCACCTGTAAATAAACCAACCTAAGGACTTTCTACCATTCAACAAGAAATGTTGCAGTGAAGAATCATCTTTAGACAGTGAGAAAACCAATTAAATATTTTGCAAAGAAGAATCTCAAACACAAACTACTAATGAACATACTGTATGCACTTAAGAAATAGGAACAGGACTCTTTGTACAATCTCTGTTTTTCCGTAGGATCATGGCTAATGTAGGTGGCCTTGTGGCACAGTGGGAGCACTCCTACCTCTGGACCAGAAGCTCTGGGTTCAGGTCCAATGCCAGGACTTGTTGGACATTGAAGGAATGTTCCCTGTGCTGTCCAGAACAAGGGGTCACAATCTGAGGATTCAGGGTAGACCAGTTAGGACAGAGATAAGGAGGCATTTCTTCACACAAAGAGTGGTGTGAAGAAACCTTACCACATTATCCTCATTTCCTTTAGCATTTCAAAATCTATCCGACCTCCATCATGGTTATACTCGATCACTCAGTACTCTCTCTGTGCTAGAGAATTCTGAAGGTTCAAAACCCATTGAGGAAGAAATATCTATTTCTCTCATTCTTAGACCCTGGTTCTAGATTCCCCAGTCAGGGGAAACATTCTTCCAACTGTTAAGCCTTGTAAGATTCTTTGGTGCTTCAATGAGAACATCTTTCGTTCTTTTAAATTATGGGCTAAGAGTGCCCAATCTGTTTTTAAAAATTTTTTTAATGGGATGTGGGTGTTGCTGGTAAAATGAGCTATTATTGTCTACCCCTAATTTCCTTTGAGAAGGTGGTGGTGAGACACCTTCTTGACCCGTTGCAGTCCATTTGGTGTAGATACAGAATTCTTAGCCTTTGGCTCTTAATTGCAGCTACAGTATTTATGTATCTGGTCAAGTTTCTAGTCAATGTATCACCCAAGATGGTGATGCTGTCTCAACTGGGCCCACATTCTCAGCGTGGCCACTACCTCTGGGCTCGCTGTGTATTTTGCTGAGGAGGATGGGAGTGCTGCTGTAGCCAGGGCCCGGAGGGTCGTCCTTTTACAGGATGCCTCCTCCATTTGCACCCAATCTGTGTGGGGTTCTTGTCCCCATCCCCTCACTTTTTCTGCCGTTGCTGCCCAGTGGTTCCTCAATGGAAATGTCATTTGTAAATGTAAAGGAGAGGTTGTAAATCTTTTATGAGATGGCCATTGGCTGCGTGGCGTGAATTTTACTTATCAGCAGAAGCCTAAATGCTGCTCAGGTCTTTCTGCATGCAAGCATAAACTGATTCCTATCTGATGCATTTTGAATGGAAATGAATGGTCAACTGTGAACCTCTCCACTTCTGACTTTATATTAAAAGGAAGGTCAGTGATGAGGCAGCCTAGGTGGAGCCTAGGACACTGTGCTGAGGAATTCCTGTAATGATATCTTGGGACTGAGGTGATCGGCCTCTGAGAACCACAACCATCTTCTTGTATTAAATACTCAGAAGGGTCAGGCTTTGATGGCAGGTCATTGCAGCGTTCCGGAACAAGGTTTCCTCCCCAGTGGGCTAGATGGGCACAAATTGCCAGTGGCTGTCAAGGTGGCTGTCAGCAGGTCAGCTCCACTACCCCTGAGTCTCTGTCTCTTCCAAAGGTTGAATGATCTCTTCATCAGCAAGGAGAAAAGGCAAAGAGTAATGAATGTCAGCAATAACGAGAGAAGGGAAGGACAACATTTGTGGAGGGTGATTGTGAAGCATGATTGCAAGATCGCCAGCCGAGCAGGATTCTCTGATGTGCGGTTTCAGAAGTGAAACAAGGGCGTTGGCCCCCTTCACCATGTGTAACTCTGGCTGCTCCGATACCCCGAAGATTGCCACTATTGGGCATGGCTTCACCCTCACCCCCACAACCTTGGGCATTGCCTCGGAGAAGACTGTCCAGAACCCAGCATGCTTGGGGCAAGCCCAAAACATGTGGGTGTGGTTGGCCGGGCCCCTTTGGCACCGCTCACATTTGTCCTCCACCTCCGGGAAGAACCTGCTCATTCGGGTTCTGGTCACGCTCTGTGCACCACTTTGAGCTGCATTAGGCTTAGCCTTTCGCAGGAGGAGGTGGAGTTCACCCTGCTCAGTGCTTCGCTCCAGAGTCCCCATCCTACCTCTGTCCCCAGCTCGTCCTCCCATTTTTGTCTGGTCTCGTCCAGTGGTGTTCGAGCTCTGTCCAGTAGCTGTCCGTATATTTTCCCACATAGCTCCCACTTCTTGCTGCTTGTGCTATCAGATCCTCTAGTAGTGTGCTTTCTGGGGCCCTCGGGTACCCTACTGTCTCTTTGCCGGGGAAGTGTTTTATTTGGAGGTGTCTCATTTCCTGTCCTTTTGCTAGCCTCCACTTCCTCGTCAGTTCGTCTAGTGTCGCTAGTCTGTGCCCTACGTAGAAGTCCCCGACCGTCAGTGTGCCCCCGTCCCGCCTCGATCTTTTGAAGGTGGTATCTAGCATGGCTGTGGGGAATCTGTGATTGCCGCAGATGGGGGCCATGAGGGATATTTTGGTTATCCCGAAGTGCTGTCTCAACTGGGCCCACATTCTCAGCGTGGCCGCTACCACTGCCTTGATGTGTATCTTGCTGAGGAGGAGGGGAGTGCTGCTGTAGCCAGGGCCCGGAGGGTCGTTCTTTTACAGGATGCTTCCTCCATTTGCACCCAATCTGTGTTGGGTTATTGTACCCATCCCATCAGTATTTCTGCCATTGCTGCCCAGTGGCAGTATTGTAGGTTTGGTAAGGCCAAGCCCCCTCTGACTTTTCCTCTTTGCAGTGTCAGTTTGGGAATTCTCAGGTTCTTACCCCCCCCACACACAAACACCATGATTAGACTGTCTACATTTTGGAAAAAGGCCTTGCGGATGAAGATCGGAATGGATCTAAACAGGAAGAGGAACCTTGGCAGTATGTTCATCTTGATCGTCTGCACTCTCCCCGCCAGGGAGAGTGGGAGTGAGCCCCACCTTTGAAGGTCTTTTTTTACTTCCTCCACCAGGCTGGTCAGGTTCCACTTGTGGATCTGTGTCCAGTCTCTGGCTATCTGGATCCCCAGGTAGCGGAATCTGTTCTGGGCTGTTTTGAACAGGATCCCCTCCAGCTCTCTCCCTCCCCCGTTTGGATTCACTGGGAATGCCTCGCTTTTGCCCAGGTTAAGTTTGTAGCCCGAAAAGGTTCCAAACACTTTCAGTATTTCCAGTATTGCCTTCAGTTCCTCCTGTGGCTTTGAGACATAGAGGAGCAGGTCATCTGCATAGAGTGAGACTCTGTGCTCTCTGTCTCCTCTCCGGATTCCCTTCCAGCTTTTCGCGTCCCGCAGGGCTATCGCCAGGGGTTCGATCGCTAGCGCAAACAAGAGTGGGGAAAGGGGGCAGCCCTGTTTTGGTCCTCTCTGCAGCTGGAAGTATTTAGAGCTGGTGGTGTTAGTTCGGACACTCGCTTTGGGAGGGTTGTACAGGAGCTTCACCCAGGCGGTGAACCCCGCTCCTAGCCCAAACCGTTCCAGTATCTCGAGGAGGTATTTCCATTCGACTCTGTCAAAAGCCTTTTCTGCGTCCAGGGAGACGATCACCTCTGGCGTTCTCTCCCCGGAGGGGATCATTATCACATTCAACCAGTGAGTTGCTTACCCTTGACAAAGCCGGTTTGGTCCTCTGCGACCACCTCTGGTACGCAGCCCTCCAGCCTTTTGGCCAGGATCTTTGCGAGTATTTTCGTATCCACGTTCAGCAGTGAAATGGGTCTGTATGATCCACATTCTTTATCTTTTTGGGGTATCAGCGAAATTGTGGCCTGCGCTAGCGTGGGGGGCAGGGTGCCCCTTGCCAGTGAGTCTGCAAACATGTCACTTAGGTGTGGGGCCAGGACTGGTGCGAATTTTTTGTAGAGGTCAGCCGGGAACCCGTCGGGTCCCGGTGCCTTCCCCGCCTGCATGGAGCTGATGCTCTCCATGATTTCTCCCAGGTCTATTGGTGCTTCCAGCTCCCCCTTCTGTCTCCCCCTCACAACTGGTAGTTCCTGTTTGTCGAGGAACTGTTTCATCCCCGCGCCCCCATTGGGGAGCTCGGAGGTATACAGTCCCTGGTAGAAGGTCTCAAATGTCCGATTGACCTCCTTTGGTTCTGTTACCAGTCTGCCTCTGCTATCCTTTACCTGCGCTATTTCCCCCATGTCTGGCGGAGTTGGTGCACTGCTTTCCTAGTGGATAGCAGGTTAAAGTCCATTTGCAGCTTTTTCCTCTCCACCAGCAGCCCTACGGTCGGGGCCTCGGAGCATTTTCTGTCGACTTCCAGGATGAAGTCCACCAGTTGCTGCCTGGCCTCCCTCTCTTCCCTATCTCTGCTTGCCTTGTAGGCTATGATCTCTCCTCTAATCACGGCCTTCAGTGCCTCCCAAAACGTGGAGGGTGTGACCTCCCCTTTTTGGTTGTTACTAACGTAGTTGCCTATGGCCCGCGACGTTTTTTAGCTCAGCCTTTCTGACCACAGCCTGGGTTCCTTTCATTTGAAATTCTTCCTTTGATAGATTTGACACTTTATTACCCCCGTCTTCTCAGATCGGCTGGGCAACCCAGAGGCGTGCTAAACCTGTGACTCTGTTTAAAAAGTCCTGGCAAAGCCTGTTTCAATTGCAAATGAATTCCCGACGTGCTGATGGTCCCATCATTTCATCAGAGACCATCAGATGAACATTCCAGAAAATGGACTTCACTTTAAAGAGAAATGGCTACAACCAACCAAAGCACATACAATGGACTGATGGGCAAGCAATATTTCACACTCAAACAAAGACCAAGTTGTTCAGAACAACTTGTAGGCAGCAAGCTGAACCATGGAAAGAACATGGTTGTGGAAATCATTTTCTAGATGCTATACCCCTCTGGAATTTTTGTTCCAACTATAACGTCAGGACATAATTAGATCAGAGTTACTAATTGAGTATCATATTGCCTTCAAAGGACATATAAATGTTTACCAGTCTCACGGCGCCGAGGTCCCAGGTTCGATCCAGGCTCTGGGTCATTGTCCGTGTGGAGTTTGCACATTCTTCCCGTGTTTGCGTGGGTTTCGCCCCCACAACCCAAAGATGTGCAGGTTAGATGGATTGGCCACACTAAATTGTCCCTTAATTGGAAAAAATGAATTCGGTACTCTAAATTTTTTTTTTTTAATAAATAAATAAATGTTTTCCATACTTATATCTCATTCACTATTCACTGACAAATGAACTCAAGACTTTCAAGAGTCTACGCTATTGATCCACTGATCAAATGTCAGATGAATGTCTTCTGGCTAACACTGGACAGTAGTATTTATAGAAGCTTGGCTGTAACCATTCGCAACGTTTTATCTGGTCTAATGGAGGACTTTAACTTTATTGGAGAAAATGAGCGTGCAGGCGGTAGAAGAACGTCCCTGGATTCCCTTATCAGTTGATCCAATCATCATCTGGAGTATGCCCCCTAAGAAAATTAATCATATCCTGTCTCCAATATTCAATCTGGGAAGGTTCCTGACAAAATTGAACCATGTGCCAATAAAATCTGGACTGGGCTGTGTGGTGTTGGGTGCTCTGAGGTACAGATGAACCAACACGGTTGCAATTGGTACAACGCTGTTTTATTCCAACTTGTTATTTACAGATCTGTCTTGATACTCCGCACGTGGTGACTCTCTGAGTGTGTTGTTAATCAGGTCCTGTCCTTGTCCTGGTCTCCAGATGGACTGACCACCAGGTGTCGTGTTTCTTGTCTTATACTGTCTCTGTCCTTGTCTGTGATTGGCTGTCGTGTTATGTGTGCTAATTGGTCTGTCTATCATGATGTGTGTGTTTGAATATCATGACAGGCTGGTGATGCAAAAACCCACGATATTGAAAATAAATCAACAGCACCCTAACATGATGATGCACGATCAATTGCACAAAGACGAGTGCAGGATGTAATCGAGGCTTTATTACACTGAGATGTGTGGCCTCCTACAGCAGCTGACGAAATGGCTGCTGTACTGGGAGCACACATATTTATACTCCGCCTACTGGGCGGAACCAGCAGGCAGGGATCTACCCCCGTACCTGTAGTACGGGGCCTTACCGTAAAGCACCTATATCAACATCCTACATATACAATATATACTTCAGTGGTGACTACCACACATGATCCATTACACTGTTTGTAAAATGGTGTGGAAGGATGAAAGGCATATTAGGTACATAATATTCTGCACAGTAAAGTGCTTAAAAAAAACAGTACAGCACAATAAACGATAGAATGTTGGCTTTTATCAGAAACAGATTGAAAAATCCATCATTATGGCTAAACTGCATCTTCATTCTTCCGTGTATAAAGAACGTAACAACAAACAATATGAAAAGTACGTTAAAAAAACAATATTGTTAAGAGATTGTTAAGCACTTATTAATGCCTGTGAGAACCATGCTGAAGTAAAATGACTGTAAATACATGCAGCATTCTGCAGGAAAAATATCAATTTAATAGGCTTGTATTCCCTGGAATATAGAAGGTTAAGGTTGATTAAGGTTATTAGGATTTTGAAAGGAACTGATAGGGTCGATAGAGAGAACCTGTTCTGCTGGAGGGGGAGTTGAGGACAAGGGGAGATCACCTTAACACCTGAGCCAGGACCTTCAGGAGAGAAGTTGGGAAACACATTCTAATAATTGGTAGAATGTTGTCTTGACCGCATATACCCATAATAAACTAGTCAGAAAAAATACTATCTCACAGCTCTGACAATATACTGTGGAAAGCTAATGACATACATAAAATCATACACTGTAATAATTGCCATTCGTATAGGTGTGCATGCCTGAGCTGTGACCTTGTTGTTCATTCAATTTACAGGAACTATTCAATTCGTAACTGCTGAAAGCAGATTAATTTCCCAAGTATGACTATGATCTTCAAACTAAGAGGTGACTTGAACTGATAAGTGCTAATTTGTTAAAGTTATGAATGAAAAACTGACACACTCAAGATTCATTCATTTATAAAGATTAGTACTTGCATTGAACATCGCAGCAAATTTGCAGGCACCTTTACCTCTTTAATGTGTTGACTGCTGGATCCTGGTCACAGAATTGAAGAGTCCAAAAAGAGCTGGAGGGAATCATGATGTGGGCTGACCCCATGCCTGTTGCTTCCAATGCAGATGACACACAAACTACTCTCAAAGGTCCTCCAAGTGTCCTCCAGGCAGTGGATCCACAGGAGACCGAGGGGCTGGATTCTCTCAAAATTAGACTATGTCCCCACGCCGGTGTACTCCCGAGTTTTACTCCCGAAATTCCGATAAAAAAGTTCAATGAATTCCAAGCCCCGCAGGGGGCTAGCAGGGACCCGGAGTGAATCTCGCAGCTTTTGCTGCAGATACAGGTCCCCGCACTTCCAGGTCAGAGGCTGTGCATGTGTACGACAGCGACCTCCAGAGCCAGACAAAAAAAATAAACCCCCCGGTCGGCCGTGCGCCCGAGCATCTAACCCCGCACATCGAACCCCCGGCCACCTATACGGCCACCCCCGGTCCCCGATTGGGGTCATGGAGACAGGATGGAGGTGCGGGCTTAAGTAGGGTGCCCTTTCCAAGACTCGATGGGCCGAATGGCCTCCTTCTGCACTGTAAATTCTATGATTCTATGATTTCCATTCCTTGGATGTTTAGTGAACCAGATAGGTTTTACATCAATCCAGTATTTTCATGGTCACCGTTACTGAGACTGGCCTTTACTCTAGATTGGTTTTATTAACTAAATTTAAACTCACCAGCTGCTTTGGTGGGATTTGAACACATGTCCCTGGATCATCATGGACCAAGGTCCACCCGATGCAATTTTCCTATTTTGGCGGTGGCTTGTTCAAGCATACTAACTGGGAACCTGTGCTAATTCTTCGATCATGTTTGCAGCTGGCGATGTGCATGCGCCATTCATTAGCACCAGGCCGTCAGCAGTCTAACCAGCAAGTCGTAAAAGAGGTCAGCAGTGGCCCTTCCACAAAGGGGCATGAAATATTTCCCAGATTTTGCTTTGTGGGGCTCGAAGGAGCCATGATCTACAAAGATCCTGGGGCCTTCTCATACCTGCATGACCCACTTCAGCGATTAGCTTCCGACAGCCACCACCCCCCATCCACCCCGCCACTGGTTCAAACGGCTGACCAATTGGATGGTTAGTGCCTCTGGGAGAGATGGGTTCTTCTGGGTGAAACTGTACCTGGAAGAAAAGGATTCTTTTTTAAAAATATTTTTATTGGCATTTTTGCACCTAATATCCAAACTTTGCAGAACAATACAGAACAACAATAATAACCAACACATTAATAACACTAACACGGGTACCACATGCTGTCACCGCCTCTGTGACAGTGTTTGCAGTTCGATCATCTCCCTACATTATTTACATTAATGTATAGTTTTTTAGAAGTCTTCTTATTGGGACTCTTAACGTTTAGTAATAAGAGTTACATGCAACTTTAAATATGTATTTACAATTATTGTCAGGACTCTTTATATCGTTTAGAATTACATGTGTTTTGCTGGGAAGGGAATTCCTGCTCCTGCCTTGAGATCCCAGCGATGGTTAGACTGGTCCGTCCTTCTGATTTTGCATGTGTGGAGGGGTCTGTGTCCCCCTCCCGCGAATGGCCTTCCTCCCCGTTCTTTCTCTGCTATATGCAGGCTCCCTTTCATCCAGGCGATGTTCCCTGCCCCCCCCCCCCTTTCTACCTGTTCATATCCCTTCCAACCCCTTTCCCATCTGCTCCCCCCACCCCACTTCTTCCCCCCTCCCCCCCCCCCCCCACCCCCCAGCCCGGTTAGTTGCGTGTTGCGAACAGCCCCCCTCCCCCACCCCCCAGTCCGGTTATTTGCAGGTTGCAAACAGGCCTAACAGGCCTGCAAATAGGTTTGTGAACTTCTTCCGTGTCGATTAATCTCTCCTCGGACCCCCTTATTGAGAATTCTATTTTTTCTAGTTGCAGGAACTCAATTAGGTCTGAGAGCCATTCCGTGGCACTGGGTAGCGCTGCCAACTTCCAGCCTAGCAGAGGTCTCCGCCTGGCAATCAGTGAGGCAAAGGCCAGGGCGTCCGCCCCCTTCCCCGTCCAAAGCTCTGGGTGCTCTGACACTCCGATGACCGCCACAGATGGGCACGGCTCCATCTCCACCCCATCACCCGAGACATAGCCTTGAAAAAGGCCGTCCAGAACTCCCTGAGTCTGGGGCAAGACCAGAACATGTGGGTGACCGGGCCCACCTTGCACCGCTCACACCTATGCTCCACCTCCGGGAAGAACTCACTCATGTGTGTCTTGTAAGGTTCGCACTGTGTACCACCTTGAGCTGCATCAGGCTTAGCCCGGCGCAGGAGTAGGTGGAATTGATCCTATGCAGTGAAAAACAGAAATTCAGGGGAAACAAAGGAAAAAAAGGGGGAGGGACATCCGGGGAGGCAGAGAAGGGGGTAAAGCCAAGAGTGGAGAGTGGATTAGGAGGGGGAGCACAAGGGTAGGGGAGAACAGGGGGAGAAACAGAGGGGGCACAGGGGGAGGGGGGAGGGTAGAGCGCTGGTTGCAGCAGGCAACACATGAAGTTGGTGGAAATGAGGAAGTAGTCGGTGGCCACATTGAATGGCCCGTAAGCTCGGGCAGGCCGGACGAACAGGGCCAGGCTCACAGGGTGAGTATGGACCCCACAGGACTGAGGGGGGGGAGGCAGCCACCCCACCCCACCCCCATCCGGATAGTAACATGCAACGTGAGGGGCCGTGATGGGCCAATGAAGAGATCCAGACTTCTTCGCCCGCCTCTGAGGGTGGACATAGCCTTCCTACAGCAGACACACTTAAGAGAGAGGGACCGACTGTGGGAAAGGAAGGGCTGGATAGATCAAATGTTTCATTCATGTTTCGACACCAGGACAAGGGGTGTGACTATGCTAATCAACAGGACAATTTTATTCAAGGTGAGGAGCACAGTGATGGACCCAGGGGATGGCATTACGTGATGGTCAGCGTGACTCTGGAAGGGGCCCCAGTAGTCTTGGTAAATGTATATGCTCCGAACTGGGATGGTGCAGAATTCGTCAAGAAAACGATGGGTGAAATCCTGGACATACACACCCACCAACTTATCATGGCAAGGGGAGGGGTTGGGGGGTGGGGCGTGGGGGGGGTGGGGCGGGGGGGGGTGACCTTCAACTACATACAGGACCCGACAATGGATAGATCCAACACCCCAGGATAGGAACTGCTGGCGGAGAGGAAAAAGTTGCAGATGGAATTTGATCTGCTCTCCACAAGGAAGGCAGCCCATCGGCGATGGAATAGATCCAGTTTCTTCTGATCTCCTCCCCATATCTCTGGAACTTGGAGGTGATGAAGCACATCAATTTGCCCATCAATGCCTGGGACTGCGCTGGGAGCTCCGTGGGGTCGACCCTCACTGATTCTGTGCCTCCACGTGCGATTCCCTGCTCCGAGGCTGAGGATTCCCTCCCCTCATCTGTACTGACTTTTATGCTGGGCGGCTGGTTCTTTCCCATTCGGCTTGGCAGTGCTGTCGATGGGAGGTTAGACTCAGGGAATATAGGTACATTTGGTGACCGTTTGTTGGGGTTAAAATGCCGCATTCGAAGTTCTGAGATGAGAGCCACCTTTCATGCGACCGCTCAGCTCATGGCCGACACTGGAGGTCAAGAAAAGGATTCTATGGAAGTCGGCTGCCCCATCCAACTGGGTAAGTGGTGTCTGTGCGGTGCCAGGAAGACCCCGGTAAGGATAGGTGGGGGTGATTGATGAGGGAATAGCCATTTTCACTGGCGAGGCCTATCATGAGGCACAAAGTGCCCAGATAGGAGGCCTCATCCTCCTGAGGTCCCAGGTAGACGGCCAGGGTTCAACAGTGGAGGTGAGAAGAGGCCCTTTATTGGCCAAGTAAGTGACTTAGTTAGCCTACAGCAGGAGGGCTGTCCTCCATCTTCCCCACCAGTGGTATTGGTGGCGGGAGGACTTTAAACGCTCCGCCTCCCCACCACACTCTCTAACTTCCCTTTCCATTTTACTGGTCCCATCATTTCCCAGTCCATCCTTAGAGGGCTGGTAAAAACGAGCCCAGGATTCTGACTTTTACTCTCTGCACAGGTTTCCTGTAACTGTCCAGGAAAAATAAAGTGAGATGGCAGCAGCAATTGATGGGATTGAGCAATTGATGGGCATTGAATTTTTAAATACTGAGATCTGACACAGTTAAACATCCAAGTCAGTATACTTGTGCAACTGCAAATTCTTTCTCTTCTTTTCTCTACGGCCGGGAATTTTTGGCTCTCCAGCAGCGGGTTTCCAGGCACCGGAGGCGGCTCGGCATTGGCCGCCGGTGGGATCTTCTGGGCCCGCCAAAGTCAGTGGCCATTTGCCTTGCTCGCCAGCTGCACCACCGGGAAACCTGTGGCAGGGACCAGAAGATCCTGTGAGTGGTACTGGAAGATCCTGCCAACGCGGCCAGAAGATCGTGCAGGCAGGGTGGGTCAGAAAATCGCAGCATATGACTCCTACATAGTGCAATTCCTGTGGCTTCTGGAGAGCCAGAGGCAGACTGCTCACGCTCTGCTCTGATTGGCCAATATTCTCTGGGGGTTGCAGCCTGTGAGGGCCCTGCCAAAGATTGCCCCATATGCACTTATGCAGCGAGCCACTTACTGAGTAGGTGGCCAAGGGATAAGGAATGGAGGAGATTTAAGTACAATCCCCACTTCCAAATGCCCATTCACCACCCTCCCTCTCACTGCCCACCCACACTGCATTGCTAACAAAGTGCTGGAACGGAGTTTGCTGCACTTCATTGAGGTACTGAATGGCCAAGGAAAGTCTTTGCTTAATCCAGTGTAAGGTGGCTATCCGAGAGGGCAGTCTATTAGCGAGGACCAGCATGCAGTTGGTCGCCTGCCTTGAGTGATGCTCCAAGCAGATGGTCACTCTTTCCATGGAGGTGGATGTCAGCACAAAGGCCTGAGACAAAATGACACTAACATTAGAGACAGACCCCTCTGATCTCTCTTCCGTTGTGTGCATTGCTTCTGGAAATGCTTACAGGACCTTACATATTTTCTGCTGCTTCTCCAAAACTATCCTCATCATTACAGCCCTTGATACTCAGTACCACCACCCGGCTGAACAGAGCTTGGAGAGTCATAACCTTAAAATGAAAGCCAGGATCTTCAGGAGAGAAGTTTGGAAACATGTTCTGAAAATTGGCAGAATGTTGTATTTTTTTTTTAATTCATTCACAGGATGTGGGCGTCGCTGGTTAGGCCAGCATTTATTGCCCATCCCTAGTTGTCCTTCAGAAGGTGGTGGTGAGTTGCCTTCTTGAACCGCTGCAGTCCCTGATGTGTAGGTACACCCACTGTGCTGTTAGGGAGACAGTTCCAGCATTTTGCCCCAGCGACAGTGAAGGAATGGCGATACATTTCCAAGTCAGGGTAGTGAGTGACTTGGAAGGGAACATCCAGGTGGTGGGGTTCCCAGGTATCCGCTGCTCTTGTCCTCCTCGGTCCGCATATATCCATATTAAACTAGTCAGACAAATACTATCTCACATATCTGACAGGGTATCTCAACTGCTGCCCCTGCTCCTGCTTACTTGTGATGTACGCTTGATCATGTGACAACCAAATGCCCTGTGTGGACAATCTCACTGAAGCCTGCGTATGTGAGCTGGTGTAGGGCTATGTGATGGTGCATCCTGAGAGTTAGTGACTTCGCCTGAGGATCCTTGGCCGGAATTCTCTGGCCATTCGCTCTCTGTGGGATTCTCTGATCCCGCTGGCAACGCACCCCCACCCGTAAATTTCCTGATGGCGAGGGGTGTCTTCCATGGGACAACGGCGGGAACAGAGACTCCTGCCACCAGTGAATGTCTCGCCACCTCCCGCAACCGAGAAACATGCTGATGGGGTCCGGAAAATCCAGCCAGAGCAATTCCACAGCTAAAAATTTTGATCTAAGATCTGAAGACCTGCCAGAGCCAATCATGAATGGTGGTGATCAATTAAAGAGGAAGAAGAGGCTCCATTAATATTTCCAACGATGACAAAGCCCAGTGTATGAATGCAAATCACAAGGCTAAAGCAAGTACAACTATCTTCACCCAGAATTTGGGAAGGTGGTGGCGCAGTGGTGGTATTGTCAATGGACTAGTAGTCCACAGACCCAGGGTAATGCTGTCGGAACCTAGGTTCGAATCCCACTAGGGCAGATGGTGGAATTTGAATTTTTAAAAAAAATCTGGAATTAAAAATCTAATGATGACTATGATACCATTGTCAATTGTTGAAATCCCCATCTGATTCATTAATGGCCTTTCGGGAAGGTAATCTGCCACCCTTACCTGTCGAGCCGACATGTGACTTCAGATCCACAGCAATGTGGTTGACTCTTAAATGCCCTGAAGGATGGGGAATAAATGCTGGCCGAGCCAGCGACACCCACATCACATGAGCGAATAAAGAAAACAAAATTGCGGAATGGATGGTTCCCACTATCACAGACGCCTGTTTATAGTCAATTTGATTCACTCCATGTAATGTGAAGAAACAGTGAAGACACTAAATACGACAAAGGCCATGGACCCTGACAACATCCCACCAGGAATACTGAAGGCTTGTGCTCCAGGAATGGCTCCAAGTTGTGCCATTACAGGTAAAGTAATGTTGCCATAGTCTCAGGTGACCATAGGCTGCTTTCTCCTTTGAGGGGGAGAGCTGACTAGTGGCGATTTAACCTGAGGGCCATCACAACTCAGACAAGGGGCAAGGTTGAGAAGGTGGGGCCTTCATGAATAACCTCAGTCGATACAGGAATTGAACCCATTCTATTGGCCTCACTCTGCATCCCGAACCAGCCATCTAACCAGCTGAGCTAAACCGGCCCCTCCATTCCAGGTACAACACTGACATCTATCCGACAATAATAATTGTGCAGATATGTCTTGTCCACAAAAAGGACAAATCCAATCCTACCAATTATCGCTCTATTCAAGTGCTCTCAATCATCAGCAAAATGATGGCAGGTGTCATCAAAAGCTATCAAACGGCAGTTACATGGCAATAACCTGCTTAACGACGCTCAGTGCGGGTTCCACCAGTGTCACATGGCTCCAGACATAATTGCAGCCTCGGCCCAAACATGGTCAAAAGAATTGAACTCCAGAGGTGAGATAAAAGTGACTGCCGTTGGCATCAAGGCAAGCATTTCACTGAATGTGACATCATAGAACCCTAGTAATATTGAAGTCAATGGGAATCAGGGGGAAAACTCTCCTCTGGTTGGGGTTATACCTTGAACAAAGGAAGATGGTTGAGGTTGTTGGAGGCCATAGAATCATAGAATTTACAGTGCAGAAGGAGGCCATTCGGCCCATCGATTCTGCACTGGCCCTTGGAAAGAGCACCCTACTTAAACCCACACCTCCACCCAATCCCCATAACCCCACCTCATCTTTTTTGGATACTAAGGGCAATTTAGCATGGCCAATCCACCTAACTTGCACATCTTTGGGCTGTGGGAGGAAACCGAGCACCCGGAGGAAACCCACACACAGACATGAGGAGAACACCCAGATTCCGCACAGACAGTGACCGAAGCCGGGAATCGAACCTGGGACCCTGGAGCTGTGAAGCAACAGTGCTAACCACTATGCTACCGTGCCAACAATTTCAATCCTGGGACATCACTGTAGGTGTTCTCAGGGTAGTGTCCTTGGCCCAACCAGCTTCAGTTGCTTCATCAATGACCTTCCCTCCATCATGAGGTCAGAAGTAGGGTTGCTTGCTGATGACTGCTCAATATTCAGCTTCATTCACGACTCCTCAGATACTGAAGCAGTCCATGCCCAAATGCAGCAAGTCCTGGACACTGGGCGAGATTCTCCGACCCCCCGCCGGGTCGGAGAATCGCCGGGGGCTGGCGTGAATCCCGCCCCGCCGGTTGCTGAATTCTCCACCACCGGATATTCGGCGGGGGCGGGAATCGCGCCGCGCCGGTTGGCGGGACCCCCCCGCTCGATTCTCCGGCCCGAATGGGCCGAAGTCCCGCCACTAAAATGCCTGTCCCGCCGGCGTAGATTAAACCACCTACCTTACCGGCAGGACAAGGCGGCGCGGGCGGGCTCCGGGGTCCTGGGGGGGGCGCGGGGCGATCTGGTCCCGGGGGGTGCCCCCACGGTGGCCTGGCCCGCGATCGGGGCCCACCGATCCGCGGGCAGGCCTGTGCCGTGGGGGCACTCTTTCCCTTCCGCCTTCGCCACGGTCTCCACCATGGCGGGGGCGGAAGAGACTCCCTCCACTGCGCATGCACGGGAATGCCGTCAGCGGCCGCTGACGCTCCCGCGCATGCGCCGCCCGGAGATGTCATTTCCGCGCTAGCTGGCGGGGCACCAAAGGCCTTTTCTGCCAGCTGGCGGGGCGGAAATTCATCCGGCGCGGGCCTAGCCCCTTAAGGTTGGGGCTTGGCCCCCAAAGATGCGGGGCATTCCGCACCTTTGGGGCGGCGCGAAGCCCGACTGATTTGCGCCGTTTTGGGCGCCAGTCGGCGGACATCGCGCCGTTTCCGGAGAATTTCGCCCACTATCCAGACTTGGGCTGACAAGTGGCAAGTGACATTCAATGCATACAGTGCCAGGCATTGACCATTTCGAACATGAGCGTAGTTAACCACCTCTTTGTAACATTTAAGGGCATTACCGCTGTCAAATGCCTCACCAGCAACATCCTGCTGGTCATCATTGACTAGTAACATAACTGACCCAGTCACTAAAGTCCTGTAGCAGAAAGAAAAGTAGAGAAATTGGATATTCTGTGATGAGTAACTTAACTCCTGACTTATAAGCCTGTATGAGAAAACTTGTAGGGAAACTTGCAGGTGGTGACACTGGGGAAACAGAAGAGGTGCAGCAAGTAATGCCACCACCTGTACATTTCCCTACAAGTTTTCTCATGCACACAAAGGTGTACTGAGCCTACAAATTAAAATATTGCTTTCACCAAACACATGGCCGCATTGACTGACCAAATAGATAAGAGACCATTGTCTCCAGAGTTTCAAATTTTCTGGGGGGTGGGGGGGAAAGTGGACACTCTTCCTTAATTAAAAATGCATATTTTAAAGATATTGTTTGCTCAAACAGAAAATGAAAATTATTCAGCAGTGAAAGATGGGGTGCTCAGTTTCTGAACTCATTATACAGATTAGTACGCACAAACCAACACCAGAAGAAAAGTCTGCATTTGGGCACTTCATTGAGTCATGTTCCGCAGTGGCAATAAATTAATCGGCATCACCATTCTCAGTCAGATTGTTTCATGCAGAAATATGTGGTTACATGAGTAAAAAGACAGCAGGATGTAACCTGCATAATTTCCTGTCATCTACTAAAAATTTGTAAGCTACCAAAGGCCTCATCATTTGCATTTCCAGCAAGTTCTGTGGATGGTTACATTAGAAATTGTAGTCTTCATAGTCGTAAATAACATGATGTACTACATTATGTTAAACCTAACACCACACACAGCTGCAAATTCGAATTATTCGTCACTGAATGATCACTGCAGGTTCCACTAACAGAAGCTTCTATGTTATAGGAAGTATATTTATGTACTGCTGAAACAAGGATTTGTACTATTGTACAGGATCAATTCCATTATATGCTACTGAATGGAAATATGGTGTAAATCTCCACTTGGAGAATTAAGTCTGCTTTAAAAAAAGAAAAAGAGACCTCCATTTATACAGTGCTTTACATGACCACTGGACATACATTCCAAAGCATTTACAACCAATTAAGGGGTGGGGGAAGACGGGTGCTTTAAGCGTTGACACTGCGGTGTTTTGGAAATTTTGGGTTCACAGAAAGCTTTTTTTAAATAAAAAGAATATCTTTTCATTCATCTTCCTAATAAATTTGGAAATCATAACCTCGTTAGAAACCCCATCCATAGTCCAAGCTGCAAATGAAATGTGACATTTAAAAGTGTTATTTCTTGAAAGTAGAGTAAAAAAGGGTGATTTTTAAAAATATCTGCATGTGCATTCAGGAAGAAATTGAAAACATACATGCTCATATGATGCACAAACAGAGATATGCATAATCAGACAGCTGTAAGGCACATAAGAATGCATTGTCTTGACTGTAATAAAGACTGTCATGTGAGATCAAAATGCTGAGAATATTTACACTTTGCTACTCACGGTGTCTACACCATGCGACTTCCAATTTTCCCACATCAATGGGCATGCTGTAATGCATTATGCAGTCATGACTCAATGACCTAGCCATGTTGCCAATGAATGAATGATAAATACGTTTAATTTGTCAAAAAGGCAAACATACTATGTAAAAATATAAGGAATGGTTTAATTTGTGGATAAAAACGTAGCTTATTGAGACATCGGTTTTATTTGGAAATACTAATTATTTCACTGGCTATGCAATTTCCCATCTCCTCAACACTGGGCATTTTACAGTATAAGAGCTGAAAATATGTGAACATTTTTTTTGAAAATGTTTTTATTGGATTTTCATATTTTATATTCCACAATTCATAAGTTACAAATTACAAAACCGCGCCAAAAAGGAAAAAAAAGAGAAGCACATACAATTCCCTATAACTGTGGCCGTGACCCGCCCCCCCCCCCCTTTAGATGGCATATATCTTTTACAGTCCCCAATATGGTCAGAGCATGTATTTATACAAGTGAACAATTCATACTTCTGCAACATTGTGTGAAAAAAATCAGTCTGTGTGGGACAACCGATAGTCAGAATCAAGGTAGCACTGTTTGACACTGGAACTGTTTGTTTCCAAACATGAACACCAAATATAAGAAAAGTAAATTGCCAAACTTTAAAATGATACCAGTAATTGCTGCAAACTGTTCTGAGGAATTTTCATGTTAAATATTGTTTGATAATGTTACCTAATTTTATCTGTTGAGAAGCATGCAATTTTACATTACAACACAAGCAGAATTAAAGTAACGAATCTACTTATTCTTTAAGGTTTTGAACCAAATAACTTTCCTGACATTTCAAACTATAAGGAGTTCTAATGTTCTTTCACAATTTAACAAGCTGTTCTCATACTCGTGTAATCTGAAACCTATTGCTAAGTTGATTAGGTCATAAAATCTCCTCTTTAAAATTTGTTCTAAATGTTGCACCTCCATGGTGTTTTAATGGCCTGAATATCAGACAAGGCTTCAATAAAAATTTAACATTTTTCTTTGATTAACAGACTTCTTCAGAATTTAAAACAAAATAAATGTTAAAGAAAATTATCCTAATTGTGTAATATTTAATCACTACCAAGATTGTGTTATTTAACAGCACTAAAATGTTCATTAGCAGCCAAGGCATCTCTTTTTTTAGTGGTTTCAAATAAAAAGTGTATCTTCAATTTAACTCAGTGATGACATAAGGCGTTGTTACTTGTTTCAATCAGTGCCCCTGTTCACACCCTTTTTTGATGGAACAGTCATGAAACTGTGATAAGCTGTAATTTGCCAACTGAGTTTATTAAGAATATCAAGGCAAAACCCTTCATCCAGTGGAAAGACATACTGGATTCATTTTGTTCTCGGGCCAACATGTTTTCCCTGGCATCAGCCAATGGATATGGTGATGGTGGTGGTGGCGCCAGTTGCGATACGTACCAGTAATCAGAATTTGATGCAATCTAAATTTATTTCTGCCAAACATAATATTCCATCGAATGGAATTGTAATTTTGCAGCTGCACATGAACTAATATCATACTTATAGCACTGCCAAATACAGTGCTGGAAATCTCTCATTGTTACATGTGTACAGAATATATTACTGGAATAAGTCCTCGCATGCCTCACAAGGACATCAACTAACTGTCAATTTAACTTTATCATGTACAATCTCAAAAACTCAGATGGAATATCTGGGCACACTGTATCCAGACTGCACTCCTACTATGATGTGACATGATTGAGGCCAAAGTGAATTGCTAGCATTAGCTGCTATCAACGGTACAAAGTATTGCTCACACTTTAACAAAGGTCAATAATTACTTTTAAACAGAAAGAAAATAAGTTCAAGAAAACTTAATTTCAAACCTGTCAGTTGTGTGAAATCACAAATAAGAAGACTGTGTATATAAAGTATACAGTTTACTCAAATCAGGGCAAAATCTGTTTTTATTAAGAAAATGTCATTGTATATTACAGACAGCTGAAATGCTAAATAGTGGATGTGACACAAGACAGCATTTTTATTAAATGAATATGAGTGGTACGCAGCTCAAAAGTGCTACACTGTAGCATTTAGAAATATGTTTATACAAAAATGTATTAGCAATTTATTTGAAACATTTTTCTCCAAAATATCCAACATGAAGTGTGTGCGATTTTAAAATTCGCAAATACTCACTGGAATACAAAGGAAAATAATCCAAATTGCAATAAACCAGTCACACATATAACGAGTAGCAATTGTTTTATGTGATTTAAATACTAAAGATTCAGAACAGATAATACATTTGGTCTCAATTCATGGCTATATCCCAAGTTATTAAGAAAGCCCTGATGTTAATGCTCTCATTGTAATCAGTGTAATATTATGCTAAAACAGAATTAACCAACTGGAAGAATAAGCAGCAGTCCCTCCAGTGGTTGTCTGTATCTATTCTTCTTCAGTTGCACTGTGTTGGTCAAACAAATTAAATTACTGTAGCAGTATGTAAGTAATTTCATGTAAATTATGGTGTTAATGTTCTGCAACACACTGCTGGCAGTAAGCTGGTGTGTTCTGCTGCAACAATACTTCAACCAGCAACTCCCCCCTCACCACCCCCTTCCTATATAATTCTTTCACCTGATTATAATTTATTTTTTCATAAACGTGGAATTTGTTTGTATGTTAGAAAAGATTTTAAGTGGCGTGCAAGAATGGATATGTCAAGATTACTCGAAAATTGTGTTCTGGGATCAGAGGCAAACATTGCATACAACTAGATTTTAGGATTTGTTAACGGTCTGACAAGTGAGTAAGGCAGATTTTATTTTTGGCACGGGCTGCACATTCATTTTTATACAATCCAATAATGAAAAAGATCAATGCAAAATGTTCAAGGTCACGAATGAGCATTCAATGCAAATCTAAATGAAAAAGGTCACCCTCCATCCCTCAGATATGCTACCCTATCAACTGTTGTTCTATGCTGATATGAGGAACATGCAGAACACACATACAAGATAATTGAGTCTCCTATAATTTGCTCAGAAGATATTTCTCTTCAGTGATTTCTATCTAATTGTAGCCCATGTACAACAGAAATCTGCATTTTAGATGGTGTTTTAATTCATATCTCATTTTCCTATTTCTGAAAAGGCAACACAGCTAGGAACTGTCATTCTAAAACTGTAGTCTGTTCTTTCCAACTTTCAGTACCGTCTCCGGCATTAGAGATTTTATGTGACTGCAGCTTTTAGTATTGTGTGCTCAGCCATTTATATGACTTTGTGAAACGGTTTCACTATCGGGTCTGCAAAAGCTACACAGCGTTGTTGAGGTTTCATCCCGATTTGTATTGTGATCATTTTAAAAATTAAGAAGCATATCCTCACATCTCATCAAAACCTAGTTAATGAGATGACTGTCTTTCGATAAAGGAAATGATAAAGCACCCATGCCATAAAGCATAAATTAATGCTTCAGGGTTAAATACTGGAACTAACTCATGTTTCAACAAAGGCCCTTACCAGTAGTTACAATAACTGACATAAATACCTTCTTCATACATGTTATATCGTCTTCAATTTACTCAACTGATTTTCCTTGCTTTAGCTACACATTTGCATTGTAGGTATAATTTTTTGCAAATCATTGCATGCACCATTTGGCTCAAGTGAAAGCTGCTGTAAGTGGACAAGTGTCGGTTTAAAGCAATACACAAATGGATCAGGGCATCGCAGCCTTATAAAACACAGATATTGCAGTTGAAACCATTGGATAAAATACTATTGATGGAAAATTAACGATCTAAAGAAAGAAACACTTAATTACAATGAGGTCAAAACCAAAGATTTGAGCTGGTTCAGCTTCTGATAAGCATTATGCAGCATTGAAGAAAAGCTATAGTGATAATAGGTTTGATACATATTCTAGCAAAAATTATATCACATTAATGAGGTGGCTTAAAGGGCTCATACATTTTGTAAGAGGCATTTCAATGTATTAGTATAATTAGCAGTGATGAGAAAACTGTTTGGAACTGAATTACCTCTCACGAGTTCATTTGAGCTATATGAAATTACACCATGCAAGAAGGAAAATTATGGAGCCATCCAGGGAGAGTTCATGCCTGATTTGATCATAACCACTAATTGGATGATCATTTTTGTAAAGCCTTTCAAATGGTTGACAGTTTCTGTCTCTCATTTTTTTAATGGACTTGTTCTTTGCTTTCTGAACAAGGCAACTAAACATAGAGGTTTGCTGGGTAGCTTGGTTGTTCTGGGGAGTCTACAGGTGTAATTGTCTCAGTTTTGAACAGACCTTGTCCCTTAATTAGCTGCCTTCTTGAGACCCCTAATGAGACTGGCTTTTCTTGATAATAATCTGAGAGAATACCTGATGAGCAAGGCTCTCCAAAGTCAGATGCTTGTCAGCAGACACCATACGACAGCAATTTAATGAAGTTAAAAACTGACCCGCTTCTGAATGCTGGACTGGCACCCATGTCATACAGCCTTTTGATTCCTGTTAGTCTGTTTCTGTTACATGTGTCAAGTGAATTAGGGTGAGAGCTCTGGAGAGAGATGGGGTAAAGGTGAAGGAAATAGGAAGGGTATGCTATAAACAGGAGCCACTGCAAGAGCAGCTATTCTCTCCAGTGATTTTAATTAACATATTTATTGACCAGTTCAAGCAGATCACCATTGTCTAATTCCTTAAATGTTATTAAAGTGATTATACCAGCATTATGTATTATGGAAAGGCATTCACGCAGCATTATATTCCAAATACAGAGTTGCAATTTTAAACCATGAACATATTTTATCTTCTGGTGTACAATTGAATGTATTTATTGGTATATTTTAATTTGATAAATTACATATTGAAAATAAATATTTGTAATGCAACAGCTATTTCTGTTCATTATGATGTAAAATCTTTATTGCTTGTGTAGAAGTACAGACTATTGAATACATTTTTGTTATTCAATGGCCTTATCATTTGCATAATTTATTCAGGCACAGGAACTAGGACTAATTTCCTACTTCACTCATATCCCAGAATTGCCTCAGTTAATGCTCCAAAAATAGTCTATTTTAATAATTTGTCTCACTGCCAGCTTGAATTTCTCTCACCTTGACTTATTGGCACAGTAAGTGTAAATATATTTTAAAATCAGCAGTTTTTAAAATGGATTGAAGTGGGAGGGTGTCCCTGCTATCAGACGCTAGCAATAAACTCACATTGGTACTGATAACATTTGTTGCAATATTTAGAATGGCAACAAGCCAGACAGAGAAATGTAAACTTTCTTTTCTTAACAAGCAATTAAAACACATACTTGGATTCCTTGTACCTCTCTTTAACATTAAATTTTATTCCCTGTTGATATTGCCAAAAATGTGGGCAAGAGCTTTTGAAGAAAAATGAAACGATTTCAAATAAAATGCTGTAGGTAATGTACACTCAGCATTTAGACATACATTTTGTTGCATGATCATTATTTTCACTCTGATACTCCAGCCTGCCACCCACTAGCTCTAAGATGCAGAGGGACCTGGGTGTCTTAGTGCGTGAATCGCAAAAGGTTAGTATGCAGGTACAGAAAGTAATTAACAAAGCTAACCGAATGTTACCATTTATTGTGAGGAGAATTGATTACAACAGTAGGGAAGTTATGCTTCAGTTGTACACAGCATTGGTGAGACCGGGGGGGGGGTAGGATTTTCCAGTTCCCTAGTTGCAGGTTTCTCAGCCGCATTCGGTGGGATTTTACCATCTGCCGCTTGTCATCAAGATTTCCAATTGTAAGCACCCCACACAACCCCAAAACCCATTGGCGGGTTTGCGCTCTCGGTGGGAAAAGTGATTTGCAACAACAGGAGAATTGAGGCCCACATCTGGAGCGCTGTGTACATTACTAGTCTCCTTATCTCAGGAAAGGTGTAAATTCATTAGAAACAGTTGAGATAAGGTTTACTTGATTATTACCTGGAATGGGCAGGTTGACTTATGAGGGAAGGTTGGACAAGTTAGGCTTGTATCCAGTGGAGTTTAATAATCTTTAATAATCTTCATTGTCACAAGTAGGCATACATTAACACTACAATGAAGTTACTGTGAAAAGCCCCTAGTCGCCACATCCTGGCGCCTGTTCGGGTACACGGAGGGAAAATTCAGAATGTCCAAATTGCATAACAGCACGTCTTTCAGGACATAAGGGTAAGGAGCAACTTGATTGAAAAATATAAGATCCTGAGGGGACTTGACAGGGTGGATGTGGAGAGGATGTTTCCTCTTGTGGGAGAATCTAGAACTAGGGGTCACTGTATAAAAATAAGGGGTCTCCCATTTAAGACAGAGGTGAGGGGAAAAAAATCTCTCACAGAGTTGTGAGACTTTGGAATTCCCTTCCTCAAAAGGTGGTGAGGCAGAGACTTTAAGGTAGAAATAGATAAATTCTTGATAAGCAAGGGGATGAAAGGTTATCGGGAGGGGGGTGGAATGTGAAGTTGAGATTAAAATGAGATCAGCCATGATCTTACTGCATGGTAGAGCAGGCTCAAGAGTGGCCTAATCCTGCTCCTAATGGGTATCTTCAGATGTACCATTCGTTCCTCTCAACCCAGCTAATATTAAGTATTCAGACAAGTCTTGCTATTTCATGGAACAAAACATTAGGGTATTGATGTGGTACAACTCTTTAGAGATATTTTCCTTCAGACCTTGAAGAATGGCTAATATTTTCAACACAGTGTAGAATATATATTTTCCAAATAATAATTATTTATTATATATTGAAAATCTATAATTTGTGAACTATCTTTCAAGTTTTTTTCTGTTATAAATTCTTATGGCTACATTTATATAGATCTTCTCTATGTAAACCTATCACAGCACAGTATAAGTTTCTCTTTGACCCAGTATTGTCCTGCAACTACAGCATAATCCTTGGTAGGAGGTCATAATTACACCATGATAAGTTTACATGAGCAACTCCCACTACGCTAGGAATTTATGATGGAAATGTAAAAATAGTACTGGCCATGTAGGCAGGTTATGCCAGTCAGCCACCTTAAGCTCATTACAAGCTCAGCCGAGGCTCCAGTCCTGCATCCACCTGGGATTTCCACTGAATTTGCTGTCTGATCAGGAGAAGCTCCCAGGAAGCTCCAAGGGCATGGATGAATTTCTTCCATATATTGACTAAGAACACGATTATCCGGAAAGATTTCTGACTGTGGTGGCAAGCGGGAACTGCCGTGAGCTTCCCGGCCCTCAGCCCAGCGAAGCTGAAAACGCTACTCAACATTAATTGGTCCACTTAACGATGCCCCATGGGGTTCTCGCCACACATCAAGGCTCGCCAGCCAATTCGACTGCACTGCGCTCGTCAGCCTCCTCGCTAACATCATCAAGCAGCACTTAAACAGCTGTAAGCTCTGGGAGTGTGACCAAGAGGACTGGCCTCCAGTGCCGAAAAAAGGTCAATGCCCTACACCGGGCAGTACGAGTGAGTGGACACCAAGCCATCCCACCTAGACCTTTCGGGCCCATGTGAGGATCTACTCCCCCAACTCTCCATGGGACCCCCAGCCCTCCATCCACCCTCCCCTCCCTTCAACCCCCCAACCCTTCCTTCACACCCCGCCCCCCCCCCCCCCCCCCCCATCACCACCACTGTGAACCATCGTTAACGTGTGGCTAACGATGCCCTCTCTATGTCTCGTCAGGAAAGGCTCTCCCACAATCGCCGGGAGAGGGCAGAGAATGGCGTTAGCATGCCAGTCTTAAGAACCCTCACTTCCTTCGAGGAGCGGGCCCTGGAGGTGACCAATGGTCAGGTTCTGGGGCACAATCTGGTGAGCACCACACTGCTGCTGATGATGTACATCGGGTGGAGGAACGAACCCCCAGGTGAGACAGAGGTCTGCTGGAGCCCAGGACCCAGCTGGGTCCCAGACTGATGCTGAGCCTATGGAAGAGGTATACGCGGAGCTGATGGAGACAATAGGGAGTGGTCAGGACATTCAGAGGGAGATGTCAGCGACATAGCCGATTGGAGGAGTCCCAGAGGCTACGGATGCAGGAGATGTCACAGGCAACGCGTGGCACCGAGGTCAACATTGCTCGGGTGGTGACCACAGTGGAGAGCCTGGTGCATGACGTCGGCAGCATTAGTGAAGGTGTCCAATGCGTCGCTCAGTCAATGACAGCCATGGCTGACGGTCTCGACAGAATGTCCGACTCGATGAGGGATATGACCCAGTCCCAGGCTGACTTTGATGAGGTGCTGCAGGACATATCCCCCTCTCAGATGGGAATGGCCGAGGTGCTGCGGAGTCTGACCTGGTCGTAGGTGGGCATTGCCAAGGTGCTGCAGAGCATAGCCCAATCATTGAGGAGCATCGCCAAGGGCGTCGACATGATTGTGCAGGCATCGCTGAGCCACCAAGGCTGGCAGAGCCAGGTGATACAGGGGCAGCCGGGGCTTGAACCAGCTGCCCCTCCCTCCCAAGGAGAACCCGGGGCCTATGGGCACCGAGCAGGAGGAGGGAGCGCTAGGTGGCAACCCGGACCAGTCCCATGGAGTGGCGATGGTGGCCATCAGCTCCCCCGGGTTTCACCCCTCTAATGAGGCCGCATCTCACAGTAAACACCCGGAACAGGGTGGTACCCTCCAACCACAGAGCCCCTAGAGGACACCCGCCATGGGCATCAAAGGCCACGGGACATGATAAGCAGCTGGCTGCCTCCACCTAAGATGTGCATCCTGGGGACACACCTAGACATAGCGGTAAAGCTAAAAAGGCAAAGCACATCGAGGATCACTGAGGGCACTTGGGGATGGTGGGGATGAGGGGGGTTGGGGGAGGGGGTGGCATCATCGGGAGAGTGGGGAATAAACACCCTTGACCACAACCAGTATGACGCCACTGTCACTTTCTTGCGCAATGCAGTCTGACCTCCGAACCCTTGGCCTATCTCTCCAGGTATCTCCCCCTCCGTGTAGCACCTACCTACCTGACAGCCATGGACATGTACTGTGTCCCGTCCCCTGGGTGTTCGGATGTTGGCTGCTTCGTGTGTGGTGTTGCCTCCCACAGTGTTCAAGCACAGCGTCCTTGCATCAAGGTGTGATTGGGATGCAAGACAATGACTCCCACATGCTACATGGCCCACCCACCCACAGGAATCCACTTGGGTTGTGTAAAGTGCTCACTTAACTCCGATTGCCAATTCCCGATTGGCAATAGCCATCAGCTGCACGGCCAGAGGCCTCTGCAGTTGGTGGGGCTTATGGGTGGTCGGTGTGAAAGGCAAACAGGAGCTAGGGTTGCCCCTGGAAGGGGTACAGATGATCTAGGGGTTGGCATGGTGGTGCCGCGAGTGGATGACCCCCCCCCTCCAGTGCCTCCCCCCTCCCACTGATCCCCCTCCCATGGTGGCCCACCCTCCGAAGGGCACCCCGCCCCCACACAGCTGAGTGTCTCCACCCCCCGCCAAACACTGGGGTGGCAAGTCCATCGCCACCAGGCTCTTTGCCTGTGAGTAACGATGGCTACTCACTGTCATGATATGCAGACATGCAGATAATGATATACAGACAGGCACAGACAGGCAGCTAATGAACACCGAGAACAGGACATGACCAATGAACAGGCAGGACACACAGGGGTGGTATCTCACTATAAAAGGCACGAGGCACTCACACTCCGCCTCTTTCCACTGAGGCTACAGAGTGAGTCAGGGTGTATGTACAGTATCACACGCCCAGCACGTGGCTAAGAGCTAGTCTGGTTCAGTCAGACAGAGTAACCACACTTAGGTTAGCAGAGAGTCGAACTCATAGAGAACTGTGCTAACTGTGCTACTGGTTCAATAAATCAGATTGAACTAACTTCAAGGTCTGGAGTATCTTTTGGTCAAAGCTGCATCCAGTTGCAGCCTGTGTTATCCCAGAGTACATAACACAACATGCTACCAGGAGACAGCTTAATCTAGGTGGTTTACCTCAATCCGTTCCGTGACGACCAGCGAATGTATCCCGGCACCATGGACAAGATTCAGACTCCTCACCAGCTCAGGACCTCCGGCAATCTCGGTGCCAACTGGCGGACATTCAAGCAAAAGTCTCTGCTGTACATCGAAGCTTCTGACCCCGTGGGTGCGTCTGATGCAAGGAAGATTGCGCTACTCCTCTCAACAGCGGGTGATCAAGCCATCAAACTCTTCAACTCTTTTCACTTCACTGAAGGCCAGGACAAGACAAAGTTTCAGACCGTCCTGGACAAGTTTGACAGTCACTGTGAAGTGGACACCAATGAAATCTTCGAGCACTACATATTCAAACAGCGTCTACAAGGTAAAGATGAATCTTTCAACTCCTTCTTAACTAACCTCCGCCTGCTAGCGCTGTCCTGCAACTTTGGTGATATTGCTGACTCCATGATCAGAGACCAAATCGTTTTTGGAGTTCACTCTGATCCTCTGAGAGAGCAGCTACTGAAAATCAAGCATATGACCCTGCCAGTCGCGATTAAAACATGCACAGTGCATGAGCACACCAAAAATCGCTAACCCCAGTATAAATCGGCTGAAAATGAGAAACTTGCCTCCCACGAGGCAGAGAGTGTGCAGGCCACCTCCCGAATGCAGCGCCTCAGCATTGATGAAAGTGACCATTTTGCACACTTTTCCTGGGGCCCCACACATGCGAATGGGATAACGAAGCGGCCGACACCCGCACTGCACATGTGCGACGACACGCGGAGCGTCAGAACGCCGACGTCATGGCGTGCTCGAACTGTGGCAACGGCCACTTAAAGAAACACTGCCCTGCAAGAGGCAGGCAATGTTTAAACTGCGGGAAGCCTGGACATTATGCAGCCTTGTGCAGGTCTGCACCACCAGTCAGGGGCCAGCGCTCCCAATTCCGACGACGGCGCGTTCAGAGTGTGCGACAACGATTACAGGATTCTGATCCTGGCAGCACAACGGGTCCAGAGGAAGAATGCCTGGACTCCGCCTACTGTGTGGGCATCATTACCAAATGTGAATATGCCACATCCAACTCATCACAAATTCAATCCATCCTCGCTGTGGATTCTGCGGACGAATGGCGAGCGGTGATGCAGGTCAACCACTGCTCCACCCAGTTTAAGCTGGACACAGGTGCTTCTGCCAACCTCCTCTCACAGGCAGATTTCAAACGCATCAAGAAGCTCCCCAAGCCCTTCCAGCAGCCTGCAGGCTCCTGGACTACAACGGAAATGCCATCTCGGCACTGGGATCCTGCCATCTACTCGTCTCCAACCAGAGCACCCATGCACGGTTACGTTTTGAAATTGTCAAGCCGGACAGGGCATCCCTACTTGGCGCGCACGCCTGCAAGCAGCTGAACCTCGTGCAGCGGGTTTATACAACAACATCCTCCAATGTGGATCTTCAGGCCGGCATTGACGACATCCTCGCTCAGTATCCGGATGTGTTCGATGGGATGGGCACGCTGCCATATCGATACAAGATTCCGCTACGACCTGATGCCAAGCCAGTGGTCCACACACCACGCCGGGTCTTGGCTCTGCTGAGGGAGCGCCTGAAGGCACAGCTCAAGGATCTTCAGCAACAGGGCATCATTTCCAAGGTAACCGAACCGATTGACTGGGTCAGCTCGATGGTATGTGTTAGAAAGCCTTCGGGAGACCTGCGCATCTGCATTGATCCCAAGGATCTCAATAAGAATATAATGCGTGAACACTACCACATCCCGAAGCGGGAGGAACTTACCAATGAGATGGCACACGCACGTTTTTTCACCAAGTTAGATGCATCACATGAATTTTGGCAAATCCAGCTGGATGAGTCCAGCAGAAGGCTCTGCACCTTCAACACACCGTTTGGCAGATACTGCTATAACCGCATGCCGTTTGGCATTGTCTCGGCATCTGAGATCTTCCATCGCATCATGGAGCAGATGATGGAGGGCATTGAAGGGGTTCATGTGTACGAGGACAACATCATTATATGGTCCACGACCCCTGAAGAGCATGTTTCCCTTCTCCAGCAGGTATTCTGCCATGTCCATGCCAATGGCCTGAAGCTGAACAGGTCCAAATGTTGCTTTGGCATGTCGACACTCAAGTTCCTCGGTGACCAAATCTCTCAGCAGGGCGTGCGCCCGGACACAGACCAGGTCAAGACCATCGAAGCCATGAAATGAAATGAATGAAATGAAATGAAATTAAATGAAAATCGCTTATTGTCACAAGCAAGCTTCAAATGAAGTTACTGTGAAAAGCCCCTAGTCGCCACATTTCGGCACCTGTTCGGGGAGGCTGATACGGGTCCCTCAAGGTCCCTGAAGACAAGAAGGCGGTGTTGCGCTTCCTGGGCATGGTCAATTTTCTGGGCAAGTTCATCCCAAACCTGGCCTCACACACCATGGCCTTAGGAAACCTGGTGAAAAAGTCCACTGCCTTTGAATGGAAGGCAGCACATCAGGCAGAGTGGTTGGAGCTGAAAGCCAAGCTCACCACTGCACCCGTCTTGGCATTTTTCGACCCAGACAGGGAGACGAAGATCTCGACAGATGCGAGCCAGGATGGCATCGGTGCGGTGCTGCTTCAACGCGATGATATCTCATCCTGGGCACCGGTAGCCTATGTATCGAGGGCCATGATTTACCCACCGAAACAAGGTATGCGCAAATAGAGAAGGAATGCCTCGGTCTTCTCACTGGCATTCTCAAGTTTCACGAATGTCTACGGCCTGCCGACATTCACTGTCGAGACGGATCATAGGCCTCTGGTCCACATTATCCACAAGGACCTGAACGACATGACGCCTCGGTTGCAGCGCATCCTTCTCAAACTCAGAAGGTACAACTTTGACTTAGTGTACACACCTGGCAAGGAGCTCATCATCGCTGATGCATTGTCCCGCTCCATCACATTGCCTAGTGAACCACTGGAAATCATCCGGCAGATGGAATCACAGGTGCAGCTGTGTGCTAGCACCCTCCCGGCGTCTGATGAGAAGGTGGTTCGTATCCGCGAGGAGACAGCTAAAGACCCCCTCTTGCAGCGTGTCATGCATCACCTCACCAATGGCTGGCAGAAAGGGCAGTGCCCTCAATTTTACGGTGATTGATGGTATCCTCCTCAAGCTGGACCGGATTGTCACTCCACTCAGTCTCCAGAGCTTGGTGCTCTGCCAAATCCATGAGGGACATCTGGGCGTCGAGAAGTGCAGACGCAGAGCCAGGCAGGCTGTCTACTGGCCCGGTATTAGCCAGGACATCTCAAATATGGTCCTCAACTGTGCGACCTGTCAACGCTTCCAGCCAGCGCAGAGCAAGGAGACGCTCCAGCAGCATGAAATTGAGACCTCCCCGTGGTCCAAGGTTGGCATCGACCTCTTTCATGCGAATGGTCATGACCACGTGTTGATTATTGTCTATTTCTCCAATTACCCTGAAGTCGTGAAGCTCTCAGACCTCACATCTCAGACCGTCATCAAGGCCTGTAAGGAGACGTTCTCCAGGCATGGTACCCCACTCACTGTCATGAGTGACAATGCCCATGCTTCAACAGCCATGAGTGGTCTATGTTTGCCAAGTCATACCATTTCAAACATGTCACTTCCTGCCCACACTATCTGCAGTCCAATGGGAAGGTTGAAAAAGGGGTGTACATTGTGAAACAGCTCATCTGCAAGGTTGCGGATTCTGCTTCTGACATCTACCTCGCGCTGCTTGCGTACAGGGCGACCCCACTGTCCACTGGCACGTCGCCGGCTCAACTCCTGATGAACAGGGACCTGTGGACGACACTTCCAGCCATACACTTGCCCCACCTGGATCACAGAAGGTGCAGCAGCTCCGAAACCAGCAAAAGCAGGGCTATGGTGCTCATGCCACCGATTTGCCCGTGTTATCCCCGGCAGACACTGTCAGGATCAAGTTACTGGATGGTGGCTGGTCTGCTCCAGCTGCCGTTGTTCGACAGGCTGTGCCCCGCTCGTATGTTGTGCGTCTGGCTGATGGTTCTGTTGTGCGATGAAACAGACGGGCACTGCGCAAAGTTGCCTGCCCGCAACCACGTTCTTCTCCGTTTCCGTCTGTTGTTTTGCCACCTCCTGATACCTCGAACTACAAGGCCACCAGTCAGGCTTCCATCCTGCCTGTCAAGGTGTCGTCGTCCCCACCACCACCTCTCTGGCGGTCGACAAGGGTCAGACGCAAGCCACAGAGACTGGACTTATGAACATTTGTTTTGTTTGCTATGTTCTGTGTTCTCGCATTAGACAGCTGTCTTCACATGTAAATACATCCACATATGCTACCGCTTGTAAATATGTTAATATATGCCACCACATGTAAGTACGTTCCCACGTGCCAACAAAACATAAAAATAAAAGGGGAGATGTCATGATATGCAGACATACAGATAATGATATACAGACAGGCACAGACAGGCAGCTAATGAACACAGAGAACAGGACATGACCAATGAGCAGGCAGGACACTCAGGGGTGGTATCTCACTATAAAAGGCACGAGGCACTCACACTCCGCCTCTTTCCACTGATGAACATCTACAGAGTGAGTCAGGGTGTATGTACAGTATCACACCTCCAGCACGTGGCTAAGAGCTAGTCTGGTTCAGTCAGGCAGAGTAACCACACTTAGGTTAGCAGAGAGTCGAACTCATAGAGAACTGTGCTAACTGTGCTCCTGGTTCAATAACTCAGATTGAACTAACTTCAAGGTCTGGAGTATCTTTTGGTTAAAGCTGCATCCAGTTGCAGCCTGTGTTATCCCAGAGTACATAGCACAACACTCACCTCCTCGGCCCCCTGCAGAAGCCCTCCCGCCAGAATCCCATTTCTCAAAAGGAGTACTAATCTGTGCCAGCGTGACCGTTTGCTGGGAAGACCGATAAATCATGGGAGGCCATCGGATATGGGGTCGTCCCCGTTAATTATATGGAAATGGGGTTTAAGTGATGATAATTGGTTTCTCGCCACACTACGGCGAGATCCCGATTACACCTACGGGAGCGGGCCGGTTGCATGTTAAATTGTTTGGTGCCTGGCGGGTTCTCGTTTTCTGCCTCACCCGCTAGTCACCGGCCTCATTTCACTCGAGCATGAGCGCAAAAAGTCCTGAGAATCGTGCCCTCAGTGTAATTTTGAGTGGGAATCACAGGGTCATTTCCGTCAGGTGTATGGGTGTGATCCAGATCACAATTCACCCACACTTAATCTGGAGCACTGATTTATCCAGATCCCCCAAGCCCTCTCATTTTCAAAGTAATGATATTTTCCCTTCCCTCACGCCATGCAATTTCAGAGGCCAAGAAGCTGGAGGGCGGCCAGGATTCCGTCAATACAACTTTATAGTTGCCTTTAAACAAAGTTAAAAGAGTGGTGAAAAGTGGAATGCCCTTTGATTTAACTTCCCTAGAGTGGGAATGCATCCAACCTCCATTAGGGTTGTAGTGACACTGGCGTAGACAAGATCAGTAGTAATTCACCACTATGGTAACGTTAGGCACATATCTGCTAAAGTGATCCAACAGACATCAGGCTATCCTTTTATATTACCTATTGCACCCTGTTTCAACTTTAGAATGAACTGTGACTGTAAAACTAATGGTTTTAGTAAGGTAAGTGATGATTATTTACAGACTAAGGAAGTGTCACAATCTCACCCAGCTGTCTTTGGCAGTCCACCGGTTGTTTTTTTCTCACGCCATAGTATAAATTGATAAATGATGACATCCCCAATTTCCTCATTAATTGGCAGACTCAGTTCATGTTATTGATACACCTCGAGGGACTAGGAAACAAGTGCTTTCAGTACACCTCAAAAGGATGCAGCAATGCATAAATTCGTAGATACTTTAAAAATGTCAATGTGCATTTTAGGAACACAGTAGCTTAAAGTCAAAGCATTTTCTTTCTGTTTTTATAGTATTGCCATATGCTTGTATTTTACACTTAATCCACCCCAATGAGTGATATTTATTTATATTTTTGCAAAACCAGGCCGCTAGATTTACTTTAACCGCATCGAGATTGACAGAAGACATGAGTTTGGTGAGAGGTGAGTGAGAGACAGCACAGGGAAGAAGAAGAAACAGTGTTTAATTCCTCTAGAGTCATTCCAGAGAGGACAACCCAACAAAGTGTGGCATCTTTGTTGTAAAATTGATGCCATGCACAAAACAGTTCAATGTCCTCTGCACTCTCTGGGTGCGATTTAACAGAAACAGAAACTTTTCTAAGGGCGCGATTCTCTGAAAAGATTTCCAAGTGTTGTAGCGAGCGGGAACTGCCGCGAGCTTCCCAGCACTTGGCCCAGCGAGGCCGGCAATGCTATTCAACGTTAATTGGTCCACTTAACGAGGCTTCATGGGCTTCACGCTGCAAATGAAGGCTTGCCAGCACCAAGCTCGCCAGCCCCCCGCTAACAATGTCGAGCAGCACTTAAGCTGCACTTGCTCAGCCAACAACAGCAGGCTCACAAAAATGGTGCCCAGGAGACGGGCCCAAGATTCGAGGATGCTGACCTGGGGAGGATGCTAGATGCAGTGGAGACGAGGAGGGATGTCCTGTTCCCCTGAGGGCCCAGGAGGGTCAGCCACAAGGCAGTCAGTGCTGCCTGGGAGGATGTGGTGGCAGCTGTGAGCTTGGGGAGTGTGACCAGGAGGATTTGCCTCCAGTGCGGAAAAAGGTCAATGACCTACACCGGGTGGCAGCATGGGTGAGTAGACACCAACAACACCTCCACCCCAAAACCTTTCCAGCCTCACAGGAACGGCCACCCCCAATGCTCCATGCGACCCCCAATCCTCCCTCCAACCCCTTTCCCCTTCAACCCCTCCCCCCACACCCCCTTCCCACCATTGTGAACCACGCGTGTGGCTAACAATTCCCTCTCAATGTCTTCTCAGGAAAAGCTCCCCCATATTCGTCGGAAGAGGGCCTAAACTGGTGGTGGTGTGCCGGCCATAAGAATTTCACCTCCTTCGAGGAGCGTGCAATGAAAGTGACCGATGTGGCCGAAAACAGGGCGATAACCAATGAGGAAACTGGCCGACGCCGCAGAGGTATGGAACTACCGGGCTCCACGCAGAAAACCTGTCAAATGTGAGTTGTTATTGCCTTACCGACTGCCCCATCCCTCCCACTGACCACGTCCTTTCTCCTGCAGATCCTCCAGCCGATGGCGATGGCCCATCCCAGGTGGCCCCTCGCCAGTCTCCCAGGAGACCACCTCAGAGGAGAGCACCGAGGATGCCACCATAATAGTCGCGTCACAGCTTCATCCCCACCCTCCACCAGCGCAGATTTACACACCTCAGTGGGAAATGTTAGTGGACAGGCTTCTGGGGCACAATCTGGTGAGCACCACACTGCTGCTGATGTACATCAGGTGGAGGCAGGAATCCCCAGGCGAGAAAGCAGTCGGAAGTCTGCTGATCACAGGACCCAGCTGGGACCCAGCCGAATGCTGAGTCTGTGGAAGAGGACATCCCAGTGCTGATGGAGACATTAGGATGTGTCCAGGATATTCAGAGGGAGATGTCAGCGTCATTCCAGATCGAAAACCGCTTGGAGGAGTCCAGGATGCTACAAGCGCTGGAGATGTTGCCGGCCATGTGTGGCACCAAGGCCAACACTGCTAGGGTGGTGACCGCAGTGGTGAGCTTGGTGCACAAGGTAGGCACCATTAGTGAAGGTGTCCAAGGCGGTGCGTAGTCGGTGACGGCCAGGGCTGAGGGTCTCGGCAGAATGTCCGCCTCATTGGGGGATGTCACCCAGTACCAGGCTGACCTTGATGAGGTTCTACGGGACATCTCTCGCTCTCAGATGGCGTAGCCGAGGCACTGCAGAGCATAACCCAGTCACTGAGGAGCATCGCCGAGGGCATCGACACGATGGTGCAGACCATGGGAAATCACCAGGGCTGGCAGAGTATGTTGGGGCAGCCATGGCTCGAACCAGCTGTCCCTCCATACCAAGGTGAACCCAAGGGCCCGAGCGGGAGGAGAGGCGCCGGGTGGCAATTCGGACCTGCCCCAAGGAGTGGCGACGGTGGCCAACAGCTCCCCCGAGTTCCACCTCTCTGATGAGGCCGCATCTCACAGTCAGTACAGGGGACTGGGCGGCACAGCTGTGAATATGCCGCCGACAAGTGAGCCGGGGCCCTCCAGCCACAGAGTCCCCAGAGGACACCCACCAGGGCAATCGAAGGCCACGGGACTTTGTTAGAGCTGGCGGCCTCCACCGCAAATAAGCATCCTGAGGACACAGATAGACGTAGTTGTGGAGCTAGGAGGGCCAAGAACATCGAGGATCACTGAAGGCACCGATGGAGTGGGCAGGGAATTGGGGAGGAGTCAGCACCATCAGGAGGGTGGAGAACTGGAAAACAATAAGCACACCTGTGCCCAACCAGTATGATGCCTCTTTCACTTTCTTCCACAATGTGCGCCAAACTCAGAACCCTTGATCGATCTCTCCAGGCATTCCCCCCCCCACTCCCCGTGTCAGTCACCCATGGCCCACCCACACACGGGAATCCACACATGGCATGTGTGAAGTGCTCACTTACCCATGATTGCCAATTCTCGATTAGCAATAGCCTCCAGCCGCATGGCCAGAGGCGTCGGCATTTGTTGGAGGTTATGGGTGGTCGGTGGGGCAGACGGGCAGGGACAGGGGTTATCCTGGAACAGGTGCACACGATCCACGGGTTGGCATGTTGGTGTCGTGTGCGGTTGCCCCTCCCCCAGTGCCTCCCCCTCACCCTCCCATGGCTGCCCACCCCTGGAAAGGGTCCCCCACCCTCAGCCGAGAATCCCCCAACCCCCTCTCTAAGAACTGAGATGGCAAGCTCACCACTCTCAGGCTGTTTTCCTATGAGCGAAGATGGCTACTCACCTCCTCGGCTCCCGCAGAAGCCCTTCCGCCAGGTTCACGTTTTTCAAAAGGAGTACGAATCGTCGCCAGCGTGGCCACTTGCTGGGGAGGCCGTTGAATAACTGGAGGCCGTGGGATATGGGGTGGTTCCCGTTAATTGTATGGAAATAGGGCTTAAATGGTGATAATTGGTTTCTTGCCACGCTGCGGCGAGATCCCGATTTCGCTCACGGGAGTGGGCCAGTGGCATCGCAAACTATTTGGCGCCTGCTGCGGTTCTTATTTCCTGCCTCTCCAGCTATTCACCGTCCTTGTTTCGCTCGGGCAAGAGCGCAATAGGCCGGAGAGCAGTTCAGCACCTGTGGGTCCTAAAGGCCATCCTTCAATATTGCGGTTACCCATAACAGGGGGAACTACGGCTGTTGCCTGCCTGTCCCACAAAACATCTCCAGGACAGAGCCCTGTTCGTGGTTTTATGGTGAAGGTCACTTTAACTTACTTGCTCTGACCGTGAGCAATCTTTGGCTGAAGGCAATTGTTAATAAGGAAGTGGCATTGCTTGTTATGAGAGCACTTTACAGCTGCAGGTTCTGTTTGCTGTTTACTCCTGCTGGTGGCTGCAGATGCCTGGAGGCCCCTGTTGCCGTTTCCTTCCTTTGTTGCTGGGAAGGAGGACATATTTTCCATGATACCTAGGTCCTGGAACACTGGGCTCAGGGAGATGTATGAGTCCAGAAGGTAATCTGGTTTGAAGCGAGAAGATTTTGAAGGACATGCTGCCCAACATTGATCCAAATGGGTCACCGGATGATGCCGTTGAAGATTGCTGCTGCTTTTGTTGCTGGCGTGGTGAGTGGTACATGTAACTGGAATGTCACCACGGGTTAAACATGCTGGAAGTCAAGGATTTTCAACTGTACCTTGAGTGCCAGTGGAATATATGGATGCCAGGATTTGGTTCCAGTGAGATTGGACTGTGTAGGACACAGCTGTGGCTCCTGGATGGAGAATAGCACTGATACAAGGAACAAGTAACACATTGATGGACAGATCATTTCTATGACCACGTTCTGCACATGATAACATATTCTCAGGCTTATCCTCCATTTCTGTGGAGGAACCTGCAAGACATGGGGCTGGATTCTCCAGTCGCCGACGCCAGGATGGCGTTCGGTGACCGGCCGGAGAATCCAGGTTTCCGACAAAATCGGGGGCGTGCCGCTTTTGCGATGCTCTGCCCCCTCCAAAGCAGCGTACTCTGGGAGTACACCACTCCACGTATTGACGGCCTCAGGACATTGCCTGAGGCCCGCCCCCGATGCTCCGCACCCAACTGGCCAGTCCCCGATGGCGTGGGTCTCTCATGGTCTCACCCATCGGGAACTCAGCGTGGCGGTTGCGGACTCAGTCCAGCGCAGGAGGAGGAGGGCTGATCCGCAGACAGGGGGGGGGGGGCATTATTCGGGGCCGGGGGCACTGTTTGCGGGTGGCCCGGGGCGCATAAACCGGCCGACGGGGGGAGACTATTTCGCGGACCGTGGCCGCGCATGGGCACAGTGACCTGCAGCGACCGCACCGTGCAACATGGCGGCGGCCGCTTGCGGACCCGGCCCGCGGAATTCTCCAGGGCGTATCGGCAGCTCGAGCCAGCTGCTCTATGCTGATGTCCTGCTCGCCCCCAGCCAAACGAGGAATCGGTGGCCGTTTTGCGCCAGTTTCCCTGGCGTAAAACGGCAGCGTGGGGGTCATAGCCCCAGAATGGGAGAATGCAGCCCGTGATACCTTGTGGGGGTCTTTGTGAAAATGAGCTGATACACCTTTGTATTGGTACCAATCTGAGACTGTGGCATTTCCTTGTTGTTTCATGGTTAGTGTAATCTGTGAATGTTACGTAGATGATTTTCAAATCTTTGTTACTGTTGACTGTTCAATAAACAAAACATTCTCAAATGCATTCTTGTGGATTCTTCTGCCATATCTCAGACGGGCTTCATTACATAGCATTCCAATCAAAACTGAGGGGCCTGGGAACTTTGCCTAAACCCTGGGGGAGTCAACACCACAGAGGCAGCAGCCAACAATTAAACACTCAAGAGTGTCTTCAGCACTGGGGATGTACCCACAACCAGAGGGTGAGTGTGTGGATCGGGGAGGGTACCTGAGCACGGTCCTCTCAGTGTTCCCGGCAGGGGTCTTGGTCGAATGGCTCCAAATGTGGCCAGGAATGAGTGTGCAAGGTGGGGTCCTGCAGCAGAACTGGGTCAGTGGATGGCACGCCGAGAGAAGGTGGCACACGTAAGAGTGGGGGAGGCTTGGGGGATTTGAGGGTCCCGGGGTGGAAGCCCGAACTGATTATCAGTCTTTCTCCTTCTCCCATTCCTTACAGCAACCAAGATTTTTGGTGTTGTCGACCCAGCAGCGGCAGCCCTCGCGGTGGTGGTGCCAGCCCAGGTGGCCAAACACCGGAGAAGACAGTAACAACATCGACGCAGGCTCGAGGCGGCATCCCGTGTGCAGGGCGCCGCTGCACAACCTTCAGACCCGGCCACCTATCAGGCCGGGAGGGACACTGAGGGGGACGCCGGTGACAGTCCAAGGTTCACAGTCATTGAGGCTCAGCATGTACCGCAGGTGACTCCATCTCAACAAGAAGATGGTGAGGTCCCTGCGCCATGTCCTTGCAGTCTTGATGCCCTGTGGAGGAGGAGGACACCCATTCCCAGTGTCCTCAAAGGTCACCACAGCCCTGAATTTTTCTGCAACAGGTTCATTCCAGGCTTGAGCAGGGAACTGTGCGGCATTCACAAGCTACAGCCCCCAATGATCCATGCGTAATGGATGTCCTGTATGCCCGGGCACCTGACTATATAAACTTTGAGACCACCAAGATTCCCCGGCTGGGGGATTCTCCGCCATCGGCAGGATGCCCCAGGCCCAGGCGGTAATTGATGGCACGCATGTTGCCTTGCGCACACCAGGGCATCAAGGTGTGCCCTTCATTAACAGGAAGGGGTTCCTCTCCCTAAATGTTCAACTCGTCTGCGAGCACAACTTCCCAGGGAGCGTGCATGACAGCGACATCCTGCGACAATCGAAGACGCAGGCCACTTTGAGGGCCACCCCAGGATGACGGGGGATAAGGGGGACGCCAGTGCGGAGGCCGAGACTGATTTGCAGACCCGATATAATGAGACCCATGTGGCCATCTGTGCTGTCATTCAGCGGTGCATCGGACTGCTCAAAATGTGGTTCCGCTGCCTGGCTCGCTCTGGTGGCGCACTGCAGTACACCCCCCGGAGGGGCTCCTGCTTTGTGATAGTCTGCTGTACTCTCCCCAACCTGGCAGAACAGCGGAGCGACATGCTGGAAGAGGAGGGCGGACATGTAACCTCGTCTGAGGGGGGGGCCAGACCAGGAGGGGCTGGAGGACAAGCCCGGGGTGAGCAGACGGAGGAAAGAGGACAGGCGGCGGCCAGGGAGGTACTCATCTTTGCCCGCTTCTCATAGGACAAGGCTTTGTCCGTCAGCTCACCCATCTCCCTCCCAATCCCTCCTTCCTCCCAAACGCTCCTTCCCCCAATCCCCCCTTTCCCCCCAATCTCCCCTTGCAACCAATCCTTCCTTCCCCACATCCCCCCAACTCCTCCCAATCACCTCCTCCCCCCATTGACCACTCCCACTCCATCCCTCTTCCTCCCACCCATTACTCCCTCCCTCCCCTGCCCCTATTCCCTGACCTCCCACCTCCCCTCCCTCCCCTACTACCCTGTTCCACTCTCCCAGGGCCTGTGTAACATCACTCCAGGGTGAAGGCCTGTGTTGCCACTGTCAGAGGGTCAATATACAAACAGTAGAGTAATGATCACGCGCTGTGAGGAAAGCTCTGGTCCTTCTCAATCTATGTCAAAGTCTGACTCCTGTATTTCTGCTGACAGCGCGCTCACACTCATCCTCTGCATCAGGGGAACTTTCTGTAGGACCACTGTGCCCGGGGGCAGGGCTGGGGGAGCAGAGGGGGGTACAGGTCGGCCTGCCATAAAGATTAACGTGACAGAGGCTTCACATGTATCAGGTATGACATGTTTTAATAGTGAGCATTTAAAACCCTCATTGTCCCGAGCTACAGATGGTGCCCCCGCCCACCCCCGCCGTGCCCGCTCAGTGATCCTCAATCTTCTTAACCTTACTTGCTCTGCTGCAATGCCTAGGTGTGTTCCGAGGATGCACATCAGAGGTGGAGGCAGCTGCGGCCTCTCGCACCCTGTAGCCTTTGATGCCCTTGACAGGCGTCCTCTGGGGGACCTGGATCCGGAGGGCCCTGGCCGACTTACCAATGCCACTGGCGTCACCGTGCCACTGTTCTGCCCGCTGACCTTCAGATGCGCTGGTGTCAGGAGGGGGAGGGGTTCGGGTGAGGTGGAGACCGCCATCGTCTCACTAGTGGAAGGTCCCGAGTTGGCCTCAGAGCACTCCCTCCTCCTAGACGGTGCCCGTAGGACCCTGGGCTCTCCATGGGACAGAGAGGCAGCTGAAGTGAGCTCCAGAGGCTTCTGCATCATCTGGATCAGACGGTCCTGGTATCTCCCCACTGTCTGCACCATGGGGTTGAACACTCGGCAATGCTCCTCAGTGACTGGAACATGCACCGGAGTGCCTGGCAATGTCCACCTGCACTGGGACACATCCTCAGAGACTACAACATGCTCTTGAGGTCCTCAGCCAGAGTCTATACAGGCTGTGCCATGCCTTGGACAACACTACTCATGACGCTGCCCTCGTGCTCCAGGATTTCCAATGCGGCCATCACCCTGGCAGTGTTGGCCTCAATGCCTCACATTGCCGGCATCATCTCCTGCACTCGTAGCCTTTGGGACTCCTCCAATCGGCTCTGCACTCACCGGAGTGTCACTCACAGCCCCTCCTGACTCTTACAGCCGTGTCCTTGCATCTGCCTTGGCTCGATAACCTTGCCCAAAGGTTTGGCATCTGACTTAACTCAGCTGAGTCCTGGGATCCAGGCTCTTGTCTCTCTTGGATGTTCCTGCCTCCATCTGATGTGCATCAGCAATTGTGTGTTACTCACCAGATTGTGCCCCAGAAGCCTGTCCACTAGTGTTGCCCCCTGAGGTGTGTGTTTCTGTGTTGGCGGAGGGTGGGCATGACGGCTGTGACACCTCGATGGTCTCCTCGCAGCTCTCCTCTGAGGTGTTCTCTTGGGTAGTGGGGGCAGGGCGGGTGGGGGGCGGGGGGGGTGGGGGGGCAGATGGCCTGGTCCCATCAGGTGGAGATCCTGCGAGAGAATGGACATAAGTTCAGTGAGAGGGAAGGATCATTTTGTCTGACATAAACAATTCACTTGAGGCAGGTCAACTGGGTGAAGGGGCAGTGGATTCTCACCTCCGTGGCGCAGGCCAACTTTGATGACTGCTCGCTCCTTGGTGAACCCCGTGATCTCCAGGGCCCCTTCCTCATAGATGATGAGGACTATGATGTCTGGAAGCCCACCTGCCCTCTGGGCCCTTTCCCACCAATTATGGGATAACTTCTGCAGGAACAGAGGGCATTGTGAGCCGCATGTTTGCTGCATCAGGGGCGGTCTATGGCAGATGGCATGTGTGGGCACTGCTCCTGGCCATGGAGGGGTTGTGCTGGGCCACAGTCGCAGTATTATGCTGTGGGTTTGGTGCGAGTTGCCAGCTGCCGACATGTTGGTGGTGTGTGGCGGGGTGGCAGCTGAGCCTTATGCCAGGGGCTGGTGTCAACTTACCTTTGTAGCCTGGTGGAGGTCGTTAGTCTTCTTCAGGCACTGGATGGATGGAGGTCCCCCTGGTCATGCTGCCTGAACAGACTGCCACTGCCTCCCATGCAGCATTGGCAGCCCTGTTGCTGGTCCTCCGACCCCCTCGGGAGAATAGGTTGTCCCGTCTCACATCCATGAATTCCAGCAACCTGGCCAGGTTGGCATTCCAGAAACATGGAGCAGGTCTACGTGGTGCCATAGTCATGTGCTGCCTGGGAGCTGGTTCGGAGGGAGCGGTTTATGATCATCTCCCCCTTGTTAGCAGGGAACTGCCGGGCGCAGTCCAGGCGAATGGACAGCCAGCTCAGCCATGAACTTGTGGGGGATCATTTGCAGCACTAAGTGTGGTTAAATACTGGCTGCGGCCTCGCCAGCACGACCATCGAGAAGCACCCAGAAAGTCGCACTCGATGTGATACATAGAACTTTTCCCATTAAATCGTGGTCTTGGTCATTTTTTCGGACCTTGGGAAGTTTCTTCCCGGTCTAGCCCAAGCTTAGAAATCTTTTCAGCAGTGGGGAGCTGACCTTGCCCGCAAGACTGGCCCCTCAGAGATCGGGCCGCCATTTTGAAAGGGTGCCCCAATCTCTAAGTAAGCTTGAGGGTCCCCACACACTCCCACCGATGGGCAATATCACCCCGTACGCATGGGCATTACCACGCACTAGCCCCAAGTGAGGGCACCGCACTATGGGGTTGCTGAGGGCCCTCCTTTCAGGCCTCCACATCCCCCCCCTTTTCGCCTCCCCCCCCTTCAGGACCCCCACCCTTCACCCCGTCCAACCTTTAGGAGGGCCCTTCACACTAACCTTCATCCGCCCATCCTTCATAGCCCCCTCTTCATGGGTATGGCCCCCCTCAAGCCCAGGCCCTTGGCACTGCTAGTCTTGCACCCTGGCAGTGCCACTTAGGCATCTTGGCAGTGCCAGCCTGACAGTGTCACTTGGGAACCTTAGCAGTGCCTGTCTGGCAGTGCCACTCAGGCACCTTGGCAGCACAAGCTTGGCATTGCCACCAGGCACTTTGGCAGTGCCAAGGTGCCCAGGTGCCAGAGGGAGAGCCAGGGTGTCACCCTGCCCTGTCCTTGATCACCCAGGGGTCTTCAATAGCCTGGGAGACCTCCATCCCAGGTGCTGTTATGCCTGGTCCATGTTTGTATGGGCCAGTGCTAAGTGGCACCATAGTGAGGTCTTCCAGATGCGGGCATTAGTTCCTGGGCACTGGGTTGATCCGCTTGGACATAATTAAATGAACCCACAAGGGCGGGGTCCAGATTGTGATGTTTCACAAGATCGCGTTAGATCTCGTCAGGCGCTCCGAGCATTGCAAATCTCGCTAGAGGCCTCTCGTGAGATTTAATGGCTTTGTTGCATCAGGTGCAATGAGGCCATTCGATCTCACCCTCTGTACCTTAATGACTCACCTCTCCAAACCTTATACTTGCCAACCCAGTCCACATATTTCTCCACTACATAAATTCTCCTCAAGACAGGGTTGGATTCATATCCACCATGATGCTCATGCCTGAACTCTTGACCCCATTCAAACCCAGATCCAGAACATTCCATCTCCTTTCTCAAGCCTTTCCGACATTGTCAAATTCTCCCTATCTTCATCCAGTTTTCACATCCCTCTCAAAATCATCATTTTAATACTATCCTACCCTTTTTATTAAAGATCTTTGAACAGCTCTTGCCGTCTATCTATGAAGTCCCATTCTTAATGCTCCTTCGTCACATTCGACCATTGTGGATTTAGGAACAGAACAACTTGAGGAGGTCCTTCAGCCCTGCAGCCAGTTCTGTCAAACAATTAGATTATGGTTAGTCTGATTCTCAATTCCATTTTCTTGCCTTCGTTCTACATCCCTTATTGCCCTTACCCAATAAAAAACTATTAATCTTCGTTCAGGGCTTTCCAATTCACCTCACCTCACCTGTTTTGAACAGGTTGTTGACATCAGGCCGGAAAGACCTGGCCCTAATTAAAGCAGCAATGTGTTGGACTCCTTTCATCAAAGAAAATGGTTTCACTCTATGTACCCTCACAATTTTTTTAGTTCCTCAAAGAGATTATTTTTTAATCTTCTTTACACGAGTAGGCTGGAGGAAAGCGACAATGCTGACTACACCCCAGGAAGTGCTGACTACACCCCAGGAAGTGCTGACTACACCCCAGGAAGTGCACTTGGTGTTTCTCGCCGGCGGAAGGTGGCCTGCCATAGGCCGCCACGGGATTTTCTGGTCCTGCTGCCGTCAATGAGATTTCCCATTGAATCCACCCCCTGCTGCTGGGAAATCCGCAGCGGGAGTTTGGCATTGGTGGGGCCGGAAGATCCGCTGGCGAGAATGGTCGGACAACGCCCCCCTTAATCGGCATCCTGGCCTGAATGGGAACACAGCAATGTCGCACCTGTGAACTGGTAAGAGCTGGAAACCTTCAATCGTCATTAAAGCTGGAATTCTAATATACAATTGTCTACCTCCAGGGTGAACGATTAAAACGACACACCCAGCCACTCACTTTTTCTACCATCTTGCTTGGGAGCTATAATCACTTACCTTTTACTGCCAGTGGGTCAAAATCCTGGCCTTCTCTCACTAACAGCACTGCGTTTATGTGCTGCGTTATGTTTACTGCCCACCCTTAATTGCCATTGGCAATTCTTAACATGCTGCTCCCGGGTGCGGTTAGGGAGGGATTCCACAATAGTATTATATTATCATTAGTAATCCATTGACAATGAACAAATGGTGATACATTTCCAAGTCAAGATGGTGTGTGACTTAGAACATAGAACATAGAACGATACAGCGCAGTACAGGCCCTTCGGCCCACGATGTTGCACCAAAACAAAAGCCATCTAGCCTACACTATGCCATTATCATCCATATGTTTATCCAATAAACTTTTAAATGCCCTCAATGTTGGCGAGTTCACTACTGTAGCAGGTAGGGCATTCCACGGCCTCACTACTCTTTGCGTAAAGAACCTACCTCTGACCTCTGTCCTATATCTATTACCCCTCAGTTTAGAACATAGAACATAGAACAATACAGCGCAGTACAGGCCCTTCGGCCCACGATGTTGCACCAAAACAAAAGCCATCTAACCTACACTATGCCATTATCATCCATATGTTTATCCAATAAACTTTTAAATGCCCTCAATGTTGGCGAGTTCACTACTGTAGCAGGTAGGGCATTCCACGGCCTCACTACTCTTTGCGTAAAGAACCTACCTCTGACCTCTGTCCTATATCTATTACCCCTCAGTTTAAAGTTATGTCCCCTCGTGCCAGCCATATCCATCCGCGGGAGAAGGCTCTCACTGTCCACCCTATCCAACCCCCTGATCATTTTGTATGCCTCTATTAAGTCTCCTCTTAACCTTCTTCACTCCAACGAAAACAACCTCAAGTCCATCAGCCTTTCCTCATAAGATTTTCCCTCCATACCAGGCGACATCCTGGTAAATCTCCTCTGCACCCGCTCCAAAGTCTCCACGTCCTTCCTATAATGCGGTGACCAGAACTGTACGCAATACTCCAAATGCGGCCGTACCAGAGTTCTGTACAGCTGCAACATGACCTCCCGAATCCGGAACTCAATCCCTCTACCAATAAAGGCCAACACTCCATAGGCCTTCTTCACAACCCTATCAACCTGGGTGGCAACTTTCAGGGATCTATGTACATGGACACCTAGATCCCTCTGCTCATCCACACTTTCAAGAACTTTACCATTAGCCAAATATTCCGCATTCCTGGTATTCCTTCCAAAGTGAATCACCTCACACTTCTCTACATTAAACTCCATTTGCCACCTCTCAGCCCAGCTCTGCAGCTTATCTATATCCCTCTGTAACCTGCTACATCCTTCCACACTATCGACAACACCACCGACTTTAGTATCGTCTGCAAATTTACTCACCCACCCTTCTGCGCCTTCCTCTAGGTCATTGATAAAAATGACAAACAGCAACGGCCCCAGAACAGATCCTTGTGGTACTCCACTTGTGACTGTACTCCATTCTGAACATTTCCCATCAACCACCACCCTCTGCCTTCTTTCAGCTAGCCAATTTCTGATCCACATCTCTAAATCACCCTCAATCCCCAGCCTCCGTATTTTTTGCAATAGCCTACCGTGGGGAACCTTATCAAACGCTTTGCTAAAATCCATATACACCACATCAACTGCTCTACCCTCGTCTACCTGTTCAGTCACCTTCTCAAAGAACTCAATAAGGTTTGTGAGGCATGACCTACCCTTCACAAAGCCATGCTGACTATCCCTGATCATATTATTCCTATCTAGATGATTATAAATCTTGTCTCTTACAATCCCCTCCAAGACTTTACCCACTACAGACGTGAGGCTCACCGGTCTATAGTTGCCGGGGTTGTCTCTGCTCCCCTTTTTGAACAAAGGGACCACATTTGCTGTCCTCCAGTCCTCTGGCACTATTCCTGTAGCCAATGATGACATAAAAATCAAAGCCAAAGGTCCAGCAATCTCTTCCCTGGCCTCCCAGAGAATCCTAGGATAAATCCCATCAGGTCCCGGGGACTTATCTATTTTCAGCCTGTCCAGAATTGCCAACACCTCTTCCCTACGTACCTCAATGCCATCTATTCTATTAGCCTGGGTCTCAGCATTCTCCTCCACAACATTATCTTTTTCCTGAGTGAATACTGACGAAAAATATTCATTTAGTATCTCGCCTATCTCTTCAGACTCCACACACAATTTCCCATCCCTGTCCTTGACTGGTCCTACTCTTTCCCTAGTCATTCGCTTATTCCTGACATACCTATAGAAAGCTTTTGGGTTTTCCTTGATCCTTCCTGCCAAATACTTCTCATGTCCCCTCCTTGCTCGTCTTAGCTCTCTCTTTAGATCCTTCCTCGCTACCTTGTAACTATCCATCGCCCCAACCGAAACTTCACACTTCATCTTCACATAGGCCTCCTTCTTCCTCTTAACAAGAGATTCCACTTCCTTGGTAAACCACGGTTCCCTCGCTCGACGCCTTCCTCCCTGTCTGACCGGTACATACTTATCAAGAACACGCAGTAGCTGATCCTTGAATAAGCCCCACTTATCCAGTGTGCCCAACACTTGCAGCCTACTTCTCCACCTTATCCCCCCCAAGTCACGTCTAATGGCATCATAATTGCCCTTCCCCCAGCTATAACTCTTGCCCTGCGGTGTATACTTATCCCTTTCCATCATTAACGTAAACGTCACCGAATTGTGGTCACCGTCCCCAAAGTGCTCTCCTACCTCCAAACCAACACCTGGCCTGGTTCATTACCCAAAACCAAATCCAACGTGGCCTCGCCTCTTGTTGGCCTGTCAACATATTGTTTCAGGAAACCCTCCTGCACACACTGTACGAAAAACGACCCATCTATTGTACTCGAACTATATCTTTTCCAGTCAATATTTGGAAAGTTAAAGTCTCCCATAATAACTTCCCTGTTACTTTCGCTCATATCCAGAATCATCTTCGCCATCCTTTCCTCTACATCCCTAGAACTATTAGGAGGCCTATAAAAAACTCCCAACAGGGTAACCTCTCCTTTCCTGTTTCTAACTTCAGCCAATACTACCTCGGAAGAAGAGTCCCCATCTAGCATCCTCTCCGCCACCGTAATACTGCTCTTGACTAGCAGCGCCACACCTCCCCCTCTTTTGCCTCCTTCTCTGAGCTTACTAAAACACCTAAACCCCGGAACCTGCAACATCCATTCCTGTCCCTGCTCTATCCATGTCTCCGAAATGGCCACAACATCGAAGCCCCAGGTACCAACCCACGCTGCCAGTTCCCCTACCTTGTTTCGTATACTCCTGGCATTGAAGTAGACACACTTTAAACCACCTACCTGAACACTGGCCCCCTCCTGCGACATCAAATCTGTGCTCCTGACCTCTATACTCTCATTCTCCCTTACCCTAAAACTACAATCCAGGTTCCCATGCCCCTGCTGCATTAGTTTAAACCCCCCCCAAAGAGCACTAACAAATCTCCCCCCCAGGATATTTGTGCCCCTCAGGTTCAGATGTAGACCATCCTGTCTGTAGAGGTCCCACCTTCCCCAGAAAGAGCCCCAGTTATCCAAAAATCTGAATCCCTCCCGCCTGCACCATCCCTGTAGCCACGTCTTTAAATGCTCTCTCTCCCTATTCCTCATCTCACTATCACGTGGCACGGGCAACAACCCAGAGATAACAACTCTGTTTGTTCTAGTTCTGAGCTTCCATCCTAGCTCCCTGAAAGCCTGCCTGACATCCTTCTCCCCTTTCCTACCTATGTCGTTGGTGCCAATGTGGACCACGACTTGGGGCTGCTCCCCCTCCCCCCTAAGGACCCGGAAAACACGATCCGAGACATCACGTACCCTTGCACCTGGGAGGCAACATACCAAACGTGAGTCTCTCACGCTCCCACAAAATCTCCTATCTGTGACCCTGACTATAGAGTCCCCAATTACTAATGCTCTGCTCTTCTCCCCCCTTCCCTTCTGAGCAACAGGGACAGACTCCGTGCCAGAGGCCCGTACCCCATGGCTTACCCCTGGTAAGTCGTCCCCCCCACAAGTATCCAAAGCGGACTTGTTTCTCAGGGGAACGACCGCAGGGGATCCCTGCACTGACTGTTTTTTCCCAGTCCCTCTTACAGTTACCCACCTATCTCCAATCTTTGGTGTAACTAATTCCCTGAAGCTGCTATCTAAAGCTATAGTTTAAAGCTATGTCCCCTCGTGACAGCCATTTCCATCCGCGGGAGAAGGCTCTCAACTGTCCACCCTATCTAACCCCCTGATCATTTTGTATGCCTCTATTAAGTCTCCTCTTAACCTTCTTCTCTCCAACGAAAACAACCTCAAGTCCATCAGCCTTTCCTCATAAGATTTTCCCTCCATACCAGGCAACATCCTGGTAAATCTCCTCTGCACCCGCTCCAAAGCCTCCACGTCCTTCCTATAATGCGGTGACCAGAACTGTACGCAATACTCCAAATGCGGCCGTACCAGAGTTCTGTACAGCTGCAACATGACCTCCTGACTCCGGAACTCAATCCCTCTACCAATAAAGGCCAATACTCCATAGGCCTTCTTCACAACCCTATCAACCTGGGTGGCAACTTTCAGGGATCTATGTACATGGACACCTAGATCCCTCTGCTCATCCACACTTCCAAGAACTTTACCATTAGCCAAATATTCCGCATTCCTGTTATTCCTTCCAAAGTGAATCACCTCACACTTCTCTACATTAAACTCCATTTGCCACCTCTCAGCTCAGCTCTGCAGCTTATCTATATCCCTCTGTAACCTGCTACATCCTTCCACACTATCGACAACACCGCCGACTTTAGTATCGTCTGCAAATTTACTCACCCACCCTTCTGCGCCTTTCTCTAGGTCATTGATAAAAATGACAAACAGCAACGGCCCCAGAACAGATCCTTGTGGTACTCCACTTGTAACTGAACTCCATTCTGAATATTTCCCATCAACCACCACCCTCTGTCTTCTTTCAGCTAGCCAATTTCTGATCCTCATCTCTAAATCACCCTCAATCCCCAGCCTCCGTATTTTCTTCAATAGCCTACCGTGGGGAACCTTATCAAACGCTTTGCTGAAATCCATATACACCACATCAACTGCTCTACCCTCGTCTACCTGTTCAGTCACCTTCTCAACGAACTCGATAAGGTTTCTGAGGCATGACCTACCCTTCACAAAGTCATGCTGACTATCCCTGATCATATTATTCCTATCTAGATGATTATAAATCTTGTCTCTTATAATCCCCTCCAAGACTTTACCCACTACAGACGTGAGGCTCACCGGTCTATAGTTGCCGGGATTGTCTCTGCTCCCCTTTTTGAACAAAGGGACCACATTTGCTATCCTCCAGTCCTCTGGCACTATTCCTGTAGCCAATGATGACATAAAAATCAAAGCCAAAGGTCCAGCAATCTCTTCCCTGGCCTCCCAGAGAATCCTAGGATAAATCCCATCAGGACCCGGGGACTTATATATTTTCAGCCTGTTCAGAATTGCCAACACCTCTTCCCTGCGTACCTCAATGCCATCTATTCTATTAGCCTGGGTCTCAGCATTCTCCTCCACAACATTATCTTTTTCCTGAGTGAATACTGACGAAAAATATTCATTTAGTATCTCGTCTATCTCTTCAGACTCCACACACAACTTCCCATCCCTGTCCTTGACTGGTCCTACTCTTTCCCTAGTCATTCGCTTATTCCTGACATACCTATAGAAAGCTTTTGGGTTTTCCTTGATCCTACCTGCCAAATACTTCTCATGTCCCCTCCTTGCTCGTCTTAGCTCTTTCTTTAGATCCTTCCTCGCTACCTTGTAACTATCCATCGCACCAACTGAAACTTCACACCTCATCTTCACATAGGCCTCCTTCTTCCTCTTAACAAGAGATTCCACTTCCTTGGTAAACCACGGTTCCCTCGCTCGACGCCTTCCTCCCTGTCTGACCGGTACATACTTATCAAGAACACGCAGTAGCTGATCCTTGAATAAGCCCCACTTATCCAGTGTGCCCAACACTTGCAGCCTACTTCTCCACCTTATCCCCCCAAAGTCACGTCTAATGGCATCATAATTGCCCTTCCCCCAGCTATAACACTTGCCCTGCGGTGTATATTTATCCCTTTCCATCATTAACGTAAACATCACCGAATTGTGGTCACTGTCCCCAAAGTGCTCTCCTACCTCCAAATCCAACACCTGGCCTGGTTCATTACCCAAAACCAAATCCAATGTGGCCTCGCCTCTTGTTGGCCTGTCAACATATTGTGTCAGGAAACCCTCCTGCACACACTGTACAAAAAACGACCCATCTAATGTACTCGAACTATAGCTTTTCCAGTCAATATTTGGAAAGTTAAAGTCTCCCATAATAACTACCCTGTTACTTTCGCTCTTATCCAGGATCATCCTCGCCATCCTTTCCTCTACATCCCTAGAACTATTTGGAGGCCTATAGAAGACTCCCAACAGTGTGACCTCTCCTTTCATGTTTCTAACCTCAGCCCATACTACCTCGGAAGATGAGTCCCCATCTAGCATCCTCTCCGCCACCGTAATACTGCTCTTGACTAGCAGCGCCACACCTCCCCCTCTTTTGCCTCCTTCTCTGAGCTTACTAAAACACCTAAACCCGGAACCTGCAACATCCATTCCTGTCCCTGCTCTATCCTTGTCTCCGAAATGGCCACAACATCGAAGTCCCAGGTACCAACCCATGCTGCCAGTTCCCCTACCTTATTTCGTATACTCCTGGCATTGAAGTAGACACACTTCAAACCACCTACCTGAACACTGGCCCCCTCCTGCGACGTCAAATCTGTGCTCCTGACCTCTATACTCTCATTCTCCCTGACCCTAAAACTACAATCCAGGTTCCCATGTATCTTAGAATCATAGCATCATAGAATTCACAGTGCAGAAGGAGGCCATTTGGCCCATCGAGTCTGCACTGGCCCTTGGAAAGAGCACCCTACCCAGGCCCACATCTCCACCCTATCCCCATAACCCAGTAACCCCACCTAACCTTTTTTTTGGACACTGAGGGCAACTTATCATGTTCAATCCACCGAACCTGCACATCTTTGGACTGTGGGAGGAAACCGGAGCACCCGGAGGAAACCCATGCAGACAGAGGGAGAACGTACAGACTCCGCACAGACAGCGACCCAAGCCAGGAATCGAACCTGGGACACTGGAGCTGTGAAGCAACTGTGCTTACCACTGTGCTACCATGCTGCCCCCATCTGCTGTCCTTATCCTTCTCAGTACCAGAGGTTACAGAATTGGAAGGTGCCGTCAAATGAGTTTAGAACTGTATGTAACTTGTATATGGTATACATTGTTGCCACTGTGCACTGGTAGTGGAAGGAGAAGATGTGATGGATGCGGTGCTGATCAATTGGCTGCTTTAACAGAATGGTGTCGAGCTTCTTGAGTGTTGTTGGAGCTGCACTCCTCCAGACAAGTGCAGAGTATTCCATCACACTCCTGACTTGTGCCTTGTAGACGGTGGACACTAAGGGCAGGACTACCGTGGGCAGCATGGTAGCGTTGTGGTTAGCACAGTTGCTTCACAGCTCCAGGGTCCCAGGTTCGATTCCCGGCTTGGGTCACTGTCTGTGCGGAGTCTGCACGTTCTCCCCGTGTGTGCGTGGGTTTCCTCCGGGTTCTCCGGTTTCCTCCCACAGTACAAAGATGTGCAGGTTAGGTGGATTGGCCATGATAAATTGCCCCTTAGTGTCCAAAATTGCCCTTAGTGTTTGGTGGGGTTACTGGGTTATGGGGTTATGGGATAGGGTGGAGGTGTGGACCTTGGGTAGGGTGCTCTTTCCAAGAGCCGGTGCAGACTCGATGGGCCGAATGGCCTCCTTCTGCACTGTAAACTCTATGATCTGACAGGCTTTGGGGAATCAGGAGGCGGGTTACTCGCCATAGGATTCCCAGCCTCTGACTTGCTCTCGCCTACACCACATTCACCTGAGAAGCTGTGCTCCGAAAGCTAGTGATTCACAACAAACCTGTTGGACTTTAACCTGGTATTGTGAGACTTCTTACTCTGCTCATCCCAGTCCAACGCCGGCATCTCCACATCATGGCTCCACCACATGGATCGCAGTAGTTCAAGAAGGCAGTTTATCACCAACTTCTCAAGGGCAATTGGGGATAGGCAACAAATGCTGGCCTTGTCAGCAATGCCCATATCCCACAAATAGAAAACGTCCAATCTTTCATCCATGGGAGGACTGAAACTATAAAAATACATTTAAGCTACAACTTTAAAAACATAGGGGGCGATCCTCTGGCTGGGTTGTGCGCAGTGCAAACCCCGTTATGTCGCGAGAATTCCGGGAGAGGCCTGAAACAGGATTTGTGTCAGACACCAAACAATTTTCCATGCTCCTGGAATGCTCCAACTGGTGTGAGATCCTGATCAGAGCTCATTTACATTGATTCAAATGTCATTAGTGAGATTAAAATCAAATGCAATGACCTCCTGGTATGCTTAAGCGGACAATCACATGGACGCAATTCACTACAGGTCACTAAAAGCGGGTGAAGGCTCCATGGACTTCGGGGGGGAACATGGAGGTGAGTACCACTCTCCACTTATCTCCAGGGAGCAAGTGCTCAGCAGCCACTGGCCAGATGCCGTGGGGTGATCCTTAAAGGGAGCTAGGGATTGGGGCGCTTGGGCTGGGCAGGAGAGGGCCAGTTTGGGGGTTTCCCCCAGGATGGGGAACGCTATGGGTCTGTGAAGCCTTGAAGCCTGCTTCCTTTCATGCTTCACATTCCATAACAAAGAAAAGCACAGGTACAGCGTGTCTGTCCTAAACTCCTCTCACAGGACAGAGCCATTCTGCAGCTTGTCTCTTGGAGCAGCATTTCACTCCCCGTGAAGTTTCAATAGCCTCTGTGGTTTCACTACAGCAATATGCCTCCTATTATTCCTTTGTACTTGCTTGTTTAGATTCCAGTTCACACCCCATTGACTTTTACAACCTCTTGCTTGACACTTTTTAAGGAGGGATTAGCTTTGTTTGTTTTATAGCACTTCACGGCCCATTAACTCTGAAGTACTTCCTTTTTTGAATAGGTGCCCTATGTGCAGTTTCTCTAGTGGAGTTTTTTGACACTAAATTTCTTCCTAGAAAGGGCAGGTGTGGCAGTCTGCGTTCATTTACTTCATAGTGGGTTTTTTAAAGTCTGAAGTGCTTCCTAGAAAGTGAAGGTGCTTGATCTGACAGCAAATGTTTCAGAGTGGATCTTTTTCAAACTCTGATGCCTGAACAGCTTGCCTGCATTGGAGGTACTTTTCCACCATAGGGTATTTTTCTACCATAGAAGCAATTGGCACGACTCTAACATTGAAGTGAAAGGGTTGCTCAATGAGGACCTTCTCACAGCAACTGTTGAATTCTGTGGATAGACGTGTTGACCATGCTGGGGAGGCTCAGAAGCCTTGATAGCCCCCTGGTGGTCAGGGACATGGCTGGAATATGGCCTGGCACTGCCCCCTAGCACTGCCAAGGCGTGGGGCCTGAAGGGGGTACTGAGGGGGAGGCCTGAAAAGGCTGAAGTGGGAGGGGGGGGGGAGCTGAAGGGGGGGGGGTGAACTAAAGCGGAGGACCTTTAGCAGGGTGTCCCTCACTGAGGGGAGAGGGGGCTGATGACAGCAATTGGGGTGGGAGGTTTCTTTGCCGGCACCTGGGGAGATGGTTCAGTAGGATTTAAACATGGTACCCCCATCTCTGAGGAGCCGCACAACTCATTCACGGCACAAATCACTCCAAACTCCAAAACAAGTCTAAGTGCGGGTGGGTTGCAATCTGGATCATGCCAAACCACCCGATGGGAATCTCACCTTGTTTCCTGTCAGGGATCACATGTAGAAATTTTTTGGGAGAATTGTGCCAATTGTTTATGCTCATGATACTAAATGAATATAATCAAATTCAATGATCGCACTATGTATTTGATAGCAGTTGTAGTTTGGATACAATGATAGTTCTTGCATAGTATTTTGCTAAAATTCTTATATTGACCCATATCTCTACATTGCATTTTCAGCACCTAACATTCTTTTGTATGACTGCATTTCTGTTTCAATGTATTTTTACATCAGTACAATGCATGATTTGCAGCATGTTATTACTAAGCATCAAAATATACATGGTTTACTCTGTACAAATGCTTTTTAATGTGACTGACAAAACAATAAAAAATGTGACAACAAGCTGCCAACCACCATCTTGAGAATTTCAGCAAACAGAAAATGGCAGAGGATGTATTACACTACTTATGAAACTTTCTAGGTTAATTTTATCTAGAGGCTTTGTAATTGCAAATATTTCATGTGTTATGCACGAGAACAAGACCCAAGTGTATCAACAGCAGTGACATTAAAAAAGCATTGGTGACAGAACAGAATCCAACTGCAGGTTAAATTACCGTCGTTTTGTTCGTGTCGAAGCATAACTGCATTGAATAAAATTCAGTCAATGCAGTTGCTTTCCCAGAAAACCTAGCTCAAGATGAGAGACATTTCTTTTCAGAAGTACAATGATGTATGTGCCGGATGAGCTCTCAGCGAAGCTGGTGGCTGTAGGATCTCTTCAATGGAACTCAGTACACGAGGTTAGTGTGATCAAAAAGGACCCACGTCCCCTGCGCCCGATCGCTGCCCAACAACACGCGAGGAGGTCACATGTGGGCCAAGGAAGGGTGCGATGCCCATGGTAGCCGAATAGTCAGCTGTTACTCACCGTCGAGGCTCACATATGATTTATAGGCAATTGAGCACAATACTGTTAAATGGCCAGTCTTCATCGAACTTCACTGTACTCAAGTATAGGGGGCAGTGGAGGAGAGGGTGCAGGGAGAGGGGTGCAATGGGGAAGAGATTTGTCATAAAAAGATACAATCCTAAGAAATTTGATCTGTTGGCAAATGTAACATTTATTCACTTGCAGAAATGAATCATAGTGTGTTTTCTTTTCAATTATCAGACCATTCCTTTGTTGTATCATTTGTGGATTTCTGGTTAAGTTTTGTGAAATCGGATGTGCTCATGAAAGGACCTGCACACATGCAAATGATCTCTTATTTTGACAATTTGCCTGCTTAAAGGTATTCCCTGTATTTTTACGTAAAGCACGGATACAACTTCTTAACATTTGTTTTTAAGGCAGAACTGCGCCTTGTATTATTGATGCTGTTGAAAAACTGCTGTCATGAGGGACAATAAAGAAGGTACTTTAACGTCCTCTTGATCAAGACCTGCATCGGCGAGAGATGATGACAAATAATGAGAAGGACACAGGGAAAAACCGAGTGCAGACAGCTGTGGTCAGGCCGGGGGCTAGTGCAGTCATTACCACAGAGATGGTGCCGTGGGTTTCTGACAAAAGGAAGGGTCATAATGGTACAATGTCACCCAGCATGTGTGAAAAGGATAACATCTGGATCCACACTAAACCTCAAAGGATGTGAAGAAATTTAACCAAGGTTGATATGTTGCATTTTTTTAAAATCCCCAGTAAGGCTTTTTCTTCCGTGTCAGGTAAAATCTGCTCAGTTATAAAATAAACAGACGGGTTTTTTTTGCAGATACTTGCTTAGAGACCAGGAACCAGTGTTAAAGAAGTGTACCGCATGATAAAAGTACTGTGTTCTGATATTTATACAACAGATGTCTCACCCAGGGACACGGCACTGCTGAAACGGCAGGAAACCCCAGTATGTTCACTTTACACAGGATTTTAGTTTCTACCAGCTGCCTATTTTTTTTAACTGTAGGAAGTCTTCGACTCTGGGGAGCATGCATGCCAGTTTAAGTCAAATGCCCAGGCATGTTTTGTCGGTCACAAAATTTACACCATGCTTCAGGAAACAAACCCATCTCTTTCACTGATCAATAGTCCAATGCCCCAAATTGAAGATGACAATTAGTTTGCAGCTTTCTTTCACAAATTTAAATAGTTAATTTGCTGCTTTATTTTGCTCCAGAACCGGCTGTTTAAAGAGAGGAGATCGGATTAAGTGACAGGCAATTAAAATAGTGCACTATCGCTCTGTGGCGCAAATATTAGATGCAAAGGTCTGCCGAATGGGAAACACACCTCTGAAATTACAAATGGAACACACTTCCTAAATTCAGCCTATGCATCATCAATGTGTCCAAGATCAATGGCACGCTGTACAAGGTACAGAAAATAAATAGCCAACTTAATTTTATCACTTAAGCATGAATATTGGAGACAAATTCTTTACTTATGGCAGTTTGTTGTTTGCAATATCTGAAACCTCTCCGATGTGAGAGAATGTCAGATATGTGATAGCAACAAGGCAGAATGGATGAAGCAAAACACAAAAAAGCCATAAAAATCAATGTGGTTGGAGAATTTTCAACACTGGTAGTGACATGATTAACAACAAATTTATTCAGTGTTGCCTAAAGCAGGCTGAATTAATCGGTTTGAGACCCACTTTAACACTACACCTCCGATTAAAAGTTATCTCACTTCGCAGTCCTCAATAACTCTTGATATTCGATGCTGCTCCTGTAAGATGATGCAGACAGTTTCAAAACCAAATAAACAATAGGGTCGAAATTGCTCTCAGTAGTATTAGCAACAGCAGTAACACTTTGTATGAAATTTCTCTACATACAATTTTAATATATTTGTTAAACCGTTGAAAGAAAAATGAATAAATGAATGCAGTGAAGCGTGCAAATTAATGCATGGCTTCCCTCTCGTGCATTTTCTGGCAGTTCTACCCAAAACACAATGGGCGGAATCTTGTGGAGGTGACAGAGGTCTCGGCCATCAACGAGGGAGCTGGCATAAGTGCCGTTTTGCCTCTTTTAGTGAAGATCTGACATCCTGTTCCACTCAGGCACAGGCTGGCCAGCAATGGGCCTTCCCCAAGGAAAAAAGACCTTTTGAATGGCAGTGCCACTGGGGAGGCTATACCAGCTGCTGCCAGTATAATATCCACTCGTATCATGACTGGATCTGAGGACAGAGCTGAATGATGGAAGGGAGGGGTTATGGGAGGATGGGGTGGGGGATTTATAATTGGCATTCTTCCCTCCCTTCCTATCCCCAGTCTTGGAACATAGTGGCAAATATCTAAAATTAATTCTGAAGTTTTAAAACAATATTTGCCCCATACAAAGCCTCTTGCCTATAAATGTTCAGCAACATTCGCAACTCCTCAGATACTGAAGCAGCCCATGGACAAAAACAGAAAGAACTGGACAATTTGGGCGGGTAAGTGGCAAGTAACATCTGTGCCACACAAGTGCCAGGCAATGACCATCTCCAACAAGAGAGAATCTAACCATCGCCCTTGACATTCAACAGCATTACCTTCACTGAATCCCCCACTACTAACATCCTGGGAGTTACCATTGATCAAAAACTGAACGGGACCAGCCATATAAATACTGTGGCTACAAGAGCAGGTCAGAGGCTGGGGATTGTGAGGTGTGCAAATCATCTTTTGACTCCACAATGTCTGTCCACCATCTACAAGGAATAAGTCAGTTGTGTGGTGCAATGCTCCCCCCTCTCCTAGATGAGTGCAGTTCCAATAACACTCAAGAAGTTCAAACCATTCAAGACAACGCAACCGATATGTTTGACTCCCCGTCTACCAATTTAAACATTCACTCCCTCCACCACTGACACACAGTAGCAGCGGATATACAATCTGCAAGACGCAACACAACAACTCACCAAGCCTACTTCGACAGCACCTTCCAAACCTGCAAACTCTACCACCTTAAAGGACAAGGGCAGCAGATGCATGGAAACGCCACCACCTGCCAGTCCCTCTCCAAGACACCGACTGATGGGTATTCTGGATCTGTGGAGACTGCGTTTACCTTAGCAGTAACATAGACAAGCTACCAACACTTGTAATAGTACAACTCTATTTTATTTAACTAAGAGCTGTTAAACATACTTGCACTGTAGGTCGACACTATGTTAGATTGACTGAAGACCTATGCCTAACCTGACCAGCCTATACTGCTAGTACATGGTGGATGTTTCTGCTACTGACTGTCTCAGAGGCTGCATCCCGAATGAGTGGGAAAACTAGTGCCCTCTGTCTTTATAGTGACCGTGCCCTGACTGGTGATTGGCTGCTGTGTTGTGTGTGTTGATTGGTCTTGCAGTGTGTCAGTCAGTGTGTGTCTCTGCACCATCATATACTGATGTGTATATTATGACATCCCCCCTTTTCTAAAAAAATGTGTGTTCGTGGCAATAAATAATGTAGTATGCGAATGTTCCTAACTATCTGTGGCACATGAGAGCATATTTACAGGACTATGTACAGAAACTCTAAGATATTTACATTGGAAGGTGTCTAGTGCAGATGGACAGTATGTAACACAAAATATAACTAGAATAACAGTATGTACAAACCTGTGAGTTAATCAAACAGGGTAACGAAACAATCAGTTCATGAGTTCAAAGAGTCCATGAATTCAGGCAGTTCATAAATTCAGTCTCTGAGGTGGGCGACGAATTCTGGTTGACCGCCTCAAGGGTGGGTCAGGGGCCGCCTGTTCTGGAATGGGCGGGACTGTGTCAGACTCAGAGGGTGGCAGAGCGAAAGGGAGATCTGCAAAGTCCGTGACGGGTTCGTCGTGACGGCGAGGCAGGACATGTTGATCTGGTGGCGAGCGAGGAAGGAGTCGTAGTGCCCGCCTATTTCGGCGAAGAATAGAACCGTCTTGTAGACGAACCAAAAATGACCTGGGCCCCACTTGTCTGAGCACCACAGCGGTGGCGGACCAACCACCATCGGGAAGTTGGACATGGACCTCGTCATCAGGAGCCAGAGCAGGAAGATCCGTGGCGCGGGCGTCGTACGCCGATTTGTGTTGGGCCCGAGACAACTGCATTCGACGAAGGACCGGGAGATTGTCCAAGTCCGTGACATGAATGGCCGGCACCGTCATCCGCAACATGCGATTCATCAACAATTGAGCCGGTGACAGGCCAGTGGACAATGGAGCTGATCTGTAAGCAAGCAGGGTGAGGTAAAAATCGGATCCTGCATCGGCCGCCTTGCACAGGAGTCGTTTGACAATGTGCACCCCCTTTTCAGCTTTGCCATTGGATTGGGGGTAATGGGGACTGGACGTGACAAGTGTGAAGTTGTATCGTTTGGCAAAATTGGACCACTCCTGACTGGCAAAACACGGGCCATTGTCGGATATGACTGTGAGCGGGATGCCATGGCGAGCGAAAGTTTCCTTGCATGCATGGATGACCGCAGTTGAGGTGAGATCGTGTAGCCTAACTACCTCCGGGTAGTTTGAGAAATAGTCCACTACGAGGACGTAGTCCCGGCCAAGTGCATGGAACAGGTCGATGCCCACTTTGGTCCAGGGGGACGTGACCAACTCATGGGGTTGCAAGGTCTCCCTTGGCTGAGCACGCTGGAAACGCTGACATGTTGGGCAGTTAAGAACGGCGTTGGCAATGTCCTTGTTGATCCCAGGCCAGTACACTGCCTCACGGGGTGTTAAAGGTGCAGAGCTTTCGACTGGATGCATCGAGTTGGATCTGTCAGAACCCCTTGGACGCGTCTAGCTTGGTGAAAAATTTGTGAACTTTGGGAGTCCATAGACATAGTCATGTAATTTGACGACTCCAGGAAGAAGGCCCAGGCACTCTTTACGCATAGCGCTGTTCGGTGGGCGTCATTGCACGTGACGCGTATGCGACAGCAGCCTATGAGGAGGCGTCGTCACATTGAAGGAGCATTGCTCCAATACCGGACTGACCGGCATCCGTGGAGATCTCTGTTTCTTTGGCCGGATCGAAAAATGCCAACACCGGGGCCTTGGTCAGCTTCGCCCTCAGTTACCGCCATTCTTGTTCGTGGGCGGGGAGCCATTGGAACTCGGTCGTCTTCTTAACCAGGTTCCTGAGAGCCGTGGTGTGGGAGGCGAGGTTAGGGATGAATTTCCCCAAGAAATTGACCATGCCCAGGAAGCGGAGGACCGCCTTCTTGTCCTCCGGTGTCTTCATGGCCTTAATGGCAGATACCCTGTCAGCATCCGACTGCACGCCAAACTGTGTAATGTGGTCTCCGAGGAATTTAAGTTCTGTTTGACCAAAGGAGTGTTTGGCCCTGTTGAGGCGGAGGCCATGCTCATGGATTCGTCGGAAGATGCATTGGAGGCGATCAATGTGCTCTTGCGGGGTGGTAGACCAAACAATGATGTCGTCCACATATACGCAAACCTCTTCGATACCATCCTTGATCTGTTCCATTATTCTGTGGAACACTTCCGATGCAGAGATGATGCCAAACGGCCTCCGGTTATAGCAATACCGGCCAAATGGGGTGTTAAAGGTGCAGAGTTTCCGACTGGATGCGTCGAGTTGGATCTGCCAGAACCCCGTGGATGCGTCTAGCTTAGTGAAAAATTGGGCGCGAGCCATCTCGCAGGTGAGGTCTTCGCGCTTTGGAATGGGATAGTGTTCTCTCATAATATTGTGGTTGAGGTCCTTGGGATCAATACATATGCGTAATTCGCCAGATGGTTTTTTCACGCACATCATAGAGCTGACCCAGTCAGTCGGTTCTGTAACTTTCGAAATTACGCCCGGTCCTGGAGGTCCTGCAGCTGCTGCTTGAGGCGGTCCTTGAGGGGTGCTGGTACCCTGCGAGGTGCGTGCACCACAGGCATGGCATTTGGTTTTAACAAGATTTTATAAGTGTATGGGAGTGTGCCCATGCCCGCGAATACACCGTGGTATCGGGTGATGATGGCGTTCAGCTGTGTCCGAAAGTCAGCGTCCTGAGATGCGGAAGCGTCAGCGTGTGACAGGAAGTGAACCGTTTGGACAAGGTTTAGAAGTCTGCATGCCTGAGCACCAAGCAGGGAGGCTTTAGTGGATCCCACTATTTCGAAAGGCAGGTTAGCCTTTAATGACCGGTACGACACTTCAAGCTGGCAAGAGCCACTGGTAGCAATGGCATTACCATTATAGTCCAGAAGCTGGCAGGTGGATGGCAGGATGGTAGGCTTGACATGGAGGCTTTCGAGGTCAGACCGCGCAATGAGGTTGGCTGTAGCGCCGGTGTCCAGGTGGAATTGGATGCGGGATTGGTTGATCGTGAGGGTGGCACACCACTCGTCGTCTGGATCAATGCTGAATATTGGGAGAGACTTGGCTTCTGTCTTCTGGAGCATCTTGTGTTTGGTGATGATGCCCACCCAAAATGGTGCTTTTGGGTACTCGGTGTCAAGGTCCGGAATCAAGTCGGAGTCGGAATCGGTGACTGGTGGCTGGATGGTTCGGACATCCCTGCGTGGCTGGTTGGAGCGACGAGAGGTAGTAGGTTGAGCAGACTTGCATAGGGCTGCATAGTGGCCAAGCTTGCCACATTGGAAACAGCGTCAGGATTTTGCAGGACATTCTCGCTTTAAGTGGGCGGAGCCACAGTTGCCGCACGTCGTGACATCAGAACATTCGGTATGCCACCGCGCATGCGCGGTGCGGTCGTATGTAGTGCGCGCCAGCGCAGTGCGGTCTTCGGCCTCGCCGTTCCCTCAGTCAGTGCGAGCATGCGCGGGAGCCCGCGAAATGCGCGTGAAATGGCCGCCCTCATCCAGGCTTAGGCCCTGGAGTTGTTTAATGGCTTGCACCCGCTCTGCCTTGTGGGGACCTTGCCGTGCCATTTCAGCCGCTTGAATGTGCGAGTATCGGTTAGTGGCGTGTTCATGCAGAACGCAGGTCTCGATGGCTATCGCAAGGGTGAGCTGTTCAACCTTGAGGAGCTGCTGGCATAGGGGGTCCAATTGCACACCGAAAACGATCTGGTCACGGATCATCAAGTCGGAGGTGGAGCCGTAATTGCAGGACTGCGCGAGGATGCGAAGGTGGGTGAGGAAAGATTGAAAAGGTTCATCCTTATCCTGAAGACGCTGTTGAAAGACATAGCGCTCAAAACTTTCATTTACCTCAATGTCACAGTGACTGTCGAATTTGAGCAGGACTGTCTTGAACTTGGACTTGTCTTCACCTTCAGCGAAAGTGAGAGAGTTGAAGATATGGATGGCGTGGTCCCCGGCCATGGAAAGGAAGAGAGCAATCTTCCTGGCATCTGAGGCAGCTTCCAGGTCTGTAGCTTTGAGGTATACCTGGAATCGTTGTTTAAAGATTTTCCAGTTCACACCGAGGTTGCCGATGATGCGAAGCGGCAGGGGAGGGTGGACGCTGTCCATACTATCGGATGGCTGATTGCTGGTCGAAGGCAGATCACTTGAAGGTAGGTCTATTAAACTCTAACATCACATACTGGTACCATGATGTGTTGGGTACTCTGGATCTGTGGAGACTGCGTTTACCTTAGCAGTAACATAGACAGGCTACCAACACTTGTAATAGCAAACTCTATTTTATTTAACTAAGAGCTGTTTAACATACTTGCACTGTGGGTCGACACTATGTTAGATTGACTGAAGACCAATGCCTAACCTGACCAGCCTATACTGCTAGTACATGGTGGATGTTTGTGCTACTGACTGCGGGCTCTGTCTGTCTCAGAGGCTGCATCCCGAATGAGCAGGAAAACTAGTGCCCTCTGTCTTTATAGCGACCATGCCCCAACTGGTGATTGGCTGCTGTGTTGTGTGTGTTGATTGGTCTTGCAGTGTGTCAGTCAGTGCGTGTCTCTGCACCATCATATACTGATGCGTATATTATGACACCGACCATCCTGGCTCGAAACAATAAGCCGTTCCTTTACTGTCACTGGGCCTAAATCCTGGAATTCTCTCCCTAACAGCACTGTTTGTACACCTACACCACAGGGACAACAGCGATACAAGAAGAGAGCTCACCACCACCTTCTCAAGGGTAATTAGGAATGGGCAATAAATACTAGCCTAGTTAGCAACACCCGCATCCAATACATTTTTAAAATTATGGGAGTGGCGTATCGGCCTCACCGTGCCCGACCTGGGGTGGCGGTAAATCTTGCGAGGGGTCTCTTGCAAGATTTACTGGCCTTGTCACGCCTGCCGTTGTGATCTGGATCCTGCCCATTCAGGTCAGGACCCAGATTTGCATATTCAGGTGAGCAGTTAGTCTCACTTGAATATGTCAACACCAGATCTACGCAGCACCCGGGATCTAACAGCCTCACCTCGGAGATGCTGAGCGGCCCCGATTAGCATTGGTTTAAACAAATGTGGATCAGGCATACTGGCGCTTGGGAAGGGGGGGTCCCCCAGTCGATCGGGGGCCCCTGGGTGGTTAGGCTCTGGGTAGGGTGGTACTCTGGCACTCCCCGTGCCAGCTGGGCATCTTGGAACTGCTAGGCTAGCACCCTGGCAGTGCCACTTGTGAACCCTGGCAGTGCCACCAGGGTGCCCATATGACACTGCCAGGCTGGCAAGGGAACTGCCAGGCTGACAGTGCCAAGGTGCTCAGGTGGCATTATGCCTGCGCTAGGGATTGGGTCTGGGGGTACCCTTATGAAGTGGGGTGGGGGGGTGCGGGCTCAATTGGTGTGCTCGGGTGTTGGGTGGGGTCTAGACATCGGGGCACCATTTGATCTCTTCTTGCACTGGCGAGCAGAGCGTTCCTCGCCAAGGCCCAGAAATTAAGCATTGCCCTGGGGTGTCAAACATATTGGTTTAATAGCGGGGTCATTCTCGGTGCTGCTAGCATCAGGAAACACTCGGTTAAACGTGCTTGATATGGGCCTCTGTTTCATTTCTGTTAAATCGCACCCTATATTTGTGCAGCTATTTCCATATAATAATAATAATCTTTATTGGTATCACAAGTAAGCTTACATTAACACTGCAATGAAGTTACTGTGAAAATCTTAGTCGCCACATTCCGGCACCTGTTCGGGTACATGGAGGGAGAATTCAGAATGTCCAAATTATCTAACAGCACTTCTTTCGGGACTTGTGGGAGGAAACCGGAGCACCGTGAGGAAACCCACGCAGACACAAGGAGAACGTGCAGACTCCACACAGACAGTGAGCCAAGCCGGGAATCGAAACTGGGACCCTGCGCTGTGAAGCACTGTTCTAACGTGCCACCCATATTTCTATGAAATCAATTATTTAATCCTATGCAGTTATTTTTGTATATAAGACAAACCAATGTGGTTGATGTTTTTCTTACATGTCAAAATAACTACAAAAACTCGGATCCCGGCCCTGGATCACTGCCCGTGTGGAGTTTGCATGTTCTCCCGGTGCCTGCGTGGTGTTTCACCCTCACAACCCAAAGATGTACAGGATAAGTGGCTAGGCCATGCTAAATTGGATACTCTAAATTTTTTTTTAAAAATAACTACAAAATAACATGTAAACAGAAAAACTCAGTATAACTTAATGACCAGGACTGGGCAAAATTCTTGTTTGTTGACAGTGTATTAAAATGTCATTAAGCAAAAAACTTTCCCTTGTTGCAAGGGAAAGTTTGGTTGAGTCCAGACTGCTACATAACTGTGGTTTGCACTTTTCTTCCATGGAGTTGCATTTTGAGAATAGGATTAAGAAGATGGCTCATTTTTAATAATTTCTTCTGTCATATCAGGTGCCTCCTTTCGACATCCTGAATTCCACTATGGCTGAGAGGACTGGCAACTTCCAATGGATCTCTGCCTGTGTTGTTCTTGAACCAGTCGATGGGCGGACAAGTGGAGGGTCCCTAGGTTTCTCACTCACCACTGTATTTTCCCTGTTGAAAAGATGGCCCCACACTGTCTTCTGACCTCACCCTGACCGTTAAACTAATAGTTGGAGCTTTTGGGGTGATGAATTGTTGGAAAGAACCAACATCTTATCACTTAACGGCAAATGTACCAAAATGACATACTATGACACCCAGGTAACACACACACCCACAAACACTCACGCACACACATGTACACACTCTCTCTCTTTCTAAGGGAAAAACTGCATAACTGAGCAGGAGTTCCAAAAAGCAAACAACGACACTGTGAGCCCTTTTCCTCACTCTTATTATTTATGCTCTCAGAAGATAACATTTTCCTTAGAAAATCCATGCTTCTTATTAAACAAAACTTACAGGTTGAGGTCTGGAGTGAAGGAGTGGCACGCTCAATTGCCCTTCACTTGACAGAGGCAACAGGCCCAAAGAGCTTGCCCTGGTCTGTGCATCAGAATGTTTAAATTTATCGGACCCAGTCATCTGTGCAACCAACAATAATCGCCATTGTTGATAGGATCAATTACTGCCTGACTAAATCGAAACTACGATTGTTCAGGTGATGTATCTTTCATCGGGCCATAGTACTCGAGCTCTGTCAGAGTGAAATTCCCTTCTTCAAAGACAGAGTTAAGATAGAGCAGAGTTAAGATAACTAGCTGATGGAATAGGCTCAAGGGCGAAATGGCTTTGTGTTGGCTCGAGACAATACACTGGAGACAAAGGGGGTTTGTTAACAGTTGGCAAAGACAACTATATAGAGCCACTGAGCAATGCTGGCTAGGTCTTGACTCTCCAGCTCCAGGGTCCACACTGCAAGGGCCCCTGCTCCCACGGCCCTGTGCTTTCTCTCTATTGGCGTGATTGGTCCCGAGTCAGTCAAGCAGACCACAAAGCCCACCCCCTTAAAGGTGCCACACTATCACAGGCCTTCTCCTGGTCCTATTGTGCACTTGGTATTTGTTCCATTTGTGAAATGATAAAGTACACATTTATGTAACAATTAGTCACAATCTGTACTTAATGGGATGAATTTTGCGGCTTACCGGGAAATGCCCCTGCAAGGGACGAAAGCATGAGGCAATCCCCAATCAGAGGGCTGGCACCCCCCGAGTTTGCATTTTCTTCCTGCTTCTGCGTGGGTTTCCTCCGGGTGCTCCAGTTTCCCCCCAAAGTCCTAAAATGTAGGGTGATCTTTCAGAGGGTCGGTGCTGACCCGATGGGCTAAATTACCTCCTTCAACACTGCAGGAATTGTATGGGTCTGTGGTACAAGTCAGTAATCTAACACGTGTTCAATGCCAAGTTGTAAACTGTCCAAGTATTGCCCTAGTCCTTCATGACATCATGCGAACCCTTGTTCGATTGTTGCCTTGTATTCACTTCCATTACCTCACTATTCTAAATTTATATTCTCTGTTATGGAGTGGTGACTGTGAACATAATGTTAATGTAAAAAAAAATTAGAAGAATTCGCTGATATATGTATTCAGCTGTTACCTCATTCTTAAAAGCATGCAGTGACTTTCAAACTGAAGCCACGGCAAGATAAAGCTGCTGATTTAAATCAGTCCAAACAGTACGAATTTAGCCACATTGTACTGATTTTATGACATTACCCATTGACACAATGGATAGCACACTTCGGTGAGCTTATGTAGAACTTGTCATTGAAAATTTATGAAGACGTGCAGATTCACTTTTAATTCCTATTTTTGAAAAGTTCAAACTGATGTCTGAAGTAACAATTTAAAATGCTTAAGCCAAGTTGAATATTTCACTTCAGTATATTGATTTAACACAGATCAAAAGAAAAATTCCATGCTCTTCAATCCACCAACGGTAGTCATTTTATTTATTTAAATTACATAACATGGCAGGAGCAAAGTTTTCTCTGCTGACTTACATTGGCAATGATGCCAAATGAAAATTAAGCCGTGGACAGGACATGAACGTTAACCACACAAACTTCCACAAATTCCTTTCAAATTGAAACAAAGATTTTCTGCCTGAAATATTGTTCTGTTCGGACAAACAACCACACATTTTTCCCAGTTACAAAACTATGCTTTGAATCATATGAATACAAGCATTGAGAATGTCTTACTTCTCTTGAAAAGCCCTCCTCAACCAATTGCTCTTTCATAGTGGTTATGTTGCTGGGCTGGTAGTCTTAATCACTGAGACACCCACCCTATTCCATGGTCAGGTCAGACCTCCTCTTGCCACCCTCCTTATGTGGATGAATCAGTTCTCTTCTATATTGAACAGCACTTGGAGGAAGTATAAGGGTATCATAAGCATGGAGTATACTCTAGGTGAGGTACTGCAATGTCCTTTATCAAAAATGGCTCTGTGGTAACACTGCCAGCCAGTTAGCTGAATCTTGACATAGTTACCAGTGACATGAGAATGATGAAATCCCTATTTGACCTCGTCTTCACCAATGAATGTCACAGATGATTCCATCTATATTAGTTTTGGTAGAAATGACCACTGTGCAATTCTCATGCAAACAAAGGCTCATCTTCACAATGTGGTCACCCTCCCATTCCAACATGTGGCACTAACGCTATGGTAAGTGGGTGAGATTAAGAACAGATCAAGCAACTCAAAATTGTGGCACTGCCTGTAATCAGCAACAACAGAATTATATATCATCACAATCTGTAGGCAGAATTTTGTTCTCTCCTGGAGGTGGAGGAGCCAATTTAATTGGACGGGAAGGTGTAGTGTAGAGACCACGTTGCCTCACCCCAGTTACCTCTAACCTTTCGAAGAGACCTATCCGACTGGCAAACCTGCCTTCATGCCAGGCTCCAGCGACAATCCTACATCCTGGGTCTCATGCAGTGAAAGCAGTGGCGCTACTGGACTCTGATTGATCTGCAGCCCTCAGAGGCGGGAAATTCCCTGAGGACAATGAGGACGCTGACTCCAACCAAGCAACAAAACAGGGGAAGTGATTCCATGAACATTCCTATCCTCAGCAATGGGTGAGCCCCTGTATATGTGCAGTACACAAGGCTGAAGCATTGATAAACAGCTTCAGCATGATTCTTGCTGGCATCCTGCTGACATTCTCACTGACATAGATGTCAGTCTTCAACTAATTCAGCATGATATCAGGAAACATCTGTACAAACTCTATGGGTCCCAATACCAGCACAGCTACAACTCTGAAGATCTGTGCTTTGAGGTATATCGTACAGCTCTATAACTGGCCGTTATTTAGTGCCACCATGGGGCTCTGCAGATTGCGTATCGATGCTTTGATACTCCCTCAGCTCCTGTCCAATTTCGTACAGGCATTGTAAGAATTCCTTCCCTTTTGTCCTCCTTTCCACCTAGCACAGGTCAACTAAAGTCCTGCAAATACTTCACGACGGTTCATTTTCCAATGACTTGGCAGGCCAGAATGAATTATGGGAGCATGAATGATAGAAAACAACATTAAAAATAAAAACTTAGCACTACATTTTCCATCCACTTCCAGGAAAAACCTAGCTCATTTTTATCGTGTCACAAAGAAAGAACAAAACATGCATCAAGATCATGTAGAGATGTTTTTGAGGTAGGCTATGCTAGATATCACACGCTGTGGTTCAGGTCTGTCAGTCAAACCTAAAGAATAGCACACACTCATCTACCACGGTGCTGATCACTGTAGGTTCTGTGCTCTTACAGCAGTTGGTAACAGAAATGACCAGAGGTTAATCTTGGGTGGGATTCTCCGGTCCCCCAGCCGCATGTTTCTTGGCCATGCACCGTTCACTGGCCATGGGATTCTATCCTCCCACCGCTTGTCAATGGAATTTGCTATTGAAACCACCCACACGTCCAGGAGGTGGGGGGGGGGGGGGGGGTTGCCTGTGGTAGAAGTGAATCCCGACGACCGGAGAATTCCGGCCCTTATCTCAGTATTAGATTTATTCACAAGGTGAAATATTAGTAATATTAAATACAGTTGCTGTAGTTTGGAATGCACTGTTGAAAAGGTGGGAGAAGCTGATTCACTTACAATTATCAAAAGGGAATTGGATAAAAACTTGAGAAAAAAATTTCCAGGGTTGTTGGGAAGTTGCAGGCAGGGGACTAATTGGATAGGTTTTCAAAAGTGTCGGCACAGACATAATGACCTGAATGGCCACCTCCTGTTCTGTATCATTTTCTGATTCTTATTCTTAAACATATGGCTCCTAAGTCTATAAATCACTGCCTGTGTCAGCAAGTGTTCCTTTGTGCTCCCCACCCCCATACCTTACATTTAATCTTAATTTATACAATTAAGACTGGTGCAACAATAACTTCAAGAAGAGCGGCAGATTCAAATTAGGAAAAAGGGTGGGGGGAGGGAGAGAACAAGTATATTTTATAATTGTGCAAAACTTTGACAGAACAGGAAGGCTTTGAGGGGGAGAGAAATATTGCAAACTCACTATGGAAAGCCAAACAAAAATACATTTTACAATTTAAATCACATTTGAGAAAGAGAAAATAAAAATTGCATTCTGTTAAGCAAGGTTTATGAAGTGCTAAATGAATAATTTAACAAATATTATACCTGTGGGAACCTATATTTTCAGTGTCAGTAAGGATTGTGATATATCTGTCGAGTGCCATGTGTGCTATGTTATTTCAGTACATTTGCTGCATTCCCTCAATGGACAAACTGCTTTTAAGCTACAGAAAAACTGCACTAAAAATCAGTAAGTATATTCCAATGACTACCTGTGGAAAAATCATGGATAAGGTGCTAGTCTGTTATAAAATAGATCAATTATGAACTGGAATCAAATTGATAGAAGGGACAAAGAAATTGGGAGGAAAAGATGAGCATGATTTCATCATTTCCTCCAGTATATTAATGCATCAACAGGGGAAAATATTAATTTTCAGAGTTTAGTGAAAATACAAGAAACATCTTTGACGACAGTTCATAAACATAACCTTACTGTGGTCAAAATAAAACTTAAATGAAGCAAAAATACCTGGAAAAGGAAGAAATCTTCGATTCCAATCTTTTGCACATAATAGAAAACAAGACAATCTTGCTGTCTGTTATTTGATACCTGTTTTCTAATTGAAACCAATCCTCATGATTATTTTCTACTGTATTGATAGAATCCATTACATTTCACAATGTGACAGATGGTCATAAGTATGAGACCTCCTCGTCACAACACAAAACTGATATCATTAATTTAACACAGTGCAATTCTCAACCTAGGAGGTATCTTGGAATGTTACACAAGCTTATTATCAACCTGGCATCTGCTGAAATTCGAAGCTGGAGATTACAGGCACTTGATCCATCATTAACTCACGAATTACAAATACGTACAACTGGTAATAAACCGTGAACAGTTATTTTAATAAAACAGTTTTATGAAGCTTATACCTTTACATAATTTCAAGACAAATCACTACATTTTTTTGATCACTTGCAAATGATTAGTCACCTCCTAACCAAGGCTTATAAGGAGAATGCAGATGCTATTGAAAGGGATGGTGATGTGCAAATCTGAGAAATACAGTACGACAGGTGGATGATGGATAATCCATTGAATGATTGCAGTCAGAAGATTGTGGGCAGTAGTTGGCTGAAACCAACTTAAGTGAGTGGCTAGGATTTGGGTTTCACTGCCAGAGAGCGTGGTGGAGGCTGATTCGTTGGAGGCTTTCAATAGAAAAACAGATTGGGGAGTGGAATTGGCTGTGTTGCTCTTGCAGAGAATCAGCACAGAAACGGTGGGTCAAATGGGCTCCTTCTGTGCTGTAACCATCCCGTGATACTGTGTGACAAGAAAGAAATTGAGAAAATAAATGAACTTTCTGAAGACCATTCCAGAAAATGGTTGGGAGTGAAATTCAACCTGCATCAAAAATGGATAAGGGGCTTCCCAAACCAGACCAGAATTCGACTGAGAAAGTTGGAGCCACAAGTGGCATACATCTGTCAAAATGGCAAATTTAATAGCTAATCAATAATCTATTTGCTTGTGGACACAATGATAAAATAAATCAGGGGCCAAATCTTCTGGTCGGGGGGCCACGTGATGCGGGTGCGGGAGTAGCAGCATTTCCGTAGCTCTGGTTTATAATCCATCTTTTATCCTGATTGCCCGGCACATGCTCACCTAATCTGAGAGTTAACATTTTATGTTATGGCCCTGGAAAATTTCTGGATTACTATTGGTGAGAATTTGCCGAAAAACGTGAAGACATCTGGCGATCAAAGGTCACAGTCAGATTCAACAGGTGTGGAGTCACCTATTTAATATGGCGACTTGAGATACTCACGGAGGCACTGAAAATGATGACTGCCGACATTATCTGAGTAATAGATCAGAGACTCAGCTTGCTCTCCACCACAGCTGCAGATTGGCTCGCTGACCTCTCGGAATTTCTCCACCTGGAGAAGACTAAGTATACCATCCGAGTGTCCGAGAAAGACTTTCTAGATACTTGGGGGCAGTTTGTCGGCCTGTTCCAAAACCTGTTCGAGGCCAGCAACGAGGAGTAAGTTATGATTAGCAAACCAAGATAGATGAGGAACCAAAGGACTGTGCAACCCGGGGGGGGAGGGGGGTGGGGGGGGGGGGGTGCAGGAGAGGAGGAAGGAAGGTGGAGAGATGACAAAAAGAAGAGGGGGGGGGTTACCCTTGGAAATAAAAACAAAGCACAGCTGAAGCCAACGGGGGAGGGGGGAAGGGACAGGAGGTGTATGCAAGGGAAGGGGGGGACGGGAGGGGGGAGGGACCATAAACCAACCTAGAGGGCAGCAAAATGTATATAGGACCAATTAAAAGAAAGGCAAAATAAACCTCTTCTGTGCAATAAAGTAAATTAATGCGGGTAAGAAAAATGTGATGTATACATACAATTGTGTATAAACATGACAAATGCCAATAAAAAGGCTTAAAAAAAAGAGACTCAGCTTGCTGACGCAAAATTTGAGTGCTCATGAGGCCGAACTGCAGGATACTAATAAGAGGCTTGAAACAGGAAAGAATCCTGAATGTCGAAAATGCTGCTTCTTCAGGTGAAGCTCATATTCAAACATTGGAAAACCAGCTTTGCGGAAGTCAGAAATCCTGAAAGATTTGGAGAACCCACGTCGGAGGAAGAATATCCAAGTCGTCAATCTGCTTGAGGGAGTATCTCTGGAGTTTATCACTAAGGCTTTTCTAGACTTTGCAGAATTGTCGTTGGCTAATTTGTTCGTGGGTGGTGTGGTGACTTTAATGTCATCTGAAGCCCTTGATGGACACGCTCCTGGTCACTAGGGACCACCCACCCTACAGGCTAGAGCACTGGCCCTGGTGTGTTAGGAGTTGGGATATTTAGATGTGTGGAGGACTTTGCATCTTAGAGATAGAGATTTTACTTTTTTCTCAGCCCCCCCTCCCCCTCCCGCATCAGTGTCACACTAGAATTGACTATGTTTTTGTGCCTAGGACTACCTTACATTCATTTCCTTTTGTTCTATAGGTAGTATTGTCATCTCTGACCCTGCTTTCATTTTCCTGGAATTTTTGCTTGCGGGTTCTCACCCACCCCCGGTCTAGGTCATGGCGATTTGAACACCTCCCTACATAGGAATATATTCTTTACTACATATTTTAAGATGGAGTTTGAGTTCTTCTACTCAACTAATTCTACTTCTGATATGTCACTCCCTTGACTTTGTGGGAGACTTGCAAGACTTTAGCCAGGAGGCTGGTTATTGCTTCCATGGCCAACAACAGGCGTAGAATGCTGGAGAGCCAGTGTTGATTGGATGTCCGTTCAGCTGATGCTGAGGAGAGGTATAGGAAGGCCCCTAACAAGCAATTGTTGAAGGAGGTTAACACAACTAGGGTGGCCTTAGACTCCTTATTGACGCAGCAGCCCTAAGAGAAACCTAAGGTTGACAAGGCAGAAACTGTATGAGTTTGGGAATAAGCCAAGTACTTGGCCTGTCTGACTAAGAAGAAGGCAGACTCTCGGGCAATTCCCTTTTGTGTGTCATTTGGATGAAGACAGAGGACATTAATAGGACTTTAAGGGATTTCTATGCCTGGTTATATAAGTCAGATCAGTCTGATGATGTGGTGGCAGGTATGGAATGTTTTTTCTCTTCTCTTGGGCTCCCTGTGGCATCAAAGGACCAGCACTTGGCCCTTAATGCTCCAATCTCTAAAGACAAGATGGTGGCTATATGGAGCTTCAACCAGGCAAAGCCCCGTCCAGATAGTTTTGGGTGTGAGTTTTACAGGGTGTTTAAGGATCTGTTGATAGAACCATTGGCGGATATGGACTGTCACTTTTTTGAGCAAGGCTGTTACTATCGACACTCAGGGAGGCCAACATCTCCCTGATTTTGAAGACAGGTAAAATCCAGATGAATGTGCCTCTTGCAGGCCAATCTCCTTTTTGAATGTCGATTTGAAATTGTTGTCCAGGTAATGGCTAGACGGTTGGAAAGTATTCTTCCAATGTTTAATCGGGAGGACCAAACTGGGTTTATTAAGGGCAGGTTCTCCAGTAACAATGTTAGGAGATTGATGAATGTGATTCAGGCCTTTCAGAAGAGGGCACTCTATGGATGGTGATTTCCCTGGATGCAGAGAAAGCCTTTGATCGGGTTGAGCGGGATTATCTGGTGTACACGCTGCGGAGGTTTGGGCTGGGTGAGGACTATGTTAAATGGATGCAGGTGTTGTACCAGAGGCCTATGGGCGCTGGTGCTAATGAATGGTTTTATGCTCAAGAACTTTGGGCTCCAGAGAGGGACAGGCAGGGCTGTCCCCTATCTCCCTCACTATTTGCACTGGACATACGCCCATTGGCAAAGGCTATTATGTGGGACTCCCAAATATCTGTGCTCGAGTGTGGGGAGAAGCAACACAAGGTTATGCTTTATGCAGATGATGTGCTGCAGTTTGTGTTGAAGCCAGATGTCTCGGTTCATGCTGTCATAAGTGTGGTGGATGGATTTAGTGCCTAATCTAGTTATAAGGTCAATTTTACAAAATCAGAGGCTGCGCCAGTGAGAGAGCTGAGGGGCAGATCTTGCCCCCCACCTTGCTAATTTCCCCTTTAGGTGGTCCCCATTGGGGTTTAAGTACCTGGGTGTCATGACTACCCCCTTTTTTAGGCAGTTGCAAAGGGCCAATCTCCCTCAGTTGATTACTACTATTAGGTGGGACTTGGCTCATTGGTCATCCTTGCTGGTCCCATGGCTGGGTGGGATTGGCTTGATTAAAATGAACGTGTTGCCCAGATTGTTATACTCACTGCTGCAGATGTTGCCAATGTTGCTGTCAGCTAGAGTTTTAAAGGAGATTAATAGAATGATCAGTTTGTTTCTTTGGAGCAAGAAGAAGCCGAGTCAAAAGTTTAGCAAACTCCACCTCTCGGAGGCTAGGGGTAGTCTAGTTCTCCTGAACATTAGGCTGTATCAACTGCCTTCTCCTCTTCAGCTCTAAAGGGATTGGGTTAGAAGAAAGAACAAAGGAAATTACAGCACAGGAACAGGTCCTTTGGCCCTCCCAGCCTGCGCTAATCCAGATCCTTTATTTAAACCTGTCACCTATTTTCCAAAGATCTACTTCCTTCTGTTCCCCGCCCGTTCATATATCTGTCTAGATGCATCTTAAATGATGCTATTGTGCCCGCCTCTACCACCTCCGCTGGCAAAGCGTTCCAGGCACCCACCACCCTCTGCGTAAAAAACTTTCCACACACATCTCCCTTAAACTTTCCCCCTCTCACCTTGAAATCGTGACCCCCCTTGTAATTGACACCCCCACTCTTGGAAAAAGCTTGTTGCTATCCACCCTATCCATACCTCTCATAATTTTGTAGACCTCAATCAGGTCCCCCCTCAACCTCCATCTTTCCAACGAAAACAATCCTAATCTACTCAACCTTTCTTCATAGCTAGCACCCTCCATACCAGGCAACATCCTGGTGAATCTCCTCTGCACCCTCTCTAAAGCATCCACATCCTTCTGTTAGTGTGGCGACCAGAACTGCACGCAGTATTCCAAATGTGGCCTGACCAAAGTCCTATACAACTGTAACATGACCTGCCGACTCTTGTACTCAATACCCCATCCGATGAAGGCAAGCATGCTGTATGCCTTCTTGACCACTCTACCGACCTGCGTTGCCACCTTCAGGGTACAATGGAGCTGAACTCCCAGATCTCTCTGTTCATCAATTTTCCCCAGGACTCTTCCATTGACCGTATAGTCTGCTCTTGAATTGGATCTTCCAAAATGCATCACCTCGCATTTGCCTGGATTGAACGCCATCTGCCATTTCTCTGCCCAACTCTCCAATCTATTTATATTTTGCTGTATTCTCTGACAGTCCTCCTCGCTATCTGCATCTCCACCAATCTTAGTATCATCTGCAAACTTACTAATCAGACCACCTATACCTTTGTCCAGATCATTTATTTATATCACAAACAACAGTGGTCCGAGCACGGATCCCTGTGGAACACCACTAGTCACCTTTCTCCATTTTGAGACACTCCCTTCCATCACTACTCTGTCTTCTGTTGCCCAGCCAGTTCTTTATTGGTCTAGCTAGTACACCCTGAACCCCATACAACTTCACTTTTTCCATCAACCTGCCATGGGAAACGTTATCAAACGCCTTACTGAAGTCCATGTATATGACATCTACAGCCCTTCCCTCATCAATTAACTTTGTCACTTCCTCAAAGAATTCTTTAGGTTTGTAAGACATGACCTTCCCTGCACAAAACCATGCTGCCTATCACTGATAAGTCTATTTTCTTCCAAATGTGAATAGATCCTATCCCTCAGTATCTTCTCCAACAGTTTGCCTACCACTGACGTCAAGCTCACAGGTCGATAATTCCCTGGATTATCCCTGCTACCCTTCTTAAACAAAGGGACAACATTAGCAATTCTCCAGTCCTCCGGGACCTCACCCATGCTCAAGGATGCTGCAAAGATATCTGTTAAGGCCCCAGCTATTTCTTCCCTCGCTTCCCTCAGTAACTTGGGATAGACCCCATCCGGACCTGGGGACTTGTCCACCTTAATGCCTTTTAGAATACCCAAAACTTCCCCCTTCCTTATGCCGACTTGACCTAGAGTATTTAAACATCCATCCTTAGCCTCAACATCCGTCATGTCCCTCTCCTTGGTGAATACCGATGCAAAGTACTCATTAAGAATCTCACCCATTTCCTCTGACTCCGCGCATAAATTCTCTCTTTTGTCTTTGAGTGGGCCAATCCTTTCTCTAGTTACCCTCTTGCTCCTTATACATGAATAAAAGGCTTTGGGATTTTCCTTAACCCGGTTAGGAAGGACCCTCCCTCCATTTGTCTCAACATTGAAGCTGACCAGTCAGCTTACCCTCTGCAGATGTAGCTATTTTATGGAGACATTGAGGCAGGTTCTGCTGAATGTGATAATCCTATTATTATTAACACTCTTGGAGCGTGGAGATTGGCCCTCTAATTAGAAGGGAGATCTAAACTGACTTTCAGTCTTTCGCCCTGGGCGCCCCAGACTTCCCATCGGGTCTCATGGACCGTGAATTCAATACTTGGAGGGATAGAGGCATTTGTAGATTAGGAGACATGTTCAGTGATGCTTCCTTGTCATCCTTTGAACAGCTATGCCAACAATTTGTCATCCCGAGACACTCCTTTTTTGAGTATTACAACTTTAGAGACCTTGGGCGAGATTCTCCGACCCCCCGCCCCGCCGGGTCGGAGAACCACCGGGAGGCGGTGTGAATCCCGCCCCGACGGCCGCTGAATTCTCCGGCACCGAAAATTTGGCTGGGGCAGGAATCGCGCCGCGCCAGTCGGCGGGCCGCCCCCCGGCAATTCTCCGGCCCGCAATGGGCTGAAGTCCCGCCGGCGTGAATCAAACCACCTACCTTACTGGCAGGACTGGCGGCGCGGGCGGGCTCCGGGGTCCTGGGGGGGGGGGGGGGGCGCGGGGCGATCTGGCCCCGGGGGGGGTGTCCCCACGGTGGCCTGGCCCACGATCGGGGCCTACCGATCCGTGGGCAGGCCTGTGCCATGGGGGTACTCTTTCCTTCCGCCTCAGCCATCAGCCTCCGTGATGGCCGACGCGGAAGTGACCCCCACCCCACGCGCATGCGCGGGGATGATGTCAGCAGCCATTGACGCTCCCCTGCATGCGCAGACTTCCACTGGCCGGCGAAGTCCCTTCGGCCCCAGCTGGCGTGGCGCCAAAGGCCTTTCCCGTCGGCCAGCGGTGTGCCAACCACTCCGGCCTGGCTTAGCCCCTCAAGTGGAGGGCTTGGCCCCTAAAGGTGCGAATAAATCAGCTCCTTTGGGGCGTCCAGGCGCCGGAGTGGTTCACGCCACTCCATCCCGCCAGGACCCCCCGCCCTGCCGGGTAGGGGAGAATCCCGGCCCTTATCCTTAATAAGACTACATTGCATCTTAAGGATGGCACGGTGGTGCAGTGGTTAGCACTGCTCCCACACGACGCCAAGTCCCAGATTCAATCATGACCCTGGGTCATTTGCGTGTGGAGTTTGCACATTCTCCCCGTGTCTGCGTGGGTCTCACCCCCACAACACAAAAGATGTGCAGAGTAGGTGGATTGGCCATTGCCCCTTAATTGAAAAAGAAATAATTGGATGCTCTAAATTTTTTTTTTAAAGATTTGACTATTTCCCCGGTGGAAAGAATCCTGACTTCTGTAGAACCTAAACAGTTAATCAGCACTGATGTGGAGATGCTGGCGTTGGACTGGGGTGGGCACAGTAAGAAGTCTTACAACACCAGGTTAAAGTCCAACAGGTTTATTTGGAATCACTAGCGTTTGGAGTGTAGCTCCTTCATCAGCTGAATCACCTGATGAAAGAGCTACCATCCGAAAGCTAGTGATTCCAAATAAACCTGTGAGACTTTAACCAGTTCATCAGCAAATTTTATGATACCTTATTTTCTAGATTGTGTGTTGGTTCATTGGGTACCTTGCAGTCTTGGGAAAAACACTTGGCAACTACTATTGATGAAGAGACATGGGGCAGTATATAGGGTTATGCCAGTAACATTTCTGTTTCCAGTTGAATGAAGGGGACGCAATTTAAGATACTGCATCGCTTGCATATCATGCCTCGTCTAAGACACAGGATAAATCATGTATCAAAACTGAAAGCACTAGTTCCTAAGGTCTATTGTTCTAAATATATCCTATCTTGGTTGTTCTTATGTCTTCAATAATTCTTCTTCTATACTGTATCTGTTTTGCATTGATAACTTTTATTTTACTCCTTGTTACAATATTTGTAAAAAAAAAATTAAAATCTAATAAAAATACATTTTTTAAAAACCTGCTGGCCTCTGCATCATCGGAGACCAAATGTACACCTGAAGATGTGCAACAGGACCCTGATGCACAGATCTCTCTGGGTATTTCCCGGGAAGTTTCAACTTGCAATGGACAATTGAACTGTTCTTGGGACGCTCCGTGAATGTGTCTGACTCTGAATTAGAGTGGGATGCTTTGCACAGTTCCGCGGTATTTACCTGAAAACATTAGACAGATTAAAACATAGTTTAATACCTGGATAACACATTGACTGTCTCCTCATCACCCCCCTGACCCCCGAGTTGAACCGACTATCTTGGTGACGCAGATACCTGCTGGGAATCCGACTGGTGACTGTCCAACTGCACCCCGACAACCTAATAATCCCACGGCCCAACTACCAATTCACCAACTTACCATAGAATTCTATAGAATTCCTACAGGGCAGAGGGAGGCCATTCGATCCATCAAGTTTGCACTGACCTTCTAAAGGCCCACTCCCCATCCCCATAACCCCACCTTTGGACACCAAGGTGCAACTTAGCATGGCCAATCCACCTAACCTTCACATCTTTGCACTGTGGGAGGAAACCAGAGAACCCGGAGGAAACCCATGCAGACACAAGGAGAATGTGCAGACTCCACACAGTCACCCGAGGTCGGAATTGAACCCAGTTCCCTGGCACTGTGGTTTAGCAGTGCTGTCACCATCTAACCCACCTACCCATGCAACCCACTCACCCACCTACCCATTCACCCACATCCTCAGTCACCCACAAGCTCCCTTGACCATATCCTTACCTTCCCATTCACGCATTCATCCACTCATGAGGCATTCACTGACATTCAAGGACTGTATCTTTGAACTTGCTAGTGCCATAAAACAAGGGTATCTCCTGTCTTCCCACAACTCTGCTCCAACAGCGTCTCTCGAATAACCCTTGTTGCACTTTTCTGTGACTGATCCCAGAAGAAATGCACAGTAGGGTCAAGTGGGGGAATCTTCAAACACTGCAGCAATCCACCCATTGCTGTTACTTGGAAGATCCGGGCCAACAGGACTTTAAAGTAAACATCAAAATCAGAATGGTCCATTCCAGTTACAGAAAATTGCAAAGGGTTGTTGAGTTGTGAATTGACCTACAGGATCGGGTTGTAATCCAACGTTTTAAAATTTGATCATAATAATTCCTGACACATGCCTATTGAATTGACAAGCTCCTTAGAGAGGATCCAGATTATAGAGTTAATTCCACTTCATTCAATCCTGAAGTTTTAGCCCTGCAGTGGATTCATCCCACAGAACATAAAACCAAGCATTTGCCTATTCAAATAAGCAGGCAGAAAGGCAGAGGAAGATGAAAGGAGTGAAGAGGCGAGCAGAAAGGCTACCTCGGAAACAGATCTAACAAATGAAAGTTAGACAGCTTGTAAATAAACCCCCAAACTGATAGAACAGGGAAAGAGCTAATGGTGAAACTGGAAGATCAAGAAGATTGAAGGTTTCATGTTAAAAAAATTAAGTTATAAAGATGGTATTTTAAAAATGTATTTCTCTAATAATTATACAGATGGTATGGCTGGATGGCCAACAGCTAAAACTTTGCAAAACGTGATGGGAAAAGTAGCCAACCTTACAGAACACAAGGCATGTGAAACAGTTATTATTTGCGAGCAAGTATGATAAGATGTACTCAGCAGACAGATAAAGAAAGCCCTAAGGCCAGCAGATATGTACTGTTTTTGCAAACTAACATTGAGGGAAACGGGTAACAGGTCATCCGTGTACATGACTAAAGAACTTTCTTGATGCTGGAAGAAAATGGATAAAAGGAGAAGACTCAAGGCCTCTCCAGCGATAACTGTAGGACCCCTCCCCACCCCCATTGTGAGGACTGCCCCCCTCCCCCATTGTGAGGACCATCCCCTCTCCTCCATTGTGATGACCGCCCTGAGTCCGGGACTCAGTGAAGAAGACACCCATCAAAGGGAGGCTGATCACACCTCCCCTTTCAATGGGCAGCATTATCTCCAATCCTGATTTATTGTAACAAGTAATTAGTGTTTTAATAAGTGATTTCAGTAAAGTGAAGAGCTGTGTAATCAGTGTTTATCAAGTGCTTTAAAGATTAATAAAGAGTGATTTATATGAAATATTTTGTTTTTTGTCTGTCACCTTAATTGATAACCTAGTTTGAGGGCAATAATGGTGCATATTAATACAATAATATTTATATCTAATAATTAATACAAATAGGTCACATTTCAGGATTTCTGATTCAGTCTCCAAGGAGGATCTGGATGCCATTTTGATATAAACACGATACATAAAGTACAGTATCTCAATACCGGCAACCTTGGGGCCAAGGCCATGGTGGATTTTGGATCTTGCCAGATTTTAAATTAGACGGTTCAAGCCATGAGCAGTTCCAGCCAAGCCAGGTTGGCTGGGACCAAGGGTTGCTTGGAGCACTGGAATAGAGCGGTGAGCAAGCAGCAGTGCAGATAACTAGTCTGGTGCTACGCCATGCCAATTCAGCACCGAGCCAAATTGTGCAGGTAAGTTTTTGTTTTGTTTTACTCAATTAAAACGGTTCATTGTAAAAAAGAAAGTCCGACTTTTGGACAACTCTGGTTTTTGGGCAGCCGGATTTGAGACATTGTACCTGTACTAGAAAGCCAGTTCTATAATGGATTAAAATTCATAGAAGAGCAGAGCTGGGAAATGAAGATTAGGATCAAGCCAATCTGTATGAATCATAATGCTATCGTCAGTACAACCTAATCTGGACATCTTATAGTGTATCCACATAATGTTTGTTTCAGCCTGGTCTATTCATATACAAGTCTACTGAGAATATACAACTGGGAAGTGGGTCACTATTTTAGTTAATCCGCCTAAATCCAGTCAAGGGACAGCACTCCCACTTCCTGGAAATGAAGGGACATATAAGTCAGTCAGCACAGTTCCCCATGCAGAGGAAGATTGATTCAGTGAGGGAAAGCTCACTCACCTTAAGCTCAGAGCCAGTCAGAACCAGAAAACTGACAGAAAAGAAAATGTTCAGTTCGCCCACAATTACAAGAATAGTGTGATGTGATTTATGTTTCTTATGGATGTGTATGGCAGTGAAGTTAAGTGAGGTAGCAGGGATTCAATTATATCTTCACTCCATACACCCACTTGCTACCTTTAAAATGGAGCAGCTTAACAGCTCGGATTTGACCTGTCTCACTGATGTTTTCAATCCATCTATCCAGAGACTGCAGAAGTGCACTTAAGGGCACATGCAACAGGCTTAAAATCCAGTTCAGAAAACAAGGGGTTAACTATTATTATGACCCTGGCTTATGCAATTGCCTGATTAAATGTTGATAAAACCTGGCTCACTCCTGAAGATAAGACGAAGACATTTCTGAAAGACTGGTATGATGGAACGTTACAGAATATCTGAGGCACACCTGAATTTTGAAGCAAAAACAGAAAGTTAAGGTTAGTTGAACCAGGATAAGAAGATGAAGATTGAAGAAAAAAGATGGCACAGGGATTCATCACAGGCATTTCTAGAAGCAGGGTTTCTCCCAGGAAGTCAAATACTGAGGTTACATGTCAATCAATCCAAATGGCCAGGTTATAATTACATTAATGCTGGGATACTGTGTGAGACTTAATTTGATTTGTGCCATAATAATTTATGCTCAGTTAATTAATAACCTCTACCTAAGTGCCTTTAGTAATTCACCACGCTTAGTATTGCAATTATATTTGTTGTGCTAGCGTAGATAATGTGAATAAAGTAGTATTATAACATATCCCTGGTATTGATGTTATCATAGAATCATAGAATTTACAGTGCAGAAGGAGTCCCTTCGGCCCATCGAATCTGCACCGGCCCTTCGAAAGCGCACCCTATTTAAGCCCACAACTCAATCCTATCCCCGTAACCCAGTAACCCCACCTGACCTTTTTGGACACTAAGGGCAATTTTTTTAGTATGGCCAATCCACCTAACCTGCACATCTTTGGACTGGGGAAACTGGAGCACCCGGAGGAAACCCACGCAGACACGAGAGAATGTGCAGACTCCACACAGGCAGTTATCCAAGCCGGGAATCGAACCTGGATCCCTGGCACTGTGAAGCAGCAGTGCTAACCACTGTGCTACCGTGCCGCTCAACTTTGATGAATCAGCAAAGATAAGTGAACTCATTTCTATCATGAATGTTTGATAATTGCATAGAATTGGCTCAGGTGTAACTATTATGTACTGGGTATGCAGGACAATTTCAGAGGTGAACTCATATGGGAATCTTCAAAAACTGCACGTCATTTTCCTTGGCAAAGCATTCACCAAATTACCAGTACAATCCCTGTTTTCACTCCCTCAAGTCCAATGATTCAAACATGTGTGCATCTAGCACACAACTGGCTTTTTCCATCCACTACCACATCTAACAGGGTCACTTACAAGAATTCAACCTCCTCTGACAAAACTGTCTACGCTCCAGGATCATCCTGTGGAGCAAAGATAACTGCTGGCATATTCAACCCACTACAAACTGCTTTCTTAAGCCTTTCTCCAATGCTTGTTTCACACTCCTCTCTAATAAGTGTAAAGAACTCATGGATATTTATGTAACTAAGTTTGAGATCATTTATTCAACTGTAATCCCTGCCCATCAACCAGAACAATCCCTAGACCTCACTTAGATATTTTCCCTCAACCCACATATGACGGCAACTCAAAACGGTGACTGTGTGAGATCTCCCCACTACTTCAGCAGCTAACCACAGACATATCGAACTGTTTAAACAAGACCTGCTTTTAAAAAAATATATACTGGTCAAAAATGGCTGCTGCAAGTCACCTGATGGCTGAAACTGTAAAGTTGACCACTTCTCTAGAACATCTATGGGCAGGATTATTCAGCCTTCCAGCTGCGTGTTCCCTACTATTGGCTGGTGGCAGGATTCTCTGCTCCCGCTGCTGCCAATGGGAATTACATTGAAGCTCCCACACGCCACATGGAAATTCACGGGTGGGGGTACGCTGCCCCCAGGACCAGAGAATCTCACCACCAGCAAGTGGCTGGAGAATTCCGGACTATTGGAATGAACTGCAGACCTGTTGCATGCAATTTCACACCTAGTGGGTGTCAAGGTCCACTTCACACCGGGAGACACTTGAAAGGAAGGCATTAAAATGCAAAGTGCTGGGCTTTGATCAGATACTTTTAAGTCATTCAAAACCCCTGTGGAGGATGAAATAACCCTAATCTCCTGTTGATTTATATCTTGAAATGTGTCAAATGTTTCAAAGGTGCAATGGTCAAAAAGTGGGATTACTTGGTCCAGAACAATAAATGCTAGATATGCAAAATGAATTCCCTTCTGGGAATATACAGAGAGAAGTTTTTTTAATTGGTTCTGCTAAGCAGAAACAAAGAGAAAGAACAAGCAGGAGGAGAAAGAAACATGTCACTCATTTAAAACATGTCTGGAAAAGAGCAGGAAAGATCTTTTTCCCTCTTTCTCTGTATGAAGCTAAAACCAGTGTCTGTGCCTGAACGAGGTTAACTCCAGAATGCTACAAGAAACCAACTAACTTCAAACGACCGCAACGTTCAACAATCTACACCTCAAAGGCAAGCAAATGACTTAATCGTATATTCTTTTAACTTTTTATTGGTCTCTAACTTTCTTATTTCTGATATCTGTGTGTCGTCGAATCTTTTTTATTTTTCTTGGGTTTAGTAACAAATAAACGTACTCTTTCACTGACTCAAGAAAACCTTCTTCATTCCTTATTAACAAATAAATACATTTGGATCCGAAAAGGCATTTAAGGGAAACCTTTGCTGCGACCAACTGAGGGGGCTGAATAGAAGAGGAGCCAACTCACACCTCCTCATCCAGTTGTAACACCTGTCCAACCAGTTTCTTCCCCAAGATGCCTCATGGTCACGCTAAGTCGATCTGATGTACGAAATCCACTTCCTGTTCCTTCAATCCCATTCTTACCAGATTGTTCTCGGCATTCTTCTCTCTAAAGGCGGTACGGTAGCACTGGTTAGCATTGTCGCTTTACAACTCCAGGGTCCCAGGTTCGATTCCCGGCTTGGGTCACTGTCTGTGCAGAATCTGCACGTTCTCCCCATGTCTGCTTGGGTTTCCTCCAGGTCCTCCGGTTTCCTCCCACAGTCCAAAGACGTGCAGGTTAGGTGGATTGGCCATGCTAAATTGCTCTTAGTGTCCAAAGTGGTTGGGTGGGTTTGCTGGGTTACAGGTATGGGGCGGAGTTCTGGGCTTAAATGGGGTGCTCTTTCCAAGGGCCGGTGCAGGCTCGATGGGCCGAATGGCCTCCTTCTGCACTGTAAATTTTATAAAGCTTATCATCTGCACAGTAGGATTGTCTTTGCTTAATTTTACTCTCGCATTTCTAATTGTAGCCAAAGAATTTCCAACAATAGCTTCTCTTCCCACCCAGCACCATCACAAAGTGTCCCACAAAAATCCATCCTTTGCCGCTGTGCTTCCTCAAATGCACACAGAACCTTGGCGACGCCATCACAGATATGGGATGTACTTTCATGTGTTCAGAGCTCTGCTTGTCCACTATATCCCCCAACCCTTCACAGTCTACATGCTACTTTTCTGATATCCATTCTTAGATGAATAGTTATTTCCTCCACACCAAAGCATTGGTTGCTTCTGATAATTTTATACCTCCGCTACTCATTCCATCTTACGTTCGCCAATTGCCTTTGTTTGATCCAGGTTAATCTACACCTCAACATCCTAACTGACCCAAGGCTGACATTCTGACCCATATCTTTTCCATTGTAAATATCAACTAGATGCAGCACCACACTGCATCTGAATAGCTCATCCATGCCCAGATCTCTAGACTAGATGGTTTAATGTTCTCCTTATGCCCTCCTATCCTTCACCCTCTATAAACTTCAGTTCATTCCAACATATTCTACTGCCAGTATCTTATCCTGCAGCACGGTAGCATTGTGGGTAGCACAATTGCTTCCCAGCTCCAGGGTCCCAGGTTTGATTCCGGCTTGGGTCACTGTCTGTGCGGAGTCTGCACATCCTCCCTGTGTGTGTGTGTGTGTGTGTTTCCTCCGGGTGCTCTGGTTTCCTCCCACAGTCCAAAGATGTGCAGGTTAGTTGGATTGGCCATGATAAATTGCCCTTAGTGTCCAAAATTGCCCTTAGTGTTGGGTGGGGTTACTGGGTTATGGGGTTATGGGGATAGGGTGGAGGTGTTAACCTTGGGTAGGGTGCTCTTTCCAAGAGCCGGTGCAGACTCGATGGGCCGAATGGCCTCCTTCTGCACTGTAAATTCTATGATTTGTAAATGCATGAAATTCTGTTGTGGATGAACTAGCTCGGAATATCCAAAATAGGAAGATACTTTTCTTCCCTATCCTCACTGTTCAACTGTGTCTAATGTCTCAAATTTAACATTTATATCAGTTATAGAGCCATAGAGGTCTACAGCACAGAAAAGGCCCTTCAACCGATCGCATTTGCGCTGTTCAGAAACAACCACCTAACTATTCTAATCCTATTTTACTGCACTTGGCCCATAACCTTGTGTATGCCGTGGCATTGCAAGTGCACGTCTAAATACTTCTTAAATGTTATGAGGGTCTCCACCTCCACCACCCTTTCAGGCAGCGAAATCCAAAGTCCTGCCACCCTCTTGGTGAAAATGTTTTTCCTCACATCCCCTTTAAACCTCCTGCCCGTTACCATAAATTTATGCCGCCTGGTCATTGATCCCTCCACCAAGGGTAAAAGTGTCTTCCTGTCTACTATCTATGCCTCTCATAATTTTATACATTTTATACAATCATGTCTCCCCTCAGTCTCTTCTGCTCCAAGGAATACAACCCCTTAAGCTTGAATCCTTCCACAGCCTCATCCATCCGGAGCCTCATTGCTCCCTAACTATATAATTTCTTCCTGTAGAATCTCTTTTTCTAGTCTAATGTGCACCCCTCAACTCCTCATTTCACCATTGGTGAACATACCTTCAGTCACCATGGTCTGCAATTTCTCAGCTAAACAACTCCACTTCCCCTCCTGATTTAAAACCATTCTGAAAACTTGGGCGCAATTTAACAGAAGAAAACCGGATGTCCAGTTTTGGGCATGTTTAGCGGGGTGCTTCTTGGCAGTTGCAGTGCCGAGAAACAACCCAGCTATTCAATGGCACTTTTCCGTTATTTTGGTCTCAAGGAGTTTTTCTCAGCCAAGGCCGCACTTGAGTCATTTCCTGCTGGCGTTTCAAGCGTCGTAAATCTTGCGAGAGGCCTCTCACGAGATTCAGTGGCCTCATCCCGACACCAAGTCGCACGCGAAGAGGCCGCTAAATCGTGCCCCTTATTTCTTAATACCTTGTCTTACTCCTTACACTTCCATGAATCCCCAGGTATTAAAGGCACTACGCATTGAGAATTGTTGTTATGTATAGTAGAAAGAATTTCTCTGTTAGGCAGAAGGCCAGAAATTGGTTTGGTATCCCTTTATGATTACAAATTGAACATTGGAATTTATGGTTATTCCGCAGTCTATGACCTATGGTCGGAATATTTTATCATCCACCTTTCTGTACAGAAGTCATGCAGAGGCTGAACCCAATATGTATCCTCAACTGAGCAATAACATCTATTGACTGAGCCAATGGGGAGGAGAGGGTCATGATTCCCTCCAAACATTTTCAGGTTGAGTTCCATTTTGCCCCCAAGAACCTCCGTCACTGCCTCCGGATTCAGTGCACAAGTGATTCCCTGTTAGGCCTCAGGCTACATGCAGCGGCATTCCCCAGTTCCTTTCCAGCCAAGTCAACCAGGACTTGAGTTTGATCACTTCAGTCATCCAAGCCCAGCTCCTTCATTGCCATCTCCTGCGGTTGTGTTTTTAGTAAGGTGCAGAGTCCCAGTGCTTGTCATGTCTTGTTCTTGAATGATGCAGTGGTGCAGTAAGCCAGGGTGGTAGTGCATATTCTCAATCACCCAGAAGTGATTTCTCAACTTCTTGGCTTCTTAAATAATGCTGGCATCATTGACCCACATGATAGACACGTTACTGGAGCTGCCAGGGAAACAGGCACTGAGTGCATAATTCTGTTCCTATTGACCGGCTATATTCATGGTGAGGGTGCCCTGAACTTGTAAGAATCCAACCACAACGTAGAAGTGGAGACCTTGTTTCTGATTCTGGCTGTTTTCCAAAGAGAAATTGTTGAAGTCACTGGCTCCATACAAAGAGAGCATCAGTGACAAGCTTGTTCACTGAAGGTTGGGAGATGTGATATAAATCTCCCATATACAAGGCTGAAAGGAGCATGTCGCGGAATTGCACAAAGCAGTTGTAACATTTGAGCCTACAGAAAGAGCAGATCCTGGCTGGAACAATTTGTTCTGTCTGGCTGCAGGAGCATTCATCCTTCAGGAGCCATCATCTGTGGAAGCAGTTGACTTTGAGCAGCTCCAAATGAGACCTGGAACTCTACACTGAAGTGTTATTATTATTTTTCCAATTAAGGGTCGATTTAGCGTGGCCAATTCACCTACCCTGCACATCTTTGGGTTGTGGGAGTGAGACGCACGTGGACACGGGGAGAATGGGCAAAGTCCACACGGACAGTAACCCGGCGCCGGGATGGAACCCGGGTCCTCGGCGCCATGAGGCAGGAGTGCTAACCACTGCGCCACCGTGCCACCCTGCAGTGTTGTTATAAGGACAGTGCTGATTGTAGTGTCCAAGGTGCAGATATCCTTGCCGGTTGTGTTTTTGATGAGATACTCCTCCAGAAACCTACAGAGAGATTTGCACTTAGCAAAACCACAGCTTCATGGAAGTGAACCCACGATCACAATAACTATATAGTCAGGCATTGAGAGGAGCTGCGGGAAAGCTTCAAACGGTTTACCTTACTCCCCACATGCATATGTCAACATGACCTGAAAGCACTTGGAGTCTGCACAGACTGTGCACATGGCTCATTAAATATTGCAAATGTTGCCATAATATCTTTTGTCCAACAATAACAATAACGTTCAGAAACAGAGCTGCTAAGATATACAGCACAAATGCCTTTAATAACAAGGATCCAATTGAGGGGAACAGGTTTCCTTTGAAGTGCATATGGTCACTTAGCCTATAATGTGCCGCTGATAATTATATTATGGAGACCTCCCCACTTTAACGTAATAATAAGGCCTTTAATAAGCCTTATGCACAGCCTGTATATCGGGTCGATGCACTTCCAAATCAGGTTGACATGTGCAGTGCTCATTGCGGAGCACAGACTAAACCTCAGGCCTCCACGCTTAATAATGTTGGCATCCGATAACATTATCGATCCCGATAAGCATCACTGAAAACTTTCTAAAACTTCTTGGATTTCTGCCTCCATGTTTCAGGCATTTAATCACAGGCGGTAGGTCTATGCAACTGGACCTCCACGTGATTTTCCGAATTGTTCAATTGTAATTCTGGCAAAAGATCTGCAGAGACTCCATTTCTTCAGTGTTCCCAAAGATCTCCTGCCGAGATTTACAGTGAACACACACTCCCCACTCTGCCGGAGTTTAAATTCAACATTTTAGCCCCACCCATCACCAGGATCTTCCAGTCCGGCCAAAGGTCATTGGACTTTTGGATTGCCCACGGCGGGTCCCGCCACAAAGGGGCTGGAAAATCCTGCCCATAGTCTGTGCAGAGTACCAGCTGTGGTTGAAATGCATCTAAAGTTTTCCCATTGGTGGACGGTGCAAACCTCCCTGCATATTCCACAATCCCATTTCTGCTATGGTTAACAATTCATAAGCCAAAGAAAATCCATCTATGTCAGGGTTTCCCAAACCTTCCGATCCGTGAAGCCCCTAGTGACCTTCCAAATGCATCAGGGAATCCCAAGCATTCTCATAATGTCAACGCCCCTTGTTTTGCCAATAAATAGAGGTGATCAAATGTAAACAAGTCTTTTCTAGTTAAATCTATGCACATATTTGGAATTAGGGAAAGTCGCACAGTCACAAATACATTCACCAGCGACATGGCCTCTTCACATTAACCCCTGGCCAAGCTACCCTTCCATGACCCCTTAACATTAACCCCTGCAACTAATACCCACTTTAGGAGTGGGTAGTCTGGCAAGAATTAAAATGTTCTATTATTTTTTAAAAATTGAGGGCTGGATTTTCCATTTCTGAGACTGAGGGCGTAATTCTCAGGAAAATGTCTAATTCTGGTAGCGAGCGGTAATTGCCGTGAGCATCCCGGTGCTTGGCCAGAGTGGCCGGCAATGCGATTCATCATGAATTGGTCCACTTACCACGGCCTCACAGGCTTCTTGCCGCAAATAAAGGCTTGCCAGCCGATTCACCGGGGCCGCACTCACCAGTACCCGCTAACAAGGTCGAGCAGCACTTAAGCTGCACTTGCTCAGCCAACCCCAGCCAGCTCGCAGCAATGGCACCCAAGAGACCGGCCCCAAGATTCGAAGATGCTGAGCTGGGAGGCCAGGAGGGATGTCCTGTTCCCTCGGGGGTCCCGGAGGGTCAGCCACAAGTACCAACTGCTGTCTGGAATGAGGTGGCGGCAGCTGCCAGCTTGAGGAATGTGACCAAGGGGACAGCCAGCAGGGCAGGAAGAAGGTCAATGACCTACACCGGGCAGCACGAGTGAGTAGGCACCAGCGCCCCCCCCCCCCCCCCCCCCCGCAAGTGAGCGCCTATCCCCCCAACTCCCCATGTGACACACCAGGCCTTCCGCCCATCCCACCCCTCAACCGCCCCCCCAACCCCGCATTCACATCCCCTCTCCCGACATTGTGAACCATGCGAGTGGCTAACGAGGTCCTTTCTGTGTCTCCGCAGGAAAACCTCTCCCACAATCATCGGGCGAGGGCCCAGACCGGCGCAGGGGTGCCAGACTTAAGAATCCTCAGCTGCTTAGAGGAGCGGGCCCTGGAGGTGACTGGTGTAGCCGGGGATAGAGCGGTTAGCCATGCGGAGGCTGGTGGACACCGCAACGGTCAGGAACTATCGGGCTTCACCAGGAGGACCCGTCAAACATGAATAGTGATTGTCTTACAGACTGACCCATCCCCCCCACTGACCACATGTCCATTCTCCTGCAGGTCCTCCAGCCGATGGCGCCAGCCCATCCTGGGCAGCCCCCTCTCCTGACTCCGGGGAGAATACCCCGGAGGAGAGCTCTGAAGATGCAACCGTGGTCACGGCACAGCTATCACTTAAGCTGCACTTGCTCAGTCAACCCCAGCCAGCTCGCAGATACACACACCTCGGTGGGAAATGTTAGTGGTCAGGCTTCTGGGGAAAAATCTGGTGAGCACCACACTGCTGCTGATGCACATAAGCTGGAGGCAGGAACCCCAAAGAGAGACAGCTGTCAGAGGTCTGCTGTATCCCAGGACCCAACTGGATCACAGCCTGATGCTGTGTCTGTGGAACAGAGTTACCCGGAGATGATAGGGACCAACCTGGGCGTTCAGAGGGAGATGTCAGCGTCACTCCACCAGATCCATAGCCGCTCGGAGGAGTCCCAGAGGCTAGGGGCACAGCAGATGTCGCTGGCATTGTGTGGCACCGAGGCCGACACTGCTAGGGTGGCGAATGCAGTGGAGAGCCTGGTGCACAGCGTCGGCACCATGAGTGAAGATGTCCAAAGCATTGCGCCGTCGGTGATGGCCATGGCTGACTCGCTGGGGGATGTCACCCGGCATCAGGCTGACCTTGATGAGATTCTGGGGCACATGTCCCACTCAGATGGGCATGGCTGAGGCGCTGCTGAGCATGTCCCAGTCACTGAGGAGCATCGCAGAGGGCATCAACATCATGGTGCAGATATTGGGGAACCGCCAGAGCTGGCAGCGCCAGATGATGCAGGGGCAGCCGGAGCTCGAACCAGCTGCCCCTACATCCCAAGGTGAACCCCAGGACCCTATGGGCACCAAGTGGGAGGAGGTGCCTAGCCGGATCCGTCCCGAGTGGCGATGGTGGCCACCAGCTCCCCTGAGTTACACCCTTCTGACGAGGTTGCGTCTCGCAGTCAACACACTGGACAGGGTGGCACGGCTGTGCATGTGCCGCCGACACGTGAGCAGTGGCCCTCTGGCCCCAGAGCTCCCAGAGGACACCCGCCAGGGGCATCGAAGGCCACGGGACAAGGTAAGCAGCTGGCTGCCTCCACCTCAGATGCACATCCTGGGGAAACTCCGAGACACAGTGTGAGAGCTAGGAAAGCCAAGCACGTCGAGGACCACTGAGGGCACCGAGAGAGGGGAGTGGGGTAGTTAGGGGGTGTGGAGGGCAGGGTGGGGGGGGGAGGTTTGAACAGCACATTAAACACCTTTTTGAAAAATCATTATGATGTCTCTGTCACTCCCTTCTGCAATGCGGGATCACCCCCGGACCCTTTGCCCATCTCCCCCGCGCACCACCCCCATGGCGGCCCAACCCTGCGGAGGGTCCCCCACCCCCTGTCGAGCACCGCGGTGGCAATCCCAGTGTGCCCGGGCTCTTTGCCTGTGAGCAAAGATGACTACTCACCTCCTCGACCCCCCAGAGAAACCCTTTCTCCAAGTTCACGTTTTTCAAAAGGCGTACTAATCGGCGCCAGTGTGAGTACTTGCTGGGGAGGCCGCTGAATGATAGGAGGCCATTGGATGACGGGAGGCTCTCATTAATTGTATGGAAATGGGGCTTAAGTGGTAATAATTGGTTTCTCGCCACGCTACGGTGATTTCCCAATTTCACATACGGAAGCGGGTCAGTTGCATCGTAAACTGTTTGGTGCCTGGCGCTGATCTCGTTTTTGGCCTCTCCCACTATCACTGGAACTCATTATGCTTGAACGAGAGCATAACAAGGCCGGAGAATCGCGCCATAAGTGTTGATGTCGGGGCAGGATTCGTGGAGTTCCACAACAGCAAAACTGGCACCGCACCTGGACCGACTCAGCTACTGTTGACGGGCTCGCCAGCGCCACATGGAAACAATCGATTCCACTGAGAGACGGTGCCGGATTCGCCAGTTTCGTGATTGACACCCAGGAGGCTGACAAGTTCCAGCCACATATACACACTTCACTCCCCACACGCACCATCCCACCCAACAAGATGGCAGCAAGACTCACGTCACTACGCTTCAATGACGACGTGCTGGATACCCTCCTGGACGCGGTAGAGGAGAGGCTGTTAACCCTGTCACCCAGCCCGGGAAGAAGGCTGCCGGACTCCGGCATTTGCTGTGCCTGGGAGCAGGTTGCAGAGGCGCTCAACGCCACCAGCAACACTGTCCAGACCGGCCAGCAGTGCTGTCCAAAACTTCACATCCTCCTCAGGGCGGCCAGGGTGAGTAGGCAACACTGTGCCCCCCGGCATCAACCCCCCTCCCATACACCTGTAACCCCACCCCCACCCTATCACCGGGGTGGAGATCGACCACAGGTGAGATAACGAGACCCTGCTGAGTTGTGATTCCCTGTGCAACCAGCCCCAACTCTACCTTCATCACCATCCTCACCCTCACACCACCCTTACCCCCAACCTCACCCTCACAACGACCACCCCCGCTCCCCCCCCCACCGGCCCACACTCTAATCAAGCGTCTTGTCTGGTGTCGTGCAGCATCTGCTGGTGATGGGGCGGGTTTATCTGGTATCCTCCGCCCCCAGCCGGTCCCAGAGACACTCACCTCGATTGGCCATTTCGGTGAAGAGGGTACTGGACACTACCTGGTGCGCACCACACAGCTGATCCGGTACAGCAGGTGGAGGTAGGAACACCCGAGGGGGGCAGACGGTCGCAGGGTAGGCCGACCCCAGATTGCGGGGGTGCAGTCGCAGAGCCCGGGACTACATGAGGGGTTGTCAGCAAACATCCAGCACCTGCAGATGCAGTTGGAGGAGTCCAACCGTGTGCAGGAGCAGGAGGTGGTGCCACCCAGGTCAACACCTCACGGGTGGCATCTGTGGTGGAGGCATTGGGGGCGATGGTTTTGGCTATGGATCAGCATGTCCAAGGCCTGGGGCATTCTGTGCTCCCAGGCAGCCATGTGCCAGAACCACCTGGAAATTGTAGCAGCGCTTCTGAGCGTGTCCCAGTCACAGCAGGCCATGGCTGGAACGTCAGCGGCATTGCCCAGGCTCTGGCCGATGTGGCGGAGACACAGAGGGAGGTGGCCCAGTCCCAGAGGGAGATGGCACAATCACTGGCTGATGTGACAATGGCGCACAAGGTGGTGGCACAATCAATGTGGCGTAGTCCCAGACGGTGATGGTCCACTCCCTGTGCTCCATGGCTATGAGCATGCAGACCCTGGTCGAGACCAGAGCGGGCCCCCAGGACTGGCAGCGCCAGGTGGCGGGAGTGCCTCAGGGGATAGCTCCGCTCGCACCCCCGTCCCATGGAGTAGCCCGGGGGCCATCAGGCACCCCGAGGGATGAGGAGGTGATGGGGCCCGTGCCGGTGACTCTCGCAGGGGAGGTGCTAGAATACCACAGCACCTCGGACTCTCCCCTTCCTGTCCCTAGCGCATCTGGTGGGCAGCAGGCCGAACAGGGCGGCACCATGCCACCTGGGACACCCGAGTAGCAACCGGGCCAATCCAGGCCCGATCGCCCAAGAAGATGCCTGCCAACGGGCCGTAGGGCAGAAATTACACAAGGTAAGTTGGCACAGCTGCAGGGCAAAGTTTAGTTAAAGGGGTTTGGACACAAATCTGTATATACGTTGTCACATTAAACACCTGTTCACACTGTTACAACCTGCCTCAGTGCTCTGTCAGATGGGTGTGATGGGTGGGATTTTTTGGACTAGCCAGAGAGGGGGTGTGGGGGGGGGGGGGAAATGGGCTCCCCCCCTCCCCAGACCGTTCCCACCACCATCATCCCAGGGATTCAATGGGACCGTGTGATGGAATGGCCGGCTCGCATGCAGGGATCACCCAGGTGGACGGTGGAAAGTGCTACCGTGGGCAGGAGTCAGACATTGCCACACGATGCGGAGAACCAGAGCTCATCGCAGAGTGGGTTGTCATCATCCTCAATCCCAAGGACCAAACCTGCTGTTAGTGTCAACCCAGGGTCCGTCGTGCGGCAGGTATGCCTCATGGAGGGAGTGCTGGCGGGTTGGTGGCCAGGGAGGGGAGGGAGGGGTTGGGGGTGGGGGGGGCGGTGTCCGTGCCCCTGGCCAGTATTCACCTCCCCAACCCACCCAGTCGGTGAACCTGGAGGCGATCAGAGTGTCCCGTGCAAGTTGGCCCAGGTGCACACGTCGTGCAGCCTCCCTTGCCAGTCTGGGAGGCTGTCCTGCCTTACCTCCCCCTCCCTCCTCCTCATCGGAGGAGGCCCGATGTTCCTCCTTCAGCACACCGCCCCTCTGCTGCGCGATGTTGTGAAGGACGCAGCACGCTGCCACAATTCAGGCGGCCCTCTCAGCATCATCCTGGAGGGCCCCTCCACAGCGGTCCAGGCACCTGAACCGCATCTTCAGGATGCCGAAGCACCGCTCGATCAAACCCTTGGTCGCGTCGGTCTGTGGCCTCCGGCTAGGTGTCATCAGCCGTGACTGTAGCAGCTACCCTCTGTTGCCCAGGAGCTAACCCCTCAGCCAGGGGTGTGCCTCAAAGAGGCCAGGAACCGTCAAGTATGCCAGGATGAAAATGGCATGCACACTGCCCGGATATTGGGCCCAGGCATGCATGATGTGCATCTGATGGTCACACACCAGCTGCACGTTTGCCGAGTGGAACCCCAATCAGTGTGTTAAGGCCTGCCTGTCATCTGCAGCTGCTTATAGGGGGACATACATCCCGTCGATTGCCCCTTGGACCCGGGGCATCTCAGCGATGGCGGCAAACGCCAACTGCCTGGCATCCTGCTGGGTTCGGTCCATATAGGAATTGATGCATTGTGCCGACCGGGCATACGGGAACTGTGCACCGAGCACTGTGAGATCCCTTACAGGTCCCCACTTGGCTCCTGGAAGGAACCCGTGGCGTAAAAGCTCAGGGCGACAAAGAGCCCCCCTTCCGTCCCATTCCGCTGTGGTGCCAGGTGCGCCATGATCTGGCAGATATGTCACACTGCCCCCTGCTCAGCCAGAGTCTTCGACGATATGGCCCGTCCAGCAGATCTTCGAGGCCTCATGCAGTGCCGCCTTCCCACCTCCTCCTCACCCTGTTGAGCTCTCCATCCTCACCAACTGCCTCCTGTTCCTCAGGGGTTAGCTCCACTACTGCAGGGTCCTCCACCCCGAGCAGCTCTAGCTCGTACAGTCTCAGTGCATCTCCCATGGCAACTAGGAGGAAGGCCACCATTGCTGGTTGAATTCTAATATCCATCGCCTGCAGGGGGTGAAAGGCCGACATGTTAGCATGATGCGTACCCCCGTGCCCAACCAGGTCCAACGGGTTACACCACATCTCCGCACTCCTGGGCACGTCGGTGCCCAGAACCATGGGGGGCTCTGGCCCTGGCGACATTCCATGTTGCCAGGGGTACCATTGCTGGCACTGCCCTTGCCAGCGATATGCTCCATAGCCCCCATGCGGTCCCCGCTGTAGGGGCTACTGTGGGTGTTGCCCTTGGGTGGGTCACTTGATGCCCCACCAGTGAACAGTGGCCGGTTCTGGAGGGGGTGGGTGGAGGGTGGGATGTGGGAGGGGGAGGATTGGAATGCAGGGAGAGGGTAGGGACTGGGGTGCGGGGGGTTGCGGCGGGGGGTTGTGGGGTGGGGGCACACACAACCAGTATCACTCTGCAGAACTATAGGTCATGGTGGGTGGTCAGTGAGGTACGAAGCAAGGTGGCTGCCTTGCGGACCACGGCGATGCTGGCCCATACCTGGGCACACTGGTCCTGTGGGCGGTCATGCCGCCCCAAGGCCCATATCCTGGTCATCCCCCTCTCACCCGCTGCACCTCCGGCCCTAACAGGGTCCGCCGCACCCACCAGCCTGGCCAGCGTCAGGACCGGCAGACCACGGTTGCGGCTCTGCATCTCCTACCTCCTCCTGTCCCTCATCAGACATGGCGCCTGTTTCTTGATTTTTGAAAGCACAAGCAAACCTTGGCGTCAGTAATTTCCTCCGGTGGAGGTGGAGGATCGCGGGGGCCCCAGAGAATACAGGGTTAGTCCCGATAATGATATGCAAACGGCGTTTACTGTACATGCAGCACGGTAGCATAGTGGTTAACACAGTTGCTTCACAGCTCCAGGTTCCCAGGTTCGATTCCCGGCTTGGGTCACTGTCTGTGCGGAGTCTGCACATTCTACTCGTGTCTGCGTGGGTTTCCTCCGGGTGCTCCGGTTTCCTCCCAAAGTCCAAAGATGTGCGAGTTAGGTGGATTGGCCATGCTAAATTGCCCTTCGTGTCCAAAAAAAGGTTAAGTGGGGGTTACTGGGTCACGGGGATAGGGTAGAGACGTGGGCTTGAGTAGGGTATTCTTTTTAAAGGCTGGTGCAGACTCGATGGACCGAATGGCCTTCTTCTGCACTGTAAATTCTATGCGGAGTGGTGCGTCACTGTCGAGGCACCGAAGAATCGCAATTCAGCGTGAACCCGGCGCTGGCTACGATTTCGGCATCTAAACCAATTCTCCGCCCAATCGCCTTTCCAGATTTCGCTGTTAGCCAACGGAGAATCCCGCCTAATTGTTTTTCCTTTTCCTGTGTGACTCTCACTACTTCATCAGCTTGCAGTCTTACTTTGCCTCAAGGTTTCCTCGTAACTTCCAGTTGAAGGACTTGAATTGATATTTTCACTACTGCTCAATTATCTCTAAACCGTAAAAATTTAAATGACATGTTTTTGTTATGAAGTTGACATTTAAACCAAATTTCCTGTCATCACTATTGCTTTTTTGAGTTCCGAATTTGGTGCCAGACAGAACTTCCATCAACAAGCCCTGGCTCCCTATGTTCCAAGATGTACATCTATAGAATCCCTACAGTGCAGAAGGAAGCTATTTGGCCATAAAGTCTACCCTCTGAAAGAGGTTTTCAACTCGGTTTGATTGATTGGCTGGTGGCCAATGGATTGGCCCTAAAGGCTGTGCTCTGCCCGGTAACAGGTGACAATTGGATCCTATTCCACTGGGATGTTTTTCAGAGTCCCAAGGTTTCAATTTTGTTTCAGTTTTGATTCTGCCAGCACAGAGGCTAGGGCCTAATATAACTCTCTCCAGAAAGCTGCTAAAGTGAGTGCCTGAAACCACAGAAAACCTGACTGAATCAATCTGCAGGAAAGTCATCACAGGCTGTAGATAAGGACAAGGATCTACTTTTTCTCCAGAGCGACTGTGTGTGTTTATTTCTGAAACCACAGATACCTGGATGAACCCATAGTAAAAGTCTTGAACTGAAGGCTGGGACTGAAGCAATGCTGTTAAAATAAAACAGCATCTGAAGCCAAGACTCTTACCTTTTGACTTTCATCCTTATAATTTTTCACCCCTTCCCCCGCCCCCCCCCCCCCTGTGGTTGTTTGTCTTGTGTGTGGATAGAGGGTGGAGGCAGTTAAGGTGAAGTCCGTAGTTGAATCATAGTTAACCAGTTGTATTTACTGCATATCTTATAGTTCCTGTCATAAATAAAAAGTAATTATGTCTAAACTTACAAGCCCGAAGACTATAATTATTAGACAGTCAGGGGCCAAAGACTTTGGGATTTCTTATCAGAATTATTGGTAAATTCACTTGTTTTGTGACTCTGGGACATGTGGGGCTGGAATAGACCACCTTCTGGCCCAGGGGGTCTTCATATAATATAATATAAAGTGCAGCCATTAATAAGAACTAGTATCAAAGATAATAAACAAGTTTGTATTATCTTTGCAGTATATTTCATTTTTGTTTATTCATTAAATGTGTGCTCCCTCAAATAATCCGAAACTTCACTCACACTAAACCTGGGTCTGTATCTATAAAATGACTCGTGCGTTGGATTTGTTGGACCCGTGGAAGCTCAACCCTGAATCTGAGTACCCTCAGAAGACCCGGTGAACCAAAGTTACATCTCCTCTGATATCTCTGAAAGCATTTGATGTTCAACAGGAAAAAGGACATGAATAGACTCTGTCGTCAAATTCAGTGAAGTTACCAAATATAGAATGAAAGAGAACTAGGTTTTCCAATTGGATCTCATCATTAACACCTGCCAAGTATATGCGTGAGCAGACCTTCCTCGTATTAACACAATCGCATTGTATCCTCGCCCATCCTGAGACTAACATTAAAATTTCACTCAGCTAGGGAGAGGGAGTTGAATTTAAGCAGGCCTTTACAAGGACTGAAGTTATTTTACATGCCATGTTGCAGCATTGGCAAATTGTTGTTCGGGTAACAGAAATGCCCAACAGAGTTTGGGACAAAAAATGTAGAGGTACACACCTAGAAGGAATGGCACTGTACTACTATTCATTGCTTGATGGCTGGAAAAAAAATGTTTTTATTGTTTCTACATTGATTCATCATGCCATCCCCAGGTTAATTCAAACCACACTAAAGAGGAATCTCCAAAAGAAAAAAAAATGTGTATAAAAGAAGGAATAATCCCCAAAAAGAAACGGAATTCCACAACAAATGAACAAGTATACATTCGAGAGGGAGGCAGTGGCATAGTGGTATTGTCCTGGACTAGTAATCCAGAGACCCAGGATAATGATCTGGGGACCCGCGTTAGAATCCCATCACAGCAGGTGGTGCAATTTAAATTCAATAAAATGTCTGGAATTAAAAATCTAATGATGACCATGAAACCATTGTCGATTGTCGTTAAAAACCCATCTGGCTCACTACATCTGCCATCCTTAACTGGTCTGGCCTACATGTAACTCCAGATCCACAGCAATGTGGTTGACTCTGAAATAGTCCCAGCAAGCCTCTTGGTTGTGTTTAACCTGTACGAAAACACAAAAACGGAATGACCACCCGGCATCGAACGAGGCACCAGAAACGACAACAGCAAACCCAGCGCTATCGACCCTACAAAGTCCTCCTTACTAACGTCTGGGGGCTTGTGCCAAAGTTGGGCGAGCTGTCTCACAGACTAGTCAAGCAACAGCCTGACAGAGTCATAGTGACAGAACCATACCTTACAAACAATGTCCCTGACATCACTATTACCATTCCTGCAGAGGTGGTGGCACAGTGGTATACAGTCAGGAGGGAGTCCTCAACATCAACTCTAGACCCTATGAAGTCTCATGGCTTCAGGTTAAACATGAGCAAGGAAACCTCCTCCTGATTACCATGAACCGACCACCATTACTGATGAATCAGTATCCTCTCTGTTGAACATCGCATATGCTCTGGGTGGGGGACATCGATGTCCAACACCAAGAGTGGCTCGGTAGTACCACCACAGACTGAGTTGGCCAGGTCCTAAAGGACATAGCTGCTAGACTGGGACTGCAGCAGGTGGTGAGGAAGCCAACAAAAGGGAAAAACATAGTTGACCTCATCCTCACTAATCTGCCTGCTGCAGATGCATCTGTCCATGACAGTATTGATGGAAGTGACCACCGCAGAGTCCTTTTGGAGACAAAGAGCCATCGTCACAAGAGGATACCCTCTATTGTGCGTGTGGCACTACCACCATGCTAAATGGGATAGACTTAGAACAGACCTAGCAACTCAAGACTGGGCATCCATGAAGCGCTGTGGGCCATCAGCAGCAGCAGAATTCAACCTCAATATGCAACCTCATGGCCTGGCATATCCCTCACTCTATCATTACCACCAAGCCAGGGGATCAGTCATGGTTCAATGAAGTGTGCAGAAGAGCATGTCAGGAGCAATATCAGATATACTGAAAAATGAGGTGTAAACCAGGTGAAGCTACAACGCAGCACGTAATAGACAGAGCTAAGCGAGTCCACAATGAACGCATCAGATCTAAGCTCTGCAGTCCTGCCACATCCAGCTGTGAATAGTGCTGGACAATTAAACAACTCACTGGAGGAGGAAGCTCCACAAATATCCCCATTCTCAATGATGGAGGAGCCCAGCACATATGTACAAAAGACGAGGCTGAGGCATTCACCACAATCTTCAGCCAGTTGTGCCGAGTGGATGATCCATCTCGGTCTCCTCCAGAGCTCCCCAACATCACAGATGTCAGCCTTCAGTGAGGACTTTTAATAAGGCGAGGGAGGGGTGGACCTTACCCCCGACAATGTCCAGGGTGCTGATCTCTTTGATCTTGAAGCGGGGCAAGGCAATGTGTCGTATAGACCGATCTCGCTCCTCAATGTTGACGCTAAGTTGCTGGCGAAAGTGCTGGCTACGAGAATTGAGGACTGTGTCCCGGGGGTGATTCATGAGGACCAGACGGGATTTGTGAAGGGTAGGCAGCTAAATACAAATGTGCGGAGGCTCCTCAATGTGATTATGATGCCCTCGGTGGAGGGGGAAGCGGAGGTAGTGGCAGCTATGGACGTGGAGAAGGCCTTTGATCGGGTGGAGTGGGAGTATCTTTGGGAAGTGTTGCGGAGGTTTGGGTTCGGGGAGGGGCTCATCAGGTGGCTGCTATATAGAGCTCCGGTGGCGAGTGTGGCTAAGAACCGGCGGAGGTCGGAATACTTTCGGTTGTACCGGGGGACGAGGCAGGGGTGCCCCTTATCCCCCTTGTTGTTTGCACTGGCAATTGAGTCGCTGGCCATGGCACTGAGGGAGTCCAGGAAATGGAGGGGACTGGTCCGGGGGGGAGAGGAACACCGGGTGTCGTTGTATGCCGATGACCTGTTGTTGTATGTTGCGGATCCAGTGGAGTGGATGGCGGAGGTCATGCGGATCCTTAGGGAGTTTGGGGACTCTTCGGGGTATAAACTCAACGTAGGGAAGAGTGAGCTCTTTGTGGTGCATTCAGGGGACCAGGGAAGGGGGATAGACGAGTTACCGCTGAAGAGGGAGGAAAGGAGCTTTCGGTATCTAGGGATCCAAGTAGCTAGGAGTTGGGGGGCCCTGCACAAGCTCAATTTGACGTGGTTGATGGAGCAGATGGAGGAGGATTTTAAAAGATGGGATATGCTGCCACTCTCACTAGCGGGTAGGATGTAGTCGGTCAAAATGACGGTCCTCCCGAGGTTTCTTTTTGTGTTCCAGTGCCTTCCCATTATGATCCCCAAGGCCTTTTTCAAACGGGTAAGCAGGAGATTCATGGGATTCGTGTGGGCGAATAAAACCCCGAGGGTGAAGAGGGTGTTTCTAGAGCTTAGCAGGGACAGGGGGGGGGGTGGCGCTGCCGAATCTGTGTGGCTATTATTGGGCAGCCAATGTGGCGATGATCCGTAAGTGGGTAATGGAGGGAGACGGGGCGGTGTGGAAGAGGCTAGAGATGGCGTCCTGTGTGGACACGAGCCTGAGGGCGCTGGTGACGGCACCGCTGCCGCTCTCGCCGACAAGGTACACCACGAGTCCGGTGGTGGCGGCGACGCTGAAGATCTGGGGGCAGTGGAGGCGACACTGGGGTGAGGTGGGAGCCTCGGTTTGGTCCCCGATTCGGAAGAATCATGAGTTCGTCCCGGGAAGGATGGATGGGGGGTTTCGGAGCTGGCATCGGGCCGGGATTAGAAGAATGGGGGACCTGTTCATCGATGGGACGTTTGCGAGCCTAGGGGCACTGGAGGAGAAGTTTGGGCTATCCCCGGGAAACGCTTTCAGGTACATGCAAGTGAGGGTGTTCGTGAGGCGGCAGGTGAGGGAATTCCCGCTGCTTCCAGCACGTAGGATTCAGGACAGGGTGATTTCGGATGTATGGGTTGGAGAAGGCAAGGTTTTGGCGATTTACCAGGAGCTGAAGGAAGAGGAGGAGGCCTCGGTGGAGGAGTTAAAGGGCAAGTGGGAGGAGGAGCTTGGGGAGGAGATAGATGAGGGTCTGTGGGCTGATGCCCTGAGTAGGGTTAATTCTTCCTCCTCTTGCCCCAGGCTCAGCCTAATACAGTTCAAAGTTACTCACAGTGCGCATATGACAGGGGCGAGGTTGAGTAGGTTCTTTGGGGTGGAGGACATTGAGGGAGGTGTTCGGGGAGTCCGGCAAATCAAGTCCATATGTTCTGGTCGTGCCTGGCGCTGGAGGGGTTTTGCGAGGACGATGTCCAAGGTGGTCAATGCCCGGGTCAAGCCGAGCTGGCGATTGACATTATTTGGGGTATCGGACGAGCCGGGAGTGCAGGAGGCGAAAGAGGCCGGTATTCTGGCCTTTGCGTCCCTGGTAGCCCGGCGGAGGATTTTGCTACTATGGAAAGTTGCGAAACACCATAGTGTGGAAGCTTGAATCAATGACATGGCAGGGTTCATCAAGCTGGAGAGGATAAAGTTTGCCTTACGAGGGTCTGTGCAAGGATTCCTCAGGCGCTGGCAACCATTCCTAGACTATCTCGCGGAGCGTTAGGAGGAGGTCAGCAGCAGCCCAAGGGCGGGGGGAGGGAGGGGGGGTTTCTTTTGGGGTGGCGTTTGGGTGAAGGTGGGGGGATTTCCCGATGTGTGTTTTTAAATGTTATATGGGGGGTTATTGTATATGGGGGAAATCCAATGTATAATTTCCGATTATTGTGTTCTTGTTTCTTTTTGTTGGGGGGGTTTTGTTGAAAATTTGTTGAAAAATTTGAATAAATATATTGTTTTTAAAAAGATGTCAGCCTTCAGCTAATACTCTACGTGACATCAATAAACGCCTGAAGGGACTGAATACTGCCAAGGCTATGGGCCCTGACAATATCCCGACATTAGTACTGAAGAATTGTGCTCCAGAACTTGCCACACCCCTTGCTAAGCTGTTCCAGTACAGCTACAACACTGGCATCTACCTGGCAATGTGGAAAATTGCCCAACTGTGTCCTGTGCATTAGAAACAGGAAAAATCCAACCAAGTTAATTACCACGCTATCAGTCTACTCTCCATCATCAGCAAAGTGATGGAAAGAGTCATCAATAGTGCTATCAAGCGGCACTTACTCAGCAATAACCAGCTCACGGACTCTCAGTTTGGGTTCCGCCAGGGTCACTCAGCACCTGACCTCATTACAAGCTTGGTTCAAACATGAACAAAAGAGCTGAGTGCCAGAGGTGAGGTGAGAGTGACTGCACTTGACGTCAAGGCAGCATTTGACCGAGTATGGCATCAAGGAGCCCTAGCTATACTGGAGCCAATGGGAATCGGGGGGAAACTCTCCGCTGGTTGGAGTCATACCTGGCTCAAAGGAAGATGGTTGTGGTGGTTGGAGGTCAGTCACCTCAGCTTCAAGACCTCACTGCAGGAACTCCTCAGGATAGTGTCCTAGGCCCAACCATCTTCAGCTGTTTCATCACTGACCTCCCTTCCATCATAAGGTCAGAAGTGGAGATGTTTGCAGATGACCGCACAATGTTCAGCATCATTCGCTAGTCCTCAGATATGAAGTAGTCCATATCCAAATGCAGCAAGACCTGGACAATATCCAAGCTTGGGCTAGCAAGTGGCAAGTTACATTCGCACCACACAAGTGCCAGACATTGACCATCTCCTACAAGAGAGGATCTAACCATCGCCCTTCGACATTCAATGGCATTACCATTGCAGAATCCCCCACAATCAACATCCTGGGAGTTACCATTGATCAGAAACTGAACTGGACTAACCATATTAATACTGTGGCTACCAGGGCATTACAAAGGCTAGGAATCCTACAGCAAGTAACTCACCTCCTGACCCCCCAAACACTGGCCACCATCTACAAGGCACAAGTCAGGAGTGTCATGGAATACTCTCCACTTGTCTGGATGAATGCAGCTCCAACAACATTCAAGAAGCTTGACACTATCCAGGAAAAAGCAGCCCATTTGATTGCTTCCCCTTCCACAAACATTCAATCCCTTCACCGTCGACGAACAGTGTCAGCCGTGCGTACCATCTACAAGATGCACTGCAGTAACTCACCAAGGCTCCTTAGACAGCACCTTCAAACCCACGACCACCACTGTCTAGAAGGGCAAGAGCAGCAGATACCTGGGTATCCCACCACCTGGAGGTTCCTCTCCAAGTCACTCATCACCCTGACTTAGAAATATATCGCCGTTCCTTCACTGTCACTCGGGCGACATCCTGGAACTCCCTCCCTAACAGCACGGTGGGTGTACCTACACCTCAAGATCTGCAGCAGTTCTAGAAGGCAACTCACCACCACCTCCTGAAGGGTAACTAGGGAAGGGCAATAAATGCTGGCCTAACCTGTGACGCCCACATCCCGTAACTAAATTTTAAAAAGAGTGATAGATGTAAAAGTGTGGAGGCCCCTACCTTGGTGCCCCGGTGGTCAGTTGCTACAATTGAACTGCTTTGATTATGTAAATGCTGCCTCCTGGTATTAGAACATACCGGGGCATGTTTGGCATCAACCTTGACGTTGCTGTTGTGGTTGCAGTTGTGCACATCCCTGCTGCTTGTCTCTTCTGGCTCCTAACTTTCCCTGTATTTTGCTTGATATCCTCCCCCCCTTCATCCCTCCCCTCACCTATCCCCTCTCTTCCTCTCTTTCTTTCATTGTCTGTCTTGTTTCTCCACCCCTCCCCCGCCCCCTCCACCCCTGCCAAGTCCTCTTTGCTTATTGGTTTCTGGTTACAAACAGGCTGGTGAATAGTCTCCTCTTGTTGTGGAAGCTTTCCTCGGATGGTGTATTTTATCTCCTCCAACTTGAGAAAGTCTGATAGATCAGACAGCCAGTCTGCGGCCTTGGGTGGCGCTGCCGATTGCCAGCCAAACAGGAGTCTGCAGTGGGTGATCAGGGAGGCAAAGGCTAGGGCATCTGCCCCTCTTCCCATAAAGAGATGCTCTGATACCCTGAAGTCAGCCACTAGTGGGCACGGCTCGACCCTCATCCCCACTACCTTGGACATGGCCTCAAAGAAGGTCATCCAGTACCCAAAATACTTGGGGCAAGACCAGAGCATGTGGGTGTGGTTGGCTGGGCTTCCCTGGCACCGTTCACATTTGTCCTCCACTTCTGGGAAGAACCCATTCATTCATGTTCTGGTTAAGTGTGCCCTGTGCACCACTGATGGCTGGAAACACGGAGCCAATGCAGAATGATATGGCAATGAGGAGGGCAGCCCTGCTTCATACAGCAAGGCATCCTCTCCAGAGGACATTATGTCAGCTTGACATGGAGAATGTGAAGAAACAGTGAGCTGTTACTTCCACTGGCCTTCAAGTAACTAGGGGTGGACAATAAATGCTGGCCAACAGCGACACCCACATTCTGTAAATGAACTTAGAAGAAGATGGTAAGAAGTCTTACAACACCAGATTAAAGTCCAATCACTTCGAATCAAGTGATTCGAAACAAACCTGTTGGACTTTAACCTGGTGTAAGACTTCTTACTGTGCTCACCCAGTCCAACGCCGGCATCGCCACATCTTAAAAGAAGATAGCATTGTTTGGCTTTTAGCTGGTTTGAAACCTGTGTACCCAATCCCAAACAGTCAATGCCTCTGGTAAACCTTTTCCGTAAATATATGTTAAAGATAAGAACAAGTGTTCCTGTTGCATCCCTTCCAGGCAACTATCCATTCTTCTTGCTTGGTGGCCAGCAGAGATGCAATGGGCCAAAGGGCCTTTCTCTGTGCTCTAAAGCTCCATGACTCTATGACTCAAAATAAGTAAAGGAGGATTTCAGTTGGGGAAGCTGTCCACATTGGCATCCTTCCAGTTACAATAAGTTGATGGACATACACCAAATCAAATCCATTGGGGATGGAGTGGCTTCATATGGTGCACTTTTGCTGATGGCTGAAGAGATTAATACCTGGGAGGCAACCTCTGCCACAAGTCTTGCACGTGAAATGGCTATCAGGTGTTGATGTGGATTGCTGTTTTCAGTGATGGCACCTGTTGCGAAGTAGCTATGGATTATTGGGGGAACACGTTGTCTTAATATCAAAGGCATTACAAAGAAACAGCAGCACCAGAAAAACACTTCAAACAACGAGATGGAAACCAAACAAAAAAGAGAAAATAATTCAGACCTAGTGTCAAAACTTCCAGCAACCTTTCTCCATATATTTTCATACGCTGCACTGCTTGATGCACTCAGAGGACAGGTAGATAGAAGTCTACTTGACTAGACTGGTGTACATATTGTAAAACTGTAATGAATATAAATGGCAGGGACAAACCTTTAATATAATTATCTATATATATTGGCATCCTTCCAGTTTCAATAATATGATGGACATATAGCAAATTAAATCCACTGGGGGTGGAGTGGCTTCATATGGTGCACTGGTTCCAACTCTAACACAAAACCTGACCAGAAAATTGGATTGGCATGGAATGAGTGAAAATCTACAGTAGTTGGTCTTCTCTCACTTCATGCTAATCAACTGGGTTTAACAGATTGGAAACTTGACCTCAGAAGTTGTCTAAAATATCCCTAGGGTGTCAGACAAGAACCATTTAACATGGGGGCGGTACAATAGTGGTGTTGTGTTACGACACCCTGGGCTACATGGTCAGTTCCAGCCCCACTGGTCCCAGAGTCACAACACAAATAAATTAACCAATAATTCTAAGAAAAATATCCAAAGTCACACTTGACTGCCCAATAATTACAGTCACCAGATTTGTAAGTTTAAACGCAATTACTGTTTATTAATAACAAGAACTATAATGAAATATGCAGTAAAGACAGATGGTTAACTATTAGCTAATTCCTAATTGCCACTCTAACTTGCCCACACCCTCTATACACAAACACAAAAGACAGGCAAATACGGAGGGGTGGAAAGGTGTAAAAATCAGAAGTGAAAGGAAAAAGATGATTAAGATGCTAGTTTTAGCACACTTTTCTTCACAATAAGTCTGCAGGTTAAAGTCTTTGTTTTGCAGCACGTAATGGTCTTCTCTGTAGATCCATGCATACAGGTTCTTTGTGGTTTAGAAATGTAGTATTCATACCTTTCCTAGACAGGCACCTTACTTCTCTTCAAACTTTGCTTTCACTTCATGGTTTGTATTCAGCGGTCTCTGTATTTTCAGGAAAATGCAGGCTTTCTGGGTGGAGGGGTAGCACTTACAGCAGCTTTCCTGGAGGCAGTTAGCTGGATCCTTTTTCAAAACTAAAACCTTGGGACTCTGAAAAGCACAACAGTGGGATACGATTCAATCACCACCCACCACCGAACAGAACACAGCCCTCCATGCCAATTCATTGGCCACCATCCAGTCAATCAAACTGAGTCCCAGCCCACCCCGCGCACTGGTGCCGAAAGGTCTGCAGCTCCAGTTTAAACCCAAAAGTGATCTCTGCTTAACCCTCTGGATTGTTCTGCTTGAATTAAAGACACAGGCTGCTTACCTTAAAGACACATGTTCACTAATCATCCACGGATCAAAAATAAAAACTGCAAAATAAAAGAAAGTGGAAATAAGGGGAATGAGCTGGAAAGACTCATACAGTTGTTACTCTGCCAGTAATCCAGATGCCAAAACAAATGCTCCAGAATGCTCCACCACATAAGCTGAGTGAATTGAAATGTAATTAATAAATAAAAATATTTAAATGGCTACTTTCAGTCATGATGATCACGAGAATACTAGACCGTCGTGAAAACCCATCTGGTTCACTAATGTTCTTTAAGGAAGGGAATCTGTCACCCTGACCTGCTCTCACATACAGATAACTCCAGATGTGCCGCAATGTGATTGATTCTAAACGATCTTCTGAATTAGCCTAGCAAGCAATTCAGTTGTATCAAACCACTGCAGAAGTGAACTGGCATTGACCAAGAGACTGGAAACAGAAAAGGCACATCCTGCCCTCTCGACTACACATGGTCCTCCTTATTAAAATCAAGGAACTTCTGCCTAGATTGAGAGAGCTGTCCTACAGACTAGTCAAGCAATATAGTCATAGTCATTGAATCATACCTTACAGCCAATCTCCTAGACTCCTCCATCACCAATGCTGGGCGTGCTCTGTCCCACCAGAAGAGCAGACCCACCAGAGGTGGCAGGATAAGTGGTATAAGATAAGGAGAGAAGAGCCCTGGTGGTCTTCAATATTGGCTCCATGCCCCATAACGTCTAATGGCAACAGGCCAAACAAGGGCAACATAATATCTCTCTCAACTAATGAATCAGTACTCCTCCATGTTGAACATCATTTGGAAGAAGTATTGAGAAAAGGAAGGGCACAGAATGTACTCTGGGTGAGGGACTTCAATGTCCATCACCAAGAGTGACTCAGTAATGACATCAAGGGATATGGGGATAGCATATGAAAATGGCATTGAGATAGATGATCAGTCATGATCTAGTTGAAGTTTTCAGCTAATTTGATTTACTCAAAGAACAAAGAACAAAGAAATGTACAGCACAGGAACAGGCCCTTCGGCCCTCCAAGCCCGTGCCGACCATGCTGCCCGGTTAAACTACAATCTTCTACACTCCTGGGTCCGTATCCTTCTATTCCCATCCTATTCATATATTTGTCAAGATGCCCCTTAAATGTCCCTATCGTCCCTGCTTCCACTACCTCCTCCGGTAGCGAGTTCCAGGCACCCACTACCCTCTGCGTAAAAAACTTGCCTCGTACATCTACTCTAAACCTTGCCCATCTCACCTTAAACCTATGCCCCCTAGTAATTGACCCCTCTACCCTGGGGAAAAGCCTCTGACTATCCACTCTGTCTATGCCCCTCATAATTTTGTATACCTCTATCAGGTCGCCCCTCAACCTCCTTCGTTCCAGTGAGAACAAACCGAGTTTATTCAATCGCTCCCCATAACTTATGCCCTCCATACCAGGCAACATTCTGGTAAATCTCTTCTGCACCCTCTCTAAAGCCTCCACATCCTTCTGGTAGTGTGGCGACCAGAATTGAACACTATACTCCAAGTGTGGCCTAACTAAGGTTCTATACAGCTGCAACATGACTTGCCAATTCTTATACTCAATGCCCCGGCCAATGAAGGCAAGCATGCCGTATGCCTTCTTGACTACCTTCTCCACCTGTGTTGCCCCTTTCAATGACCTGTGGACCTGTACTCCAAGATCTCTTTGACTTTCAATACTCTTGAGGGTTCTACCATTCACTGTATATTCCCTACCTACATTAGACCTTCCAAAATGCATTACCTCACATTTGTCCGGATTAAACTCCATCTGCCATCTCTCCGCCCAAGTCTCCAGACAATCTAAATCCTGCTGTATCCTCCGACAGTCCTCATCGCTATCCGCAATTCCACCAACCTTTGTGTCGTCTGCAAACTTACTAATCAGACCAGTTACATTTTCCTCCAAATCATTTATATATACTACAAAGAGCAAAGGTCCCAGCACTGATCCCTGTGGAACACCACTGGTCACAGCCCTCCAATTAGAAAAGCATTGCTACTCTCTGCCTTCTATGGCCTAGCCAGTTCTGTATCCACCTTGCCAGCTCACCCCTGATCCCGTGTGACTTCACCTTTTGTACTAGTCTACCATGAGGGACCTTGTCAAAGGCCTTACTGAAGTCCATATAGACAACATCTACTGCCCTACCTGCATCAATCATCTTAGTGACCTCCTCGAAAAACTCTATCAAGTTAGTGAGTCACGACCTCCCCTTCACAAAACCGTGCTGCCTCTCACTAATACGTCCATTTGCTTCCAAATGGGAGTAGATCCTGTCTCGAAGAATTCTCTCCAGTAATTTCCCTACCACTGAAGTAAGGCTCACCGGCCTGTAGTTCCCGGGATTATCCTTGCTACCCTTCTTAAACAGAGGAACAACATTGGCTATTCTCCAGTCCTCCGGGACATCCCCTGAAGACAGCGAGGATCCAAAGATTTCTGTCAAGGCCTCAGCAATTTCCTCTCCAGCCTCCTTCAGTATTCTGGGGTAGATCCCATCAGGCCCTGGGGACTTATCGACCTTAATATTTTTTAAGACACCCAACACCTCGTCTTTTTGGATCACAATGTGACCCAGGCTATCTACACCCCCTTCTCCAGACTCAACATCTACCAATTCCTTCTCTTTGGTGAATACTGATGCAAAGTATTCATTTAGTACCTCACCCATTTCCTCTGGCTCCACACATAGATTCCCTTGCCTATCCTTCAGTGGGCCAACCCTTTCCCTGGCTACCCTCTTGCTTTTTATGTGCGTGTCAAAAGCCTTGGGATTTTCCTTAACCCTATTTGCCAATGACTTTTCGTGACCCCTTCTAGCCCTCCTGACTCCTTGCTTAAGTTCCTTCCTACTTTCCTTATATGCCACACAGGCTTCGTCTGTTCCCAGCCTTTTGCCCTGACAAATGCCTCCTTTTCCTTTTTGACGAGGCCTACAATATCACTCGTCATCCAAGGTTCCCGAAAATTGCCGTATTTATCTTTCTTCCTCACAGGAACATGCCGGTCCTGTATTCCTTTCAACTGACACTTGAAAGCCTCCCACATGTCAGATGTTGATTTGCCCTCAAACATCCGCCCCCAATCTATGTTCTTCAGTTCCCGCCTAATATTGTTATAATTAGCCTTCCCCCAATTTAGCACATTCATCCTCGGACCACTCTTATCCTTGTCCACCAGTACTTTAAAACTTACTGAATTGTGGTCACTGTTACCGAAATGCTCCCCTACTGAAACATCTACCACCTGGCCGGGCTCATTCCCCAATACCAGGTCCAGTACCGCCCTTCCCTAGTTGGACTGTTTACATATTGTTTTAAGAAGCCCTCCTGGATGCTCCTTACAAACTCCGCCCCGTCTAAGCCCCTGGCACTAAGTGAGTCCCAGTCAATATTGGGGAAGTTGAAGTCTCCCATCACCACAACCCTGTTGTTTTTACTCTTTTCCAAAATCTGTCTACCTATCTGCTCCTCTATCACCCGCTGGCTGTTGGGAGGCCTGTAGTATACCCCCAACATTGTGACTGCACCCTTCTTATTCCTGATCTCTACCCATATAGCCTCACTGCCCTCTGAGGTGTCCTCTCGCAGTATAGCTGTGATATTCTCCCGAACAAGTAGCGCAACTCCGCCTCCCCTTTTACATCCCCCTCTATCCCGCCTGAAACATCTAAATCCTGGAACGTTTAGCTGCCAATCCTGCCCTTCCCTCAACCAGGTCTCTGTAATGGCAACAACATCATAGTTCCAAGTACTAATCCAAGCTCTAAGTTCATCTGCCTTACCCGTAATGCTCCTTGCATTAAAACATAGGAACTTCAGGCCACCAGACCCGCTGTGTTCAGAAACTTCTCCCCGTCTGCTCTGCCTCAGAGCCACACTGTCCCTATTCCCTAGTTCTCCCTCAATGCTCTCACCTTCTGACCTATTGCTCCCATGCCCACCCCCCTGCCATACTAGTTTAAACCCTCCCGTGTGACACTAGCAAACCTCGCGGCCAGGATATTTATGCCTCTCCGGTTTAGATGCAACCCGTCCTTCTTATACAGGTCACACCTGCCCCGGAAGAGCTCCCAGTGGTCCAGATAACGGAAACCCTCCCTCCTACACCAGCTGTTTAGCCACGTGTTTATCTGCTCTATCTTCCTATTTCTAGCCTCACTGGCACGTGGCACAGGGAGTAATCCCGAGATTACAACCCTCGAGGTCCTGTCTTTTAACTTTCTGCCTAGCTCCCTGAACTCCTGCTGCAGGACCTCATGCCCCTTCCTGCCTATGTCGTTAGTACCAATATGTACAACGACCTCTGCCTGTTTGCCCTCCCCCTTCAGGATTCCCTCTACCCGTTCGGAGACATCCTGGACTCTGGCACCAGGGAGGCAACATACCATCCTGGAGTCTCTTTCACGTCCACAGAAGCGCCTATCTGTGCCCCTGACTATAGAGTCCCCTATTACTATTACTCTTCTGCGCTTTGACCCTCCCTTCTGAACATCAGAGCCATCCGTGGTGCCACTGCTCTGGCTGCTGCTGTTTTCCCCTGATAGGCTATCCCCCCCGACAGTATCCAAAGGGGTATATCTGTTCTAGAGGGGGACAACCACAGGGTATTCCTGCACTGACTGCCTGCCCTTTCTGGTGGTCACCCATTTCTCTGCCTGCACCTTGGGTGTGACCACATTTACATAACTGCGATCTATGTCACTTTCCGCCACCTGCATGCTCCTAAGTGCATCCAATTGCTGCTCCAACCGAACCATGCGGTCTGTGAGGAGCTCCAGTTGGGTGCACTTTCTGCAGATGAAGCCATCCGGGACGCTGGAAGCCTCCCGGACCTGCCACATCTCACAGTCAGAGCACAGCACCCCTCTAACTGACATTGCGTCAATTAATTAAAATTAAAATTAAAATTTGTCTTTTTTTTAAATACTTTTTTTAAAATTTCAAAGTTACTGTCAACTATCTGTTTCCTAGCACTAGATTTCTAATAGAAATGCGATAGCTAACTATAATACTCTCCGATCTCTGGCTTAGATATCCTCTAAATTATAATTAAGTTATTATGTTTAATTAGTTACCAAATACTCAAAAAGAATTTTTAAATTTAGGTTAGAATCCCAACCAGCCACTCTGGCCACAGCTTTTCTGTGATGTCACTTCAGTTTCCCCCCGACACACACAATTTGAAAAAAGGTATAAAAGTAAAAATAAGTAAAAATCACTTACTTACCTTCTCACATTCTGAGTGTCTTAGATGTTCTCAGGTTCTCTCGCTGACAGAGACTGCTCCTCCACCTCCGAACCTTGACCTGCACAATGCTAATAATATAATAATAATATAATATGGCACTTACCTTACACCAATGGGTCTTATTATTAGGTTAGAGGAGGAGGGCGGGTGGGAGACACTACACGTGTAGTGTCTCGGGTTTCCTCTCCACCAGAATTTATTGGTTGGGGGGGGGGGGGGGGGGGGGGGACTTGCCAGAGGTCCGCGGGTCGAACTTCCAGTTCCCGCCTTATATAAAAACAAATTTTTAAAGTAAGTACTCACCTCCCAGAAGGCCCCTGCGCACCGCTGCCGCCGAAATCCAAAGGGCTGCTCCTGTAAAGGTAAGGCTTTTTAAATTCACTACTCACCTCCAAGAAGGCCCCTGCGCACCGCTGCCGCCGAAATCCAAAGGCACATGATACTCCACATGATAGCAAGAAACGGCTGAAGTCACTGAATATACCAACAGCTAAGATCCCTGAAAATATCATGGCTATAGTACTGGGAACTTGTGCTCCACACCTAGCCCTTGCTAAGAGTTCCAGAGCAGCTACAGTACTGGCATCTACCCAACAATAGCCTGTCCACAAAAGGCTAGTAAAATCTAATCAAGCCATCTGCCACCCTATCTGTCCACTCTCAATCATCAGTAAAGTGATGGAAGGTGTTGGTGACAGTGCTTGCACAGCAATAACCTGCTCACCAATGCTCAATTTGGGTTCTGTCGGAGCCAGTTTTCCCCTTGCCTCATTACAGCCTTGATCCAAACATGGAAAAAAGAGCTAAATGCCAGCGGTGAGGTGATAGTGACTGCTCTTGACATCAACGTAACTTTTGATCGAGTGTGACACTGAAGGGTTCTAGCAAAGCTGGAGGCAATGTGACTCAGAGGGGAAACTCTCCTCTGGCTGGAGTCATACCTGGCTCAAAGGAAGATGGTTGTAATTGGTGGAAGCCAAACATTTCAACCCCAGAACATTGCTGCAGGAGTTCCTCAGGTCCAAGGCCCAATCACCTTCAGTTGCTTCATCAATGGCCTTCCCTCCATCATAAGGTCAGATGTGGGATGTTCACTGATGATTGCACAGCTTCAGCACCATTCACATCAAGATCCTGGGGGGTTACCATTGGCCAGAAACATAACTGGATTAAGGGAGGCGGGGGCGTAGTGGTATTGTCACTGGACTAGTAATCCAGGTACCCAGGGTAATGCTCTGGGGACCCGGGTTCGAATCACGCCATGGCAGATGGTGAAATTTTAATTCAATAAAAATTCTGGAATTAAAAATCTAATGATGGCCATGAAACCATTGCCGATTGTCGGAAAAATCCATTTGGTTCATTAATAAAGGAAATCTGCCGTCCTTACCTGGTCTGGCCTACATGTGACTCCAGATCCACAGCAATGTAGTTGATTCTTAAAATGTCACTCGGCTCAAGGGCAATTAGGGATGGGAAACAAATGCTGGCCTTGCCTGCGATGCCCACATCCCATGAATGAATAAAGAAAAAAATATATATATATAGAAATGTGGCTACAGGAACAAGTCAGATGCCGGGAATTCTGTGGAGAGTAACTCACCTCCTGACTTCCCAAAGCCTGTTCACCATCTTGAAGGCACAAGCCAGGAATGTGATGGAATACTCTCCAATTGTCTGGGTGAGCATTCCAGAAACTCAAAGCCATCCAGGACAAAGCAGCTGGTAGCGCCCATCTACCACCTTAAACATTCACTCCCTCCAATACCGGCACAAAGTGGCAAACGGTGTGCAACGCAGGAATTTGCCAAACCTCCTTCAATAGCAACTTCCAAACTCACGACCTCTACCACCGAGAAGAACACAGGCAGCGAGCAAGCTGGTCACGCACCACCCTGGCTTGCAAATATCACCATTCCTTCACTATCACTCTCAAAGTCTTAGAACCTCCTTCCTCACGCCAACAGCTCAAGGAAGTAGTTCAGCACCACCTTCTCAAAGGCAATTAGGATTGGGCAATAAATGCTGACCTTGCCAAGCAACGCTCAAATCCCAAGAATGAATTTTTAAAATCCCAACGCAAATAGACTTTCAGATCCATAGATCAAAGTAAACTGGTGTGCAAAATAGTTATCTAATAAAGAGCAAACATAAAATGCTACGGCTGCTGGAAATCTGAAATTAAAACAGAAAATGCTGGAAATGCAGGTCAGACAGCACCTGTGGAGAGAGACGGGGTTGCCGGTTCAGGTTGATGACCTTTCTTCAGAGCTGAAGGAAAATAGAAATGAAATCTATTGAAGAATGTTTACATAATGAATGTTGATTCAAATAAAATGAATGAGAAGAATGTCCTTTGTTTTCAGATCAATATGAAAGCTTTACATCTTGTCTGTAAAGAATTGCATCTGGAAGTTGAATATTGATAGTGGACATTAACAAAAATTTGGAGTGACTGCCATTTTCCCATGATTTTCCTAGGTAATTTATCCTACTCAATGCCACTCTGGCTTACTCAATTCCTGGCTGGCCTCACCTTCTGGGAGAATTTGTCAGCCATTACTTGCCAACAGCCCTGCAAATTATAGTGTTTTATTTTCTAGATCTGATTATTCAGGCTGTGAGTTGTCAGCTTTGCAATCGGGATTTAGAAGCATGAGGTCATGGGGCTCAATTTTAACTGTACCCACTGGCCAGGGTATAGGGGACAGCAAGTCAGCATTGAAAGCAATAAACAGGAATACTGGATAAGATGTGAAACTGGTTGCCACCATGCTTCTGTCCATTTCTCACCTGCAGGAAGAATGAATTTTGATTGGTGGATGTATGTTTTTGGTCAGCAGAGACCTGCATTAAATTATGGCATTTTCTAATATTTTTGCATTTTGAAAAGTTGAAACATGACATCGATGTGTTACAGACAAACACAAGTTACAAGATATTTATGCAAGTATTCTACCTATAAAATTACATACATTGAATTATCGAATCACTACAGTGCAGAAGGAGGCCATTCAGCCCATCCATCGAGTCTGCAACGACCCTCCAAAAGAGCACCCTACCTACTCCTGCACTCTATCCCTGTAATCCTGTAGCCCCAACTAACTTTTGGATACTAAGGGGCAATTTAGCGTGGCCAATCCACATAATCAGCACAACTTTGGACCTTGGGAGGAAACCACAGCACCCAGAGGAAACCCACGCAGACACGGGGAGAATGTATAAACTCCGCACAGTCACTCAAGGCTGGAATCAAACCTTGGTCCCTGCGATGTGAGGCAGTAGCCCTAAACACTGTGCCACCGTGTCACCGTGCCACCGTGCTTATTTGTAATTTGTGACTAAGGAACTATGGGAAAATGACCAAAAATCACCTGACCAACCTTGGTGTAAATCTATTTGTTGTGCCGTATATAGAACTTAAATAAATACCTATCTTTGCATAATTTTCAATGTAGTCACTTTTACTGTACACGGATTGCATGTATTTACAGAAGAGCATTTGTCTTTCAGATACATTATCATGCTGACACAAAAAATTCACATTATCATTCAATACAAAAAGTAACAGCCAAGGTTGCAATGACATTCATAGGTTGCATATTAAGCTAGGCATATGGATACTATGTCAAACACAATTGTCCATTATAAATATGACTGTATTGTTATTTTCCCTCCTGAGCAGACTCAGACAGGGACATGGCAGCATTATTTTAATACATTCCCTTCAATATTCTGGAGCTTGTCTGGCACATATGTAAGCATGGTTGTTATCCTGACACACAGGGAATTGGCAGCAAAGAAATTGAGTGGAGGTCAGACACATTTAGGGAAGAAATGTGAAATGGATTTAGAAATGCGTGTTTCTGAGTGGTATGTTGTTTTGTAGGAGATTAATTTGTGGACAACCTAATTATTCAGGTGTAGGGTTTCAGTATCATACATAGATTTCACGTGCAGAAGTTTAGCCCTGTGCCAATTACTAAATTGCAGGTGCATACAGATGCAGTTCATTAATACACACATATATATATTGGTTACACTGCTCAGCTACATGCTGATCAGAATGTTGTCCAAGTTTTTATAACAGTCATGGTGGCAGTGGTGTCTTCTCTACATGAGCAGCAGCTATACATTGCAACCACAACATGAGCTGGTTGGAAAAACTGACACCAAGCTGTGCAACAGTGCTGCAATAGAACAGTAACACTAGTACTTCCTGTTACTAGCACATCACCTAACAATGAACATCCAGAGTCAGTGAAGGTCAGTGTGTACATAGCAGTTGCATGTAATTCAATCCATGCTTCTGCATAATTCAGATATTCCAGTATTTTTTTAAAATCTATGTCTGATAAAATGGCTTATTTAATTTAATCTATCACAGATCTTGAAGCTCATTTCAAACGTATTCCTATGCTGCGCTGATATAAAAAAAGTGGACAAATGTTCCATGTGGTCACTCGAAAAGAATTAGGCTTAACCCCACAAACACAACTTCTATTAATCCCTTGTTTAATTTGATTTATAGTTTAGTTCATTGTCCTTTTTATATTAGTAATTATTTCTAAAATACTAGAGAGCCACCTTTTTTCCAGAGTTCTTCTAAGCATTTGATTTAAGGCCAGACAGCACAAAATCATGAGGTTCATAATGCTGGACTCTGTCTTTCTGAGGTCTGACATTTCAAAATATTTATTGCTCTTCTGCATTACTGCATTCCTTATAGATCTTAAGGTGATTGGTGGTTTTTAACCATAGTGCAATTAATAAAATCTGCAATCATTCATTTTTATTATTTATCTATGCTGCATATTAAAAGAACCAATTCTCTGCCCACATGAAGATAAGGAAGTCAGTTCAAGAGCTTGTCTGATGCATAATAAACAGATAATTTTCAGATGTAGACCTCCCTTGCTGCATTCGGTCTGAAGCTGTTCCAACCGAAAGCACAGATTCTTTAATATTTTATTGATCAGATCTAAACCTTCTGCCCAAAGTGGCAATTAAATTTCAATTAAACTGACTGAATGCATCATATTAAATTTCAGCGCTTTACGAGCTATCAGATAATGCTGCAGGACAAATCTTCAGTATGATCACACACTTTTCAAATTATATTATCCTGTTCATTCACAATAAAAATGACAGTTTTAGGTATACTTTCAATATTTCTTGAGTATAAACCCTCTAATGAACACATTTTACAGTCTTTAAATCAATTATTATTAGATATTTTAATAAAGGGAATTGAGCACTTTGTTTTATACACTGCAGAGAAGTTATTATAATATTACACTGTCTGCTATGTACTGGACAGTAATGGCGACACATTGAATAGATTTTGCAATGGTTTAAAGTAATTTTCAAAATGTAATTAGTGGGCAAAATAAAAGGATTTGTATTTCCAACATAAAGTTTCATTAATAGAAAAAAAAGTTATCAAAGTGCATTAAAAACATTTTGTTTTACATTTTCAATGATTAGTAATGAAATAGATTACTGCACATTCAGTTGTTATTAAGAGTAAATGCTAATCTTTGCTTTGTGCTCAGAATGTTGCATAGCAATTAAGCCCTATGTATTAAGCAGATATACAAAGACCAGTTGTTACAAGGCTATATATTGCATAAAAGGTTATGAGAATTTAGAGTACAAGGATGATCTTTTAATATCAAGGAACCAATTAATTATTGTATCCATTGCTTCTTAAGGAAATACACATTCCTGTCTCCTTTTCACTCTTTGTCTTATTTTCTTTGTCCCCGGTGTCTCTTATTCTTTCATTCTTGTTTCAACGACTTCATCACACATTTGCTGCCTCTTTTTGTAATATGGCCACTGCAAAGCCACATCAACCAAATTCCTGAATCTGCAGTGAGTAATTTAGTACCTATACGCAATCGCAATTTCAGGGCTCACTGCTTGTTTTTCTAAAATGTACTTTAGGAATTAGTTACTCCAACCACAAATCAGTTGAATTTATGCACGGTTGTAACACAGTTTATGGCCTCATGGTACATTGCTTCAAAAACAGCAGATGTGAAATTATGATAAATATAATGAAGGTTTTTGCCTGATCTAGTGAAGTAGAGCGAGATCTGGAGCGTGTTTACCTATCCCATACAGTACATTTAATGTCTTAGTCAGGTCTCCTGACAACAGCTGATTAATGTCCTCATCTCTTTTATTAAAGATAAGAGTAGCACTGCAGTCAGGAGATAGAAAGCACACCATAAATCTTCGTAAAATGAGCAGTCAAATAATCACTCATCAGAAATGAAATCTACATATATTAACACTAACACTCAGCCTTCCATGTGCATAACCGTTAAAAAACATAAAGAGAGTACGTTCTGTAAATTTTCATTTTTCACAAGGACTATTCGGTTAATGTTAGAGTTCTTGTAACCTGGATGCAGAGAATTCACCATTTAAATGCATATTTGAAAGGACCAGATGCCCTGTCATTACGTTAAGAGCATTGAGCAGGCAACAATTAAGCGATTCAGTGGAAAGACATAATGCTGATCTATGCTAGCAATTAATCACAGAATACATTAGACAGTGATGGGTGACCTACAAATTTTTGACAAAATAATTTTTCATCATGTTGCCGATTTCTTAGCTTAATATGCCTGCAAGGCACAAAGTCCAAACCTGTCATTTATTCCATCTCTTCTTGACAGGCGGCAACCTGTCTTCCAGACAAAATGAACATTATCTGTGCTAGCTAGACATTTAGTGCAGGGCTTAGCTTATGACTAATGATAATAGGCAAGCAGATACGTTAGAATCTGTAATAATGTTCTCTTTGTTAGGGAATTTTTTTTTAAAAAAGGAAAAAAATAGGTTTACCATTTCCAGAATTAAGCGTAATAAACTATCTTTATGAATACACTAACTAAATCATTTACACATTTCATATATAATTTAACTGCTTCGTTGAAATTCCAAAAATTCACAAGCACTTCAATGTGCAATTTTTGTGGTGGAATGATTTTGCATAATAGTTAATTCCTGGTTATGCAATCAATTTTGATCCTCTTTATTGATTAGTTTTCAACATAATTCACAATTTTGTTACAATGGAGACATTTTATGGTCTATCTAGTTTGATATGAAACATATTACTGCATGTAATGTTTGGAAAAGTTTGGCAGTTCCTAAACATTGGATGGAACTTTCAGCCTTTGAAGTTTCATTGGTGATAATTTAAACCCTCATGAGTGCACCCTCTCCCCTCCCCCAACTGATACTTCCATTTGAACTTTGGTGACTGTTTAATGCCAGCAAGTACCTTCTGCAAAAAAGATTCCTCTGAGAAAATAAGTTTCAAAAAGAGATCAATAATTTTATTTTTTGATAGTCAAATGCAAAGGAAGTTTGAATGAGCTGCAATTCAATCTAATTTCATGAAACTTTAGTCAGTAGGCCTACAATAGGCATTCGACCAATCGTTTTTGATTACGTAAAAAATTGATCTCTTGAGTTTTCAAACCCACATTTTTTCTTTACGATTCTCTTCAACATATTTTTAGTCACTTGTGATTTGTTTATTCATTCCCCTTGCATTCACTAGCGTATGAACTGGTCATCACAGAAGCTCTCATCCATGTGTTCTATCATTAGCAGATTCATTACAATCTGGCTTCCAGAGTTCACTTATCTGGAACAGGTACAGGCACTCTCAATTAATGAAGAAGCAATCTGCTACCTGTAACATTGGAGTAATTTATATAGAGCACAGCCCTTGCCAATCAAAAAGTTCTGCTTCCTTAAGTAAATGGCTGTCTTTGTTTCTGCCTAGCCTTCCCCTATATTGACAAACCGAGCTCTGACAAAGCTTGAAGATAAAACACTAAAGTAAATATTAAGCCAGATGATAGAAAATGAACAGGTTACTTTTACTGTCCGTGCACATTAGATAAAACCGACAATTTTTGTCCTAGTATTAGTGGCAAGTATACTTACCTAATATTTATCTTTTTCTCTTAGGTGCAAAGAATCGTGGCTGAATCAAGCCTGGACACTTTCTGCAATTAGCTAGAACTTTTTATGTTGTGTTTTCCCAGACCTTTTTAAACCGCACTATCACTAAACCACCAAAGAACAAATGTCTCTTCTTTAATATTTTAAACATTTGATATTCAGATATGAAATAATTCAACAAGAAAATGCCAGATGTCAAACATCATAATCCTGCTGGAATGACTACTCTGCTGGCTTCAAACTACGGCTGCTAAATATTTTTTTAAATCATTATTTTTGTAATATTTATTTCCAAATTCATCCCTTCCCTTTTCTCCTTCTGCGGACCATTGTGAGGCACAGCTTCATGGGTGCTTACAGAAGTCTTTATATATGTAGCTTTATGTGTTGTTGGAAGATCAGCCTTGAAAATAAAGGCCCTAAAGCTGACCAAGTGAATGCCAACCTCCGACACATTTTGCAAGTTGCTACTTTTTCTGTTTGAAACTCGAGGGTGAGGGGACAATTTCCACTTTCATCATCCAGTCAGTTAATCGGTAGTGCAGATCTCTCACCTGCCCAGTTTTTATTTCTATTGATTCCAACAGAACTGCACATGGAACAGGAAGCCAGGCTGACATTTTTTCCCCCAGTGGTGCTGTAGCCAATTGGAGAATCTTTGCTCTCTGTCTATGCTCAGGTAACTCAGCACAGAACAGAGAGTGCCCCTGCGACTCTCCCAAGCTGTTAAACCTTGCACCAGACTGGGAGTGCATTCACTTGGTCAGCTTTAGGGCCTTTAGTTTCAAGGCTGATCTTCCAACAACACATAAAGCTACATATATAAAGACTTCTGTAAATCTCATCTTGCTATTGAAAGGGTTAATTGTATTTGTGAATATACATATATGTACACACACTTCCATTGAGTAAAAAGATTTAAATGAAGCAAAGATGATACAATTTTCTCTATTCTGATTTGCTAATGGGATGCAGATGAAGGCCCAACTGGGATCTGTCCCCCTATACCTGATTCTTCATGATGACAGTTGAAAAATACCCTAGTCCAGAACATGTCTGAAATAATGTGGCGAGCAGAGGTCAGGACTAAACTGAAAAAGGTCTAGGGCTGTCTTCGGAGTTTGGTTTGGAGGCCACCAGTGACCCCGGGACACTAAAGCAGTGGGTGGGGGGCATCTATCTGGTGAGTCTTCCAGACTCAATATCATCAAGGAAGCCCATCTTCTTGGCTCAGACTGTTCCTGAAGGTCCATCTTCTTTTTTCTCTGGTGAGTCAGTGATGTTAGGTGCCTTTTCAATATGGCACTCAGATATGATGGCTGTATGCGTGCAATTAAGCCAACCCCACCACAGAATACGGCACTAAACCCTTGGATGCATAATTAATTAGGTCAGGACCAGAAGATATGGCGTGGTGTCTCGTTGACCTCTCCAGCAGAAAGACTCCCCATCCCCGCCATGGAGGTTGACCAAACTCGGATTGTTTCTGTTGTAAATGCAAAGGCTGTGGTGAGACCTGATTAAGGTCTACAAAATTACAGGCATAGACAGGGTGAATAGTCAGCAGCGTTTTCCCAGGGTGGAAGACTCAATTACAAGGGGGCACAGGTTCAAGGTGAGAGGGGAAAAGTTTAGGGAAGATGTGCGGGAAAAATGCTTCACACAAATGGTGGTGGGTGCCTGGAATATGTTGCCAGTGGAAGTGGTGGAGGCAAGCATGATTGTAACATTTAAGATGTATCTTGATAGACACGTGAATAGGCAGGGTCCTGGATGGGAGAATTCTACCCCTTGTCTTCAGGTACTGCTTGTTGTCCCAGTAGTGGCCACGACTCAATCCTGGCGCTGCCAGTCAATGAGGGCAGTACTTCCTGCCCTCAGAGGGTGGAATTTCTCTCTTAACTAATTAAGGCTGCCCCCAGCACCGCACAGTGGCAGCCAAGTGTACTGTCTACAAGATGCACTTCAGCAGCTCCCAAGACTCCTTCAGCAGCAACTTTCAAATCCCCCCAGAAGGACAAGGGCAAGATGTGCATGGGAACAACACCACCTGCAAGTTTCCCTCCAAATCACACAGCATCCTGACTTAGAAACATAACGCCCGCCGCTCCTTCATTATCGCTGGGTCAAAATACAGGAACTCCCTATGGGCGTATTTACACCACATTCAAGTCACTGGCATTGCAAGGGCTATTAGGAATGGTCAACAAAGGTTAGTCTTGCCATTGATGCCTACATCCCTTGAATAAATAAAAGGATTAGCCTTGCAGGCATTTTAACTGGGGGGTCAGCAATGAAAATGTCAGCTCTTGCACTGGGCTGCAAAAAAGATTTACATTAACATTGTGCCTTTCACAACCTTTCAGCGGGAAAAATAATGGTACGTTCCACATGAATGAAAATATTTCCTGTGGGGCGAAGTGGCCCCAGAAGTAAAATCACAACCACCTCTCACCAGACTCCAGATCCTTCCCTCATGCTTGACCCTAAATTGTCACCCCCAACTCTCCCCCAAATCCACCCACCCCACCTTGGAGACTGCTGTGCTGTCATTAGCCATCTAACCTCCATTTAGCAGCACCGACTTGGCACCCTTTCCCCAGCCAATCCAGTCAGGAAGTAAGGTGAAGTCGCAGCATTTAGATGAGACAAGTAAATTAAAGTGTCCCAGTTCTGAAACCAAGGACAACTAATGCATTCTGAATTTCCCATGAGCGCCAACCTGGCCAAACACCAGTCTAGGTTAAATTGAAATCAATCTTCTGTTTATGTTTTAGATTTTTCTTCCTAAAATTTCTTTTTTTTCAAAATGTGCGTGTGTGAACGGGGAAGTTACATAGATTGGAATGGTTTTGTTTTTGCTTGGATAACAGTTGTTATCTTCTTCACTGACCATGTGAACTTTCACAGTTGCAGTGGGTTTATTTTTACTGGGGTGATTTATGGTTTATTTATCATATCAATGATAATGCATTAGCAGTGAATGAAGCCAAGAGAATTATGAGTGTGTTTGGTCCACTTAAAGATACAGAGCAAAACTGCTACATTCTTCATTTTGGATTTATTGTGATTAGGATTTTGCATTAACTTTGCCTTTCTCTGAAAAACCTTATTGCTTAATAGCGGTTTGAAGAAAATGATTTTTATATCCACCCTGGAGCCATTAAAAGTAAAAGACATTCTACGGAGCCATATTGTTTGTAAATACATACAAAATGAGAAAGGCAATTGTCAATTAGATGATTAAGCAAGTGGTCAACATTACAAATGAAATTCAAAAGCTAATAAGTTTTTGTTTTTTTAAATCAGGTATTGAAAAAACCTCACCGACTATTTTGGTGAGTATGATGTTATTGTCCAGGTGAATCCCATGAGCAATATAGTTTTTGGTTTTCACGTTCAGACATTTGCAGCAAGGATTGTAATGTGCTTTGTGAATTATGCAAAACTCTCAATGACTTTGACTATTACTTTCATTTTGATTCAATGGAATCTTCCAAATCTTTAATAAGCATTCTCAGTATGTTAACAGATTTTTTTGATCAATTGACCTAAATTGTTTGGTTTTTGTTGCAAATATCAGCAATTGTCCTGCTTTCCCAGGTGTTTCTGAATGAATTCTTTTGTCATTTTATGAAGGGATACTCTCTTCTGTATCTTTTTACTACTCCTGTCATTGGACAAGATTAATGATCTGACTTAACTGGGAAAAGCAATGCCAAAGATAGAGCCATTTATCTACATGCTATCAGTAAATGTGTTACAGCTTTTAATCAAAGACTTCTCTGGGTTAGTTATAACTGCATATACAAAGTGCCAATATACTGGTCAGTGAACCATGATTATATTAACTATTCAGAAATGTAATCCAGACACTGCTTAAGATCTGAAAAATCCTTTAAACTGGCCATTTGCAGATTTTCAGCCAAACCTATTTTTCTTTCACAATCATTTTTAAAATGTGATAAAATATAAAACAAATCCTGTCAATTGACTCACTCCATGTTGGGGAATTTCCAGGCAGATTACACTCCGAAGGGGGATGCACGTATTCTTCAGTGACATGGGAGGCACAACGTGAGTATTATGGAAATGTGGGCAGCTGGCCGGGCAGGGATAAATGGAGGAGCTTACTACCTGGTGAGAATACTGGAAAATACCACACATGTCTAAACTTAATGTTGTTAATAAGTTAAGACATACGGTCACTAAGTCATCAAAGGTTAGCACCTAAAAGAGGAGAAAACCAAGCACTTGATAATTATGTAATTGAACTGGATCTACACCAGCAGAGCTGTTTGGAAAATACCAAGAAACAGGGAATCCATTCTTAGTCCTCATTTTGATCCTACTCCGAACGAGGCTGATGTCACTGGATTGGTACGATTTAGAAATTCTCTCAACTCACACACTGGGATGAAAAGCCTGGAAAGAAGTTGCATAATGATAAATGTAATCTGCATGGGCAGAAAAGTCTGGCAAAGGGCATCATTTTCATCTAATATGGTGCAATTTGCAAGGTGCGGATAACCCATTAAGGTAAGTTTAAGGCGAATTATCAGATACTGACTGGAAAATTTCAGTGGGGCCAGGAACAGACTTCCTAGTGGCAAACCATTTAAAAATGGCATCCTGATCTCTCGCTACAACGGGGAGTTCCAGCGAGCGGAGCTCCCCATTGTAAAAAAAGAGGCCGTGTGTGGCCTTGGCCGCGCCTTCCCCGTTCAGGTCCCTTATTCAAAGCAAGTCGCATTGAATAGCCATGTGTTTCTCGGCACTGCGAGTGCGGGGAAACAGATGGTTAAACGTGCTCACTAGGGGACTTTGTTCCCTTTTGGGAAGTACTCTCTCTCTCTTCAAATTGCAACAATAGCCTGTAGCTTCTACAGTTCTGAAGGGACTCCGATTGGATATCCAGGTTCCAGACCTGTACATCATCCTTATTTAGATGGTGAGCATGCCCTCTGATCAGTAATCGGCCAATTCAGGGAAAATCACTGCCTGGTGAGTGCAGAGCCGGGACCTCCATTTGACCCCAACATCGGAGTTCCATCCCAAAGCCCAAAATGCTGCCCTGGATCGTCCATAAAAAGTTCCATAGTGTCCAGAAAACCACTGAGAAAAAGACTGTATTCAATCATTTAGCTAGGAAAGTAACTGGAGGTGGACAACAACTTCTGGAGTAAATTATTAGCATTGCTTTGATTTGAGCATAGAGTGAAATGATCTAATGTGATGTATTGTAAAGCTGTTACTGTATTCCCTCCATGCCTTCAAACACGTTTAATAGAGCAGAACAATGATATCAATGTTTGTATCATATTATATTGGAGTCAACATAGACATATCCATTCGTATTGATACCTCCACAAAGACACTTTGAAGTATAAAGGTTTAAATGTGTGCAGGTTTAGTGAAAAAATGGAACTCAAAACTGAGGAACCAAAAGAAAAGATAATCATGATTTCTGAATACAAATGCACTTTCTCCATACTCTCTGGCTGGGCCACAACTTGAATGGTGCCAAGGTTACAAACAAGGAAACAATGCTGTCATGCTGACTTTCCAACACACATTCCTTTTAAACTTTGTGTCTTGCTGAGAGGAGGCAATAAGTGAAGTTACTCTGACACACAAAGTATGATGTAAATTATGAAGATAATTATGAAGGGGCTGAATTTTACCATGGGCTTTGCGAACCCAGTTTCAGGGCAAAGAAAGCTGTTCCCAAGCCCACAGTGTCTGGCAGCAGGACGTGCTCAGCCATTTTACCACAGGCAGCCTCAAATAGCTGCCAGTAGGTCCAAAGCTCCTGTTACAGCCAGCCCAATTCAGGAATGGCAGCCCTGAAATCTCAGTCTGGCCACCTGGTGAGTTAGGTGCTCCTCAGACAGCTGGTTGACCTCAGGGCGCTTGCAGCTAAATTGATTACTAACAAAACAATTCAGTGACAATGGGTTGGAGGGGCATCCCATGGGAATGTTGAGGCCACAGGGGCTGCTTTTCCTCCAGCTCTGATGGTCCCCTGTCATTATAGGGAGATATTAGGAACTTGGGTCCATAAACAGGGTCCAAGATGTAGCAGGTAATTTAGGCGTTAAACAGACTGAAGGAAAAGACTGCCAGCAGCAGAATCAGAGGGATACACCCACAGCCTGATTTAGCTTGTCCCATTCAGACTTAACCTAGTAGGAATACACAGGATGTCCCAGTTCAGCCAGGATGATCCACTCAAGATCCATTGTCATTCAGGACAACTTGGTTTAACTAGCCATCAGCCCATCACAGAGTCTGATGACCTATTTGTCTGTCAATGGAAGGCAGTGGCATAGTGGTATGGATGCTGGACTGGTAATACAGAGACCCAGGGTAATACACTGGGGACCCGGGTTCGAATCCCACCACGACAGATGGTGACATTTCCTATATTATCACTCCTGGAAGGGAATCGATCTTTCTGCATCACATTAAAACTTAGAAAAAGGTTAAGGCACCTGGTCCAGTCTATTAGCCACTGTCGAGAGCTGAACAGGCATCCATAACAAATTGCAGGCTCGTGGCTGGGATTTTTGCATATAATTCCTTGTTTGGCTTGGAGTTATCGAACTTAAGGATACTTAGTGTGTGTGGATTGATTGCATTCTTTCCGGATTTTAAATATTGAATAGGGAGAGGCTGGAAATCACTTGGGAAGATTTACAACGGGAATTGAAAGCAAACCTGTTGAGTTTGGCAGTGAAACTGCAGTTGGCCCTGCCAAAAGGAGCAAAGAAGGCAGAGATGATGCAAACCATGGCTCAATATTTTAACTTACCAGTATTACAGTCTAATACATTAGAATTAACTCGAATCCAATTAAAAATGAAAGAATTGGAAATGCAGCAAAAACTGAGAGAAATGGAGATGGCAAATGAAGCAAAGAAAAAGAAAGAGAACTTGAACTTCAGAAACCGGCACTGCAAGGACTGCAACAATTTAAAATGTTGGAGGCAAATGCAGGAGCTCAGGCAGGTCTAGAGGAAGAAGGTTTAGTCGGGACACATTTAAATATATGCAAGCCTTGCCAAGATTCGGTGAGTGCGATGTCGAAGCGTACTTTGAGAAAGTAGCTAAACAATTGAATTGGCAAGAGTATGTGGGTGGTGTTGGTTCAAATAAAGTTGGTTATGTAGAGATGTGGGGCGGGATTCTCCGTCCCCCACCGGATCGGAGAATCGGCGGGGGGCGGCGTGAATACCGCCCCCACTGACTGCAGAATTCTCTGGCGCTGGTTTATCGCCGGGGGCGGGAATTACGCCGTGCCGGTCGAGGGCCATTGTCAGCGACTCCCTCGGCAATTGTCCGGCTTGCGATGGGCCGAGCGGCCACCCTTTTAGGCCTGTCCCGCCAGCGTAAAATACACCAGGTACTTACTGGCAGGACCTGGCTCTGCGGGCGGCCTCCGGGGTCCTCGGGGGGGGGGGGGGCGCAGGGGGATGTGGCCCCGGGGGTGCCCCCATGGTGGCCTGGCCCGCAATCGGGGCCCACCGATCCACGGGCAGCCTGTGCCGTGGGGGCATTCTATTCCTCCGCGCCGACCGGTGTAACTTTCCACGATGGCCGGCGCGGAGATGAACTCCCCCTGCGCATGCGCTGGGATGACGCCGGTGGAGGCCCTTTGGCACCGGTTGGCCTGGCGCCAAGCCCCTTCCGCGCCGGCTAGCGCAGCGCAAACCACTCCGGCGCCGGCCCAGCCCCTGAAGGTGTGGAGGATTCCGCACCTTCGGGGCGGCCCGACGCCGGAGTGGTTCACGCCACTCCTCGGTGCCGGAGTGGCCCGCCCCACTGGTTCGCGAAGAATCCCACCCGGATTTGCCTCACTATCAGAGGAGGTATCTGAGGATTATGATGTGGTGAAGAAAACCATATTACGTGCCTCCAAATTAGTGTCAGAAGCCTACTGCCAGAAGTTTAGAAATCTAAGAAATGAAACTATATACAATTGGAAAGAATCAAACAAGCTAACTTTTTAGATGGACAAGGGCACCAAAAATAAATCATAGGCTGGATTCTCCGTTCTGGACATTATGTCCCCACACCGGAGTGAGAATGGTGGCGTTTTACGCCAGGAAAACTGGTGCAATTCTTTGTTCGGGGGGTGAGGGGGATGGGGGGCGGGGGAGTGGGGGGGTGCTAGCAGCCAGGCAGCGTAGTAGGTGCCGATACAGCCTGGAGAATTGCCGGGTCCGCAGAGCATCGCAAAAGCGGCGCCCGGGGATTCTCTGCCCCGTCCCCGATCGCGATTTTGGCGTCGGGGGTCGGAAAATCCAGCCCCATATGTATGAGGCTCTCTTTGAGAGATAATCATTTCAGACAAATTTAAAGATTCACTTCCCGCAGTAGTGAGAACTTGTGTGGAAGAGTAGAGAGTTAAAATGGATGGACAAGCCCCAGAAATGGTTGACAATTTTCAATTTGTCCATAAAGCAAAGTTCAGTGTCCGACATCAAGTTAAATCTGTGAAGGATAGAAACTGGGGGACATGTGAAGTTCACAGGGGGTCCATGCAAAGTAGGTGTAGTTGGTGATGTTAAGGAGAGTGTGCCTCAAAGAAAAAATAAACCAATGATAGTGGTGGAGGGACAAGAGAATGCAAGTGTTTTCATTGTAATAAAATTGGACATGTGAAGTCGCAGTGTTCGTGGCTAAAGTGGAAGAGGTGGCACTGCATGTACAGACTGTTCAGAAGCTGGTGGATAAGCAGATATCAGAAGGATGTTATTTGTGAGGGTGAAGTTTACTCATATGTACAGGGTGGAGTAGGTAAGGAGATTAAGATCTTACGGGATACAGGAGCAAGTCAATCTTTAAAGGTGAGAGATAAGGAGATATGTGGGCTGGAAGGCACCTTGTTGGAAAAGGTGGCAATATATGGGATTTTTGGTGAGAGCAGTAGCGTGCCACTATCTAAGGTAAGACTAGAGAGTCCGTGGAAAAGTGGTGAAATGGTAATAGGAATAATAGAAGAAATACCATTGCCAGAGGTACAATTTATCCTGGGTAATGATATAGCTGGATCACAGGTAGGAGTGTAACTTATTGCAGTCAAAAAGCCAGTGGAAAGTCAAACTGCAGAAATGTTGCAAGAGGTATATCCAGGAGTGTTTCCTGATTGTGTGGTAACCCGATCACAAAGCCACAGGGTGAGACAGGATGAAGAGAACTTGAGGGGGGGTGCCGATTGGGAGGATGAGATTCAATTGTCAGAAACCATATTTGATCAGATGGTTAGTCAAGACAAAGAGAAGGTAGTGGATGAATTGTCAGGAACTATGTTTGATCAGATGGTTAGTAAAGAACAAGTGCAGTTGGTGGATGAATTGTCAGGAACCATGGGCGAAATTCTCCTACCCGCCCCGCCACATTTCTGCGTCGACTGGCCGGCGGGAGTCTCCGTAACACCGGCCGGTCAATGGGGTTTCCCATTGTGGGGCAGCCCCACGCCGTCGGGAAACCCCCTGGTGCCGGCAGAACGGAGACTCCCGCCGGCGGAGAATGACGCCCCATGTTTGTTCAGATGTGTAGTTCAGCATCAGAGGAGGTGGTTGTTGAAGTGGATGTCTTTAGTTCAAGCAAGTTGGTTGAATTACAACAAAAAGATTCAGAACTAAAGAAGTTATACCAGAAAGTATATACAGAAATGGAATCTGAGTATATACCAGAATGTTATTACATTAGAAATAATGTATTAATGAGAAAATGAAGATCTTTACATATTCAAGCGGATGAGAAATGGGCAAGTGTTTTTACCGGTGGGTTATAGAAAGGAGGTTTTGTGGGTAGCCCATGAAGTTCCAGTAGGGGGTCAGTTAGGGGTGAGGAAGACTCATGCAAAAATACAAATTAATTTTTACTGGTTTGGACTGCATAGGGATGCAATGGTTTCCTTCGGGTGCTCCAGTTTCCTCCCACAAACCTGAAAGAAGAGCTGTTAGATAATTTGGACATTCTGAATTCTCCCTCTGTGTACCCGAACAAGCGGCGGAGTGTGGTGACCAGGAGCTTTTCACAGTAACTTTGTTGCAGTGTTAATGTAAGCCTACTTGTGACAATGAAGATTATTATTATTATTTGATTCATATGGGGAAAGGAAAAATCTTAAATAAAAGTGTGAAATGATTAGGCTTATAATATTATTGGACAAACAATAACAGTACACTTCTAAGCTTCCAGACTGATGCAAAATAGTTTTAGAACTTTAGAAATAATGGGTACGATCGAGCGGAAGAAGCACTAAGTGCGGTAGCAAGCGAGAATTACAGGTGCTTCCCGATGGCCGATCCGACAAGACTGCGACCGGTATCTAATGCGAATTAGGGCTGATAAGGATGTCCCACAGGCTTCACATTGGAAATGGCTGTTTCGCCAGCTGATTCACCTGGACCTGATTCCCCAGCAGTTCCCTGGGGGAGCAGATCTTAAACCGTTCCTTCTGAGCAAACCCTAGACAGCACACAGCCATGCCACCTTGCAGACCAACCCCACGATTTGGTGATGCCAACCTGGCCTGGCTGTTGGATGCATTGGAGTCACGAGGAAACACCCGGTTCCCCCAAGGGAGGCGGAGGTTTAACCACAGGTCAGCCAGTGCCGCCTGGGAGTGGCAGCGGCCGTCAGCGCGGGGAGTGTCACAAGGAGGATCACCACCCAGTTCCATAAGAAGCTCAATGACCTCCACCAGACTGCATCGGTGAGTTGGCATCGGTCTCCTGGCTCCAGTCCAGCCTCCCCCTCCAGCAACTCTGCAATGCATGAAGCATGCGACTCGCAAAGCCCTTTCTTTGACCCCACAGTAGAAGTTGATACACAATCAGTGGGAACGGGCCCAGATGGGCAATGGGGTGCTGGACATCAGTGTCCTCACCCCCTATGAGGAACGGGCCCTGGAGATCACAGTGGACTTGCTTGTACCGGGCTCAGGAACGGGCCCTGGAGATCACAGTGGACTTGCTTGTACCGGGCTCAGATTCCCTCCCCGATCCACACACCCACCCTCTGGTTGAGGGAATATACCCAGTGCTGTGGCCCAGCATTTCGGTGTTTGATTGTTGGCTACTGCCTCTGTTGATGTGTTGACGTCTCCAGTAGTCAGGCAAAAGTGGCCAAGCCTCACAGTCTGGTTGGGATGCCAGGCAGTAACACTCACCTGTGACATGGCACGTCTACCCACGTGAATCCACTTGGGAGCTGTGCCATGTCCTCATATAACTAACAATGCCAATTCTGTATTAGTGATAGCCTTCAGTTGTGCAGGCAGAGGCCGCCATGGTCAGCGAGGGTTACAGTGATCGTCACCATATTATCACGGACTGGCCGCTGTTCAGAAAGTATTCGGTGGGACAGACAGGCAGCAGCTGAAATTGCCTCTGTTATGGGGATATACGATCCAGGGGGGCTGCTGATGGACCCGTGGGTGCTGAGCTCCTCACTCCCCGAGCCCAGTGGCGACCCCCCATCGATGGTACCCGACCCCCCCCCCGGACTAGGCTCATCCTCCCTGGGCTCCTTAAGGGGCTCCTTCCCTCTCCACCCCAGCCCCAAGCACTGGAGCAGGAACCTCAGTGTCCCAGGGCTGATTGCCCGATTTCAAAGATGGCTACTCAACTCTTCCGGTCCCCTCAGCAGCCATTGCGGCAGCTACACATTTGTAAATAGGTGTGCTAAAGGTCGCCAGTGAGCCGGTTAGATCACGGGAGGCCATTAGATAGGGGGTCCATCCCGTTAACAATATGATGACTGGACTTAATTGGTGATTATTGGTATCTCGCCACATCTAGACGGGATCTCAATCCCGCAAAAGGGAGCATGCCGGTAAGATCGAAAACCAATCGCCCCCGGCGTGTATCCCGATTTTGGCCTCTCCCGTGAACTAACTGTCTCGCATGGATCCGGGTGCAACGCGGTCTTTAGATCGCACCCAACAGTGTTGCCAGCTTATTTCTTTCCTAAAACGATTCTCAAAGTCGAGTATTCTAACAGCCCCAAAACTTGTGAAATCTCAACAGCTGAGCACCCAAGGCAACAATGATCCTTGATTTGGATTCTGGTCTCCAATCCTATTTATTTATCTTTTATTCTGGGAAACATATTTTCTGTCCCGATCATAGTGAAGCAGGGGGGTTTTGAGAAGAAGAAAAAGTTAAATATATGAGCTTATGCACAACAATGTTCAACTCAAAGCTCGAGTTATGGCTTCTCGATATGGTTTTGTCTTGACACCAGAGGGTGCTCCCCACTGAGCTACTTTCTGCTGGAGAGAAAAGAATATATATTTTTTGCAACATGAATACCAATGGAATAAAACTTTTAAGCTATGATCCGTCAATTTTTGAGAGAATGAAAAAACCCACGGGATAGTATAAACAATGGGGCTTCCTTTTCATTTTGTCAAGCTTCTGAAACTATTCCGACTGTACAACTAGTAGTTGGACCCTATAATGTTCTCAATCATATTGCTGAAAAGAGAAAAACGTTGTTGAAGTTTTTCATCTCGCACCCATCAGGACATGCACAAGAATGCCACATTTCAAACAATCACAACAATTTATACTACAGGAGAAGAGGACGCTGAATGGTTGGTAGATTGACTCTGATTGGTGAAGGTGTTACAATGGAGGAAGCAGCAAGGAACTATAGGCTCCCCAAGCTCCTGGATAATTGAAAAACAGGTGCAAGGCTTAAACATTTCCCTTTTGTTTGCAGCAAACAGATCCCTGTGTATGTCACTTCCACCAAGAGTATGTTCCAGTCTTGTGTGTTTTTTTTAATGACCTGGGAGCTTGAGGGAACCAAAGAATCCATAGAATCGCTGCAGCGCAGAAGGAGGCCATTCAACCCATCGAGTTTGCACTGACCCTCCAAAAGAGCACACAACCTAGGCCCACTCGCCCACCCTATCCCTGTAACACCGCACATTGATCACGGCCAATCCACCTAATCTGCACATCTTCGGACTTGTAGTTCCCTGTTACCTTCTCTATAGCATGCTTTGGCCAATCAGTGCTGGCTTACCAAACTGTCAGCACCCTTTTCTCCTGCAGTATAAATTGTTATAATTGTTTGAGATTTGGCATTCTTGTGTTTGTCCTTATGGGTGTAAGATGAAAAGCTTCAACAACATGTCTCTCTTTTCAGCAAGGTTCAGGGGCGAAATTCTCCAGAAACGGCGCGATGTCCGCCGACTGGCGCCCAAAACGGCGCAAATCAGATGGGCAACGCGCCGCCCCAAAGGTGCGGAATGCTCCGCATCTTTGGGGGCCGACCCCAACATTGAGGGGCTAGGTCGGCGGCGGACGAATTTCCGCCCCGCCAGCTAGCGGAAAAGGCCTTTGGTGCCCCGCCAGCTGGCGCGGAAATGACATCTCCGGGCGGCGCCTGCGCGGGTGCGTCAGCGGCCGCTGACGGCATTCCCGCGCATGCGCAATGGAGGGAGTCTCTTCTGCCTCCGCCATGGTGGAGACCGTGGCGAAGGCGGAAGGAAAAGAGTGCCCCCACGGCACAGGCCCGCCAGCGGATCAGTGGGCCCCGATCGCGGGCCAGGCCACCGTGGGGGCACCCCCCGGGGCCAGATCGCCCCGCGCCCCCCTAGGACCCCGGAGCCCGCCCGCGCCGCCTTGTCCCGCCGGTAAGGTAGGTGGTTTAATTTACGCCGGCGGGACAGACATTTTAGCGGCGGGACTTCGGCCCATCCGGGCCGGAGAATCGAGCGGGGGGGCTCGCCAACCGGCGTGGCGCGGTTCCCACACCCGCCGAATCTCTGGTGCCAGAGACTTCGGTAACCGGCGGGGGCGGGATTCACGCCAGCCCCCGGCGATTCTCCGACCCGGCGGGGGGTCGGAGAATCTCGCCCATTGTTCTGTACCACCAAGCGACAATTCTCAATTATCTCCTTTGATAAAATCTGCACAGTTAATCGTCTCTACTTGCTAACCTGTTTGCAGGTTAGTAACATTCGTAGACCAGTTTCAAAGTGCGTATGGCCGAAGAGGTACTCGTGGAATGAACTTGACCCTTTCTTTCCTAAATTTTCAAGATAATCTGTTTATCAGCAGGTGGAGGAGGAATGCCACCAGAAAAATTTCCACTCTAGAAAACAGCCATGAATTTGAATAAGATATTTCATTTCTCGTCTTTCGAAGCCTGTCTCTGAGTGACCCCCATCTATATATGATACTTTCTAATGAAGTGGCCTGAGGCTAAATCATGCCACTGCTTAGAAGATTTGCAATGGTATGTCTGTCTCATTTGGTAGTGTTACAGAGTGCCATTTTAAGCTTCTCTGGTAGCATTCTTGTTGCTGGGCCATAACATGCGTGTACATTTCTCATTCCAAGACTTGAATACATAATCCCAGGTGGGCAACACTCCAGTGCTATGGAAGTGTTTCATTGTTAGAATATCACGGAGACTTTGCGCTAAGGCCCCATGATGTTCAGGTGAACATTAAAGACCTGGGGGGTCTCCCAGGCCACTGGAGGCCACTGGGCGGTCAAGGACAGGACAGGGTGGCACTCTGGCTCTCCACCTAGCACCGAGGCACTTTGACACTACCCGACTGGTACCTTGGTTAAAGAGCATTGGTTAAAGACCAATGAGCAAAGAGCTGTCTCAGTGTTTGGGCTAACATTCAAAATGTAATCAGTTCTACCAATGCAGATTAATCCATTTCACTCTACTTGTGCACAAATTGGCTGCCTTATTACCTGTATAACAGAATGATTCATTGCAGGTATAGGTCTCCAAGATATCTCTGTGAAACCTGATAAAACGCTGCACAAATACAGATTTTTATTTCTCTTTTTTACTTCCCAGCCCAGGTCTGTATGGTTGCCAAAGTTTTAGTTCATCACTGGAAGAGCAATTATCTCACAGTCCATTTACAGATGGATTGCACAATGGCATCCAAAGCAAGGAACAAAAAGGTGGTGAACCACCATATTCAGATTAAATGGAAATTGCATTCATGAATCATGATAATGGCTGCTGGTTCAGTGCTTGGCTGTCAGTTCAAGTAGAAGCTGGAAACCCACAACGACTAATGAAGTCTGATATCGGAAATTCTCAAGTTGAATGACTTTGGCACCTCCAAAGCTCTCTGACTGGAATTTACATGGGACTTCTCCCATCTGACATAGCCAAGTTACGTTGTGTCATGGAAGACTTCCAAGGGTCATTCACTCCTTTGTATTTACCCCATGTCCGGACTGAGAAGCATTTGAACTTGCCAAGGTTGGCGGGATTGACAAGAATGGCTGCTTAAAAAAGCAAAAATTGCCAGCATTCTGGAAAGCTGGCTGGAACCTGCTAATTTCTGTATTTAATTTGTGCACGTTTGATAACATGTGGGACAGCACTGTGGAACACACATGGCTGAAATTTATTTCTATAATCAGGCAAATAAATGGATTTTTCATCCTGGATTCTGTCTTTTTTTTTATACCTTTAGAGTACCCAATTAATTTTTTCCAATTAAGGGGCAATTTAGCGTAGCCAATCCACCTAGCCTGCACATCTTTGGGTTGTGGGGGCGAAACCCACGCAAACACGGGGAGAATGTGCAAACTCCACATGGACAGTCACCCAGAGCCGGGATCAAACCTGGGATCTCGGCGCCGTGAGGCAACAGGGCTAACCCACTGCGCCACCGTGCTGCCCCTGAATTCTGTCTTTAACCATCACTGCTTGGATTTCCCCAGGTAGTTGGAACTCTCCAGGTTGACCAAAGCAAGGGAGAACAGGGATCGCCTGGACTGAGTCATTGGCAAGTTTGTACAGCTTTAAACAGCGAGATAATGGGGCTGTGGCGAGTGGGATACCGCAAGGATCAATACTCGGGGCCCCAGCTGTCCACAATATATATCAATGATTTGGATGGGGGGACCAAACATAATATTTTCAAGTTCACGGATAACACACCATGCGGGGATGTGAGTTGCGAGGAAGATACAAAGCGGCTTCAAGAGGATTTGGACAAATTGAGGCGCAATATGTTGGTTGCATCCCACCAGAATCGCAGTGGGACGTGGCTGGTAAATGCAGGGAGAGGCCTCCCGGGCTTCACGATGACCGTTGTGCCTCGCGAGATCTAAACAGATCTCGTGAGGCTTTGCGAGGCATCACATTTAAGAACCCATTTAACCGTGCTGACGCCGGATGTAATCAGCTCCCGGCATCTATCGGCCTCCCCAGGGAGACCTCAGCTGGCCGCCATTTAATACTGGTCCACACAAATGTGGACTAGGCAGAACGGCACCTGGGGGGTCTCCCAGGCCACTGGAGGCCACTGGGCAGTCAAGGACAGGACAGGGTGGCACTCTGGCTCTCCACCTAGCACCTAGGCACTTTGGCACTACCAGGCTGGTACCTTGGCATGTTATCATGGCACTGCCAAAGTGTCCAGATGGCATTGCCTGTCTGACAGAAGTACTGCCAGGGTAGCAGTGCCTGGGTACCAGGGTGTCACTGCTAGGGGTCAGGACCTGAGGGACATCATGCCCATGAAAGAAAGGACAAGGGGGGTGAAGGCGGGTATGAAGAGGTCTCTGGAAGGGTTGGGGGTGAAGTGTGGGGGTTCCGGAAGGGGGCAGGGGCCCAAGTGAGATGTGGGAAGGCCTGGAAAGGAGGGCCCTCAATGATCCCATAGCGGGGTGTCCTCACTTGGGGGGGTGTGGAATAATGTCCATGTGTGTGGGGGGTGGCATTTCCCATGGGTGGGGGTTGTGGGGGACCATGAATCTCACTTAGAAATCAGGACACCCCTTTTAAAATGGTGGCTCGATCTCTGAGGAGGCAGTCTGGCCAGCAGATTCAGCTCCCCAGTGATGGAAAAAAGTCTAAGTTCATCTGTGTCAGGCTTTTCAGGGAGTTACCCACCACTATCCAATGACACTTGGGCCCTGGGCAGTTTCTCACCGGTTTAGTCCACACTTTAAACTATTTTCAGCACTGGGGAACTGAACTCAGAGATCGGGCCGCCATTTTCAAAGGGTGCCCTGATCTCTAAGTGGTTGTCCCCCACAACCCCACATTTGGGCACGACCCTACACCCCCAAGTGAGGACATCCTGCGATGGAGACCCTGGGGGTCCCCCTTTATCAGGCCCCCCCCAGTTCCCATACAGCACCCCCCCATTTCAGGATCCCTACCAGTCACCCCCCAACCTCTTGGAGGTCCCTACTTTCCTGCCCTGCACACCCCAACCCTTCAAACCCCCCTCCACCTTCCTTTCATGGGCATGGCCCCCCCTTGGACCTGGACGCTTGGCAGTGCCATCCTGGCACCTGCGCACCTTTGCACTGCCACCCTGGCATCCAGGTATTGCTCCTACCAGCTGGCAGTGCCACCCAGGCACTTTGGCAGTGCCAAGATGGCAGTGCTAAGGTGCCAGCTGCACAGTGCCAAGGTGCCCGAGTTCCAGGGGAAGGGCCAGGGGGCCACCCTGCACTGAACCTGACCACTCAGGGGCCTCTGATGTCCCAGGTGATCCACATTTTGTGGACCAGCATTGATCGGCGTTCGGCTGCAGCCTCCCTGGGGAGGCTGGTGAATCGGGTGAAGTCAATAGATCCTGGGTAGGTAGGCCTAAGCACGTTTGCGGCCTACTTTAGTGAGCGCCATTTGGTCCCGCCCCTTTTGGCTGGAGTTCCAATTCCGACGTCTCACGAGACTTGGTTGAATCCCGTGAGGTGCGGAGGCTGCCGGGATGCCCGCGGGAGACTTCACAGTATTTTCTGGCCAGAGAATCGCACCTTAAGCGCGATGTAGCCCTGAGAGAAATTCCCCTGGGCCCCAAAAAATGACTAGGGGTGCAATTCTCCCAAAATGGAACAAAGGGCGCGACCTTCCCAAAATGGAACAAAGTCCCCGAGTGAGCGCGTTAAGCCGCGTGTTTTCCAGCACTTGCATGGCTATTCAATGCGACTCGCTTTGAATAAGGGGCCTGAACGGGGAACATGGCCCTGTTTCTTTTAATGGGGACCTCCGCTCGCTGGAACTCCCCATTGTAGCGAGAGATCGGGACCCCATTTTGTCACAGCAGCCCCAGGTTTCTTCACCTCCAGTGCCTTCCAGGCTGGTGACGTGGGTAGAATCTCACAAATTGTTGCACACAGGTGATGGGTGCCATGTTTTTTGGTCGCCACCTATGTCCACTTGGCCCTTGAAGAGCCCAGTCAGAATGAGAAGCTCCTGAGTGTTGTAGCTCTGATTGGATTCCCACATGTCCAGGAGTCAGAGAGATTACCCACATGTGGCAATGAAGGCATTCTCAGATCAACAAGCAGTCAATCAGCAGGGATTCCACTCCATTAATGCCCAGCAAACATGAGACCACAAAAAGATTACCATACATGTCTGTGCAAGCTACCCAAGAAACTGCCATGAGGCCTTCATTCTGTGGCAGTCGAGGTTCTCACAGGCATCTGCACCTCCAAGCAGACCCAGCAGATGGATCCTTGGAAACAAGAGCCATCCTCTGAGGACAAAGCAGGTGACACCTGTGAGGAGCCTTACCATCGATACCCAGGAAAGGTACAATCTAAGCCAGATGAACAGAAGACAGGTCACTCAGCAAGTCATGGGGATGCTGAAGATGCGATTCTGGTGCCTGGACAGATGTGGGGGTGCCCTTCAGTGCCCACCAGCATGGCTGTTCAGAATGATAGTGGTCTGCCGCGCCTTCCACAACATAGTGCTGCATTGAAGGCTGGAGTTTCAGTAAGAGGAAGGTGGTGACTGTTATGCATCCTCGAGGAAGAGTAAAGAGCAACAGGAGAAGGAACAGGAGGCTAATGCGGCCAGGGTTCCTGCAATCACTCGTTTACCTGCCAGGAATGCCCAGGACAGACTCATTCAGGCATGTTTTAGCTGGACTGATGACAATAGAATACCAATACTAAACCCAGTTTGCTTCCCTGTCAACTCCCCCCAGGACACTCCATCCTCTCTCTCATTGATACCCATTGGTCATCTTCTACACTTCACATACTATTTTCCTCAAAGGCTTGGACCACTTGGCAAGCAGCAAGCAATAATGAGGTGGATGGAACAGAGTTTTGAATGTTTATGATTGATATATTAAATTAGCATTTTAACACCTTGTGCAATGGCAATTTCTTTCTCTTCCTTTTCTGATTACCCCAACATAGTGCTGCCCCTGATCTTTCAGCTGAACAACAGCCTGGCTGCATGTTCTCCTGTTCTGACTGCCTGAATGCTCGTGGCCAATGTCCGCTCCGTTTTGGAACCCACGAGTGCCCTGCCAATGACTGCCCCACCTGCACTGAGTCATCTGGTCAGGAGGGGGAATGAGGGACTTCATCACAGTAGCACAGTGGTTAGCACTGTTGTTTCACAGCTCCAGGGTCCCAGGTTCGATTCCCGGCTTGGGTCACTGTCTATGCGGAGTCTGCACGTTCGCCCTGTGTCTGCGTGGGTTTCCTGCGGTTTCCTTCTATAAGTCCTGAAAGACGTGCTGTTAGGTAATTTGGATGGTCTGAATTCTCCCTCAGTGTACTCGAACAGGCGCCGGAATGTGGCGACTAGGGGATTTTCCCAGTAATTTCATTGCAGTGTTAATGTAAGCCTACTTATGACAATAAAGATTATTATTATTATGAGGTGGGGGTGGTGGGAGAGGCATAAGACTGGAGGAGTGGGAGTGCTTTGAGAAGGATCCCACTTCCATGTCTTCCTTTTCCACCTTCCCTCTCATGATCCACATGTGCTTCCCTGCTAGCTAGGGGCAAGAAAACACTTTGCTGAACTTCAGCGAAATGCCGAATGGCCAAGGTCAGGTTTCCCTCTATCATCCTAAAGGTGGCAGACGGAGTGCACAGGTCATAGGCCGGGGGAGCATGCAATCAGTTATCTGCATTGTCTGAATATCCACACAAGTGGCTATTCTTTCCACAGACCTGAGCATCAGCACAAAGGCCTGAGATATTATTGAATGCAGTGTTGAGATTGAACGTTCTAATCTCTTGCCAATCATGTGCATTGCCTCTAGAAATTCTCACAGTGCTTCACGTATCTTCCGTTGCTCCTCATCATTGATAACCTCTCAGACTCAGCAGCTGAATCCAGTTGAACAGAATTTGATGACCCTCCGCTCTGCCGTTACTGTCTCCATCACCTGTTCCTTCCGGCTTGTGATTTGTGGCTCACATTGTGACAAGCCCTCCATCTGTATTTTTCATCAACTGGTGGAGAATGCACATGGGTTATGTGACAATACTTCTTCAGAATATATGACATCCTCTGAGGGCTTTTAATCCTCCTCTCGACTGCTAATGCCTGATGGCCATTTGCGGGGCCTGTGAAAGATGAAAGATATGAAGAGAAAGTGTGAAGATGAGGTGGATTTCAGTAATAATTTCACAGATCATCATTTTTCATTGCTTGTTGGCATCAATTCAACATGAACAAGTGTGGCATGTGGCTAAGTGATATCTCATTGCGTTATTGGCTAGAAAACCCTCATCTCTTCATTGGTCTTCAATGGTCATGAACTCTGCCACCCTAGTGATCCACATCATGGTCAGGGTGGTGATTATTGGGGGACCATCTCTCAGTTCTCCGGATCTTCCTTGAATTCTGTGCTTTCCTCCTCTCCTGGCATAAGAGGAGAGTTATGATTGTGAAAAATAGAATGTGCTTAAATGATAAAAGGACATCATTTGGCGGGGGTAACAGTGAATTGACAACAATGAGGGTGTGTGTTAGTGCTGGCAGATCAGATGGGGATTTGAGGAGTGACTCTGAAGAGAGGAATGGTTGTACCTACAAGGCATTTTGGCTTGAAGAGTGTTGTGCAGGAAAGGCTTAGGAAGTCAAAGTGATGGAGTTGGCACTTGAATATAGTCTACCACTCAGCTCTCCCTACTCTAAAGGGGTCATTGAACCTATTGTGGCATTGTATCCAGGAGTGAGGAACCACACTCCTGCTTTGATCTCTATTGCCATGCTGTTTGACCTCTGAGGTACCAACCAATGCTGTAAATGAAATATCTGCCTGCAGCATGCTGCCGAGCGATGTCTCAGAGAACCAGAGGGTGCGGTGGGAATAACAGCCTTCCCTTGTTGGTCCTCCACCTTACAAGTAACTGGCTCCTCTTGGCAGTTGTATGATATTTCTATACCGCCCCTCACAGGATCCTTTTTAAATGGTGAAGCTTCAACAGTCAAAGAGAAACCCACTGCTCAAACCTCCAGACTCCACTGCAAGCGGTTCGAAATGTTAAAATTTAGCCCATTATCTCTACCCTAATGCCTTATCAATCACCGGATAGTATATTATTTGATGAAAAAGTGGTGAGTCATTGAATTATGTACTGAGTTCTGGATAAAACTCAGGTCTCAAGGGAATTTCCGTTTTGTGGATATCCTGAAGAGATACTGGCCGGAATGCTTCTTCTGTTGGGATTCTCTTTTCCCACCAGCAGCACAGTCCCGCCCGTGCATTCCTCGGCAGCGTGGAGTGGCTTGAATGGAAAACCCCATTGACAAGCGGCGGGAGTGGAGAAACCCGCCGCCAGTGAATGCCGCGCAGCCGAGTAACAGGCGACTGGGGGGAACAGAGAATCCTGCCCAGTATTTTTACTGATACCTCACAGATAATGCCCATTTTAATAAATGGGTTTGGGTTTATTTAATGTGTACAAATTATGGTAATTTGAGGAGTGACCATACAAACTGCACCATGCTATATGGTTTAACATTCTACCTTTTATTAATTCTTCAAATATCTCAAAGTAGTGGACTAAAGCTTTACAACAGTCATGTGCTGTGTCACCCTGCTTAAAGGGAAAGCAGTAGAATTATGATATGGGATAAGTGGCAACGGGAAATAGCTTCCACGTAGTGTATGTAAAATTAGAAGTTGTATAAATCTAGGTTTTCTCAACAAGCCAAAAGTATAACAAAGAGGAGCTTATGAAAGACTTAGGACAAATTTTAACAGACAAAGCAGGTGCGTTGGAGTGGGGACAGAGATTAGCATTTTAACATAAAATTTTAACATTAACATAAAAAGCTAACCCACACCTATCTCAAAACCATCCACTTCCGAGTTTAACAGGGACAGAACCAGTGGAAAAGAACTAAGCTGCTCCCAGGAGGCAGGTTGACAATGTAAATATTCTAATGAGTTTGGCAGCTTCTGATTAAGCTGCTTTGCTGGTTTTAGAGTGGACAGCCAGGTTTCCCAAGCCTTCAGGTGAAGGAATATCAGACAACTTCAGGAAAAAGGGATGTGACTTCATGGCACTTCTTGGGGACCAGGAGAGAAAGGAAAGCTTCCCCCCTTTCCCCCCCAAGCTCTCCTCCCCCATCAAAATCAACAAATATGTTTTTAAAAATAAATTTAAAGTACCCAATTATATTTTTCCAATTAAGGGCAATTTAGCATAGCCAATCCACCTAACCTGCACATCTTTGGGTTGTGGGGGTGAGACCTGTCATGATATGCAGACATGCTGATAATGGTATACAGACAGGTACAGACAGGCAGCTAATGAACACAGAGAACAGGACATGACCAATGAGCAGGCAGGACACTCAGGGGTGGTATCTCACTATAAAAGACACGAAGCACTCACACTCCACCTCTTTCCACTGATGAACATCTACAGAGTGAGTCAGGGTATTTACAGTATCACACCTCCAGCACGTGGCTAAGAGCTAGTCTGGTTCAGTCAGACAGAATAACCACACTTAGGTTAGCAGAGAGTCGAACTCATAGAGAACTGTGCTAACTGTGCTACTGGTTCAATAAATCAGATTGAACCAACTTCAAGGTCTGGAGTATCTTTTGGTTAAAGCTGCATCCAGTTGCAGCCTGTGTTATCCCAGCGTACATAACACATCAAGACCCACACAGACACGGGGAGAATGTGCTAACTCCACACGGACAGTGACCCGGGGCCGGGATCGAACCCCGGTCCTCGGCGCCGTGAGGCAGCAGTGCTAACTACTGAGCCACCGTGCCACCCGAAAATCCACAAATACCTGAACACCATCCCATACAAATAATAATGGGATTTTAACATGACCGCCAATCTTCACCAGGTTAGGGATTGACCCGCCCTCCCTCCCAAAATTGGGTCTCATCAATCTGTCCCTGCAGCCCGCTCCAGAGTGTTCCCCATTCAACAGGAAATCAAACCTGTCAGTCAGACTGACCTCCTGTGTGGGACATGCCCGTGGCAAAAGAAAAATGCTATAGTTCTGTAGCATGCAGGAAACCCTGACTTGTCATTTCCCGTCCCAAACTCCATCACTCCAATTACATAAACCACCCATGTTAACATCCAGATCCTGCAGACTCAAATCTCCAACTTTAATGTGGCCGCAATGACCAGATAGCCTTTCTTTCATTTAAAATTTGTGATTAATTCTGATGCCTGGGGGTATAAGAACTTTTAAGTGCCGGCATTGTAGGCAATGCAGAATGCAGAATAGGAAAGGCAAGTGATACGCACTTAGAGATTTTAAAAAGCTTCCCGTGAGATTAGTTGACTTCAGGCACAAGCCAGTGAAATGTGAATGAGAAGAATCAAAAAGGACAGCAATTACAAGCTGGGTGTAAAGAGAAGTTAGTTTATGCACACAGATATTAATGGAGAATTGGTCTGCACAGAATTTTATCGGAAGCTTTTTCTCTAATCGTTACAGAACATCCAATTTAAAATCATGAAGCAATACGCTCTCAATACATCAACATTGTCTCAGTAATATGTTATTGTCCCTCAAAGTACGGCTCTGAACAGAATTATTTTATAGGCTCAGTTCCTGACAATCTGCTTGCAGAAAGCATGATGTCAAAGCACAAACCAAATTTCGCTACTTTAGTTGGGTTATTTAGACAGAGTGGCTGTCGAGACACATAAATGCCTATAGCTATAACCATACAGGCTGATGCCACTACTGAGGTGTATTACATTAATGCTCCGATGTGCTTTGTGCAGACTAACAGCGCATCGGCTTTAACATGGACTGTTTCTTGGCTATTCATTCATGGGTTGAGTTACCAAGCACAGGTCAGGAGTCTCCAGTCAAAGAAGAACATACAGCAAGCTAGCACCAGCCACGGTTATACATCTCCTCGGAGTTCATGCAAAATGGTTGGGAGCATGTGGGCTGCCCACACTCAGCCACACAACAGCTCAAAGTCAAAGAAAACACAGCATAAGAAAAATAATGGGAGGAGGACAAAAGTACACATTTGTTTTAGAATTGGATAATGTTTGATTATATTTCAAACTTAGCTGTCCAATTGAATCTTCTTAAATCTTCTTTAGTTTTAAGTCATTCTGCCTGGATTCGAGGGAGGAGGCTGTGGGATCGCATTAATGAAGAGCTGGGTTTTCGATATCTCTGATTAGTCAGTTTTCAAATCCAGTTTCAAAATTGCAGACAAAATGGAGCTAAAATATTCTGGACATTGCTGACAGAACTGAAGCAGATGCTAATTTTGGTGCATGTGAATTTGTCATGTGTAGAATCTGCTAAACCAGCACAGATTGACGATGCTGGTAGAAAACAAAGATTATATTTCTTTACAATATTACACTCTCCACTCCCTGAAGGGTCTCCCTCCCCAACCTGCTGCCAGGGCGGGGAATTTATACTAGAGAGCTCTCCCAGTTAAAGGGGAAACCCCGCTCCCTGGTTACTGGGAGAGCTCATATTCAGAGGAGGTCACCTGGAATATAATTGTCCTGATCCCTCCTTGAGTGTTACAACATGCCTCCACCACTGCCCCCGCCCCTCCCACCCCATCCCAAGCTGGAGATACGTCCATGTCTATGTCTGCAGCTGGGTCTAATGGTGCCTTAGGCGTCCTGGCCCGGAAGCGGCCATTGAGGGCCAAACGTGTGACATCCGATGGCGTGAACCAAACTGGGGAGCGGCACTTCCACTTGGAGCATTTCGGCGGAGTAATTGGTGGTGTGGTGGCTGAGTTGTTGACACCGTTGGCTCTGGCAGTAGCAATAGGTCCATGCCGGCCTCAGAATCAGAGTGTAGTGGGTCTTTGTCCGGCATTTTGCCGTCCTCTACATCCAAAATCGGCTTCTCCACGGCAGGTACGCCTGGGGCCGATGGCGGCGACTGGGGCAGAGACGACAGTTCAAGCTAGGGCGGTTTTTGTCCAAAAACCCCTGAATCAGATCCTGCGTCTCTTGGATGCGTCCTCAGAGGTGATCCACATGCCGGTTCGATTCACGTCCTTATGCCCGTACTCAATATGAGACTGGTCCTGTTCTGTCTGGGCCAACATGACGCCTGGTGTCCACGTGGCTCTTTCTCCAAAATTTCAGACATACACCAGGTCTCCTACCACAATGGTTCGTATGGGCGGACATTGTCTGGCATCAGTCTTGGCTCAATCCTGGCCCCAGTGGATTTTCCTGCCAATGTCCGGGAGGACTAAACTCAAACATGTTCGCAGGCAACGGCCCATCAACAATTTGTCTGAATGTCCCCCCATTGTGGCGCGTGGCGTCATCCTGTCGCAATAAAGGAACCGAGCCAGCTGCGTCTCCCAAGACCATAAGATCTGCTTCATCATTCTGTTCTTAAAAGTCTGGACGCGCACTCCACCAATCCATTTGGTGCTGGGTGATATGGGGCAGTTTGTACACGTCATATCCCATTGGCGGCCATGAACAGGATGTCCCATTATCTGAGACCAGCACCTCCAGTGTCCTGTGCGTGTTGAACAATTGCCGCAGTCTATCTATGGTGGCTGTATCTGTTGTGCTTTGCATTTTGTATATCCACTTTGACTGCCCAGCCAATCCCATCCTCGTCGCCAGTATAGAATCCACTAAATCAGCACACATTGACCAGGCAGGTAGAAAACAAAGATTATATTTATTTACGATATTACACTCCCCGCTCCCCAATGGGTCTGCTCCCCCCCCGCCACCCCCCCCCGCCCCACCCACCGAATCTGGGTTTTTATACTGGAGGTCTGATCTCCCAATTAAAGGGGAAACCCTGTCCCCCTCATTCCAGGCGAGATTATATTCAGAGGGGTTCACCTGGAATCTAATTGTCCTGATCTTGTGACCTCCTTGAGGGTTATAACATTATCCAATCCTTAACAAGACCATTAATGTGTTTCATCATTTTTATATTTAGTAGGTAATATTATATGAGGGTAAACACACATAATACTCATATATATTAAAACACTAGATGTTAAAAGTCTGTAATCCCTCTCGACTATAGTCTGAACTACCCTCTCGTAATCCCTCTCGACTATAGTCTGAACTACCCTCTCGTAATCCCTCTCGACTATAGTCTGAGCTACCCTCTCGTAATCCCTCTCGGCTATAGTCTGAACTACCCTCTCGTAATCCCTCTCGACTATAGTCTGAACTACCCTCTCATAATCCCTCTCGACTATAGTCTGAACTACCCTCTCGTAATCCCTCTCGACTATAGTCTGAGCTACCCTCTCGTAATCCCTCTCGGCTATAGTCTGAACTACCCTCTCGTAATCCCTCTCGGCTATAGTCTGAACTACCCTCTCGTAATCCCTCTCGACTATAGTCTGAGCTACCCTCTCGTAATCCCTCACGACTATAGTCTGAGCTACCCTCTCGTAATCCCTCTCGACTATAGTCTGAGCTACCCTCTCGTAATCCCTCTCGACTATAGTCTGAACTACCCTCTCGTAATCCCTCTCGACTATAGTCTGAACTACCCTCTCGTAATCCCTCTCGACTATAGTCTGAACTACCCTCTCGTAATCCCTCTCGACTATAGTCTGAACTACCCTCTCGTAATCCCTCTCGACTATAGTCTGAACTACCCTCTCGTAATCCCTCTCGACTATAGTCTGAACTACCCTCTCGTAATCCCTCTCGACTATAGTCTGAACTACCCTCTCGTAATCCCTCTCGACTATAGTCTGAACTACCCTCTCGTAATCCCTCTCGACTATAGTCTGAACTACCCTCTCGTAATCCCTCTCGACTATAGTCTGAACTACCCTCTCGTAATCCCTCTCGACTATAGTCTGAACTACCCTCTCGTAATCCCTCTCGACTATAGTCTGAACTACCCTCTCGTAATCCCTCTCGACTACAGTCTGAACTACCCTCTCGTAATCCCTCTCGACTATAGTCTGAACTACCCTCTCGTAATCCCTCTCGACTATAGTCTGAGCTACCCTCTCGTAATCCCTCTCGACTATAGTCTGAACTACCCTCTCATAATCCCTCTCGGCTATAGTCTGAACTACCCTTTCGTAATCCCTCTCGACTATAGTCTGAACTACCCTCTCGTAATCCCTCTCGACTATAGTCTGAACTACCCTCTCGTAATCCCTCTCGACTATAGTCTGAACTACCCTCTCGTAATCCCTCTCGACTATAGTCTGAACTACCCTCTCGTAATCCCTCTCGACTATAGTCTGAACTACCCTCTCGTAATCCCTCTCGACTATAGTCTGAACTACCCTCTCGTATTCCCTCTCGACTATAGTCTGAACTACCCTCTCGTAATCCCTCTCGACTATAGTCTGAACTACCCTCTCGTAATCCCTCTCGGCTATAGTCTGAACTACCCTCTCGTAATCCCTCTCGACTATAGTCTGAACTACCCTCTCGTAATCCCTCTCGACTATAGTCTGAACTACCCTCTCGTAATCCCTCTCGACTATAGTCTGAACTACCCTCTCGTAATCCCTCTCGGCTATAGTCTGAACTACCCTCTCGTAATCCCTCTCGACTATAGTCTGAACTACCCTCTCGTAATCCCTCTCGACTATAGTCTGAACTACCCTCTCGTAATCCCTCTCGACTATAGTCTGAACTACCCTCTCGTAATCCCTCTCGACTATAGTCTGAACTACCCTCTCGTAATCCCTCTCGACTATAGTCTGAACTACCCTCTCGTAATCCCTCTCGACTATAGTCTGAACTACCCTCTCGTAATCCCTCTCGACTATAGTCTGAACTACCCTCTCGTAATCCCTCTCGACTATAGTCTGAACTACCCTCTCGTAATCCCTCTCGACTATAGTCTGAACTACCCTCTCGTAATCCCTCTCGACTACAGTCTGAACTACCCTCTCGTAATCCCTCTCGACTATAGTCTGAGCTACTCTCTCGTAATCCCTCTCGACTATAGTCTGAACTACCCTCTCGTAATCCCTCTCGACTATAGTCTGAACTACACTCTCGTAATCCCTCTCGACTATAGTCTGAACTACCCTCTCGTAATCCCTCTCGACGATAGCCTGAGCTACCCTCTCGTAATCCCTCTCGACTATAGTCTGAACTACCCTCTCGTAATCCCTCTCGACTATAGTCTGAACTACCCTCTCGTAATCCCTCTCGACTATAGTCTGAGCTACCCTCTCGTAATCCCTCTCGACTATAGTCTGAACTACCCTCTCGTAATCCCTCTCGACTATAGTCTGAACTACCCTCTCGTAATCCCTCTCGACTATAGTCTGAACTACCCTCTCGTAATCCCTCTCGACTATAGTCTGAACTACCCTCTCGTAATCCCTCTCGACTATAGTCTGAGCTACCCTCTCGTAATCCCTCTCGACTATAGTCTGAGCTACCCTCTCGTAATCCCTCTCGACTATAGTCTGAACTACCCTCTCGTAATCCCTCTCGACTATAGTCTGAACTACCCTCTCGTAATCCCTCTCGACTATAGTCTGAACTACCCTCTCGTAATCCCTCTCGACTATAGTCTGAGCTACCCTCTCGTAATCCCTCTCGACTATAGTCTGAACTACCCTCTCGTAATCCCTCTCGACTATAGTCTGAACTACCCTCTCGTAATCCCTCTCGACTATAGTCTGAACTACCCTCTCGTAATCCCTCTCGACTATAGTCTGAGCTACCCTCTCGTAATCCCTCTCGACTATAGTCTGAACTACCCTCTCGTAATCCCTCTCGACTATAGTCTGAGCTACCCTCTCGTAATCCCTCTCGACTATAGTCTGAACTACCCTCTCGTAATCCCTCTCGACTATAGTCTGAACTACCCTCTCGTAATCCCTCTCGACTATAGTCTGAGCTACCCTCTCGTAATCCCTCTCGACTATAGTCTGAACTACCCTCTCGTAATCCCTCTCGACTATAGTCTGAGCTACCCTCTCGTAATCCCTCGCGACTATAGTCTGAGCTACACTCTCGTAATCCCTCTCGACTATAGTCTGAACTACCCTCTCGTAATCCCTCTCGACTATAGTCTGAACTACCCTCTTGTAATCCCTCTCGGCTATAGTCTGAATTACCCTCTCGTAATCCCTCTCGACTATAGTCTGAACTACCCTCTCGTAATCCCTCTCGACTATAGTCTGAACTACCCTCTCGTAATCCCTCTCGACTATAGTCTGAACTACCCTTTCGTAATCCTTCTCGACTATAGTCTGAACTACCCTCTCGTAATCCCTCTCGACTATAGTCTGATCTACCCTCTCGTAATCCCTCTCGACTATAGTCTGAACTACCCTCTCGTATTCCCTCTCGACTATAGTCTGAACTACCCTCTCGTAATCCCTCTCGACTATAGTCTGAACTACCCTCTCGTAATCCCTCTCGACTATAGTCTGAACTACCCTCTCGTAATCCCTCTCGACTAAAGTCAGAACTACCCTCTCGTAATCCCTCTCGACTATAGTCTGAGCTACCCTCTCGTAATCCCTCTCGACTATAGTCTGAACTACCCTCTCGTAATCCCTCTCGACTATAGTCTGAACTACCCTCTCGTAATCCCTCTCGACTATAGTCTGAACGACCCTATCGTAATCCCTCTCGACTATAGTCTGAACTACCCTCTCGTAATCCCTCTCGACTATAGTCTGAACTACCCTCTCGTAATCCCTCTCGACTATAGTCTGAGCTACCCTCTCGTAATCCCTCTCGACTATAGTCTGAACTACCCTCTCGTAATCCCTCTCGACTATAGTCTGAACTACCCTCTCGTAATCCCTCTCGACTATAGTCTGAACTACCCTCTCGTAATCCCTCTCGACTATAGTCTGAACTACCCTCTCGTAATCCCTCTCGACTATAGTCTGAGCTACCCTCTCGTAATCCCTCTCGACTATAGTCTGAACTACCCTCTCGTAATCCCTCTCGACTATAGTCTGAACTACCCTCTCGTAATCCCTCTCGACTATAGTCTGAACTACCCTCTCGTAATCCCTCTCGACTATAGTCTGAGCTACCGTCTCGTAATCCCTCTCGACTATAGTCTGAACTACCCTCTCGTAATCCCTCTCGACTATAGTCTGAACTACCCTCTCGTAATCTCTCTCGACTATAGTCTGAACTACCCTCTCGTAATCCCTCTCGACTATAGTCTGAGCTACCCTCTCATAATCCCTCTCGACTATAGTCTGAGCTACCCTCTCGTAATCCCTCTCGACTATAGTCTGAACTACCCTCTCGTAATCCCTCTCGACTATAGTCTGAACTACCCTCTCGTAATCCCTCTCGACTATAGTCTGAACTACCCTCTCGTAATCCCTCTCGACTATAGTCTGAGCTACCCTTTCGTAATCCCTCTCGACTATAGTCTGAACTACCCTCTCGTAATCCCTCTCGACTATAGTCTGAACTACCCTCTCGTAATCCCTCTCGACTATAGTCTGAACTACCCTCTCGTAATCCCTCTCGACTATAGTCTGAGCTACCCTCTCGTAATCCCTCTCGACTATAGTCTGAACTACCCTCTCGTAATCCCTCTCGACTATAGTCTGAGCTACCCTCTCGTAATCCCTCTCGACTATAGTCTGAACTACCCTCTCGTAATCCCTCTCGACTATAGTCTGAACTACCCTCTCGTAATCCCTCTCGACTATAGTCTGAGCTACCCTCTCGTAATCCCTCTCGACTATAGTCTGAACTACCCTCTCGTAATCCCTCTCGACTATAGTCTGAACTACCCTCTCGTAATCCCTCTCGACTATAGTCTGAGCTACCCTCTCGTAATCCCTCGCGACTATAGTCTGAGCTACCCTCTCGTAATCCCTCTCGACTATAGTCTGAGCTACCCTCTCATAATCCCTCTCGACTATAGTCTGAACTACCCTCTCGTAATCCCTCTCGACTATAGTCTGAACTACCCTCTCTTAATCCCTCTCGACTATAGTCTGAGCTACCCTCTCGTAATCCCTCTCGACTATAGTCTGAGCTACCCTCTCGTAATCCCTCTCGACTATAGTCTGAACTACCCTCTCGTAATCCCTCTCGGCTATAGTCTGAACTACCCTCTCGTAATCCCTCTCGGCTATAGTCTGAACTACCCTCTCGTAATCCCTCTCGGCTATAGTCTGAACTACCCTGTCATAATCTCTCTCGACTATAGTCTGAACTACCCTCTCGTAATCCCTCTCGACTATAGTCTGAACTACCCTCTCGTAATCCCTCTCGGCTATAGTCTGAACTACCCTCTCGTAATCCCTCTCGACTATAGTCTGAACTACCCTCTCGTAATCCCTCTCGACTATAGTCTGAACTACCCTCTCGTAATCCCTCTCGACTATAGTCTGAACTACCCTCTCGTAATCCCTCTCGACTATAGTCTGAACTACCCTCTCGTAATCCCTCTCGACTATAGTCTGAGCTACCCTCTCGTAATCCCTCTCGACTATAGTCTGAGCTACCCTCTCGTAATCCCTCTCGACTATAGTCTGAGCTACCCTCTCGTAATCCCTCTCGACTATAGTCTGAACTACCCTCTCGTAATCCCTCTCGACTATAGTCTGAACTACCCTCTCGTAATCCCTCTCGACTATAGTCTGAGCTACCCTCTCGTAATCCCTCTCGACTATAGTCTGAGCTACCCTCTCGTAATCCCTCTCGACTATAGTCTGAGCTACCCTCTCGTAATCCCTCTCGACTATAGTCTGAACTACCCTCTCGTAATCCCTCTCGACTATAGTCTGAACTACCCTCTCGTAATCCCTCTCGACTATAGTCTGAACTACCCTCTCGTAATCCCTCTCGACTATAGTCTGAGCTACCCTTTCGTAATCCCTCTCGACTATAGTCTGAACTACCCTCTCGTAATCCCTCTCGACTATAGTCTGAACTACCCTCTCGTAATCCCTCTCGACTATAGTCTGAACTACCCTCTCGTAATCCCTCTCGACTATAGTCTGAGCTACCCTCTCGTAATCCCTCTCGACTATAGTCTGAACTACCCTCTCGTAATCCCTCTCGACTATAGTCTGAGCTACCCTCTCGTAATCCCTCTCGACTATAGTCTGAACTACCCTCTCGTAATCCCTCTCGACTATAGTCTGAACTACCCTCTCGTAATCCCTCTCGACTATAGTCTGAGCTACCCTCTCGTAATCCCTCTCGACTATAGTCTGAACTACCCTCTCGTAATCCCTCTCGACTATAGTCTGAACTACCCTCTCGTAATCCCTCTCGACTATATTCTGAGCTACCCTCTCGTAATCCCTCGCGACTATAGTCTGAGCTACCCTCTCGTAATCACTCTCGACTATAGTCTGAGCTACCCTCTCATAATCCCTCTCGACTATAGTCTGAACTACCCTCTCGTAATCCCTCTCGACTATAGTCTGAACTACCCTCTCGTAATCCCTCTCGACTATAGTCTGAGCTACCCTCTCGTAATCCCTCTCGACTATAGTCTGAGCTACCCTCTCGTAATCCCTCTCGACTATAGTCTGAACTACCCTCTCGTAATCCCTCTCGGCTATAGTCTGAACTACCCTCTCGTAATCCCTCTCGGCTATAGTCTGAACTACCCTCTCGTAATCCCTCTCGACTATAGTCTGAACTACCCTCTCATAATCCCTCTCGACTATAGTCTGAACTACCCTCTCGTAATCCCTCTCGACTATAGTCTGAACTACCCTCTCGTAATCCCTCTCGACTATAGTCTGAACCACCCTCTCGTAATCCCTCTCGGCTATAGTCTGAACCACCCTCTCGTAATCCCTCTCGACTATAGTCTGAACTACCCTCTCGTAATCCCTCTCGACTATAGTCTGAACTACCCTCTCGTAATCCCTCTCGACTATAGTCTGAACTACCCTCTCGTAATCCCTCTCGACTATAGTCTGAACTACCCTCTCGTAATCCCTCTCGACTATAGTCTGAGCTACCCTCTCGTAATCCCTCTCGACTATAGTCTGAGCTACCCTCTCGTAATCCCTCTCGACTACAGTCTGAACTACCCTCTCGTAATCCCTCTCGACTATAGTCTGAACTACCCTCTCGTAATCCCTCTCGACTATAGTCTGAGCTACCCTCTCGTAATCCCTCTCGACTATAGTCTGAGCTACCCTCTCGTAATCCCTCTCGACTATAGTCTGAACTACCCTCTCGTAATCCCTCTCGACTATAGTCTGAACTACCCTCTCGTAATCCCTCTCGACTATAGTCTGAACTACCCTCTCGTAATCCCTCTCGACTATAGTCTGAGCTACCCTCTCGTAATCCCTCTCGACTATAGTCTGAACTACCCTCTCGTAATCCCTCTCGACTATAGTCTGAACTACCCTCTCGTAATCCCTCTCGACTATAGTCTGAACTACCCTCTCGTAATCCCTCTCGACTATAGTCTGAGCTACCCTCTCGTAATCCCTCTCGACTATAGTCTGAGCTACCCTCTCGTAATCCCTCTCGACTATAGTCTGAACTACCCTCTCGTAATCCCTCTCGACTATAGTCTGAACTACCCTCTCGTAATCCCTCTCGACTATAGTCTGAACTACCCTCTCGTAATCCCTCTCGACTATAGTCTGAGCTACCCTCTCGTAATCCCTCTCGACTATAGTCTGAACTACCCTCTCGTAATCCCTCTCGACTATAGTCTGAACTACCCTCTCGTAATCCCTCTCGACTATAGTCTGAACTACCCTCTCGTAATCCCTCTCGACTATAGTCTGAGTACCCTCTCGTAATCCCTCTCGACTATAGTCTGAACTACCCTCTCGTAATCCCTCTCGACTATAGTCTGAGCTACCCTCTCGTAATCCCTCTCGACTATAGTCTGAACTACCCTCTCGTAATCCCTCTCGACTATAGTCTGAACTACCCTCTCGTAATCCCTCTTGACTATAGTCTGAGCTACCCTCTCGTAATCCCTCTCGACTATAGTCTGAACTACCCTCTCGTAATCCCTCTCGACTATAGTCTGAACTACCCTCTCGTAATCCCTCTCGACTATAGTCTGAGCTACCCTCTCGTAATCCCTCGCGACTATAGTCTGAACTACCCTCTCGTAATCCCTCTCGACTATAGTCTGAGCTACCCTCTCGTAATCCCTCACGACTATAGTCTGAGCTACCCTCTCGTAATCCCTCTCGACTATAGTCTGAGCTACCCTCTCGTAATCCCTCTCGACTATAGTCTGAACTACCCTCTCGTAATCCCTCTCGACTATAGTCTGAACTACCCTCTCGTAATCCCTCTCGACTATAGTCTGAACTACCCTCTCGTAATCCCTCTCGACTATAGTCTGAACTACCCTCTCGTAATCCCTCTCGACTATAGTCTGAACTACCCTCTCGTAATCCCTCTCGACTATAGTCTGAACTACCCTCTCGTAATCCCTCTCGACTATAGTCTGAACTACCCTCTCGTAATCCCTCTCGACTATAGTCTGAACTACCCTCTCGTAATCCCTCTCGACTATAGTCTGAACTACCCTCTCGTAATCCCTCTCGACTATAGTCTGAACTACCCTCTCGTAATCCCTCTCGACTATAGTCTGAACTACCCTCTCGTAATCCCTCTCGACTATAGTCTGAACTACCCTCTCGTAATCCCTCTCGACTATAGTCTGAACTACCCTCTCGTAATCCCTCTCGACTATAGTCTGAACTACCCTCTCGTAATCCCTCTCGACTATAGTCTGAGCTACCCTCTCGTAATCCCTCTCGACTATAGTCTGAACTACCCTCTCGTAATCCCTCTCGGCTATAGTCTGAACTACCCTTTCGTAATCCCTCTCGACTATAGTCTGAACTACCCTCTCGTAATCCCTCTCGACTATAGTCTGAACTACCCTCTCGTAATCCCTCTCGACTATAGTCTGAACTACCCTCTCGTAATCCCTCTCGACTATAGTCTGAACTACCCTCTCGTAATCCCTCTCGACTATAGTCTGAACTACCCTCTCGTAATCCCTCTCGACTATAGTCTGAACTACCCTCTCGTATTCCCTCTCAACTATAGTCTGAACTACCCTCTCGTAATCCCTCTCGACTATAGTCTGAACTACCCTCTCGTAATCCCTCTCGACTATAGTCTGAACTACCCTCTCGTAATCCCTCTCGGCTATAGTCTGAACTACCCTCTCGTATTCCCTCTCGACTATAGTCTGAACTACCCTCTCGTAATCCCTCTCGACTATAGTCTGAACTACCCTCTCGTAATCCCTCTCGACTCTTGTCTGAACTACCCTCTCGTAATCCCTCTCGGCTATAGTCTGAACTACCCTCTCGTAATCCCTCTCGACTATAGTCTGAACTACCCTCTCGTAATCCCTCTCGACTATAGTCTGAACTACCCTCTCGTAATCCCTCTCGACTATAGTCTGAACTACCCTCTCGTAATCCCTCTCGACTATAGTCTGAACTACCCTCTCGTAATCCCTCTCGACTATAGTCTGAACTACCCTCTCGTAATCCCTCTCGACTATAGTCTGAGCTACCCTCTCGTAATCCCTCTCGACTATAGTCTGAACTACCCTCTCGTAATCCCTCTCGACTATAGTCTGAACTACCCTCTCGTAATCCCTCTCGACTATAGTCTGAGCTACCCTCTCGTAATCCCTCTCGACTATAGTCTGAACTACCCTCTCGTAATCCCTCTCGACTATAGTCTGAACTACCCTCTCGTAATCCCTCTCGACTATAGTCTGAACTACCCTCTCGTAATCCCTCTCGACTATAGTCTGAGCTACCCTCTCGTAATCCCTCTCGACTATAGTCTGAACTACCCTCTCGTAATCCCTCTCGACTATAGTCTGAGCTACCCTCTCGTAATCCCTCTCGACTATAGTCTGAACTACCCTCTCGTAATCCCTCTCGACTATAGTCTGAACTACCCTCTCGTAATCCCTCTCGACTATAGTCTGAGCTACCCTCTCGTAATCCCTCTCGACTATAGTGTGAACTACCCTCTCGTAATCCCTCTCGACTATAGTCTGAGCTACCCTCTCGTAATCCCTCTCGACTATAGTCTGAGCTACCCTCTCGTAATCCCTCGCGACTATAGTCTGAGCTACCCTCTCGTAATCCCTCTCGACTATAGTCTGAACTACCCTCTCGTAATCCCTCTCGACTATAGTCTGAACTACCCTCTCGTAATCCCTCTCGGCTATAGTCTGAATTACCCTCTCGTAATCCCTCTCGACTATAGTCTGAACTACCCTCTCGTAATCCCTCTCGACTATAGTCTGAACTACCCTCTCGTAATCCCTCTCGACTATAGTCTGAACTACCCTCTCGTAATCCCTCTCGACTATAGTCTGAACTACCCTCTCGTAATCCCTCTCGACTATAGTCTGAACTACTCTCTCGTAATCCCTCTCGACTATAGTCTGAGTACCCTCTCGTAATCCCTCTCGACTATAGTCTGAACTACCCTCTCGTAATCCCTCTCGACTATAGTCTGAGCTACCCTCTCGTAATCCCTCTCGACTATAGTCTGAACTACCCTCTCGTAATCCCTCTCGACTATAGTCTGAACTACCCTCTCGTAATCCCTCTCGACTATAGTCTGAGCTACCCTCTCGTAATCCCTCTCGACTATAGTCTGAACTACCCTCTCGTAATCCCTCTCGACTATAGTCTGAACTACCCTCTCGTAATCCCTCTCGACTATAGTCTGAGCTACCCTCTCGTAATCCCTCGCGACTATAGTCTGAACTACCCTCTCGTAATCCCTCTCGACTATAGTCTGAGCTACCCTCTCGTAATCCCTTACGACTATAGTCTGAGCTACCCTCTCGTAATCCCTCTCGACTATAGTCTGAGCTACCCTCTCGTAATCCCTCTCGACTATAGTCTGAACTACCCTCTCGTAATCCCTCTCGACTATAGTCTGAACTACCCTCTCGTAATCCCTCTCGACTATAGTCTGAACTACCCTCTCGTAATCCCTCTCGACTATAGTCTGAACTACCCTCTCGTAATCCCTCTCGACTATAGTCTGAACTACCCTCTCGTAATCCCTCTCGACTATAGTCTGAACTACCCTCTCGTAATCCCTCTCGACTATAGTCTGAACTACCCTCTCGTAATCCCTCTCGACTATAGTCTGAACTACCCTCTCGTAATGCCTCTCGACTATAGTCTGAACTACCCTCTCGTAATCCCTCTCGACTATAGTCTGAACTACCCTCTCGTAATCCCTCTCGACTATAGTCTGAGCTACCCTCTCGTAATCCCTCTCGACTATAGTCTGAACTACCCTCTCGTAATCCCTCTCGACTATAGTCTGAACTACCCTCTCGTAATCCCTCTCGACTATAGTCTGAACGACCCTCTCGTAATCCCTCTCGACTATAGTCTGAGTACCCTCACGTAATCCCTCTCGACTATAGTCTGAACTACCCTCTCGTAATCCCTCTCGACTATAGTCTGAGCTACCCTCTCGTAATCCCTCTCGACTATAGTCTGAACTACCCTCTCGTAATCCCTCTCGACTATAGTCTGAACTACCCTCTCGTAATCCCTCTCGACTATAGTCTGAGCTACCCTCTCGTAATCCCTCTCGACTATAGTCTGAACTACCCTCTCGTAATCCCTCTCGACTATAGTCTGAACTACCCTCTCGTAATCCCTCTCGACTATAGTCTGAGCTACCCTCTCGTAATCCCTCGCGACTATAGTCTGAACTACCCTCTCGTAATCCCTCTCGACTATAGTCTGAGCTACCCTCTCGTAATCCCTCACGACTATAGTCTGAGCTACCCTCTCGTAATCCCTCTCGACTATAGTCTGAGCTACCCTCTCGTAATCCCTCTCGACTATAGTCTGAACTACCCTCTCGTAATCCCTCTCGACTATAGTCTGAACTACCCTCTCGTAATCCCTCTCGACTATAGTCTGAACTACCCTCTCGTAATCCCTCTCGACTATAGTCTGAACTACCCTCTCGTAATCCCTCTCGACTATAGTCTGAACTACCCTCTCGTAATCCCTCTCGACTATAGTCTGAACTACCCTCTCGTAATCCCTCTCGACTATAGTCTGAACTACCCTCTCGTAATCCCTCTCGACTATAGTCTGAACTACCCTCTCGTAATCCCTCTCGACTATAGTCTGAACTACCCTCTCGTAATCCCTCTCGACTATAGTCTGAGCTACCCTCTCGTAATCCCTCTCGACTATAGTCTGAACAACCCTCTCATAATCCGTCTCGGCTATAGTCTGAACTAGCCTTTCGTAATCCCTCTCGACTATAGTCTGAACTACCCTCTCGTAATCCCTCTCGACTATAGTCTGAACTACCCTCTCGTAATCCCTCTCGACTATAGTCTGAACTACCCTCTCGTAATCCCTCTCGACTATAGTCTGAACTACCCTCTCGTAATCCCTCTCGACTATAGTCTGAACTACCCTCTCGTAATCCCTCTCGACTATAGTCTGAACTACCCTCTCGTATTCCCTCTCAACTATAGTCTGAACTACCCTCTCGTAATCCCTCTCGACTATAGTCTGAACTACCCTCTCGTAATCCCTCTCGGCTATAGTCTGAACTACCCTCTCGTAATCCCTCTCGACTATAGTCTGAACTACCCTCTCGTAATCCCTCTCGACTATAGTCTGAACTACCCTCTCGTAATCCCTCTCGACTCTTGTCTGAACTACCCTCTCGTAATCCCTCTCGGCTATAGTCTGAACTACCGTCTCGTAATCCCTCTCGACTATAGTCTGAACTACCCTCTCGTAATCCCTCTCGACTATAGTCTGAACTACCCTCTCGTAATCCCTCTCGACTATAGTCTGAACTACCCTCTCGTAATCCCTCTCGACTATAGTCTGAACTACCCTCTCGTAATCCCTCTCGACTATAGTCTGAACTACCCTCTCGTAATCCCTCTCGACTATAGTCTGAACTACCCTCTCGTAATCCCTCTCGACTATAGTCTGAACTACCCTCTCGTAATCCCTCTCGACTATAGTCTGAACTACCCTCTCGTAATCCCTCTCGACTATAGTCTGAACTACCCTCTCGTAATCCCTCTCGACTACAGTCTGAACTACCCTCTCGTAATCCCTCTCGACTATAGTCTGAGCTACCCTCTCGTAATCCCTCTCGACTATAGTCTGAACTACCCTCTCGTAATCCCTCTCGACTATAGTCTGAACTACCCTCTCGTAATCCCTCTCGACTATAGTCTGAACGACCCTCTCGTAATCCCTCTCGACGATAGCCTGAGCTACCCTCTCGTAATCCCTCTCGACTATAGTCTGAACTACCCTCTCGTAATCCCTCTCGACTATAGTCTGAACTACCCTCTCGTAATCCCTCTCGACTATAGTCTGAGCTACCCTCTCGTAATCCCTCTCGACTATAGTCTGAACTACCCTCTCGTAATCCCTCTCGACTATAGTCTGAACTACCCTCTCGTAATCCCTCTCGACTATAGTCTGAACTACCCTCTCGTAATCCCTCTCGACTATAGTCTGAACTACCCTCTCGTAATCCCTCTCGACTATAGTCTGAGCTACCCTCTCGTAATCCCTCTCGACTATAGTCTGAGCTACCCTCTCGTAATCCCTCTCGACTATAGTCTGAACTACCCTCTCGTAATCCCTCTCGACTATAGTCTGAACTACCCTCTCGTAATCCCTCTCGACTATAGTCTGAACTACCCTCTCGTAATCCCTCTCGACTATAGTCTGAGCTACCCTCTCGTAATCCCTCTCGACTATAGTCTGAACTACCCTCTCGTAATCCCTCTCGACTATAGTCTGAACTACCCTCTCGTAATCCCTCTCGACTATAGTCTGAACTACCCTCTCGTAATCCCTCTCGACTATAGTCTGAGCTACCCTCTCGTAATCCCTCTCGACTATAGTCTGAACTACCCTCTCGTAATCCCTCTCGATTATAGTCTGAGCTACCCTCTCGAAATCCCTCTCGACTATAGTCTGAACTACCCTCTCGTAATCCCTCTCGACTATAGTCTGAACTACCCTCTCGTAATCCCTCTCGACTATAGTCTGAGCTACCCTCTCGTAATCCCTCTCGACTATAGTCTGAACTACCCTCTCGTAATCCCTCTCGACTATAGTCTGAGCTACCCTCTCGTAATCCCTCTCGACTATAGTCTGAGCTACCCTCTCGTAATCCCTCGCGACTATAGTCTGAGCTACCCTCTCGTAATCCCTCTCGACTATAGTCTGAACTACCCTCTCGTAATCCCTCTCGACTATAGTCTGAACTACCCTCTCGTAATCCCTCTCGGCTATAGTCTGAATTACCCTCTCGTAATCCCTCTCGACTATAGTCTGAACTACCCTCTCGTAATCCCTCTCGACTATAGTCTGAACTACCCTCTCGTAATCCCTCTCGACTATAGTCTGAACTACCCTCTCGTAATCCTTCTCGACTATAGTCTGAACTACCCTCTCGTAATCCCTCTCGACTATAGTCTGAACTACCCTCTCGTAATCCCTCTCGACTATAGTCTGAACTACCCTCTCGTATTCCCTCTCGACTATAGTCTGAACTACCCTCTCGTAATCCCTCTCGACTCTAGTCTGAACTACCCTCTCGTAATCCCTCTCGACTATAGTCTGAACTACCCTCTCGTAATCCCTCTCGACTATAGTCAAAACTACCCTCTCGTAATCCCTCTCGACTATAGTCTGAGCTACCCTCTCGTAATCCCTCTCGACTATAGTCTGAACTACCCTCTCGTAATCCCTCTCGACTATAGTCTGAACTACCCTCTCGTAATCCCTCTCGACTATAGTCTGAACGACCCTATCGTAATCCCTCTCGACTATAGTCTGAACTACCCTCTCGTAATCCCTCTCGACTATAGTCTGAACTACCCTCTCGTAATCCCTCTCGACTATAGTCTGAGCTACCCTCTCGTAATCCCTCTCGACTATAGTCTGAACTACCCTCTCGTAATCCCTCTCGACTATAGTCTGAACTACCCTCTCGTAATCCCTCTCGACTATAGTCTGAACTACCCTCTCGTAATCCCTCTCGACTATAGTCTGAACTACCCTCTCGTAATCCCTCTCGACTATAGTCTGAGCTACCCTCTCGTAATCCCTCTCGACTATAGTCTGAACTACCCTCTCGTAATCCCTCTCGACTATAGTCTGAACTACCCTCTCGTAATCCCTCTCGACTATAGTCTGAACTACCCTCTCGTAATCCCTCTCGACTATAGTCTGAGCTACCCTCTCGTAATCCCTCTCGACTATAGTCTGAACTACCCTCTCGTAATCCCTCTCGACTATAGTCTGAACTACCCTCTCGTAATCTCTCTCGACTATAGTCTGAACTACCCTCTCGTAATCCCTCTCGACTATAGTCTGAGCTACCCTCTCATAATCCCTCTCGACTATAGTCTGAGCTACCCTCTCGTAATCCCTCTCGACTATAGTCTGAACTACCCTCTCGTAATCCCTCTCGACTATAGTCTGAACTACCCTCTCGTAATCCCTCTCGACTATAGTCTGAACTACCCTCTCGTAATCCCTCTCGACTATAGTCTGAGCTACCCTTTCGTAATCCCTCTCGACTATAGTCTGAACTACCCTCTCGTAATCCCTCTCGACTATAGTCTGAACTACCCTCTCGTAATCCCTCTCGACTATAGTCTGAACTACCCTCTCGTAATCCCTCTCGACTATAGTCTGAGCTACCCTCTCGTAATCCCTCTCGACTATAGTCTGAACTACCCTCTCGTAATCCCTCTCGACTATAGTCTGAGCTACCCTCTCGTAATCCCTCTCGACTATAGTCTGAACTACCCTCTCGTAATCCCTCTCGACTATAGTCTGAACTACCCTCTCGTAATCCCTCTCGACTATAGTCTGAGCTACCCTCTCGTAATCCCTCTCGACTATAGTCTGAACTACCCTCTCGTAATCCCTCTCGACTATAGTCTGAACTACCCTCTCGTAATCCCTCTCGACTATAGTCTGAGCTACCCTCTCGTAATCCCTCGCGACTATAGTCTGAGCTACCCTCTCGTAATCCCTCTCGACTATAGTCTGAGCTACCCTCTCATAATCCCTCTCGACTATAGTCTGAACTACCCTCTCGTAATCCCTCTCGACTATAGTCTGAACTACCCTCTCGTAATCCCTCTCGACTATAGTCTGAGCTACCCTCTCGTAATCCCTCTCGACTATAGTCTGAGCTACCCTCTCGTAATCCCTCTCGACTATAGTCTGAACTACCCTCTCGTAATCCCTCTCGGCTATAGTCTGAACTACCCTCTCGTAATCCCTCTCGGCTATAGTCTGAACTACCCTCTCGTAATCCCTCTCGGCTATAGTCTGAACTACCCTGTCATAATCTCTCTCGACTATAGTCTGAACTACCCTCTCGTAATCCCTCTCGACTATAGTCTGAACTACCCTCTCGTAATCCCTCTCGGCTATAGTCTGAACTACCCTCTCGTAATCCCTCTCGACTATAGTCTGAACTACCCTCTCGTAATCCCTCTCGACTATAGTCTGAACTACCCTCTCGTAATCCCTCTCGACTTTAGTCTGAACTACCCTCTCGTAATCCCTCTCGACTATAGTCTGAACTACCCTCTCGTAATCCCTCTCGACTATAGTCTGAGCTACCCTCTCGTAATCCCTCTCGACTATAGTCTGAGCTACCCTCTCGTAATCCCTCTCGACTATAGTCTGAGCTACCCTCTCGTTATCCCTCTCGACTATAGTCTGAACTACCCTCTCGTAATCCCTCTCGACTATAGTCTGAACTACCCTCTCGTAATCCCTCTCGACTATAGTCTGAGCTACCCTCTCGTAATCCCTCTCGACTATAGTCTGAGCTACCCTCTCGTAATCCCTCTCGACTATAGTCTGAGCTACCCTCTCGTAATCCCTCTCGACTATAGTCTGAACTACCCTCTCGTAATCCCTCTCGACTATAGTCTGAACTACCCTCTCGTAATCCCTCTCGACTATAGTCTGAACTACCCTCTCGTAATCCCTCTCGACTATAGTCTGAGCTACCCTTTCGTAATCCCTCTCGACTATAGTCTGAACTACCCTCTCGTAATCCCTCTCGACTATAGTCTGAACTACCCTCTCGTAATCCCTCTCGACTATAGTCTGAACTACCCTCTCGTAATTCCTCTCGACTATAGTCTGAGCTACCCTCTCGTAATCCCTCTCGACTATAGTCTGAACTACCCTCTCGTAATCCCTCTCGACTATAGTCTGAGCTACCCTCTCGTAATCCCTCTCGACTATAGTCTGAACTACCCTCTCGTAATCCCTCTCGACTATAGTCTGAACTACCCTCTCGTAATCCCTCTCGACTATAGTCTGAGCTACCCTCTCGTAATCCCTCTCGACTATAGTCTGAACTACCCTCTCGTAATCCCTCTCGACTATAGTCTGAACTACCCTCTCGTAATCCCTCTCGACTATATTCTGAGCTACCCTCTCGTAATCCCTCGCGACTATAGTCTGAGCTACCCTCTCGTAATCCCTCTCGACTATAGTCTGAGCTACCCTCTCATAATCCCTCTCGACTATAGTCTGAACTACCCTCTCGTAATCCCTCTCGACTATAGTCTGAACTACCCTCTCGTAATCCCTCTCGACTATAGTCTGAGCTACCCTCTCGTAATCCCTCTCGACTATAGTCTGAGCTACCCTCTCGTAATCCCTCTCGACTATAGTCTGAACTACCCTCTCGTAATCCCTCTCGGCTATAGTCTGAACTACCCTCTCGTAATCCCTCTCGGCTATAGTCTGAACTACCCTCTCGTAATCCCTCTCGACTATAGTCTGAACTACCCTCTCATAATCCCTCTCGACTATAGTCTGAACTACCCTCTCGTAATCCCTCTCGACTATAGTCTGAACCACCCTCTCGTAATCCCTCTCGGCTATAGTCTGAACTACCCTCTCGTAATCCCTCTCGACTATAGTCTGAACTACCCTCTCGTAATCCCTCTCGACTATAGTCTGAGCTACCCTCTCGTAATCCCTCTCGACTATAGTCTGAGCTACCCTCTCGTAATCCCTCTCGACTATAGTCTGAACTACCCTCTCGTAATCCCTCTCGACTATAGTCTGAACTACCCTCTCGTAATCCCTATCGACTATAGTCTGAACTACCCTCTCGTAATCCCTCTCGACTATAGTCTGAGCTACCCTCTCGTAATCCCTCTCGACTATAGTCTGAACTACCCTCTCGTAATCCCTCTCGACTATAGTCTGAACTACCCTCTCGTAATCCCTCTCGACTATAGTCTGAACTACCCTCTCGTAATCCCTCTCGACTATAGTCTGAGCTACCCTCTCGTAATCCCTCTCGACTATAGTCTGAGCTACCCTCTCGTAATCCCTCTCGACTATAGTCTGAACTACCCTCTCGTAATCCCTATCGACTATAGTCTGAACTACCCTCTCGTAATCCCTCTCGACTATAGTCTGAACTACCCTCTCGTAATCCCTCTCGACTATAGTCTGAGCTACCCTCTCGTAATCCCTCTCGACTATAGTCTGAACTACCCTCTCGTAATCCCTCTCGACTATAGTCTGAACTACCCTCTCGTAATCCCTCTCGACTATAGTCTGAACTACCCTCTCGTAATCCCTCTCGACTATAGTCTGAGTACCCTCTCGTAATCCCTCTCGACTATAGTCTGAACTACCCTCTCGTAATCCCTCTCGACTATAGTCTGAGCTACCCTCTCGTAATCCCTCTCGACTATAGTCTGAACTACCCTCTCGTAATCCCTCTCGACTATAGTCTGAACTACCCTCTCGTAATCCCTCTCGACTATAGTCTGAGCTACCCTCTCGTAATCCCTCTCGACTATAGTCTGAACTACCCTCTCGTAATCCCTCTCGACTATAGTCTGAACTACCCTCTCGTAATCCCTCTCGACTATAGTCTGAGCTACCCTCTCGTAATCCCTCGCGACTATAGTCTGAGCTACCCTCTCGTAATCCCTCTCGACTATAGTCTGAGCTACCCTCTCATAATCCCTCTCGACTATAGTCTGAACTACCCTCTCGTAATCCCTCTCGACTATAGTCTGAACTACCCTCTCGTAATCCCTCTCGACTATAGTCTGAGCTACCCTCTCGTAATCCCTCTCGACTATAGTCTGAGCTACCCTCTCGTAATCCCTCTCGACTATAGTCTGAACTACCCTCTCGTAATCCCTCTCGGCTATAGTCTGAACTACCCTCTCGTAATCCCTCTCGGCTATAGTCTGAACTACCCTCTCGTAATCCCTCTCGACTATAGTCTGAACTACCCTCTCGTAATCCCTCTCGACTATAGTCTGAACTACCCTCTCGTAATCCCTCTCGACTATAGTCTGAGCTACCCTCTCGTAATCCCTCTCGACTATAGTCTGAACTACCCTCTCGTAATCCCTCTCGACTATAGTCTGAACTACCCTCTCGTAATCCCTCTCGACTATAGTCTGAACTACCCTCTCGTAATCCCTCTCGACTATAGTCTGAACTACCCTCTCGTAATCCCTCTCGACTATAGTCTGAACTACCCTCTCGTAATCCCTCTCGACCATAGTCTGAACTACCCTCTCGTAATCCCTCTCGACTATAGTCTGAACTACCCTCTCGTAATCCCTCTCGACTATAGTCTGAACTACCCTCTCGTAATCCCTCTCGACTATAGTCTGAACTACCCTCTCGTAATCCCTCTCGGCTATAGTCTGAACTACCCTCTCGTAATCCCTCTCGACTATAGTCTGAACTACCCTCCCGTAATCCCTCTCGACTATAGTCTGAACTACCCTCTCGTAATCCCTCTCGGCTATAGTCTGAACTACCCTCTCGTCATCCCTCTCGACTATTGTCTGAACTACCCTCTCGTAATCCCTCTCGGCTATAGTCTGAACTACCCTCTCGTAATCCCTCTCGACTATAGTCTGAACTACCCTCTCGTAATCCCTCTCGACTATAGTCTGAACTACCCTCTCGTAATCCCTCTCGACAATAGTCTGAACTACCCTCTCGTAATCCTTCTCGACTATAGTCTGAACTACCCTCTCGTAATCCCTCTCGACTATAGTCTGAACTACCCTCTCGTAATCCCTCTCGACTATAGTCTGAACTACCCTCTCGTAATCCCTCTCGACTATAGTCTGAACTACCCTCTCGTAATCCCTCTCGACTATAGTCTGAACTACCCTCTCGTAATCCCTCTCGACTATAGTCTGAACTACCCTCTCGTAATCCCTCTCGACTATAGTCTGAACTACCCTCTCGTAATCCCTCTCGACTATAGTCTGAGCTACCCTCTCGTAATCCCTCTCGACTATAGTCTGAACTACCCTCTCGTAATCCCTCTCGACTATAGTCTGAACTACCCTCTCGTAATCCCTCTCAACTATAGTCTGAACGACCCTATCGTAATCCCTCTCGACTATAGCCTGAGCTACCCTCTCGTAATCCCTCTCGACTATAGTCTGAACTACCCTCTCGTAATCCCTCTCGACTATAGTCTGAACTACCCTCTCGTAATCCCTCTCGACTATAGTCTGAACTACCCTCTCGTAATCCCTCTCGACTATAGTCTGAACTACCCTCTCGTAATCCCTCTCGACTATAGTCTGAGCTACCCTCTCGTAATCCCTCTCGACTATAGTCTGAACTACCCTCTCGTAATCCCTCTCGACTATAGTCTGAGCTACCCTCTCGTAATCCCTCTCGACTATAGTCTGAACTACCCTCTCGTAATCCCTCTCGACTATAGTCTGAACTACCCTCTCGTAATCCCTCTCGACTATAGTCTGAGCTACCCTCTCGTAATCCCTCTCGACTATAGTCTGAGCTACCCTCTCGTAATCCCTCTCGACTATAGTCTGAACTACCCTCTCGTAATCCCTCTCGACTATAGTCTGAACTACCCTCTCGTAATCCCTCTCGACTATAGTCTGAACTACCCTCTCGTAATCCCTCTCGACTATAGTCTGAGCTACCCTCTCGTAATCCCTCTCGACTATAGTCTGAACTACCCTCTCGTAATCCCTCTCGACTATAGTCTGAACTACCCTCTCGTAATCCCTCTCGACTATAGTCTGAACTACCCTCTCGTAATCCCTCTCGACTATAGTCTGAACTACCCTCTCGTAATCCCTCTCGACTATAGTCTGAGCTACCCTCTCGTAATCCCTCTCGACTATAGTTTGAGCTACCCTCTCGTAATCCCTCTCGACTATAGTCTGAGCTACCCTCTCGTAATCCCTCTCGACTATAGTCTGAACTACCCTCTCGTAATCCCTCTCGACTATAGTCTGAACTACCCTCTCGTAATCCCTCTCGACTATAGTCTGAACTACCCTCTCGTAATCCCTCTCGACTATAGTCTGAGCTACCCTTTCGTAATCCCTCTCGACTATAGTCTGAACTACCCTCTCGTAATCCCTCTCGACTATAGTCTGAACTACCCTCTCGTAATCCCTCTCGACTATAGTCTGAACTACCCTCTCGTAATCCCTCTCGACTATAGTCTGAGCTACCCTCTCGTAATCCCTCTCGACTATAGTCTGAACTACCCTCTCGTAATCCCTCTCGACTATAGTCTGAGCTACCCTCTCGTAATCCCTCTCGACTATAGTCTGAACTACCCTCTCGTAATCCCTCTCGACTATAGTCTGAACTACCCTCTCGTAATCCCTCTCGACTATAGTCTGATCTACCCTCTCGTAATCCCTCTCGACTATAGTCTGAACTACCCTCTCGTAATCCCTCTCGACTATAGTCTGAACTACCCTCTCGTAATCCCTCTCGACTATAGTCTGAGCTACCCTCTCGTAATCCCTCACGACTATAGTCTGAGCTACCCTCTCGTAATCCCTCTCGATTAAAGTCTGAGCTACCCTCTCATAATCCCTCTTGACTATAGTCTGAACTACCCTCTCGTAATCCCTCTCGACTATAGTCTGAACTACCCTCTCGTAATCCCTCTCGACTATAGTCTGAGCTACCCTCTCGTAATCCCTCTCGACTATAGTCTGAACTACCCTCTCGTAATCCCTCTCGACTATAGTCTGAACTACCCTCTCGTAATCCCTCTCGACTATAGTCTGAACTACCCTCTCGTAATCCCTCTCGACTATAGTCTGAACTACCCTCTCGTAATCCCTCTCGGCTATAGTCTGAACTACCCTCTCGTAATCCCTCTCGACTATAGTCTGAACTACCCTCTCGTAATCCCTCTCGACTATAGTCTGAACTACCCTCTCGTAATCCCTCTCGACTATAGTCTGAACTACCCTCTCGTAATCCCTCTCGACTATAGTCTGAACTACCCTCTCGTAATCCCTCTCGACTATAGTCTGAGCTACCCTCTCGTAATCCCTCTCGACTATAGTCTGAACTACCCTCTCGTAATCCCTCTCGACTATAGTCTGAACTACCCTCTCGTAATCCCTCTCGACTATCGTCTGAACTACCCTCTCGTAATCCCTCTCGACTATAGTCTGAGCTACCCTCTCGTAATCCCTCTCGACTATAGTCTGAGCTACCCTCTCGTAATCCCTCTCGACTATAGTCTGAACTACCCTCTCGTAATCCCTCTCGACTATAGCCTGAACTACCCTCTCGTAATCCCTCTCGACTATAGCCTGAACTACCCTCTCGTAATCCCTCTCGACTATAGTCTGAGCTACCCTCTCGTAATCCCTCTCGACTATCGTCTGAACTACCCTCTCGTAATCCCTCTCGACTATAGTCTGAACTACCCTCTCGTAATCCCTCTCGACTATAGTCTGAGCTACCCTCTCGTAATCCCTCTCGACTATAGTCTGAGCTACCCTCTCGTAATCCCTCTCGACTATAGTCTGAACTACCCTCTTGTAATCCCTCTCGACTATAGTCTGAGCTACCCTCTCGTAATCCCTCTCGACTATAGTCTGAGCTACCCTCTCGTAATCCCTCTCGACTATAGTCTGAACTACCCTCTCGTAATCCCTCTCGGCTATAGTCTGAACTACCCCACTCCAGCACTCAGATGTGATATGGTGTTGGTTTGTGCTGCAATGGAAGTTGCAACATTGATCATCAGTTGCTTCACCATGGGTGGTTGCCCAAGTGTGCCAACGTTTTTGAGCACTTTGACCTTGCTGGAAAGCATGGAATCCAAACTCTGTCCAAAGTTTTTTCCAAGTTTGTGCTGGACTCCTCCAAGTCCTTACTGACCACAGGTTACTTCAGAGTTTCCCAATGCACCAAGCATTTTGTTCTCCATCCCCAGTGCTGCTCTGTGAACTGCCCCATTAAAATGCTTATCCAAGTCCTCTGTAGCAGAACTTGTGTGCGACCTTCCTCTCTGGGGAACTGGGACCTCCACTTTCCTTGCCCCCTGCCCTGGCTCCAGATCACTCATTCCCAGTTTCGCGTCACATATAGATCTCACCTCCATGACATCCTCTAAATTGTGCACAATGTCAGTATCTGAGAATGTGAAATCGGGTGACACAGCATCCTCATCAGCAATGTTTCCTACATCGGTTCACCGCCCTGGTCGATATCTGAGAGGGGTAAAGCACAAGGTTCAGGTTATTCTGCGAGAGGTGGGAGAAAACCTTGTTGTGCAGCTTGTAAAGCTATTTGAAACTGGATTCACAGTCATCAATTTTGTCTATTTTTTAAAAAAAATATTTTTATTCTCCATTTTCTTCAGAATTTACCCCCCACCAACAAACAGTAAACAATAACGAATACAATGTCAATCCTCCTACCAACAACAACGATCCCATCCTCCCACCACCCCCCAAATAACGGCCCACCTGACTATATAAGCATTAAATAAAACTAAACCTCCCAAGGAGGAAAAAAGAAAAAGGAATCAGGAATCGCCCCTGGTCACCGTTGACACATATAGTCCACACACCCACCCCCCCCTAATATTCAATGCCATCCAATCCTCGAAAGAGTACCGTGAATGGCACCCGTGAATTGTAGACACCGCCCCACTCCCCTCCCAGACTCCTCCCCTCCACTTCCTCTTGAAAATTCCTCCCCCAACCTCGGTTCCTTCCCCCAGCTTTTCACCCCGGCTAGACTCACCGAAACCTGTTCTACCAGGCTCCGATGGCCACAGCCCCTCCCCCCACCTCACTCCCGTTCACTGGCCGGCTACATCGGTACACGACAAGCTCTCAGTCCCATTTCTCAATTCTGCCACAGTCCTTCTGCCTTCTCAAACTCGTCCGCTGCTTCCGCCGTCCCAAAATAAAAGTCCTTGGATTTGTGGGTCACCCTCAACTTAGCTGGATATACTGTGCCGCACTGCACCTTACTGATGTACAGTGCCTTCTTCACCCGGTTGAAGGCAGCCCGCCTCCTCGCCAGCTCCACCGTAAAGTCCTGGTATATGCGTATACCAGCTCCAGCCCATTGCACCACCCGCCTCTGCTTTGCCCAGCACAGGACCTTCTCCTTCACGCTGTACCTTCGGAAACACACAGTTACTACTCTTGGCGGCTCACTCGCCTTTGGTATAGGCCTCCACGACTGATGAACCCGATCCAGTTTGTATCGAGAGGGATCGTCCCCCTCCCTCAATGGCTCCGCCAACATCGTGGCAAAATACTCCGTCAGCCTCGGGCCTTCCATCCCTTCAAGCAGACCCACGATCCTCAGATTCTGCCGCCTGGACCTGTTTTCCAGGTCTTCCATTTTGGCTCGCAGACCCTTGTTGGTCTCTGTCACCTTCCGCAACTCCTTCCCGATCAAGGTGAGTTGATCACTGTGCTGCAATAATACCTCTTCCACTTTCTTTAGTGTCTCACCTTGCTCCCGCACCTCCGCCGCTGCGTTTGATACCGCCGCCCTCACCGGGGCAATCGCCTCCTCCTGCAACACTTTCAATACCGCCCCCATCTCCTTCTTCATCGCTTCCATGTGCTTTGTGAACTGTTTTTCAAGTTCCACAACCATCACTTTGGTCCTTTCTTCTGCTGTGAGCAATACGGCCTCCCCTGGTGCTCCAGCCTCCGCTTTCCTTACAGCTCCTGTGCTGACTTTTCCGCTCACCAGCGGACTTTCAGTAACCCCCTTTTACGCGGCCGTTTTTTTCCCAAGCTTGGACATTTCTCCTCCCTGTGCCTTCTTACAGCTTTTTCAGCCTCCGTTGCCCCTGGGATCGGGCGTTAAAACACCAAAATTTCTATTCCCGAGTGGGAGCCCTCCAGTGTGTCGCTGTCTCCCGCCCGCCGTCACCAGAAGTCCCAATTCTGTCCATTTTATGTAGATATATTCACTGACAGGTGGATCTGTAACCGGAGAAACCGATTCAAGCTAATTAGCAAAGGAAGCAGAAAGAAGAGAAGGAGATTTTGTTTATGTTGTTGCAAGTTGGTAGGATCGAGAATGGAAAGGTAGTGGAACTAGATTCAATACTAACATTTGAAGCTTAACTCGTGTGTGAGTCATCATAGACGGTCTCAGCTCTATTTCAGTAAAGAGCTTCAAAGCGTGCTCACGTGAGATTTGCGCACAAGCAGTGGGAGAGAGGCCACATTCAGAGTGAGTTTTAAGAAATTTGAAGCAGAGTGGGAATTCGGAGCAGAGCGGGACGAGGTGCTCTTTGCCCCTTGCTTTGTAACTTTTAAATCTTCAGAAAGTGGTCTTGCCCTGCTGTAGTTGAGGATGCAAGGGAGAGAGCTGATTGGTAAGCAGTGGACCAGGCCGGTAAGTCTTTACAACTATCATCAATTATAGTTTGAAAATAAGTTTCATGGTTTATAATCTGTAAGGGCTCCAATTGATAGTAATGAGGACAAGCCAAGAAGGGCCATAGAAAATTGGACTTAATCTAACTAGTCAGCAAGGAGAGGAGTTGGTGCAAACTGGGGGAGGAGGAGCTTCATAACAATAAGAATTTAAAAATCTGAAAAGTGACTTCTCAGTAAAGCTGTGACTTGATTGGCTGGTTGGGAATCTGTCTCAATTTGAAAAATTAGAGTAATTAAATAAGTAGAGTAGTAACTAGGAGAATTGGGGTATTTAGCATTTAATATTTATCGGAGAAATCTAGCACAAGGGACCATATCATTAAGTTTAATTTAAATTTAATAAGTATTTATTTTACTGTAGCACTAAATTTAATAACAATTTATTTTGACATAATTCATTAATTAGTATATAAATGTCAGTCGGTGGGGTGCAGTGCTCTAACTTTTAGATGTGGGAGGTCCGTGATGCTTCCAGCGTTCCGAATGACTACAATGTAGGAAGTGTACCCAATGGCAGCTCCTCACAGACCATGTGGTTCGGGTGAAACAGCAGTTGGATGCACTTAAGAGTATGGAGATGGCAGAAAGCGTCATAGATAGGAGTTATAGAGATGTGGTCACACCCAAGGTGCAGGCAGACAGATGGGTGACCACTAGAAAGGGCAGGATGTCAGTGCAGGAGTCCCCCGTGGCTGTCCTCCTCTCTAACAAGTATACCATTTTGGATACTGTTGGCGGGATGGCCTATCGGGGGAAAACAACAGCAGCGGACAGAATAGTAGCATCGTGGCTGGCTCTGCTGTTCAGCAGGGTGGGTCAAAGTGCAGAAGAGCAATAATCATAGGGGACTCCATAACCAGGGGCACAGATAGGCGCTTCTGTGGTCGCGAAACAGACTCCAGGATGATGTGTTGCCTCCCTGGTGCCAGGGTCCGGGGTGTCGCTGCAGGGCATCCTGAAGGGGAGGGTGATAAGGCAAAGGTTATGGTGCATGTTGCTACCAATGACATAGGTAGAAAGAGGGATGAGATCTTGCACCAAGAATTCAGGGAGTTAGGCAATAGACTAAAGAGCAGGGCTTCTCAAGTTGTAATCTCTGGATTACTCCCAGTGCCATGTGTTAGTGAGTACAGGAATAGGAGAATAGCACAGGTGAACGTGTGGCTTAAGAGTTGGTGCAGGAGGGAGGATTTTAGATTCCTGGATCATTGGGACCGTTTATGGGGAAGATGCGATCTGTACAAGGGAGCCTAACATCCTTGCTGGCAGGTCTGCTAGTGCTGTTGGGAAGAGTTTAAACTAGTTTGGCAGGGGGAGGGGATGAAGACCCACTAGCAGAATAGGGACACAAAATAACATCAAAACAAAATCAGGTCAGAGGGATTACAGCGGTAGTAAGTTTCAAGGGAGTAGGATAAGGCTGGATGGCCTCTACTTTAATGCCAGGAGTAATAACGGTAAAACGGATAAGTTAAGGGCGATGATTGACATGTATAATTATGACTTAATAGCGATCACAGAGACATGGTTGAGTGAGGGGCAGGATTGGCATCTCAACATCCCGGGATATAGAAACTTCAGTCAAGTCAGAGGAGGAGGCAGAAAAGGAGGAGGCATTGCAGTATTAGTTAAGGATGCAGTTATTGCGGTAAGGAGAGATGATTTCTTGGAGTGGGCATCATATGAAGCTTTGTGGGCAGAGCTAAGGAATAAAAAAAGGGACAGCTATGTTGCTAGGTGATTATTATAGACCCTCAGATAGTCAGCGGGAAATTGAGGAGCAAATGTGTGTGCAATTCACGGAAGGGTGTAAAAATAAGAGGGTAACTATATTAGGTGATTTCAACTTTCCCAAAATTAATTGGGTAGCCATCATGTTAAGGGCTTAGATGCAGTAGAGTTCTTAAAATGTATATAGGAGAACTTTTTAGCTCAATATGTAAAGGATCCAAAAAGGGATGGTTCAGTGCTGGACCTAATTCTGAGGGATGAAGCTGGACGGGTGATTGATATGTTGGTGGGAGAGCATTTTAGTGATAGGAACCACAAGATGGTGCAATTTAAATTTGTTATGGACAAAGAAATAGACAAGTTGCAAAAAAAGGTTGTGGATTGGGGAAGAGTAGATTTTAACAAAATAAGGCAGGATCTGGCCCAGATAGACTGGAAAGAGTTACTTGTGGGGAAACCTACAGAAGAGCAGTGGGGGGCATTCAAAGATGAAATGGGGAGGGTACAGGCCCAACATGTTCCCTCTAGGGCAATAGGAAGGTGTAATAAACCCAGAGAACCATGGATGACCAGAGACATTCAGAATATGGGGCGGGATTCTCCCCTACGCAGCGGGGCAGGGGTTCCCAGCGGGATAGAGTGCAGTGAACCACTCCGGCATCAGGCCGCCCCAAAGGTGCGGATCTCCGCACCTTTAGGGGCCAAGCCATCACCTTTAGGGGCTAGGCCCACGCCGGAGTGGTTGCCGTCCCGCCGGCTGGCGTGGAAGGCCTTTGGCACCACGCCAGCTGGGGCCGAAGGGACTCTGTCGGCTGGCGGAAGTCCGCGCATGTGCGGGAGCGTCAGCGGCTGCTGACGCCATCCCCGTGCATGCGCAGAGGAGGGGTCACTTCCGCGTCGGCCATGGCGGAGGTTCTGGCCGAGGCGGAGGGAAAAGAGTGCCCCCACGGCACAGGCCCACCCGCAGATCGGTGGGTACCGATCGCGGGCCAGGCCACTATGGGTGCACCCCCCGGGGCCAGATCACCCCACATCCCCCCAGGACCCCGCCCGCGCCTCCAGTCCCGCCGGTAAGAGAGGTGGTTTAATTCCCGCCGGCGGGACTGGAATGACAGCAGCAGGACTTCGGCCCATCGCAGGCCGGAGAATCGCCGGGGGGGGCCCGCCGACCAGCGTGGCACGATTCTCGCCCCCGCCAAATCTCTGGCACCGGAGAATTCGGTGGCCGGCGGGGGCGGGATTTACGCCGCCCCCCGCGATTCTCCGACCCGGCGGGGGGTCGGAGAATCCCGCCCACGATGAGAAGGAAAAGAGGCTTTTAACAAGCATAAGGGAACAAGTCTGCAGAGGCATTAGTGGAGTACAGAAAGTGCAGGATGGAACTTAAGAAATCAATTAGGAGAGCAAAGAGGGGATATGGGAAAGTGCTGACTTGTAAAAGTAGGGAAAATCCCAAGATATTCTATAAATGTATCAACGGGAAGAGGAAAACCAAGGAAAGGACAGCACGGTGGCATAGTGATTAGCACTGCTGCCTCACGGCGTTGAGGACCCGAGTTCGATCCCGGCTCCGGTTCACTGTCTGTGTGGAGTTTGTACATTCTTCCTATGTCTGCATGGGTCTCACCCCAACAAAACCCAAAGATGTGCAGGGTAAGTGGATTGGCCATGCTAAATTGATTGAATTTTTTGAGCATGTAACCAAGTGTATAGATGAGGGTAGTGCAGTTGATGGAGTTTACATGGATTTCACAAAGCCTTTGACAAGGTCCCTTATTAAGGGAGACTTATTAAGGAGGCAAATGCACATGGGATACAGGGTGATTTGATAAGGTGGATTCATAATTGACTTAGCTTTAGGAGACAGAGGGTGATGACAGACGGCTGCTTTAGTGTCTGGAAGCCAATGACCAGTGGTGTACCACAGGGATCCGTGCTGGGTCCCCTATTATCCGTCATTTATATAAATGACATAGATCACTAAGTGGGGATTAGGATCAGTAAGTTTGCGGATGACACAAAGATTGGCCGGGTGGTTAACAGTGAGGTTGAGTGGCTTGGGTTACAGGAAGATATAGATGGTCAAATGGGCGGATAAGTGGCAGTTGGAATTTAACCCTGAAAAGTGTGAGGTTATACATTTTGGAAGGAGTGATTTAACAAGGAAGTATAATATGAAAGGTTTGACACTGGGAAGTTCTGAAGACCAAAGGGACCTTGGTGTGTTAGTCCATAGATCTCTGAAGGCAGAAGGGCAGGTTGATAGGGTAATGAAAAAGACATATGGAACACTCACTTTCATCAATCGGGACATTGATTACAAAAGCAGAGGGGTCATGCTGGAGCTGTATTGAACATTGGTGAGGCCACAGCTGGAGTACTGTGTGCAGTTCTGATCACCACATTATAGGAAGGATGTAATTGCGCTGGATGGGATGCAGAGAAGATTCACCAGAATGTTGCTTGGGATGGAACTTTAAGTTATGAAGAGAGGTTGGCTAGGCTTAGGATGTTTTCTCTGGAGCAGAGAAGTCTGGGGGGTGACCTGATTGAGGTGTACAAGATTACAAGGGGCATGGACAGGGTGGATAGGGAGCAACTGTTCCCCTTAGTTGAAGCGTCAGTTATGAGGAGACACAAGTTCAAAGCAAGGGGTGGGATGTTTAGGGGGGATTTGAGGAAAGCTTTTTTACCCAGAGAGTGGTGATGGTCTGGAAGTACCTGGATGAGTACTTGGCACGCCATAACATTCAGGGCTATGGGCCAAGTGCCAGCAAGTGGGAATAGGTGGGCAGGTCAGAGTCTTTCATGCATTGGTGCAGACTCAATGGGCCAAAAGGCCTCTTCTGCACTGTAGTATTCTGTGATTCTGTGAAAAATAAAATGGATATAAGCTTGAAAAGGAAGAAAAAGTGTTGGACTTTGGGCAAAGTGCCAGGGAGTGGGACTAAGTGGATAACTCTTTCAAAGTGGTGGCACCCATACGAAGACCTGAATTGTCTCCTTCTACATGAGTTCAATCTATGATGATTATCAAAATTCCAATGTTCAAAAGTAGAATGAATCTCAGCTACGTAAATATGTTGCTCTCTCACTCAATCCCTCTGATGTACGATCAATTACACTCAAGACAAAGTGATTTCATAACTGAAGGCTTTAATCGACTAGAACGTGTTCCCCAGCAGCTTCGGTACAGAAAGTGAAGGCTGCTGGGACGGCACCGGTTCTTATACTCCGCCTCTCAGGGCGGAGCTACGTATCAACAGCCAATGGTAAACTCCTAGGTTTAACCAATGGTCATCAGCCTCTTAGGTACCGCAATACCTGATAATACCACACACCCCACTTCCACTTCTCTGTTCGTCTCTGAACTCCATAGTTTCATCCTCTTCTTTCTATCTCCATTTTCACTCGCAAACATTTTTCCTTTTTAATCACCTCTCAAAATCCCTGGCACATATCTCCATTTCTCAGTCAAGTCCGTCACCTCACTCTCATCTCTCACCCGATCTTCTCCCTCAGCCCTCCTTCTCTACCTCCTCCTCACTCAATCAACTGCCCTCTTTGTTTCATTTTTCAACAAATACCTTCCATTTGAATCTCATCCTGCTCCCTCACACCCCTCAATCACTACCTCTTTTACTGAAACTAATCTCTCTAGCTCTCTCGTCTCAAGCCTGTGCCCCTTTATCTCAACCCTTCCTCTATATTTCAATTCCTTCCTTCTCAATCGACACCCTCTTCTCTTCCCCCTCCCTTCCTACTTCTTTCCCTCAAAGATGTTTTGATGTGTTCAAAATTCAACAAATTGAAGTTCATCACAATTAATCTAACTTGAATGAAGAACGTAAATGTCTGTCTGCCTTTCTATTCCTCTCTCGTTCCAATTCCTCCCTCCACCATCTCATATGTGAGAACCTGCATCTCACAGGTCTAAGACAATACCACTGACCTTTGCTAAATGTCAATAAAAAATAGGTTGGAATAATTGGTTAGCTTCAAAATTCAAAGCGCTCTGTTTGAACATTGATTAGCCTGAAGAAAGGAATTCTCTTATTTCCCATTTACCTTCTTTGGCTCAGCTCCCACAACCCCCCAGCAGCACCCCCCCCCCGCCCCCCAACCTCCCCCCCCCCTCTCCTCCCTTGCCACTCTCGACAAGTTAATGCAATTTATATAAAAGAAAAATATACATTTTTGTAGTTCACTGTTTCTGATGCATGGTCATAGATCAGAAATGTTAACTCAGTTTATCTCACCACAGATGCTGCCAGACCCGTTGTATATATCCAACAATTTCTGTTCTTATTTCAGATTTCTAATGTCCGCAGAATTTTGCTTTAATGCATTTATGATCATCTCAGAAAGAGAAAGCTACAAGTGTTTAACGAGTACAGATTTTTTTTTTCAACCTCTTACACTTGCAAAGTCACATGTGAACTCAAGATGAGATACCAACTACATACCTGCGCCATCATCAAGACTGCCCTATTTCCAATTCCTTACCATCATCCACCTTCGCTCACCTGCTGCTGAAACCCTCATCCATGAATTTGTAATCTGTAGGCTTGATGAGCCAATCTTCTATGTTCTACCCTTTGCAAAATTAAGGACCATGTAAAACTCTGCAACTTGTTCCCTTACTCAAGCCAATTCCACATTTGCTCCACCTTTAGTGGTCATGCCTTAAGCGGCCTTGACCCTAAGCTCTGGAATTCCCTCCTTGAGCCTCTCCAGCTCTCTCCCTCTGTTTCTTCCTTGAAGACGCTCATTAAAACCTGGTTCTTTGGCAAAGCTTTTGATCAACTATCCTAATATTCCTTATGTGGCTCAGTGTTGAATTTTGCTTTCTGATATCTGCCAAGTAAGGCGCTATATAAATATAGATTGTTAGCTGTTGAGAATTGAGACTCTGAATTAAAAGAGCTATTGCTACAATTTCAAAATTTGTGGATGATGCCAAATTGAGGTGTGTAGTAAATACAAAGGAGGACTGTAATAAACTACAGAAAGAGATCAATAACCCCACAGAATGGATGCGTAAATGCATATGAACTTCAATACAAATATGTGTAAAGTAGTACATTTTGGTTGGAGGAGTAAGGAAGGCAGATATTCCTTGGAAAATAAGTCAAAAGGAACTGAGGCACACATGCTTTGATCACTAAAAGTAACCACACAGGTCAATAAAGTCACAAAAAGTATCCCTCACTCACTGCAGGCATTCTTTACTGTGGGGCCACGGTAGCCTTGTGGATAGCACAATTGCTTCACAGCTCCAGGGTCCCAGGTTCGATTCTGGCTTGGGTCACTGTCTGTGTGGAGTCTGCACATCCTCCCCGTGTGTGCGTGGGTTTCCTCCGGGTGCTCCGGTTTCCTCCCACAGTCCAAAGATGTGCGGGTTAGGTGGATTGGCCATGATAAATTGCCCTTAGTGTCCAAAATTGCCCTTAGTGTTGGGTGGGGTTACTGGGTTATGGGGATAGGGTGGCGGTGTTGACCTTGGGTAGGGTGCTCTTTCCAAGAGCCGGTGCAGACTCGATGGGCTGAATGACCTCCTTCTGCTCTGTAAATTCTATGATTTACTCAAGCCGTAGAATTAAAAAGCAGAGAAGTAAGGTTAAACTTGTACTAGACCTTGATTAGATCACACTTAGAATACTAGGAATAGTTTTAGTCTCCCTATCATAAAAAGGGTGCAGAGGTACTGGAGAAGGTGCAGAAACATATATTTTTTAACTTATTCTATCATAGGATGTGGTTATTGTTCATCTCTAATTGCCCTTGAGAAGGTGGTGGTGAGCTGCCTTCTTGAACCGCTGCAATCCATGTGGCGTGGGTACACCCACAGTGCTGTTAGGCAGGGAGTTCCAATGGCGATGAAGGAACTGCGATATATTTCCAAGTCAGAATGGAGTGTGGCTTGGAGGGAAAAGTTCAGGTGGTGGTGTCCCCATGTGTCCTTCTATCTTTGGCTTTCTAGGTAAGATGAACCAGGCTGGGGCTCTTTTCTGTAGAAAAGAGAAGACTGAGAGGTCAACTGATGCAGGTCTTTAAAATTAGGGGAGAGAATACGATTCCATTTGCAGGGGAAACCAATATTAGGGACCATAAATATAAAATAGTCCCTAATAAATTCAGTCGGCAATTCAGGAGAAACTCCTTTGCCCACAGAGTGGTTAGAGTGTGGACCTCATTGCCACAAGAAGTACTTGAGATATAGCATTGAAGAGGAAGCTAGCTAAATACATAAGGAAGAGAGGAATAGAAGGATATATTGATGAGTTGGATGAATGGAGTGGGAAGAAACTTGTGGGGAGTATAGACTGGCCTGGACCGGTTTTTATGTAATAAATATGATGCAAACCATTAACTTCACAACCACAGGCAGTAAACACTGATGTTTGGTTCCATTTGCTGCTGAAGTGTAACGTCCTTATGTTAAGGTAAGTCATCCTGTCCCAGGAGACGTGCATGCTGTAATATCTCCTTTCTTTTTTTTCTATCTTCTTTGACCCTCCACGGGTCTATACAGCTATTGTGGTTGACTCACTGATAAACCCAGCAGCACACCCACTTTTTCCAATATTCCTGTATCCAGAATTGCAGCTACAACCAATGGCAGTTCTAAACCAAATGCTGTGTGCTTGCAAAAAATACAAAACTTCAACCAAACAAATGGTCCCACAAATTCCTATTGTAAAAGGCCATGATTCAAAGGCTTACTTTAATGAAGGTACGAACCATGTTAAATGTCTCTGCTTCAGCCCACTGCCTTGTTAGCTCCAGGTTTTACTAGGAAGGCATAATATTTTTTAATTCTTCATGGGATGCGGGCATCGCTGGCTGGGCCAGAATTTGATGTCCATCCCTAATTGCCCTTGAGCGAGCTGCCTCCTTGGACTACTGTACTCCATGTGGTGCAGGTACACCCACTGTGCTGCCAGGAAGGGATTTCCAGGAATTTGTCCCTGTGAGAGTGAAGGGACGGTAATCCAGTTCCAAGTGAAAATGTTGTGTGGCTTGGCGGGAAACTTTCAGGTGGTGCTGTTCCCATGCATCTGCTCCCCTTGCCCTTCCAGGTGGTAGAAATGGTAGGTTTGGAAGGCACAAGCAAAGCAGACCTTCAATCACTTTGCTGATGATCGAGAGGAGTGATTGAAACGCTCAGTGACAAGCATTTCCAAGACCGGTCTGAATTCAATTGTAGAATGCTAATTTATGTATTTTAATAAGGCTTCTATTCATTACAAGCAACTGCTAGGGATGCCAAATTCGTGCCTAAAATGACATGGCAGTGGCCATATCTTGTGTGCACTTCTGGCACGCACAGTCACATTGGATAATGCAGAAGTGGAATGGGGATTCTCGATTTAAAGGCTCAATGAAATGCAAAGGAACTCTGACCACACTGATTTCGGAGACAGTTGTAGAATCAGTCTAAAAACATTCTACATTTTGACAGCATACATTAATTTTATGTCAGTCCACCTTGGGATAATAAATCACCCATATTACCCTGTCATTCTTATATATCTCTATGGATCCTCATCGCATCTGTTTGGTGGCTTATAATACACACTGAAAACTGTACTGTCTCCCTTTCTATTCTTTAAATTCATTGACATTGATTCCATATTAATGCAAAATCATTGTTTTTTAGTGTCCTGGCAGGATCCTTTACTAACATTGTTGTCCCACTATTCCTTTTCCCTTCTCGACCTCTACTGAAAAGTTACAGCAGGAACATTTATGGCCACTTCTTTCAACCCTAAGTCACTCCTCTTTTCTTGCTACTAAATCATACTCCTTAGCTTTAACTTCTAACTGTGAAATTTTGTTTTGAATATTTGTACATCCAAATATATACCACTCAATATTGACTCCAATTGTTTAACAATGTAACTTGTTTTCAACATTGCTGAAAAGAGAGACATGTTGCGGAATCTTTTTTTCTTGCGCTCATCAGGACAAATGCAAGAATATAAAATTTCAAAAAATCACAACAGGAGAAAATAGTTCTGATTGGTTGGCAGTTCGACTCTGATTGGCCAAGGCATTACCATGGAGAAAGCAACAGGGAACTATAGGCTCTCCAAGCACTCAGAGGCTGCAGAGGGGAAAGATCTGTGTGGTGCCTGGTGCCACAACCTTACATCTTCCTTCACAGTAACACAAGTTTACCTGGCATAGAAGCCAATGCACCCAGCACTCTCTTCTTCGGCAATCACTCACTAACACATATGATTGTCTACCGACGAAACTCCACAGCACGGATCATGGGTTCTTTGGATCCTTGCATGGCTGATGAGCCTGATTCTAGAGTCACACCTCTGACCACACTGCAACTAGCTCTACAGTACGCATGGCCATCAGTCGTCTCCTGTATGCCACCCCATCAAAGTCCTCTCCGGAGTCCCATGGAGCAGAATTATCCTCTCTCTCTAGTGAGTTGTCTCATGAAGCAGCCTTACTCCTGGCCTGGCTGTAGTCCACTCAGGTCCAGTTACTCATCACATGCAGATCCAAAATCTATACCAAACTTTAAAGTGCTTGCCAATATATGAGCTGGTGACAGGTGAGTTATCAAACCAAGAGACAGGCGTCCGCATCAGAACTCTGCTATCGCTCCCTTTCCACCTCCTGGGGTTTTGAGGCAGTGGTTTTCGAGACCTGAAAACAGAACCAAAAGTTGGGGTGAGTGAAGATAGGTTGAGTGGAAAGCATAGTCACACCATCTGGAGTTTGCACATCATGTCAGATAGTAGATTGGGAGTGAGATGGGGATTGATAACCAGAATAAGGCAGGAACATACCATTCTCCGGTCGTTCTCAGCGGTACTAAACGTCACGGGCTTTGTCACAGCCAACCCCATGATACTTTTTAAAAAACATTCCTGGGATGTGGACATTGCGGGTTGGCCAAGTATTTTTTCCCCACCCTTAAATACCGTTGAGAAAGTGGTGGTGAGCTACCTTCTTGAAGCACTGCAGTCCAGGTACAGAGAACAATCTCCTCCCTCAGACTTGGGAATACCCAGTCAACTCTCCTCCGCTCCCTTTATGTACTACCTTGTCCTACCACAGAAGGGGAACATTTTCAGTGACTGTGTGTGGGTGATGTGCCTGCCATAGTTGAACGGCTGGAGGTATACAGGGCAGCAAGAGGTTGAGAGACTGGCAGCATTGGTAGCTGTGTGAGGGCCAAGTGGAGTATCTGGATGGTATTAGGCGAGTCCTGGGTGAGTATGGGGTAATTCTGCACTAAGCATGAGTGGTTGGTGGAGCAATGGGGTCGAAGATGTCAGGTGATCGTGCATTCACTGACCTTGGTCACCTGTGTCCGGCCAATAGTCTTTTTGTGCCAATGTTGCCAGGTTCTCAGATACAGACGTCGGGAAACAAAACATCCCTGACAATTTGCTCCCAGTCTCTTTAGGGTGGTCTCTGAGGCCCTCTCTGCCAACCACTCCAACCCTGGGTGCCCCTACTATTCCCTGAAGAACAACAGCATTTCTCCTCTGAACCACCTCTAATCACCACACATAGAAAAATGTATTTTTCCATATGAGCAAGTATGGAGCCACTTTGCTGATTTCAGTGCCGTTTCCAATGAGTACTCCTCACTTGTCTGTTTTTTTAAGTGAACACAGAAGACTGTGATATCCACAATCTTGGCTAATTCCCAATCCCAGGCGTTGCCTTTTTCACTTTTCTGACAGCCAACCACATGCAACCAATATACTCATGTCATCATGTGGTGAGGTCAATCTCTTCTTTTACTGATGCCTAAAGTACAATCTCTCAGGCCATATCGGTTTACCCAGCAGACTTTTATGTGACACAGTACAGTAGGCGTTTTTGTGTAATTCAAACACGGAGTCAGAAAATCCTTTTAACAAGCTAAGTTTTGCCAAAGCATTTCTGAGAACCATGTGGTAGGCTCTCTCTATATATATATATTGTTAACAGTGCCTACGATAATGGCCTCCTGGGCATATTAGTTTATTGGTCATGACTTACATAACGCAATCTAACAGATGTTTATTTTTGTGTGAATACGACCATGGGGAATAAGATGAATTGTCCAGACAGCAGACCAAAGTTCCTTCCTAGATAATCTCAGCCTGAATTGAGATTGTTAGGGAAGATGATAAACAAGCTCTTTTTAAAAAATATATATTTATTCAAATTTTTCAACAAATTTTCAACAAACCCCCCCCCCCAACAAAAAGAAAGAAACAAGAACACAACAATCAGAAATTATACATTGGATTTCCCCCATATTCAATAACCCCCCATAAAACATTTAAGAACACAAGTAGGGAACCCCCCCCCCACCTTCACCCAAACGCCACCCCAAAAGAAACCCCCCCCTCCCTCCCACCTCTCCCCCCCCCCCCCCCCCCCCACCCTCCGCCCTTGGGCTGTTGCTGCTGACCTCCTCCTAACACTCCGCGAGATAGTCTAGGAACGGTTGCCACCGCCTGAGGAACCCTTGCACAGACCCTCACAAGGCAAACTTTATCCTCTCCAGCTTGATGAACCCTGCCACGTCATTGATTCAAGCTTCCACACTAGGGTGCCTCGCAACTTACCATAGTAGCAAAATCCTCAGCCGGGCTACCAGGGACGCAAAGGCCAGAATACCGGCCTCTTTCGCCTCCTGCACTCCCGGCTCGTCCGATACCCCAAATAATGCCAATCCCCAGCTCGGCTTGACCCGGGCATTGACCACCTTAGACATAGTCCTCGCAAAACCCTTCCAAAACCCATCCAGCGCTGGGCACGACCAGAACATATGATTTGCCGGGCTCCCCGAGCACCTCCCACATCTGTCCTCCACCCCAAAGAACCTACTCAACCTCGCCGCTGTCATATGCGCTCTGTGAGTAACGTTGAACTGTATTAGGCTGAGCCTGGCGCAAGAGGAGGAAGAATTAACCCGACTCAGGGCATCAGCCCACAGACCGTCTGTGGTAGTATGCATTAGGGGTCATGTGGGACTGTGAAGCCGTGATGTCATTGGCTGACAGATCCCGGGTCCTGGTTGGCTGTTGACCTCTAGCTCCGCCCTGAAGGCGGAGTATAAGAACCAGGAGTTCTCCCCCGCAGGCCAGTCTGTTACTGAACTGCGGGGAACAAGTCACACTTAATAAAGCCTCATCGACTTCACCTCTATTCGTCTCTCGGGAGTCTTTGTGCGCTACACCCTCATCTATCTCCTCCCCAAGCTCCTCCTCCCACTTGCCCTTTAACTCCTCCACCAAGGCCTCCTCCTCTTCCTTCAGCTCCTGGTAAGTCGCCAAAACCTTGCCTTCTCCAACCCATACACCCAAAATCACCCTGTCCTGAATCCCACGTGCTGGAAGCAACGGGAATTCCCTCACCTGCCGCCTCACAAACACCCTCACTTGCATGTACCTGAAAGCGTTTCCTGGGGGTAGCCCAAACTTCTCCTCCAGTGCCCCTAGGCTCGCAAACGTCCCATCGATGAACAGGTCCCCCATTCTTCTAATCCCTGCCCGACGCCAGCTCCGAAACCCCCCATCCATCCTTCCCAGGACGAACTCATGATTCTCCCGAATCGGGGACCAAACCGAGGCTCCCACCTCACCCCTGTGTCGCCTCCACTGCCCCCAGATCTTCAGCGTCGCCGCCACCACCGGACTCGTGATGTACCTTGTCGGCGAGAGCGGCAGCGATGCCGTCACCAGTGCCCTCAGGCTCGTGCCCACACAGGACGCCATCTCTAGCCTCTTCCACACCGCCCCGTCTCCCTCCATTACCCACTTACGGATCATCGCCACATTGGCTGCCCAATAATAGCCACATAGATTCGGCAGCGCCAGCCCCCCCCCCCCCTGTCCTTGCTAAGCTCTAGAAACACCCTCTTCACCCTCGGGGTTTTATTCGCCCACACGAATCCCATGAATCTCCTGCTTACCCGTTTGAAAAAGGCCTTGGGGATCATATTGGGAAGGCACTGGAACACAAAAAGAAACCTCGGGAGGACCGTCATTTTGACCGACTACATCCTACCCGCTAGTGAGAGTGGCAGCATATCCCATCTTTTAAAATCCTCCTCCATCTGCTCCACCAACCACGTCAAATTGAGCCTGTGCAGGGCCCCCCAACTCCTAGCTACTTGGATCCCTAGGTACCGAAAGCTCCTTTCCTCCCTCTTCAGTGGTACCTCGTCTATCCCCTTCCCTGGTCCCCTGAATGCACCATAAAGAGCTCACTCTTCCCTACGTTGAGTTTATACCCCGAAGAGTCCCCAAACTCCCTAAGGATCCGTATGACCTCCGCCATCCACTCCACTGGGTCCGCAACATACAACAACAGGTCGTCGGCATACAACGGCACCCGGTGTTCCTCTCCCCCCCGGACCAGTCCCCTCCATTTCCTGTACTCCCTCAGTGCCATGGCCAGCGGCTCAATTGCCAGTGCCAGCCCCCGGTACAGCCGAAAGTACTCTGACCTCCGCCGGTTTGTAGCCACACTCGCCACCGGGGCTCGATATAGCAGCCTGACCCAACTGATGAACCCCTCCCCGAACCCAAACCTCCACAACACTTCCCAAAGATACTCCCACTCCACCCGATCAAAGGCCTTCTCCGCGTCCATAGCTGCCACTACCTCCGCTTCCCCCTCCACCGAGGGCATCATAATCACATTGAGGAGCCTCCGCACATTAGTGTTGAGCTGCCTACCCTTCACAAATCCCGTCTGGTCCTCATGAATCACCCCCGGGACACAGTCCTCAATTCTCGTAGCCAGCACCTTCGCCAGCAACTTAGCGTCAACATTGAGGAGCGAGATCGGTCTATACGACCCACATTGCAATGGATTCTTGTCCCGCTTCAAGATCAAAGAAATCAGCGCCCTGGACATTGTCGGGGGCAAGGTCCCCCCCCCTCCCTCGCCTTATTAAAAGTCCTCACTAGCAATGGGCCCAGCAGGTCCACGTACTTCCTGTAGAATTCAACCGGGACCCATCCGGCCCCGGGGCCTTCCCCGCCTGCATGTTCCCCAATCCTTTAACCAGCTTCTCCAGCCCAATCGGCGCCCCCAAACCAGCCACCTGCTCCTCCTCCACCCTCGGGAACCACAGCTGATCTAGGAATCGTCGCATCCCCTCCTCACCCGCTGGGGGCTCAGACCTGTACAGATCCCCATAGAAGCCCCTAAATACCTTGTTTATTCTCACCGCACTCCGTACCGTATTCCCCCCTCTATCCCTAACTCCACCAATCTCCTCTTACAAAGCTGATGTGCCAGCATTCGACTCGCCTTCTCCCCATATTCATACGTTGCCCCCTGTGCTTTCCTCCACTGTGCCTCTGCTTTCCCCGTGGTCAACAGGTCGAATTCCATCTGGAGGTTCCGTCGCTCCCTAAGTAGCCCCTCGTCAGGGGCCTCTGCATACCTCCTGTCTACCCTTAGAATCCCCCCACCAACCGCTCCCTCTCCCTCCCCTCTCTCTTCTCCCTGTGGGCTCTAATGGAGATTAGCTCTCCCCTGACCACTGCCTTCAACGCCTCCCAGACTATCCCCACCCGTTGTCGTTGGCCTCCAAATATCTTTCAATACACCCCCGCACCCACCCGCACACCCCCTCATCCGCCAACAGTCCCACATCGAGGCGCCACAGCGGGCGCTGGTCCCTCTCCTCCCCCAACTCCAGCTCCACACAATGCGGGGCGTGATCCGAGATGGCTATGGCCGAATATTCCGTTCCCTCCACTTTTGGGATTAGCGCCCTACTCAAAATGAAAAAATCTATCCGGGAGTAGGCCCTATGGACGTGGGAAAAGAAGAAAAATTCCCTGGCCAGCGGCCTGGCAAACCTCCATGGATCCACTCCCCCCATCTGGTCCATAAGCCCCTGGGCACCTTGGCCGCAGCCGGCCTCTTACCCGTCCTGGACCTAGAACGGTGCAGTGCTGGGTCCAGCACCGTGTTGAAGTCCCCTCCCATTATCAAGCTTCCTATCTCCAGATCCGGAATCCGACCCAGCATGCATTTCATAAATCCGGCATCATCCCAATTTGGGGCATATACGTTCACCAGTACCACCCGCACCCCCTGCAACCTACCGCTCACCATCACATATCGACTTCCATTATCCACTACAATATTCAGTGCCTCGAACGACACCCGCTTCCCCACCAGTACAGTATTGCTACCCCTCTGTTCTTCGCATCCAGCCCTGAATGAAAGACCTGCCCTACCCATCCCTTTCTCAGCCTAACCTGATCTGCCACCTTCAGATGTGTCTCCTGGAGCATAACCACGTCCACCTTCAGTCCCTTTAAGTGCGCGAACACCCGGGTCCTCTTGACCGGCCCGTTCAGGCCCCTCACATTCCAACTTATCAGCCGGATCGGGGGGCTACTCACCCCCCCCCCCTGCTGACTAGCCATCTCCTTTTCTAGGCCAGCCAATTGCCCGCGCCTCCCGCACCCTCCAATCCCCCAGGTGGCGGACCCCCGCCCCGACTACCTCTCCTACTTCCAGCTCCCTTTTGGCCAATGCAGCAGCAACCCAGTTCCCCCCGCCCTCCCTCCCCCCCTCCTCCCGCTAGATCCTCATCTAGCCATTTTGCCATGACACTCCCGTAAGTCAGCTGACTCCTGCTGACAACGGCCTCTCCCGCCATTCCATCGACCCCCCCAGTGTGAGAATCCCCCCTACCACTTGGCAATCAGTGTGCGCTCCTCTCCAGCACTGCCCTTCCCCCCCCCCCCCCCCTCCCCCCCAGCCCCACCCCCATCCTTCCCTAACGCGGGAAAAAGCTCACACTTTCCTGAGCCGGCCCCGCCCCGTCTGGCGCAGCTCCTTTTTGCGGCCTAAACCCCAGCTCCCCATCCCCGGGGCCTCCAACCCTCCTCTTCCTCCGTGGGGCCGTGCACCTCCAACACCAACGCCCACACTCTCCCACAGCCCCCACATCAAATCCATTAACACATCCCCACCCAGCACTCAAGCAAAAAGAACATTCTCCAAACGCGGTAAACACAGTAAACATCCCCCCACGACAAACCCTCAATTTGAGTCCAACTTTTCAGTCTGTATAAAGTTCCATGCCTCATCAGGCGTTTCAAAATAGTGGTGCCGATCTTGGAACGTGACCCACAATCGCGCTGGCTGCAGCATCCCGAACTTCACCCCCTTCCGATGGAGCACCGCCTTAGCCCATCTTCTTAACCACTTCCGCACTCCAGTCCTGGTAAATACGGATCTCCGTGTTCTCCCACCTGCTGCTCCGCTCTTTTTTGGCCCATCTCAGGATACACTCTCTGTCCACAAAGCGGTGGAACCTCACCACTACAGCCCTTGGCGGCTCATTGGCTTTGGGTCTCCTTGCCAGGACGCGATGAGCCCCATCCAGCTCCAGGGCCTCGGGAAAGCTCCCGCGCCCATCAGCGAATTGAGCACCGTGCTCATATATGCACCGGCATCGGGCCCCTCCACTACTTCAGGGAGACCCAGGATCTGAAGTTTCTTCCTCCTCGACCTATTCTCCAGGTCCTCAAATTTTTCCATCCACCTCTTGTGCAGTGCCTCGTGCGCCTCCACCTTCACTGCCAGGCCCAAGATCTCATCCTCGTTCTCCAAAGTTTTTCGCCGCACCTCCCGGATCGCCGCCCCTTGGGCCTTCTGGGTCTCCACAAGCTTCTCAATCGCCGCCTTCATTGGCGCCAGCATTTCTGTCTTCAGCTCCTCAAAGCAGCGTTTAAGAAACTCCTGCTGCTCCTGCGACCACTGCGCCCACGCTGCTTGGTCTCCAACCGCCGCCATCTTGCTTTTCCTCCCTCGCACTTTTCGCTGCACCAGGATCACTTTTTTAGCCGCTCCACTCCTGGTCCAATCCATATAATGTCGGGGGGACCTTGCTGTCACCTTCCCACACTGGAAGTCGTCGAACAATTGCCATTGGGCCCCTCTGATGAGCCCAAAAGTCCGTTCCCGGCGGGAGCTGCCGAACGTGCGACCGACCTAGGCATAGCCGCAACTGGAAGTCCCGATAAACAAGGTCTTTAAGAGTTTCAAAAAGTCCTTTGAGCTGATGTAGTGTTTTTTCAGAACTAGCTAAATTGGTCAAAACACCAAAGACAATTCTGGATTGGATGCCCTAATGAAGCTGATGAATTAGATATCAACCAGCAATTTGTTATGGAAGAAAAGCGCCTTGAAAATTAATATCATAGTGACGAGTACTTTGACTATAAAGTGCTATCCTCATCATTAATTTTATTATTGTGCATTGATCCATAGAGTCTATCATTTTTGGATCTTCCTTTCTGCCAGGCCCTCTCAGCTAAAATGAATTGGTCTAATACAACAAAACAAAAGGATACCAAATACTGCAGAGGAGATTTCTACACTAATTTCCTGTTTACATAGATAGGGAGGGTACTTATAAATGAAAACATAACCCGGGCGGGGGCCTCCACGCTGGCCGGTTTAAGCCGGCCAGTGAACGGGAGTGAGGTGGGGGAGGGGCTGCGGCCATCGGAGCCTGGCAGAACAGGGTCCGAGTGGTCTAGCTGGGGTGGAAAGTTGAGGGGAAGAAACCAAGGTTGGGGGGAGGAGTTTTACAAGAGGCAGTGGAAGGGAGGAGTTGGGGAGGGGGGGTTTACAACTCTTGGGTATCGTGTACGGTACTCTTTCAGAGGTTTGATGGTGTTGAGTGTAGAGGGGGGCGGGGGGGGGGATGGAGTGGACTCTATAGGTTAATGGTGACCATGGGCGGCCCCGGACTCCTTTTTCTTTTTCTCCTTTGTCTTTTGTTTCCACCGTGGGAGGGTTTGGTTTATTGGATGCATATATTGACAGGTGTGCCGTTGTTTGGGGCAGTGGGAGGATGGGATCGTTGGTATTGTTAAGGGGATTGATTTTGTATTTGTTACCGTTTACTGTTTGTGGGTGGGGTGTAAATTTTGAAGGAAAATGTGAAAATGGAGAATAAAACATTTTTTAAAAAAATAAATAAATGAAAACATTATGAGCATGTTTGTGATTCTTCATGTTTAAGAATAGTTATGTTTTATTATAATATTAGTTAATTAATAGTATTGTCACAGACAGAATTTTTTTTTACTGACTGCATTCAATATGTTTTGTCTGGAAGGATGTATGTCTTTTCTGACCCTTGGTGGTTATATTCCATTCAGAAATTCAGCAGCAAGCTTTTGGGTGTTTTAAAATAAAGAAGGTTATTTATTCTCACACAATCACATAATATCACACACAACAGAACGTCATACACCCAGTCTCACAAATGCATACATGCGCAGAAATATTGTGTACAGATAAAGAGAGTGCACTTTTACAGGTTACAGTTAATTCAATCTGATTTACGATTTCCAGTCTCCCATATGGCATTTAAAGTTGAAGTGAGGGTCTTGTAAAGCAAAGGGTTCACAGCATGTTGCAAGATATATTGTCGTCAAATATCAAGGAGGTTGGTTCTCAGATTAACTTTGAAACTGGAACTGGTTAAGTACTTTAGTTTACTGATGACTTGCAGCTAGCTTCAGAGTCTGGTTCTCAGACTGGCTGACAACTCGTGGTTCTGAAAGGCAAAGGTTGCACAGTATTTCTCTGCAGCTGTTGCCTTGTCAGTGTTCTTCTCCAGTCGACCCAGGTCTCTTCTGTGTCTTGGGGTAATAAACGATCTCAGTATCAGAAGCCAGTTTTAGCCAATCGTCATTGTCTACCCAGCATGGCTTAAAAACCATTGGTATACAATAGGAGATAGATGGTGATCTTTCACACTTAACTTGTAAATAACAAGTCTCATCAGCTCTCCTTTGTTGAATTGCAAACCTGGAGACATAGGCCCAATGACTTCGTGTTTTGAGTAAGTTCGAACAGTAGCAGGTATGAATTTCACAAATAACAATTGTTTTAATATGTCCATTCCAGAGATAGGCCCTCACCCATGGTTATTCTATTTTGACCTTTCCGGAACCGTGATAGTCTGTGTTTAATATGGAAAAGTCACTTGACTGCCTTGGCAGCCATTTTACCATTTCATCGGTGTCCATTTTAATAAACAAAAGACAGATCCAGAAGCTTCCATACAATCTCAGTCCATATGTTATGAATATGGCATGCCTTTACTGGGCATGACAACATGATAATTGCAAAGTAATTTGTTACTAAAATAAATGCCTGATAAAATACATTTATTTTTTAAGTAATCAATACTGGATATGTTGCATTAAAATTTTGATTTAAAAATGTTGTACAATTGAACGGTTTTGTGTTTGATGCAACACATTGGACGAGTTTTTCCGGTCACACCCGCCCCAAGACCGGAGATTCTCGCCCGAGGTTAACCTTTAAATGGTCCGTCAAATGTTCTGCCCTGCCCGCGAATTCCCATGGCGGGCGGGACTGCAAGATTTACTCCATTATGAACACTTGGTGTTATCAGAAAATAATGTGCTGAGGTTTCAAGCTGCATAGGTATTATTTCATAATTGCTTGATGATTATTGATCAGACTCTCACATGATCACATCAAGAGATTAAATATTAATGCAAAGAATTATGCAATTCATTCATTTTTCACAATAACATTTAAGAGCAAAAGTCTTACTCTGTTGTTAGTAGGACATCCAAAGGCTGAGCATTCCTTGGCAGGAAAGGAGGGAAGATCAAAATATCGAAAGTTTCTCCCATACATATCAAAGGTAAGTTGAAATATAGCAGTAGAGGGGCAGCACGGTGGTACAGTGGGTTAGCCCTGTTGCCTCACAGCGCTGAGGTCCCAGGTTCAATCCCAGCTCTGGGTCACTGTCCGTGTGGTGTTTGCACATTCTCCCCGTGTTTGAGTGGGTTTCGCCCCCACAACCCAAAGATGAGCAAGCTAGGTGGATTGAACACACTAAATTGCCCCTTAATTGGACAAAAATGAATTGGGTACACTAAATTTATTTTAAAAAAAGATAAAAGAAATATAGCACCGGTAAAAGCTCTAGCAGCAGATCACCCATCGACTCTCTCAATCAACCAGTGCTGTGTGGACTCAGGGGAGAAGGCCAAAAATAGTTGGCAAAGGAAGTTTAAATTACACACCAAAAGTGTCAGAGGTTTACCTTGCTTCTGACATGGTGCCCATGTCCACAAATGAACATTTTTCTCATGTGATACGATTGCCTCCATAAAGAAAGCATATTCTCCAAGAATCCCCCGTGGTGTGTTTTCCAATGGTGGAGCCGGCCAGCTATTGGCCAGCAACAGAAAGGACCAGAAAATTAAGCTCATGAAATTTCATGATTCTAATCAGAGCACTTTCAAAATTATACTATCAATAATTTCATCCATATAATTGGAACAGATATTAAGGTACATACACTTGCAAGGGTTGCTTTATCCTCAGTAAATTCTTAGAGGCATTATCTTGATAACTGAATTTTTAATATTGTAATATCACTTTGTAATTGAACTTTGCCATGGATAAACATTCAGTTTTAAACATTTCTATTTTCATGTTGGCAGAAAAGAGGGGTATTATGGGATTGATATGCATTGATATATAGCATCATGTAGCCTATGAAAAATAGAACATCTGTGCTTCCTTATCAGGATTGAAATTTTAACAATCAAAGCAATTGCAACAGTTCAACTATAAGGGACTTCATATGACCATAACAAACCTCTGCCAAAATAAATACTTTTCTGCTGTAGCAGGCAATTAAACTAACTGAGTTATGAGAAAAACATGTTTATTTTTGCAATCAACTGAAGTTTAGAAGTAAATTCTGATTGAAATATAATTTCCTGATATGTCGTACATATCAATGCAAATAAAATATATTCATCGTGCTTTGCACAGACAAGTTTTTCTCTTTTCAATTACTAGAGGCAGTAATAATTTTATATGTAAGATCATTTGCTTATGTTGATTTGGATTCATTATTATGTTTTAATTATTCTTTCGTTTAAGGACTTACAAGCATTTACGTTCCATAAAATGTAGAACTTTTTAGTCAAATTTGAATCACTTTATGTCCTCCCCCAAACCCACCATCCCCATCCTTCTGCAGTACCACAACCAAAGGCAGGTGTACAGAGTTGTGCCACAGATCAGCCATGATCTAATTAAATACTCGGGACTGGCTTGAGAGGTTGAATGGCCTACTCCTACTCCTAAGTCCCTATGCTCCTCTGTTTACAGTTTCTTGCCTGTGAAATCATGTTAGTGCTGGGCAGGGACACAACTGTTGTATGCCATGGCTACAACTTTACTATTGAGTACAAATAAATTTGGTTTAACCTGTATCTGCGTGTCTCTTGGATTGCCGATCATTCCCTTTTCCACGTCTTTCACCACCTTGGCCTCATGCTCTGAAATCCCCTTCTTAAAGCTCCTTTCATCTCCAATTACCTTCTTCACCTTTAAAAACCATCTCCTCATCGCTCCAAGTGGACACGCAATCCATTTTGTTTTCTCAGTTATGCCTCTGTGAGGCATTGTGGGAGATTCTATCTGTGTCAAAGGAAAGACGTAAGTGCGAGTTGTTGCTAAGTCTGAGTACAATTTATCTATCCTGAGCAAATTAAAATAGGTAAAATTTAATACAGATAATTTGATGTAACCACAAAAGTGAAATAAGAACATAGCAAAATTAAAGTTGTTCTACAATCCTGAACATATTCCTAAACATATTCAATAAAAATTCCAATGCTTTACAAATTTACAAATTGTGCTGTTGCAAAATCAGATTGCAATAATCCTAATAAAGGACATGATTCACATTGATTTAGTTTCTAAAGAGCTATTACTGATACAGTGGCACAGTGGTGAGCAATGCTGCCTCACAGCACCAGGTTCAATTCTGGCCTTGGGTGACTATCTGCGTGGAGTTTCCACTTTCTCCCTCTGCGTGGGTTTCCTCCGGGTGCTCCAGTTTCCTCCCACAGTCCAAAGATGTGCAGGTTAGGTGGGGTTACGGGGATAGGATGGATAAGTGGGCCTAGGTAGGGTGCTCTCTCAGAGGGTCGGTGCAGACTCAATGGGCCGAATGGCCTCCTCCTGTATGGATTCTATATTTACACTTATTAAATTATGTTCTCCAGTTAGTTCTTTTTTAAAGGATGACATACTACATTTCTAGTTAAATACAAGCACTATGGGTGGAATTTTCTATTCCCTGACTAAGGACTGTTTGCTGCTTCAGAGGCCAGTGGGAATTTGTGCTGAATCGCCTAATGCAGGCCTCGTTAATTATGCGGTCGAGGTTTCCCAATGTTTTTGTGGGTAGGAGGGCTGGATGGCATGCTCCCCATGTTCATATTGGGCACTGTATTTAAAAAGCATATCAACTTAGCCACCGTTGAAGGAGGACATGGCCCGCTGGCTAAAGGGAACTTTTCAGATTCCCAGATTCAGTGATGCTTCCTTCTCAATGCAGTGGAGGCCAGGAGGTATGTCCTCTCTCCACAGAATGGAAGGAGGAGGCCAAGCCGCCAGACCAATCCAGCATGGGAGGAAGTCTCTAGGGTGGTTAGTGCCCAGGACTTCCACCATAGGACTGCCCTGCAATGCCACAAATGGATAAACGATCTCATCTTCCACCGGGATAAGTGAAACCTCAACTGCTTACACTCACCTCACAGAATGCTACAGGGAACATGGGCCTCATGGCAAGGGCACTATGTGTGTGACCCATGCATAAAAGAGCTACTCAATCTGATAAGGTGATGCCTCATTGACCCACTGTTGTCCATCTACTTTGCATGTGGAGATGCCACTGTGGGTCCCTGATGTTTCCACACACACAGCTCAAATGGTGTTTGAAGTGGGGAGTTAGCGGGAAGGGGGTTAGGCCTTGAAGGCACCGGCAAACACCACTGATGACATGCCTCTGTCAGCCATAAGCTTCCATCTGTATGGGCTCACTGCTCTGGAGGGTGCAGCCCAGAAACCTTCTGGACAACTGGCAGTGTATCAATTACATGAAACACAATCCAGGGAGTTGCTTGTAATATTGGAAGCAGGAGAAAGAAGCTTGAAACCCAATTGCCCGCAACTCCATCTCCTCTCTTTGCACAGGAGAAATAGAGGCACAGCAGGAGAGAGAGATGATGGGGGCCAGCCTGACCTCAAGAACCTCACTGACTGCAAGGAGCGGACAGCCCACCTTGCGGCTGAAGAACCAGACCGAAACTGGTGTAATAGACAGGTCAGAGGGCGGCCTCCACCCAGTAAGGAACCATGCATGTCACGTAGAAATCTAAGGATCATGCATTTCTCCATGTTGGAGACAGTTCATGCAGTGACTTGCTCTCTCTTCTCTCACTTACAGCTGCCAGCGGGAAGAGGACAAGGGAAGAAGGGAAGACCCTGTCCTGCAGTTCATCCAACTCACTGAGTCCTGAGGACATTGGGGAGGCAGGAGAAAGTGCGCCCATGGAAATGTCACAGCAATCACCTGCACCATCCTCCAGCCCACGGACACACACCTCAATGGGTAATAGATCTGATTCAGGCAGGGTCTCACATTCTGGTAGTCACCACATGGACACGTGTCTGCAGCAGAAAAAGTCAAGCTCTCTGGCACTTGGAGGACTGCTGGGAAAAGGGCGTCTGTGATGTTCAAGTGAGATAACTAGCCTCTGGGACAGGAGAACCTGGTACAGCAGAATGCCCAGTTACTGCAAAAGATTGTCACAGGCCTGCAGTCCATCATTGTAGCCATAGGTGAAATTTTGCAGTGGCTACACAAGGGGGTACAGAGCACTTCGACCTCTCTCCAGATGCCCCTTTCCCTCAAAGAGACAGGTGGAGCCCACGGACACCCAAAGGGAGAAACAGTGGCTGGAGGACACCGCTGGGACTTCCATTCAGGACTCTAAGGGTGTCCGGTCCTTTGGAATTCCCCCGCAAAATGTTCTCATGCCAGCTTCTGGCAGGAATAGCAATCTGACAGGACGGGCGGGAGCACATGTTCTCACTATCATTTTATGCTCCAGGGAAACCGATGGCAATTGGCTCCCATCGCATTGATTCCTCTCCCGCTGCCTGCATTAAACCCACAGAAATTCCCACTGGGAAATTCTCCTCTTTACCTTGTGGGTTGAACAAATTTAATATTGACTTTTAAATATGTTTGATAAGGAAAATAGTTGTTTCTTGTGTGTCCCCTCCAGAGATCCCCAGCATCAGAGATGCTAAATTTTCAAATAATTCAATTCACTCCACTTGATATCAGCAAACAGCTAAGCCTTATGGATACCCTGTACAGCAAGAGCTATGGATCCTGAAAACTTGTGCACCAGAAATAGGCACACCCCTAGCCAAGCTGTTCCAGAATAGTGACAACACTAGCAACTTGACAATGTGGAAAATTGCTCAGCTATCTGCTGTCCACAACAAGCATGTGGATCCAATCTGGATAAGTAGTGCCCCTTCAGTCTACTTTCAATTAGAGATGGAAATGATCAGCAATTATGATATCAAGTGGTATCTACTCATCAATAACCTGCTTACAGATGCTCCCAGGTGTCACCAGGGCAAAAGAGCCCAATCTAGGGGTGAGACAAGACTAACTGCCCTTGACATCAAGTCATTATTTGACCAAGTGTGACATCAGGGTGTCCTACTAAAATTGAAATCATTGGAAATCAAGGAAAAAACTCTCCGCTAGCTGGAGTCATACCTGGCACAATGGAAAATGGCTGTGGTTGTTGGAGGTTAATATCACTGTAGGAGTTCCTCAGGGTAATGTCTTAGGCCCAACTATCTTCAGCTGCTTCATCAATGACTTTCCTTCCATCATAACGACAGAAACAGGGATGTTTGCCAAAGATCGCACAGTGTTCAGGACTATTCATAACTCCTCAGATAATCAAACACTTTATGCCTACATGTAACAAGACAAACTCAATGTTGGACTGCTAAGTGCCAGGCAATGACCATGTTCAACAATAGAGAATCTAAACATCGCCACTTGGCATTCAACAGCATTCCTATTGCTGAGTCTCCCACCGTCAACATCCTGGAGGGTCATCATTGACCAGAAACTTAACTGGACTCGTCACATAAATACAATGGACATAGGAGCAGGTCAGACATAGAGACTCTGTGGCAAGTAACTCACCTCCTAACACCCCAATGCCTGTCCACCGCATACATGACAGAAATCAGGAATGTGATGGAATATTCCCCTCTTTCCTGGATGAGAGTAGCTCCAACTACAGCCAGCTTGACACCACCCAAGGAAAAGCAGTCTGATTGAACTGCAGCCCATGCATCCCCGGCACACCATGGCTGCAGTGTGTACCAGCTCAAGGTGCACTGCATCAACTCGCCAAGGCTTTGAGTCATACAGCAGAGAAAAAGCCCTTCGGCCCATCAAGTCTGTGCCTGTCAAAAACAACCACCTAACTATTCGAATCCTATTTCCCTCTTCTTCGACATTTTATAATCCTGTGACCTCTATCACCTAGAAGAACAAGGGCAGAATACTCCGGTTGCTGTGATGCACGTTTCGCCTGCAGCACACCCCCGCCCCCGCAGGTTTTCCGGCAGCATGGGATAGTTGCAAGCAGCAGGACGATAGGATCTCGCTGCCAGTGAACGGCGTGCCGCCAAGTAACACGCGGTTGAGGGTCAGAATCTAGCCCATACTCCCGATCCTTGAATATAAATCATTTTTAAAATAATATTTTATTAAACATTTCAAAATTAACAAACATGATCTAATACAACAGCGATGAAAGAATCCAAATCGATGACATGAATAAAGAACAATATTGGTCCCAGTAACATATCCTTGTGGAACACCAGTTCCCAATATTTGCCAATCTGAGTAATTACCTTTAACCGCCACACTTTTCTGTTTCGCAGCTAGCTCGCTACCTGTTCTGCTACATAATCCCCAACCCCACTAGCTTTACCTTAGTCACTAGTCGACTAGATGATTATTTTATCAAAGACCTTTTGGAAACCCAAATATATTGGGTGGGATTCTCCGTTTTAGAGATAAGTGTTGACGCTGGGACTGAATTCATGGACTCCTACGACAGCAAAATTGGCGCCGCTTCTGGAGCAATTCACCAACGGTTAATGAGCTAGCACCGGCACCACGTGGAACACGATCGATTCCAATGAAAAACCTTGACAGATTCGCCGGGGTCTGGATTGCCACTCGAGAGGCTGGCAAGCTACAGCCATATATCAGCACTCCACTCCCAACACACACTCATCCCAGCCAACATGATGGCAGCACGAAGAGCGGCACCTTGGTTCGCCGCCACTGAACTGGAGACACTGCTGGACGCTGCGGAGGACAGTGGGGCCATTCTGTACCCTGGGGTGGGAAGGAGGTTGCCACCTGCCATCGTACACCGAGTCTGGGCGCAGGTGGCTGAGGTCATTAGCGCCGGGGGCCACATGGCCAGGAGCGAACAGCAGTGCCGGAAAAAAACTGAATGACCTCCTCAGAGCAGCCAGGGTGAGTAGGCAGCACTACGCCCCTGGCACCAACCCCCATCCCACACATACATAACCCCACCTCTCCATCACTCCCTGGAGAGGGACTGGATCCCCACCCTGCACCAGCTGCCAGTACCCATATCGGCTGTCAAGGCCGGGTACCCTGGCCACGAAGGCCACCAGCTACCCAACCTCTGTGTTGCATACATCCAACTGTCTAACACTGTGCATCCCCCCCCCCCCCCCCCCGCTCCGAGGGTAAGATGGCTCACATCCACCGGGAGAGGGAAAGAACTCGAGGGGACCGTCAGACCTGCAATCCCTCACCACAGCAGAACAGCAGGCACTGAACCTGGTTGGTGGGCCCAGAAAGGGGGCGGTTGCCGGGGCAGAGGTCAGCATCGGATGAGCAAGGGAGGCTCCGCTGAGTCGCAGTTCCCAACCCCTACCATACCCTCAACCCCCTCCACGACCATCACCCCCTCATCAACCCTACACGTTGTGGTGTTGGGTGTTCTGACACACAGATGAGCCAACACGGTTGTATATGGTACAACGCTATTTTATTTAAACTTACTATGTACAGTTTTGTCTTGACACTCTGCACGTGGGGATTCCCTGTTTGTGATTTTGTAACAGCTCTTCTCCGTGTCTTTGTCCCCAGACCTACTGACCACCAGGTGTCGTGCTCGTGCTTTTTATGTGGTTGGTGTTCTTGTGTGTGATTGGTTGTGGTGTTGTGTGCTCTGATTTGCCTGTTGGTGTGTCCATCATGATGTGTGTGTTTGAATATCATGACATCCCCCCTTTTTACAAAGATATGTGCCTACGTGGTAATAAATATGATCGTGTCGTGAGTGCATCTAAGAGTGTGTGTGTGTCGTGTACAGCATGTGCATATGACGGAACTACTTACATGGGGCGATGTCGGGTGCGTCACATGAACCAAGTTGTACCATAACATAACATGAATGCGAACGAGAGAAAAAAAAAACTTGAACAGTTGTCCAGTCAGACGATATCTGGAACGATAAACAACAACAGGTTATCATGTAAAATTGTGCAACTTGTTAGACATATGAACGGTATTATAAGTCCAGTCTAATGGGCTTGTGACGAGTTCGGGTTGACCGTCAGGGTGGCACACCACTCATCGGCTGGATTGATGGCATTGACCTTGTTGACATCGATGACGGAAACGCAGAAGGCATCCTGGTCATCTGCATCACTTAACTGGAAGTCTTGATGCGTGGGCTGGACGGTCCTGACTTGTCTGCGAGATTGTCGGGGATGTGCCGGATCCATGGGTTGAGCCGAACGACAGTGGGCAGCGTAGTGGCCCATCTTGCCACATCTGAGGCACTGTCGGTTTTTTGCAGGACATTGCCCTTTTAAATGTAGAGCTCCACAATTGCCGCACGTCATGACGTCACGGCATTCGTTGCGCCACTGCGCATGCGCAGTGCGATCTTGCGGTGGGCGCGCCTGCGCAGTGCGTCCCTCGATGTGGCCGTTATTTTTGGTGCGCACCAGCGCGGGAGACCGCGAAAAGCGCGGGAAGCGGCCGCTGTCGTCCGGGCCGTGGGTCGGGAAGTAATCGACGGCCTGGATGCGTTCGACGTCGTGGGCGGCCTGGCTTGCCGATTCGACGGCTGGGGACCCCCTCCGTGCCAACTCGGATGCCTGAAATCGGGCAAAACGGCAGGTAGCATTTTCGTGGAGGACACAGGCTTCCACAGCAGATGCTAAGGTGAGGCTTTTTATTTTGAGAAGCTGCTGGCGTAGGCCACTAGAGGCAACGCCAAAAACAATCTGGTCCCTGATCATGGACTCTGTGGTGGTGCCGTAACCGCAGGACTGCGCTAGAATCCGGAGGTGCGTCAAAAAGGGTTGAAAAAGCTCCTCCTTACCTTGCAGGCGTTGCTGAAAGAGGTATCTTTCAAAACTTTCATTTACTTCAACTTTAAAGTGCTGGTCCAGTTTGAGGATGACCGTGTCATATTTGGATTGGTTTTCGCCTTCTTCGAACACCAGTGAGTTGAAGACGTCGAGGGCGTGCTGACCTGCGTAGAAGAGGAGCATTGCAATCTTCGTTTCATCCGAGGCACTCTGTTTTTCGGTGGCTCGGATGTACAGGTCAAATCGCTGCCTGAAGAGCTTCCAATTGGTACCTAGGTTCCCCGCGACTTGCAACGGCTGCGGTTTGTCGGTGCGGTCCATGTCCAGAATGGCAGGTTAGTTGGCAGGTATCGATCCACTCCTGTACCATGTGGTGTTGGGTGTTCTGACACACAGATGAGCCAACACGGTTGTATATGGTACAACGCTATTTTATTTAAACTTACTATGTACAGTTTTGTCTTGACACTCTGCACGTGGGGATTCCCTGTTTGTGATTTTGTAACAGCTCTTCTCCGTGTCTTTGTCCCCAGACCTACTGACCACCAGGTGTCGTGCTCGTGCTTTTTATGTGGTTGGTGTTCTTGTGTGTGATTGGTTGTGGTGTTGTGTGCTCTGATTTGCCTGTTGGTGTGTCCATCATGATGTGTGTGTTTGAATATCATGACACACGTATCTCCACCACGGCCACCCCCGCACCTCCCTCCACCACCACCCGCCACCCCAACTCTTGATTCAATTATGCGTCATATCTAGTGTCTTGCAGGATCTTCTGGTGATGAGGCTGGCCACTCTGCTGTCCCCCGCCACCGACCCCAATCACAAGAACACCCCAACCCCAAGTGGATAGAAGCGAGGAAGAGGACACGGACAGTGATGGGAGCTATCGACCCGCAGCCCGAGACATCCCCGAGCACCAGTCCGGGGACGACACTGACTTCGCAACACAGCTGTCTCCAACACCCTCCATAATCCCAGAGATACTCATCGCGGTTGGGTACTTTAGAGAAGAGGCTCTTGGCACACTATCTAGTGCTCACCACACATGTGCCATGGTACAGCAGGTGGAGGTAGGAACCCCTGAGGGGGCGGGAGGTTGGAGGGCGGTCCGACCACAGGGATTTGCTGCCATCGAGACGGGTTTCGGGTTTCTGGAACAGACAGTTCCATCGATTGTGGAGATGCAGTCACAGAGCCAGGGGCTACATGAGGAGTTTTCAGCGAGCACCCAGCATCAGCATGTGCAGGTGGAGGAATCAAACTGCAGGAGCAGGGTATTGTGCCAATCATGCGTGCCATCCAGGCCAACACTGTATGGGTGGCGTCAGGGTGGAGGCCTTGGGGGTGAGGGATTTGGCTATAAGAACATAGGAACATAAGAACTAGGAGCAGGAGTAGGCCATCTGGCCCCTCGAGCCTGCTCCGCCATTCAATGAGATCATGGCTGATCTTTTGTGGACTCAGCTCCACTTTCCGACCCGAACACCATAACCCTTAATCCCTTTATTCTTCAAAAAACTATCTATCTTTATCTTAAAAACATTTAATGAAGGAGGCTCTACTGCTTCACTGGGCAAGGAATTCCATAGATTCACAACCATTTGGGTGAAGAACTTCCTCCTAAACTGAGTCCTAAATCTACTTCCCCTTATTTTGAGGCTATGCCTCCTAGTTCTGCTTTCACCCGCCAGTGGAAACAACCAGCCCGCATCTATCCTATCTATTCCCTTCATAATTTTATATGTTTCAATAAGATCCCCCCTCATCCTTCTCAATTCCAACGAGTACAATCCCAGTCTACTCAACCTCTCCTCGTAATCCAACCCCTTCAGCTCTGGAATAACCTTGTGAATCTCCTCTGCACACCCTCCAGTGCCAGTACGTCCTTTCTCAAGTAAGGAGACCAAAACTGAACACAATACTCCATGTGTGGCCTCACTACCACCTTATACAATTGCAGCATAACCTCCCTAGTCTTAAACTCCATCCCTCTAGCAATGAAGGACAACATTCCATTTGCTTCTTAATCACCTGTTGCACCTGTAAACCAACTCTTTGCGACTCATGCACTAGCACACCCAGGTCTCTCTGCACAGCAGCATATTTTAATATTTTATCATTTAAATAATAATCCCTTTTGCTGTTATTCCTACTAAAATGGAGAACCTCACATTTGTCAACATTGTATTCCATCTGCCAGACCCTAGCCCATTCACTTAAACTATCCAATCCCTCTGCAGACTTCCAGTATCCTCTGCACTTTTTGCTTTATCACTCATCTTAGTGTCGTCTGCAAACTTGGACACATTGCCCTTGGTCCCCAACTCCAAATCATCTATGTAAATTGTGGACAATTGTGGGCCCAACACTGATCCCTGAGGAACACCACTAGCTACTGATTGCCAACCAGAGAAACACCCATTAATCCCCACTTTTTGCTTTCTATTAATTAACCAATCCGCTATCTATGCTACTACTTTACCCTTAATGCCATGCATCTTTATCTTATGCAGCAACCTTTTGTGTGGCACCTTGTCAAAGTCTTTCTGGAAATCCAGATATACCACATACATTGGCTCCCCATTATCTATCGCACTGGTAATGTCCTCAAAAAATTCCACTAAATTAGTTAGGCATGACCTGCCCTTTATGAACCCATGCTGCGTCTGCCCAATGGGACAATTTCCATCCAGATGCCTCGATATTTCTTCCTTGATGATAGATTCCAGCATCTTCACTACTACCGAAGTTAAGCTCACTGGCCTATAATTACCCGCTTTCTGCCTACCTCCTTTTTTAAACAGTGGTGTCACGTTTGCTAATTTCTAATCCGTTGGGACCACCCCAGAGTCTATTTTGGTAAATTATCGCTAGTGCATTTGCAATTACCCTAGCCATCTCTTTTAGCACTCTGGGATGCATTCCATCAGGGCCAGGAGACTTGTCTACCTTTAGCCCCATTAGCTTGCCCATCACTACCTTCTTAGTGATAACAATCCTCTCAAGGTCCTCATTTGTCATAGCCTCATTTCTATCAGTCATGTTATTTGTGTCTTCCACTGTGAAGTCCGACCCAAAAAACCTGTTCAGTTACTCAGCCATTTCCTCATCTCCCATTATTAAATCTCCCTTCTCATCCTCTAAAGGGCCAATATTTACCTTAGCCACTCTTTTTTGTTTTATATAGTTGTAGAAACTTTAACTATCTGTTTTTATATTCTGAGCAAGTTTACTCTCATAATCTATCCTACTCTTCTTTATAGCTTTTTTAGTAGCTTTCTGTTGCTCCCTAAAGATTTCCCAGTCCTCTAGTCTCCCACTAATCTTTGCCACTTTGTATGCTTTTTTCTTCAATTTGATACTCTCCCTTATTTCCTTAGATATCCATGGTCGATTTTTCCTCTTTCTACCGTCTTTCCTTTTTGTTGGTCTAAAACTTTGCTGAGCACTGTGAAAAATCGCTTGGAAGGTTCTCCACTGTTCCTCAACTGTTTCACTATAAAGTCTTTGTTCCCAGTCTACCTTAGCTAGTTCTTCTCTCATCCCATTGTAATCTCCTTTGTTTAAGCACAAAACACTAGTGTTTGATTTTACCTTCTCACCCTCCATCTGTATTTTAAATTCCAGCATATTGTGATCGCTCCTTCCGAGAGGATCCCTAACTATGAGATCATGAATCAATCCTGTCTCGTTACACAGGACCAGATCTAGGACCGCTTGTTCCCTCATAGGTTCCATTACATACTGTTCTAGGAAACTATCACGGATACATTCTATAAACTCCTCCTCAAGGCTGCCTTGACCGACCTTGTTAAACCAATCGACATGTAGATTAAAATCCCCCATGATAACTGCTGCACCATTTCTACATGCATCCGTTATTTCTTTGTTTATTGCCTGCCCCACCATAATGTTACTATTTGGTGGCCTATAGACTACTTCTATCAGTGACTTTTTTACCTTACTATTCCTGATTTCTGCCCAAATGGATTCAACCTGATCCTCGATAGCACCGATGTCATCCCTTACTATTGCCCGGATGTCATCCATAAATAATAGAGCTACACCACCTCCCTTACCATCCACTCTGTCCTTCCGAATAGTTTGATACCCTTGGATATTTAACTCCCAGTCATGACCATCCTTTAACCATGTTTCAGTAATGGCCACTAAATCATTGTCATTCACGATGATTTGCGCCATCAACTCATTTACCTTATTCCGAATGCTACGAGCATTCAGGTAAAGTACACTTATGTTGGCTTTTTTACCTCTGTTTTGAATCTTAACACCTCGATCAGTAACATCTCCTAAGTTATATTTCCTCTTAACTTTTCTCCTCATTTTCCTTGTCATTCAACCCATATCTTCATGTAACAAACTGCCACGTCATTTACCATTAATGTTTTTACTTCCCGTTTTATTCCTTTCATTATTACTGGGCCTATTCACTGAGCTCCCCTCAGTCACTGTATCTTGTACTGACGCCCTTTTTGATTTTTGACTATGGCTTCTCTGCTTTACACTTTCCCCCTTACTGCCTTTTGTTTCTGTCCCTGTTTTACTACCTTCCAAGTTCCTGCATCGGTTCCCATCCCCCTGCCACATTAGTTTAAACCCTCCCCAACAGCTCTAGCAAACACCCCCCAGGACATCGGTTCCAGTCCTGCCCAGGTGCAGACCGTCAGGTTTGTACTGGTCCCACCCCCCCCCACCCCCAGAACCGGTTCCAATGTCCCAGGAATTTGAATCCCTCCCTCCTGCACCATCTCTCGAGCCACGCATTCATCCTATCTATCCTGACATTCCTATACTGACGAGCTCATGGCACTGGTAGCAATCCTGAGATTACTACCTTTGAGGTCCTACTTTTTAGTTTAACTCCTCACTCCCTGAGTTCAGCTTGTAGGACCTCGTCCCGTTTTTTACCTATATCGTTGGTGCCTATGTGCACCACGACAGCTGGCTGTTCACCCTCCCCCCCCAGAATGCCCTGCAGCCGCTCCGAGACATCCTTGACCCTTGCACCAGGGAGGCAACATACCATCCTGGAGTCTCGATTGCGTCCGCAGAACCGCCTGTCTATTCCACTTACGATTGAGTCCCCTATCACTGTAGCCCTGCCATTCTTCTTCCTGCCCAGCTGCGCAGCAGAGCCAGCCACGGTGCCGTGAACCTGGCTGCTGCTGCCTTCACCTGGTGAGCCATCTCCCTCAACAGTATCCAAAGCCGTATATCTGTTTTGCAGGGAGTTAACCGCAGGGGACACCTGCAATGCCTTCCTCCTCTTGCTCTGTCTTTTGGTCACCCATTTTCTATCTCCCTCAGTAACTTTCACCTGCGGTGTGACCAACTCGCTAAACGTGCTATCCACGACGTCCTCAGCATCGCGGATGCTCCAAGGTGAGTCCATCCGCAGCTTCAGAGCCGTCAAGCAGTCTAACAGGAGCTGCAACTGGACACACTTCTTGCACGTGAAGGAGCCAGGGACAGTGGACGTGTCCCTGAGCTCCCACATCGCACACGAGGAACAGGACACGGGTCTGAGATCTCCTGCCATGTCTTAAACCTTAGGTAAACTTATACAACTATAATTCCAAAAAACAAAAGAAAAAATAAATAAATTAGACAATGAAAAGAAAAACTACTTACCAGTCACTTACCGGGGATAACAAGCACCTCCTCCCCACCCAGCTTCAAATTCCCACCTAGATTCAAATTCCCAAACTCACTCTTTGCTGTCTCACTCTGGCTATGGATCAGCATGTCCAAGGCCTGGGGAACTCTGTGTGGGCAGTGGCTGAGGCACAGGTCAGGGCTGCCCTGTCACAGGCAGCCATGTACCAGGGCCACCTGGACATTGCAGTGGCGCTCCAGAGTGTGGCCCAGTCACAACGGATCATGGCTGAGGGCGTCGCCGATATTACCCGGGCACTGAATGATGTGGCACTGACCCAGAAGGTGGTGACACAGTCACAGCATGATGTGACGCAGTCCCAGAGGGAGGTGGTGCACTCCCCGTGCTCCATGTCTATGAGCATCGAGACCCAGGTCGGGTCGGGAGCAGGGGCGGGGAAGCCTCAGTGGTTAGCACCTCTTGCACCCCCGTCCCATGGTGCAACACGTGGGTCATCGGGCACCCCGAGGGAGGAGGAGGTGGTGGGGCCCATGCCGGTGACTCCTGCAGGGGAGGTGCCGGATCACCACAGCATCTCCGACTCCGTCCCCCACCCCCATGTCCCTGGCACATCTGATGGGCAGCGGGCAGGACAGGGAGGCACCACATCACCTGGGACACCCGAGCAGCAGCCGGGCCCATCCAGGTCCTGTTGCCCCAGAACACGGCCGCCACCGGCAACCCAGGTCACAGGGCAGGAATCACAGCAGGTCGCCTCCACTCCTGATGTACCGACTAGGGAACCACTGAAGCATAGTGTTAGGGCCCGTAGCGTGTGATGTCCTTCTCAATGCCCAGGCTCCGTAGTCAGTGAACCTGGATGTGATTAGAGCGCCTCGTACACATTTGCCCTGGTGCACAGGTTGTGCAGTCTCCTGTGCCTCATGTTGTGCCCATCCTCACCCTCCTCCATATCCTCCTCATTGGACGAGGCCTGAATATGGTGGCTCTGCTGCGCAATGTTGTGGAGGACGCAGCAGGTCACCAGGATGTGGGAGACTCTCCTACGTTATACTGGAGGGCACCTCCAGAGCGGTCCAAGCATCTGAACCATGGACTGTGACACAGGGCCAGGATCGAACTGGGCCCTCAGTGCCATGAGGCAGCAATGCTAACCACTGCGTCACCGTGCTGCCCTGAAGGACACCATTCCTGGTTGAATTCCGAAGTCCATTGTCTGTAGGGGGGCGAAAGTCAGACATGTTAGCCAGGTGCGTGCACCTGTGCCCAACCAGGTCTAACGGGCTACACGGTGGCCCTGGTCTGCACTGCAGCCCCTGCCTCCACATGTCCGCCTCTCTCCTCCATCCCCACCCCCACCCCCAGCCATTCCACTGGCACCGGGGTGGCCTCTAGCCATGGCGCTGTCCCTGCTGCCAGGGGTACCGGTGGCTGGCGCTACCCTGGCTAGAAATACGCTTTGTGGCCCCCATGCGGCACCCTCCTGGAGAGGCGATTGTGGCTGATGCCCTAGAGTGGGCCGCATGCTGCCCTGCTGGTGGGTGGAGGCCGGTTGCGGGGTGGAGGGGGCTTGGAGGGATGGAGGATGGGGGTTTGAATTCCGGGCTGGTGGAGTGGGTGCACATATACGCTGGTGTCACTCGCCGGAACTATGGGCCATGGTGGGCAGTCAGTGGGTGTGCAGTAAGATGGCTGCCTTGCAGGCTGCGGCAATGGCAGTCCAGGCCCGGACATCCCAGTCCCGTGGGGGGGGGGGTCACCCCGACCCCACGGTACATCCCTAGTCACTCCCTATCACCCCCACTGCCCCCCCTCTCCCCCGGGGCCTGGCAGACGTTCCCCCCCTCCCCCCCCCCGCAGCCAGCCCTGTCAATGGCAGGTCCGGCAGCCCACGGTTGCGCCTCTGCAAATCCTACCTCCTCCCTTTCCCTCATCAGCCACGGCGCCTCTTTCCCGATGTTTGAAACCACAAATCGGTAATCCCTCCTGGCGGAGGTGGAGTATATCGGAGGCCCCGGAGAATGCCGGATCAGGCCCACTAATGAGATGTGAACAACGTTTATAACAATGCGGAGTAGAACGCATTGACGTCAATGTCGAGGCTCCGGGACAAGGCATTCTGGTGGGAGCCCGAGGCTGGCCACTATTTTGGTTTCACGACCGATTCTACGTCCAATCGCCTTTCCCGATTTTACGTCGGCCAACGGAGAATCTGTCCACTGTGGCATATATTCAGATATTATTCTGCATAAATCTCCTGACATTGTTTTGAAAACAAAACTATGAATGCATAGTTGGACTAGAATGTAGAAGCTAGATTTCACATGGGTATGAATGATTTGGCTTTCGTCCACTGTAAGCTTCGCATATTCTTACATCAAACTATGGCTTGATGAGTGAGTGGTAACATTTTTAGAATAGGTTTGATAAACTGAAATATTAAACTATTGCATGAATGAATAACCTATCCAATCATGAAATAATCAGTAGGGATGAATATCAAATTGAATCTGAAACCTTCAATGATCCTAAATTTGTCCATTTGAAGCTTATTTGCCAAGATTAAAATTTGACTCAGTTCAGAGACAGAATGAATATGCCACTAAGGGAACTTTACTATTCGCTCTGTTCCTCAGGATTTTATACCACTTTAATTGTTGCACCATCGTGCTATCCCAGCAGCTAGAGCCACAGCAATAAAGGAAAGTGTAAAGCCTTTGGCAAGCGACCATTCAAAAGCGATTTCCCAGCAGTCTGAGGAAAAGGGGGAGTAGCCCCACTGCCTCATCTGGGTAAATCGCACTCAGGTGAGGCCACAGGGACTTTGAGGTTGCATATCCCTGGGCCTCCTGTAGAGTTATAACAGAGGATAGATTGGATTGTTTAGACAAAAATAATCACCCCAATCAATATCATTTCAACTAGTCTATTTCAGCATAACAGCAACACAAATTCAACGGGTGAGGACCTTGAGGCGATTGTTATCACTAAGGAGTAGTGATGGGCAAGCTAATGGGGCTAATGGTAGACAAGTCTCCTGGCCCTGATGGAATGCATCCCAGAGTACTAAAAGAGATGGCTAAGGAAATTACAAATGCACTCGTGATAATTTACCAAACTTCACTAGACTCTGGGGTGGTCCCAGCGGATTGGAAATTAGCAAACGTGACACCACTGTTTAAAAAAGGAGGTAGGCAGAAAGCGGGTAATTATAGGCCAGTTAGCTTAACTTTGGTAGCAGGGAAGATGTTGGAATCTATCATCAAGGAAGAAATAGTGAGGCATCTGGATAGATATTGTCCCATTGGGCAGACACAGCATGGGTTCATAAAGGGCAGTTCGTGCCTCACTAATTTAGTGGAATTTTTTGAGGACATTACCAGTGCGGTAGATAACAGGGAGCCAATGGATGTGGTATATCTGGATTTCCAGAAAGCTTTTGACAAGGTGCCACACAAAAGGTGCTGCATAAGATAAAGATGCATGGCATTAAGTGTAAAGTAGTAGCATGGATAGAGGATTGGTTAATTAATAGAAAGCAAAGAGTGGGGGTTTAATGGGTGTTTCTCTGGTTGGCAATCAGTAGCTAGTGGTGTCCCTCAGGGATCAGTGTTGGGCCCACAATTGTTCACAACTTACATAGATGATTTAGAGTTGGGGACCAAGTGCAATGTGTCCAAGTTTGCAGACGACACTAAAATGATTGGTAAAGCAAAAAGTGCAGAGGACACTGGAAGTCTGCAGAGGGATTTGGATAGGCTAAGTGAATGGGCTAGGGTCTGGCAGATGGAATACAATGTTGAGAAATGTGAGGTTATCCATTTTAGTAGGAATAACAGCAAAAGGGATTATAATTTAAATGATAAAATATTAAAACATGCTGCTGTGCAGAGACCTGGGTGTGCTAGTGCATGAGTCACAAAACGTTGGTTTACAGGTGCAACAGGTGATTAAGAAGGCAAATGGAATTTTGTCCTTCATTGCTAGTGGGATGGAGTTTAAGACTAGGGAGGTTCTGCTGCAATTGTATAAGGTGGTAGTGAGACCACACATGGAGTATTGTGTTCAGTTTTGGTCTCCTTACCTGAGAAAGGATGTACTGGCACTGGAGGGTGTGCAGAGGAGATTCAGTAGGTTAATCCCAGAGTTGAGGGAGTTGGATTACGAGGAGAGGTTGAGTAGACTGGGACTGTACTTGTTGGAATTTAGAAGGATGCGGGGGAGGGGGGGGGAATCTTATAGAAACATATAAAATTATGAATGGAATAGATAGGATAGATGCGGGCAGGTTGTTTCCACTGGCGGGTGAAAGCAGAACTAGGGGGCATAGCCTCAAAATAAGGGGAAGTAGATTTAGGACTGAGCTCAGGAGGAACTTCTTCACCCAAAGGGATGTGAATCTATGGAATTCCCTGCCCAGGGAAGCAGTTGAGGCTCCTTCATTAAATGTTTTCAAGATAGTTTTTTGAAGAATAAAGGGTTATGGTGTTCGGGTGGGAAAGTGGAGCTGAGTCCACAAAAGATCAGCCATGATCTCATTGAATGGCGGAGCAGGCTCGAAGATCCAGATGGCCTACTCCTGCTCCTAGTCCTTATGTTCTTATGTTCTTATTTGATGAAGTCTTGCGACAAATGCAATACAATTGAGGGTCTGGGATTGTAATGCTCATCACCAACGCCACTAACTGATCAAACGACTTGGTATCCAGAGCCTCTGGAAATGTTAAACTTCTAATGAAGAGATAGGTTTTGGTCTGCATACCATAAGCAAGCTGTCTTTTTGTTTATCTTCCCCAGTAATCTCATTAGCAGTGAAAACATACCAAAGTCTCTCTATGTGTTGGTGCCGGCTTCAGTCCCTTGGTCAAAAGAACCACGTTTTCCTATCAGGGGCACGGTTTCTCACTCACTGTTACTGCACAGACCACGGGTGGGATTCTCCATTCCTGAGACTAAGTGTTGACACTGGGGCAGGATTTGTGGGGTTCCATGACAATAAAACTGGCACCACATCTGGATCGATTCAGCGACTGTTGAGGGGCTAGCACCGGCGCCACGTGGAACACAATCGATTCCAATGAGAAAAGGTGCCCAATTCTCCGGATTTGCAATTGATACTCAGGAGGCTGACAAGCTGCAGTCGCATATACACACCTCACTCCCGGCACTGGCCGAGGCCCAGGACAGGGCTGCCACCTCACAGGCAGCCATGTGCGAGAGCCACCTGGAAATTGCAGCGGCCTTCTGAGAGTGGTCCAGTCACAGCAGGCCATGGCTGAGAGCATTGGTGGCATTGCCCGGGCGCTAGTGATGTGGCGCAGACACTGATGTGACACAGACCCAGAAGGTAATGGCGCAGTCAATGGGTGATGTGGCTCAGTCGCAGACAGTGATGGTCCACTCCCTGTACTCCATGGCCCTGAGCATGCTGACCCAAGTCGAGAACAGAGCAGGCCTCCAGGAATGGCAGCGCCAGGTGGCGGAGGAACCTCAGGGGATAGCTCCGCTCCCAACCCTGTCCCATGGAGTAGCCACAGGGGCACCCTGAGAGAGGGGGAGGTGATGGGGCCCATGCCCGTGACCCCGCAGGGGAGGTGCTGGAACACCGTAGCACCTCGGACACCCCGCTCCTGTCCCTGGCGCATCTGGTGGGGGCAGAACAGGGCAGCACCATACCGCCTGGGACACCTGAGCAGCAGATGGACCCATCCAGGCTCAGTCGACCCAGAAGACGCCCGCCAATGAGGACCCAGGACACAGGGCGGGTATCACAGCAGGCTGCCTCCACTCCTGATGTACCACCTGGGGATCCACCTAGAAGTAGCGTTAGGACCCATAAGGCCAGAAAGTTAGACACCAGTTAAGTCGGCACGGGTGACAGGGCACAGTTTAGTTATAAGGGGTAAGGCTTGTATCTGTACATATGTTTTCACACTGTTATAACCTGCTTCGGTGCTCTGTCAGATGGGTGTTAGGGGTAGGCTGGTCTGGGCTGGTCAGAGAGGGGGTCAGGGGTAGAGGGGATGGCCAATGTCCATGCCCCTAGCCAGTTCCCCCCGCCCCCCTACCCCGCCCCTAGTCGGTGAACCTGGAGGTGATCAGAGTGTGCCGTGTGCGTTGGCCCTGGTGCATACACCATGCGGCCCCCTGTGCCTGCCTGGGTCCCATATCCTGCCCATCCTCCCCCTCATCCGCATCCTCCTCGTCGGACAAGGACTGGTGTGCATCCTCCAGCACGTCGCCCCTCTGCTACGTGATATTGTGGAGGCCGCAGCAGGTCGCCACCATGTGGGCGTCCCTCTCAGTCATACTGGAGGGCCCCTCCAGAGCGGCCCAGGCACCTCAACTGCATCTTCAGGAGGCCGAAGCGCCGCTCAATCACAAAGCTGGGGTAGGATTCTCCGATTTTCCTGCTATGTCCTCACGCCAGCGTGGGAACGGTGGGGTTTTACAACCGAAAATGTGGCGCAAAACGGCCACCGGCCCTCCATTTGGCTGGGGGCTAGGTAGCCGAGCAACGTAGAGCACCAGGCTCTAGCTGTCGTGTAAGGCCGGAGAACTGCTGCGTCCGTGGCCGCGCATGCGCACAGTCGCGGCCTGCAGCGGCCGCGCCGTACAACATAGTGCCCGGCCTGCCAAATAGTGCTCCCCCCCACTGGCCGGCTTGCAACCCCCAGACCACCACCCCAACAGTGCCCAGGTATCGGGCGCAGATGTGTATGATACGCATCTGATGGTCACACACCAGCTGCACGTTCATTGAGTGGAACCCCTTTCAGTTTGTGTAGAACGGCCTGTCACCTGCAGGTGCTTGTAGGGGATCCCATTGATCACTTCCTAGACGCGGGACATCTGGTCGATGGTGGTGAACCCCACCGCCCGGGCATCCTGGTGGGCTCGCTCCACATTGAAATGAATGTGTTGTGTCGACTGGGCATGTAGGGCCTCCGTGATGGCATGGATGCACCAGTGCACGAGCTCTGTGAGACGCCAGACAGACCCCCACTCGGCGCCTGAAAGGACCCCGTCGCGTAAAGGTACAGGCCGACCATCACCGCAACCGGGAGAGGGGATCCTACCCCATACTCCCACAGTGCCAGGCGCGACATGATCTGGCAGATATATCGCACTGTCTCTCTGCTCAGCCGGATGCTTCGGCAGCATGCCCTGTCCAGAAGGTCCTCGAATGACAGACGCTGCCAGTACACACACAGCCACATGCGGTGCCTCCTTTGCACCTCCTCCTCCTTGGCCTGTTGGGCAGCCAGCTCTTCATCCTGGGAAGCTGTCTCCTGTTCCTCTGGGGCAGGCTCCGCTGCTGCAGCTTCCTCCTCCTCGTGTAGCCCAAGCGCGTACAGCCGCAGGGCATCCCCCAGGGCTGCGACGACTAACAGGAAGGACACCATTGCTGGTTGTAGTCCAATACCCATTGTCTGCAGGTGATGAAAGGCCTACATGATAGCCCCAGTTGGCACTGTGGGCTCTGCCCTCGCAGTCCGTGGGGGATCACCCCGACCACATGGCCCATTCCCCCATCACCCCTCCCCCCGGCCCTGGCAGGTTTCCCCCCACCCCCACCAGGCTGCCGAGCCATGTCTAGCACAGCAGCCCGCGGTTGCGTCTCTCCTTCCTCTTCGAATTCTGAAACTCGCAACTGCAGTCCAATTTACTGTTATCACCTAAGAAATAGCACGAGGTGTTAACGAGGAGGCTGCTTCAATAACAAAGTGATTTATTCAAACAACTGTAAGGTAAAACTATATACAGGCACAGCAACTACAATCCAGGTCTTTACTACTTGACTCTCGGGCTCACACTAAGGGTTCATCTGCTCCCCAGACCCACGTGCCATTGGCCGTCGTTCATGCGCTTCCAAACAATTGGCCCCGTGCGGGTCACGTGACCCACGAACGCTCGTCCAGAATTTCAACATTGTCCTGCACCTCCCCCTCCAAAAAAACCTGTAGGAACTAGAGTCTCTATTATTTGTTTCACACCTTTATTTCAATCCATTTTTATGTAAATCAAGTCCCAAGTATCGGAAACATGTACAATTACTTTTGTGAAACACTGGCTGAATCTAATACAATATCACAAAAACAAATCAGGAAATGCTTTTCATAGATCATAGAATTTACAGTGCAGAAGGAGGCCATTTGGCCCATTGAGTCTGCACCGGCCCTTATAAAGAGCACCCTACTCAAGCCCACATATCTACCCTATCCCTGTAACCCAGTAACCGCCACTTAACCTTTTTGGACACTAAGGGCAATTTAGTATGGCCAATCCACCTGACCTGCACATCTTTGGACTGTGGGAGGAAACCGGAGCACCCGAAGGAAACCCACGCAGACACGGGGAGAACATGCAGACTCCGCACAGACAGTGACCCAGCTGGGAATCAAACCTGGGACCCAGGAGCTGTGAAGCAACTGTGCTAACAACTGTTGCTAACTTTGGTTGGCTCTTAATTTGTTGCCTGTTGTGTCTTTACTTAATTTGCTCTGTTTCTATAACCTTTGCTCTAGAGTCGCCAGGTATCTTTATGATACCGCCACGAGGTTCAAGTTCAAGTACTGATCAATAACTCGACACACCAATTAGTAAGATGCAAATCAAAACACATTTATTATACACAGTCAATCACTACTCATGCAAAAAACTCTACTTACTAGACCATCTCTCACACTAAAAGGCCTATACTTAGCTTTGGGACTGGCCCACCAGGTCAGGGGAACAAATGGCCTTTCGTTCGATTCTGAGTCTGCAGAATTCAAAGCTGGTATCGACTGGTAGCTAGGAGCACCTATCTCGTAGCGTGCGTTGACTGGAGACTTACTTGGTTGATGCGGCAGCTAGGCAGGTCACTGTCAAGGGTTGGTTTGAGTTGCTGAGTGACCCTGTCAAGAAGGACAAATTGAACTTGGGGACTCTACTTTATAGTCCCCAGGGGCTTCGCGCCATTCGGGGCGGACCCCGTCTCTGGTTCCAAGTGATTGGACTACGTTCCGATCACTTGGATCGATTTCTCCAATACTGGAGCTGTTCCCTGATCGCTGGGCGGTTCCCAAGTGTCCGTTGGCCTTCCTTTATCTTGGCTTCTGCTGGCGCCGAGGAGTCTGGCTTGGCCTTATTTACCTTAACTGTTTCCAATTGTTCCCGGGGATCACTCATTAATATGCAGATGGCTGTTGGTTTCAGTGCTGTCTGGATTTCTGCAAAATCTAATACACAGGAAACTTTGCACCTGCTAGTTTTTCCTGGCTTGGCTGAATTTCCCTGCATTCTTTGCGGATCTCCATTTCAAGTCGGGAAGTGGCCAACCCAGGTGGCTACACAACTATGCTACCGTGCTGCCCACTGCTATAGGACTTTCCCCAATTATCACCCCTCTCTCTTTCTCTTGTAGGATACAGATATCTGGACACGTGAAGGAGTCCAGCAGTGCCGTAACCCAAACAGCCTTTCTATATGCATAAGCTGAGAAAGTTTTAGTCAGGAGACTCTTTTCTGTGGAGGCCATCGCAGCCAACAATATCTTTGCCCACACATATACAAATTCCAGCTGAACTCACAGAGAAGGCAAGAGTAGATCATGTTTCAAATTATTTCCTATCTTGGCCCAATGGTGCCAATATCACTGCAGCATCCCTACCGCCGTGACTGAGTTTGCTCATCTCATCGAACCAGGAACCTTACAGTTAGCATGGGTTCTAACTGTAAGCAGAATGTGAAGTTGAGGCCCCAATCAGCCATGATTTTATTGAATGGTGGAACAGGCTCAATGGGCCGAATGGTCCACTACTGCTCCTAACTTGTGTGTTCAAATGTTCGTGGTGTTGCATAGGTGGTCCTTTCATTATGGTTTTAAAACTAATTTCTATGTACCTGTTGGAAGGGGAAAAAGTTAGATGGTTCAATTCATCCAAATAGGAAAATGATGGTCTCAAGTGGCATGTGGCAACGCCAAACCATGACATTGATTACATCCTTACAAAAATGAAAATAAAGTTTACATTAAAATTTAAACAGAATTCTGTTGCACAGAGTAAAGCAAAATAACCATTGATGTTTTAGGAGTGAACATTCCTAATGATTTTTTAAATTGGCTTTTAAATAAATAATTTTGCTGGAATTTCCCTCATCATGAAAAAACAAATCCCCTTTTTCCTAATTAAGGCAGTACATGGTTGTTAACTCTCTTTGGCTTGATATTCCCCACTGTATATCTGTCTATGTTCTGCAATGTATGATTGTCTTCAAACATTATCTATCAGTTTCCCCTAGCCAGCGCTAGTCTCTAAGATGATAGGAAATGTGGTTTGCCATCAGGATTTACTGAAAGTATGCTGGCAGTTTCTCCCTTGACACTACAATAGGGAAATCAACTGAGTGAGTGTTACTTAGCTATACAGACCAAGAACGGTCTCAGATATAACACTTGACCTCTGTTGAGTTAGTCAATCACAGCCAGGTAGATAGTGGAGATACTTTGAGCTAGAAATTTGATCACAACCATTTTGGCAGGATGTGCGCTATGTGCTTGATCACATCGGCAAGGAGACCACACGAGTGTTTGTGCAGGAATCTCTTTTATTAAGCACACCTGTTTGGAAGGGCAGAAAAATGCCTAAGGAGCAGCCCAATCTAATATTGTGGGTCACCAGCCACATTATATCTGTCCAGAAACAGAGGTAGTTTTAAATAATCTACATTTGTATTTGTGGGCATTAGAAATAGGGTATAGCTTTAAGTAAGTTTAATTTTGTGTTTCTGCATTTGCATCTCGAAAAATCTCAGTCGATCAAGGAGAACCAGCGTGGATTCATGAAGGGAAGGTCATGTCTGACAAATCTCATTGAATTTTTGAAGAGGTGACTACAGTAATGGACAGGGGAATGTCTATGGATGTTATTTATATGGACTTCCAGAAGGCATTTAATAAAGTCCCACACAAGAGACTGTTAATTCAGGTGGAAGCCCAGAGAGTTGAAGGCAAATACTTGACATGGTTAGGAAATTGGTTGAGTGGCAAGTGACAGAGAATGGGAATAATGGGTAATTACTCTAATTGGCAGGTTGTGACTCGTGTTGTACCACAGGGATCTGTGCTGGGGCCTCAATTATTTATTAACGACTTGGAAGGTGGTATAGAAAGTCATATATCCAAACTTGCTGATGATTCAAAGTTAGGCGACATTATAGACAGCCTAAATGATGGCATAAAATTGCAAGGAAATATAGACAGACTATATGAGCAAAATTGTGGCAGATAGAATTCAATGTAAGCTAGTGTGACGTTATCCATTTTAGACCAAAAAAGGCTAGAGCAGGGTACTTTCTAAATGGGAAGAGATTAAGTACAATGGATGTCCAAAGAGACCTGGGGGCTCAGGTGCATAGATCTTTAAAATGCCACAAATAAGTGCATAAAATAATCAAAAAAGCAAATGGAATGCTAGCCTTTATATCTAGTGGATTGGAATATAAAGACACAGAAGTTATGCTGCAGCTGTACAAATCCTGTTTAGACTCCACTTGGAGCACTCTGAGCAGTTCTGGGCCCACACCTTAGGAAGCATATATTGGCCTTGGAGGGTGTGCAACATACGTTTACAAACTTAATATCTGAACTACAGGTGTTGAGTTCCGAGGAGATATTACAAAAAATAGGACTGTTTTCACTAGAATTTTGAAGGTTAAGGGGTGATCTGGTCAAAGTCTTCAAGATATTGACATGAAATGGCAGGGAAGATGAAGATAAACCATTTTCACTGGTTGGAGATTCTAAAACTGGGGGCATCGTCTAAATATTAAGGCCAGACCAATCAGGAGAGATGTTAGGAAGCGCTTCTTTACTCAAAGGGTGGTAGAGGTTTGGAACTCTCTACCACAAACAGCAGCTGAAGCGAGAACAGTTGTTAATTTTAAATGTGAGATAGATAGATTTTTGTTAAGCAAAGATAATAAGGGATATGGAGTTAGGCCACAGGTCAGTCATGATCTCATTAAATGGCAGGGCAGTACTGCTAGGTGGTAGTGCCAAGGTGCCTGGGTGCCAGAGGGAGTGCCAGGGTAAAACCCTGCCCTAACCCCAACTACCTGGTGGTCTCTAATGCCCTGTGAGACCATTCGAGGTTTCATTACCCCTGGACCACGTTTATGTGAACCAGTAGAAACTGGCACCCTGGCGAGGTCTCCGAGGTTCATCCAGTGACTCCTGGGCAGCAGGTGAATCCTAATGGCTCATTTAAATATGCAGATCTGGATCTCACCCAGCAAGAGCGAGATCCAAATTGCACCGAGGAGAGTGAGCTGGGTGACTCGCAATCGACCTGGCACCCGCTGCGGAGTGCAGTTTGGAGCTCTCCTGGGATTCACCCATGCACTCGGATTCCAGATTATTAAGTAAATTGTGAACAGCAATGTTCCCAGCACTGATCCTATGGACACCACTTCCCACCACCCTGCCACTCCGAATAACTATCCTACAGTCTCACTCCCTGCTTTCTGCCAATTCACAATCCATTTTGCCACTTGTCCCCTGACTCCATATTCTCCAACCTTATTTTCATTAATCTATGATGGGGCATCTCAAAGTCTTTTTGAAAATCTAGATAAATTACATGAACTGCATTGTCTACTCTTTCTATTAAATCTTCAAAACATTCACTCGGGTTGTTCAAGCAAGATTTTCCCTTTTGCTCTTTATATCCTCTTCATTCTTTCCATCATGCTTATTTGCCAGAGGCAGACAAGCAGAGTCCAGAAACAACCTATTTCAGCACAAGCTTTAAAATGAGCAAAAAAATACTCCAGCACTGGCCTGCCATCCCAGATTGAAAACACCAGCCAAATAGGAAAGTTCCAAAAACACATACAATTGTACCAGAAGCAATAATCCAGTAGCTAATCTGTAAGTATTTCATGATCTCTTCAAATAGCAGTGTGGGAGTCCCTCATTCCATTTAACATTGTGTTCAGCTGGGTGAGGTTAAGGCAGAACATTAGCTAGACCGTGGAGTTCAAAATTGGCAGGTTAAAGGACGAGTAAAAAAGATAATTTGAAGTATGGAAGGCACTTTCAGCCTTTACAATTTTCATGATAGCCGCAGATTATAAAACATTGTACACCTTGCACAGAAATGATCGTGGAGCAGTTTCAAGAAAATCCTCCAATTTCTATTTCTATGTCTGAAATCATACAACCCTTGGAAAGAATGGAATGAATTCAATGATACATTTTAAAGATATATGCAATGCACTACAACTGGGAGAATGTGACATCTTGCATATGTTCCTGTATTTTAAATCCAATGTAAATGTTTCCACAGATTTTCAACAAAAAGAATGAAAAATTATGCGATACAGAATTGTGCAATTTCATTCAGGTTACTATAATTATAGTTTGACGAACTTCATCGCCAAGGAGCGAGATGGAAAAGCTTCAAAAGATTTATATGTCACAGTGCTCTGTCAGTCTGATTCTGTAGTACTTATTTGTCCATTTGGAGAATTTGGGGCATCTCCAAACTTCCCCTATCTTGATTTCCAAAAATTACAGTGTGGAATCAATCAAAGTATGGGCTACTTAAGAGAGTGAATTTATCACTGCTTTCTCTTTTACCACCTGACACGTTTTCTACAATTTTTTCTGCTGCCTCTTTCGATTTGAGATGGAAGTATGATAAAGCAAGCCAGGTTCAGGTTACTATTCACTTACTGCTCCTTGTTTCTGCTACATCAACAGCATTTTCTTTCCTTGTTGCTGTGGGTTTTTTTTCTATTTGGCTCATTCCTGACAATGTTAATAATTCCTTGTATATCGCTTTCTGCATTATGATTTCTGACATCCAGCCCAGCAGATTCAAAAGGACCAGGCAGGTTTCAGGGGGAGTACTTTAGATGCAGAAATGCCTTGAAGACAGCAATTTATTATATTTAGGACAAGTATGACATCCCACTTCAAGGAAATGGCCTCCATACATATTGGGGAGGGTTTTGTGGTTTTGGGTGGGGGGGGGGGGGTGGCAAGGGGATGGGGAGGTTGGTTTGAAGGAATGTCTCTGTGTTTTTAGAAAAGACATAAAGATAGGAGGCAGCATAATGAAGGCAGGAGGATAATGGATACTGGAAGAATTTTGCCTGAGGCTATGTGGCTGCTTTTCCTACTACTGCATAACTAGTATATTTATAATTCAAATACCTAGTTTTAATAATTAACTACTACCGAATATTAAAAACAAAATGTTCAGATGATTATGCACTGATATTCAGGCACACTGTAGTCAAAATGTCTACTGTTAAAATATAAATAGAGGATATAGAGGGGACACAAGCAGCAAATGTTCTGGGGCAAAAAATTGACAAAAAAATCTTATTCATAAATCGCTACTTTATTTTTTCTCCCATCAAAAACCACCTCCGTATTGCATGATTTTTTTTTACATCTCTGAAGAGGAAAATCACTCTGGCAGTAGGATTCTGATCTGTCTTGTATTAACAATAAAAGTTCACGACATACACAAATAAGAGATTAATTTAGCAATCTGACAGAGATATAGTTTTACGTTTACGTTTCTTTAGGTAAAAATAACCTTCAACCTTGGGGTTCATTTGAAGGCTAAAATGTATGTTTTACGTTTCAAAACTTGAGATTAATTCCAGACGAAGTTTTAAATTGAATGTTGGCTGCAGAGTGTTACAGATAATTCTGATTCATGGCTCAGTCTAAAGGTCTGAGCTTAAACAATCGTCTGTAAAACCCATAATAATCACAATTCTGTTTCTGTTTTTCAATATAATAATAAAACAATTGAAGCAACTATAGTTAAACCTATCACCCACCCAGATAATGAAGGTTACATTTGCAGAAAGCCAGATTGTTATTCACCAGAGGTATTCTGGCAACGCAATAAAGGTCATCCTTACACAAATACTTGAGTCTAGTTCAATGGGTATCTGTAATGATGGAAAGGAAAAATTCAAGGTAATGTTATCCCGTAGTAAGACTTTTTTCACATGGTAGCTATCAAACGCTTTTCTGCATGCCTCACTTTCTCCGCTGTAAGTGTTTATAGGGTTTTTGCCGTCTGTGACCTGAGTTTAGAAAAGAAAGCCTTAGCCTTAAAGAATTGAGTGACCAGACACCAATTGAGAAAAGGTTTTTGAAAATCCCTTTTCTCCACTCTTTTTGTAATACAAGTATTGAATATGCACCTCAACAGAATGACCACAATGTGCAAGTAATTATCATTTTTGCTGATCCTCACAGGTCTCAATAACTCTATTCGGGATTTATATGACCATTTGGACAATTAGAGTTGGAACTTTTTTCAGAAAACAGCATGTTTATGGGGCAGCTCAAACTTCTCCTCAAACATCCATAGACGTGCACTTTCCAGTAAGGTCATTACATAATGACAAGGAATGGGGAAACCTGACTAACATTCTCTTCCTGAGCTCAGAGATGCTGAAGCCAATTACAGCAGCTGCACAATCAGCCCAGCTGAGACCAACTTACTGAGCACAGAGCTGGGAGTGAAACACAAGTCTTTCCTGTTGTTTATGGCTGAGTACCACACCATGTGGTACACTTAACCACCAGCTCTCGCAGGGAGCCCTGAATCACTTTCAACTTTACTTTTGAAAAATAATACTGAGGGGGGCAGAAAGGGCCAACAATTGGATACCCAGTTCTCCATTTTTGCTAATGCATACAATTCATTCTTCTCAAACACTTTTTTTTAATAAACATTTTATTGAGGTATTTTTGGTATTATAACAACAGCAAAATAAACAATGTACATGAAACCATAAACATAGTGCAAAAGCCGTCTCCCTCCCTTACAGGTCCCACCTTTATTAACCCCCTACCCTAAGCTAAACTAACCCCCCCTTCTGCTGACGATTAATTTTCCGCGAAAAAGTCGACGAATGGTTGCCACCTCCGGGCGAACCCTAACAGTGACCCTCTCAAGGCAAACTTGATTTTCTCCAAACAGAGAAAGCTTGCCATATCCGATAGCCAGGTCTCCAACTTTGGGGGCTTTGAGCCCCTCCAAGCTAATAGTATCCGTCTCCAGGCTACCAGGGAAGCAAAGGCCAGAACGTTTGCCTCTTTCTCCTCCTGGATTCCCGGGTCTTCCGACACCCTGAAAATCGCCACCTCTGGACTCGGTGCCACCCTTGTTTTTAACACCATAGACATGACATCTGCAAACCCCAGCCAAAATCCCCTAAGCTTTGGACATGCCCAGAACATGTGGACATGGTTCGCTGGTCCTCCCACACATTTTGCGCACCTGTCTTCCACCCCAAAGAATCTGCTCATCCTGGCCACTGTCATGTGAGCCCGGTGAACGACCTTGAATTGTATTAGGCTGAGCCTGGCACATGTTATGGACGCGTTGACTCTACTCAACGCGTCCGCCCACAGACCATCCTCTATCTCTCCTCCCAGCCCCTCCTCCCACTTGCCCTTCAGCTCCCCGTTCTGCGTCTCCTCCGACCCCATAAATTCCTTGTAAATGTCAGAGACGCTCCCTTCTCCTACCCACCCTCTGGAAACTACCCTGGCCTGAATCCCCCTTAGCGGTAGGAGCGGGAAGGTTGACACCTGTTTACGTAGGAAGCCCCGCACCTGCAGATACCTGAATTTGTTTCCCCTCACCAACCCAAACTTCTCCTCCAGCGCCCTCATACTCGGAACGCTCCCCTTTATAAACATATCCCCCATCCTCTCAATCCCTGCTCTCCGCCATATCCGGAACCCCCCATCCATAATTCCCAGGGCAAACCGGTGATTATTACAGATTGGGGACCAGACCGATGCTCCCACTGCTCCCACATGTCTCCTCCATTGCCCCCAGACTCTCAGGGCCGCCACCACCACGGGGCTGGTGGAGTACCGTGCCAGCGGGAACGGCAGAGGCGCAGTTACCAACGCCCCCAGACTGGTGCCCTTGTACAAAGCCGCCTCCTTACGCTCCCATGCGGACCCCCCCATCCCACCACCCACTTCCTGATCATGGCTATATTCGCTGCCCAGTAATAGTTACTAAAATCTGGCAGCGCCAGCCCGCCCTCTCCCCGACTCCACTCAAGCATTACCTTCCTTACCCACGAGGGCCCAAACAAAGCCAGTGATCACTTTGTTGACCCGTTTAAAAAAGGACCGTGGAATAAAGATGGGGAGACATTGAAACACGAACAGGAATCTCGGGAGGACCGTCATCTTCACCGTCTGCACCCTCCCAGCCGGTGACAACGGAAGAGCGTCCCACCTCCGAAAATCGTCCTTCATTTGGTCTACTAGTCGGGCCAGATTTAGTTTATGGAGCCGGCCCCATTCCCGCGCCACTTGAATGCCTAGGTACCTAAAGTTTCCCCCTACTAATCTAAACGGCAGCTCCCCCAATCGCCTCTCCTGTCCCCTCGCCTGGACCGCAAACATCTCACTTTTCCCCATATTTAGCTTATAACCTGAAAACCGGCCAAATTCCCCTAGAATCCTCATGATTTCTTCCATCCCCTCTATTGGGTCCGATACATACAGAAGCAGGTCGTCTGCATAGAGTGAGACTCTGTGCTCCACCACCACCAGCCCCCCCCGCCCCCCTTCCCCCGGACCAGCCCCTTGAGGCTCTCAGAGCAATTGTCAATGGCTCTATAGCTAGCGCGAACAACAGTGGGGAGAGGGGGCATCTCAAACACTTTTTAACCAGGCCCATTAACTATAACAAAATGTAAATTTTCTGTATAATACATTTCCTTGTTGAGGACAAGTAAGGATTTAAATCAGATTAAATCGTGCTTGGAAATTAGGAATTTTTAAACCAGGAAAGTAATCTTGTAAATGTTTCTGCACCCAGTTCTTTTTCGGAAGTATACAATTCCCGCCATCTGCGACATAGGCAAGAGAATGCGGCCAGAACACTTAGTCTGCCCGCACTCCCAGGCACAGAGCAGAACGCACACTCCCAGACTCAGAGCAGAGCGCACACTCCCAGACTCAGAGCAGAGTGCACACCCCCAGACCTCAGAGCAGAGTGCACACTCCCAGACTCGGAGCAGAGTGCACACTCCCAGACTTAGAGCAGAGTGCACACTCCCAGACTCAGAGCAGAGTGCACATTCCCAGACCTCAGAGCAGAGCACACACTCCCAGACTCAGGGCAGAGTGCACACTCCCAGACCAGAGCAGAGTCCACACTCCCAGACCCAGAGCAGAGTGCACACTCCCAGACCAGAGCAGAGTCCACACTCCCAGACCCAGAGCAGAGTGCACACTCCCAGACCAGAGCAGAGTCCACACTCCCAGACCTCAGAGCAGAGTGCACACTCCCAGACTCAGAGCAGAGTGCACACTCCCAGACTCAGAGCAGAGCGCACACTCCCAGACCTCAGAGCAGAGTGCACACTCCCAGACCCAGAGCAGAGTGCACACTCCCAGACCTCAGAGCAGAGTGCACACTCCCAGACTCAGAGCAGAGTCCACACTCCCAGACCCAGAGCAGAGTGCACACTCCCAGACCTCAGAGCAGAGTGCACACTCCCAGACTCAGAGTAGAGTGCACACTCCCAGACTTCAGAGCAGACTGCACACTTCCAGACTCAGAGCAGAGTGCACACTCCCAGACTCAGAGCAGAGTACACACTCTCAGACTCAGAGCAGAGTGCACACTTCCAGACCTCAGAGCAGAGTGCACATTTACAGACCTCAGAGCAGAGTGCACACTTCCAGACTCAGAGCAGAGTGCAAACTCCCAGACTCAGAGCAGAGTGCACACTTCCAGACCTCAGAGTAGAGTGCACACTCCCAGACTCAGAGCAGAGTGCACACTTCCAGACCTCAGAGCAGAGTGCACACTTCCAGACTCAGAGCAGAGTGCACACTCCCAGACTCAGAGCAGAGTGCACACTTCCAGACCTCAGAGTAGAGTGCACACTCCCAGACTCAGAGCAGAGTGCACACTTCCAGACCTCAGAGTAGAGTGCACACTCCCAGACTCAGAGCAGAGTGCACACTTCCAGACCTCAGAGCAGAGTGCACACTTCCAGACCACAGAGTAGAGTGCACACTCCCAGACTCAGAGCAGAGTGCACACTTCCAGACCTCAGAGCAGAGTGCACACTTCCAGACCTCAGAGCAGAGTGCACACTTCCAGACTCAGAGCAGAGTGCACACTTCCAGAGCTCAGAGCAGAGTGCACACTTCCAGAGCTCAGAGCAGAGTGCACACTCCCAGACTCAGAGAAGAGTGTACACTCCCAGACCTCACCTCACGTTGATGCAAAAAGTGCTGACAACTGATTCAACAATGAAAGCATGTCATCAGATCCTCTTTGGGGAATTTTACTCAGTATATTCAGTGTAAAAAGGAGGATCAAACAGCACCTGATGGATCGGCAAATAGATAGGTAAGATGTGACGACCCCCTGTAAAGAGCACCGTAGCTTTGTCATGCTCGTAGTGCTCACATTCATGGATCTAAATCTTTATACTGTCTGGGCATCAGCTGAGTAGAAGAAAGTGCAGAATTGAACAGGAGTTCATTTGAGGTATCTGTGGATAACAATTGTTTACGTCCATGCAACCTGTAATGAATAGATTTGCTATTTGTGTTGTCAGCTGCAGACTTGATGACCACTGCTTCTCTTCTGAGATTAGCTACTTTTGTAATTGTTTGTTAAGTTATACCTGTTGTAATGCAAACAGACATTGTGTCATTCCTTATGACTTTAGCTTACCTCAGTGCAAAGTGCGAAAAGGACGAGATGAAAACTGACTGCCATATGCTAAAAAGAGGGGTGGTGAAAGGAGGTGCAGGGTTTTTTCCTGAGTGACAGTCCTTTGATGCAGAAGATCAGCTTATTATTTCAGCTACATTATGTGTCAAATTCATCATTTCCAGGATGAAATGCTCCTTTATTTTGTAGCATCTGAATGCTTTCCATTTCCTATTTTTAAAATAATCATAAAGCATCGAAAAGAATACCTGACATCCTCAAGCAACTAATCAAATAATTTAACGATTATAGTTCATTTCTTATGCATTTTTGTATCTAATTTGTGTGGCATACCCAATGCTGGAAAAAAAAATTAAACATGCTTTTGAATGGTGAACATAAAATGCAAAACTATCAGCATGGTCCATTATACATCAACAATCCTATGAAGCTTGACCTTAGATTTTACAGCAAGTATCATGATATTCTCGGTACACAATACTTAAAGGAGAATTATGGAAATGTATTTGCACCTCCTCATTTTTCTTATATCGGTGATATTTATCTCAATGAAACTGTGTTCCGCAGAAAGGCCAGTTTCACAGAATTATTCTATGGCCCTTTCAAGTCATTTCACAATAAAAGAGATGAAATTTGATTGGGGTAGTGTAGATGGAAGCAGGCTGAGTTCTGCAGATTATTTTCCCCTTAATTATATCTCAAGCTTAGATATCTTGGATGTGAAATAGACCTGATTGCCAAGATTAATTTGCAAAAGGCTGCCGCTAATAGCCAGTACATGGATAACATTAAAAACTTCTCCAGAAAGATATGTATATCACGTATTTGTAATGCCTGCTGTTGATCTAAATTTACTTCTCCAGAGGCGGTGTTATAAGACCTATTGCCTCTGTGCTGAGAGCAATTAGTTCCTTTTAATTTCAAGCCCTGCGCTTCATCCAGTGGCCTTGCTGAGAACTGACAAAATTCATCCAACCATTAGATTAGTTCTCTTTGCGGCTATATATTCACTTCTAGAACCCAGTCTGGTGTGGTGTTTATATCTGAAATATCAACCGCAGCCACACAGCAGTCACACAAAAAGTGAGTTTCGAAATCGTTCATGGGATACGGGTCATCACCAGCAAGGCCAACATTTATTCCCCATCCCTAATTGTTCAAGAATGTGATGAAAAGCCAAGTCCTTTCCCTACTGCAATCCTTGTGTGTAGGTGCACCGCACAGTGCTGTTCGGTGGGGAGTTCCATGACGTTGATGACGAAGGAACAGTGGTACATTTTCGAGTCAAGGTGGTGTGCAACTTGAAGAGGAAATTGTAGGCGGTGCACTTTTCACGTGCTCACTGCTCTTACACCTCTTTGGTAGGGGAGAGGTCACAGTGTTGCAAGGTACTGTCACAGTGGGATTGACAAGTTGCTGCAGTGCATCTTATGGATCAGAGTTTTTCAAAGTGCGGTCGCAACCCATGGGTGGGTCGCTGGCGGGTGTCAGAAGGGTGGTGGAGCAACGTATTTCATATATAACACATGTGAGGCCCCTTTTAAATGTTAACAAATTTAAAAAGACAATGGTAGTTATCTAAATGGTGCCATCATGGGAGTAAATAGTCATTCTTAGTGAGCAGCAATATCAGAATATCAATAGTAAAATATTAAAATTAAAAAAACATAACCAATGTAAATTGTACGGTGAACAAATTAAATCATCTCCCAGTAAATAAGATATAAGGCGCTATTCAGCGACCCCGTTGGGCTCGGCACGGATCTGGACACAATGGGTGAATTGTGCATAGCCCCAAGTTGGGATCTGCACCAGGCGCCATGCTGATTGCGAATCACTCGACTCGCTCCGCCCGGCGAGATCTGGATCGCCCTTGCTGGGTGTGATCCAGATGTGCATAATTAAATTAGCCTAATGGAACATTTAAATACCCAGTCGCCGGATGATGATGGCAGTGCCAGGATACCCGGGTGCTGGATTGGCACTGCCAGGAGGCAGGCCCATGAGGGGGGGTAACTTGCCAATTAGAAGGGGGTGAGGAGGGTTCCCAGGCGTCTCGTAAAGGTTTGGGGTGAGGGGAGCAGCCAGAAGGTGGGGGGGGGGGGTAATGGATATCAGGGCTGCCAATCAAAATGCCGCTCTGACCTGCGAGCAGCCGTTCCTGCTGGCTTGCTGATGTCTTTAAGTGTGGTCTCAGCAGAGAGAAACTCCCCGAGGCCAAAAGTGGCAAAGTACCGTTGAATAGTGGGATGTTTCTCAGTGCTGCAGCTGCCAAGAATCAACCCATTAAACATGCCGAAAAGTTTGAATAGAATCACAGAATTCCTCCAGTGCAGAGGTCATTCAGTCCATTGAATTTGCACCGACCATCTGAAAGAGCACCCTACAGAGACCCATTTCCCGCGCCCATTCCCACAACTCCATAATCCCACCAAACCTGCACATCTTTTGGACACTAAGGGGTAATTTAGCATGGCCAATCCACCTAATTTGTACATCTTTGGACTGTGGCAGGAAACCAGAGCACACAGAGGAAACCCACGCAGACACAGGGAGAAAGTGCAAACTGCACACAGTCAATCACCCGAGGCCGGAATTGAACCTGGCACTGTGATGGGGAACAAAGTGGGCAATTCAGAAATCCTCCAGACGTAACAATGACACAATGCTCGGCACTGCTACCTCACAGCACCAGGGACGGGTTTAATTCCATGCTTCGGTGCCAGTCTATGTGGAATTTGCACGTTCTCCCCGTGTCTGCGTGGATTTCCTCTGGGTGCTCCGGTTTCTTCCCACAGGTTAGGCGGATTGGCCATGCTAAATTGCCTCTTAGTGTCCAAGGATGTGCAGGTAAGGTGGGGCTACATGGTCACAGGGATAGGGCAGGAATGTGGGCCAAGTTAGAGTTTGGAATGTCGGTGCAGAGTCAATGGGCCAAATGGCCTCCTTCTGCACTTTTGGGATTCTAGGGATATCTATGGATTCTACTGCATGTATAGTAAGTATACTCAATGGTACAAAATAGTAAAATGTTGAGGAAATAAGTAATATCTGAGAAAGCTTTGTTCAATGTTCATTCTATACAATTAATGACAACCAGAATGGGGGTCCAGAATTCTCCAGCCATTAGGATTATCTTTGAGAAACCCCATTGACAAGTTGCAGGAAGATAGAATCCCTTAGCAACAAACGATGTGTTGCCGAGAAACATGAGACTGGGTGTTGTGTTCTGTGATGTAGCAGTTGTAATGATGTACACAGAACATATAGTTGATTACTATAAAGATGATTTATTAATAGACACATGGTAAAAAATAACAATACAGACGATTGCTACTACATGAATTCAGTGAATTCTCCTGGAGCTACTCTAAGTGCGAATGTCTACTTGTACGTCTTACTGCCAACTGCCGGGTGTGTTGAGTCACATGAGAGATCTCTATCGCCACCAGCTGGTTGGAGGTCACATTACTAACTATATGTAGAACTGTGCAGAGGTATATCACCACATGGGAGACCGGAGAATCAAGTTTGCCAGTTGACTGTGGTGCAGTTTTAATGTACCAAACACTGCCTTGAATCATGATAGATTAGGTAAGCGTAAACGCCAGTGTGGGTCCCAAAGGTCAGTCAGTGTGGGTCCCGAAGGTCGGTCAGTTGGCAAAAGTGGGAAAAAACATTTGAGAAACACTGCGAGAGATGGTTACACACTGCTGACACTGTGCACCAGTGGTGCAACGAGTGAATGTTTAAGGTGGTCAATGGGGTGTCAATCAAGCGGCCTGCTAGATGCCGTCGAGCTTCTCAAGTATTATTGAGGCTGAACTTATCCAGGCAATTGACAAATATTCCATCACACCTCTGACTTATCACTTGTAGATAGTGGAAAAGGTTTTTGGGAGTCAGGAGGTTAGTTACTCCCCACAGAATAGTTCATGTAGTTACTGTTAGTGTTCTTGGAAGTAGTGATGCCGCCCACCCCTCCGCCAGCCCCCAGGGTGTTGATGGTGGGGAATTCAGTGATAGTAATCCAACTGACTGTTCAGGGCGTGTACTTAGATTCTCTCATTGGAGATGGTAATTATTTGGCATGCATGTGACACAGATGTTTCTTGCCATTGATTAGCCCAAGCCTGAATGTTGTCCAGATCTCATTACATGCAGATACAAACAACTTCATATCTGATGAGTTATGAATTGAAATGGATATTTTGCCATCATCAGTGAACAACCCCATATCTGACTTTATAATGGAGAGAAGGTCATTGATGCAGCATGTTGAGTATAGGGCACTATTGAGGAACTCCTGCAGTGATGTCCGGGTCTGTGGTGATTGGCCTGCAAGAACCCTAACCATCTTCCTTTGAGTTAGGTTTGAATCCAACCAGTGGGGAGTTTCCCTCTCATTCCCATTGACTTTAGTTTTATTCAGACTCCTTCATGCCTCACTTTGCCAGATGCTGCCTTGATGTCAAAGGCGGCCATTTTCATCTCATTCTGGAATGTAACCCTTTTTCCCATGTTTGGACCAAGGCTGTAATTTGATTTGGAACTGAGTGATTGTGGCAGAACACAGACCCGCAGTGAGCAGGTTATTGCTGAGTAAGTGTCGCTCAATGATCTTTGCTGAAGATTGAGAAGAGCCTGCTGGGGAGGTGATTAGCCAGATTAGATTTGTCCTGTATTTTGTGGGCCTGGACAATTTTACATAGTGTCAGGTAGATGCCAGTGTTGTAGCTGTACTGCAACAGCTTGATTAGGGATACGGTTCTTTCTGGAGCTCAAGTCTTCAGCACTACAGTTGGGATAATGCAGGGTCAGAGCCTTTGCAGTGTCTATTGTACTCAGCCATTTCTTGATATCACATCGAATAAGTCTAATTTGCTGGAGTCTATCATCTGTGAAGATGGGCAGTATTTTAGTAAAAAATGGCAACGTGTCAGGTTCTGACTAAAAACACAATGCGTTTCTCCCCAGAAACACATCCAGGTTTTCACTCCAGATCTTCTGACATTTTGTCAGAAAAAAAGCAGTGGGCATGTTTTACACCATTACCCTGGTGGGGGTGGGGCCTGATCGAGCCAGCAAGCCCCGCTCCACAGAGATTGGGGCACCCTTTTAAAGGATGTCCAGATCTCAAAGTGTAAGTAAAGGCCCCATCATCGCCGGCATCGGGGCTTCAGTGCCCCCCCACCCCCCCCAGCCATCGACAGCAATCCCACATTGTGAAGAACACCCCCCCCCCCCCCACCTCCACAGGTTCCATGGAAGCACTGCTTTCTGGCTCCGTCCACTGGCCCCACCGCTGGCAGTGTCAACCTGGCACTGCCAGGGTGCCAGAGGGAAGAGACCTGCACTGCCCAGTAATGTCCTTCATCACCCGAAGCTACAGTCACCTCTGAGCCCGGAGCTCCGAGCGGAAACCAGTAGTGATTCCCATCTGCGTCACGTCATGCCAGCAGGGGGGAGGGGGAGCAAGTATCTGAGATCTTAGGAAGCAACAGCATTAAGCCATTTAAACATATTTAAATTAATTTAAATTTATGGTTATCAGGTTCACATAATCACTGGGCCACGAACCCTATTATGGCCCTCTTGCAAGAGTTAGCGGCCATAACGGGATTTGCACCCCCAGTGATCAGACCTAAAAAGCTATGGCCCATGGCAACTACAGGAGGAGGCTAGGATAGATCCTTCACTCAGTATTTCTGGCTAAGAATTGTTTCTTTTTTAAAATAAATTTAGAATACTCAATTATTTATTTTCCAATTAAGGGGCAATTTTGCATGACCAATCCCACTAACCTGCATATCTTTGGTTTAGGGGTGAAACCCATGCAGACAAGGGGAGAATGTGCAAACTGCACACAGACAGTGACCTGGGGCGGGATTCGAACCCGGGTCCTCAGCGCCGGAGGCAGCAGTGCTAACCACTGCGCCGCCGTGCAGACCGGCTAAGAATTGTTTCAGCTTATCTTCAGTACTCATGTGCTGGGTTCTCGACTATCATTGAGGATAGGGACATTCAGGGAGCCTCCTCCTCCTGTTAGTTATTTGATTGCCCACCACTATTATTGACTTGATGTGACAGAGGTTTGATCTGATCCAGTGGGATCATTTTGCACTCTCTACAGCATGGTGCTTACTCTGTTTAGTTTACATGTAATCTTGTGTTGCAGTTTCACCAGGTTCCTGGTGCTATTCCGGGAAATCCTCATTAGATCAGAATTGGCCCCCTGCCTTATTGATGATGATAGAACATGGTATTTGCTGCATCATGAGATTACAGATTAAGGTACGATATAGTTCTGCTGCTGTTGATCGCCCAAAGTGCCTCAAGGATACCCAGTTTTCAGGTGGTAGATCTGTAATGAATTTATCTCGTTTTGCCCTGTAGTGGTGCACATAACACATTGGAGAGTGCCCTTAGTGTGACGATGGGACTATGTCTTCACAAGGATCATGCGGTGATCATTCCGACTAATCCAGTCATGGATAGGTGGATCTGTGATGAAATGGTTGACAAGCCAGAAGTCATGTAGGGTTTTTCTTCTTGTAGGTTGTCTCACTCATTGCTGCAAGCCCAGTTTGGAAATATGTCCTCCAAGACTCAGTCAGCTATAATGTTACAAAGCTACTCTTGGTGATAGATATTGAAGCTTCCCATCTAGATGACACTCTGTGCCCCTGCCACTCTCAGTGCTTCTTCCAAGTGGTGTTCAACGTGGAGGAGTACTGGTTCATCAGCTCAGGGAGGGCAGTAATCAGCAAGATGGTCCCTTGCCCATGTTTGCCCTGATGCCATGAGTCTTCATGGAGAGAGGAGTCAATGTTGGGGGCACTGAAGACCACCCCCTCCTGACCATCTACCTCTGTGCTGCCACCTCTAATGGGACAGAACATCCCCGGAAATGGTGACTGAGGAATCTGGGACATTGACTGAAATATATAGATAAGTGACTATGACTATTTCAAGCTCTTGGTTGACCAGTGATGTACCATCAATGACCACGAGACGAAAATGGTGAAACTATTGAGGCTTTATTGCACAAGATGTTGAGCCTCCTGCAGCTGGAACCAGAATGGGAGCAGCACAGGAGAGCTTACACTTTTATATGTCGCCTGCTGGGAGGAGCCAGCAGGCTGGGATTTACTGTGTTACCTGTAGTACAGTGGCAGTACCGTAATACGCGTAGTGTGTTACCAGTGGTGTTTACCACATTCACTCCATCTTTAAAAAAAAGTCCAGCGGGGTGAAAAACAACATTACAGATTGAGTCTGTTGGGGGCTTTGACCTTCCGCCGCAATCGTCTCAGTCCTGGTGGTGGTGTAGGCGCTGATGTAGTCACCTGCGACTCCGGGAGCGTGTTGTCCTCTCCTTCTTCACCCAGTACTGGATCCGGTGAGGAGATGGATGCTGCTGGGGTGGGGGCTGTGGTGAGGTTTGCTGGTGGGAGGGTGGGCGGCACAGGGGCGAGGAAGGCAACCGGAGGGGGAGGGAACGGTACCAAGTCAGGGGTGGTGACGGTTGTGGGTGGGGACCCAGTGGGTGCCAGTTCCCGGAGGGAGACTGTGTCCTGTCGCCCGTCGGGGTGTGCCACGTAGGCGTACTGTGGGTTCGCATGGAGGAGGGGGACTTTCTCGACCAGGGGATCCGATTTATGACTCATCACATGCTTCCGGAGGAGGACGGGCCCAGGAACTGTCAGCCAGGTTGGGAGCGAGACCCCGGAGGTGGACTTCCTAGGGAAGGCAAACACATGTTCGTGAGGGGTCTCATTAGTAGCAGTGCACAGAAGCGACCGGATGGAGTGGAGCGCATCGGGGAAGACCTCCTGCCAGCGGGAGACTGGGAGATTTCTAGACCGAAGGGCCAGCAGGACGGCCTTCCAGACCGTCCCGTTCTCCCTCTCCACCTGTCCGTTACCCCGGGGGTTGTAGCTTGTCGTCCTGCTCGAGGCAATGCACTTACTGAGCAGGAACTGACACAGCTCATCACTCATGAAAGAGGATCTTCGATCGCTATGGATGTAGGTGGGGAAACCGAACAGGGTGAAGATGCTGTGCAGGGCCTTGATAACCGTGGCAGAAGTCATGTCGGGGCAGGGGATGGCGAATGAGAAACGAGAGTACTCATCAATAACGTTGAGAAAATACACGTTGCGGTCGGTGGAGGGGAGGGGCCCTTTGAAGTCCATGCTGAGGCGCTCAAAGGGGCGGGAGGCCTTCACCAGGTGCACTCTATCTGGCCGGTAGAAGTGCGGCTTGCACTCCGCGCAGACTGGGCAGTCCCTGGTCACGGTTCTGACCACCTCAATGGAGTAGGGCAGGTTGTGGGCCTTGATAAAATGTAAGAACCGGGTAACCCCCCGGGTGGCAGAGGTCATTGTGGAGAGCCCGGAGTCGGTCCACTTGTGCGCTGGTACATGTACCGCGGGATAAGGCATTTGGGGGCTCATTGAGCTTCCCCGAGCGATACAAGATCTCATAGTTATAGGTGGAGAGCTCGATCCTCCACCTCAAGATCTTGTCATTCTTGATCTTGCCCCGCTGTGTATTGTTAAACATGAAGGCAACCGACCGTTGGTCAGTGAGGAGAGTGAATCTCCTGCCGGCCAGGTAATGCCTCCAATGTCGCTCAGCTCCAAAATGGCTTGAGCCTCCTTTTCGACAGCGGAGTGCCGAATTTCGGGGGCATGAAGGGTGCGGGGAAGGAAGGCCACGGGCCTGCCCGCCTGGTTGAGGGTGGCGGCCATGGCCACGTCCGATGCATCGTTTTCCACCTGAAAGGGGAGGGACTCGTCGACCGCGTGCATTGTTGCCTTGGCGATGTCCGTCTTGATGTGGTTGAAGGCCCGGCGGGCCTCAGCCGTCAGGGGAAAACTGAGGACTTGATGAGTGGGCGGGCCTTGTCCACATAATTAGGGACCCACTGGGCGTAATATGAGAAAAACCCAAGGCATCGTTTCAGGGCCTTGGGGCAGTGGGGGAGGGGGAGTTCCAGGAGGGGGTGCATGCAGTCGGGGTCGGGCCCTAGGACTCCATTTTCCACAACATAACCAAGGATGGCTAAGCGGTTGGTGCAGAAAACGCATTTCTCCTTATGGTAGGTAAGGTTAAGGAGTTTGGTGCTTTGGAGGAATTTTTGGAGGTATGCGTCGTGGTCCTGCTGATTATGGCCGCAGATGGTAACATTATCTAGGTACGGGAATGTGGCCCGCAGCCCGTACTGGTCAACCATTCGGTCCATCTCTCGCTGGAAGACCGAGACCCCATTGGTGACGCCGAAGGGGACTCTAAGGAAGTGATAGAGGCGGCCATCTTCTTCGAATGTAGTGTATTGGCGGTCCTCCGGGTGGATGGGGAGCTGGTGGTAGGCGGACTTCAAGTCAACTGTGGAGAAGACTCGATACTGCGCAATCTGATTGACCATGTCAGATATGCGGGGGGGGGGGGGGGGGGGTACGCATCGAGCTGCGTGTACCGGTTGATGGTCTGACTGTAGTCGATGATCAACCTGTGTTTCTCTCCAGTCTTCACTACCACCACTTGAGCTCTCCAGGGGCTGGTACTGGCCTCAATGACCCCCTCCCGCAGAAGCCGTTGGACTTCCGACCTGATGAAGTTCCTGTCCTGTGCACTGCACTGTCTGCTCCTCGTGGCGACGGGCTTACAGTCTGGGGTGAGGTTTGCAAAAAATGAAGGCGGCTCGACCTTAAGGGTCGTGAGGCCGCAGACGGTGAGGGGGGGCAGGGGTCCGCCGAATTTCAGAGTAAGGCTTTGGAGGTGACACTGAAAATCGAGACCCAGTAACAGGGCAGTGCAGAGATGGGGGAGGACGTAGAGTCTGAAGTTGCTGAACTCTACACCCTGAACGGAGAGGGTCACGCCGCAGTACCCCAGGGTCTGTACGGAATGGGATCCGGAGGCCAGGGAGCTATTCTGGGTGACGGGGAGGACCGGGAGAGAACAGCGCCTTACCGTAGCAGGGTGGATGAAACTGCCTGAGCTCCCGGAGTCGAAGAGGCAGGTCGTCTCGTGCCCGTTGATCTTTACCGTCGTCGGAGCGGTCGCGGGGTTGCGGGGCTGAGACTGATCGAGGGTGATGGAGGCGAGCTGCGGAAGATGTTGGGAGTCGCTGGGCTGGTCAGCGGTGGCGGAGGTATCGGTGGGCCGTGAACGACCAGGCGAGCAGGGGTCCTGAGGCGCGGTCCAAGATGGTGCCGAAGATGGCGGCGCCCATGGGCTGCCCATGGCGGGTGGCGGAGAAGATGGCGACACCCCTGGATCGCACGTCGGGGGTGCAGCAATGTTGGGCCTGGAAACGGCAGCGACTGATCGGGCCTGATAAACGGAGACGAAGTGCCCCTTCTTTCCACACCCATTGCAGGTCGCGCTCCGCGCCGGGCAGCGCTGCCTGGGATGTTTGCTCTGGCCACAAAAATAACTTTTGGGCCCCCCGGAGTTGGCTGGCTGGTGCAGGCTTGCGGTGTACACGAGTCGGCAGATGGTGGGGCCCACGATGCCCACGAGGGTGCCGCGAGGTCGGAGGTGTAGGCCTCCAGATTGCGGGAGGCCACTTCTAGGGAGTTAGCAAGCTGCATAGTCTCTGTAAGGTCGAGCGTACCCCCTTCCAATAACCGCTGGCGAACGTAATTAGACTTAATGCCCGTAACATAAGCATCTCTGATTAGCAGTTCTGTGTGCTGGACTGCTGACACTGCCTGGTAATTACAGTTCCTATCCAGCATCCACAGAGCACGCAAGAAATCGTCCTGAGACTCCCCCGGGAGTTGCCGTCTCGTGGCCAGGAAGTGCCTGGCGAACACTTGATTCACAGACATGATGTATTGTCCTTTTAGTAGCGCCATCACTTCCATGTAGGTGGGGTTACAGTAGCTACTCTCTAATCCATTGGAACTCTTAGTATGCTGGAAAATGAACACCAATGCGTCCACTATTTCTAGGGTCACTTCCTTAAGGAGAGCATCAAGCCCTGAGGACTTTATCGGGTTTTAATCCCATCAATTTCCCCAAAACTATTTCCTGACTAATAAGGATTTCCTTCAGTTCTTCCGTCATGCTAGACCCTCTAGCCCCAGTATTTCCGCAAGGTTATTTGTGTCCTCCTCAATGAAGACAGATCCAAAGTATCTTTGTTGCCCATTATGACTTCACCTGATTCTCACCGTAAGGGACCTACATTTGTCTTCACCAGTCTTTTTCTCTTCACATTTCTATAAAAGCTTTTGAAATCAGTTTTTACGTTCTCTTGTATTTTATTTTCCCCTTCTGAATTAAGCCCTTTGTCCTCCTTTGCTGAATGTTAAATTTCTCCCAGTCCTCAGGCTTGCTGCTTTTTCTGGGCAATTTATATGCTTCCTCTTTGGCTTCAACACTACCTTTGATTTCCCATGTTAGTCAGTGTTGAGCCACCTTCCCCGTCTAACTCTTGCACCAGACAGGAATGTACAATTGTTGAAGTCCATCCATGTGTTCTTTAAATGTCTGCCATTGCCTGTCCACCATCAACCCCTTACATATCCCTTGCCAGCTTATCCTAGCCAATGCACGCCTCATACCATCAAAGTTAGTTTTCTTTAAGTTCAGGACCCTAGTCTCAGACTTAACTGTGCCACTCTCCATCTTAATGAAAAATTCTACCGTATTATGGTCACTCTTCCCGAAAGGATCTCGCACCACAACATTGCTAATTAATCCTCTCTCATTGCACAATACCCAGTCTAGGATGGTCTGCTCTCTAGTTGGTTCCTTGACATATTGGTCCAGAAAACACATATTGGTCCAGAAAACCACCCCATATACATTCCAGGAAATCCTCCTCTAACGCATTGCTGCCTGTTTGGGCAGCACGGTAGCACAGTTGGTAGCACTGATGCTTCACAGCTCTAGGATTCCAGGATCAATTCCCGGCTTGGGTCACTGTCTGTGTGGAGTTTGCACGTTCTCCCCGTGTCTGGGTGGGTTTCCTCCGGATACTCAGATTTCCTCCTACAGATCAAAGATGTGCAGATTAGGTGGATTGGCCATGCTAAATTGGCCTTAGTGTCCAGAAAGGTTAGGTGGGGTTACTGGGCAGGGATAGGGTGGAGGTGGAGGGCTTAGGTAGGATGCTCTTTCAAAGGGCCGGTGCAGACTCGATAGGCTAAATGGCCTCCTTCTGCACTGTTAATTCTATGAGTTTGATAAGCCCAATCAATATGCAGACTGAAATCACCCATAATAACTGCTGCATCCTTACTGCACACATCTCTAATTTCCTGCTTGACGCAATCCCCAAGCTCACAACTGCTGTTTGGTGATCTGTACACAATTCCCAGCAAGGTTTTTTGCCCTTTGGTGTTCTGCAGCTCCACCCAAGTAGATTCCACATCGTCCAGGCTAATGTCCTTCCTTACTATTGCGTGACGTGTGTTTAATTTTCAATATGATTGTTTGTTGACATAAAGAATGAAATGAAGTGTTTTCCCAAAGTGCATTAGTGATGCGAGACTGAGCAACACAGTCTGGCCTTTTGAAACATTTGCAGTCAATAGTTTTCTGTCTAATCACCATTGAATGCAGTGATTCCAACTCTGACCAGAAGATTTGGCTGCCTGAGCAATCAGAAGAGAAGGCACCCCATCCAAAGCTTCCATCATAAATTCAGAGTTTATTTAATCCTGTATGTGAACTTTCTTGTTGAATTTACTTCTTGGTAAAAGTAAATAGAAGCCTATGGTGAATTTTATCACCGTATCACCTCACATGAAATTAGCCAAACTGAACACAAGCTACAAGAGTGAATTATCACTTAGTCTGACAATTAACACTATATCCCAAGTGGTTCGGGACTGTCTATTGAATAAACAAGTGAACTCCTTTGGGAACCTGTTGAATGAGTAAACTATGCTAACGAGTGATCGGATCTCACAACTGTTAAGAGCTAAAGTCAGGATGGATTTTGAAGGTCACAAGTTAAATTTTTTAAATATTCCAGCTGATCCCCATGGGATTTAATGGCAGTATAATCATACATCTGGGGCGAAATTCTCCGTAATCGGCGCAAAGTCCGTCGATCGGCGCAAAAAACGGCGCAAATCCGACTTGCGTCACGCCACAAAAATCGACGCGAAGCCTCCGGCCCAAAATGGGCTAGCAGCGACGTGACGGGATCCGCGCTTGCTCACGTGGTTCACGCCGTGCAGCGTCATACACGCCGCACGGCGTGACGGCTCATAAGGACGCGCTGCTCCACCCCACCCGACCGGAACACCCGACCGGAACACCCGACCGGAACACCCGACTGGATGGCTGGCCGCCGCTCAGCCCCGAGGTTCCAGTCACGGGACGTGGAGGCGCTCCTGGACGCAGTGGAGCAGAGGAGGGAGGCCCTATATCCCGGGCACGGCCGCAAGTTGCCCCACGCCACAGCCGGCGTCTGTGGAGGGAGGTGGCAGAGGCCGTCACCGCTGCGGCCCTGACACCACGTACTGGCACGCAGTGCCACAAGAAGGAGAACAACCTCGTCAGAGCAGGCAGGGTGAGCCTCCCCCCCCCCACCCCGCCCGATATCCATATCCCCCCTTCCCCATATCCCGCATATCCCACTCCCCCATATCACCCCCCCATATCCCCCCTCCCCCATAACCCCCCTCCCCCATATCCCCCATATCCCCCCTCCCCATATCCCCTCCCCCATATCCCCGATATCCCCCCTCCCCATATCCCCCCTCCCCCATATCCCCCTCCCCCATATCCCCCCTCCCCATATCCCCCTCCCCCATATCCCCCCTCCCCCATATCCCCCCTCCCCCATATCCCCCATATCCCCCCTCCCCCATATCCCCCCTCCCCCATATCCCCCATATCCCCCATATTCGCCCTCCCCCATATCCCCCTCCCCCATATCCCCCCTCCCCCATATCCCCCATATCCCCTCTCCCCCATATCCCCCATATCCCTCCCACCCCATATCCCTCCTCCCCCATATCCCCCATATCCCCCCTCCCCCATATCCCCCATATCCCCCCTCCCCCATATCCCCCATATCCCCCTCCCCCATTTCCCCCCTCCCCCATATCCCCCTCCCCAATATCCCCCCTCCCCCATATCCCCCCTCCCCAATATCCCCCTCCCCCATATCCCCCTCCCCATATCCCCTCTCCCCCATATCCCCCCTCCCCCATATCCCCCCTCCCCCATATCCCCCCTCCCCCATATCTCCCATATCCCCAAGTAAATCCAGCCCCAACCTTAACCTCTGCAATACACGCGCAACCGATGGCGTGCATTCATATACCTGTCTAACACTGTTGCCTTTTACCCCTGCAATCACCCCCCCACCCCCCCCCCCCCGCCACAGGAGAAACGCGCACACAACAATAGGGAGCATGTGAGGACTGGAGGAGGCCCCGCTGATGAGAGGCCACTGACCGAACACGAGGAAAGGGCCCTGGAACTGGCTGGCGGACCTGAGGACCGGGAGGTTGCTGATGCAGAGGTCGGGGGCGTAGTAGCAAGTGAGCCACCGACAGCCAGTCCCCATATCCCCCTCCCCTATATCCCCTTCCCCCATATCACCTGATCACTGCCTGCGTGTCTAACCATGCATGCTTCATTGTGTATCGCAGGAGCAAACGTCGAGGCACCCATCCCCGCAGATGCAGACCGCCTTCAGGATGCCCCTCGGAGGCCACGGGAGACAGAGAGACCCGGACCCTCCGGCATGCGATGCCTGCCGGATGCCCCTCGCACACCACGGGAGATGGAGAGACCCGGACCCTCCGGCATGCGATGCCCGCAGGATGCCCCTCGCACACCACGGGAGACGGAGAGACCCGGACCCTCCGGCATGCGACGCCCGCAGGATGTCCCTTGGAGACCACGGGAGGCGGAGAGACCTGGAACAACAGGGAGACGACGCCCCCGTCACGTGCGGGTGCGACGACGCAGGCGTGTGCCACCCAGTGACGAGAGGGGCAGCCACAGGCCCCCGTCACAGCCGAGCCAGGACACCACTACCCAGGACACCCCTACCCAGGACACCCCTACCCGGGACACCCCTACCCGGGACAGCACTACCCAGGAAGACGAAATACCGGACAGTGACACAGAGTGGATGGGTGGAGACGAACCTCCACCCCAAAGTGCCATGGACTCAGAGTGGGACGAAGAGCACGACACAACGCCACTGCTGTCACCAACACCCTCCACAATCGCAGAAACACTCACCTCGGTTGGGCACTTTAGTGATGAGGCGTCTGGTACACTCACTGGTGCGCACAACACAGCCGTCCCGGTACAGCAGGTGGAGGTAGGAGCAGCAGAGGGGCCGGGCGGTTGGAGGGCAGCCCAGCCCAAGCGAACATCTGCCGCCCAGATGGATCCCGGGTTCCTGCAGTTACCACACCCACCCATAGATCCGAAGCAACCACCGACCCGGAGACGAGCGAAGAGGGTGACGGCCGGCTTGCAGCGGCTGCAGTCGCAGGTGGAGTAGTCCACCCGCGTCCAGGAGCTGGGAGTGGTGCCGGTCATACGTGCCACCCAGGCCGACACCGCACGGCTGGCGTCCGCGGCGGAGGCAATGGGTGCGACGGTGTCAGACATGGGGAACGGATTGCGAGGCCTGGGGCTTTCTGTGCAGGCGGCGTCTGTGGCCCAGGACATGGCTGCCCTCTCACAGGAGGCCATGAGCCAGTGCCAGCGCCAGATGGCAGAGGCGCTCAACGCCATGGCCCAGTCTCTGCAGGCCATGGCCCAGTCTCTGCAGGCCATGGCCCAGTCTCAGCAGGCCATAGCCCAGTCTCTGCAGGCCATCGCTGAGGGCATCGGCGCCATTGGCCATGTGCGAGCCGGCGTCGCACAGTCACAGACAGTGTTTGCCAATCCCCTGGGCTCCATGGCTGCAAACCTGCAGACCCCTGTCGATACCAGCACGGGCCTCCAGGACTGGCAGCGCCAGATGTCGGGGGGGCGTCGGATGGCCAGTCCGTTCGCATCCCCCACACATGTAGAGGCCTGGGGGCCATCGGGCACCCCGAGGGAGGAGGAGGTGGTGTGGTCCGTCCCGGGTCCCCCTGTAGGGGAGGTCCCGGAACACCGCGACACCTCGGACTCCCCCCCTTCCGTCCCAGGTGCATCGGGTGGGCAACGGGCAGGACAGGCTGGCAGCTCGCCATCCCAGTCGCCCGGGCCGCAGTCTGGCCCATCTAGGCCAGGACGCCCCAGGAAATGGCCGCCAAAGGGATCCCGTGTCAGAGAGCAGGAATCACAGGAGTCCACCTCCAGTTCTGCTGTACCGTCTGGGGAACCACGTAGACGTAGTCAAAGGGCCCGTAAGGCCAAACAATTAGACACTGAGTAAGTTGGCACGGGTGCAGGGCACAGATGAGTTTTAGGGGCTAGGGCACGTGCATGAACTCCTTTGGTTATTAAAGTCAATGTTACACCTACAGAAGCTGCCTTTGTGCTCTGTCCAAAGCGTGCGGGGGTGTCATGTACGTTGAGCGCAAGTGTGTGTGTGAGGGGTGGTCTTACCTTAGCCCAGGTAAGTCTGCCCCTTCCTCCTGGGCCGCCATCAACATCCCCCCGGGCAGAGGACGGGACCGTGCGCTGCAGTGTCACAGCCGCATGCAGGGATGGTCCGGGTGGATGGTGGTATTGTGGCCATGGGTCAGACATAATCCAACGATGTGGAGCCAGGAGCTCATCGCAGGGTGGGTTGTCATCATCCTCCATGGCCTGCAATAGACACGCGTCCACCCGCAACTGTGTGAGCCCGGCCATTGTGCCGCAGGTGGATCGGCAATGGGGGGGTGGTGTGCATGCGGGTGGGGTGGGTGGGGTTGGGGAGGGGGGTGAGGGTGCTGGGTGGGTGGATGAGTGGGGGGTGTGGGTGGTCGGCTGTTGCCATGGTGTGCGGTCTGTGGCCGTACTACCCGATTCCCACGCCCATCTAGTGAGTGAAGCGGGCGGCTATCAGCCTGTCCCGTGCCCGCTGGGCCAGCCGGTAACGGTGGACAGCCACCCGCCTGTGTCTAGCCCGTCTGCCCTGACCATTGCCCCCATCCCCCTCATCTGGGGAGGACTGCGCCTCTTCCTGCTGCTCCTCCACTCCGCCCTCCTCTGCCTGCGGCACATCGCCCCTCTGCTGGGCTATGTTGTGCAGGACGCAGCACGCCACAATGATGCAGCCGACCCTATCTGACCGATACTGGAGGGCGCCCCCAGAGAGGTCCAGGCACCTGAAACGCATCTTCAGCACGCCAAAGCACCTCTCTATCACTCCCCTTGTCGCTACATAGGCATCATTGTAGCGGTTCTCCGCCTCATTGCGTGGCCTCTGTATAGGCGTCATCAGCCACGATCGCAATGGGTAGCCCCTGTCGCCCAGCAACCAGCCCCTCAGCCGGGGATGGCATCCCTCGTACATGCCGGGGATGGATGACCGCGACAACACGTATGAGTCGTGTACACTGCCTGGGTAATGGGCGCAGACGTGCAGGATCATCATGCGGTGGTCGCAGACCACCTGTATGTTCATCGAATAGGTCCCCTTCCTATTGGTGAACACGGCCCTGTTATCTGCAGGTGGCCGCACGGCGACGTGCATCCCATCAATCGCGCCCTGGACCATGGGGAACCCGGCCACGGCAGAGAAGCCCACGGCCTGGGCATCTTGGCTGGCCCGGTCCACAGGGAAGCGGATGTAGCGGTGCGCCATGGCATATAGGGCATCTGTCACTGCCCGGATTCACCGATGCACCAAAGTCTGCGATAAGCCGGACAGGTCCCCACTCGGTGCCTGGAATGACCCCGTTGCATAAAAGTTCAGGGCCACCGTAACCTTGACGGACACGGGGAGAGAGTGTCCCCTGCCAGTGCCACGCGGTGACAGGTGTGCCAGCAGGTGGCAGATGTGTGCCACGGTTTCCCGCCTCATCCGGAGTCTCCGTCTGCATTCCTGGTCCGTGAGATCCTGGTATGACTGCCGGGGCCGGTACACACAGGGCGCCCTCGGGTGCCTCCGTTGCCGTGGGGCCGCGACGTCCTCCTCCCCCTCCTCGTCCTGTCGGTCAGGTGTCCCTCCAGCCTGGGCGGCTGCCGCCTGCCTCTCTGCGGCAGCCTGCGCCGCCTCTCTGGCATGCTCCTCCTCCTCCTCCTCATCCAGGGCAACATAGACATTAGCGGCTGAAACCACGGCGGCCAACATCGCTGGATGATCGGAAAACATGACGGCCTGGTTGGGGGGGGGAGGGGGGGGGGGGACGACATGTCATCATTGCCCATATCCCCTCCTCCCCCCAGCCAGGTGGCATGGACCACATGGGTCCAACTGTTGGAGGTTGGCACCTGGCCAGGTGGACTAACTCACTTGCCCTCGCATCCCCCTCCCCGGCACGGGCCCCCCATCCTCCTCCTCGGCACGGACCCCATCCCCCTCCCCGGCACGGACCCCTCCCCATCCCCCTCCCCGGCGCGGACCCCCCAACCTCCTCCCCGGCACGGACCCCCCCCCATCCCCCTCCCCGGCACGGACCCCCCAACCTCCCCCCCGGCACGGACCCCCCCCATCCCCCTCCCCGGCACGGACCCCCCAACCTCCTCCCCGGCACGGGCCCCCCAACCTCCTCCCCGGCACGGACCCCCTCCCCGGCACGGGCCCCCCAACCTCCTACCCGGCACGGACCCCATCCTCTTCCCCGGCAGGGACCCCCCATCCTCCTCCCCGGCACGGACCCCCCCCCCATCCCCCTCCCCGGCACGGGCCCCCCATCCTCCTCCCCGGCACGGACCCCCCCTGCCCATCCCCCTCCCCGGCACAGACCCCCCATCCTCCTCCCCGGCACTGACCCCCCTCCCGGCACTCCCCCGGAGCCCAGCCCACTCTAACCACCCCCCCCCCCCCGCTTCACACACACACACACAACCCTAGACACACCTCTCCCCACACATTCAGACTGCGGCCACGCCATCGCCTGCCCAGCGGCCAACCCCCCAGGCCGTCACTCACCTCCACGCTGGTCGGCGTGAACCTGGAGCACAGGTTGACGCCGGTTAAAAGGAGGTTTGATTTACGTCGACGTGAACGGTCATCACGTCGACGGGACTTCGGCCCATCCGGACGGGAGAATATCGGCAGGCCCAAAATCGGCTGCCTTGCGCAGACCCGTGCCATTCTCCGACGTCTGTGGCGCCATTAACGCCCCGCCGACTTTTCTCCCTTCGGAGACTTCGGCAACCGGCGGGGGCGGGATTCACGGCGGCCAACGGCCATTCTCCGACCCTCTGGGGGGTCGGAGAATGACGCCCCTGTTTCTAGGTGAAATTTGCAGCTATTTTTACACTGCTCTTGCTGTACTGAGGGTAAAACACAATTCTCTCTGATTGACTTTATCTGGATTTTCTTTTAGATTTTTGACAGATTATTTAGGAAACGTTTGATAGTAATCCTAGTTTGAGAATTTAGCAAGGAACTACACCCTCATTTTAAAAAGTATTTTGAAGCTAAAAACAGTTATTAAAATCCTCCAACATAATGGTGAGCTTCCAGTGGAGGCCAATGGTTTTGTAGTGTCTATGAGGTTCGGGATGAAAACCCATTAAGATACATTTTACAGATGGCTGGATCAGTCACAGTATTGCAAGCGAGGCAGATCATCAGTGGAAATCCATAACAGTGGATCCCTTCCCCAAAGATTACAATATAAACAGGAGGGGGTAAGATAGTGAACTGACAATTTTTGATAGTCAGATTACCTGTATTGCTATTTTCTTTGTTAGATTTTTTCATTGATTAATTTCTGATTGACGGATTCCTGTTTACTGAATCTTGTTTACAGGAATGTTTCTGACAACAATTCAAATGAGAATTCTCTGTAGTTTTTTTGTTGGAGCAGGAAAAGAGGTGAGAAATGGCATGCAAGGAAGGGTGTGAGTGTTGTAATGGGCGCAGCAATTAACACAGAACTGGAACCTACAACTGTTTCTTCAAGGGTGACTAAAGAAACAGAAGTGATTAAAGAAACATGAGGCGGCACGGTGGCACAGTGGTTAGCACTGCTGCCTCACAGCGCCAGGGCCCCGGGTTCAATTCCGGCCTTGGGTGACCGTGTGGAGTCTGCACGTTCTCCCCGTGTCTGCGTGGGTTTCCTCCGGGTGCTCCGGTTTCCTCCCACAGTCCAAAACTGTGCAGGTTAGGTGGATTGGCCATGCTAAGTTGCCCCTTAGTGTCCAAAAAGATGCGTAGATTAGATTACCGGGTTAATGGGATAAGGCGGAGGAATGAGCTTGGGTGAAGTACTCTTTCAGAGGGTCAGTGCAGACTCGAGGGGCCAAATGGCCTCCTTCTTCACTGTAGGGATTCTATGATTTTATGATTAGGCTGCAAAACACCCAAATGAATAATGCTACATACTGCGTAAAAGGGTTGTTGTTGGAACACCTGTGAGAGAGAGAGTAAAAGGGAAAAAAATTATATTGGGGAAAGCCTCAGGCTTCACACAGCAAAGGTTCAGGATTTGCAGAGTAATTTCTTCAAAAGTATTCAAAAGATCAGGAGAGGGCTCCCATTCTGTGCTGACTGTCCTGCAGGCAGAGACAAAATCTTAAGATACATACATTGAAACACAAAACACTGACATGTACAGGCCCCATCCTGCATTCCAGGGTGTGGTTGAATGAACATGAACCCTGCAGCTAGGTTTTGTTTCAAGCTTGTGGACTTGCTTTTAAAGATGCCAATAGTGTTACTTTGGCTCATTTCTAGCATATTCATTTTTGAGACAGAGGTTGTGGGTACAAGCCCCTCTCCATAATGTACGTTGACACCTTAGTGCATTATTGTCGGAGATGTTATCAGAACGAGACATTAAATTGAGACCCTGTCAGCTGTGCATAAATAATTCCATAATACTCGTCAAAAAGAACAGGTGATTTTCTCTGCGTACTGGTTGGTATTCCTCCTTCAGCTAACAAAAGCTCCTCTGACCACTTCTTCATTTTCTATGTGTTAGAACTTTTAGTACACAAAATGACTACACTATTTACCTACGATGTGGAGATGCCGGCGTTGGACTGGAGTGAGCACAGTAAGAGGTTTTACACCAGGTTAAAGTCCAACAGGTTTGTTTCGATGTCACTAGCTTTCGGAGCGCTGCTCCTTCCTCAGGTGAAATCAGTAATTTAACACTGGGAGCAGCATCTGAGGAAGGAGCAGCGCTCCGAAAGCTAGTGACATCGAAACAAACCTGTTGGACTTTAACCTGGTGTTGTAAAACTTCTTACTGTACTCTATTTACCTACATTAGAGATTCTACATTTCAAAAGGAACTAATTGATTGTAAACCACTTTAGCCCGTTCTGAGGGAATAAGGCATTAGGTAAATAGAAGTTAGTTCATTATACCACAACAGTGGTTTTAGTTTTAAGTTGCAGTTAGAAAATTTGCCCTGCTGTGGAATGGGCCTGCACATGAACCTGGATTTTCAGTCAGCGGCAAAGTGATATCACTTGCAGCTGACTTCAAAGAAAGCTGCCAAAAAAGGTGTAGTTATCTCCAGGATGTGGATTCTGCCTTTCGCAGTGTTAATTTGAAACTGGTTCCCCAGCCAAGGGGACCTCGAAGTGTCCATCAACAGTGATGTCATCAAGCAGAGTAAGCAGCCAATCACATTGAAGAATTCTCACAGGCAGCAAACCCAGAAGTTATGAGTACTGATTGTCTTTCACTTGTCAATATAAATCAACAGAAAGATTGGGACATACAAATTTAGGCAAGTTAAGGTAGAAATTGAAATATTACAATCTTTTAAAAAAGAATGGACAATAGAATTGATCGTAATGGAGAAATCTAACATTCCACAAGTAAACAATAGCTTTTCAGGGCCAAAGAGGTTATTCAGAAGTAATTGTGAACTTGGTACACTGTTTAAAATCCATTTACACCTCAATCAACAAGGTGTAACTTTTTCAAGGGTTTTTAAAGTGAGAGTGAAAAGAGCAAGTTCTCATCAGTTCAATGATTTTAATTGATTACTGTCGACTTTGACATAACACATTATGGAAAACTGTAGAATCACTGACAGTAAATTACGAAGTTTGTGTTTAACTGCAAATCTGCAAATTCCAGGGGCAAGGTTACCAGGAGGACCATGGTCCCCATTCGCATAGGGGGAGCGGGAGCCCACCCACAATCCTAAATAGTTGTCCATCAGTAATTTAACACTGGGAGCAGCATTTATTACTTCAAAGCGAAGCTTCTGCCCCTATATATGGAGGAAGTCACGCCTCAGCAGGCTGCCAGCCAATCAGATGGTCGGCAACTCTGTAGTTCTAGCAGTGCCAGCTGGGAGCAGTGGCCACTGCTGGGATTACAGACAGTCTCAACGACACTGAGGAGCCCAAGGACGCCCAGGTGCCTCAGCAAGGGGGGTGGGGAGAGGGAGGGGCAAGACCCTGGGGAAGAGGGTTAAAGAAGGGCTGACATTGAGGGGGATGTCCCAGATGGCCGAGGGAATCCTAGGCACCTCCTTGTCGAACACAAGTCTGCACAGTAAAGCTACTGGGGTTCCCACATGGTGTGGGCCTCGCCTCGCCATGGAGAGAATACTGGCGGTAGAGGAATGAAGCCAGGAATGAATTCACCAATTAAGAGCTTCAATCAGCCCAGGTGTGGGCAAACTGCCCAATGGCTCTCCTGTGCCCAGTGAAATATTGGACAGGTCACAGATGGGTGGATGGCAAGGAAGGCCACCTGCTGGATTTTGGATCCCACTCTGCCTTCAAACCCAGCATTAGAACATAGAACATAGAGTGCGAAGGAGGCCATTCGGCCCATCGAGTCCGCACCGACCCACTTAAGCCCTCACTTCCACCCTATCCCCGTAACCCAATAACCCCTCCTAACCTTTTGGACACTAAGGGCAATTTAGCATGGCCAATCCACCTAACCTGCACGTCTTTGGACTGTGGGAGGAAACCGGAGCTCCCGGAGGAAACCCACGCAGACATGGGGAGAACATGCAGACTCCACACAGACAGTGACCCAGCGGAGAATCAAACCTGGGACTCTGGCGCTGTGAAGCCATAGTGCTAGCCACTTGTGCTACCGTGCTGCCCATATTGGGGAGCATAGAATCCATGCCCAGAAGGTACTGTCACTTTTAGACAAGCTAGGAGGGTGATTGCTGACAGCTTCACCATCATTACTGCCACAGAATTCCTGTCATTAGGTTATGTGAATATTTTGTGCAGCAAGTCGCAGGACTGAGTGAAACATTGATATTGGAGGTTTGACAATCGGCAAGGTTCACTGTAAAATACTTCACATTGATGTAGACAGGTTATTAGAATTGGTGGTCAGGTGGCAGTTATAACTTAATGTATGTGGAAACACAGTTTGGCTGGATAAACAAGAAAAATTGGAACATGGCAACAGGAGGCGGCCATTTAACCCCTCAAAGCTATTGGCTCACCTCATGGCTGATCTGCGACATCATATCCTGCCTCCGTCTCTTATTTTTTGGGTATGAAAAATGTATCGGCGTCAGAATCAAAATTACAACTGATCTGCATCAATTACCATCTGCAGCAGGGAGTTACAAACTTCCTCTGTCCTTTGTGAATAGAAGTATTTCCAAATTTCACGTTTAAAATGTCTTACTTTGGACTTCAGTAGCTGCCGTGGAGTGAATGGTCGCACATTTGGTGACTCCCGCTCAAGGTGGATTTTTTTTGTCTTTTCCCCACCTGTAGGGCAAAGTATTTGAGGACAAAAGGTTCAGGAGTGCCTAGGGAAGGTAATATTCCTCTGGTGTGGCTGGTGCATGGATCAGCGGACGAGGAGTGCCACAAGAAGGAAAGTGCTGTTGGAGCAGGAGAACTTTTATGATGCGCCACAGGGAAAGATGTCGGAGGGCAATGGGGGGAACGCTGTCGTCGACGGAGCAGCTGGATTGAATTGGATTTATTATCACATGTACCGAGGTACAGTGAAAAGTGTTGTTCTGCATACAATCCAGACAGATCATTCCATACATGGAAAAAAAACATTAATACACAATGTAAATATATTGACGCTGGCATCGGGTGAAGCATACAGAGTGTAGTACTACTCCATGGTGAAGATGTGTGAAGAGGGTGGAGTTCTTGAATAACAAGTTTTGGCAGCAGAGGAAGGAGGCCTTGGCCAAGGTGGTGGAGCCGCGGAGATCTGGGATCGAGCAAGTTGAGCAGAGACTGGAGTCTCAGGGCCTGGCAATCCAGAAAGTGAAGGAGGCGGCAGGGGAGCACAAGGAGCAGTTGGCCTCATTGGTGGCTGAGGTGGGAGTGATGCGGGAGATTCAAAAAACACTGAGGGAGAAGCTGGAGGATTTGGAGAATCACTCCATATGCAAAACCTAAGGATTGTTGGGATGCCGGAAGGCATTGAAGGTGCAGAGACCGCGGTGTATGTGGCAAGGATGCTGGAGAAGTTGATGGAGGAGGGTGCCTATGATCGTCTCCTGGAGGTGGGCCAAGCGCACAAGGTGCTGAGGAGGAGGCTACCGGCAGGTGAGCTGCCAAGGGCGATGGTGGTGCGGTTGCATCGCTTTCTGAACAAGGAGAAGATCTTTCGATGAGTGAGGCAGACCAGCAAATGCACCTGGTAAGGGAGCGAGCTGCGAGTGTACCAGGACCTGGGTGCGGAGCTGGCGAAGAGGAGAGCCGTGTGTAACCAGATTAAGGCTGCCCTCTTCAAAAAGGGGGTGAAGTTTGGGATACTGTACCCGGCTCACCTGTGGGTGACTTTCCAGAAACAAGAGTTTTATTTTGACACACCAGAGGAGGCGTTGGAATTTGAGGGACAATGGACTGGGAGGAGTGTGAGGACATTGAACTTTGGAGGAGTTTTTTGTTCTTTAAAGTGTTTGGTGGTGGTTTTCAGGGGCAGATTTTGACGAGGGAGCAACGATGATGAGTGTCTTTTGTTACTCTTGAGGGATAGATGGTTCAGTTGGTGGAGGGGGGGAAGGGAACTGGAGAGAGGGTGGATGGTTGGAGGCCTTGGTCAGGGGCCACCATGCTAGCTGGACAAGCTTGTTAATGGGAGTGAAGAGGGGCGGTTACCACGAGGAAGGTGTGGGAGAGGGGGAGGGTGTTGGTCTTTTGTTTGAGGGTGGGGGGGGAGTGTTGCTGACATGGGTGTGGTTGGTGTGGTGCAGTTGCGACGAGATCGATGATGGTGGACATCCGAGGGTGGGCCAGGAGGGTCACATGTCGCGGGCCGGGGGCTGGCTCAAAAAGGGATATGGCTGATTGGCAGGAGAAGGGGGTGGGTCGGCCAACAAACCAGGTTGATCACGTGTGAGGGGGTTGAATGGGCCGGTTAAACGGTCGCATGCGTTCACCCATCTGAGGAGTTTGAAGGAGGATGTGGCTTTTTTGCAGGAGATGCAAGTTGGGAGACCAGATGGGACTGAGAAAGGGATGGGTGGGGCAGGTGTTTCATTCTGGGCTGGATATGAAAATGAGGGGGGGTGGCGGCGGTATTTGTGAACAAGCGGGTTGCGTTCAAGGTGGGGAGTATTGTGGCCGATCCGGGAGGGGAGATTTGTGATGGTTATTGGAAAGTTGGAGGGAGTGCCAATGGTTGTGGTAAACATCTATGCCCCGAATTGGGATGATGTGGATTTTATGAGGTGGGTGTTAGGGGGGGGATTTCAACACGGTCGTAGAGATAAACTTGGACCTGTCGAGTCCCAAGTCGTTAAGGTTGGCAGTAGTGGCGAAGGAGCTTAGGGGGTATTTGGAGCATATGGGAACCCGTGGAGGTTTGGGAGGCCGAGGACAGAGGAGTTTTCATACTACTCCTACGTGCACCGGGTGTACTCCCGGATTGAATTTTTTCATGCTAGATATGGCGTTGCTGGTGGGGGAATACTCAAGTACCCAGCGGTTGTGGTTTCCGACCACACGCCGCACCGGGTGGATTTGCGTGTGCTGGGGGGTGGGGGGGGGGGGGGCAACCAGCTGGATGTGGGGTTTTTGGCAGATGAGGAGGTGTGTGAACCTGTGCGGGCTACCATTCGGGGCTATGTGGAGCTAAATGATACAGAGGAAGTCACAGCTGCTACGCTGTGTACTCAAGGCAGTAGTCAGGCGGAAGTTTGTATCAATCCGGGCACCTAGAGATAAAAGGGATGAGAGGGCCGGATTCGTGTACGGGATTTTGAGGGAGGACAGGAGATACTCGGAAGTGCCGGAGGCAGGGCTGTTGAAGGAGAGGCATGGGTTCCAGATAGAGTTTGAGTTAGTTTTTGAGGGGAAGGCAGTGAAGCAGCTATGGAGGGCCAGAGGGGTAGTGTATGAGTGTGGGAAGAAACCAAGAGGCAGCGAGAGAGATCGGCAGAGTTAGGGATGATAAGGGCAAGGTGGTGATGGACCCGGAGGGGGTGAAGGGGATGTTCATAGAATCACATAACACATTCCTGTATTTGATGTTATCATAGAATCATAGAATTTACAGCGCAGAAGGAGGCCATTCGGACCATCAAGTCTGCACCAGCCCTTGGCAAAAACATCCTACTTAAGCCCATGCCTCCACTCTATCCCCATAACCCAGTAAACCCACCTAACCTTTTTTGGACACTAACGGGAAATTGAGCATGGCCAATCCAGCTAACCTGCACATCTTTGGACTGTGGAAGAAAACCAGAGCACCCGGAGGAAACCCATGCAGACACACGGAGAAAGTGCAAACTTCACACAGGCAGTCACCTGAGGTCGGAATCGAACCCAGGTCCCTGGCGCTGTGAGGCAACAGAGCTAACCCTGTGCCACCGTGTCACCCTAAGGCGTTTTATAGAAGGCTCCAGATGTCGGAGCCCCCAGCCGGGAAGGAGGGGATGCAACGGTTTCTGGATGGGTTAGAGTTTCCCAAAGTAGAGGAGGGGCTGGTTCAGGGACTGGGGGCCCCAATTGGGCTGAGGGAGGTGATTGAGAATATGGGGACAATGCCGGCAGAGAAGGCCCGAGGCCGGAGGTGTTCTATAAAAAATGTGCGGTGGACCTGGGGCCACTGCTGGTGAGGACGTATAATGAAGCAAGGGAGACGGGGAACTCACCCCTACATTCTCGCAGGTTCCATCTCCCTGGAGTTTAAAGGAGGATAAAGATCCGGAGCAACGCACCACCTGATATCACTATTGAACATCGACGACATGTTATTGATGAATCCCGGGGGTCTTGGAGAAGATCAAACGGGTTTTGTGAGGGGGAGACAGTTGTCGGCGAATGTGAGGAGGCTGCTTAATGTAATCATGATTGTTGTGGGAAAATCAACCACTTCGGGAGTCAGACTTGCTGTGTTCAATCAGTGCAGTTTATTGTTACGCGAAGCTTCGGGAGAAAGCGTACATACCCCGCGGTACAGTAGCCAACCTTTCTCGTGGTTTGAATGGCAGTCATTCATTTTATACTTTGGGTTCACAATGAGCCCAGATACAAAACAATTATCACTTATCTTTAAACATTTTATAGATTGTACATCGCTATTTGTAAGCGTTTTGCCATTTACACATGGTTATAGTTAAAGAGGTTTTACAGGTTACAGGTAGCAAGAAAGCAGTATCAATTGTCCCTTTGTTTTAGGAAATGGCCCAAGACATTCGTATTAGCATATCATTGTGTACACCTTGGCTGAAGTCAGCTTTATTCAAGTGGTGTCCCGCATTTATGTATTTCTTAATCTTCCTGTCTGGCTCCCTTTGTCCTGGATCTGTTCCTATCTGTCCCACTGGCACCCCGCTGGGCTCCAGGCATCAGTTATGTCTGCTTTATTCTCTGTGTCTCCATCTTGTGTGTCAGGCAGCCATCTTCTGTGCCAAGTGCCCTTCTGAACCATTTCCCACTTCAATCCCTCCTTTTGGTCCGGGCTGTTGTCACCCCAATAGCCCCGTAGACCAACACCACGATACCTCTCATAGGTACAGGTCCACAACTTCCCGTCTTTCTCCGCATCTCCTGGAGTCTTCGGAGAATATCATGGTTTTGTTAAGGGTGACACTGGCTCCTGACACAACCTTTGTTACGGTACTACAGCAGATTTTTAGGCACCCAAAGCTAAGGCAGCACACCAGTGTGACCGATATGAACATGACCAGTCCGTGTATTAAATAGGGTCCCCAGATATTTCCCATTAGCCACTCTAGCCAGCTACTTCCTTTTGTGGGTCCCTATCTAAAGTTATCCAGTTGTTCCCTAATATTGTGAATGGCCTCTGTAATATTATAGGATTCATCTATGACATGGGTTATACATTTATCTCCTATGATTGTACACACTCCCACTTGTTGGACTAACTGGTAGTCTATTGCATATCGTGTCTGTTGTGCATATAATCTGAGTTCAGCCATTTCTTGGTTGGCAGCCTCTAGCGCCTTTGAGGTACTGTTTCCCAAGATTGTTAATCCACAAACTAATCACTCCTGCTGCTCCCCCCAGAGATAGAGTCCCGAGGAACCCATACCCCAGGGATGATCCTAATGTGCCCGGGTTTCCCAATCAGCGCAGAGTTCCTTGCTGATAGCCCGGGTCACTATTCTTCTCCGAATATGTCCCTTCTGAGGGCATGGTACGGTGAGTGGTCCTATGGTTCCCACTGCAAAAAGGCCTGGGAGATGTAGTGTTTCTGTCGCGTACATTCCATTGAAGAGGAAGACGTATCCCTCCTTTGCCCGGTAGCATGTAGTGTCCTGATTATGAGTCTGCCTGGATTCCCAATTTTTCGGTTCCCCTAACTCCCCGTTGGATTCCACCACCTGGTAAGTATCAAATGAGTATGTCCATGTGACTGAGTTTACGTGAGTCCCATTGCACTGCCCACACATGAGCTGTCTTCCTGCGGTTATGTTCATGCATTTTAGTTCATTGCAGGTGCAAGTAAACTGTCCTTTATTAACCCGACAATGCTGGCGGATGCACTGCGTCTGTAGGCAGGAATTATTTGTGGGGACCAGGGCATAGGCACATCCCCATCCCTGCCCTGTGAATCAAAGCGGATAGCTTGCTGTATCTTGACCAGCTTTCCCTCCCTCCTTTTGGAGCTCCCCGCCCCCAGAGTCGGTGGGATTTACAACTTTCACACATCTCCCCTGTATCCTCTTTTTATACTTTCCAATTTCTCCCTTACAGGGTGCACCTGATGTATCAACTGTATATAAATTGCTCGGGATCCACCCAGAGGTGGCTACAAATAGGGCTTCTACCAACTGCACTAATGGGTAGCATACAGTTCGATTCCCGTGTAAGTTTATGTGGGCTTTGTAAAATAGATTATCCTCTAGCCCAGTCAAATTTACAGTCACGACAACACAAAGTATTATAATCACACCCGTGATTACACACATTTTTACAACGAGCAAGTATCAATTCTAACACTATAGTTTATAATCTGTCTGTATGCTTGGTTGCAGAACTGTTCTACACTTTCCGAGTACACTGGTCCTTCGCTCGCGGTCTCCTCCTGTATTTGGGGATTAGTTCATTCATGTTCAGGTTTATACAATTCTAGCTGGGTCCAGTGTTTCCAGGTTCCCTTCCCTCTTATGTCAATACAGGCACAGGTGTCTCCACTAATTATGACTTCATATGGCCCATTCCATTTTGGGGAAAATCTTGGCTTAACAGGTAGTGCTTTTATTAGGACGCGACGCCCCGCTGCTGGGACATCAGGGAATATTTCAAGCTCCCTTTGTGTGTCTTTTTGTTCCTGATTGTCTTTTACGAATTTGCGCATCCCTTTTAGCTGGGTGCTCAGTTCCGAAACATATCGCCTGATTCTGCCTTTTAGCGGACCTACATCGGTCCCACCTGTTATGATGCTTTCTGGTAATTACATCGCCCGTCCTGTCATTAGCTCATAAGGGTTTAATCCGGTTGTCCAGTTTGTGGTAGCTCTTAGCCTCATTAGTATAGTGGGCAATACCTCTGTCCACATTTTTCCCGATGTTTGCAAGGCTTTAGCTAATGTATTCTTAAGTGTTCTATTCATACGTTCCACCATCCCAGAACTCTGTGGATGATAGGAGATATGGAATTTTTGTTTTATCCCCATCAGCTTACATACTGTTTTCATCACTTTCCCAGTGAAGTGTGTCCCCTGGTCCGAATCAATTTGTAGGGGCACTCCCCATCTAGGGATTACTTCCTCTGCCAATATTCTGGCTACCGTGGTAGCAGTACAATTTCTGGTAGGGAATGCTTCTACCCACCGGGTGAATTGGTCTATGATGACCAGACAATAAGTTTTTCCATGGGATTGTGGTAGTGGCCCTGTGAAATCCATTTGCAGGTGTTCCCAGGGTCCCTTGGGTCTGGGTTGGTGTCCCATTTTAATTTTCATGGGTTTACCAGGGATGTGTTGTGCACATATCACGCATCGGTGGCAGTGTCGGGCTACGTCCCTTCCCATCCCTTTCAACCACCATTCTCTCCCTAAGCTGGTTATCATGGCCTCTCTACCCACATGCGAGAGCCCATGGTGTAATTCCAATAGGGTGTTCTGTATGCATTCCAGTGCTATCACCTTATCCTCTCATCTCCAAACATTATCAGCCCCTTTGGCTGCACCCTGCGCTTCCTCACTTGGGGTGTTCTCCTGTAATTCCCTAATATCTATATCTTCTTCTACTGGTTCTGTAGCTGCTATTGGTAGCTCGCCAATTGTTTTTTGTTCTAGAGCCAGTTGTACTGCTGCATCAGCTGCTTAGTTTCCTTTGAAATTCAACCAATCCGGGTTGTCTCTTCCTGGCTCCTTCTGGTGCGTTTTAATTTTGATTACTGCGGCTTCTCGGGGTTTCTCACTGGCTTTTAATAGCGCCTTAATTCTTTGCTGATGTTTGATAGGGGTTCCGCCAGTGGTTATGAACCCTCTCCTTCCCCATGTTGTCATGTAATCATATATAATTCCAAATGCATATCGGCTATCCGTGTATATGTTCACGGTTTTTCCCTCAGATAACTCTAGTGCCTGTGTGAGCGCCACTAGTTCAGCTACTTGTGCGGATTGACCTCCGTCAATCCTTCCTGACCTTATGGTTTCTAACTTATCATTCACTACTGCCCACCCTGTCCGGGGCGATCCTTCCACATATTTTCGTGACCCATCTACAAAGAGGGTCTCCTCAGCTGTTGTTAATGATGTGTCTTTTATTCTACCTTCTCCTTCATCTCTGTCTACATCTCCACAGGTGTGTGGCTCTCCTGTATCTAAAATCCCTTCTGCTGGATTCTCCCCTATATCTCTTACTATTACTACAGACTTGCTTGGGGGTAGGAGGACAGCTTCCCACTTGGCCCTCCTTATGTTCGAGACTGACCTCAATTTCCCCGTATTTAACATTTCCACCAAGGTGTGCTTGGTGTGGAGGATTATGTTCCCTGCCATCACTACTGGTTCGCTAATTCTTACGGCCCAGGCGGCACAATCTAAAGCGGCTATGCACCTTGGCAACCCGGTGACTGTCGGTCCCTCTGCAGTCGAATAATACCCTATGGGTCTCCTCGTGTCGCCATGGTCCTGTGTCACTACTGCGGAATAGAATCCTCCCTCATTGCTACAATGGATATGAAAGTCTTTATTCGAATCTGGTAACCCTAGTCCAGGGGCTGATATTAGTTCTGTTTTTAGTTTACTGTAAGCCTCTTCCTGCTCCGGTCCCCATTTTACGGGCTCTAACGCTGGTTTTCCCCCTTTGACTAGTCCCTGTATTGGTTCGGCCAGTTTTGCGAACCCCGGGATAAAACTTCGGCTATAGTTGAATAACCCTAACACCTTCCTGACCCCTCTTATGGTGAAGGGTCGCGGCATTTGTTGAATTGCCTGCTTCCGATCTGCTGGTATTTCTTTAAGTCCTTGGGATATAAGGTGTCCTAGATATAGGACCTGTGCCTTCCCGATTTGTGCCTTCTTGGGGCTTACCTTTAACCCTGCAGTTTCTAACTCGTGTAGGATTAGGTACAGTGCTTCCTGGTGTCCTGACGTGGACCCTGAAGCTATTAGGATATTGTCTACATATTGTAGGGCCGTGCTGCCCTCTGGTAGTTCTACCCTACTCAGGATGTCACTCATTACCCGATGGAAGATAGCGGGGCTGTTGTGGAATCCCTGTGGTAGGCGAGTCCACGTGTATTGTATGACCCCGACTGTAAAGGCGAATTTGTCCTGGGATTCTGAATCCAATGGTAGGGTCCAGAATCCGTTGGCTATGTCCAATATTGTGAATATTTTATGGTCCTGCGACAGTCCGTTCAGGATTGTCGAGGGGTTTGCTACAATGGGGTGCAATTTGGGCGTGTCTTTATTAAGTCCGGTATAGTCTATCGTGAGCCTATAGCTCCCATCAGGCTTGATTACTGGCCAGGTTGGGGAGTTAGTGGTGCTTGTGGTCTCCCTTAGGATTCCCTTCTCCACTAACCCTTTGACTATTTCCCTTAGGATTCCCTTCTCCACTAACCCATTGACTATTTCTACTACGGCCTTTTCTGCCTCTGGCTTAATTGGATACTGTCGGTGGGGCTTATGCTCTGGTCCTGGTACCTTTATCGGGTCCGTTTTAGTCAGTCCAGTAACTAATTTTGTCTCCGCCCACACTCTGGGGATGGAAGCACAGATGGCTCCGTACCCCCCTGTCTCTAATTCCCAATTTCTGGCGGTGACTGTGGCCACCTTAATGGTTTCCAAGTGATTTGTAAGTTTCTCTATTTTAGTTTTCCGACCGTCCTGTCCCGGCCAAATCAATTCTCCCTTTCCACAATCTATTAAAACTTTATATTCCTTCATTAAATCATTTCCCATTATTGTACCCTCGTTATTTTGGCATACATGGAATCTCATGGGTATTTACAAATTATTTATTTCTACTAACGTGGTTTCGCTCAGGTAGGTGGGTGTTTTGTTCCCTCCTGTCCCGGTTAGGTGAATCCTTTTGTTTGTCTGGGGTGAGGGTAGGTTGGTAACAGATATGGACGCTCCTCTGTCCACTAGCATCTCACATTGTCTGCCCCCTACTAGTGCAGACAAGTAAATTCTTCCCTCCTTTTTACCCTTGTGAGTGGGGGCTGCAGACAGTCAGCCCTGCTGACCTCGGAGGTTCCGTGATCCCTCTGGTTCTGTGGTGGTCCTGGATCGGGTCGGGGGTCTCCCATGCTTCTCCCAACACACTGCCTCTGAGTGTCCATACTTATTACAGTGGCTGCAATGCTTCCCACTGTCTCCTGGTCTGTCTCCTTTCTGTGGGGCCCCGCAATCCCTCGCATAGTGCCGTTGCCGGCCACAATTGTGGCAGGTCAGTTTCGGCTTGGCCCAGTTCCCGTTACTGGAGGTTGCTACTCTTTCTGGTCTTGCTCTGACCTGGGATGTCTCCTCTGCCTGTACACCGCTAGCCCACTCTACCAACTCGTCGTAATCCTGGGACATAATCACTCCCATTTTTAGGATAGTCTGGTGGGCACTAGAGAGTCCATCTTTAAAAGCTTGGATAAACGCCCGATCCCCATGGCATGGGTACCCTTGCCCTGAGCACTCTTGGTACACGTGGAACAATCGTTCCCCGTACTCAGAAGCTCCTTCCCCTTTCTGCTGTCTTGTGGTAGTGATCTTGCTCCAGTTAGTGGGAGCGTTCCCTAACACTCTCTGGATTTCCATTTTAAATTGGGCGAAGGGGTCCTGCTGTGCATCTATCTCTGCTGTTAAAGCGATGGCATGTGCCCACCGTCCCCCGTTATAATCCTGGGCTGCAGGAGTGGCGGGTCCGCCAGCTACCTGCCTCCACTGATCTGCTGGACAGGCTGCCCAGACCAGCTGGTGTACGTCTCTTAGATGTAACTTGTGTCCTACCCAGATTGTGTCTAATTCTTCCCAGAATTTGGTGTTTGCGCTTCTAGGTTGTAATTTGCCCAGGGAAGCCATTATCTGCTGTCTCTCACCTGGGGTAAAGGGTTTATAATTTGCTTTTGGCTGCGCATCTGTTCCCCCTCAGGTTACTGGTGCTAAATTGTATTCTAACGCACCCCACCCTGCCGGAGGGGCAGTTGGCCCCTGCTGTGAGGGCTCGTAAGGGGGTAGGGGATCAGTTTCCCCCCTCCCTTGTTGTTCTCTCAACACGTGGTTGTGTTTCTCCAGTTCCCTTACTCTAGATTCTAATTCCCTGATCTTCTCTTTGTCTTCCTTCCACTTTTCAGTTGAGGTGCCTTCTTGTTCAATTAGTCCTGCTAACTGATGTACTAACATTATCCCTATCTTTTTAGTCTTGTTTCTCTTCTCTTTGTCTATCCAACCCCCTGTTGTTCTAAGGTCTGGGAAGTGTGCCAGCCGTCCTTCTTCATCTTTTTTATCAACGCTTGTCTGTCTGTCATATATGTCTCGATAAATCGCTTCTCGGCCTTTTGGCTAAGATCAAGTGTCTGTAGATTGAGTCTTTGGTTCAGATCTGGTATGTCTCTCTTGTGGGGACCATGAATTGGATTCAATTTGAATTAGTTTTTTGGAGCAGGCGAGGAGCTGGATTAGGGGTTCGCCCCTGACCCACACTCTGAGCCCTGGCTTGGTAACTCAGAAAAGGAAAAAATTTAAATTAAAAAATATATATATATGTCTCGATAAGAGAACCTGCAGATCCCCTTTTTATAACATTGCCTGCTATCTCGCAGACTTCAATACCCCCGGTTACTATGAGTAAAGTGTGCTCTCTACGGGAGGGACCTCACTACCCCCCCAGCCACTATTACTACCCTAGCACCGTCTGTACGGCCGCAGCTGCCTCCGAGCAAAGTGTGCTCTCTACTGAAGGGACTTCACTACCCCCCAGCGACTATTACTGTTCCAGCGCTGCGCTATCGCTACCGTCTCTCAGGGTTTGACTTATACTCACGGTGTCCACTATTACCACCTCGGCAACGTGCTTCTCCACCGGAGTTCAGCTCTAGGTCAGAGTTGATCAGCTCCTTTTCTGCACCGCTAATAAGACATTTGACAGCCCAGTACCCAACTTATGCTCTACTTTCATACAGGAGCTCTGCGTTGTTCGCCACTACAGAGTTCGGGGTTAGCCGATTTCTGCCACTTGTGCTTCACAATCCTTAGTGTCTTTGGTGCCTCAATACCCACTTCAAATCCTGACCTTCGCGTGGGAGATTCCTCCTCTTGAGGTCTAAGGCTGGGCGTTTGAGGCAGCTCCAGCTTGTCCATTTGTTGATCAGCACAAGCCACAAATCCTTAATACTATCAGCAGTTAGTACCAAACTTTATCTATTATCATGTCACTATACAGTCAAAACCTATATCACTATGCTTATCACTATAGGTACCTTACTTTAAACTGCACCTTTTGACCTGTCTGACTCCTGCAGATTCGAAACGATCTTTACTCACCAGAAGTAAGATCCTGCCGACTACGCCACTATGTTGTGGGAAAATCAACCACTTCGGGAGTCAGACTTGCTGGGTTCAATCAGTGTAGTTTATTGTTACACGAAGCTTCGGGAGAAAGCGTACGTACCCCACGGTATGGTAGCCAACCTTTCTCGTGGTTTGAATGGCAGTCATTCATTTTATACTTCGGGTTCACAATGAGCCCAGATACAAAACAATTATCACCTTGTTATCTTTAAACGGCCACTTCAGGTTCACAATGAGCCCAGATACAAAACAATTATCACCTTGTTATCTTTAAACATTTTATAGATTGTACATCGCTATTTGTAAGCGTTTTGCCATTTACACATGGTTATAGTTAAATAGGTTTTACAGGTTACAGGTAGCAGCAGGAAAGCAGTATCGATTGTCCCTTTGTTTTAGGAAATGGCCCAAGACATTCGTATTAGCATATCATTGTGTACACCTTGGCTGAAGTCAGCTTTATTCAACTTTATTCAAGTGGTGTCCCGCATTTATTGTATTTCTTAATCTTCCTGTCTGGCTCCCTTTGTCCTGGATCTGTTCCTATCTGTCCCACTGGCACCCCCGCTGGGCTCCAGGCATCAGTTATGTCTGCTTTATTCTCTGTGTCTCCATCTTGTGTGTCAGGCAGCCATCTTCTGTGCCAAGTGCCCTTCTGAAACATTTCCCACTTCAATGATGCCTTTGGAGGGGCAGGAGGTGGAGGTAGTGTTGGCAATGGACACGGAGAAGGCATATGATCAGGTGGAGTGGGCGTATTTGTTGGAGGTGTTGGGGCGGTTCGGGTTTGAGCAATGGTTTTTCGATTGGGTCTGGTTGCCTGTATAAGGCACCGGTTTGCGAGTGTGCCGACGAACTGAGTGAGTTTGGGGTACTTTGTGCTGCATTGTGGAATGCAGGGGTGCCCGCTCTCCCCATTGCTCTTTGCCTTGGCAATAGAGCCGCTGGCAATGGCCCTTAGGGCGTCAAGGGACTGGAGAGGGATTGAGCGGGGGGGGGGGGGTCGAACACAGTGTCTCATTGGGTGTGGACGACCTGTTGCTGTATATTTCGGACCTGGTGGGCAGCATCGGAGGCATCAGGGGGATCCTGGGGGAGTTTGGCCGATTCTTGGGATACAAATTGAATCTGGAAAAAAAAGAGGTGTTCCTGATTAAGACTAGAGTATAGGGAAGGAGGCTAGGGGAGTTGCCGTTTAGAGTGGTGGGTGTTGCCGTTTAGGTGGGGGGTGCGAGCTTTAGATATCTGGATATTGAAATGACTCGGGGCTGGGCGCAGTTGCACAAGCTGTGCCTGGTTGGGTTAGTGGAGCAAATGAGAGCGGACTTTAAGAGGTGGGATGTGCTGCTGCTGTTGCTGGCAGGGCGGGGCGCAGACAGTAAAAATGACGGTGCTGCCAAGGTTTTGTCATCTTTCATCCAAAGTCATTTTTTAAGAAGGTTCCCAATAGGCTGATCTATGAATTTGTGTGGGTGGGGAAGGCCCTGTAGGTTAGAAGGGCTTTCTTGGAGCAGGGGGCGGCCCCCTCGGGTCGGGAGGGTGATGGCACTGCCGAATATGATAAATTATGACTGGGCTGCGATTATTGCTATGGTTAGGAAATGGACCGTAGGGGAGTGGTCGGTGTGGGGATGAATGGAGGTGGCATCGTGTAGGGGCACGTGTTTCAGGGCTTTGCTTTGGCGCCTCTACCGTTCTCACCACACATGTACTCCATGAGCCCTAAGGGTGTGGGGGGGGGCAGCGGCAGCATCTGGGGCTGGAGGGGGTCTTGGTGTGGCCGTCAATTTGTAATAACCATTGGTTTGCACTGGCTGGGCTAGACGCGAGGTTTCAGGAGTGTTGGCAGACGGGGATTGAGCACTTTGACGATCTGTTATAGGGGGCAAATTTGCGAATGTTGGAGGACCTGGAGGAAGAGTATGAGTTGTCCAGGGGAATGGTTTTAGGTAACTAAAACCCGTTCCGGAACTTTATAAGGAGAGAGGTGTCGTCCTTTCCTTGGCTGCCGCTCCTGGGGTTGCAAGACAAGGTACTGTTGAAGGATGAAATAGGGGAGGGGAAGGTGTCATATGTCTATAAGAAGTTGATGGAGTGGGAGGGAGCCCTGGAGGGGGATATTAAGCCGAAGTGGGAGAAGGAGCTGGGAAGAGAGGTGGGGCGCGAGACATGGGAAGAGGCGTTGCGGAAAGTGAACACCTCCACGTCATATGCTCGGCTCAGCCTCATCCAGTTCAAAGTGGTACTTCAGGCTCATATGACAGTGGTGAGGATGAGTAGGTTCTTTGAGGGGGGTTGTGAATAGCCGGGGTAGCCGGGATGGGGGGGGGGGGGGGGGCGGCGCGAATTGTGTCTAAGAGTGAGGGGGGTTCTGCAGGGGTTCTCGGGCATGATGTCTGAGGTGCTGGGTGTTTAGATGGTCCCGAGGTCAGAGGTGACGATATTTGGGGCGTCGGAAGACCCGGGAGTCAAGGGGTGAGAGAGGCCAATGTTTTGACCTTTGCCTCGCTGATAGCCCGGAGACGGATTTTGCTCAGGTGGCGGGACTGGGAGCCGTTGAAAGCGGGGAGTGTGGGTAAGTGACCTGGCTGGATTTCTGAGGCTGGAGAATGTTAAGTTTGCCTTGAGGAGTGGGCAGATTTGTTCACCCAGAGGTGGAAGCCATTTGTGACTTCTTTAAGGAGTTTGAGAGGTGGGAGTGGGTGTTGGTTGTTTATTGAGTTGTTTGGTGGTTCTGTTCGTATATATGAAAATGCCTTGAATTTAAAAAAAAAATTTTTAATGGCTTCCTGTAATTGTTAGGCTATGGGTGGGATTTTACAGCTCTCCAGGCCAGTGGGAACTTCTGGTACTGCTGAAGTCCTGCATCCGAGGTGAGTTTGCGGTGGAATATCCCAGCCTATGCCTGTTATATCTTCTAATTTTCCGCAAAGAGAAAAGGTATGGAGGTGCCCACATTCTGTATTCTGACACACATCATGAGAGGCTTTATTAGGGATGTTGCTCATACAATCCAAAATGGAAAATTGAAGCCCGCACAAACACTCACAATGATGCCCCAACAGGTCACGTGACCACAGGCAGAGGTGTATTCTCTGATACATAACAATGCCTGAATCCTAGACAGTTGAATCAGCAGGAATAGTCTCTGTATATTTACCCTATCTGTGTCGCTTAATGCTTGAAACCTTTCACCAGATCTCATCTTAACCGTCTCCATAACACCTTAGCCTATGTAATCTGTTCTGTGGCTTAACCGCTGCAGTCCAGGTATCATTCTAATAAATCTATGCTGCACTACTTCCAAAGCCAATGTATCCTTCCTAAAGTGTGATACCCCGCTCATCTTCCTCAAGGTGAAATCTAACCAGGGCTTTGTATAGCTGAAACATGAGTTATTCTCCTTGTATTCTAGTTCTCTCGATATATAAAGATCAATATTCAATTAGCCTTTCTGAATATTTCCTGTAGATGCTCATGAAATGTTAATCATCTACCTGAACCTCAAGTCTCTTTGGACCTCCACTATTCCTAGATTATCACCATTTAGGAAAAAGCCTATTCTATCCGTTTTAGGTCCACAGTGGATTACCTCGTATTTTCCTACATTAAAATCTATTTTCCACAATTTGTCAATTCACTTAATCGATCAATATCCCTTTGTAATTTTATTCTTCTACATAATTCACTTACCTTGGCATCATCAGCAAATTTGAATTGGCAGTTTTCTGTTCCTTACGTTGTTACTAAATATGGTGAATAGTTGAGACTCCAACAAAGGTCCTTGCAGGACACCAGTAGTCACATCCTGTTAGTGAAGATATCTGCCCATTAACACTATCCTCTGGGCACGATCTAACCGAATTGCAATAGAGTCCCATGTCGAGTGCTTTTAGCTGGTATTTCCTGGCGCCAAGAAACACCACGCTATCTAATGGGACTTTGTTGCAATCCGGAGCCTCAGCAGGGAATGCCCAGCCTAGGTCGCATTTAGTCCCGTTTCCTGCACTGAGGAGCTCCTCTCAGTGCAGGAGGAGATGGCGTCACAATCTCTCGAACCCCCGACGTGACCCCTAGATCCCCCCCCCAAAGCCCCAACACAGCTATAAGGGGGTCCTCAGCCTCCACGCCCCCCCCTCCCACCCCCCACCAAACGCACCCCACCTCACATGGGCAGGGCACTCCCGGGCCTGATCCCCAGCACAGGAAAAATGCCAGCCTGGCGCCTAGGCAGTGCAAAGCTGGCACCCAGGTGGCAGTGCCAGGATGCCACGCTCCCCCGAAGCAACAACATGGGGCCTCCGATCCCCTGAAAGACCCCCCCCCCCTCTGTCTGGTCCCTGTTTGTGGGGGCCAGCACTGAACAGGACTTGTCTGAGATCTCCAAGGCGAAGAAGGGGTTAGATCCATGGGACTCGGTAGATCAGATAAACTGCATTTTAGAGTGAGATTAGCTGTCTCACTCTAATATGCAGATTTTCCAAATATGAATCCCACCGGGCGGGATTCAAATTGCAACGTCGGATCTCGCGAGACACGGTGAGCTGGGTAGATTCTGGAAGAAGCCTCTCCCAACATTTACTGGCCATGGGCACCACACGACCGGTAGATTATGGTCCCTGTCTCCTTTTGCGAAACCAATTTCCGAACTAAGTCAAAATATGTCTTCAATTCCATGAGCCAATTGAGGCCCTTAATTGGGCAATTAAAACCCCTTTAAAAGTTTCAACCCCCCTCGTACACATGGATTTCAGCAAAGCCTGTGACAAGGTCCAACATGGGAGACTTATAAAGGAGGCAAATGCAAATGGGGCACAGGGGAAATTGATAAGGTGGAGTAAAAGCTGGTTGAGCTATAGGAGACAGAGGGTGAAGACAGACGGCTGCTTTAGTGTCTGGAAGCCAATGACCAGTGGTGTACCACAGGGATCCGTGCTGGGTGCCCTATTATTCATCATTTATATTAATGACTTAGAGGACTATGTGGGGGGTAGGATCAGTAAGTTTGCGGATGACACAAAGATTGGCCGGGTGGTTAACAGTGAGGCTGAGAGTCCTGGATTACAGGAAGGTATAGACGGGATGGTCAAATGGGGCGGTTAATTGGCAGATGGCATTTAACCCTAAAAAGTGTGAGGTGTTACACTTTGGAAGGAGCAATTTGACAAGGAAATATTCAATGAATGGCACCACACTGAAAAGCCCTGGGGAACAAAGGGACCTTGGTATGTTTGTAAATAGATCTCTGAAGGCAGAAGGGTAGGTTAATAGGGTGGTGAAAAAGACATATGGTACATTTGCCTTTATCAATTGTGGCATATTTTACAAAAGCAAGGAAGTCATGTTGGAGTTATATCGAACATTGGTGAAGCCACAGGTGGAGTACTGTGTGCTGTTCTGGTCGCCACATTATAGGAAGGATGTGATTGCACTGGAGGGGCTGCATAGCTATTTCACCAGGATGTTGCCTGGGATGGAACATTTAAGTTATGAAGATGGATAAGCTTGATTTTTTCCCTGGAGCAGAGGCGACTGAGGGGTACCTGATCAAGGTGTACAAGATTATAAGGGGCATGGTCAGGGTGGGTGGGAACAGCTGTTCCCCTTAGTTGAAGGGTTGGTTATGAGGGGACATAAGTTCAAGGTGAGGAGCGGGAGTTTCAGGGGAATTCGAGAAAAAAACATTTTACTCAGGGGGTGATGATGGTCTGGAAAGCACTGCCTGGGAGTGTGGTAGAGGTGGGTTGCTTCACATCCTTTAAAAAGTTCCTGGATGAGCACTTGGCACGTCTTAACATTCAAGGCTATGGACCAAGTGCTGGAAAATTAGATTAGGTTTGGCAGATCTGCTGCCGTTCATGCGGCGGTGCAGATTCGATGGGCCGAAGGGCATTTTCTGCACTGTATTTTTCTGTGATTTCTGAAAAACAGCAGGAGGGGGACTTGCCATGCAGGGAGCCCAAAATCCAAACCCTGAATGTTAGCTTGCAAGTTCCTGGGGAAGGGAGGCAGAGGGAGATTGGTCCTTCGTTGTCAGGCACTCAGTGTCATCGAAGGTCATGGCATTGTGCATTGAATGTGTGGTGGTGGTGATGAGTGAGGGGGGGGAGGGGAGTGTGTGCTGAGAACCACTCTCCTGCCTTTTCTGCTGGTATTTCTCAACAACCAATGCCCTGCAACACCCTTCCGCCAAGTGGGTAGAGCTGTGAAGAAGGCCTATGGTGTGCTCGCGTTCATGAACAGAGGGATTGAATTTAAGAGCCGTGAGGTGATGATGCAGCTGTACAAAACTTTGGTAAGGCCACATTTGGAGTACTGTGTACAGTTCTGGTCGCCTCATTTTAGGAAAGATGTGGAAGCTTTGGAAAAGGTGCAAAGGAGATTTACCAGGATGTTGCCTGGAATGGAGAGTAGGTCTTACGAGGAAAGGTTGAGGGTGCTAGGCCTTTTCTGATTAGAACAGAGAAGGATGAGGGGCAACTTAATAGAGGTTTATAAGATGATCAGGGGAATAGATAGAGTAGACAGTCAGAGACTTTTTCCTCGGGTGGAACAAACCATTACAAGGGGACATAAATTTAAGGTGAATGGTGGAAGATATAGGGGGGATGTCAGAGGTAGGTTCTTTACCCAGAGAGTAGTGGGGGCATGGAATGCACTGCCTGTGGAAGTAGTTGAGTCAGAAACATTAGGGACATTCAAGCAGCTATTGGATAGGTACATGGATTACGGTAGAATGATATAGTGTAGATTAATTTGTTCTTAAGGGCAGCACGGTAGCATTGTGGATAGCACAATTGCTTCACAGCTCCAGGGTCCCAGGTTCGATTCCGGCTTGGGTCACTGTCTGTGCGGAGTCTGCACAACCTCCCCGTGTGTGCATGGGTTTCTCCGGGTGCTCCGGTTTCCTCCCATAGTCCAAAGATGTGCAGGTTAGGTGGATTGGCCATGATAAATTGCCCTTAGTGTCCAAAATTGCCCTTAGTGTTGGGTGGAGGTGTTGACCTTGGGTAGGGTGCTCTTTCCAAGAGCCGGTGCAGACTCAATGGGCCGAATGGCCTCCTTCTGCACTGTAAATTCTATGATAATCTATGATTAATCTAGGACAAAGGTTCGGCACAACATCGTGGGCCGAAGGGCCTGTTCTGTGTTGTATTTTTTCTATGTTCTATAACTCACCTGTGCCTGGGGCCATGACGACCCTCAGCCTCAGGCAGATGCAGTACCGGTTGTAGCCACTGCTCCCGGTGGTGCTGCTGAACAATGAAGACCTGCTGGTCTCTGATCGGTTATGATGTATATTGCAGAAACCATACCCCAGACACCCTGGAAATTTACTGCCTTTCTGCCATTTGCTAGTCTGCTTGTCCCAATTTATATGAAAGCTAAAATCTCCTCGAAAGCTAAAACCATTCTGCCTCTACTACGTGCATGTCTAATCTGTGCAATTATACAATCCATGGGGGCGATTCTCCAAAATGGAGCCCAAGTGTTTGCGCCGTCGTGAACGCCGTCGCGTTTCACGAGGCCTGAAACGGGCACGGGGACAACCGATTCTGGCCCCCACAGCAGGGCCAGCACGGCGCTAGAGCGGTTCACGCCACTCCAGCCTCCCTTCCCGGTGCCAAATGGGCGCCATGCCAACCCACGCATACGCAGTTGGGCCGCGCCAACCTGTGCATGCGCGGGGGACTTCTTCAGTGCACCAGCCCCGACTCAACATGGCGTCGCTGTTCAGGGTCCGGCCGCACAGGAAAGTAGGCCCGGGGGGGGGGGGGGGGGGGGGGGGGGGGGAGGCCGGCCCGTCGACCGGTGGGCTCCGATCGCGGGCCAGACCCCATCGGAAGCCCCCCCCCCGGGGACGGAGCCCCCTTCAACCCCTCCTTACAGGCCACCCCCCGACCGTTCGCGCAGAGTTCCCGCCGGCAGCAACCAGGGGTGAACGGCGCCGGCGGGACTCTGTCATATCCGCGCAGCCACTTGGGCCGGAGGCCAGCGCCGCGCCGAACGCACCGTTGCAAATGGCACCGATTCCCCACACCTCGGAGAATCGCGCGCCGGCGTCGTGACGCAGTTGCGGCGATTCTCCAGCCCGGCGCGGGGCTCAGAGAATCGCCCCCCATATTTTCATACCTGTTAACAAGGGACCACCATGTCTGTGTGGAGTTTGCACATTCTCCCTGTGTTTGCATGGCTTTCGCCCCCACAACCCAAAGATGTGCAGGGTAGGTGGATTGGCCACTCTAAATTGCCCCTTAATTGGAAAATATGAATTGGGTACACTTAAATTTTGAAAAAAGCAAGGGACCAACCCAATTCTCTCAACAGTCCGAGATCTTCGTCGGTTTCTTTATTCGATTCATAATCTTTCCACTGCCTGCTCGTTTCCACTATATATGTCGTTATATTCTCTCTTAGAAATTAAATGGAACATAGAACATAGAACATACAGTGCAGAAGGAGGCCATTCAGCCCATTGAGTCTGCAACGACCCACTTTAAACCCTCACTTCCACCCTATCCCCGAAACCCAATAACCCCCCAACCCTTTTTTGGACACTAAGGGGCAATTTATTATGGCCAATCCACCGAACCTGCACGTCTTTGGACTGTGGGAGGAAACCGGAGCACCCGGAGTAAACCCACGCAGACACGGGGAGAACGTGCAGACTCCACACAGACAGTGATGCAGCATGCACTTAATGTAAAGATACCGAACTGTAAGGATAATAAGTAGATCTTGGATTCAAACATTTAATCCCATAAAATACAAGTAGATAAATTCACAACACTTTTAGATTTTATAAACTGAGGTGAAAATAAAGAAGTAGTCATAATTTATGCCCAAGTTTTGGTCTAACCAGGCTATTGTACCATTAGAGCATAGTAACCTATCTTATATTCTAAAGTTTTGGAGGTATAGCTCAAAATTATATTCTTTATGTTAATTGATTTTCCATTGTAATGGAACAGAGTGAGCATCAGTTCTACTAAAGCTCATGGATTTTTATTTCAATCCCTTTTCCTAGTGTTTCAGCTGAAACAGATGTAAGTTTCCATGGCAAACATTGGCACAGAAATTCTCAATACTTCTGTGTGGGGAAATAAATTCAGATAGTTCAAAATCAAATTTCCAAAATCGGCCATTCGATACGACAGAGGAACATCTGAAATCTGTTGCTCATGAGAAAGATGTTACATCGTTTCTGGAGTATTAGTCAAGTATTATACTGAGTGACCATGCACATTTGAGCCACTATATTGTATTAATTAGATAAAATGTTAAATGTAAATCACAGAATAATCCTGCATCTAATATGTTAAAAAAATCAACTCTATGGATGGAATTTAATCCAGGCAATTAGTGTCTTTCCTACTGGCTGGAAAGCTGGTGGGAGCATTGCGTCACCTCCTTTGAGAAAAAAAACATTTTAAGTGCCCCCAACCCCACCTCCAAGGAGCTACTGGCCAATCAGCGGCTGGCAGCTCTCTATTGCAGGCATCTCCCACAGGATGCCCAGGATCAGTGAGGGACTCAGGCCGTAAGTGAGGAGGCAGGATGGGGGGGGGGGGGGGGGGGGGGGGGGGGAGGTGGCCGCTGGTTAAGGCAGAAATGTGGGGTGACTGTCAGCAGACCCCCCCTGACCCGATGCTGGGAATCTTCAACAGGCACTGAGGGTTGGATTTTCACAGAGTTGCAAAGACTCCGGAGTCATTTAAAAATGGCAAACAAGGGCAGCACGGTGGCGCAGTGGGTTAGCCCTGCTGCTTCACGGAGCTGAGGTCCCAGCTTCGATCCCGGCTCTGGGTCATTGTCCATGTGGAGTTTGCACATTCTCCCCGTCTTTGCGTGGGTTTCGCCCCCACAATCCAAAGATGTGCAGGGTAGGTGGATTGGCCACGCTAAATTGGCCCCTAATTGGAAAAAAATGAATTGGGTACTCTAAATAAAAAAATTTTAAATGGCAAGCAGAACCCAATTCTGGGATTCCCGCCCCCATTCCCGGTGGCCCCAATTTTCAGTGGCGCAGGATAAGGGCACAGATAGTGAGCCTGTACCCCGATATCCTGGCCATTTTAAAAATAAGTTTAGAGTACCCAATTCTTTTTTTTCCAATTAAGGGGCAATTAAGCCTGGCCAATCCACCTACCCTGCACATCTTTGGGTTGTGGGGATGAGACCCACGCAAACACGGGGGAGAATGTGCAAACTCCACATGTACAGTGACCCGGGGCCGGGATCGAACCCGGGTCCTCAGTGCTGTGAGTCAGCAGTGCTAACCCCTGCACCACCGTGCCGCCCCACGATCTCCTGGCCTGGCCAGTTCTTAGCCCCTCACAAATTCCATGGAGTCAGGTCAGGGTTAGGGTTCTCGTGACTTGTGGTTCAAAGCCCCTTGGAGGAATCATGAACCATAGTCTGGTGAACCATAGTCTGGTTTTGGAAAACCTTTGAAAGCCAAATTCAAAAGATCATTCCCGTTCCCCCTTCAATTCCCACTCAATGCCAACTCATGCTCCTTCACCCAAGCCCATCTTAATCTCCATGCCAATTCCATGACACATCCAAACCCATTCTGGGGCTGTTTAGCACAGGGCTAAATCGCTGGCTTTGAAAGCAGACCAAGGCAGGCCAGCAGCACAGTTCGATTCCCGTAACAGCCTCCCCGTACTGGCGCTGGAATGTGGCGACTAGGGGCTTTTCACAGTAACTTCATTTGAAGCCTACTTGTGACAATAAGCGATATTCATTTCATTTTTCATTCGCTATAACACAATACACTCTATATCGGACTAATTAACCCTTTGGTAACAGTGACATGTGTGGAACTGCTTAAAAAGCCACACCCCCATTCATAACTTTCTTTAATAAATAATGTTGTTGCTACAGTGCTATAAGAGTATCAATCCATCAGACCCTTAGAGTATCGACAGAAAATGCTGGATAAACTCAACAGGTCTGGCAACATCTGTGGAGAGAGAAACAGAGTTAACATTTCAAGCCTGTGTGACTTTCGGAAATGTTCTCCACAGATGCTGCCAGACCTGTTGGGTTTATCCAGCATTTTCTGTTTTTATTTCAATTTCCAACATCCGCAATATTTTGCTTTCACTTTGAGTCCAATATCAGAAGTTATAAACAGTTGACACCTCATTATCTTGTGCAAATGAACATTGAGCCATCGACAAAAGAGATGATTAAAAATTGACTATGGTAATATGAAGCTGTCAGTCATAAGAGCTTTCAGTTCTCTGCAATTACGTACACTGGATGGATGGGCTGGAAATGCCACATGTTGGCACAGGAGGTGTGAGGAGGCACTGGAGATGGGTGGGGGAGCATGAGTTACCATGGAGTATATGAGGGACCTTTGGGAGTAAAGGAAGAGGCATGCGTTGACATGGAAAGTATGAGGATCATGGAGAAGACATAGGGAATGGGTGTAGGGTTGATTGGGTGTCAGGGGTGAGGGCTGGATGGTCTAAAATGGACGGAACCAACTGAGGTGAAATCCCAGGGAACTGAGGCAGGTCTTTTAACCAGCCCGCTTTAATACTCGTCCGCCTGTGTGGCATCTCCAGCCTGCTTCTGGGGACAGCGGGTCTGGATTTATCCCGCCCCCCATCTCCCCAGAGTGAAAATTGGCTCTGGTGGGGCACTTCGAACCTAGACGATTCTTCTGGGTCAGAAATTTCCTGACTTGAGTTACTTGCCTCCGTGGTGAAAATAAAAACCTGTGTGCCGGACATGAAAGGGGATCCTGCCCCAGAGGTTTGCTTTTCAGGTTCCGTATGTAGCGACTTCCTGCCTGCCGCTTTTTGGAGACCAGTGGAAGCAGGATGAGGCCCGTAAATAGGCATCTATTGCCCACTTAATGGACTTAATAGGCATTGGGGCAGGAAGGCCATCCACAAACATGGCTGCCCTGGATTTAATTGGGCAGAAGGCAGGAAGGCAATGGAGTCCCTACCCCATACCCTCCAGTGTGCCCCCGTGTGTCGTATGTCATCCACAGTTATGATGAGCACTGGCAGTAATAGGGTTAATTATCCCGACAAACAAAAATTCCCCAGCGAACGTCGGAATATTTTTAATGACTTCAAAAGTGCCCATGAAAAGACCGATCATGTGTCAAAAATATGCACATAAATTAAAAAAGGTCAATGGCATTAATGGTGATATAGTGAGGATTACAAAAGCTTTCTTCGTGCCAGTTATTTTTGTTGAATTTTGTCATATACATTTTAATGGATTTGGGTGCACAAGCAGCTTTTGATGACTTATTTTAGGGAGACATGCAAAATTACATAATGTACACTCCCCCCCCCCCCCCCCAAGCCACAACCACCACCACCGACGCAAATGTATAAACCAAAGAAAACCTCTACTCTTGAATTAAAAAGAGCTCGTGCTCAACATAACTGATCTTCCCAACAACATTCAAAAAGAGCTATACAATCTCGTTTCGGTGTGATTGCTGCTGGTTACCAACTGTTACATGTGTTAAAGAAGCATTAATATTGAAGAATCTGCCTATATTTTTGCAATTTCTTACGAGCTTTTGGTTACAGTGATAAATGAATGAATTGAAAATAATGTTTAATGTCAGAATATGTTGCTTTTTATTTAACCCTTCTCTTTGTTTGTTAACAAAACACACATTTTATCTAGTGTGTCTTTAGAAAATATATTTTTTAATGCTGTATGTTACAAAGTTAAATTAAATATAAAATGATACTGTAATTACTTTACTAACTTATCAATCCTTTCTGTCAGTACTATCATTCTTGCGCCAGTATTATATCCTAATCGAAAAGTGCGCACATTATTCCATTTCTCCAGCATTACAGTTTTGAACAGTCATAAAAGAGGTGTGGTTAGATTGTGCTCTGACTGTTTTATAAGAACTCACCGTGTGAAGAGTCATGGGAGCAAATCCATGGTTAAACATCACACATCATTTTTAAGTTATACTGGATCCAGCATTGATGAATGGATTTTCTAGCTGATATTAGCATAATCACTTGCTGATGATACATAGAATTTCCAGTGCAGAAGGAGGTCATTCAGCCCATCGAGTCTGCACCGGCCCATGGAAAAAGCACCCCACTCAAGCCCACACCTCCACCCTGTCCCTGCAACCCAGTAACCCCACTTAACCTTTTTTTGGACACTAGGGGCAATTTATCATGGCCAATCCCCCTAACCTGCTCATCTTTGGACTGTGGGAGGAAACCGGAGCACCCGGAGGAAACCCGTGCAGACACGGGGAGAATGTGCAGACTCTGCACAGATGGTGACCGAAGCTAGGAATTGAACCTGGGACCCTGGAGATGTGAAGCAACTGTGTTAACCACTGTGCTACCATGCTGCCCTTGATGTCGACCATTCAAATCTCCTCTTATATTAAACATTCACATGAACTTCAGAAGCAGTCTCTGCATTACTCGTGTGGCATGTTAACATTTTCCTTTTAAGCAGTTCTGGTGGTCAATATATTCTTTCTAAGTCGCAGGCAGTTTTGTGTGATGTGTGGACTAACGCCCAACGATAAAGTTTTGACAGTCTAATTCTACTTAAAATGCAACATTCAGCTGACAGTGGCAACGTCTTAATTTCAGTGTGGGCTGCTTTCTAATTTAGATCTTATGCAAGGACAATTTTCCAACACATTGCACCATCCAATTCCAAGTCTGATATTGTCTGATTTCCATTTATGGATGCCAGTAAATGTAATTAAAGAGTTAAAATCCACTAACAAAGCAATGACCTCCCTTTAAGTCTAATTGAGAGCACCAAGATCATAATTTCACTGGGAAATTGCATTTCAATCCATTTGTCAAGTTTAACCAAACACATTTACATCATTTAATATAGCTGATGTCCTCTGAGGGACTGTATATTCTCTCTATATTTACTGTATTAAGCATGTCCTCTGTACTCTTTTTGCTTTGGGATATGTTGACAAATAATTTTTAGAAAATAAAATTGAGAATAAGTATATCAATAAAAGAGATAGGAATTGTGTGTCAAAGACTCTCAAATGTACGCCATGAGTTGTTGGCTGCTGTGTAGGTTGCCACACAGCCTGTGTCTTCTAAAAATGAATATTCAGCCTTTTGTCAGGTTTTAATAGCATCACGTAATTAAACTTTGATGAAAGAGTAATTATTTTTGTGTGTGCTCATGGACAGAAGAGTCCACAGAGAAGACAATTTCACGTTATAAAATAATCTTGTACAGTAGGGACCAGCCTATACTCATCAGAAAAAGGGGAAACCTGGGGAGCTTTAGAAATGAGACAATGGCAAATGTGGCTTGTAAATTGAATAACAGTATTCCTTTCATCTGTTTACATCCAATTATGTCTCTTGATACCCTTCAGTGCTTTGGTTTGTTTTGATCTGCAGTAAAGCTCAAAAGATTTCTGAATTAGATTCTCATACCAATGTCACATGCATGTTGTGTGCCATGTCAAGTAGGTGCACGGGGCCCCTCAAGGAATTGCCTGTTTCAACATCAGGTCTCTAGTGAAATACCCTATACTCAGTGACTATCATACTCATTGCAATTTATATTGTATTTCAACCTTGCCAAATATTTTTGTTAAAATTCCGTTTCAAAGCAAAGATTTTAGACATTACTTGTCAAGTGACAGTTTATAACTCCTAGGCATTGCATGTCTCTCTGGGATTTTTATGTACATTGCCATAAAATCATCAAGTACAACTGTAGAGCTGGCACACGATAGTTAATAGAACTAATTAAACCAGCATGAAATTAGATTTGTGTGCCTTACTGTCATTTCTGTCTTTAACAAAAAACAAACAGGAAAATATTTGAAACAGACACTCATAGCACAAAAGTGGCCCAAGAAAATAAATCTTTTGTCTCAACCTAACAGGTACAACAACAAACTGGCCAATTTATAGGAATTGGCATTCATTGGGCAGCTTTTCTTTGCAAAGTTATAGGGAAGTGGAAGTGTCAAACTGGGCTAATAAGTGCTCCTATTCCAGAGTTGTCATTAAGTCATATATTGGAGCAGAAGAAAGGGAGACTACTTTTCCTGATTTGGGTGTCCTGTATCTTACTGGAATCCTCAATGGAAAGCGATACTCCAAATATAACTAGGCATAATGTATGTTCAACAGAAAAGAAAGTTACAGTGGGCATCAGTGCCTGCAGTAGAAAAGTTGGCGAGAGCTGTATCCAGATCATTCATCCCTAAAAGCATCAATATGTATAAGAGAGGCAGAGTGAGAGAGCGTCGGAGGGAATTAGGGTAAAAGTAAGAAAGAACTGAAGACATGATCTGGATCAATTAAGATGCCTCTATCAGTTGATTGGATTGCCAGTGCTCAAAACCTAACCTCATATGTGAATTCTGCTGGCTTGGGAAAGGTCTCAGAGTTGAATGATGCCACAGCATGCAATAAATGCTTCCAAGGAAGGAGTGAGACGAAAACTGGCAGAAGAGGAAAAGAGACCAATGGATGGTTTAATGGCAAAGGTCGCTGTGTATCTGCCTCAAACAACAATACCTCCTCCCAAATAGTCCTCAATACCGGGGCACCGCAAGGCTGCGTACTTAGCCCCCTACTATACTCCCTGTACGCACACCAATGTGTGGCAAAATGTGGTTCCAACTCCATCTGCAAGTTTGCTGACGATACAACCATAGTGGGCCGGATCTCGAATAACAACGAGTCAGAATGCAGGAGGGAGATTGAGAACCTCGTGGAGTGATGCAGCGACAACAATCTCTCCCTCAATGCCAGCAAAACTAAAGAGCTGGTCATTGACCTCAGGAATCAAAGTACTGTTCACATCCCTGTCAGCATCAACAGGACCAAGGTAGAGATGGTTAGCAGTTTCAAATTCCTAGGGGTACACATCTTCAAAAGTCTGGCCAGGTCCACCCATGTCGACACTACCACCAAGAAAGCACAACAGCATCTATACTTCCTCAGGAAACTCAGGAAATTTGGCATGTTCACATTAACTCTTACCACCTTTTACAGATGCACCACAGAAAGCATCCTATCTGGCTGCATCACAGCCTGGTATGGCAACTGCTCGACCCAAAAACTTCAGATAGTTGTGAATACAGCCCAGTCCATCACACAAACCTGCCTCCCATCCATTGACTCTATCTACACCTCCCGCTGCCTGGGGAAAGCAGGCAGCATAATTAAAGACCCCTCACACATGACTTACTCACTCTTCCAACTTTTTCCATTGGGCAGGAGATACAAAAGTCTGAGAACACGCATGAACAGACTCAAAAACTTCTTCCCCGCTGTTACCAGACTCCTAAATGACCCTCTTATGGACTGACCTCATTAACACTACACCCGTGTACGCTTCACCCGATGCCAGTGTTTATGTAATTACATTGTGTATCTTGTGTTGCCCTATTATGTATTTCTTTTATTTCCTTTTCTTTTCATGTACTTAATGATCTGTTGAGTTGCTCGCAGAAAAATACATTTCACGGTACATGTGACAATAAACAAATCCAAATCAAACTAGAGCTCTGTTGTTTGCAAATCCTGTGATTGCCAAATGCATGGAGTTTGCTGATATATTTGCAGCTGCAAAACATTCAACCCGACTCCAAGATGGCTTTTTACTGGACAGAAAAGCTCTATATCACAGCAATAAAACTGTCACAGATTCATTCAAAATAGACCATCCTTATGTTCTGCAAATGGTCAAATTACTTTTTTTTTTGCAGAACTTTTCTCCATAACATAAATACAACCAAAATCCTCTCTCACAGCTTTGTGGCTACATTGCATTTTGATCACTTCAGCTGCATCTCCTACCAGTCAATCATGGAAGTTTGAAAAATCTTTCACCAATCTTTATGGGAAAGTTACGCTACGTTGAAAACGGCAATAAATTTAGAAATGACAAATATTCACTGGGTACCTTGGTCCAAATTGGCCATCATCCTAGTGTTGCAATTGACTGATTTCATAATTCATATGTTTTAGAAAATGATTGTTTAGGAATTCAGTTCAAACTTAGATAAATGGAAACATCTGATTGGGAAACTGGGAAACAAAGTCAGTGCAATTAAAACAGGCCTGAGATAATTACAGTTCAAAGGGGAGCCCGTGTTTATTTAAAACGATTAGAGTTAGAAGTGAGAAAACGTTAACAAAGGATGACCCATATTTGAGTTGGTAGGTACAGGAGGTTTACATTATTTCAATAAAGGATATAATTTTTTTCAAATTGTTCCCAGATCAAAGAAGTTAAAAGCATCTTTGTATACAAAGTAGTTTCTTTGTGGAACTTAGAAATACTGCAGAGGGCCACAAACTCCATTAGAGATTTTTAAAAATTCATATGGGTCCCAGAATCAAAAAATTGTTTTGAAGATAAAAATAATGAATTTACATTTCGGAACATCCCAGTTATGCAGCATTGCTATAGAGAGAGGCCATAAAGCAAAGAACCCGTTTGTATTGTTTTTCAATGTTTCCTCACCAAAACAAGCATTTCAGCTTGGAACAGGCAGAGAGAAGAAGAGAGAATCTGCCAGGACCTGCAAAGCAGCTGTGGAACCCCAACTGGACAGGAACTATAGGAATAGGCTGAGAGAAAATGGTTCATGTCTGTCCAATGCCAGGACAAAATGTAGAATCCAGAAGTGCCCTGATTTTAAATCACGAGGACAAGAATGCATTGAGGCCCAAGCTTGAGCTGAGAGGTTGATAGTTTTGAGGCTTCAGAAGGACAGTAAAAGGGTCGCTCATCAAAAAATTATTGGACGGATCTACATGAAATCTCATTCCTCAGAGAATAGCCGGAAAATTGAGGAGAAATCAAGGTGAACTCGGGAGAGCAGTGGCAGACTAGATTTGAATTCCAGAAAGGGAATCAAAAATATATATATTTTTATTAAAGTTTGCATTTTTACACTGTACATGAAAATGGATGAGACGGTTGTCAGGTGGATGTACCTTTAAGAAATGGGTGCTTATCAAATATCTGCAGTGATGTCAGTGTGTGGGTGGAGCTGGGCTCTGCTCTGCTTTTTACTTTTGTTTTATGCTGAAAGCTGGTTTTGGCTCTGTGTTTAGTTTCGCTTTCAGTTGGAGAGCTGCATGTGAACCAAGCGGATGTGTGTATCGATCGTTCTCTCTACAAGCTAAAGAATGTCTTTAGCTCATTGATGATTTCAAAGTAATACCTGTTTCTGTAGAGAATTTAAACCTGCTGCCTTTGTTAAAAAGTGTTTTGGGCTTATGGATGTTGTTCAGAAAGTTACTCAGGGTCACCTATAGAATATTGTATTTGGGAAAGTATCAGTGTTTGTCGTTGATAAGTTGTTTACTGTGTGTTTATAAAGTGTTAACTGGATTCATAGAATAAACATTGATTTGTTTTTAAAATACTTTCGATCTCTGTTGCATCACACCCGTAAAGTGGGCCCTTGTGCTCCCCATAACCAAAATCTATTAATAGTTGTGCATCAGGTGAACCCCATGATATACTTTGGTGTTCTCTAAACAATGGCCCATAACACGGTAACAGTTTACATGTTGTTCCTTTTTGGCACCCCCCCCCCCCCCCTCCATACACCCTTTAGCCCCCCCTCCCCTACTTCCCGTCTTCTGATGTTTATGGGTCTTATCCTAGGCGTATGTGGTTTTTTGGATGTTTGTATTTTTCTTGTGGCTCTGTGCTGGGCCCTCTGATCCCTGTGCTATTCCCTCTCTGGATTCCCCTTGGTGCTTCCTCCGGTCTCCCTCCCTGCTGCCTCCTTTGTTCCTGCCTGCTTTCTGAAGTCCCGGTGGCTTCCGTGCATCCCCAACCCCCATCCCCCCTCATTCTATCCGTCGTTGGCTTCGAACAGGTCTTGGAACAGGCTGATGAATGGCCCCATGCTTTGTGGAAGACATCTTCCAACCCTCGGATGGTGTATTTGATCTTCTCCAGATGGGGAAATTCAGATAGGTCCGCCAGCCAGTCTGCAGCTGTGAGTGGTGCTGCTGATTGCAGCTGGGCAGGATTCTCCAGCGAGCGATTAGGGAAGTGTTATGGGCCAGGGTTTAGAGAACCCTAAAGTGTATCATGGAGTTCACCTGACCCACAACTTTTAATAGATTGTGGTATGGGGAGCACAGCGCCCACTCTACAGATGTGGTACAGCAGAAATGGAAAAGTATTTTTTAAAGCAAAACAATGTTTATTCTATGAACTCAAGTTAACCTTTTTAAAACATACAGTGAACATCTAAGCAACCATTAATTCAAATGCAACCCTCAAAGAATACAACACTAAGTAATCCTTTAAGCTTTCCTTTTAACATCCATAAGACTTAAAACACCTTTTACCTGAAGCACATCAGGTTAAAGTCACTATTGTTATTAGTTTTAAATCACCAGGATCGAGTTACAGTCTTTAGATTACAAAGAGGGATTCATACACCTTCTGGCTGTCACTGCAGCTATCCAGCTCTGAAAACGAAGCTAAAACACACCCTGCAGCAAACAGCCTAAAACAAAAGTAAAAAGCTGACAGACAGCCTAGCTCCACCCACTCTCTGACATCACTGCAGTAGTAAACACCCATTTCTTAAAAGTACTCTCACCACAGATATTTATATACACACACATTTATAAACACCCATTTCTTAAAGGTACTCTCACATGACAGAAGCAAAGGCAAGGTCATCTGCCTTCTTCCCCATATGAAGTTCAGGCTGGTCCTATACCCCGAAGACTGCCACTCGTGGGCATGGCTCTACCCTCACACCCACAACCTTGGAAATTGCCTCAAAGAAGACTGTGCAAAGCCCAACAAATCAGGGGAAGGCCCAGAACACGTGGGCGTGGTTGGCCGGGCCACCCTGGCACCGTTCACATTTGTCTTCCACCTGCGGGAAGAACCTGCTCCATTCAGTTTCTTTTAGATGTACTCTGTGCACCACTTTTAGCTGCATGTTGCTCAACCTTGCACAGGAGTACATGGAGTTTGCCCTGTTCGGTGCTTCAAAAGAACAAAGAACAAAGAAATGTACAGCACAGGAACAGGCCCTTCGGCCCTCCAAGCCCGTGCCGACCATACTGCCCGACTAAACTACAATCTTCTACTCTTCCTGGGTCCGTATCCTTCTATTCCCATCCTATTCATATATTCGTCAAGATGCCCCTTAAATGTCCCTATCGTCCCTGCTTCCACTACCTCCTCCGGTAGTGAGTTCCAGGCACCCACTACCCTCTGCGTAAAAAACTTGCCTCGTACATCTACTCTAAACCTTGCCCCTCTCACCTTAAACCTATGCCCCCTAGTAATTGGCCCCTCTACCCTGGGGAAAAGCCTCTGACTATCCACTCTGTCTATGCCCCTCATAATTTTGTATACCTCTATCAGGTCGCCCCTCAACCTCCTTCGTTCCAGTGAGAACAAACCGAGTTTATTCAATCGCTCCTCATAGCTTATGCCCTCCATACCAGGCAACATTCTGGTAAATCTCTTCTGCACCCTTTCTAAAGCCTCCACATCCTTCTGGTAGTGTGGCGACCAGAATTGAACACTATACTCCAAGTGTGGCCTAACTAAGGTTCTATACAGCTGCAACATGACTTGCCAATTCTTATACTCAATGCCCCGGCCAATGAAGGCAAGCATGCCGTATGCCTTCTTGACTACCTTCTCCACCTGTGTTGCCCCTTTCAATGACCTGTGGACCTGTACTCCTAGATCTCTTTGACTTTCAATACTCTTGAGGGTTCTACCATTCACTGTATATTCCCTACCTGCATTAGCCCTTCCAAAATGCATTACCTCACATTTGTCCGGATTAAACTCCACCTGCCATCTCTCCGCCCAAGTCTCCAGACAATCTAAATCCTGCTGTATCCTCTGACAGTCCTCATCGCTATCCGCAATTCCACCAACCTTTGTGTCGTCTGCAAACTTACTAATCAGACCAGTTACATTTTCCTCCAAATCATTTATATATACTACAAAGAGCAAAGGTCCCAGCACTGATCCCTGTGGAACACCACTGGTCACAGCCCTCCAATTAGAAAAGCATCCTTCCATTGCTACTCTCTGCCTTCTATGACCTAGCCAGTTCTGTATCCGCCTTGCCAGTTCACCCCTGATCCCGTGTGGCTTCACCTTTTGTACTAGTCTACCATGAGGGACCTTGTCAAAGGCCTTACTGAAGTCCATATAGACAACATCTACTGCCCTACCTGCATCAATCATCTTAGTGACCTCCTCGAAAAACTCAATCAAGTTAGTGAGACACGACCTCCCCTTCACAAAACCGTGCTGCCTCTCACTAATACGTCCATTTGCTTCCAAATGGGAGTAGATCCTGTCTCGAAGAATTCTCTCCAGTAATTTCCCTACCACTGAAGTAAGGCTCACCGGCCTGTAGTTCCCGGGATTATCCTTGCTACCCTTCTTAAACAGAGGAACAACATTGGCTATTCTCCAGTCCTCCGGGACATCCCCTGAAGACAGCGAGGATCCAAAGATTTCTGTCAAGGCCTCAGCAATTTCCTCTCCAGCCTCCTTCAGTATTCTGGGGTAGATCCCATCAGGCCCTGGGGACTTATCTACCTTAATATTTTTTAAGACACCCAACACCTCGTCTTTTTGGATCACAATGTGACCCAGGCTATCTACACCCCCTTCTCCAGACTCAACATCTACCAATTCCTTCTCTTTGGTGAATACTGATGCAAAGTATTCATTTAGTACCTCGCCCATTTCCTCTGGCTCCACACATAGATTCCCTTGCCTATCCTTCAGTGGGCCAACCCTTTCCCTGGCTACCCTCTTGCTTTTTATGTACGTGTAAAAAGCCTTGGGATTTTCCTTAACCCTATTTGCCAATGACTTTTCATGACCCCTTCTAGCCCTCCTGACTCCTTGCTTAAGTTCCTTCCTACTTTCCTTATATGCCACACAGGCTTCGTCTGTTCCCAGCCTTTTAGCCCTGACAAATGCCTCCTTTTTCTTTTTGACGAGGCCTACAATATCACTCGTCATCCAAGGTTCCCGAAAATTGCCGTATTTATCTTTCTTCCTCACAGGAACATGCCTGTCCTGTATTCCTTTCAACTGACACTTGAAAGCCTCCCACATGTCAGATGTTGATTTGCCCTCAAACATCCGCCCCCAATCTATGTTCTTCAGTTCCCGCCTAATATTGTTATAATTAGCCTTCCCCCAATTTAGCACATTCATCCTCGGACCACTCTTATCCTTGTCCACCAGTACTTTAAAACTTACTGAATTGTGGTCACTGTTACCGAAATGCTCCCCTACTGAAACATCTACCACCTGGCCGGGCTCATTCCCCAATACCAGGTCCAGTATCGCCCCTTCCCTAGTTGGACTGTTTACATATTGTTTTAAGAAGCCCTCCTGGATGCTCCTTACAAACTCCGCCCCGTCTAAGCCCCTGGCACTAAGTGAGTCCCAGTCAATATTGGGGAAGTTGAAGTCTCCCATCACCACAACCCTGTTGTTTTTACTCTTTTCCAAAATCTGTCTACCTATCTGCTCCTCTATCTCCCGCTGGCTGTTGGGAGGCCTGTAGTATACCCCCAACATTGTGACTGCACCCTTCTTATTCCTGATCTCTACCCATATAGCCTCACTGCCCTCTGAGGTGTCCTCTCGCAGTATAGCTGTGATATTCTCCCGAACAAGTAGCGCAACTCCGCCTCCCCTTTTACATCCCCCTCTATCCCGCCTGAAACATCTAAATCCTGGAACGTTTAGCTGCCAATCCTGCCCTTCCCTCAACCAGGTCTCTGTAATGGCAACAACATCATAGTTCCAAGTAGTAATCCAAGCTCTAAGTTCATCTGCCTTACCCGTAATGCTCCTTGCATTAAAACATATGCGCTTCAGGCCACCAGACCCGCTGTGTTCAGCAACTTCTCCCCGTCTGCTCTGCCTCAGAGCCACACTGTCCCTATTCCCTAGTTCTCCCTCAATGCTCTCACCTTCTGACCTATTGCTCCCACGCCCACCCACCCTGCCATACTAGTTAGTCTTCGCTGCAGAGTCTCCACCCTACTTCCATCACTAACTCTTCCTCCATTTCTCCCTTGTTCCATCCAATGGGGAGCCTTTCCTTCCTATAAGTCATCCGTATATGTCCCTGCCGTTCCCCCTTTCCTAGACTGTCTGCGTCCAGTAGCTCCTCCAACATTGGGGCCCTTGAGTATCTTGTCGTCTCCTCTGCGGAGAAAGTTTTTGATTTATAAATGGAGGAGTTCCTGTCCGTTCGGTAGTTCCAGTCTCTCTGTCAGCTCTTCTACGGTCGCAAGTCTGTCCCCTGTGTAAAAGTCTCTAACTGCCAGTGTCCCACCGTCCTGTCTCCACCCCTTAAATGTGGCATCGAGCATGGCCGGTGGAAACCTGTGGTTGCCGCAGATGGGGGCCATGGTGGACACCTTGGTTAGACCGAAGTTCTGCTTTATCTGGTTCCACATTCTTTGTGTTGCTGCTACCACTGGGATGGTTGCGTGCTTTGCTGGCGGGGTTGGGAGTACTGTCGTGGCGAGGGCTCAGAGGGTCATTCCTGTGCAGGAGGACCTCTCCATCCTCACCATTCCGTGTTTGGTTCCTTCACCCATCCCCTCGCCCTCTTGGCCTGGCCTCCCCTGCTTCTTCTCATTTGCAGTGTTTTTTTAGGGATTCGAAGATTATTCCCCCACCCACCCACCCCCCCCCCCCACCCCCCGACACACACACATACACACACAAAAGTCATAAGCATTTTGTCTTTTATTTGGAAAAAGGCCTTGGGGATGAAGACCATTATGGATCTGAACAGGAAGAGGAACCTCGGCAGTATGTTCATCTGGATCATCTGCACCCTCCCGTCAGGGAATGCGGGAGTGCATCCCACCTCTGTACGTCCTTTTTACCTTCCTCCACCAGACTGGTCAGATTCCATTTGTGCATCCATATCCAGTCGTGGGCTATCTGGACCCCAGGTAGCAAAGTTTGTTTCGGGCTATTTTAAATGGTAGACCCTCCAGTTCTGATCCTCTCCCTCTCGAGTTCACCGGGAAAACTGCACTTTTGCCCAGGTTGAGTTTGTAGCCGGAGAAGACTCCAAACTCTCCGAGAAGCTTTGTTATTTTGTTCATGCCGCTTTGCGGGCCTGAGATGTAGAGGAGCAGATCATCCACTTAGAGTAAGACTCTGTGCTCTCCGTCTCCTCTTCAGATTCCCCTGCAGCCTCTCATGTTTGGCAGGGCAATTGCCAGGGTGAGCAGCAGTGCGCAAGCGACAATCTGTGCCTGGTGCCTCTGTACAACTGGACCTCTTTAGAGCTTCAGAACTGGTGGTTTTGGTCCGAATGCTTGCCTTCGGGGTGTTGTGTAGGAGTTTCACCCATGAGGTGAACCTTGTCCCTCGCCCAAACTGATCCAGTACCTCCATGAAGTACTTCCACTCAACTTTGTCGAAGACCTTTTCTGCGTCCAGGGAGACGATCACCTCTGGTGTTCACTCCCCGGATGGGGTTAGTACCACATTCAGCAGCTGTCTGATGTTCACAGTTTGCTGTCTACGCTTAACAAAGCCTGTCTAGTCCTCTGCGACCACCTCTGGTATGCAGTTCTCCAGTTTCATGGTCAAGACCTTTGCAAGTATTTGCACGTCCACATTGAGCAGCGAAGTGGATCTGTAAGATCCGCATTCCGTTGGGTCTTGTCTTTTTTGGGTAACAGTGATATGGTGACCTGCTGTGTTAGCATCAGAGGCAGGGTACCCCTCGCTAGCGAATCTGCGAACATCTCCCGCAGGTGCAGGGCGAGAACCGGTGCAAATTCTTTGTAGAAGTCCGCCGGGAACCCGTCGGGTCATGGTGCCTTCCCCGCCTGCATGGAGTTGATGCTTTCCTAGTTCTGTTGGTGCTTCCGGCTCCCCCTTTCTGTCAGCCCTCAAGACTGGCATATCTAGTCCATTGAGGAACTGTTTCATCCCCGAGTCCCCGTTCAGAGGTGTACAGTCCCCATTAGAAAACCTTGAATGCTTTGTTAACCTTTTTTGGTTCGGCTACCAGTCCGCCTCTGCTGTCCTTTACCTGGGCTATTTCCCTCGTTGCTGCTTGCTTTACCAGCTTGTGGGCTAGCAGGCAGCTAGCCTTCTCTCCATGTGCATAGAAGGTCCCCTGTGTCTGGTGGAACTGGTGCACTGCTTTCCTGGTGGACAGCAAGTAAAAGCTCATTTATAGCTTTTTCCTCTCCACCTGAAGCTTTACGGTCGGAGCCTCGGAGTATCTTCTGTCGACGTCCAGAATGGAGTTAATCAATTGCTGCTTGGCCGCCCTTTGTTCCCTGTCTCTGCGGGCCTTATAGACGATAATTTCTCCCCTAATCACAGTCTTCAGTGCCTCCCAGAACGTGGAAGGTGAGACTCCCCATTCTGGTTGTTAGTGATGTACTCGCCTATGGCCTGTAATGTTTTCTGGCAGAGGACCTTGTCGGCCAAGAGGTCCGTGTCCAACCCCCATGTGGGGCGTTGGGCACGGCCTGTCTCCAAGCTCACATCCATGTAGTGGAGCGTGGTCGGAGATAACTATCACGGAGTATCCCACTATGACTATTTCTGGAAGCACCGAATTCCCCACTACAAAGAAATCGATGCAGGTATATACCTTGTGTACTGGTGAGAAGAACGAGAATTCCTTCTCACCTAGTTGCAGGAATCGCCATGGGTCCACTGTCCCCATCTGCTGCATGAGCATTCCCAGTTCCATGGCCATGCCTGTCATTTTCTCCGTTCTGGGGTTTGATCGGTGGGTCAGTGGGTCCAATTAAAGATCCCCCCCCCCCCTTAATCAGTCAGTGCGTATCTATGTTGGGGATTTCTGCCATGGTCCCAGTTGGGTGCGTACACATTGACCAGGACTACCGGTGCCCCTTCCAGGACACCGCTAAACATGATGTAATGCCCCCCTGGGTCCCACACCGTCTTTATCGCCGTGAACACAATCCCCTTGCTTCTCAGAATTGCTACCCCGTTGCCCTTGTCCCATAACAGGAATGGTGGGTCTGTCCCACCCAGCCCTTCCTTACCCGCAGTCGGTCCTTCTCCCTCAGGTGCATCTTTTGGAGGAATACTATGTCGGCTTTCATACTTTTCAGGTGGGCAAAGACTCTGGATCTTTTCACTCGGCCATTAAGTCCCCTCGCGTTCCAGGTGATAATCCTGGTGGAGGGTTTCTGTCCCACCCTTTTTGTGAGATCAACCACACTTACCCTGTGAATGCGCCCCTGCACCCCGGGTTTCCCTTTGTCCAGGGACCACCCAACATGGCCGCCAACTGTGTGTAAGCCATGTGGGTGAGCCCCTGCACTCTGGGGTTTCCCATTGTTCAGGGACCCTCCAAAGTGGCTGCTTATGGTGCCATTTTGTTCCATAAATGCGCACTTGACCTGCTGAAGCCAGTCTAGGGCCTTTCCTTTCCTTATCAATATGTTTCCCCCATGGTCTCGATTCCTCCCTCTAGCCCCCTTTCTACCCCCCCCCCCCCAGATGCGCCGCGACCCCCCTCTCGCTCATGCTTCCATAGCGCTAGCTTTCCCCGCTGGTGTGGTGGCCCTCTCCCGGGGTTGCTCGGAACCCCTCCTATGCCTACTCCATTGCTGTCCTCTCTGTCTCCTCCTCACCCTCTCCTGCACTCTGCTGCCCTCGCCACTTCCTTTCTATGAACTGGTGCTTCTACTCATAGCGAGGCAGTGAGATCCCACGCAAAAATTGGGTGAAATTAGGAAGTAAAAGGGAAACTAGATTTACGCACAATAAGGGGTGGATTCTCCATTGCCAACACTCAGGATTCTCGATCAGGAAAAGAATGGAGAGTCAAGGGGAAAACGGCGCCAAACCCGTTGCGATTCTCCAATCCCCAATGGCGGCTTCAGCACACTACCCATCCCGTGCCAGTGAATTTTCACCCATTGATTAACAGTCTGGAAGCCTGAGTCTCCGCAGCCATGCACCAACCCCCACAGTGGGAATTCCTCCAGGCGGCATTTGGTGCATGTCTGCCTAAGCATTGTCCTGACACGGTAGACCCCTCAGTGGATCAAGGTGGCCAGTGCATAATTGAGGTGCCCCAAAGTCCACCAGAAGGCCCCCTTACCCCCACAATTCAAATCCTGCCCCCCCCCCCACTCCATTGACAAATAGGGGCATCCTCCTACCCACACCACGGGAACAACAGGGTACCCCCACCCCACCTCCACAGCACGTACTCATGAGGGTGACCTGACCCACCCCATCAGGGACCTCCCATGAGAGACCTCCCTCAGAGCCCCTATCAGGGACCCTGGGTTCCGACAAAATTCAGTGAGCTCTCCCCATGAATACATTAGCATGGTAAAGCAGAGGAACATGCACCTGGGCACTGCTCGTAGCCCTAGCGGAAACCAGTATCGACCCTCCACTGCCGGGAGCACTTCGGCCTGGATTCTTTCTTCTGGAGACTTGACAAACTATAGTGGAAAGGATTCTCCAGTCCCCCAGCCGCGTGTTTCTCGGTGGGGCACCATTCCCTGGCAGTAGGATACTCTCTTCCTGTCGCTTATCAATTGGATTTCCATTGAAGCGACCCCATACCGCCGGGAAACCTGTGGGCGAGGGTGCGCTGCCGACGGGCTAAGAGAATTCCAACAGCCAGAGATTTCCGGCCAGTGTTAAGTTGCTTTGTTTGTTTATATGCAAAAAAGTTTGTTTACAAATTGGTTTACAAATGTGAAAACTTGCAGGCTCAATTGCTTGCAGTTAATCACTGGGTATCCAAATTTCTCTTTAAACATTAACAGTCTCGAAGGAGATTGTGTTCAAAGCGGTTGAAAAAGAACACAACAACTTGCATTTATGAAGGGAGTTAATGTAGTAAAACAGCCCAAGCACTTCAGAGGAAAGCTTATCAGACAAAAATTGACACCAAGACACATCAAGAATAGTAACCAAAAACTTAGTCAAAAAGGAGAGAAAGGGACCAAGAGGTTTCGGGAGGAAATTCCAAACCCTGGGACTGGTGGGATAGCCACAAAAATAAACTGGGTGCACAACAGGGCAGTATTCGAGGAACACAGAGTTCTCAGGGGTTTTAGGGCTGGAGGAGGTTACAGAGATAACAGAGGTTGAGGCCATGGAGATCATTGAACACAAGGATGGAAATTTTAAATTGGAGGCATGACTGGACCAGGAGTCAGTGTCGATCAGGAAAGGATATGAAGGACTTCCAGGTGCGGCGATGACCAGCTAAGTCGCACGTTTCGGCAGCTCCCGGTGGAACGGACTTTTGGGCTCTTAATAAGAGCCCCAACGGCAATTTTAACGGCTAAAAGCACTGTGCAGTAAACCAGAAGGGAATCCCCCCTGGATACGGATGGAAAAAGGAGAGGAAAGTGGCCGGATTGCGGTGGATCCTTTAGAGCAGCGGCAAGGAAGGCAAGCAAAAACCAAGATGGCGTCGGAAGTTTAATATGGGGCCCTGAACAACACGAGTTTTTGAAACGCTGCGTGGAAGAGCTTAAAAAGGGGATGAAGAAGGAGCTGTTGGCCCCGATATTACAGGCGATTGAAGGGCCAAAAGATGGCAAAAGACCCAGGAGCGGGAGCTTCGGGTCGTGAAGGCAAAGGCTGCCGAGAACGAGGACGATATACAGGGCCTGGTGGTGAAGACGGAGATGCACGAGGCACACCATAAACGATGTGTGGAATGGCTGGAGGTGCTGGAGAATAATGTGAGGAGGAAGAATTTAAGGATTCTTGGTCTTCCTGAAGGTGCAGAAGGGGCGGACGTCGGGGCATATGTGAGCACGATGCTGCACTCGTTAATGGGAGCGGAGGCCCCGACGGGTCCGTTGGAGGTGGAGGGAGCATACCGAGTGATGGCGCGAGGACCGAGAGCAGGAGAAATTCCCAGAGCCATAGTGGTGAGATTCCTCCGTTTTAAGGACAGAGAGATGGTCCTCAGATGGGCAAAGAAAACTCGGAGCAGTAGGTGGGAGAACGCGGTGATCCGCGTATATCAAGACTGGAGTGCGGAGGTGGCGAGAAGGAGGGCGAGCTTTAATCGGGCCAAGGCTGTGCTTCATAAAAAGAAGATTAAATTTGGAATGCTGCAGCCGGCAAGACTGTGGGTCACATATCAAGGGAAGCACCACTACTTTGAAACGGCAGATGAGGCGTGGACATTTATTGTTGAAGAGAAATTGGAATAAGCGGGTTAATAAAAAAGAACGTTTGAGACAAAGTGGTGGGGCGAATATGGGGGGGCGAAGAGGGGGGAAAAAGGGGGGAGAGATGATTTTTATGTTGTTAATCCTGCGACCCGGTAACTTTTCTCTCTTCCACAGGCTGTGGGGGAGGGAGGAAGGGAGGTGGAGGAGCTGGGGGCGTTGGCCATTGGGGGCGGGGCCAAAAGGGAAGCGCGGGCTTTGTTCCCGCGCTATGATAATTATGGCGGGAATAGGGAAGCAGGAAGGAGGGGGCGTCGCACGGTGCGAGCCGAGGTCACGGGGGGAAGCCGAGGTCGACCAGAGTTTGCTGACTTCTGGGAGCAACATGGGGGGTGTAACTACGCTAGTGGGGGATCTAGCGGGGGGGGGGGGGGGGGTGGGAGGGGGGAATTACTGGGTGGCTGCTGCTGGGGAGAAGGGGGAGCTGGTATGGGGTGGGGTGGGCGGGAGGCCACCGCCTGGGGGGGACACAGCTGCGTGGGAACCGGGTGAGGAGCTGGATAAAAGGGGATGGCTAATCGACATGGGGGGGGGGTAAAGAGCCCCCCAACCCGGCTGATCACGTGGAATGTTAGAGGGCTGAACGGGCCGATAAAGAGGGCACGGGTACTCGCACACCTTAAGAAACTTAAGGCAGATGTGGTTATGTTACAGGAGACGCATTTGAAACTGATAGACCAGGTTAGACTATGCAAAGGATGGGTGGGGCAGGTGTTTCATTCGGGGCTAGATGCGAAAAACAGGGGGGTGGCTATACTAGTGGGGAAGCGGGTAATGTTTGAGGCAAAGACCATAGTGGGGGCAGATACGTGATGGTGAGTGGCAAATTACAGGGGGAGGCGGTGGTCTTAGTGAACGTATATGCCCCGAACTGGGATGATGCCAACTTTATGAGGCGCATGTCAGGACGTATCCCGGACCTAGAGGTGGGGAAGTTGGTAATGGGTGGAGATTTTAACACGGTGCTGGAACCAGGGCTGGACAGATCGAGGTCCAGGACTGGAAGGAGGCCGGCAGCAGCCAAGGTGCTTAAAGACTTTATGGAGCAGATGGGAGGAGTAGCCCCATGGAGATTTAGCAGACCTAGGAGTAAGGAGTTTTCGTTTTTCTCCTATGTCCACAAAGTTTATTCGCGAATAGACTTTGTTGTTTTGGGAAGGGCGTTGATCCCGAAGGTGAGGGGGACGGAGTATACGGCTATAGCTATTTCGGATCACGCGCCACACTGGGTGGACTTGAAGATAGGGGAGGAAAAAGAATGGCGTCCACCCTGGAGAATGGACATGGGACTAATGACGAATGAGGGGGTGTGTCTAAGGGTGAGGGGGTGTATTGAAAAGTACTTGGAACTCAATGACAATGGGGAGGTCCAGGTGGGAGTGGTCTGGGAGGCGCTGAAGGCAGTGGTTAGAGGGGAGCTGATATCAATCAGGGCACATAAAGGAAAGCAGGAGAGTAGGGAACGGGAGCGGTTGCTGCAAGAACTTCTGAGGGTGGACATCCAATATGCGGAGGCACCGGAGGAGGGACTGTACAGGGAAAGGCAAAGGCTACACGTAGAATTTGATTTGCTGACAACGGGTACTGTAGAGGCACAATGGAGGAAGGCACAGGGTGTCCAGTACGAATATGGGGAGAAGGCGAGCAGGTTGCTGGCCCACCAATTGAGGAAAAGGGGAGCAGCGAGGGAAATAGGGGGAGTGAGGGATGAGGAGGGCGAGATGGAGCGGGGAGCGGAGAGAGTGAATGGAGTGTTCAAGGCATTCTATGAAAGATTATATGAAGCTCAGCCCCCGGATGGGAAGGAGAGAATTATGTGTTTTCTGGACCAGCTGGAATTTCCTAAGGTGGAGGAGCAGGAGAGGGTGGGACTGGAGATCGAAATGGAGGAAGTAGTGAAAGGAATTAGGAGCATGCAGGCGGGGAAGGCCCCGGGACCGGATGGATTCCCAGTTGAATTTTACAGGAAATATGTGGACTTGCTCGCCCCGCTACTGATGAGAACCTTTAATGAGGCGAGGGAAAGGGGACAGCTGCCCCGGACTATGTCAGAGGCAACGATATCGCTTCTCCTAAAGAAGGAAAAAGACCCGCTGCAATGCGGGTCCTATAGGCCTATTTCCCTCCTGAACGTAGACACTAAGATTCTGGCCAAGGTAATGGCAATGAGGATAGAGGATTGTGTCCCGGGGGTGGGCCATGAGGACCAAACTGGGTTTGTGAAGGGGAGACAGCTGAATACGAATATACGGAGGCTGCTAGGGGTAATGATTATGCCCCCACCAGAGGGGGAAGCGGAGATAGTGGTGGCGATGGATGCCGAGAAAGCATTTGATAGAGTGGAGTGGGATTATTTGTGGGAGGTGTTGAAGAGATTTGGCTTTGGAGATGAGTATATTAGATGAGTACAGCTGCTGTATAGGGCCCCGATGGCGAGGGTGGTCACGAATGGACGGGGGTCTGCGTATTTTCGGCTCCATAGAGGGACGAGGCAGGGATGTCCTCTGTCCCCATTATTGTTTGCACTGGCGATTGAGCCCCTGGCAATAGCATGGAGGGGTTCCAGGAAGTGGAGGGGAGTACTCAGGGGAGGAGAAGAACACCGGGTATCTCTGTATGCGGACGATTTGTTGTTGTATGTGGCGGACCCGGCGGAGGGGATGCCAGAGATAATGCGGATACTTGGGGAGTTTGGAGAATTTTCAGGATATAAACTGAACATGGGGAAAAGTGAGTTGTATGTGGTGCATCCAGGGGAGCAGAGCAGAGAAATAGAGGACTTACCGCTGAGGAAGGTAACAAGGGACCTTCGCTACTTGGGGATCCAGATAGCCAAGAATTGGGGTACATTGCATCGGTTAAATTTAACGCGGTTGGTGGAACAGATGGAGGAGGACTTCAAGAGATGGGACATGGTATCCCTGTCACTGGCAGGGAGGGTGCAGGCGGTTAAAATGGTGGTCCTCCCGAGATTCCTCTTTGTGTTTCAGTGCCTCCCGGTGGTGATCACGAAGGCTTTTTTCAAAAGGATTGAGAAGAGTATCATGAGTTTTGTGTGGGCCGGGAAGACCCCGAGAGTGAGGAAGGGATTTTTGCAGCGTAGTAGGGATAGGGGGGGGCTGGCACTACCGAGCACTACTGGGCCGCCAATATCTCAATGGTATGTAAGTGGATGGGAGAAGAGGAGGGAGCGGCGTGGAAGAGATTGGAGAGGGCATCCTGCAGGGGGACTAGCCTACAAGCTATGGTGACGGCGACGTTGCCGTTCTCACCGAAGAAATACACCACAAGCCCGGTGGTGGTGGCTACTCTGAAAATTTTGGGGCAGTGGAGACGGCATAGGGGAAAGACGGGAGCCTCGGTGTGGTCCCCGATAAGAAATAACCATAGGTTTGCTCCGGGGAGAATGGATGGGGGATTTGGAACATGGCAAAGAGCAGGAGTAACACAATTGAGAGATCTGTTTGTAGATGGGACGTTTGCAAGTCTGGGAGCGCTGACCGAAAAATATGGGTTGCCCAAGGGAATGCATTCCGGTATATGCAACTGAGGGCTTTTGCGAGGCAACAGGTGAGGGAATTCCCGCAGCTCCCGACGCAGGAGGTGCAGGACAGAGTGATCTCAAAGACATGGGTGGGGGACGGTAAGGTATCAGACATATATAGGGAAATGAGGGACGAGGGGGAGATTATGGTAGATGAGCTGAAAGGGAAATGGGAAGAAGAGCTGGGGGAGGAGATTGAGGAGGGGCTGTGGGCTGATGCCCTAAGTAGGGAAAACTCATCGTCCTCATGTGCCAGGCTAAGCCTGATACAATTTAAGGTGTTATACAGGGCGCATATGACTGGAGCACGGCTCAGTAAATTTTTTGGAGTAGAGGATAGGTGTGCGAGATGCTCGAGAAGCCCAGCGAACCACACCCACATGTTCTGGTCATGTCCGGCACTACAGGGGTTTTGGGTGGGGGTGACAAAGGTGCTTTCGCAGGTGGTGGGGGTCCAGGTTGAACCAAGCTGGGGGTTGGCTATATTCGGGGTTGCAGAAGAGCCGGGAGTGCAGGAGGCGAAAGAGGCTGATGTTTTGGCCTTTGCGTCCCTAGTAGCCCGGCGCAGGATACTGTTGATGTGGAAGGAAGCCAAGCCCCCGGGTGTGGAGACCTGGATAAATGACATGGCAGGGTTTATAAAGCTGGAACGGATTAAGTTCGTCCCAAGGGGATCGGCTCAAGGGTTCACCAGGCGGTGGCAACCGTTCGTCGAATACCTCACAGAAAGATAGAGGGAATGGAAAAGAAGAAGACAGCAGCAGCAACCCAGGGGGGGAGGGGGGGGGGACCAGAAGGACTCTCAGGGATGTTAGTGTATAAGTATAATATGTATAGGTTGTTGTTATAGGTAATTGTATACTGGACTGCTGAATTGTATTTTTGGAGAGTATTTATTTGGGACAAGGCAGTTGCCATTTAGTTTTGTTTTTTAATTTTGATGTTGTTTATATATTATTTTTTTCTTGTTTAAAAAACTGGCCATTGGTATTTATATTGTTATATTACTGTGTAAAAGATACACAATGCACTGTTATGGTTGGCCAAAAATTTTGAATAAAATATATTTTTTTAAAAAAGGAAAGGATATGAAGCCCAAGTTTAAAAATGGGCTGGAATTCTCCGGCCGTTGGGATTCTCTTTTCCCACTGGCAGCACACCCGCACCCGTGTGTTTTCCGGAAGCGGGTGTGGCTTCAATGGTAAATCCCATTGACAAGCAGCGGGAAGAAAGAATCCCGCCGCCAGCGAACAACGCGTCACCGAACAACACACGGCGGGGGAACAGGAGAATCCCACCCATGATCTTGTGGTTTCCTGAATTAGTTTTAATCACGTAATGTTTCCCGTTTTATGTTACTCCAGCAGTAGTTTCCACCATACAAAGTCATGCAAAAGGTCAAACAGGACAATCTCTGCTGAAGAGTACTAACATCACTACTGCTCAGGACACCAGAAGGGCCACTTACAACAGAAAAGATGCCTACGGCTTCCAACTAGATGGACCATTCTGTTCCACGCTCCACCTAGTATCTCAGCTGTGAACTGATGAAATCCAATAAGAGGCAGATGGACTGGACTGTCAGACAACTCTAGAATTCGAACCACCACCACCATCTGCTAGGAAACTGCCATTCACAAGTTCCTTCCAAAAGAAACAAAATCCAAATGAATGCACAATTGTTTATCTTGGAAGGCTGACGACATTAAAGTGCACTTGAAATGAAAAGGAAAATGCATTTTGATACTTGTAAGTGCGAGATTTACTTGATGTAAGATCATTAATTCATGGACCAGTTGTATGCTCACAAATACTGTGTTCAAATAAGAAGTTAAAATTTCAATGATTACTAGCATACGCCCTTATGATCTGTAACTGAACTCTGCAGTGTAACAGCAAGGTAGGATTTCAACTGTATATTTTGGAGAAGTTCCCTTCGAACAAAACATTCTCTGCCATTTACTCTCCTCAATTATCGTTAGCTGGCAAAATTTAAATTGAACCTTGCCGATCCACTAAATATGTTGAACAAAGTTCCAATTGTTTTACCCTTTTTTTATTAACTTTTTCTGCTTAGAGGGTGTAGCTTTCCCTTCCCAGCCTTTCATTTTCGGATTCCCGAAACCAAATTTCAGACCCACCAATTATCCCTGTTGTCAATATTTGTAACTGTTACAACTTGCTTCTCTCCATCCATCTTTTGCTACTCTACTGCTGCATTTTGATCAAGTATTTGCTTTGCAAACATTTATTTTTACTTTAATACAAAAGCAAAATACTGCAGCTGTTGAAAATCTGAAATAAAACAAAGTGCTGGAAACATTCAGAGGTGAGGGAGCAGTTGCGGACAGATAAACACATTTCTGGTTGTTGACCTTTTATCTGAACTGAAAAAAGTCAGAGATATTTCAAACAGAGGTAGGGAATGGGGGTCAGGAAAGTAAAACTAAAGTGTAGATCAGTGAAGGCAGGAGAGATTCCATCACTAAAGGGATGATAACGGAAGGCAAAAGGGGATGGTAAATGAGGAAAAAAAGAAAAAAGCTGGATCCATGGAATACCAGCGTTTTCTGTTGTTTTATTTTAACTTCTTCATTTAGCACATTATACTTGCAACTTTTTAAAATGTATTTATGGGATGTGGACGTTGCTGGCCAGACCAGCATTTATTGCCCATCCCTAATTGCCCTTGAGAAGGTGCTGGTGAGCTGCCTTCTTGAACCACTGCAGTCTCGGAGGTGTAGGTACACCCACAGTGCTGTTGGGGAAGAGTTCCAAGATGTTGACCCAGTGACAGTGAAGGAATAGCCAATACACTTCCAAGTCAGGATAGTGAATAGCTTGGTGGGGTGAGCCTCCAGGTGGTCGTGTCCCATGTATCGGCTGCCCTTGTTATTCTAGATGGTAGAAGTCATGGGTTTGGAATGTGTTGCCGAAGGAAATTTGATGAGTTCCTGCAGTGCATCTTGTAGATGATACACACGGCTGCTATTGTGCATTGGTTGTGGAGGGAGTGAATGCTTATGGATGGAATGCCAATCAAGTGGGCTGCTTTGTCCTGGATGGTGTCGAGCTTCTTGAGTATTGTTAGAGCTGCACCCATCCAGGCAAGTGGAGCGTATTCCATTACAGTCCTGACTTGTGTCTTGTAGATAGTGGATAGGCTTTGTAGAGTCAGGAAGTGAGTTAGCCGCCACAGGATTCCAACCTTTGACCTGCACTTGAAGCCACAGTATTAATGTGGCGTGGCTAGTCCAGTTCAGTTTCTGGTCAATGGTAACCCCCATGATGTTGATAGTGAGGGATTCAGTGATGGTAATGCCATTGAATCACAGAATTGTTATGTCGCAGAGGGTGGACATTCAGCCCATTGTGTCTGCACCATCTCTCCAAATGGGCATCATGACTTCGTGCCACTCCCCTGCCTTTTCCATGTACCAGTACACATTGAATGTCAAGGGGCGGTGGTTAGATCCTTTCTTGTAGCAGATGGTCATTGCCTTACATTTATGTGGTGCAAATGTTTTTTGCCACTTGTCAGCGCAAGCCTGGATATTGTCAACGTCCTGCTGCATTTGTACATGGACTGCTTTATTATCTGAGGAGTCGTGAACGGAGCCATCCTGTAGAGTGGCGACAGTGCAACTAGCTCGGCTGAGTTCTGTCATGTGAGAGTACCTTTAATAAATGGGTGTTTATAAATGGGTGTATATATAAATATCTGTGGTGAGAGTACCTTTAAGTACTCTCACCAAGAGTACAAAGGGTGTTTAGTACTGCAGTGATGTCAGAGAGTGGGTGGAGCTGGGCTGTCTGTCAGCTTTTTACTTTAATTTTAGGTTGTTTGCTGCAGGGTGTGTTTTAGTTTTGTTTTCAGTGTTGGAGCTGAAGCCAGACAGAGCAGGTGCACTGTTGATCTCTCTGCCATGAAAAGACTATCTCTTGATCATTTGGTGAATTCAGAATTATAAATGTTCTCAGTAGTGAATGTAAACCTAATGTGCTTCTGGTAAAAGGTGTTTTAAGTCTTTTAGGTGTTAAAAGGAAAGCTTAAAGGATTACTTAGTGTTGTATTCTTTCGGGGTTATATTTGAATTGATGGTTGCTAAGATGTTCACTGTATGTTTTAAAAAGGTTAACTTGAGTTCATAGAATAAACATTGTTTTGCTTGAAAAATTCCTTTCCATTTCTGCTGTACCGCACCTGTAGAGTGGGCCGTGTGCTCCCCATACCACAATCTATTAAAAGTTGTGGGTCAGGTGAACTCCATGATACACTTTGGGTTCTCTAAAACACTGGCCCATAACAAATTGGAGGCTCGAGGGGGATAAAAGTCTATCTACTGGATTGGCTTAGTGAACGTAAAGACAGTGAGGGGTGAGCATATTGTGGTTGCGTTTCAGGTGTGGTATTCTAGTTTAAGTAGGGAGTGTGTTGTGGACAATGGCTCTTTCAGAGGCTCAGGAGTTTTTGGGGGTGGAGACGGTCATACTCAGTACCTTATGGACAGAGACTAAAAGCAGACTGTTACATTTGGCAAAAACATTGCAGTTAACCTTACCTGAAAAAATGCGAAAAGATTAGGTAATTATGGCAGTGGCTAAGCATTTAAAGTTGCCTGAGATACAGTTTGACTCATTGGAACTGGCAAAAATTCAGTTACAACTTAAACAAATGGAACATGCGAAAGAATTAAAGCAGCTTGAAAACGAAGGATAGAGAGAGGAAAAAGAAAGAGAGAGAGAGAGAGAGGAAAAAGAAAGAGAGAGAGAGAGGAAAAAGAAAAGGAGAGAGAAGAAAGGAGAAAAGAAAGAATAGCCCTAGCAGAACAAAAATAAAGAGAAAGGGAGATACAGATCAGGGAAAAAGGTAAAGAGAGAGAGTTTGAATTTCAGAAAATGGCCATGAAACATGACAGTTAAAATTGGCAGACGTAAAGGGATACATACAGTTGGATGATAGTGATGAGGATAGTGAGGAAGAGCATCAAAGTCAAAGGCTTGGTGGGGATCTATTTAAATATGTCCAAGCATTGCCAGGTTTGACGAGATGGAGGTAGAAGCCTTTTTCATTTCATTTGAGAAGGTGGCTAAACAAATGAAATGGCCACAGGACATGTGGGTATTACTGATTCAAACAAAGCTGGTAGGTAGAGCTAGTGAAGTGTTTGCATCACTACCGGAGAAGGTATCTGGGACTTATGTGGAGGTGAAAAAATCCATCTTAGGTGCATATGAACTAATGCCTGAAGCCCACAGACAAAGGTTTAGAAATTTAAGGAAAGAATGTGGTCAAACATACATGGAGTTTGAACGGATCAAACAGTAATTTTGATAGGTGGATAAGGGCTTTGAAAATAGACAAAACGTATGAAGCTCTCAGAGAAATTATACTTTTGGAGGAGTTCAAACATTCAATTCCTGATGTAGTGAGAACTCATGTGGAAGAGCAGAGGGTTAAAACTGCGAGATTAGCAGCAGAAATGGCAGATGATTATGAATTAGTTCATAAATCAAAGCTTGGTTTCCAACATCAGTTTCAGCCTGTGAGGAATAGAAACTGGGGATATCAGAAATACTCAAGTGGTAAAGGTAAAGGTGATCTGATGGGAGATAATGAGAGTGTACCTCAGATTAAAAAAGAAATCCAGGAGGGTGGAAAAGAAATGAAAAATCCAATGTTTTCACTGTAATAAACTAGGCCATGTAAAGTCACAGTGTTGGTGGTTGAAGAAAAGCACTGGGAAGGCTGATGTGGTAAAACAAGATAAGACAGTGGGCTTTGTTAAAGTGGTAAAGGAAAGCCCAAGTGAAGCGAAGTAGGTGCAAAAGATTGTACAGCCTGATCAAGAGGTGATTGATAAGAAGGTGCCAGATCTTTTTAAAGGATTTACTTGTGTGGGTAAAGTTTACTCATGTGTATCAGTAGGAGCAGGTAAAGAAGTCACAATTTTAAGAGATACGGGAGCTAGTCAAATTTTTAATGGTAAGAAATGAGGAGTTATGTAGTTTGGGAAGAATGTTGCCAGAAAAGGTGGTAATATGTGGAATTCAGGGTCAGAGGGGTAGTGTTCAATTATATAAGGTAAGGTTGGAAAGTCCAGTGATCAAACTGTATCTCAGGCAACTTTAAATGCTTAGTGGTAGTAGGACTAATGGAGAAACTATCTTGTCCACAAATACAGTTTATCTTGGGTAATGATATAGCTGGATCGCAGATGGGAGTGATGCCTACGGTGGTTGATAAGCCAGTGGAAAATCAGACAACTGAAGTGTTGAAGGACTAATATCCTGGGATTTTTCCGGATTGTGTAGTAACAAGGTCGCAAAGTCACAGGTTAAGGCAAGAGGAGAAATCAAAGAGTGAAGATGAAGTTGAAGTGCAATTATCAGAAACAATTTTTGATCAGATGGTTGAAAAAGAACAAGAACAGGTGGAGGATGAGGCGGATATTTTTAGTTCAGGAAAATTGGCAGAGTTCCAACAGAAAGATGTAGAAATAAACGGATGTATCAGAAAGCATACATGGAAGAGGAATCTGAGTGTATACCAGAGTGTTATTATCGTAAAAGTGATGTTTTGATGAGAAAATGGAGACCTTTACATATGCAGGCAGATGAAAAGTGGGCAGAAGTTCATCAAGTAATATTGCCAGTAGGGTATAGAAAGGAGGTGTTGCGAGTTGCACATGAGGTGCCAGTGGGAGGTCATTTGGGATTAAGGAAAACTCAAGCTAAAATCCAGAAACATTTTTATTGGCCTGGACTACATAAAGATGTAGTTACATTTTGTCAATCATGTCACACATGTCAAGTGGTAGGGAAACCTCGAGCAGTGATAAAATCAGCGCCCTTAATACCCATTCCAGCATTTGAGGAACCTTTTACAAGGGTCCTAATTGATTGCGTAGGACCGCTTCCTAAAACAAAAAGTGGGAATCAATATCTTTTGACGATAATGGATGTGTCTACTAGGTTTCCAGAGGCCATTCCAGTACGTAATAGTACAGCTAAAAAGATTGTGGAGGAGTTACTTAAATTCTTTACTAGATATGGATTACCCACAGAAATACAATCGGATCAAGGATCAAATTTTACCTCCAGGTTATTCAAAGAAGTTATGGAAAGCTTTGGAATAAAACAATTTAAATCAACTACATACCATCCAGAATCACAGGGAATGTTAGAAAAGTGGCATCAGACATTAAAGGCAATGTTGAGGGCTTATTGTCACGATTATCCAGAGGATTGGGATAAAGGAATTCCATTCGTACTGTTTGCAATTAGGGATGCACCTAATGAGTCAACCAAATTTGGTCCTTTTGAACTAATTTTTGGTCATGAGGTAAGAGGACCACTTAAATTGATTAAGGAAAAATTGCTGAGTGAGAAATCAGAAATTATATTATTGGATTACGTGTCAAATTTTAGGGAACGATTAAATAGAGCCGGTGAATTGGCTAGACAACATTTAAAAGTTGCACAAAATGTGATGAAATGGGTAGCGGACAAGAAATCCAAAGTTCATAGTTTTGCCAGTGGAGATAAAGTTTTAGTGTTGTTACCAGTGGTAGGTGAACCTTTAAAAGCAAGGTTTTGTGGACCTTATCAGATTGAAAGGAAATTAAGTGAGGTGAATTATGTGTTAAAAACACCAGATAGAAGGAAGACTTACTGAGTGTGTCATGTGAATATGCTTAAAAGGTACTTTGATAGGGAAGGAGATCAAAAGGAGGTTTAATGATTCTAACTCAAAATGACGAACCAAATCCAGATGACTGTGAATTTGACATACCTCAAATTAAATTGGAAAATAAGGATGTTCTTAAAAATTGGGATAAATTGTTGAGTTACCTTCCGGAGGAAAAACACACTGACCTGAAAGAGTTTTTAATATCACATGGGCAAGTTTGTGGAGATAAATTGGGAAGTACTAAAATGGCTATACATGATGTAGAAGTGGGAAATGCTGTTCCAATCAAACAACATCCATACAGACTTAACCCTTTAAAATTGGCACAGGTTAGCAAAGAGATTGAGAGTATGCTTAAAAATGGCATAATTGAAGTGGGTTGCAGCCAATGGAGCTCACCCACAGTGATGGTACCTAAACCAGACAGTACCCAACGGTTGTGTGTGGACTATAGAAAGGTTAGTGCAGTTACAAGAACGGACTCTTATCCTATCCCACGTTTGGAGGATTGCATTGAGAAAGTAGGACAATCAGCCTTTATTTCTAAACTGGATTTACTTAAAGGTTACTGGCAGGTACCTTTATCCGAAAGGGCGAAGGAGTTTTCAGCTTTTGTGACTCCAGATGGTATATGCCAATTCAAAGTTATGCCATTTGGGATGAAAAACGCACCAGCCACATTTCAGCGGTTAACTAACAAAGTTGTTTCAGGGTTACCCAAGTGTGCGGTATACATCGACGATCTGGTAATTTTCAGCCAGACATGGACAGAACTTTTGAAATATCTGATGGAGTTATTCGATCGACTTCAGGAGGCGGGTTTGGTGATAAACCTAGCCAAAAGTGTATTTGGAAAAGCCCAAGTCACTTTCCTTGAGGAGTTTCTGATACCCTCAAGATGAAGGGAAATAATGCGATTTCTTGGCATGAGTGGATTTGATCGAACATTTGTGCAAACATTTTGTAGTGTGATTGCTCCACTGATGGACTTGCTGAATAAACATCGAAAATTTCAGTGGGCAGTGGACTTTCAACAGGCATTTGACGGCCTGAAAGCTGTGATAACCAATGCTCCTGTGTTGGAGAATTACAAGGGACTCTGTGATCAGATTGAACTGAAGTATCTGACTTTAAAGAGAAATGCCGAGACGTAGAGAAATGGATGGATCGTGCAGAGACCTTCTTGTTCAAAGAGACTGTCCATCAAGAAGGATTTCAGTTGGAGGAAGGAAAAAAAAAATGGACTATACTATTATACCTGTTTGCGTGTGATGTTTTTTGAAACAATAAAGTATATTTACTGTGTGCATTTCTTAAAGAATGGTGAAAAGGTGAAAAATGAAACCATCTTGAAGTTGATGGTTTATTTCTTTTTCTTGGGGGGAGGTGCCATGTGAGAGTACCTTTAAGAAATGGGTGTTTATAAATGGGTGTGTATATAAATATCTTTAGTGAGAATGCCTTTAAGAAATGGGTGTTTACTACTGCAGTGATGTCAGGGAGTGGGTGGAGGTGGGCTGTCTGTCAGCCTTTTACTTTTGTTTTAGGTTGCTTGCTGCAGGGTGTGTATTAGTTTTGTTTTCAGTGTTGGAGCTGAAGCCAGACAGAACAGGTGCACTGTTGATCTCTCTGCCATGAAAAGACTATTTCTTGATCATTTGGTGAATTCAAAATTATAAATGTTCTCAGTAGTGAATGTAAACCTAATGTGCTTTTGGTAAAAGGTGTTTTAAGTTTTATGGGTGTTAAAAGGAAAGCTTAAAGGATTACTTAATGTTGTATTCTTTAGGGGTTGTATTTGAATTGATGTGGGCCGTGTGCTCCCCATACCACAATCTATTAAAAGTTGTGGTTCAGGGGAACTCCATGATACACTTTAGGGTTCTCCAAACCCTGGCCCGTAACAGTTCCCCCACTCTGACAACGGCGTGTCTCAGAGTCAGCACTTGATACAGTGTGACATGGCGGGGCATGTGCTGCCGAGGCCGTCGGACCCCAGAGCCCTCTGAGGACGCCCGCCAGGGCCGTTGAAGGCCTGGGGACACCCTTAGACGCAGCGGAGAGCACATCAAGGATCACTGATAGGCAACTGGGGGGGAGAGAGGTTGTGGGTGAAAGGATGGGGAAGGGTCTGGGAGGGGTGGGGGGTGGGGCGGCACCATCGGGAGAGTGGGTCAGGCAGGAACACTTATGTACATGATTACAATCTGTTGACCTCTGGCAATGCGGATCAAGCACCAATCCCATGCCCCAACTTCCTGGTCATGGAGGTCCTGGGCTCCTCCCCACCTCCCCCCCCCCCCCTCCGTCCCAGGCACACCATGTGCAGGTGATGGGTGTTAGTGAGCGTTCAGCAGACAGTCAGGGGTCAGACAATGGCATTGAATGAGGAACACCACCGCTCAGCTCTCTGCGGATTATCATCACCCCGGTGCCCTCGGCCGTGACCTGCTGACAGTGCCGACACAATCCCAGCATACTGGAGTGATGTTACACAGACCCTGGGAGGATGGGAATTGCACAGAGGTGGGGGAGGTGGGGTGGGGCGTGCAGGGGATCGTGAAGTGAGGGGAAGAGTGAAGACAGAGGGATGAGAGAAGGTGGGTAGGAAGGGGGGGGGGGGGGCAGAGGGGATATGCCACGTCCTATGTAAAGCGGGTGAGGATGAGGGCCTCCCTGGGCCTCCAGACCTGCTTGACCCTCAACACAACCCCCCTCTCCTCCAGTGGGCGACTCTCTGGAGGAGGGTGTACTGCAGTGCATCACCACAGCCGTCAAGGCATCGAAACTGCATTCAGAGCAGTCCAATAACCTTTATTATTGTCACAAGTAGTCTTACATTAACACTGCAATGAAGTTACTGTGAAAAGCCCCTAGACGCCACATTCCGGCACCTGTTTGGGTACACACAGGGAGAATTCAGAATGTCCAAATTACCGAACAGGCACGTATTTCAGGACTTGTGGGAGGAAACGGGAGCACCCGGAGGAAACCCACGGACACACGGAGAGAACGGGCAGACTCAGCACAGGCAGGGACCCAAGCTGGGAATCAAAGCGGAGACCCTGGTGCTGTGAAGCAACAGTGCTAACCACTGTGCTGCCACCACTCAGCGACAGACTGGGTGGCCATATGGGCCTCGTTGTGCTAGTTCTCCTCATCAGTCAATGGCTTCTGTACTGGCATCATTTTCTAAAAATAAATTGAGAGTACCCAATTCATTTTTCCAATTAAGGGGCAATTTAGCATAGCCAATCCACCTACCCTGCACACCTTTTTTGGTTGTGGGGGCGAAACCCACGCAAACACGGGGAGAATGTGCAAACTCCACACAGACAGTGACCCGGGGCCGGGATCGAACCTGGGTCTTCAGCGTGGTGAGGCAGCAGTGCTAACCACTGCGCCACCATGTTTCCACTGTGTATGGCATCACTAGCCAGGTACTCAGCGAGTACCCCTTATCCCCCAACATCTAACCAGCAGTCCAGGGGTGGTCCTTGAATAGGCTAGGGATGTCTGACTGCCCCTGGATGTAGCTGTCGTCCACACTCCCTGGGAAGCATGCACACACATTCATAATCTCCAGATAGTGGCCGCACAGGAGCTGGATGTACAGGGAATGGAACCCCTTCCTGTTAATGTAGGGCACTCCCAGACGGCCGGGTCCGCGCAGGCAACATTCGTACCACCTTTTAGCCCCTGGACCTGGGACATCCCATCGATGGCAAAGAATCCTGTTGCCCAGGCATCTTGTTGGCCTGGCCCATGTCAAAGTTGAGATAGTTTTATGCCCGGGCAATCAGAGCCTCCTTGACTTCACGGGTGCACTTGCGGGCTGCAGCTTGTTAGATGATGCACAAGTCCCTGCTCGAGCCTTGGAATGATCCTGAGGTGTAGACGTTCAGGGCTATAATGACCTTCACGGCCACCAGCAGCAAGCATCCTACTCCTTCATGTGGTGCCAAGTCCGCGAGGACATGGCATAGGGGCCACACCATCCCCTTATTGAGGCGGAGCCTCCTGCGGGACCGCTGTCCATCATCTGTTCGAAAGACCGGCGATACCTGTGCACCATGGGCCGTTGCAGGCCACCTCCTCTGGGTGTCTCCCTGGCCAGATGGGCAGCTGGGTCCTCAGGGTATGGGGCGGGGCACTGCACATGGGCCGCCGCCTCGAGCCTCTGTCAACGCTACTGCCATTATCTTCTCCGCGTGTCTGGCCGCCTGGCTTTCCAGCAGCACCATGAGGGCAAGCTCCACAGGATCCAAGATATCATCCTTCCCGTGCAATGTCTGTAAGGAATTGGAGAGGGTGTGAGACTGACTTGCGATGTCTTCCACCCAGGACCCTCCAGTCCCCCCATTGCTCCCCCCACCCCCATCCAACACACCCAGCCCATGCATACCCGGTCGCAGTGGAGACCCCTGCTCACCTGACCCCACATCCTGTACCCCCGACACCCGCTGGTAATGCTACCTGGACACGGTGCTGGTTCCCTCCCCGGTGCACTTGCCCACCCTCTGGTCACAGAAATCTCCCCGGTGCTGGGGCCCAACCCGATTGTTCGGATGTTGGTCGCTGTGTCCTATGTGTTGCCTCCCGCAGTGTTCCGTCACAGTGTCCAGGCATCATGGTCTGATTGGGATGCTGGGCAATAACTCCCACATTCGGCATGGCCCGCCCACCCACAGGGATCCACTTGGGATCTGTGAAGTGCTCACTTAACTACAATTGCCAATTCCCTATTAGTAATGGGCTTCTGCCGCGTGGCCAGAGGTCGCCAGAGTCAGTGGGAGTTATGGGTGGTCGGTGGAGCAGGCGGGCTGGGGCTGGGGTGCCCCCAGAATGGATTTCTTGGTCCAGACGTTAGCATGGCGGACCTACGGGTGCTGATTCACCCATTTCCATGCCCCCCCCCCCCCCCCCCCCCCCACAGCCTAGCCCAGGCCCTGGGTGCCCGTCCCCCCTGGAACTCCACCCACACCCTCACCGATGGAGGCCCACCCCTACCGACGCTGGCACCCTGGTGTCTCCCCCACCCCCTCCAAACATCGGGGCAGCAACCCCAGTGCCCCCGGCCTCTTTGTCTGTCGGCGAAGATGACTGCTCACCTCCTCGGGTCCCCACAGTAGCCCTTCCACCAGCGTCACATTTTTAAAGTGGAGTACTAATTAGCGCCCACGTGACCACTTGCTGGGAGGCCGTTAGATCACGGCGCACCGTTATATAGCGGGTTGCATCCGTTAATTGTATGGGGATTGTGCGAAAGTGGTGATAATAATAATAATAAACTTTATTGTCACAAGTAGGCTTACATTAACACTGCAATGAAGTTACTGTGAAAAGCCTTTAGTCGCCACATTCCAGCACCTATTCGGGCACACAGAGGGAGAATTCAGAATATTCAACTCACCTAACAAGACGTCTTTCGGGACTTATGGGAGGAAACCGGAGCACCTGGAGGAAACTCACGCAGACACAGGGAGAATGTGCAGACTCAGCACAGATAGTGAGGCAAGCCGGGAATTGAACTGTGACGCTGGAGCTGTGAAGCAACAGTGCTACCCACTGTGCTACCATGCCGTCTACCCAATGCCATGGCAGGATCCTGATTTCGCCAAGGGGAGCGAGCCGGTTAGATTGCAAACAGGTCGGCACCCACTGCAGTTCTCAATTTTGGCCCCTCCCATGATTTAACAGCCTCGTCGCGCTCTTGCTTAAGCGCAACGTAGCCATTAAATCCGGCCCATTGTGCTCGTGTGCATTTTCATGAATTTGACTTGTGCGGGAGAAATTGGGCTCTGCAGCATCCAATTTATTTTTGAAAATACATTCATAGAGTACCCAATTATTTTTTTCCATTTAAGGGGCAATTTAGTGTGGTCAATTCACCTACCCTGAATATCTTTATGTTGTGGGGTGAGACACACGCAGACACGGGGAGAATGTGCAAACTCCACACAGACAGTGACCTGGGGCTGGGATCGAACCCAGGTCCTCAGCGCCATAGGCAGCAGTGCATGCCACTGCATCACCGTGCCGCCCTGCATCCAATTTCTTTATTGTTAGCCAGCCTGATGCGAAAAAATAAGGCCCGAGGAGCATGTGCACACTGTTGACAGGAGGTGTGTTGGACGTCACCTTGATAAAGAAGTTTGTACACAAGCATGAGAACAGCCAGCAGCATGCACAGCATGTAGGTTATGTCAACCAATGCTGATTTGATGCCAGCTCTATTTTCAAATACCACTTTTGTGTCTGCTGATGTCTTAACCTTGCATAGTTCAGCACACCCAAGGGCACAAAGTTAAGTATAGCCCCCAGGGGAGAGGCACCTGCCTGGGCCTTGCACTGCCCCGGCACAAGTTGGCACTGTCAGGTTGGCACTTCTGGATTGACACAGTTCCAGCCTGGTGGTGCCAACCTGTGCCAGAGGGCTGTGCCAGGGGTGGACCCTCTGCGTAGCCCCATAAGAGGGGTTTGCCTTGTGTGTGTTGGGGATGACTGATGTCTGTGAGGGGGGAGAGTGCATTTGAGACTGTAGTGGTAAGGGACTGTTGGGCAGATCCTTAAAGGGGTTTGGTAATGAGGGGATGACTGTGGCAGGAGAGAGGCGTTTCCCTATGTTGCCGTTGTTTGGGGAAGGGGGGTGAGAGCCCGTTATTTCTGCTTTTTTCTTTGTGGGGGGAGCCTTTGATGCTTGTATGAGATGCCTTAACATATACGTATATGGGCGGGGGGCATTCAATTTGTGTGCTGATCGTATGCATTTTGAAGATGGCACTCTGATCTCTGCGGCTCTATTATGCCCCACCCCACCAGACTGACAGCACAAATGCCACCCACTCGCTGTTTTTACTCGGAGTGCCTCAGAATCTGGAGTGAAAACTGATCTGAGCAGCTGGAGAGCTACACACCGGTTTTCAGCCTGAGCCTGATTTAGAATCATAGAATTTACAGTGCCAGAAGGAGGCCATTCAGCCCATCTTCTCTGCACCAGCCCTTGGAAATGGCACCCTACACCTCCACCCTATCCCCATCACCCACTAACCCCACCTACCTTTTTTGGACCCGAAGGGCAATTTAGCATGGACAATCAACCTAACCTGCACATCTTTGGACCGTGGGAGGAAACCGGAGCACCTGGAGGAAACCCCACACAGACACGGGGAGAACGTGCAGACTCCGCACAGACAGTGACCGAGCGGGGAATCAAACCAGGGACCCTGGAGCTGCGAAGCAACAAAGCTACCGTGCTACCCACTTCGAAAAAAGATGTTAATATTCCGCCCATAGTTTCAACGGTGTTACGGAGTCATCAGATTGAGGTTGGAGAACTTTTTGTTGATTTAAACAGCTTGGGCGTCATTCTCCGACCCCCTGCCGGGTCGGAGAATCGCCGGGGGCTGCCGTGAATCCCGCCCCCGCCGGTTGCCGAAGTCTCCGGCACCGGAGATTCGGCGGGGGCGGGAATCGCGCCGCGCCGGTTGGCGGGCCCCCCCGCTCGATTCTCCGGCCCGAATGGGCCGAAGTCCCGCCGATAAATTGCCTGTCCCACCGGCGTAAATTAAAGCACCTATTTACCGGCGGGACAAGGCGGCGTGGGCGGGCTCCGGGGTCCAGGGGGAGGCCCAGGGCGGTCTGACCCCGGGGGGTGCCCCCACGGTGGCCTGGCCCGCGATCAGGGCCCACCGATCCGCGGGCGGGCCTGTGCTGTGGGGGCACTCTTTCCCTTCCGCCTCCGCCACGGTCTCCACCATGGCGGAGGCGGAAGAGACTCCATCCACTGCGCATGCGCGGGAAACTTTCAGCGGCCGCTGACGCTCCCGCGCATGCGCCGCCCCGACATGTCATTTCCGCGCCAGCTGGCGGGGCAACAAAGGCCGTTTCCGCCAGCTGGCGAGGCGGAAATTCCTCCGGCGTCGGCCTAGCCCCTCAATGTTGGGGCTCGGCCCCCAAAGATGCGGAGCATTCCGCACCTTTGGGCCGGCACGATGCCCATCTGATTGGCGCCGTTTTGGGCGCCAGTCGGCGGACATCGCGCCGTCTCGGGAGAATTTTGCCCCTTGTTTTGAAACACAAGCATTCCAGACTTGCGTGGCCAGCTTGGTCTTCCTCTTCCTCTTCCACTTCAGGACTGGGGAGAACGAAGATAGACCACTGAACAGAGCAGGAAAAGCTGCTATTTCATAGCCTGACGCAGATGGCTCGAGTGACAACATTTTACAGTTCGGGAAAACAAAACCCCAAATGTCACAATCTGCCCTCCATTGGTAGGGTGTGGATGCAGGATGGAGACAAACCCACCTTGGTTCTCGGAAACTTCACCCCAGTAGGCCTTCTGACCATCATTCCCCCCACCCACCACCACCACCACCACCACGCCAGCGGGCAGCAGAGAGTGAGTTCATCACAAACTTTACCACGCGAATTTTCCGGGGAGGTGGGAGGCATGGCCAATTTACCTCTGCCATCCAATTCCATCAGTTAAATTACTGGTCACCTTCTTTTCCCTTCCCGTGGCTAGTGGCACATGAGACAGAACAAAAAACATTGGGCGGGATTCTCCGTCCAGCCGCACCCGTTTTCTGGTGTAGCGCGCCCCTGCCGGCAGTGGGATTCTCGGTCCCGGCAGCCGGCCAATGTGGCTTCCCATTATCGGCATCCTCATGCCATCGGGAAATTCGCGGGCGTGAGTGTGCTGCCGGCAAAACAGAGGACCCCGCCAGCAGAGAATCCAGCTGTTTATGTTTACCTCTGTTTCTAGAGCTAGGTTTTCCCTGGAACTGGTCGCTAGCCTGTCGCCAGAGGTCATAGCTTGAGGGGCGCCACTCCACATCAAACATGGCTGATGAGGAAACTCACCCACTACTGCCACCTGACATAGGTGAATTGGAAAGATTTACGAGCTACACTCAACCCATTTGGCCAGGAATTGAACACACTTTCCTTGACCATCAAGTCCTGGAATGGGACATGATCCTGCAGCTTCTGGTTCAGAGGCAGGGACACTACCCACTGCAAGATCTCTCATGGTCTGGCATTTATTTTTAAAACGTATATTTTCCAAAATAAACAGCACACAAATAAAAGCAATAGTTTTAACCTTTTAAATGAAGTCCCAAGTGTACTCGTACCAGGTTTCCTCTGGATTAATGCTCCATATAGATTCTACCTTGGGAAGAAAAAATTAATAAGATGGTTTGGAATATTTGAATGATGCATACTATCTATAGATTTTGCTACATCTTGTATACATTAAAAAAACTACAGTGCAGCATCAATAGAGAGGGAGAAAAGTTGAAATGTAAGAGATAGAAAAAGAGGCATGCCATTTTTAAAATGTGATAATGGTATTAAAACCATGAAACCCACTTCCCCACATACGGTTTTAGTGTTATAATAATTGCAATTCCTTTATACTTCTTCCAAGATTAATCATTACTATCATATAGTGTGATTCAGCAATTCCACAAGTATTAACTACTCCAACTAAATCCCATCACTAAGTCCAAATGTTTTTGTCATGCCAAACAAGACATTGTCTAATGTTATGACACCCTCCATGGACTCCTGACAATGGAGGTACAGCGAACACCATCAGTGAGAGAAATAAACACCCACTCACTTGTCCTGGACTGGCAAAAATATGCTGCAGCCGACAGAGATTTATTATTACCTGTCCCCCAGGCACATATGTCAGATCCTTATTATTCAATTTATGATCACAAGACAAAGAACACGATAAAGACTACTGTAACAAAGTTTGACTCAACTGTGATTTGAGAAGGCAACAATTTTATCTGTTGTGAAAGCATTCCATGTGCCATTGTGTGCGACCTCTTTTTGGTTACATTTTAGGCAGATAGAATTTAATTGCATCAAGTGATTGCTTTCTTGCACCTGTCCCAGGTGTACTCTTCCAAATTATTTTATATGGCTTAACCTGTCAGGCTAGGTAACTCCAAGTGCCAGAAAAGTGGAGCTTAGATTTTGTGCAAAATATCAGGTAATCCTCAGCTGAATTGCAATATTCTTATCTCCATATCACCTTGTTCATTCTCCATCGCAGTACGAGCTCATAGTTCCAAATTTTCACTTGTCAATTTTTTTCTTGTTAGTCATCTAGTTAATTTAATTGGCCTTACTAAAATTGACATTCATTAAGGTTTAACCATTTTGAAAGAACAAAGTGGTATATTTACATGAACGAGGGGCTTTTTCCACAAGGGGGTAGGAATGGAGATAAGTCACAGGTAGGCTTGATTAATCATTTACTTTTAGACGAGTAACAGCCTCCAACTATTGAAATTTTATCTTCCAATTTCCTCTGTTATTGCTGAACATTGATTGAAATGTCTTAAGCCACAGTTATATTGCACCATTGGAACATCAATGTGAGTATAAACCTGCCTCATTGCTATTAAATGGAGGAAGGCACAGATTAAGATGCACATTGACTACTGTTCACAAGTGTCCTACGTCTGGTTACATTTCAATGGGAGAAAAGACAGGCACTGAGAAGTTAGAATACTTAATACACAATACTGACCACTACTTTCAATTCCATTTGCTACTGATAAACTATGGATTTCAACTGTTTGTCCAATGTTGGTGTAAATATTTTCGTCATGCCAACAACAAATCTGCAATATATTTAATGCATTAGTCTTACTGTCACTTACAGCAAATATGCTACTTAATCATCAGCACAATGCGTTAGGTTTCAGGATAGCTCCAATTAAACCAAGCACGAACAACCAATCACGCTGGAGTTCACACGAATTACTAGTCTATGTAGGATGCCTTGTTCACGTGTCAGGGTGGATGGATGAAATAATGAAAGGAAAGGTTAGCTCAATGAACGGAAATTTTTTGAAAAAAAAAATTTAGAGTACCCCAATTCATTTTTGTCAATCCACCTATCCTGCACATCTTTGGGTTGTGGGGGTGAAACCCACGTAAACATGGGGAGAATGTGCAAACTCCACACGGGAAGGGAGCCAGGGCCGGGATCGAACCTGCGACCTTGGCGCCGTGAGGCAGCAGGGCTAACCACTGCGCGATTGTGCTGCCCGCAATGAACGGAAATTTAATTTTCAGCTATAAGTAAATATAAAAGTAGAATTGTTTTATCTCATTATTATTTCTTTAATCTCTTCTAGTGATCAGTCTGTTTTATGCCTCATAGTGTAGTAGTTCTTAGCCCAGCCCTTCAGGTTGGGTAAAACAGCTCCTTAAAGATCTGTGGAGTGATTTCACCACCTTGATTCCCAAAGATGTTCTCTAGTAACCATGGCACTACAGGACTGGCTGCAACTCTGCAATTGAAAACAAAACTGTGATTTTGGACACACATAAACATGAAATACTGAAGCTATATATTGCCTTTATGCCCTGCAATCAATATTTTAGTACTAAAGCTCTGTCACCAACATTTTAGTTCCTGGTTTTCAAACTCTGTTACTTTCTCCATGCATGCATGTAGCACATGCCAAAGAACTAGAATATAATGACCTGTTAACATTTCTAGTCTTGAATGTTTTCAATTCATAATGAATTTATTCATTAATCTTAATTGCTCCATAAGAAAAAAAAATGCAAGTACCAAAATAAGTCTATAAGAACAAGTTGCCTTATGAATCTAGTTTCTTGGGGAAGGGGGAGGAACCATAGACCAATCCAGAGGGCAATGAAAGGCACGTAGGGTCAGTTAAACAAAGGGCAAACTAAACCTCTGTATATTAAAGGAAATTAGCGCAGGCGAGAAAAATGTGATGTGTATATATACAACTGTTTATAAATATGAGAAATGCCAATAAAAAGATTTTTTTTTAAAAATGAATCTAGTTTCTTGTGTTGTGCTACAATTCTATTAACAGAAATTATGGACATATTTGTTTTAGTATTTTGAATGCAATCTTTTTTTAGATAAGCATTTTTCTTTTGTCAGTCAATTCACAATGTGAATGCAAATATTACCATTTTGAAATACAATAGGGGATGAAAGAAGCCAAATCTGAAGAAAATTCAGATAATTTCACCATTTGTTTTTCTTAAATTCACTCTCATCTTTTAAAAAGCCACCAAGTGGAATCTCAGAGAGAATTGCTCTGCATGAAGAAATTAAGGCTCACTATACAGCAAACATGCAGACTCAGATGAAATTTGTTATTTTTTATATGCCAACATGGTGTCTTAATAGATGGTACCCAATGGTGAGTTAAAGGGAATAACAGCCCGTGTCTTCCTGGCTCCCCAGCGTCACGTTTAGGGGGTACCCCAGAGATGCGCTGGGGAATCCCTCTCAGACGTTCCCAGGTAAGGGTTTACCTGGAAATTGTCCACAGGGCTAACTTCCCCTAGTCTGGGCTGGGAACCATCTGACAAAGCGACTTAAATCGCTAACTTCAGATCGTTCAGCCAGTTCTAACTTCAGCATAACTATTTTAAACACCCAGAACATGCCCCGCACGGGACACCGGCCATACTCTAGAACCCCCACTCCCCGACTAATCACCCCACCCCCCAGGATATTCCCAACCCCCCTCTTTCCCATGGGATTTCCCCAGCCGCACAGAGATCCCACCCCACTTTCTGAGCCACGGACCCAACTCTCACCCCACCCTAAACCTCCTCCTGATCTGACCAGACCATACCACAGCCCTCCCATAACCTGACTCAAATGCCCCCCCGGCTCAATCCCCACCCATACCATTGTGCCTGTCCCTTATCTGTATATGTTAAATGGGCCAACATAAAGTGAGTTTAGGCAGTCTCAATCCACATTTTAGTGCAGCATTATATCAGTGCCAAAATTGATAAGTGTTGAAACTGGAATTATTTTAAGTAGGCAACAGCAAGTATCAGATGAGGGGGAAGACATTTCATTTGATGGTGTGGCATGAGCTGTACTCTGCATTTGATCTGTGCTATACATTTGTGTAGGATAATGTAAATAATGTATGGAGTAGAGTCAGAGACTTGGAGAGAGATAGGGGGCAGAATTTACCGGCTGTTCATGCCGGAGGAATATTCCGGTCCCACCGACGACGCATAGGTTTCCCGGCAACGAGGGGTGCAGTCAACAGTAAATCCCGTTGTCAACAGCGGGACCAGAAAATCACAGTGGCAGGCCGCCTCCGCCACCCAACACGTGGCGGGTTGGTCGGTAGATCTCGCCCGTAGTATAAAGTGTTAACGTTAAATATGTGAATAGAAAGTCTACATCATCAATGATGTAAGATCTTTTGGCAACAGAGCATACTTGGTTTTGGTTTGGGATGGTTCAGTCTGAAGCTTTGTGCTGAACCTTGCACTGTATGTAGTTGGAAGGATGATTAATTAAAGGTCAAGTTTACCAACAGCTTTGCCTCCAGCAGTCCCTATCAATCCTAACCAGGGACAACTGAAACTAAAACCCACAATAATAAAAGAGAATTAACTTGTTGCTACCACAAAAAAAGTGTTAAACTTGGAAACAGGCCATTCAGTCCAATCAGTCCATGTTCCTACCTATCTTCCTCACAAGCGGTAGCCCGAATTCAATGTACCCACTCAATTCACATATTTCTTAAACCCTTGCCCTTTCACCACCTAGCATCAGTAATCTCACCTCTGAATCAGAAAGTTGTGTGCTCATGTCCCACTGAAAAACACAAACATGTAACCTAGATGTCCCCTCAGTGCAGTACTGAGGAAGTGCATGTCCGAAATGCTGCCTTTCGTATGAGATGTCATGGGTGGCATGGTGGCACAATGGTTAGCACTGCTTCCTCACAGCGCCAGGACCCAGGTTCAATTCTGGCCTTGGGGGACTGTCTGTGTGAAGTTTGCGCTTTCTTCCCGTGTCTGCGTGGATTTCGTCCAGTTTCCTCCCACAGTCCAAAGAGGTGCAGGTTAGGTGGATTACACATGCTAAATTGCCCTTTTGTGTCCACAGATATGCAGGTTAGGTGGGGTTATGAGGTTATGGGGTTAGGGTAGGGAGTGGGCCTGGATAGGGTGCTCTTCCAGAGGGTTGGTGCAAACTCGATAGGCTGAATGGCCTCCTTCTACACTGTAGGAACTCTATGGTTCTATGGATTCTATTCTGACAGCACAGCATGAACAGAATGAGAGAATCAGATTGGTCACTTTGTCCTGACCAGTATTTATTTCTCTCAGCAAACACCACTGTAAACAGGCTAACTGGTCATTTATTGCATTCGTTTTTGTGGGATCTTGCTGTGCATAAACTGGCTGCTGTCTTTCCCAAGTTGCAACTTCTACTTCATAGGGATGTTGTTAAGTAATGTTGCTAACCATTGTGCCACCATGCCACCCATGACATCTCATACGCAAGGCAGCATTTCGGACATGCACTTCCTCAGTACTGCACTGAGGGGACATCTAGGTTACATGTTTGTGTTTTTCAGTGGGACGTGAGCACACAACTTTCTGATTCAGAGGTGAGATTATTGATGCAAGGTGGTGAAAGGGCAAGGGGATTAAGAAATATGTGAATCGAGTGGGTACATTAAATTCGGGCCACCACTTGTGAGGAAGATAGATAGGAACATGGACTGATTGGACTGAAAGGCCTGTTTCCAAGTTTAACCTTTTTTTTTGTGGTAGCAACAAGAAGACACTATATAACGTACGTTTTTCTTCAACCCTTTGGGATTTGCCTGATATCCCTCAGTATCTTCGGAAGAAAATTGGCAAAACCCCCATCTCTGAGGTCCCCAGCCACTTTCCACCAATGTTATAGTGGGAAATTTGAGAGCCAGTACAGACATTCTAGCCCATGATCTCCTTGGTGTATTCCACAGCCCCACATTCCTCTGTGTAAAAATGTTTAACCAGTTCTCTGTTCTCGATCTTCTCCATTTAATTTTACATCCATGTGCCACACATACAGAGTTCACTGTCACTAAATTTAAATCCTTTTCTATTAACCATATCCCACTGATCCATAATTTAAATCACTCTATTAATCATTCGCTTTTCTTCTCTTTCTATTGCCACAACCTTCACTTAGGCAAGCCTATAAGCTGTTTGTACCAATATCACATTTCATGTTGTATTGTAAGAAATACATAATATTCTATCCCCACATGTACTTAAATCGTTGACAAACATGTTGTCGTGTCTCTGGAACAGAATGGTGAATTCTGAAATTTGGAAGAAAAGGATGGAATGGAATATTGCAAAATAAAAAATTTGTCCATACAGCAGAGCATAGTCAGAAAATGAAGCAGCAATAACCTGCATTTAAAATAGATTTTTTTTCAAAGAACTTACAGCCAAGTCAATTCACTAAAGACCAAAGCGCACTCAGCAGCTATTGCGAAAGCATGCTGGAAGAGATAGTTTTGAAAGTGGGGTGAAAAGTCGCCAAGCCGAGGGTTTAGTGTGTCAGTTGAAGCATGGCTCACAGTGGCAGACTGGAGGATGTGGACCTGTCGTAGGTCACAGATGGAAGGGTAGGAGTGCAGGACATGAAATTAGAGGTAGGGATGCCACCCTTCCCGGATTGGCCTGTCGTCTCCAGGAACTGAAGATCAATCTTCTGGACGCTGCTGTGTGAAGAAATGTGAAAGGGGCAGAAAAACTGTTTTTTTGTCATTGTCTTTGAACACCTCTTTACCAGTTATAAAAATATTGAAAATGAAGCGAAAAGGTTGTTTGACTGATGAGTCTTTTAGCTTTCCAATTGGTGTAGGAAGGGACTGCATCATAAGGATGGATGTATTGGCTGATTAATTGTTGGAGTGTGGGGCCAAGCCATGTGATCAAACCTCCAGGAATACATTATTTTTCCTCCTTTTTAAAAAATAAATTTAGAGTATCCAATTATTTTTCTTTCCAGTTAAGGGGCAATTTAGTGGGGCAAATCCACATAACCAGCACATCTTTGGGTTGTGAGGGTGAAAGGCACACAGACATGAGGAGAATGTGCAAACTCCACACAGACAGTGACCCAGGGCTGGGTTTCGAACCCGGGCCCTCAGCGCCGTAGGCAGCAGTGCTAACCACTGTGCCACCATGCCGCCCACTCCAGGAATACATTTAATTGTAAAAGCAAATTACTGCGGATACTGGAATCTGAAACAAAAACTAAAAACACTAGACAATCTCAGCATCTGTGGAGAGAGAAAGGAGCTTGTAGCAATTGAGGGAGCTTGTAGCAATACAGTTAATTGTAGTTGGTAACCCCAATAGGATAAATGCAGAGGTGCAGTAAAAAATGTGGAGGTAAGTTGAAATTAAGTCTAAATCAAGTTGAAATCAGCAAGACAAGATGGCGGCGTTTTACAATATTATATCCTGATATCATTTCAGAGAAACAAGATAAATGTGTTTTAAAAACAGGCTTCAGCCAGCAGTAACTCTAGGCAAGGTAGCCTTTTGTAATCAGATCAATATGAAGATACGAAGAGTTGCCTAATTAAAGCACTAGCTGTTTTGTAGGCAATTTGCCAATATTTATATGCAGCAAGGCCCTATAAACAGCAAATTAGATTATTGAACTTTGTAGCAATTGTTTACAACTGGGTGGTTTGCCAGACTACTTCAGAAGGCAGGCAATGAGAGTCAACTTCCTAACGTGGGACTCAAATCACGTAGGCCAAACAATTTAGGGGCAACAGGCCTGCTGCCCTGAAGGACATTAGTGAGCTATTTGTGTTTCTGTAACAATCCACAGCTTTGGTGATTATTGTTATGATCCACAGATTACATAGGAACAAGAAAAGATCATTTGGGTCCTCGATGCCACTCTGCAATTTAATAAAATTATGGCTTCTCTACACCTTAATTCCACTTTTCTGTCTTTCTTTCATATCTCCTGATATTGTTGCCTATCGCCACCGGTCTTAACATTTCAATTGGCCAAGAGTTGATAACATTTTTGGAAGTGCTCCTAATTTTATGCAAAAGTGCTCCTAATTTTATGATTATGCCATGTCTCTACCCTATTGAATCCCTTTATCATTTTCAACATCTCATACCAACCTTCAGCACTCAAGGGAATACAACCTACCTTCGTAATTTAAGTCCGGGGGCTGAATTGTCATAGAATAGAATCATAGAAGTTTACAGCATGGAAACAGGCCCTTCGGCCCAACCAGCCCATGCCGCCCAGTTTTTACCATTAAGCTACCCCCAGTTGCCCGCACTTGGCCCATAACCCTCTATACCCATCTTACCCATGTAACTATCTAAATGCTTTTTAAAAGACACAATTGTACCCGCCTCTACAACTACCTCTGGCAGCACATTCCAGACACTCACTACCCTCTGAGTGAAGAAATTGCCCCTCTGGGCCCTTCTGAATCTCTCCCCTCTCACCTTAAACCTATGCCCTCTAGTTTTAGACTCCCTTACCTTTGGGAAAAGATGTTGACTATCTACCTTATCTATGCCCCTCATTATTTTATAGACCTCTATAAGATCACCCCTAAGCCTCCTATGCTCCAGGGAAAAAAGTCCCAGTCTATCCAGCCTCTCCTTATAACTCAAACCATCAAGTCCCGGTAACATCCTAGTAAATCTTTTCTGCACTCTTTCTAGCTTAATAATATCCTTTCTATAATAGGGTGACCAGAACTGCACACAGTATTCCAAGTGTGGCCGTACCAATGTCTTGTACAACTTCAACAAGACGTCCCAACTCCTGTATTCAATGTTCTGACCAATGAAACCAAGCATGCCGAATGCCTTCTTCACCACCCTGTACACCTGCGACTCCACCTTCAAGGAGCTATGAACCTGTACTCCTAGATCTCTTTGTTCTATAACTCTCCCCAACGCCATGCCATTAACTGAGTAGGTCCTGGCCTGATTCGATCTGCCAAAATGCATCACCTCACATTTATCTAAATTAAACTCCATCTGCCATTCGTCGGCCCACTGGCCTAATTGATCAAGATCCCGTTGCAATCCTAGATAACCTTCTTCACTATCCACTGTGCCACCAATCTTGGTGTCATCTGCAAACTTACTAACCATGCCTCCTAAATTCTCATCCAAATCATTAATATAAATCACAAATAACAGTGGACCCAGCACCGATCCCTGAGGCACACCACTGGTCACAGGCCTCCAGTTTGAAAAACAACCCTCTACAACCACCCTCTGTCTTCTGTCGTCCAGCCAATTTTGAATCCAATTGGCAACCTCACCCTGGATCCCGTGAGCTTTAACCTTCTGCAACAACCTACCATGCGGTACCTTGTCAAAGGCTTTGCTAAAGTCCATGTAGACAACGTCTACTGCACTGCCCTCATCTACCTTCTTGGTCACCCCCTCAAAAAACTCAATCAAATTTGTGAGACATGATTTTCCACACACAAAGCCATGCTGACTGCCCCAAATCAGTCCTTGCCTCTCTAAATGCTTGTAGATCCTGTCTCTCAGAATACCTTCTAGCAATTTACCTACTACAGACGTTAGGCTCACCGGTCTGTAGTTCCCAGGCTTTTCCCTTCTGCCCTTCTTAAACAAGGGCACAACATTCGCTACTCTCCAATCTTCAGGCACCTCATCTGTGGCTGCCGATGATTCAAATATCTGTTAGGGGACCCGCAATTTCCTCCCTAGCCTCCCACAACATCCTGGGATACATTTCATCAGGTCCCGGGGATTTATCTACCTTGATGCGCTTTAAGACTTCCAGTACCTCCTCCTCTGTAATATGCACACTTCTCAAGACATCACTATTTATTTCCCTTAGTTTCCTAACATCCATGCCTTTCTCCACCGTAAATACCGATGAGAAATATTCATTCAGGATCTCACCCAACTCTTGTGGCTCTGCACATAGATGTCCTTGTTGATCCTTAAGAGGCCCTACTCTGTCCCTAGTTACTCTTTTTCCCTGTATGTATCTGTAGAAGCTCTTTGGATTCTCCTTTGCATTATTTGCCAAAGCAATTTCATGTCCCCTTTTTGCCCTCCTGATTTCCCTCTTAACTCTATTTCGACAATCTCTATACTCTTCAAGGGATCCACTTGATCCCAGTTGTTTATGTACGTCATATGCCTCCTTCTTCTTTTTGACCAGAGTCTCAATAGCTCGAGTCATCCAGGGTTCCCTACTTCTACCAGCCTTGCCCTTCACTCTAAAGGGAATGTGCTTACCCTGAACCCTGGTTAACACATTTTTAAAAGCCTCCCATTTACCAGCCGTCCTTTGCCTGCCAACAGTCTCCCCCAATCTACCTCTGAAAGTTCCTGTCTGATACCATCCAAATTGACCTTGCCCCAATTAAGAATTTTAACTCTTGGGCCAGACCTATCATTCTCCATAGCTATCTTAAAACTAATGGAGTTATGGTCACTTGTCCCAAAGTGATCCCTCACTAACACTTCTGTCACTTGCCCTTCCTTATTTCCCAAGACGAGGTCAAGTTTTTCCCCCTCTCTAGTCGGTCCATCCACATACTGAATGAGAAATTCCTCCTGAACACACTCAACAAATTTCCCTCCATCCAAGCCCCTAATGCTATGGCTGTCCCAGTCAATGTTGGGAAAGTTAAAGTCCCCTACTATTACCACCCTATTTTTCTTGCAGCTATCTGTAATCTCCTTACATATTTGCTCCTCAATTTCCCGCTGACTATTTGGGGGCCTGTAGTACAGTCCTATCAAGGTGATCTCTCCCTTCTTATTTTTCAGTTCCACCCATATAGACTCAGTGGGCGAACCCTCGGATATATCCCCTCTAAGTACTACCGCGATGTTCTCCCTAATCAAAAACGCCACTCCCCCTCCTCTCTTACCTCCTGTTCTATCCTTTCTATAGCATCTGTACCCCGGAACATTGAGCTGCCAGTCCTGCCCCTCCCTTAGCCATGTTTCAGTCATACCTATAATATCCCAGTCCCATGTGCCCATCCATGCCCTGAGTTCATCCGCTTTTCCCGTCAGGCCCCTTGCATTGAAATAAATGCAGTTTAATGTAGACTTTCCTTGCTCTCTGCCCTGCTTTCTCTGGTCATGCTTTACACACTCTCCCTTCCTGCCTTTTGTTTCCGTCCCCACTGACTTCCTACATCGGTTCCCATCCCCCTGCCACATTAGTTTAAACCCTCCCCAACTGCACTAGCAAACACACCCCTGAGAACATTGGTTCCGGTCCCACTCAGATGCAGACCGTCCGATTTGTACAGGTCCCACATCCCCCAGAACCGGTTCCAATGTCCCAGGAATTTGAAACTGGGTGTGGAATGCGTTTTGGTGCAGGCATGGCCACATTTCGATTTTTTTTCAATGATATCCAATATTCCTCTGCATTAGCGAGTCTGCGCCATTTTCCTCTGGTCTTTTAGTGGGTTGTGAATGCCTGGAACAGAACTTTATGTTCCCCTGCTGGGAAGGGTGGGCAAGGTGAGCACAATTCTCCTTGGATGGGTTTCCCACTACGTACCCGCCTGCCCTGGCCCCTCAGCAAATTTATGCTGGGGCAGGTGAGGCCTGGGACAGCACCCCCCCCCCTGCCCCCACCCCACAACTGAGGCCCTTAAAGTGGCCAATTGTTGACCACTTGAGGGTCATTTCCCACCCAGCCTTAATTATTAGGTTGGCGGGAGGAGTTCCAGGGTCTGGGGGAAGGCCAAAAATAATTGGTGGGTGGGGTGGAAGAACCATTTACAACAGCACCCAGTTTAACTTTGGGTACCCCCTCCACCCCCAATAAAGATCTGGTACCAGCAGGAGCTCCCTTTCACTACCAACCCCAGTCTCTCTGCTGAAACGTCAATCGCCCTGAGACCCACCAAGAATCTGGCACTGCAGGGACTAGAGAGCTATTGACCAATAAAATTGGCCAGCAGTTCTCTAAGGCGGGACTTCTGCCTGAGTGATGGACAGAAATTCTGCCACCAGCCAATTAATGCTTCAGGCCTCGAGATAATCTAGGTTTATATTTCAGCGCAGGAGTGAGAAACAGTAGACATGCCAGTTTTCAGTGACATGTTGAACTGAGTTCCCACCTGTTGGTTCACGTGAGTGTAAAAGGTCCTTTGGGCCTATTTGAAAATGAGTAGGGAGATTTCCTATTCTGAACGAAAGTGACATTGGTCCCTAATCCAACATCACCAAATCAGATGAATCAGTTATTTATTATTTAACTTTATTCTTGCGGTGGGCAGAATTGTAGTAACAGCGTTTTTGGGCTGGGTTCTCCGGTGCCCCAGCTGCATGTTTCTCGGTGGCGTGCCGGTCGATGGATTCCACTTCCCACTGCTTGCCACTGGAATTTTGCATTGTAAATACCCCATGCTGCCAGGAAACTCACAGGCGAGAGCGTGCTGCCGGCAGGAAAAGTGAATCACAGCAATCGGGAAATTCCAGCCATTATCTCTCTTACAAGCAAGATAATATTCAATGGTGATGCTTAAGATGTCAGTGGGAAGATATTTCCCTTGTTCAGGAAGCAAAGGTAGTTTTAAGGTATGTATATTTGTATTGGTAAACATTAGAGGTGGGATACTCCGTTCCTGAGACTAATTATTGACGCCGGGACAGGATTTCTGGATTTCCACCACAGCAAAACTGGTGCCGCACCTGGACTGATTAAGCGACCGTGGAGGGACTAGCACTGGCGCCACGTGAAACACAATAGATTCCAATGAGAGACGGTGCCGGATTCGCCGGGGTCAGGATTGACACTCGGGAGGCTGACAAGCTGCAGCCGCATATACACACTTCACTCCCCCACACACCATCCCAGCCAACAAGGTGGCACTTGTTGCGCTGGAGCGCACCCATCTCGCTGAAGGGTCCGCGTAGGCTAGAGGGCACCTGTGGGGGGAAACCCATATGACCTGTGGCTCGAAGTTCATAGCGGGCAGTCAGCGGCGGGCGCAGCTGCATGGCTGCCTTGCAGGCCGCGGCAATGGTATTTCGTTTCCATCCACCCCAACCCCACAGCTCACCTCCTAGCCACCCCCCGTTATTCCCCCCCAGCCCTGGCAGAAGCCCCCTGACCAGCAGCACAACTGTCAGCAAACTATGGTGATGTTGGACACTTTCTGTCCCCCTTTCTCTCCCTCCCTGCACCTGTCTCACGATTTTAAAAGCACAAGTGAACCTCGCCGTCAGGAATTCGGCCCATTGGAGGTGGAGAATCGTGGAGGCCCAGGAGAATACAAGGTCAGGCCTGCTAATGATATACCAACGGTGTTTATTGTATGTGCGTTCTGGAACGCATTGACGCTGCTGTCGAGGTGATGGAGAATTGCGATTTCGGTGTTGGAAACGATTTTTTGGCCAATCACGTTTCACGATTCTGGCGTCGGCCAATGGAGAATCCCGCCCTAGAAATAATGAATGATTTTTAAATGGGTTTAATTTTAACGTTTCTGTGCGTGGAAGGGTAAAACCTATCGTTAGATTATATGCTGGACAAAGATGTTTGTCTGTTTTAATTTAAAGTACCCAATTCTTTTTTCCCAATTAAGGGGCAATTTAGCGTGACTAATTCACCTACTCTGCGCGTCTTTTTGGGTTGTGAGGGAGAATATTTGTCAAGATGCCCCTTAAACGTCACTATCGTCCCTGCTTCCACCACCTCCTCCGGCAGCGAGTTCCAGGCACCCACTACCCTCTGTGTAAAAAACGTGCCTCGTACATCTCCTCTAAACCTTGCCCCTCGCACCTTAAACCTATGCCCCCTAGTAATTGACCCCTCTACCCTGGGAAAAAGTCTCTGACTATCCACTCTGTCTATGCCCCTCATAATTTTGTAGACCTCTATCAGGTCGCCTCTCAACCTCCGTCGTTCCAGTGAGAACAAACCAAGTTTATTCAACCTCTCATCATAGCTAATGCCCTCCATATCAGGCAACACCCTGGTAAATCTCTTCTGCACCCTCTCTAAAGCCTCCACATCCTTCTGGTAGTGTGGCGACCAGAATTGAACACTATACTCCCAAGTGTGGCCGAACTTTTTTTTTAAAAAAATGTATTCTCCTTTTTCACATTTTCTCCCACATTTACATCCATCAACAATAAACAATAATCAGCAAGATATGTCAGTCCCACACCGCAGGTCTCCAGCTCCTCCTGTCCACTGCCTCTTGCATAACTCCTCCTCCCAACCTCGGTTCCTTCCCCCCAACATTCCACCCCGGCTAGACCACTCGGACCCTGTTCTGCCAGGCTCCGATGGCCGCAGCCCCTCCCCCCACCTCACTCCCGTTCACTGGCCGGCTTAAACCGGCCAGTGTGGAGGCCCCCGCCCGGGTCCCTTTCCCACTTGGAAAGCCCAAAGATCCCCTTTTAGCACACAAACCCCGCATATCCACCTACACCCCAAAGAACTCTCATTTCGAGTGAAAGTCCCATCCCTTCCCTTGTCCAAATATATACCACATTGGCTCCTTTAATCTCTACACCCGCGCGCAGTGATACAAAAAAGAAGAAAATACAGTCATGAGGTTACATCGGCACATGCCCATTCCTCAATTTGTCAGTTCTGCCACAGTCCTTCTGCTTTCGCAAACTCCTCCGCTGCTTCCGCCGTTCCAAAATAAAAGTCCCTGAGCTTGTAAGTCACCCTCAGCTTCGCTGGATATACAATGCCGCACTGCACCTTGCTAATGTACAGTGCCCTCTTCACCCGGTAGAAGGCAGCCCGCCTCCTTGCCAGCTCCACCGTAAAGTCCTGGTATACACGTATACCAGCTCCAGCCCACTGCACCACCCGCTTCTGCTTGGCCCAGCTCAGGACCTTCTCCTTCACCCTGTACCTACGGAAGCACAGAGTCACTGCCCTTGGCGGCTCACTCGCCTTTGGTACAGGCCTCCATGACCGATGAGCCCGATTCAGTTCATATCGGGAGGGATCCTCCCCCTCCCCAAATAATTTTGCCAGCATCGCGGCAAAGTACTAAGTCGGCTTCGGTCCTTCAACTCCTTCGGGCAGCCCCACAATCCTCAAATTCTGTCGCCTGGATCTGTTTTCCAGGTCTTCCATTTTTCCTCGCAGATCCTTGTTAGTATCCATCACCTTCCGCATCTCTTTCCCCATCGAGGCAAGTTAATCACCGTGCTGCAATAACGTCTCCTCCACTTCCTTCAGCGCCTCCCCTTGCTCTCGCACCTCCGCCACTGCGCTCGCCACCTCCGTCCTCACCGGGGAAACCGCCTCCTCCACCAGCACACTCAAAACCTCCCTCATCTCCTTCCTCACCGTCTCCATGCATTTCGCAATCTGCGCCAATTGCTTTTCAAATTCCGCAGCCATCACCTTCGTTATTTCTTCAGCCGTAAGCAGTGCGGCCTTCCCTGGTGCTCCAGCCTCTATTTTTCCTGGTGACCCCGCGGTGACCTTTCCACTCCCCGACGGACCTCCAGCTGTTTTTTTTTCGGCCGTTTTCTTGCTCACCCTCGACATTTTTCTTTGTTCCTTTTTTCCTCCTGTGTCTTCACTGTGCCTCCTCCGTGCCTTCTCCCTTCTTCTGCCGCCTCCGCGGACCCTGGGACTGGGCTTAAAGCCCCGAAAATGCCGTTGCCGACCGGGAGCCCACCATTGTGCGGCCGCCTCCCGCCCGCCGTCACCGGAAGTCCCAAGTGTGGCCGAACTTAGATTCTATACAGCTGCAACATGACTTGCCAATTTTTATACTCAATGCCTGGGGCAATGAAGGCAAGCATGCCTTATGCCTTCTTGACTACCTTCTCCACCTGTGTTGCCCCTTTCAGTGACCTGTGGACCTGTATACCTAGACTTCGCTGACTGTCAATGCTCTTGGGGGTTCTACCATTCACTGTATATTCCCTTCCTGTATTAGACCTTCCAAAATGCATCACCTCACATTTGTCCGAATTAAACTCCATCTGCCATCTCGCCGCCCAAGTCTCCAAATGATCTAAATCCTGCTGTATCCTCTGACAGTCCTCATCACTATCCGCAATTCCACCAACCTTTGTGTCGTCTGCAAACTTACTAATCAGACCAGTTACATTTTCCTCCAAATTATTTATATATACTACGAACCGCAAAGGTACCAGCACTGATCCCTGCAGAACACCATTAGTCACAGCCCTCCAATCAGAAAAGCACCCTTCCATTGCTACTCTCTGCCTTCTATGGCCTAGCCAGTTCTGTATCCATCTTGCCAGCTCACCTCTGATCCCGTGTGACTTCACCTTTTGTACCAGTCTGCCATGAGGGATCTTGTCAAAGGCCTTATTGAAGTCCATACAGACAACATCCACTTCCCTACCTGCATCAATCATCTTTGTGACCTCCTCGAAAAAGTCTATCAAGTTATTGAGACATGACCTCCCCTTCACAAAACCGTGCTGCCTCTCGCTTTACGTCCACTTGCTTCCAAATAGGAGTACATCCTGTCTCGAAGAATTCTCTCCTGTAATTTCCCTACCACTGACGTAAGGCTCACCGGCCTGTAGTTCCCGGGACTAACCTTGCTACCCTTCTTAAACAAAGGAACAACATTGGCTATTCGCCAGTCCTCCAGGACATCACTTGAAGACAGTGGGGATCCAAAGATTTCTGTTAAGGCCTCAGCAATTTCCTCTCTTGCCTCCTTCAGTATTCTGCGGTAGATCCCATCAGGCCCTGGGGTCTTATCTACCTTAATATTTTTCAAGATGCCCAACACCTCGTCTTTGTGGATCTCAATGTGACCCAGGCTACCTACACACCCTTCTCCAGACTCAACATCCACCAATTCCTTTTCTTTGGTGAATACTGATGCAAAGTATTCATTTAGTACCTCGCTCATTTCCTCTGGCTCCACACATAGATTCCCTCCCCTATCCTTCAGTGGGCCAACACTTTTCCTGGCTACCCTCTTGCTTTTAATGTATATGTAAAATTCCTTGGGATTTTCCTCAACCCTATTTGCCAATGACTTTTTGTGACCCCTTTTAGCCCTCCTGACTCCTTGCTTAAGTTCCTTCCTACTTTCCTTATATTCCACACAGGCTTTGTCTGTTCCCAGCCTCCTAGCCCTGACAAAAGCCTCCTTTTTATTTTTGACGAGAGCTACAATATCTCTCGTGATCCAAAGTTCCCGAAATTTGCCATATTTATCCTTCTTCCTCACAGGAACATGCCAGTCCTGAATTCCTTTCAACTGACATTTGAAAGCCTCGCACATGTCAGATGTTGATTTACCCTCAAACATCTGCCCCCAATCTATGTTCTTCAGTTCCCGCCTAATATTGTTATAATTAGCGTTCCCCCAATTTAGCACATTCACCCTAGGACCACTCTTATCCTTGTCTACCAGCACTTTAAAACTTACTGAATTGTGGTCACTGTTCCTGAAATGCTCCCCTACTGAAACTTCTACCATCTGGCCGGGCTCATTCCCCAATACCAGGTCCAGTATAGCCCCTTCCCTAGTTGGACTATCCACATATTGTTTTAAGAAGCCCTCCTGGATGCTCCTTACAAACGCTGCCGCATCCAAACCCCTGGCACTAAGTGAGTCCCAGTCAATATTGGGGAAGTTAAATTCTCCCATCACAACAACCATGTTGCTTTTACTCCTTTCCAAAATCTGTCTATCTGCTCCTCTATCTCCCGCTGACTGTTGGGTGGCCTGGAGTAAACCCCCAACATTGTGACTGCACACTTCGTATTCCTGATCTCTACCCATCTTGCCTCGCTGCCCTCTGAGGTGTCCTCCCACAGTACAGCTGTGATATTCTCCTTAACCAGTAGCGCAAATCCTCCACCCCTTTTACCTCCCCCTCTATCCCAGCTGAAACATCTAAATCCTGGAATATTTAGCTGCCAATCCTGTCCTTCCCTCAACCAGGTCCCTGTAATGACAACAACCTCATAGTTCCAAGTATTAATCCAAGCTCTAAGTTCATCTGCCTTACCTGTTGTACTTCTTGAATTATAACATATGCACTTCAGGCCACCAGTCCCGCTGTTTTCAGCAACATCTCCCTATCTGCTCTTCGTCAGAGCCATACTGGCCCTATTCCCTAGTTCTCCCTCAGTTTTTTCACCTTCTGACCTATTGCTCCGGTACGCACCCCCCTGCCATACTAGTTTAAACTCTCCTGTGTTTAACACGGATTAACATGGCTTGCAAAGCACATTTTAAGCTACAATGGTCTCATTAACCCACAAAATCTCTTTTAAACACACAAGATGACCGTGGTAAGACACACTCCTCTCTGAACGCAAGTGAATGTCTGTGGATTTCTCCTCAATAACCCCTCAGATGATTCATATACTGTGATCTGCCTGGTTTCACTGAACTCCGTCTTCCACACGAGTTATTTCAAATTCTGTTTCCAAAAATCACACTTTCAAACCTTCTCTTAAATTATGCTTTCCCATGGTGGTTTGCATTCTGAAATCAAAACCAGGTTTTCCAAGTGATACTTTTAAACAAAGCTTCCAATGCACTTTTAACAGAGAATCAGTCAAGGATTTACAACAGTCCCTTTAGGATTTCCGGGGCAGGATTCCCAATTTGGGAGACCCACCGGAGAAGAATTGCGACTGATTTCGGGAGCGCAGATCAGGAAGCAATTCAACATCCCTTGCCATGCTAATTTATGCATGCCGAGGAATACAAGAGATTCCCAAGGGAATTCTGTTATTGGGCCACCATTTTAAGTGGGCGGACGGCCCGATAGCGAAGTCAGACGACTGGGCACCCCCCCCTCCCCATACACTGCAGATCAGCCCCCCACCGCCCCCCCTACATTGTGATGCATGTCCCCACCCCTGGATTATCTTGGTGCCCCTCTTCCCCAGGTACAGGGGTAACCCGCCCCACCCCACACAGGGACCCCCTAAATAGAGAGACCCCCACAGGGACTCTCAAACTAAAGGGACCCTTCAGAGACCCCCTGACTAAAGGGACACACACAGGACCACTATCTAAATGACCGCCCCCCCCCCCCCCACATAGACCCGTAACTATAAAGAGACCAGCCCCCACAGACCTCCCCACACCAAGAAAAGTGTCACCTGCATGGAAGCAAGGGAGCAGTCCAGCCAGGGGCAGTGAAAAAAAATAGAGTTGTAATATTAACCTGGAAGCATTACATGTCTATCCCTGGAAAGATAACAGTTGTGACCTGTGTTTAAAACCCCCAGATCCCTTTCCTACAAGCCATTGGGGGGGTCAGGGGAGCAGAGGGCTCCCTCTATTTTGGGGGTCTCTGTGGGGCTCCGTTTAGGGGCTTGTGGGGGGTTCCTTTAGTTAGGGGTCCCTGTGAGGGATCCTTTAGTTAGGGGGACCCTATGGGGGTCTCCCTATTTAGGGGTCTCTGTGGGGGGTCCTTTTAGCTAGGGGGTATCTGTGGGGGGGTTCCTTCAGTGATGGGGTCTTTGTTGGGGTTCCTTCACTTTAAGGGATTCTGGGGGTTCTCCCTAGTAAGGTGGTCCCTGGGGGCACCCTATTAAAGAGGTCTGTAGGGGGGGGTGGGGGGAAATCTGGGGCCGGGATTCTCCAAGTCTGCGCCGGGCCGCCGATTCTCCACCGACCGGAGAATCGCCGCCAATCGCGCCGGCGCAGTCGCCGCGACGCCGGTCGGGGGCCATTGAAAATGGCTTCCACGGCGATTCTGTGCGCTCGACGGGCCGAGTTCCCGCCGCCGTTGTTTGTGTATGGTCCTACCCAGTGGAGCCTCGGCGCTCTGGCTGCGGAGGCTGTCCTGGTGGGGGGCGGGGGGAGCAACTCTGGGGGGGGGGGGCCTCCACGGTGGCCTGGAGCACGATTGGGGACAACCGATCGGCGGGCGTGCTAATTCCAGGGGGGCCTATGTTCCTCCGTGCCGGGCCCCTGTAGGGCTCGCCATGTTGGCTGCGGGCCAGCGCGAAGACGGCCATGGCGCGCATTCGCGGACCCGCGCCGGCCGTGTAGTCCGGCGCTGTTCTAGCCCCCGAGGAAGGGGTGAATGACTGGGCCTGGTGGCCCGTTGACGCTGGCGTCGCTTGCGCCGTTTTTGACACCGGCGTTAAAACTTGCCCGGGATTTCGGAGAATCCCGGTCCTGGTTGAGGTGAGGTGGACAGGTAGTGAATTGTGGGATGGGGAGGGTGACCCTTGGAAGGGCTTTGGGGACAACTCCTCTAAGGAGGTCCCATCTTGGCCCACCACAAGATCTACCATGTCAGGGCCACGCTGGTAAATGCCCAGAGGACCAGAGAATCACGGAGGGCTGGAGAATAGGGCGCCAGGCCCGCTAAATGGATGCAAGTGGATCATTAGATCTATTTGCATTCATTTACACCCTCCCCCTGGTGCCCGGTCATAAACTTCAATCCCACCACCAATGGGGGAGTCGGAGCATCACGTTCGGTTCAGCGCCTGGCACTGATCCCAATTTTCCCCCAACGCCTGATTTTCCGTCCCATTGGGAAACATGCTTTGGGCATCACTGGATGGAGAATCCAGCCCAAAGTCCCCCAAACTGTAATAATTCATAAACCTTCGTAGTAGACATGGGAAGCCATTTTCAATAGAGAATAGCCAATGTTGTTCCTCTGTTTAAGAAGGTTAGCAAGGATAATCCAGGGAACTACAGGCCGGTGAGCCTTATTTCAGTGGTAGGGAAATTACTGGAGAGAATTCTTCGAGACAGGATCTACTCCCATTTGGAAGCAAATGGACGTATTAGTGAGAGACAGCACCGTTTTGTGAAGGGGAGGTCGTGTCTCACTAACTTGATTGAGTTTTTCGAGGAGGTCACTAAGGTGATTGATGCAGGTAGGGCAGTGGATGTTGTCTATATGGACTTCAGTAAGGCCTTTGACAAAGTCCCTCATGGTAGACTAGTACAAAAGGTGAAGTCACACGGAATCAGGGGTGAGCTGGCAAGGTGGATACAGAACTGGCTAGGTCATAGAAGGCAGAGAGTAGCAATGGAAGGATGCTTTTCTAATTGGAGGGCTGTGACCAGTGATGTTCCACAGGGATCAGTGCTGGGAGCTTTGCTCTTTGTAGTATATATAAATGATTTGGAGGAAAATGTAACTGGTCTGATTAGTAAGTTTGCAGACGACACAAAGGTTGGTGGAATTGCGGATAGCGATGAGGACTGTCTGAGGATACAGCAGGATTTAGATTGTCTGGAGACTTGGGCGGAGAGATGGCAGGTGGAGTTTAATCCGGACAAATGTGAGGTAATGCATTTTGGAAGGTCTAATGCAGGTAGGGAATATACAGTGAATGGTAGAACCCTCAAGAGTATTGAAAGGCAAAGCGATCTAGGAGTACAGGTCCACAGGTCATTGAAAGGGGCAACACAGGTGGAGAAGGTAGTCAAGAAGGCATACGGCATGCTTGCCTTCATTGGCCGGGGCATTGAGTATAAGAATTGGCAAGTCATGTTGCAGCTGTATAGAACCTTAGTTAGGCCACACTTGGAGTATAGTGTTCAATTCTGGTCGCCACACTACCAGAAGGATGTGGAGGCTTTAGAGAGGGTGCAGAAGAGATTTACCAGAATGTTGCCTGTTATGGAGGGCATTAGCTATGAGGAGCGGTTGAATAAACTCGGTTTGTTCTCACTGGAACGAAGGAGGTGGAGGGGAGACCTGATAGAGGTCTACAAAATTATGAGGGGCAGAGACTGAGTGGATAGTCAGAGGCTTTTCCCCAGGGTAGAGGGGTCAATTACTAGGGGGCATAGGTTTAAGGTGAGAGGGGCAAGGTTTAGAGTAGATGTACGAGGCAAGTTTTTTACGCAGAGGGTAGTGGGTGCCTGGAACTCGCTACCGGAGGAGGTGGTGGTGGTGGTGGAAGGGACGATAGTGACATTTAAGGGGCATCTTGACAAATACATGAATAGGATGGGAATAGAGGGATACGGACCCAGGAAGTGTAGAAGATTGTACTTTAGTCGGGCAGCATGGTCGGCACGGGCTTGGAGGGCCGAAGGGCCTGTTCCTGTGCTGTACATTTCTTTGTTCTTTGTTCTTTGTACTGCAGATGTTATTCTGGCCTCTCACAATCCAATACTGCTTCAACTCTCTGTGACTTTACTGAACAGTAATCTGTTTTGGTTCCAAGTTTCCTCTGTTCCATTAACTCCAGAAATCTGGAAAACTTCTCTTCATTTCTCTAGTTTCCTTAACTAGCTGGACTTTATGGGCGGGATTCTACGCCAGCGGGATGCTCCATTTTGCCGGTGCCCAGGGGTTTCCTGACGGCGTGGGGCTGCCCCCCAATGGGAAACCCCACTGATCGGCCAGCGTAACGGAGAATCCCGCTGTCGGGTTGGGGCAGAAATGTGACACGGCGGGCGGAGAATCCAACCCCATGTTTCTGGAATCTGGGGTGGAATTCTCCGCAATCGGCGCGATGTCCGCTGACCGGCGCGAAAAACGGCGCGAATCAGTCCGGCATCGCGCCACCCCAAAGGTGCAGAATCCTCCGCATGACGGCATTCCCGCGCATGCGCAGTGGAAGGAGTCTCTTCCGCCTCCGCAATGGTGGAGACAGTGGCGAAGGCGGAAGGGAAAGAGTGCCCCCACGGCACAGGCCCGCCCGCGGATCGGTGGGCCCCGATCGCGGGCCAGGCCACTGTGGGGGCACCCCCCCGGGGCCAGATCGCTCCGCCCCCCCCCCCAGAACCCCGGAGCCCGCCCGCGCCGCCTTGTCCTACCGGAAAGGTAGGTGGTTTAATCTACGCTGGCGGAACAGGCATTTTAGCAGCGGGACTTCAGCCCATCCGGGCCGGAGAATGGCGGGATGGGGGCCCGCCGACCGGTGCGCCGCGATTCCCGCCCCCGCCGAATATCCGGTGCCGGGAAATTCGGCAACCGGCAGGGGCGGGATTCACGCCAGCCCCCGGCGATTCTCCAACCCGGCGGGGGGTCGGAGAATCTCGCCCTAGATCTCCAATGCAATCAAATTCAGCTAAACTAAAACCTAAAAGCTTCTCTACATTACAAGGCCCAAGTTGCTCAGCAACCACTGCTGATTTATTTACTCTTCACACTGTAGCCCTCTCTAAGCACAATAGAATCACAGTTGGAATTCAAACCAACACCCACTCATAAAAACACCTTTGTCCGGCTTGAAACTAACTCTAGGTTTTACCTTTTCAGGTTCAGAAACATTAAATTAAACCCACTTAAAACTATACCTTATTTATAATGTTTACTAATACAAATATAAATACCTTTGTTTTCTTAACAGGGGAAATAGCTTCCCACTGGCATCTTAAGCATCACCATTGAATATTAGCTTGATTGCAAGAGAGTGACATTGCTGCTGCAATTCTCCCCACCTCGAGAATAAAGTTAAAAAATAAATAACTGATTAATCTGATTTGGTGATGTTGGTTAAGGGACCAATATCACTTTCGCTCAAAAGAGGAAAACTCCCTACTCATTTTCAATTAGACCCAAAGGACCTTTTACACTCACATGAACCAACAGGTGTGAACTCAGTTCAACATTTCACTGAAAACTGGCATGTCTACTGTTTCTCACTCCTGCGCTGAAATATAAACCTAGATTATCTCAAAGCCTGAGGTGGAATTTAGACCAGTATCATCACCCTTCCCCCACCCTCGCCAAACATTCTGATTCTGAAGTCAGAGCACCATTAAATAGACCAAGCCGATAAACTAATTTATGAATGCTGCGTAGAGTGCAACTTTATGTGCATCCAATCAAATGCAATATGTAATAGGTTCAGAAAGAGCAGTTTAAAAATATCACATTGCTTACATTGATTAAAATGTGTTGTAATTCCATCATACTAAATGACAAATAATCTTTATAGCTGTGTGGTTTATAACAACTTGATATTTAGTAGAAAATATATGAGGCAACGTAACAAAATATCAGCAGAATCACAGCGAGGGATAAACCTTGCCTCGAATGATGTTTACAATTCACAGGTATATCACTGCAACAGAAGACTGCCTTAATAATTTGGTCAGCTGGTTCTCAGTCAACATGCACTAACCAGTCATGGCTAGGTTATGCCACATGAAAATGTAATAATTACTTTCAGTGTAATATTCCCATTATATATTGTAATCATTAAAATATACACCATGAGATATAGCTCCCAAATGGACAACTTTTATTCCATGCTAGTTTTTTATTACTAAATCCAATATTTTGAAAGAGTAATAGGGTAGAACGGTTGTCAATCTTTAGAGACCTCACATTGCAAAAGCTATGTTAACCAAACCTAATTCCAAATCCAGTACCAGTCTTTCCGGATACAGATCTTTCTCTTAACTCCTTTTGTCAATGGCAAAAATGATGATCAAATGTTTGTGTGCCTTTAAATATGTGTTCATTACCTCCAAGAATTGTTGCATTATGCTTACAACAGAAGCCATGCCATGGCTCAATACAGTTTACACAGAAAACCAGAGAGAATTGCAATTATATTAAGTTTGACTGCATAGATGGTTTTACAGTGAGACTTCTTAATGCATGATTTTGTGTGCAAGAGTGAATATGTGAATAGTGCTAACTCACCTATCCAACTTACTTATCAAAATCTAGCTCAAAATTAATAAACATTGCACACTTCAATAATCCAAGTTATAACAGGAAATTAGTCTAGTTTTGTGGTTCTGCAGTTAATGTATCCTGCCAACTTATTGCACATTTCCCATTGTTGATTGTGAGCAATAACCAAATTTGAATATTAATATATGTAAAGTTGTTACACTCTCGTGTTTACAATTATTCCCCAGCTACCAAACTGAGTCCTTATTGGTCTGTATAATGCAAGAAGAGAACTGGCTGCAATTTTATTTCCTTAATTGCATATCTGTTATTTATTGCACAAATTTTAGTGGATTGGACTGTTGAAATTAAAAAGGAGCCAGTGTGGAAAATCAGGTGTGTCCTTTCACCACTGGGATTTAGCTCAAAAACCAGTCAAGACTGGTGGGATTAAAGATTCCTCCCCCTCTTTCCTGCTGTGCCAGATACAAGTCTTTTCTGTGAAATACACCTAGCTCGTAATGGGAATGTGTCAAAAAATGACTCATAATTCATTACATAATTGAGAATCCCACTCTCGAGAAGCCAAATGGATAGCTGATGCAAACATCAAAGAAAGCACACTGGTTCAGTTGTGAACATCCTTCTGAGGCAAATTTGCAGCAGATTATTGGAGAATACTGCAGCTTCTGGGAAACTTGAATTCAGAGTTCTGCATGCTGGCAAAAGGTACAAAAATTGAGAAACTACTCCGGCTCCCAGCCATGATATATTTTATTTGAGGAGGCCAAACAATTCTTTAGCAATGGCACTTTAACAAAAAGAGTGCTACAGTTCAATCCATCCTATTCTGAATGCAATTTATTTCAACCATTGTTCTCGACCATGTGATGGAGGCATTTTAGCCATTAGTTTTTTTTACATTTAGAGTACCCATTTCATTTTTTTTCCAGCTAAGGGGCAATTTAGTGTGGCCAATCCACCTACCCTGCACATCTTTGGGTTGTGGGGGCGAAACCCACGCAAACACGGGGAGAATATGAAGACTCCACACGAACAGTGACCCAGAGCCGAGATCAAACCTGGGACCTCGGTGCCATGAGTCAGCAGAGCTAACCCACTGTGCCACCGTGCCGCCCTTTTAGCCATTAGTTTGTCCATCAATTCCAATATCTATTGTTACATGAATCTGCCAATAAATGAATGCAAGTTAGGCTTCCAATCTTTGCACTAGTCTCTCCTTCTATTTCACTCCTGCAATTACTGGGTATCCCACCCATCCACTCCACTGCCAATTTATAAACATGAACCAATATTTGTACAGCAAACAGACCAGGGAATCAACACAGTTAGGCATTATGCCATCATATTCAAGTAATTAAACAATGATATCATACGGTATCTGAGCTTGCCGTACAACAATAGAACCTCAAGTCTGTCTTTAAGCAAAAGATACGTTAAGCTAAATTTCTGCAAGCTGCTTTATCCAACTTGTCAAAGAACATGATGTTTCACATGTTTTACTGAATATCCCTGCAAATGATCTGGGTAAATCCAAGTCTTTTCACACTCTTATCAAACGTTGGTTTTGATCTGCATTCGCCTAACAATGCAATACCTTAGGTCTGAAACTTTCTGGGAACACTTTATTTTAATTTTAGAGTACCCAATTCCTTTTTTTTCCAATTATGAGGCAATTTTGTATGGCAAATTGACCAACCCTGCACATCTTTTTGGGTTGTGGGGGGGTGAGACCCACGCTGACACGGGGAGAATGTGCAAACTCCACACGGACAGTGACCCAGAGCCGGGATTAAATCCGGGTCCTCGGTGCCGTGATACAGCATTGCTAACCACTGTGCCACCATGCTACCCACTTTCTGGGAACACTGATTGGAATAGAACCACCTTTTTGCTGGTGGAATTTGCTTACAGAAATCATTAAAAAGATTTATTAAGTGGGAGATATGTCTTCCTCACATCTGAGAGTAAAAATGTTTTATGAAAAATAAAAGATACAAAATGAAATATTTAAAACACAGAAAAGCAAGCTAATGGCATTCAGTATCTGAAAAATTCTCCCTTTGATGTTGCAGTAATTCTACCCCAATGCTCAGCAACTATCTGGATGGTAAACAAACTAAAATTATACAAATACTTACAGTGTGATTTTTGGTAGTATTTTGCAGTAAAAACGCAATACGAAGACACATGGAGTAAAATCATGTAGATTAAGAAGCAAACCTCTCCAAAATTTACTTTGAACTGAAACAGTTTATTTATACTACCTCCACCAAAACTCAATCTTAATTCCAGGGTATAAGAGCTGTACAGACTATCAATGTTATCATGATGTGTGGAATGACATTACAACAGTCAGTTACAATTGTGAGTAATAAACATTTTTTTCTATTTTCTGAGGAAATGACAATCAACTTCCCAAAGATACTTCATCAAGTTTCTATTCTTTTTGGGTGTTGTATAAATTGCAGCTGTACCCTTGCCATGATCTGCATTTCCCTGAATTGTGATCAGGGCTCTTTATTTTGCATATAAAACTCCACTGTTTCTGGAGTTTACTGGGGTAGATGCAGTGTGATCAGCTCCGATTGATAGCAAAAATCTATACTTTTCTGTCATTCCAGTAGAAAACATGTTGCTGTTGCACAAAAGCTGATGTGCGAAGGCATAATTACACTAAAGTTGCAGTACAAATCTGAAATATAAACAGCAAATGCTGGATAAACTCAGCAGGTCTGGCAGCATCTGTGGAGAGAGAAACAGACTTAACGTTTCGAGTCTGTGTGACTCTTCTTTGAAGTAGAGCCATACAGAATTCTTTCTGATTTCCAACATCCTCGGTATTTTGCTTTTGTTTTATTATGAGTCTGGAATTAGCTTGAGCTGGGTGTGAAGTGAAGAAGGATGGGGCTGCCCAGAGGAAGCATTGCGTTGGGGTTTGACTCATTAGGTTTAACTGCAGTACAATGTCAAATCCCTGGATCCTATTGAGGATTTTATTAAATCGACCTGGAATTCAATTAAATGGTTTGGAAGGGTTTCTGTCCACACTTTCCACTAAAGAAGTAGCTTCATGTATGTAACCATGCACATGTGGAGCTCTTTCCTACACAGTGTGAGTCAGGCAGTGTGAAAATGGTAATGCAGGCAGTCATCAACTTTGCAACGTGTGAGCTACGACAAATGGCTCTTATGACATTTATAAATTGACACCCTGTTTCACCTTTACGCTGGATTTGTCTTTACAGCGTCACGCCAGTGAATTGTTGGTCTTTACCGACTGTTATGTTCCCTTATGGTCCACCTTTCACAGCCTCCGGAAGGACGAATTGCTTCTCAGATACAGGATAGAATTGTCTCTGAAAGTATAGGCAATATTATATCATGGGAAATTCACTATAAGGCAATTGTACTGAAGCAAAATCCTACAAACTTTTTTTTATTCCGTGAAAACAGGGTTTTTTGCCTTGATTAGGAACCAAGCACCCATTTATAATGTTGTTCCTATGGGAAAACCAGTTCCGACCTATGACGTTTTGACTTTATGATGCAGTTTTCAGGAACCAACTGCGTCATGTATCCAAGGACAAGAATGTTTCCAGGGCTGGAGAATTGTAGCTGTGAGGAGAGATTTGGGTTGCTTTCCTTGGAACACAGAAGGAGTGACATTATTGAGGTCGATAAAATTGAGAGGTAGACATAGAGTAGACTGGAGGAACCTGTTTCCTTTGGCAGAGAGTTCAAAAACCAGGGCTCACGATTCAAGCTAAGTGGCAGAAGGATTAAACGGGACATGAGGAAGAACTTTTTTATGCAGAGAGTGATGGGTGTCTGGAATTCACTGCCTGAGTTGGTGGTGGAGGCAGAGACCCTTAACTCTTTTAAAAAGTATGTGGACCTGCAGCTTAAGTGCTGTAAGCTACAGGGCTATGGGCCATGTGCCGGAAGATGGGATTGGAAAGGGGCACTTGGGTGTATTTGGGTGAGCATGGATGTTCCACCTTCCGTGCTGTGTCATTTCTATGATTTAATGACTGTCTACCTGGCTGCAACCCATTAATGCAGCAAAAGGCATGCCGTGACAAGGTCCGATATGAATGCAGGTTGAAGGAAGGAACACACAAAGTACTTAACATAAATAAATTGGAGCCAACACCCAGCAGTAACACAATACCAGATCAGGGGAATTGTTAAACTCTCATTATCGTACAATTCCTAAATCTAGTAAATTAAACATAAATCGCATGTATGGCAATGTCTGTATTCCTCATGCCAAATCTATCCGATCCCTTAAACATCCAGCATTCTATTCACCTGTCCAAACTGCTGCAGGTACAGTTGTGGGTAATTACCATTAGCAACTCCTGTTGCACAAATACACACACACAAATATATGTACAGAAACACGCACACACAAATACACACACACACATACACACATGTACTACACAAATACACACGACACACAAATATACACGACACACAAATATACACACATAAACACATACATGCACACAAATACTCACACATACACAAATACATACACACACAAATACACACTCATACTCACACATACACACAAATAAACACACAAACACATGCACAAATGCACACACAAATACACAATTACACAAATACACACATGAAATGAAATGAAAATCGCTTGTCACTTAATACATAATTTAACACACAGACACATTTATACACACTTATGCACACACATACATGCACAAATTGTTACATACGCGCACATACTTATACACTCACTTACACACACCCAGTTACACACTCACATTCACACACAGATTTACACACTCACTTTTACACACACATGCATACACACGTACACTTACAATCACAAACACACATTCGTGCCAACATACACACGTACACAGACACACGTACATTCAGATTTACACACATGCATACTCATACATTTGAATATACATACATGTATACACTCACACTAACATACAAATGTTTACACATGGCGGGACCCGCCCACGCCCGACTTTCGGGCGGCTCTGACCCCTGGGTGCCCCTTTGCGGTGTTGGGGGTAGGGGGATTCAATGCGAGCGAGAGAGGTGCCGCGGCGGCGCGCGTGCCCAGTGGCGTGCACGAGCCTGCGCTCAGTGCAGTCGCAGCTTGGAGAATTCCAGTGGGTGGCCAGTGGCTGGGGCCGGACAGTGGCTTCTGCCAAAGGCACCATGCAGTCTCCCCACAACTAGAAAACAATTGAGGAAAATGTGGTGTAAAGTAGGGTCAGAGATCGGAGCAACAGCAACACAACAATAAATAATAAACGGCGGCAACAACTTTAGACAGAAGTGGTTGTAAATGTGTAACAGCAAGCTGCAGTCCCTGGTGTCCGGGCGCTCGGATCGGCTTTTCTTCAGATAGAAATATCTCTGGTGGGTCAGACAATTCCGCTATAGCTCACCTACCATCAACGTATCTTGCACGCACTGAACACATTCAAATTCTCCACTTAATCTAACCCCCGCCTTATTTCATTGTTTTTTTTTATTGCCCTCCTGGATTCAGGGCGATATTTATGGGCTACATTAGAGATACAAACAGGTGGTTCAGGGAGTTTCGATTCACAGGATTAAGGCATTTGGAGATATCCAGGATAAGGAGCATGTAAATATGACATCGGGACAGGAGAGGCCAGTCACTCTGCAGCAACCTATTCTCTACTCATACTGCAAGCTGGACCTTAAAGCTAACCTCACACTGGCCTCACAAGGTGCAAAATGGCTTTGATATGGGATTGAGAGGATGGCTGACTTCTCGCATGTCCAAAGAGAACACATTTGAGCCAAAGCTGCCGCCTTTCCCATAAACAAATAAAACCTCAAACGATATCTGGTCCCTTTTCAACACGCCTGTCCCCTCATTATTTTGATATTAGCTGCTATTGGAAAATGATATGACCAGCTTACCTTATAATTTAAAATTCCCGTTTCATTTGTTGCACTGGACAGTGTGTCCAACTTCTTAATTGTGGAATAAAATGGCACAACGGCGTGTTTAATAATGCGTTATGTTTTTTCAATTATGGGCAGTGAGCGCCAATCGATGAAAATAGTTTCCCTTCAATCTTTAAAACCTAATGAAGCCTATTGAACTTACTCTAAGATACTTTAACCCCTTTGGTGCCGAAGGACAATGTCTGAAGCATTGAAATATCGTTGGGCTTATAATGTGCGCTGCGATATTGAAAGGGGACCTTTAAAAAATATGAAAATTGCGAAGTGCGGTTATGTTGCTTTGCAACGAATTCACGTTAAAGGGGGTAATGTTTTACGAAAATGTCAGCAAATTTACTGCCTTCCGTTTCCCGTACTTATTGCACCTTTTATTGTTCACGTAACGAGATGAAACTCACATAAGTTCAGGGATGTTCAGCTCAGGGAGCGATTGATTGGTTAAGTTATTTTTATTCATTTAGTAATTAAATCAATATTGAATGTCAATTTCCAAAAAAAAATTACGATCAATCTATATGGTTCAAAGGACGCACACAGAATTCGAATAGCAAACACTTTATTCAGCAGTGTATTTATTTTAAACATTTTAACTTTCGAGTGTGTGCTGCAATGAAGTACAATACACTTTGAAAACATGCACAACAATCCAATGAATCAATATGTTAACCGCTGAAGCCTAGGTTTAATCTGATTGATTCACACCGAAGACACAGATGAAATGTTATCTGCTTTGCTTACATAATATTAAAGAACAAACAAAAATGTGATGAGACTTTCCGGGACATCATTATTGAGTTTGTATTCTGTAATATCTCCGGCAAACTGGAGTAGGAATCGCTTTCAACCCGGCCTGGCAAAAAAATGAATAATGTGAGACAGGACAGCGGCGAGAAGGTCATTGTTATCAACTTAAGTACAGGCATCTCAAGTCCACCTAAACGTGGCCAATTACACCTAATGATCTGCGGGAGAAAAAACTCGCCCGTGACCTGACCTTCACAAAACAACAGTCCATCCACTAGCGTGTAGCTTACTCAACAACCGGGCATTCCTTTACATTATGTATTTTAACGATGTTTGCGTTGTCTCTGTCGGAAAGCCATGGGCCGCGTTCCGCTTCAAAGTGAGGGCATTCCAGGCTCTGTACGTGCTGCTTTGCTGCCGAGCGCTCCCTTCAAACGTGGGGGGGTTTCGGCATCGCCCTTTTTCACATCGTCTGTAGAAAAGTTGAGAATCAGTTTTAAAGAGATCGTTTAGAAATCCTGCGCACACAGAAAGATTATTTTGCAAGTTCGGCGCTGTGAAAGAATTATAGACCCCCCCTCCTCCCCGCCGCCTCAGGTCAAATTTGTCTCCTTGTAAAAGTTGTGATTGATTTTATTTGTTTGGATACCGTGGCTAATTAAATTTATTTAAATCATGCCGCACTTTCGAAAAACGCTGAAAGAAACAAAATCATCAAAAGTGCGCAAAATAATGTTTAACATTCACTCCCGTTTAGGTCAACAACCCCCATTCGGCCTTTTAAAATAAGTCATTTCCCCCTAATGTTTTGTGCATAGCAATTTAGTCAAGTGATATTTCCATTGTTCAAAGTCACATTAACCGCTAAATGGAAGTTAACAAGTGAATAATTATCATTAATGCAAAATTAATTTCCATCAATGCCTCAAAAGATCAAGCACTTCCAATTGGAATCATCCTTTTAAGTTTAAATAATGGAAAGGTTCGGATGGTCCAAATGTGCCAGAAATGTACTGCCCGTAATAAAGATGCCAAGATCGTGGCGAGGGTGTGCAGAGAGGTATAGAAAATGGAGCGAATTTCCTTCTCCCAGAATACTCCGACAATATTCTACCTGGACAATATTTTTTCTGATAGGTAATATGGTTAATTATTTGCTGGTCTTCATATTTTAAAAAATCCTTTCAAAACTGCGTCAATAATTAAAATCCGATCTCCTCGGTAGCTATGAGGAGGGAGGAAAAACATGGGGGGGGGGGGGGCACCGATTTATTTCTAAGCCCCAATTTAGTGACCAAATTGCAGCGTGAATCCAAAAAATCTCGTATAAAAGTTAAATTTCATGGCGCCAAACCGTCTAGAACAAAATGGCTCAACATTGCTTTGTTAAAGATCAGGATCTATACAAAGCCAGCAGAAAGGAACATCACCAAACTGCTGTTGGGACTGTCTCGGCGTTAACGTTGTGTGAAAAACATTAGCTTCCTTTTGGCGTGCGGTTCATGGGGCGAGATATATAAAATATCGAACGGGTGAAATTTACCGCGATGCTGTTACAATATGTCTATAAAGATTTACACTTCTTTGTTGCAGCGCCCACTAATTGCTTTTTTTCAAATTAACCTGGTTTGGTGCTTCTAATCCAGGGATAATTGCAATGGAAAACACGCTTTAATGACACTCATTAAATGATTCCACTACTTATAAACATGGCCAGCTTGTGTTTAAGGAGCAGAGAAGCATAGTCTATTAACATCTAAAATAAACTACCTAAATCGGCCTGATTTGTTGGGTGGTTTTTTTTGTGCCATTGTTCGGTTAATGTAAATAACATTTGCTTTTAGAAATCCAGCTTTCTCCGAAGCGGATAAATCAAAATAACTTGTGTGCGGAAGGCTGTTGGAAGTATTAATGATTTAAATGCCAGGGACCGCCGTTTCATGTTTTTTCAGAAAAAAAATCAAGCTAAACATGTGAGAGAAAGGCAGATTCCTAAATTAGCACACATCTCCGAAAAAGTAACAATTCTTCCAAATGCTTTCATGTGGAATTGGCGTGCGGGGAGATGTCTTGTGTGGGCGAGGTGTGATTGTGGTATTATCGTTTCCACAACAGAGCTGGTCATTAAGAAGTCCTCGGTTGCTGACCTCCGAGTTCCCGGCCCTGTAGATGGTTCGCCCTCCCCGGCGCGGTCAAAATAAATAGGCAATCCGAGTGATAATCTTTTCAAAGGGCCGCACATCAGGAAGAAGGGACATGTGGACGATCCGTTGTCACAATTTAGCGATAGCCGCCCTTAGCCAGCGGAACAAAAAAATGTATTAGTTTTGAAATCAATCACATTGGAAACAGAGATAAAAGGATTTGGAATAATGAATAGGTGGTATCTCCGCATTGTCGACAGGGTAACGTTAACGGCGATTGAAAAGTTTACTCTCCAGAATGAAATGAGATCATTGGCGTGTTGGACGCGGGGTTATCACATTGAGCTTTTGTTTGAAATAGATTCCATTGGTACCATTTAATGTGTTCATTTAAAACCAGATCACTGACCCGGTGCTGCTGGTAAATGAACTTTACGCGGCTGCGAGGATCTATTTTAGGAGGGGAATAAATACACTGTGGAGTATTTTCTCAGCAATTGGATTTCTGCTGTCAGCCCCGCCAGATAGCGCTAAAGGGCTGTCGAACAGAATAAACTCTCTTCCCCGGTCACGGCACAACATCTGCCCAAAGTTCATCGTCCGTTTGGGGATTTTTTTCTGTCTCTCTCTGGGTTGCGGCGAGATTGAGGTGGACGTCGAAGAGAATCCGATGAGTTTAATGTGCCGTGGTTTACAGGTAACGGTTAAACACCTCAGCGCGGAGTATTTCCTTAAGGTCAGCTTTCCATTCGGGGTCAGGAAAAGTTCAGCATAATCGTCCTAAGTCTTCCTCCCACTCCCTTTGGGAAGGGGGCTGGGTGGGGATTTGGCGGGGGTGGGAGGCGGGGGTGGGATCCACGATTTCAAAAACAAATAGAGCAACCTGTAAATCTAATACTGAGCCGGTTTGGGGAATAGATTCTTGGAAAGAATTAATCGAAATACATTGCAAAGTGTCAGTTTCAAACGCGCGCCTTACCTCGCTTCCCGAATAAGTAGATACTCAAAAACTTTTTGCAGTGAAGAAATGAAATAATTTTAGACCAATTTGCACAATCGGGGAGGGGGCGGGGGGCAGACGCAACCTTCGAAAGAAGAATTAAAGCAAGCAGACACACGCAAGCTTCGATTAAAGAGCAGTCACAATTAAACCAAAACAGCGTTAACTGTGGTCAGAACCGTGAGACTTTCAAATAAATGCTCTTTGAGCAAGCAGGTCACGAAAATAACTGGATGTCTCCAATGTTGTAGCCTCCTTTTATTCTCCGTATCATACTTTCCATCGTTCCACACAGGAACTGACACCGCAATTTAAAGTAAATAATAACGTTAATTGTTTATAAATGTAACAGCAAACGAGCTTAGCCTAGTTAGCTTTTATGAGTCGGGGTGCAAATATTCTGGGGATACATTTATGTATTTTTTATATTTACCAATAGAATGTTAGGCAGACAACTAAACGCGTGAATGAAATTTTACTCTAGAAGGAGTCTTTTTCTCTGGTATTCACCTTTTGGTAAATACATCGCCAATTCGCCTTTTTGTGGCACTGGTACATTTGCACAGTGCTTACCGGGTTAGTGCTCCGCTCAAGGAAATCAGTTTGCGTCAGTAAATCAGGATGTAACCTCATCAATGTTTAAAATTGCACTGTTAGATAAGGGGGGGGGAACTCGCACAATGAGCGGGGGGGGGGGGGGGCGCGTTTCTGCCGCTTCTCGGGGTGAATGGAAAGTTTGGCTCCTTTTTTTTTTACCATTTTAGTGGGTGCAGCCATCGCACCAACAACAAGGGGATCCTTCGTCCTCTGATTGTCTTAGTGCTGTTTTTCTTGAAACAGATACTGAACTCTTAATGAATCTCAACACAGCTGGACTGCTCAGTCTGAACAGTGATAGCTCTAACCCCAAGTTGACCCCAATTTGACACCAGAAGATGAAATTTTACCAGCTGTTGAAGCAATCTTCGGCTATCCCCTACTATCTGCTTGTTGATGGAGATGCACTCCATAACCGGACCCAGATTTGCCTTATTTGAACGGCAACTACTTGATGCCCTATTGAAATCCTATAGAAAATGCTGCATTTCAGCCAGGGATTCTCGTGGAGATAGTTGGGGCGGAGTATCTCGCCTATAGTTTTCTCGATCACGAAAAACCGTAAACTTTTAAAAAAGCATACTTAATAAATTACATAAGGCAAATCAATCGTCTCTTAAACCGAAGTTTTGGCGGGGGGCGCACACACAGGATACTGATACGGTTGTTGTATGTATTTTTTAAAAGGTTAGCCAGGAATAGAGTTGTATCTTAGTGAAAACCAGGGACAGGCACTTGACAGAATTGTTCTTCAGGGTCTAATAATCTGCCTTTGGAAATTCGGTTATTTTGTAGTTTAGCCTTGCGAAGCTTTATTGAACAGAAGAACGTGTCTTACAGTAAAGTACAACCGTCCTGCTCCAAAGAAGGACTTTGGTTATTCTATTACATATATTTCTATCGATAAAATACAAGGTGGCTACCATTTGTAACAGAAGTACTCGGTTTTGCTGCCTGCCGCCTGGTTTAAATGGCGCTTTGTTCTCCAATAATATTGGCGAGAAGTGTAAGATTATTTAAAAACTTTTTTTTGATCACTGAAAATCCGAACGGGCAATTTTCTTTATGTTATAAAATAAACTCTAATGAATTCGACACATGTAACACACGCGGCTTATTATTTGAGTGATTCTGAATAGAATATGTGATATTCTGAGTGAAATGCCGGTTATATGGTTAGAATATTTAATCTGCGCGATATTGGAGGATGCAACAATATTCTGACAGGCACACTTCACAGGGGATCATGGTAACGGTACAAATACCGCAGTCAACCCCATTTACAAAGAATGAGTCGGAACAAATGCATTTTCAATAGTCACCGATGACTGTCACACAAGATTTACTTTTATTTATCACTTTAGAAAGTCCCTGCTCGGTTGCTGCTGCCAACTCGCCGCTTTGGTGCTTCAGAGGGGGTTTGACAATTTGCACCGCGTCTTGCTTCCAAATGTCGGCTTTCCCCGAACACAAGCGCTTATTGCGGCTATCGACGAGGTGAAAATTGGCGGGCGGGCTGTCGCTCGGGTTAAAAGTGGGCTGTTCGGCGCAGTGCAGCGAGGCTGCACCTCCAGCCTCGATCCATCGGACACAAATTCAGAGGCAACAATCCGAAATGTGGGGTTGCACGGTGAGGCAGAACCATGGCAACGTTGCCGTTTGTATACTGTTTGGGAATAAATGCCTATTAGTGAAAGACACACTTACTTGATAGGAAGGACACTCGGCTGTACTTATCATTCTGTGTAGGAGGGCAGAGTCGCCAGTGTGCTCTACCAGAAGAATACTTATTTTGTCAACCAGCTCGGCAAGGCGGCAGGATCTTCGGTAGCTGCACATCTCGGGGGGGGGGGGGGGGGGGTGATAAAAAGAGGGGGAACAATGCGTAACAATATTTTGAGAGCGAATTTTCGATGCCGTCCTACATTGTCAGCAGTCCTTTGGTACACAGGCTGGAGCATATTGGAGATGCCCACTGGCGTTTTGCAACCGCGGCGCTATCTTACTTGTGTGAGGGGTGTTCCCCAAACATCATTGTTGTTATGATGCCTCATTTAATCAAACTGTTTAATTGCAGTGGTTATCACTATCATCATCGTCCTCTTAATCATTCATCTTTTTTTTTGCTTTATTGACCTCTGAAGTTGCATTGTTATGTCCATGTGTCCGCGGGAGAGGGGGGGAAAGGCAAGTGTACACATTCTGTCTGGCCTGCCTTGACAAAGTCCTGATTCATGTTTAATTTTGGAAATCAAATATCCCGTAGACAATGTGTTTTGCCGTTTGGGTGGAAGCATCGATATGTGATGTCACATGTACAAAGGCCTAGATGTCAATTGATGAGGCCAAATATTAAAAGGAATGGTCCGTCACGGCCTTTGTGCGCAGGGCACCGTGAAGATGGAGGGAGGGGGGGGGGGGAGAAACAATCGATGGGTCGACCAGTGCTCCGCCCCTTAACTTCTAGTACCCCCCCCCCCCCCCCCCCCCCCTGTAATTGATGATCAGATGAAGCTATGATAATTGACTGCCATGATGTACGGCGGGTGTGTGTGTATGTGGTGTGTGTGTGTTGGGGGGGGGGGGGGGGGGTGCATGAATTTGGCTCCAGTGAAGGGATTGGACGAAATGCACAAAATTACTTTCCCTGCAAAGGTCTTTTTTTTTTCGTTGGAAAAGTTCATTTGTGCTCAAGGGGGTGCGGGACCGCACTTAATTCTCCAAATAACACCATGCAATTAGGGACACCATTATCAGGAATTACTGCGATAAATATCTCAACGTTACCCTGCAGACCACAACAAAGCGAGGAAAAGTAAACCGGGGAAACACGAGCGCACATGCTTGAATAGCTGGCAAGAAAATCATTCAAAGCCTGTTGAACTTCGTAATCAAATAAAACCGATGGTGCCTTTCTGGGGGAATTCTCTCCAACACACACACACACGCACACATGTTAGAGAGAGATCAGTTGTAAATGCGACTAGGAAACGTGTTCCCCACAACAGGAGAAATCTGACTCTATTTCCAGTTCTCTCTCTCTAGCTTTGTCGAGTCATCCAGACTCGAAACCTTAGCTCCCTTCTCTCTCCACAGATGCTGTCAGACCTGCTGAGATTGTCCAGTATTTCCTGGCTTTGTTTCCTCCTTTATCTATTTGTTGAGTGAAGCAACTCAGAAATTCTTCAACCGCTGAACCCCCTCTTACCAGCCCCCGCCCACCCCCAAGATCGTTTCTGAGAATTGCAAGTAGGTTGATGGGAGCAGCGCGTTCTATAACAGACCTTACCTTTAGTTTGGCAAGTTCTGAAATAACTTAAACCGTACCAACAACTTTCTTTTTCACTGTTGTGACAGGAAAGAGAGGGAGAGCGAGAAAGATTCCCTCTCTATTTAAACAGGCATAGAAATAGAGTGAATCTTTCTGGGGAAACATAATGGTGATTGATTTAGAGATCTTGTTTTATAAGCTTATTATTATTATGGAGGATGGGGAGGTGGGTGTGTGTTCAGGGGGAAGAGAGGGGGGGATGTTTGAGTGATTTCTTTTCTGGCTCCCCCCATGACTTGCAGCAGTCCAGATTGCATACTCTACATATCAGAGAGTGCTTGGCGTGCGAGTGGCTGTGGTCACCACTACTTCCGGGTTCCGTCATTCTCCCGCCGCCGCCGCTCAGCGCTGCCTGTGCATTATTACTGACAACACATTCACTGTGTAAGCAAGCAACCTGCCACCTCCTCAATACTTACTGACAGCCACTTATTCAAACAAACAACCAACAAAATAAGCTACGAAAAAGGAGCCGAAGCCCTTTCCTCACTCGTTTTTATTTTAATTTGATTTTTTTTTTCTATTTGGTGTGGTTTAACTCCTCGTCGACCTTCTCGTCGTTTTTTTTCCTCTTCCACCCCTTCTCCTTCCACAGTAAAGATAGCGGGTCCAAAGGCGAGCCGGAGTTGTTGCAACGGCAGAACATCATTCATTCAATACCTTGACAACCCTGCTTTGATTGACAGCTGCAGTGGCAAAAAGCCATGAGAGGCGACAGTTCTGTTCCAAGCGGGCTCTTGAAGGGCCGATAGTCACCTTCAGTACAACATTTTTTTTTTGTTGTTTTTTTTTTGGCTTGGCAATTTTTTTCTCTCTTACCCCCACCCTCCCTCCTCCCCACCATCACCCACCACCGGCTGGAAAGAAACAAGAGGGAGAAACAGAGACAGACAGACAGACAGAACAGCAACAAAAAAAAGGCAAAGTTCCCCCTCTTTTTTTTCTCCTCCCTCCTTGGGCTGTTTTTTCTCTCTCAAAAACTGCGATAGTGGAGGATAAAGCAGAAGTCGGAGACTGGATTGGGGACACACACACACACATACACACACAAAAAGAGGGACCTCGGTGTGAATCACAACTAAAGCGGACTGGGGGATTACCGAGACGGCTCATCCAGGAGTGTGGGAGCGCAGACTGATGGCGCAAAGGGTAGGTTTTTTTTTCAATCTGCAAACACTCACCTATCGGATAATCCTGTGTCGGTGGGGCCTGTCCGGCTCCCCTTCATCTGCTGGCGATGGCGGCCCGGTTTGCAGCAAGAGCATCAAGAGAAAAGCGGTTTGATAGCCAAACTATAATATGCACCAGCATGTGTTGTGCTTCTTGTAGGTCTGCTGTTTTTTTTTAACGCGATTCTGTTACAATTTCTCTCTCTCTCTCTCTTCCCCCCCTCCCCCTCTCTCCCCATCTCCTCTATTGATTTCTTCGATGCAGTACGATGAACTTCCTCATTACGCCGGGATGGATGGAGTCGGGGTCCCGGCGTCCATGTACGGAGACCCTCACGCCCCCCGGCCGATCCCCCCTGTGCACCATCTCAACCACGGACCGCCGCTACACAGCCAGCATTACGGGCCACATACACCTCATCCTAATGTCATGCCCACGAGCATGGGTTCTGCTGTCAACGATGCCCTAAAGAGAGATAAAGATGCAATTTATGGGTAGGTAATAAAATAGAAAAGAACAACTGGACACGCTTCGCGGAGAGAGTGAGTGAGGGAGAGAGAGAGAGTGAAAAAACAGTTCATAAGTAACTCAATAGAAAGGCAAATAAAACTGTCGATTTCGGCAAGGGGGAAAGCAAGTATCTCTGGTGTTTTTGCAAAGTTTAGTCTGCAAGGCCACAGGACCCTGAACTTTGTGTCACTTATCTTTGTGCACACGCAGTGGCATCTCGCGTGTTGTTTCATTTTGTTTGAATGCAAAGTGGGATTTCTTTGTTGTTGTTGCCATCCACCAACGTTAATGATTACGGCTCTGTGAAGTGACCGGAAGCAGCAAGTTCTTTCCTTGCAGTGTTTCTGTTAAGTTATGTTTTACTTCAAAATGGCTGCTGCCTTGTTGCTCAACTTAGTGGGGGTGAATAACTGTGGAATTGTTAAAATATCAATCTCCATTTTAGTCACTACCTGGGAATGAATGTGTTGGTAACAGTCCAGTTCTACAGCTGTAACTTGTCAATTGTTGGGACAACTATAAGAATTAAATAGTCATATACATATATAGAGAGTGAGGGGGACAGACTGACTGTCTTCATTACTAGAAGAAATCAGACATAGTTTCAAGGGTTTCGTCTACTTAAGGACTAAAAGTAATTGACCGAAATCCTCCTTGTCTTGCAGGCATCCTTTATTTCCTCTGTTAGCGCTGGTTTTTGAAAAATGTGAGTTAGCGACCTGCACTCCCCGAGAACCAGGCGTAGCAGGCGGCGATGTCTGTTCCTCTGACTCCTTTAACGAAGACATTGCAGTATTCGCCAAGCAGGTCTCCAGTTCATCTTCTTCTCTACAATATGCTGGGAGGAAATAAAACGACAGGATAGCAGTTGTGACCATAGTGTTGCGAGCAGTTTTGTTTTCTTAAATACAATCAGTAAATAGACTTTAAAGGTGTACATCCGTGAAACACACAAGCATTTTACTTAATGTGTCACATTACAAGTAATTACATATCATTTATGTACTAATTGCGTTCCACATGCTGTTTATTTAGTAAGCACACCTTGCCTTTTGAGACAGTGAGACTTTTGCAAGTGTTTAAAGATAGTTTTCAAACTCTTACTTGCATTGCATTGAGCTTGTTTCTTTCACATGTTGTTTAGGTCCGTGCAGAAAAGCCACTATTCTCTTCAAATCCAGAATTGGATAACTTGGTAAGCCGTCCAACATTTTGTGATCTTTCTCCCTGCATTTCAGATTTCCTGTGCCTTACACGTGGTTTTGCTGTTTGCACAGAAAATGTTGGCCATTGTAACTCTTCGGACTAAGATCGCCTTTTCTGTGTTGCTTTTTAATCAGTGCTCTTCTTAAAATAACTGCCGTCCACTTCTGCGCCGTTTCACACGAGGTTTAGAAACGCTACCCGGTGGGAAAAAAAACTTGCATTTGCAAACCCGCTCCTTCCAGCCGCAGGAGGCTGGGGAAGTGGAGGGTCAGAAAATAACTCCTTAGCACGAAAGAGCCACTTCAGCACTTTCCGCACGACGTTTTTGCAAATTCCCAGTGATTTGGGTTTTAAAAGATCCGAAAATCGCACTCAAACGCGGTTTGAGATTTGGTGCTCCCGGCTAACACCCCTCTCAAGTGTATTTTACAGAATCCTTTTCTGGAACCTTTAACACCCCCACCCCCGTCAATATAACGTTCGAACAGCTCTAAATATTTACAACGCCGGTTTAAAGAACGGTGTAACTAAACAGTTGGCGTTTACTTGATTATAAAGTGTATAAAGTTTGCCATTTGCCATGTTCTCTGGTGTGAGCTTTTACTAAAGAATTTGGGGGAAAGGTGATTGGGAATTCTCTTTGGTCCGTCTAATATTGTGTAATACATTTGCAGATGATTCAAGCAATACAAGTATTAAGGTTCCACCTCTTGGAGTTAGAAAAGGTAAAAAAAAACTTTTCTGCTGTCTATGTCAATCTCGCTGCGTTCCGAACCGAGTTCTGTACAACATATCCTTCACCGCAGATCAGATTAATGAACAGAAAAGTCTAATTTGTTGAATTATTGGAAGACACATTGCAACAATAGAAAGTGACAGTGTTGTTAAAGCAGAGCAGAGCCTGCGTTTAGCTGGCCGCGGCTCCTACCGACAGGTTGACAAGGTTGCTTCCTGCTTGCACACACTTGCCTTCTTAATATTAAAAAAAAGGCGTTTGGTTTTTAAGTGTTTGGCTTCAGGTTGCAGATTGCAGTGTTTTCTTTGATGTGGCTTTGAGTTAGACGGTAACAATCATTTTGCAGCGTTGCAAAGTCATTTCACAGTCGGAACTGAAGTATTGAACTCACTGGGTTAAATCGCACACCCAGACCTGAGCGCAAATACTGTGCAATTGTTATTGTTTGTGGTTCAAGGATGCATATGCTATCAAGGAAACGTAGATTATTTTGAAAACAGTCAGATTAAACACTGTGAACAAATACGAGTGGATTTAGGCCGTTACAGCAGCCGCGCTAAAGTAGAGATAGGTGCCTCGTTTTAACTCAACTCAGATATGTGGAAGATTTCATTTAGAATGAAGATATGGTGCAGTAGTAAAGTGATATGGGGCCTTTCACCGGAGAGTTATTTGTTAATGTTAACTGCATATTTCTGTCCTCTTTCAAATATTTGTTGCTGCAGTCTCTGGAGAATAATAAGTGCACGAACAATTTCACTATTGTTTCCTCGTCTTGATAATACCTACAAACCACAGCGTCCTCACACGCACACAGCCCCGTCTCGCTGCTTTCTCAAATCTTGCCATCTGATGGGCTTTTAAAAAAATTGTTGCTCTTTTTGTTCTCAGGTTCACGAACTGTGTGATAACTTCTGCCATCGGTACATTAGTTGTTTAAAAGGAAAAATGCCAATAGATTTAGTCATTGACGAGCGGGATGGGAATTCAAAATCTGACCACGAAGAGTTATCCGGATCATCGACCAATCTGGCGGAACATGTGAGTGAAGTTTTTATGCCACCATTTGTTCCCAGCAGAGCTGGGCTGTTGGAGTTTGATTTGGTTGTTGTAGCGGCAGCTTTACCTGTGTTGGACACTACCCGTGCTTTGCCCCATCCCTTGTCACGGTACATTTGGGCAAGTCTTTCTGTTTGAGGGTTTAAAAAAAAAACTTAATGCAAAATGGCTTTAAGGCCTCTTGAAGTGAGGGCTGTTGTTAACTTTTCCATTCCAAGATCTCTCTCCCAGATGCAGTGGTTTGCGTGTTGAGCACTGCCCAGGCTTTCTGGTGGGTCAGAACCTAAAACTGATGCCACTGGCTGGAGGGACTCTCAATTTCGTACGTTTACCAAAGCAGGGGTTTGACAAGGGGCATTTTGGCACAGGCGGTGTGGCACAATCTCTGTTATTATGGAGGCTTTGGCAGGCATTAAATCACTTGCAGTGTTTCTGGTGCAGATTCTGTTCGGCTGCGGTTAGAGCAAAGGAGTATTTTGAAGCATTTACACATGCATTGAAAGGCCTCCCGTGTTAATTTATTCAAACCGATCGATAGCTGGCCAATGTCTTTAGGATGTTGTGATTAAAGTGACACAGTCACCGCATAAGGGGTTGTCAGCGATCCGCTTTAAGGGCGCTGTGAAGTTAACTGTAGCAGGATACTTTGGTTTGACATTTGTTTTGTTACATGGACAAGCTGACTCTTTTGTGCCGGAGTTTAGTGATTGAAGAGTTTGCAAGGTTCACGGTTCTGGGCTTTGGGGGAGAAAAGGGGCGGCGGGTTTTTTTTAAAGTCACATTCCAGTGCGTGTTTGGAGGCAAATACTACAGAGGTATAAGCAAATATTTATGTGGAATATCTCGCGAGAGATTGACAACTGGACACACACTGATAGGTCCATCCGACCTAGTCAAGCAGAAGCACACTCCCCAGAGAATGGGAACGTGCAGCAATTTTCGGAAATCTCACTGTCTCCAAACTGCATTTGAAAGACTACCTGGGGAAAGCTATAGGTGTGGAAATCGCATTATTGTACTTAGCAAACCTCTTTGGTCACAGGGGAGACCGCAGTCTAGGATCCGCTTCTCAAACTCACCAGTATCTTGTAACCTAGCAAAGCATTGCGGTGATATGTTAAATAACCGCAGTAGGTATTTCTCATTGTGAGGGCTGCAATGGATTTTTGAAGCGGGGAAGATAGAAACGCGTACGAAAGTCTGAGAAACAATTAGAGTAAATTTAAAAAAAAACAGTTTCTATTCTTTTGTCAGGATCTATTTTACAAAACTTGAGCAGACTGTTGAACAGTTTTTTTTGCATCTCAATCGCAATTCTGATTTGATGTCAATGGGAAATTATTATCGGTTTCCCCCAATCCGGAATGATTGAGAAGGAAGTGATATTTGGCTTCCCAAAATGGAATTAGCTGTGTCTTAAATGGGAATGTACTTCATTTCATGTTGATGTGTAGAAATGAAGCACGCTAGTGTTTATATTGAGGAGATTAGATAAACTAGCCTGTTTAAGTTACTGGCAGATGGCAGATGCTATAGCCAATTTACTGTGTTCCATTAAAAAAATTCTAATTTACACACTATAATGGGATGAGGTTGGGAGGTTAACATTTTGATAATATGATAACTGTAGTTTTAGTTACAGTAGTGCAACATTCTGAACACAAAACACCAAATATAACAACCCATTTATCTTGCACCCGTTAGGGTTTACCACTTCATTAAGTATTATAATTTAGAGCCTTTATTTCCTGGTGATTTCAACTATGAACATTTTTACATCAAACCCCCTGCCATTTGTTTTCAAAGGGGCACTAATTTGAGCAACCAGAACACCAGCAGAGAGATGAAAAGCTCTATGAAAAAGTATTCACAACTAGCTTTGGCGAAATGCTCATTTGACTCCATTTCATTAGAGTTCTGCCTATCTGCTCTCATATGTTTAAGTATTTGGATGCAGACCTTTTTCAATAACCTAGTGTCAAGGTGATGATCATTCCACTTCTCCATAAATTGTTTTTACATTTTTCCTAATAGCCTAATTCCTGGGACCTTCTTGAGAGATCAGGGGAAATGAGGGGGAGAAACAGCAGATAAACCAATAAAGAAGATAGAGATCAAGGCAGATAAGGAATAGAAATCTCTCAACCCCTTTGTTACTAATTTTTGTGCTTTCTCGGTCACAGGAAGGGGCACTGCTCATTCTAAGCGATAGTTGAAGATGCTAATTTATTTTGTTTGACTCCTCTTTTGCTTTGATATGGATTTTCACTACATAACCCTAGGCTAGATCTCAATTGGTGAAAGTTGGTGCATTGATGGTGATGAAGTATTTCAAAGGATTTGAGGCAGCCTGTTTACCTGGGGTGTAGCCATTCTCATCCATACATGTACTGTATTATTTTATTTGCACTTGAAATGGTTAGAGTGTTTGAACTGATTTAGGTCTTGAATAGCACCGATTGAAAGGAAATGTGTTTTAATTTGTTGTGAACCAGTATTGCCTTCATTATAGAAGTGACAGATCTGTGACAGCTGCTTGACACCCCGAAAGCACACACCTCTCCTTGCCTATTCAGTGGTGTCAATCTGCCACATGGGGAGAAAGATATAACTGCTTGATGACTACTAAATCCTATGAAGATATTTTGTGAAGGGATAGGGATAGCTACAAGCGAGCATATACATACAGTATTATTGCACAGTTGTGAAGCAATGGATTGTGCGACTGTGCCCGTTGGAATCTGTAAAATTGTATTTAGCATTCATTCTCAGTTCAAGTGTCAAGATTTTGTTTTTTTGTTACTTTTTACTAGATCTGAAAGTGTAAACTTTTCAATTTGCTATTCACCAATTTCATCTTTAATATCTTTGTCTGCCTTTGCTGCATCTTAGGTGATAAAAAATATATTCTGAAAGACATGTAGCAACTCAGGCAAACTTTTAATGTGTTGTCCATAGTTTGCATTTTGTTCCATTTTATTTGATTTTATTTAAATTGAGCTTTGATTTTCACTTTTTAGGTAGAAGTATTGACCTATAACCACAAAGATGCAGTACGTTTACAGATTGATTTAAATCAGTTCATAATCAATCCATTCTTGAGAGGCAGTTCAAATATATTATTGACAAATTCCCATTATCGCAAACTCCTAAATGTCTGGGTTTTTGTCTTTTACAATCAAGAATAAAGTGGACACACAAACTACAACTGCTGGGTGTTATTGACTGCATTACCCTCAGCACAGATGTGTTTAAGAATGATTCTGTGCACTGTGGTTAAGACATGATCCACCTAGTATTTTGGAAATGCATTCCTGAAGTAACTGCTTGTAATTCTAATTCTCTGCACATTGTGTGTACAGTCATCCATGAGCTTCCTGATAAAAGGCACAGAATTGGGCATTTCTGTATCTTTTTAAGCCAGAACAGTGAAGCAAAGCTTTTTTCCAAGTATCCTTTCCAGAACTTACCATTAAAGTAAGGTGTATCAAAATCCAAAATACCTTTTAGGAGCACTTCCTTCATGCTGGATTTCACTTTTGCTTACTATTTCTTTAAACAAAGGCTTGCTTTGCATTTTCCAGTCACCATTTGTATTTAACCAACCTCTGAGTTACATGTGTGAAGTACTGTGGAACTCAGTTGAGTGGAGCTTGATGAATAATATTGGTACTAAAATAGATCACGCAAAATGTTCAATAACTGTGGACACTGATATTGTATACTGGGAAATTAACTTTCCTTATCTTTAATATTTTAACAATTCATTTAGTAGATGTAGCATTTTAAAATCTGATGATTTCTAGTCTCCAGCTACAGTAGATTATGCATAAATGTAATTTCTTGATATTGCACTCACCTGTAATTTTAACGACACATGGATATATTTTACAATTGCCTGAGTATAAATACGCAATATCTGTACAATTATTTCACTTTTTCTGCCAAATATCTCTCCCCTCCTCAGTAGAAGTCATTGAATCGGTGCAGGATTATGATTCCATTGTCACTAGAAACCCTCTGGCACCACTTGATATGCATGCCGAGATATTGCATAATGGTAGGCTACCTGGCTATGGTAGGCTTCAGAGCTGAGACCATTTCTGTCATCCTCAAAGTCCATATATAGGCATTGCCAAACAAAGCCGCTGGTTGGAGATCAAGCACTTGAACCCTAGGCAATTCTTCTTCACCTAACACACATTTTTGCAGTAAGCTAATTGTCACTGGCCAGAGGTAAAATCTGGGGTCTTCCAGGGTGGCATGGTGGCACAGTGGTTAGCACTGGGGGTCTCACAGCACCAGTCATCCGGGTTTGATTCCAGCCTTGGGTGATTGTCTGTGTGGAGTTTGCACGTTCTCCCCGTGCCTATGTGGGTTTCTTCCTCCGGGTGCTTCAGTTTCCTACCACAGTCCAAAGATGTGCAGGTTGCGTGGATTGACAATGCTACATTACCCCATAGTGTTCAAAGATGTGTAGGTTAGGTGGGGTTACAGGGATAGGGTGGGGGATTGGGCCTACGTAGGGTGCTCTTTCAGAGGGTTGCTGTACACTCAATAGGCTAAATGGCCTGTAGGAATTCTATGGAACTGTATGGCTCAGCTTCTGACCATCTTAACTAGCTGAACTAATGGAAGAACAATATCTTCAGTGTTTAGTGAAGTGTTGTTTACTGGTCTGTTCAGCACTATGTGTCCTCAGTTGAGAAGGTGAGATGCTTTGTGGGGTACTGACTCAGCCATAACCATTCTCAGTGCTACACCATTAATATGTGGCAGATTCGGTGATTCAGGTGGACTGCAGCAAGACTGAAGCAATGTTTTCCCTTTGATTAAATAAATTGCTGATTTATGTAGCGCCCCATCTAGTGGTCTGCCTAAAGAGTAACAAAAATCACCCAAAAGAGGTGGAGTTCAAATAATAATAACAATAATCGCTTATTGTCACAAGTAGGCTTCAATGAAGTTACTGTGAAAAGCCCCTAGTCGCCACATTGCGGCGCCTGTTCAGAGAGGCCGGTACGGGAATTGAACCCGCGCTGCTGGTATTGTTCTGCATTACAAGCCAGCTGTTTAGCCCACTGTGCTTCCCTGATACTTGAACTTGTATCCTTTTGATTGGACACCAAATGCTGAGTGGTGCTGTTATTAAAATGCCAATTTATATTTTGTTGAAGAGGGTCACAGAGTAGTTTAGAACAAAAGAGTGGACCTAGGCATCACAACATATTTTAAATACTGGAGAACTGCACACTAAAATTGATCCTTAAATCTTTCCTAGAAATGCAACTTCTACCTGTGGGAAAAATGTAGGTCTTAATCTAATTTGGGCAATCTAGCAGGTATCTCACTTGTCACTTTACAATTATCAAAGCGAGGAAAAATGAGTCATAAAATTCCAATTTGTTTAACACTTTTATGTGCATGTTCAAATAACATGAACATGTAATCAAATGAGAAATTTGTTTTTCACCGTAAGTAAAGAACATCGAAAGACCCAGTTTCGCTAACTTTATCCTTCTGGCAAACTTGCTAATTATTAGTTCTAGAAACTGTTTTTAAAAAGTGAAAAACTGATGAAAATCTCTTGTGAGTTGATGATGATCATGCATATCTTGACGCACTTAATCCGTTTTGCATGAAATCATCTGTTGCATGGTAGCATTCCTTTGAAAGTTTGCCAGTGCATATTCTTCCCAAGTTGCTTACACTGTTGACAGAGATACCATTGGTATAGATAGAAATAGCAAACTTGCCCGGCTGTTTGTCGCTTGTGAAATGACAGAATGAAGAAAAATAGTTGCCGAGCCTTGTTCAAGGAAACCATGTTGCTTCGGCTATTAGTGTCCTATGGCAGCAGCTGCCTATATTGTGTCGGAATTGGAGCTAACTCTGGTTTTAAGCAGTGGGAGTTCAGTTTAGGCTATGCTTAAACCATTGCTGCTGCTCTCACTGTAGACAAAAGTGAAGCAAATGGTTTTTCCCTGAGCGTTTTAACTGTGAATGTAATAGTTTTCACTGCCTAGCATGATCATGAGTTCCACATTATTCAGCTCATGAATGCTTATTGTAGTGCTGATAAATAGGAGACATGTAACAAATCACCTGTAAAGGAAGGTTTGTTCCATGGTTACTTGTAAAAGAAAGATGTAGGTTTATAATTTTGTATCTGCATTTCAATTCCTGAGCCGTTTAGAATATACTAATATCAAAGAGTTCAGGGTGAATGCAATGGATAATGCAGAATTTGTAATAATGTAGTTTAACTTTCCCTGTGCAAAAGTCCAAACCAATCAAGTTGCAGTTCAGTTTTGTTGCTATAGCTTTGAGTAAGGTAAAACAGGTTTGCATTCAAGGGCTGAAGCAGAACTATTTAATAGTCAGCAAAAAGTGCTCTGCAGAAGGGGCAGCTGCAATTTCAGGAGACCATTTTCACGTCCAGCTAGGTTCAAAATGCCCAAATTTATATAATTTATTGGGCGAGTGTGGCAGTGTAATATAATGTCAAAAAGAAAAATAATATAATGTTTTTTTTCATTTATAAAACTGCAAGCTAGATTTCATTCATAACTATTTTAACTTTCTTTAAACCGTAAATACTAACAACTACAAAAGCTAAGTGCTTATTGGGCAAGGAGAATATTGCTATTTGTTGTTGCATGTTGTTCAAATCGGAACTGATCTATACAGTAAAACTTTTACCTGCTTTGCTCTTGATAAGTTAGAAGTGTCAGTCGGTTAAATTAGGATAAAGTAGTTGAGCAGAATTTTGAAAGAATATTGATCTGCAGACTAGAATTTCAACTACCCTTGATTTTTGCCAATCTATTAATTTTGGTAACATTTTAAGCAATGAATGAAGCTGAGAGGAAAGAATTGTTATTTGCTAATAACCGTTCTCCCTCGCCCCCAAAATAAAATACAGATGGTAATAAATGGCTGGCATAGTGATATACGGCAGTAATTCTATCACATAGTTATGATGACATCATAAACACCAGAGCAAAGCTTGAACAGGTCATGAGTATTGTGAGAATCCCGAGATTGAATTACTGTCTTAAAATGATTGCCAGCTAATTGTTCTTTGTAATATATTGTGCATACCAAAGTTCACTTTTAACTTTCCTTACCATTATTAATGGGTTTATGGGCACCGCACTGGCATTATGTTTCAAGTGAAAAGGCAACATAGATAACATTTGTAAGCTTGAATGTTTGTGCCGTAGATGATTTTACTATAGTATTGCACTGCCAATATTTTATTGGCTGGAGATTATTGTTGTTAGATATAAACTACATATAATAATTTAGGGACAAGTTGTTAATAGTACTATGTGTATTATGCTAATTCATTATCAAATAATTCACATGAGATTGAAAATGATTTACAGACTGATGTATTTTCCTTTTGTCAGTTTCTGTACATCTACTGTTGCCTCATAATTATATATTTGATGAAAATACGATGCACAACATAGTTCTGTTTTATAGTTTAGGACCTCATTTCTTTTTATCTTGTATTTTGAAGTCGATTTTTATTTTGGAAGGATTGCCACCAGTTATTAAAAGAAATCACTGTATGCTGTCTGCAGTGTATATGTTACACCGTACAGTTAAACATGGGGTTAATATTTTTCCAATGCATTCTTGCATCCTATTACTTTGAATTGTCCAGTAGTTTGATAAAAACAATGTGCTTTCCAAAAACAGCATTAAATAAGAATTTATCAAATATGGAGTTTAAATAGTCAGACAAAATTCCTGATTGTGCTATATCAGTATTAGAAAGGAAATATATATTGGAAAGTGTAGGCTCCAATATCAGAGTAAAGGAAACACAGTCTGATAAAATGTGGATGAGTCTGGTTCTGCCCCATTAGGAAAATTGGCAAATGATGCAGACATATTGACAGAGATAGAAAGTGCAGCAGCTACAAGTCTTTATGATTTTCACTGAGATGCATACGCTGCACTGACAAAGGCCCAACAGGAATTTTTAAAAGAACTTGGCCTGAAACTTTGTCACTCCTCTCTCTCTCTCTTTCAATCTCTGCCTTGCTTCCTCTCTCTCATGTATCCTCCCCTTCCTTTCCCATTTTCCTTCAGAAAAATTCAATGACAGTGCTGAACCAATATCTGGTTCTGAAGGAAAAAAAGCAGTGGCACAACTGTATTTGCCATGGAAGATAACGTGTGTAAATGAGAGAGACTGTATAGTGGCAAAGTGTTCTCCTGTGGCCCAGCTAGTACAAGCTTTGTCCATATTGTCTCCTGCTTTTATATTAATTACAACTTGCATTATCAGCTGTGAGTCTGTAGACCAGCAAATAGAAAATACTGCCCCTGGAGACCTAGCTTCTTGTATCTATTTTTGTGCTCCTATTATTGTGCTGCACTCACTCTTTGGCAAGGCTTTCTCTGTTTAACTCTGCTTTTTAACTCAATTAGGAATGAGTTGGGGGTGTCATGCTTGTCTGCTATTTGTTGATGCTGCATGTGAACTGTACACCTTTAGATTATATGTTGTATGTTGTATCAAGGCAACTATTACTACCATGTATTGAAGCAAAAGGGAATGGGTGCTCATTGATAGTAAGGATGCAGCTCAGACTTATGTGTGGAGTTACCTATTCTGAAATGAGCATTTCTCATTATTAGAGGAAATTGAACTATTTTTCTTCCCTTGCATCCAGTAACCTAATCCAGGAAAATAACTATATTAATTTTTAAAAAACATTATGATGGGCTTTTGCTGACATTTTGCCAGAAGAGGTGTTACTGGGTAATTAATATAAATTTTATATATGAGGAGGGGAGCTCTCGCAATGGACAACTTAAAAGAGCTTGTAGTGCATAAAATTAACCAGACTTTATGTGTCCTTTAAATCATCATCTAGGTAAATGTGTTGCATTTGTCTTGTTTCTATAGGAAGGTTCCAGCTCTGCGTTGTTAGTGGACAAATTTCACGTGGAGCTATTGTTTCTCCTCTTTTTCATTTAATTCTTTTAGCTCTTTATCTGGTTACCATCCGGCAAACAGCTGACGCTAAGAGGCTGCAGCGGGTTGAAGAGCCTCTGCCTACTGTTTACCTTCAGCTTGAAGCTATTTGAGTGGTTTCCCGGCTTAGAGATAAAAGGGACACTCGTAGGCACCAACTCAGAACCCAGGCAGAGGTTGCCGCATCTCTGCGTTGCGGTGGTTCTGCTTTTATTTTAGTCTCTACTAATTTGTTATTGCAGTAGAGGTGTTCTGTGTCTAGTCAACATTCATCCTTCGCAAATTCATCTGGTTTATATTGCTTCAATCAACCACACAATGGTAAAACTGTTGATTTGTGTAAATTTGTCTTCTGTTTCTGTACTTGGTTTGGTGTTGTTAATACCTCTAACAGTGTCTTGATTTTTTTGAAAGTTAAAATGTTTATATTTTTATCATTTCAATGGGTTTGCTGATTTATTTTAATTTTCCAACCCAATATTGTTGTGAGTTGACACATTGGGCGCCTCGCAAGCCAAACTGTCTGTTTGGCAGCAATGATAGCATGCAGGTGTCGAGTATTATAAATCTAGCCCAAAGGCTGATCTGTTTCACGTGTCCCTTTTCTTTTTTTTCCTCTGTGAGAGGAAATTCCATCTCTTCCCTGCCTTCATGTGGTGCTGATAAAGCCTTTCCTGTACAGTAGAAATCCTGTTTTCCCTTAAGTAGCGGCAGGGTATTGGGAAAGATCAGGAAAGGGGAGGGGAACCAGGAGGAGAAAACATTCTGCATTGCAGCCATAAGCTGTAACTTTCAATCTTACGCATTTATTCGTTTGACTACAAACTTTATAACTTCCGTTCTCAAAGGAGAAAAGAACTGCAGTAAAACAGGCAGTACGGTGGCGCAGTGATTAGCATTGCTGCCTCACGGCGCCGAGGTCCGATCCCGGCTCGGGGGTCACTGTCTGTGTGGAGTTTGCACATTCTCCCCATGTTTGTGTGGGTTTCGCCCCCACAACCCAAAGATGTGCAGGGTAGGTGGATTAGCCACGCTAAATTGCCCCATGATTGGAAAAAATGATTGGGTACTCTAAAATTCTTTTTACAAAGAACTGCAGTAAAACAAGCAAAAGTAAACATGTATGTGCCTTCACTGGAGACCCTAATACCATCCATGCCTTTTAATTTAGCAGTAAAGATTAGATAACTTATGGCAAATTTTTATAACCGAATATTGTTCCTTACAGAGATTAGATCTTAAAGGCCCGGTCTAACTTTCAGCGCAGGACTCTTTTCAATATTCTTTGAGCAACTATTGCTAAACGTGTAGGAAGATATTGAGAAAACAAATGCCAGTTGGGAATTATTTGCTTCCCCATATAATTTTGTGTTAATTTATTTCCCTTTCTTGTTTTCTGTGTTCTTCACTCGGTTTGGAAATACTAACTGGAAAAAAATCCTTGGGGGCACGAATCTTCATATCAGAATCCATCATCTTGGAACAGAGACCATGATGATGCAACGTCAACGCACTCTGCCGGCACACCAGGACCCTCCAGTGGGGGCCATGCTTCCCAAAGTGGGGATAACAGCAGCGAGCAAGGTAAGAGGTTAATTCTTTCCTCACTCAAAGGCAGGCATGACTGAACAAACCCCACCTTTCCCTGATCTGACTGCAAATGCCATAAAGTAAATACGTGTCAGCGGGTGGTTGCAGAATCACAGAAAAAACTGTCAGTGAAAACAACTCTTTTAAACAAAAAGTCAGTGACATAGGTTGCATGAAGAAAATGTTATAGTAGTTAATATGAATGCAGTAGTAACTGATTACATAACAAGTGGTACAGACTTTTGCCTTTTAATATGAATAATATTTTTCCAAACCATAAATCCAGTATATTTGGGTGATAGAAACCACAGTGTATTATATGTTTTGCGACATTTATCCATTTTTCAGAGATATCCAGATTGCTTTTGGCAATGATTCCAGTTTGTTACACAAATTATTGTAGTATTAGGTGATATCATTGTGATGTTGAAACTCATGAATACTGTACAACTATACCACCATCATAAAGTAAAACCATGGTTTTAATTGAATTAAGTTTGAAAGCTGCGATTTTAAAAAATCCTATCGTGTTGGTATTTATGGGTGCTATACATTTGTTTCCTCTGTCATTTTTGAAGATCCTGAAAACCTATTCTTTGAGAAGTATTGATTATTTTATATGCATAAGTTCAAGTGACCTGCAATCTGCTGAGCACTTATTGACTGTCTTCTGGGCTGAGCGTAGTGCATTTCATAGATGCCACAGATCATATTTTAACATGGAAAGCTAGTGAATGTCACTTATCGAATACCGAGTGTATTTTTTAAAAGTTAATTGCAGTTTTTTTAATACGTTAAAAAATTATAGAGACAACAGAGAATGGGGTTGATTAAATAGTGAAAGGAGGCCATCTTCTCCAGATCTGCTTTGTGCGAGGCTCGGCTTTGACTTTCTGCTTTGTTCAGGAGCCTGATGCTTCATTTTTCACATTCTTGCAATTATGTTAACGCTTGAAGCATTTTGACTCCGAGTCTGCTTGCAACACCAGGCATAACTCAACACTGTGAGTTTTTACCCTTCTGCAGTTTCATTAACAGGTCGCTCGGGTCCTAACTGAAATTCAAAACTGTCTGGTTGCAGTGGGTTTGATGTGAGTTATGGTGGCAAAATGCAGGCTGGACCATAGAGGAGGTAGCCCATGACAGGGTGGGGGTGGGGGTGGAATAGTTCTTTACTGTGTGCATGTGTCTAGGTCTGTGTGCGTGATCAGTTGCTCATGTTCAGAGGTGTTCAGCTTTAAAAATCACAATACTTTCTCACAACTTTCCTCTTAAATAAACAAAATGTGCTTTACAAAGTTTATTTTGTGAGGCAAAGTGAACATCAGTGTTTTGTGCCTATTTGAAGAATACCTTAAACGTGGAACATTCCAATTGTCAATGGGTTTAAGAGATAAACAAATCCATGTCAGCTTAAAAGCAGGAATAGTTTTCAAAAGCATATTTCATGTGTACTTTGTTTGAGAGTCAAAGCAAAAACCAAAGTTTTGGACCACTATTGGTTCAATTGTTGCAAATTTATGCTGAATCACTAACCATGCTGGATTCGAATATAAACAAGTCTTATCGCTTGTCAAATTCTGTAGAAATCATTTGGATTCCCCAGACTTATTTCACAGAATGTAACTTGCATATTATGTGCTTGAAGGCAAAACGTTGCACACAGATTGATTGATAAACAAATTGAGTGACAGACTTAAAAAGAAGTCAAAAGAAACCAATTTTAAATTTGAAAAAGTTATACATTTAGTGCTGGCTTTATACTCCTCTAGACGTGGGGGTTTCTGTACCGAGATGTGTGGAATAATACATGGGCCACTGTTTCATATTTTTTTCAAAACATTGTTTTAGTGCAAGACATGAATCAAATAATTCCCACAAGGCATTTGCAGTATCATGGGACTCCAGCATGGTGCACCTTCATTCAAAGTTAGATACAGTGTGAAATTCATGAAACCCGCAAAAGTATTGAACATGCATTACGTTTTGGCATTATAGAACAATGACATGACATGATTCACATCTGTTTATTCTATAATTTCTCTTTTCTGAGACATGAAATGCTCTCTGTGTAAAGTTTAATGATAAACATAGTAACGAACAGTAGGGCAAGGATGATATCAAAGACATAGACAAACAAAATTGTACATGGTTCTTTCACATGGTATTCCCTACCTCTCCTGCACCCATCAGGTAAATCTTAACAATTTTCTTCAAAAATTGTATCTCCTTTTTAAGCTAGGGACACTTTTATTTCATGATTCATAAACATTTAATGCAACAATATTGGGGAGAAAGGGATGATGTTTCATCTTAAACATTTTTATTAGCTTAATCCATTCATGGAGCTGTTTCCTTCAGCTAATCTCTCTCCTGCCAAGTTCACAAATGCATTCTTCCACTCTCACCCTCAATTTAGAGATACACCTCTCCTTTCAAATGGGCATAGATAAAGGTCAGGTAAAGTTGTCATAGTCCCAGATGACCATAGGCTCCTTTCCCTTTGGGGAGAGAGCTGATTGGTCGTGATTTAAAATGAGGATCAGGTTGAGAAGGCAGGGCAAGAATTGAACCAGCGCTATTGGTCTCACTCTGCATCACAGCCAACTGTTCAGCCAACTGAGCTAAACGTAGATACCCTCATAGGCCCTCCATCTCTCTCGATAGCATTTAAACCAGTAGTGAGAAATTAACAGAAGTGCATTCAGGGAAGTGGAAAGAAACAAAAATAGATACATTGGATTTAATCCTCAATCCCACCCTGCTTTTAGGCATCAATTTGGTAGCGACATTGTGACATTTTTGAGTACAACATTGCCAACACCACAGAGATCTAGCTGTCCGATTTCTCAGTGGCCCTTTATCTAGTCAATCGGTGTTCTTGCCCCGTATGAATGTCTGTTCTCTTACAGCAGGCTGACTGCTAGGATGGACTGTTCATTGAAGTGACTGAAAATTCCATGAATGACTACAGAGTCTCAATGCCATGTCAGAACCCCACACAAGTTCTCCATATTCTCCATTGTACTGCCGAAATGCCCTGGCAGGGGACCCAATGTATTGGGAATGTGGTGGGAAATCCTGGGCGGGATTCTCCCATCAGCCAACACCAGAATCATGAAACCGATTGGGGGAAGAATTGGTTTTGACGCCAAAATCGTGGAGGGCGCTGGGTTCACGCCAAATCGCAATTGTCCTGTTCCTCGACAGCAGCGTCAATGCGTTCCACTCCGCACGCACAGTAAATGTCGTTGGCATATTAGCAGGCCTGACTTGGTAGTCTCTAGAGCCTATGCGATCCTCGGTCTCCACTGGGAGGAATTCACTTGCGCTTTTGAAGATCATGAAACAGGCGCCATGGCTGTTGACGAGGAGAGAGGGGGTACTGAAAGTGTCCAGCATCGCCATTGTATGCTGAGAGTTGTGCAGCTGGCCGGTGGGCTTCTGCCTGGGCCGAGGGGAGTAACGGGGGGTGGCCAGGCATGGAACCCTGCTGCTGAAGCCTGCCAGGCAGACATGCACTATGCTGACTGCCCACTGTGAACTCAGTGCCATGGGTTGTATGGGTGCCCCTCTGGGCCACCACCCTAGGTACCCTCTGGCCTCAGCTAACCCATCAATGGGATGGGCGCGCTCCAGAGCAACCAGTGCCACCTTGTTGGCTGGGATGAGTGTATGTGGGAAGTGAAGTACTAATATATGGCTGCAGCTTGTCAGCCTCTCGAGTGCCAATCCCGACCCTGACAAATCGAACAACCTTTTCCATTGGAATCAATCGTGTTCCACGTGGCGCCAGTGCTAGCCCCTCAACGGTCGGTGAATTGATCCAGGTGTGGCACCAGTTTTGCTGTCGTAGAGTCTCCACTAATCCTGCTCCGGCATCAACACTTAGTCTCAAGAATGGAGAATCTGGCAACCTGTCATTTAAAGGTCTCACTCTCCACCTGTAGCATTAGACAGGAAACCAGAGGTGCGTGTGATAAAGGAACATCTGTGATTATGGGTGACATTAATCTGCATATAATTTGAGTGAGTCAAATTAGTCCCGGTACATTAGAGGAAGAACTTCTGGAGTGCATATGGGATGGTTTTCTGGACCAATACGTTCAGGAACCAACAAGGGAACAGCCTATCACAATTTTATCTGCATGAGAAAGGAGTAGTTGGCAATCAGGTTGTGAGAGAACCCTTGGGGATGAGTGACCATAATATGATAGAATTCTTTATCAAGGTGAATAGTTAGGTAGTTGATTCTAAGGTCTGAACCTCAATAAAGGTAACTATGATGGTATGAGGCATGAGCTGGCTTTGCCAAACTGGGAAACATTACTAAAAGGAAGGACAATGGACGGGCAATGCCAGGCATTCAAGTAACGAATAGGTGAACTCCAAGAGTTGTTTATTCCTATTTGGTGCAAGAGCAGAAAGGGAACTCTGGCCAAACCATGGCATACAAGAGAAATTAGAGGTAATATTAGGTTCAAAGAAGAGGCATACAAATTAGCAAGACAAAGCAATAGGCTTGAGGATTGGGAACAGTTTGAAACTCAGCAAAGGTGGTTCAAGGGATTGATTAAGAAGGGGAAAATACAATATCAAAGTAAGCTAGCAAGGAACATAAAAACTGATTGTAAAAGTTTCTGTAGGTATGTAAAGAGAAAAAGATTGCCAAAAATGAATTTAGGCCCCTTATAGTCAGAATCAAGGGAATTTATAATCGGGAACAAAGAAATGGCTGAGGAATTAAAATCATACTTTGCTTCTGTCTTCACAAAGGAAGGCGTAAAGTACCTGAAGTTCTGAGAAACACAAGTTCCAGTGAGGAGCTGAAGGAAATTAGTATTAGTAAAGATATGGTTTTGTGGAAATTATTGAGATTGAAGGCCTAATAATCTTCAACCCAGAGTTCTTAAGGAAGTGGCCCTAGAAATAGTCGATCCATTGGTGGTGATTTTCCAAAATTCTTTGGATTCTGGAATGGTTCCTACAGATTAGAGGGTCACTAATATAAAACTGGGCGAGATTCTCACACCCCAGGGCCGGGCCGGAGAATCACCGGGATGGGCGCGAATCGTGGCACGCCGCCCCGACGCCGGTCGACCGATTCTCCGGGGAGGGAGCATTGTCACCGGCGCGGTCAGCGCGGCGCCGGTCGGGGGTCGCTCTACGGGCCCCCCACCTGGCGATTCTTGGCCCAGGATGGGCTGAGCGGCCACACAAAAAAAAGCTGGATCCCGCCGGCGCCTTTCACACCTGCTCTTACCCGGCGGGACCTCGGCGTGGATACATCCGGGGGCGGCCTGGTGGGGGAGGGGAGGGGGGTCCTACCCCGGGGGGGGGGGGGGTGTCCTCCGCTGCGGCCTGGCCCGTGATCGGGGCCTACCAATCGGTGGGCCGGCCTCTCGGGCTGGGGGCCTCTTTTGTTCCGCGCCGGCCCCTGTAGCCCTATGCCATGTTGCGTTGGGGCCGGCGGGGAGAAGAGAGCCACTGCACATGCGCGCATTGGTGCCGGTCCCACTGTGCATTCACGCATTGGCGCCAGCCCCACTGCGCATGCGCAGACCCGCAGCGCCCGTTTGACGCCGGGGATCGGCAGCTGGAGTGGCGTGGGTCACTCCAGTGCCTTGCTGGCCCTCTGTAGGGGTCAGAATTGCTGCTCCTAAGGCCATGTTGACGCCGTCGAGAAACGCGACAGCGTTTATGACGGCGTCAACACTTAGCCACAGGATCAGAGAATCCCGCCCCTTGCTTTTCAAAGAGGAGGTAGAGAGAAAACAGGAAACTATTGACCAGTAAGCCTAACGTCGGTAGCAGGTAAGTTACAAGAGTCCTTTCTCAAGGATTTCATAGCACCGCATTTGGAAAGCAGTGGTGTAATCAGACAAAGACACCATGGTTTTATGAAAGGAAAATCATGCTTGACAAATCTACTAGAATTATTTGAAGGTGTAACAAGTAGTGTTGACCAGGGAAAACCGGTGGATGTGGTTTATTTAGACTGTCAGAAGGCTTTCGACAAGGTCTCACAAAGCAAATCACTATGTAAAGTTAAAGCGCATGGGATTGCAGGTAGTGTCTTGAGATGGATAGAAAGCTGGTCAGCAGATAGGAAGGAAAATTTGGAATAAATGGAGAAAAAGAGAGATGTTTTACTGTAATTGTACAGGGCATTGGTGAGGCCACATCTTGAGTATGGTGTGTAGTTTTGGTGTCCTTATCTAAGGAAGGGTGTTTTTGCTATGGAGTGAGTGCAGCAAAGGTTTACCAGGCTGATTCCTGGGATGGTGGGACTGTCATATGAGGAGAGACTAAGTTGGTTAGGATCATATTCATTGGAGTCAACTGAGTTAGATGGGATTGCATAGAAACTTATAAAATTCTAACAGGATAAGACAGGGTAATTCAGAAAGAATGTTCCTGATGGTGGGGGTGTCCAGAACTAGGGGTCACAGTTTGAGAATAAGTGGCAAACCTTTTAGGACTGAGGTGAGGAGAAATTTCTTCACCCAGAGGGTGGTGAATCTGTGGAATTCACTACCACAGAATGTAGTTGAGGCCAAAATGTTGGCTAATTTCAAGAAGCAATTGGATAAAGCTCTTGGAGCTAAAGGAATCAAGGGATATGGGGGGAAGTTGGGATCAGGGTATTGAACGTGGTGATCAGCCATGATCATAATGAATGGCGGAGCGGGCCCCAGAGGCTGAATGGTCTCTTCCTTCTTCTATTTTCTATGTATGTGTCTATGTGTCCGCTTCAGCAGAGCGATGGTGAACCTTATCTTCCAGTGACCTGCTGCGGGGGTATCCTTTCCACTTGCACTTGCTCCTGTTCACTGTTGCTGAGTAATTCATCCATTTCAGCTCCCTCAAATCAGTATCTATAGATAATAGGGTGATGAATTGTGCATTGGTGTTTTGAAGTGTGGGACCAAGTGACTGCCCATCCTCAAGAGGATCCTCCACCTTGTCTGCTGTAGCAAGGCCTCAGGTGTCTAATGGAATTTGAAAAAGAGGATATGGACCCAGAATTAGTAGGTAGTGGAAATATAAGTGGTAGCAGATGAGTGATAGTGCACTGCACCACCAGATTCACGTGATGACTGAGTGAATGAGGAAGTCAAGTGAGAAGGCAACAAATACACTTTCTATAAGGCCATCGGCCTTTCCATACGCAATGCTGCATGCTCTGTCTTACTGAAGATTACTAGACCAAAATGTTAGAAACATTGGAATGAATTACCTTGAAAACTCATTAAAAATGTTAACAGAACAGTAGCATCATTCTCCGACCCCCCGCCGGGTCGGAGAATGGCCGTTGGCCGCCGTGAATCCCGCTCCCGACCCCGCCGAAGTCTCCGGTACCGGAGATTGGGCGTGGGTGGGAATCGGGCCGCGCCGGTTGGCGGGACCCCCTGCTCAATTCTCCGGCCCGGATGGGCCGAAGTCCCGCCCAGAAATTGCCTGTCCCGCCGGCGTAAATCAAAGCTGGTATTTACCGGCGGGACCAGGCGGCGTGGGCGGGCTCCGGCGTCCTGGGGGGGGCACGGGGCGATCTGACCCCGGGGGGTGCCCCCACGGTGGCCTGGCCCGCGATCGGGGCCCACCGATCCGCGGGCGGGCCTGTGCCGTGGGGGCACTCTTTCCCTTCCGCCTCCGCCACGGCCTCCACCATGGCGGAGGCGGAAGAGACTCCCCACTGCGCATGCGCGGGAAACTGTCGGCGGCCGCTGACGCTCCCGCGCATGCGCCACATTTCCACGCCAGCTGGTGGGGCACCAAATGCCATTTCCGCCAGCTGGCGGGGCGGAAATCCCTCCGGCGTCGGCCTAGCCCCTCAATGCATTCCGCACCTTTGGGGCGGCGCGATGCCCGTCTGATTGGCGCCGTTTTTTGCGCCAGTCGGCGGACATCGCGCCGTTGGGGGAGAATTTCACCCCGTATGTCCCCTCCCCCTCCCTCCAAATGGTGAATATCCCATTGATTGTGTTGGGACGGTGATGGCATAGTGATATTGTCACTGGTAATCTAGAGACACAGGATAATGCTCTAAGGTTCGAATTCCATGACAGAATTTGAATTCAATAAAAATATGGAATTAAAAATAAGTCAAATGATCACCATGAACCATTACCATAAACATTCATCTGGTTCTGCTCTCCTTACCTGGCCTGGTCTACATGTGACCCACAGACCTACAGCAATGGGGTTGACTCTTAACTCTGAAATGGTCGCTCAGGCCACTCAGTTCAAGGGTGATTGGGGATGGACAACAAATGCTTGGCCTTGCCCATATTCTATGAAAGAATTTTAAAAAACATTAATAATGGTAATTCTCTAGGACAGCGCGGTGGCGCAGTGGGTTAGGCTTGCTGCCTCACGGCGCTGAGGTCCCAGGTTCGATCCCGGCTCTGTGTTACTGTCCGTGTGGAGTTTGCACATTCTCCCCGTGTTTGCGTCGGTTTCGCCCCTACAACCCAAAAGATGTGCAGGCTAGGTGGATTGGCCAGGCTAAATTGCCCCTTAATTGGAAAAACTGAATTGGGTACACTAAATTAAAAAAAATAAATAATGATAGTTCTCTTACAAATGAATATCAATAAATAGCTACTTAAAATAAACTAAATGGTACGCAGTTAATTTTAACGGGTTCCCAACTTGCCAAATCGGTAAAGATAATTCAAAAACATAGCAATTTCCTATGGAATTGCTTGCCACACATGATAGCGAAAGATTCTCAGTACCATCTGTATAATACCCCATTGTGTGAAAGGTTAATTGTCCTTTGCAATGTGGTGACCATTGTTCTGTGCCCTGTTGGCACAGAGTTCATGAGTTCATGCCTTGTGCAGTTCAGTCACTTGCCTTCCATTTAAGGCTAAAATTATGTGTAACAGGATGACTGCACCTGGCTTTGGACTAAAATCAAATTCTATGCAGACAGAGAAACATCTACCAGAAATTGAAAAGTCATTCATGATCTCATTCTATTGATAATTTGTTTTTCTAAATATGAGCCGTTGAAGATGATTAGATATGAATGCATTCTGAATCTATTATTCATCAGTAAAAACATCTATGAGTACTTATTAAAGCTAATTAAAAATTATATCCCAGGTGCTGACTTAATCCACTTAATTCTTTTGATTATTGTGTGATATGCTAAGAGTAATAAGTTCTAAGACAGAAGGAAAATATATTGAAGGACATTAAAATTGGTCCTTGAACACAAACAGTTATCACACTGTTGCAGATGTAAAACAACCCTAAAATGCTGGATGTTTCTGAACCCCAAACAGAAACCAGCAAGCACAACCTGCACAATTTCCTGGCCAAAATACATTTGAACTGTGTAGATCCATAACAGACCAACATCAACACAGATCCACTTTGGTAAGCAGAATATTATATTCTGAATTTCATGGTATAATACCCCTGAGCATTAAAACATTTTTATTATTCAACTTAATTTTAACACTGCGATGGGTGATAAATTTGTCTCCAAATAAAATGCGCCAAAAATATTTTTCCAACTTTAACATTATCCAGATAACTTTAAAAAAAAATTTAGAGTACCCAATTCATTTTTTCCAAATAAGGGGCAATCCACCCATGGGGGCGAAACCCACGTAAACACGGAGAGAATGTGCAAACTCCACACGGACAGTGACCCAGAGCCAGGATCGAACCTGGGACCCCGGCGCCGTGAGGCAGCAATGCTAACTACTGTGCCACCGTGCTGCCCATTATCCAGATAACTTATTAAATAACTACAACACTCAATTGCATATTTTCAAATGTCAATTTTACATGCTATTTTACCATAATGAGGACTTTTGCAATTCATCAGATCCCAATGATTCCTTATGCTCAGTACTAGTGAAATGGAGAATAGACAAGCCCACTATAACTGTTGTGTTATATGTACCATTTGTGGTTTGAGTGTTTATACTTGCTCAGTTATAAGTGAGTTGAAGATGGTGCAAATAATAGTGTTTTTTATAAATATATAGAATTATAGTAAAATAATATTTGTAATAATTACAATGCCATAAGTGGTTCAAGATGTGTCTTGATCTGGTTTACTTAAATTTAAAAATTGAACGTCACCTTTCTATATGTAATCTTACCCTTCTAATCGCTCTCCTGAGATTACCTTCTCCTTAAAAGCTTAAGGATCCCAACGCCATTGATCAGATAATAGTAAACTCATGACATTTGCAGCTGTACATTTGAAGTTATTAAACAACTATAAAACGTGCATCACTGGGCTGTGGAATTTTCAGCGATTGACAAGTGCTGCCCAAGGAATAGCTTCTTTTTAAACTCCGAGAATCAGAAATGTAGCCCTGTAGCCAAATCAGCATTTTTTTAAAAATTGCACATTGCACCATTGGACAATCAAAATATTTGTAATTTATACCAGTTAAAATTCCAGTAAGGATCTTTGAGAAATGTTAAACAGGATTATTACAAATGCATTCCGAGAGCTTGATTTCGTTTTAATCCTGTAACGGATTCATATTGCACTATATTTCTCACTATCTTACTGTGAAGCTGTTTAAATAAATTAACATTTAAGTCATGAAATGAGGAAAAATTGGTTTAAGTATGTTTCTTTTGTTTAGACCTCCTCTGCAGAGCAGGGTGCTTTAAAAATTACTCCTTTTTATGAGTTGAGTATTTATTTTTTTAAATTTAGCGTACCCAATTATTTTTTTCCAATTAAGGGGCAATTTAGAGTGGCCAATCCACCTAACCTGCACATCTTTGGGTTGTGGGAGTGAGGCGCACGCAAACATGGGTGAGAATGTGCAAACTCCACACAGACAGTGACCAGGGGCTGGGATCGAACCTGGGAGTTGAGTATTTATGAATAGTAACATTTTACATCTACTCAGATCCCACAGTGTGTATACATTTATATGTAAACACCTCAGACTTAAAGTAATAGAGCCCTGGAGATGCACAGTGCAGATATTTTAGATAGCTGTGGTCTGGTTTAGTGAAATCCTTTCATGTGTTATTTTAGTGGGCAAATGCACTACAGTGTCAGTGAAAGGTTAAATTGTTATACTGGAGTCTGGCTAAAGGTTGCCCTTTTATACCGAGTTCAGTACACAAATTTGGAATCACGATGCTTAGCCAAAATGTAAAATAAAAAGAGCTAGTTAATCATTAGCTATGCATGGGAGAAGCAATTGATGTTTACAGGAATGGTGTATGATAGTTGTAAAGGGACATTTTTACAAATCATTTTTGTTAGGTCATTTTGTACTCTGCAGCAATTGAGTAACCCTCATACTAAGAATTGGCAGAAATTAGTGTAATAATCTTTGTTAGTGTCACAAGTAGGCTTACATTAATATTCCGGCGCCTGTTCGGGTACACAGGGAAAATTCAGAATGTCCAATTCACCTAACAAGCACACCTTTTGGGACTTATGGGAGGAAACCAGAGCATCCTAAGGAAACACATGCAGACACAGGGAGAATGTGCAGACTCTGCACAGACAGTAACCCAAGTGGGAATCGAACCCGGGTCCCTGGTGCTGTGAAGCAATGGTGCTAACCCCTGTGCTACCGTGCCGCCCTAAAATTAGAGTACCCAATTATTTTTTCCCAATTCAGGAGCAATTTAGCATTGCCAATCCACTTACCCTGCACATTTTTTTTGTATTGTGGGGGTGAGACCCACACAGACACGGGGAGAACGTGCAGACTCCACAAGGTCATTGACCTGGGGCCGGGATCGAACCCGGGTCCTCGGCGCCGTGAGGCAGTAGTACCACAGCGCCACCATGCCGCCTGGTCAGGCAGAATCTATCACGTAAAGAGCTGATAATCCAGTTTTCAACTATCACACAGTAAAATGACCCGTCCTGTTAAGATTCATTTTAGATGCACTGAATAGCAAGCAATAAGATTTTCTATAGTTATAGCAGAGATGTGATTAATCCTAAATGCTGCTTCCCCAGGGGAACCAAAAAACATTTTACATTTGCGACTATTTTATAATTTCCTTTATCATTCATGTTTTTTTAATCAAACTTACAAATGAATAAGGTAGTATTTCTCTGATTTAAAAAAAAATTTAGTGTACCCAATTCATTTTTTTCCAATTAAGGGGCAATTTCGCGTGTTCAATCCACCTCCCCTGCACATCTTTGGGCTGTGGGGGCGAAACCCACGCAAACCCGGGCAGAATGTGCAAACTCCACACGGATAGTGACCTAGAGCCGGGATCGGACCTGGGACCTCGGCACCGTGAGGCAGCAGGACTAACCCACTGCACCACCGTGCTGCCCTAGTATTTCTCTGATGACATCAAGAGTTATATTAGAATAACAAATGAGATTGAGACCATCCGTACAGCTATCTCTACTGCCATATTCTTTTCTACTTCCCCTCTCCCCACCTCCTAATTGCTCCCCAGCCTTCCACCTACTCAAGCCCCAATTCCTATCACTCTGTAGCCTGTTCCCATGCCGATTCTTCATTCATTTCTCCCGTGTGATGGGCCTCCTTTCTCCTGGTTCCTCTTCCTGGTTCACTCTGGCTCCCTAAATGCATGGAGAAAGGAAGCACCATTTTAAGATCACTGTTATTAGCCCCACCCTCAACTTCTCGCCCCCCCACCGCAGGTGGCAGCACAGTGGTGGCAGTGGTTAGCACTGCTGCCTCATGGCGGCGAGGACCCAGGTTCGATCACAGCCCGGGTCACTGTCCATGTGGAATTTGCACATTCTCCCCTTGTCTTTGTGGGTCTCACCCCCACAACCCAAAAAGATGTGCAGATTGGTGGATTGGCCACGTTAAATTGCTCCTTAATTGGAATAGAAGAATTGGGTACTCTAAATTTACATATATAAAAAAAGACTTATAGCCCCCCATATTTTCCAACATTCAGCCCATCTCTAACTTTCATTCCAATTCTCAGGTTCTGAAAGACTCCATTTCCTCTCAACTTCAAATCTAACTTTCTCAAAGTTCTCTGTTTGAAGCTTTCCAGTCCTGCTTCGTCCTGTTAACAGCACCAAGATGACCTTAGCCAAAGTCAAATTATTTCCTCAATAGGGGTATGATGGCCATGCCACTCTCCTCCATTACCTCGCCTCTCTTGTCAAGCTCTGCGGTCTAGCTCAGTGGGCTAGAGAGCTGGTTTGTGATGCAGAACAAGTCCAGGAGCGCGGGTTCAATTCCCGTACCGGCCTCCCCGAACAGGCGGCGGAATGTGGCGACTAGGGGCTTTTCACAGGCACTTCATTGAAGACTTGTGACAATAAGCGATTGTTGTTGTTGTTACAGGATTCCATCCCATCTTAAAAAACAACGGTAATTGTGTATCTCTCATGATAATTTCTCTTCTCACTCCACACAGTCACATTTTAAAGCCTCAAAGGATCTCTTGGTGGTCCCCTCCTGTCCCTCCTCTACACACTAGCAGTCAGTGATGCCATCAGCAGAAACGGGAACAATTAACAATGTGCTACCCACCTCTACCTAGGACCTGTTTTTCTCAACCCCAAAACCAGCTCCATCAGCTTCAAACCCTGCACCCTGTCCATCAGCAGACATGTTTATTGCCTCTGGTGCATTATGACATGCGGTTGCCCCACTCCACCTTCTCTGTTGTTAAGGGCCTAACTGATGCCTTTATCATCTCTAAATCCAATTATTCGAACGCCCTACTCCCTGGTCTTCCATTCGCCACAGAATTCAACTTGCTAAATAATGGACCTATTTTGTACATTCTCCCCGTGTTTGCGTGGGTTTCGCTCCACAGCCCAAAGATGTGCAGGTTAGGTTGATTGGCCACACTAAATTGCCCCTTAATTGGAAAAAAATAATTGGGTACTCTAAATTTAATTTAAAAAATAATGGACCGATTTACACAATAGTGCGACCAAAATATATTTTATACACAGAAAGTAAGGTGTTGTACATTGGAACTACATAGACATTTTGCTACATATATCTCTTAGGGTTGTCAATCAATTACAGAAGACTTTTGTGATTAGCATGTTATTTTATTGGCAATTCATTTTTGAATATATGTTAATGGTGGAAGTTACAAATTGAAGAATTTTCTTTTTTTTAAAAAATATTTTCATTCTCCTCCTTTTTCACATTTGCACCCAAATTTGCACCCACCAACAATAAACAATAAGCAGTAACGAATATAATGTCAATCCTCATTTCAACATCAACCATCCTCCCACAAACCCCCAAACAACTGCCTGCATATTAACATAAACAAATAACAAAAAGGAATCAGGAATCACCCATAGTCACCATTAACACACACAGTCCCGTCCCCCCCCGCCCCCGCCAACTAATGTTCGATGTTATCCAATTCTTGAAAGTGCAGAATGAATAACAGCCATGAATTGTAGAACCCCTCCATCCTTCGCCTCAGTTCAAACTTAACCTTCTCAAGAGTCAAGAATTCCAACAGGTCCCCCCACCACGCCAGGGGACAGGGTGAGAGATTGCTCTCCATCCCAACAGGATCCACCTTTGGGCGATCAACGAGGTGAAGGCTACAACATCTACCTCCCCACCCATTTCCAACCCCGGCTGGTCCGACACCCCGAATATGGCCTCCCGGGGGCCCGGGTCCAGTTTTACGTGCACCACTTTAGAGATTACTCTACACACCTCCTTCCAGTAATCCTCCAGCTTTGGACAGGCCCAAAACATATGAACGTGATTTGCGGAGCCCACCCCTCAACATTCACACACATCTTCTACCCCCTCAAAGAGCCAGCTCATCCTCGCTCTTGTGAGGTGCGCTCTATATACCACCTTCAGCTGCATCAGCCCCAACCTCGCGCACGAGGTGGAGGCGTTCACTCTCCAGAACACCTCACACCAGAACCCCTCCTCCATACACTCTCCCAGCTCTTGAAGAATTTTCTTCTTTGAAGGCAAAAGCTCTGTTTTCTGAAAACCTTTGCCCTCCCATTACTTGCCCATTTGCGAATACTAACCAATTAGACTGGCAAGGGATCTGCACTCCAGCTAAAATCATTCTGAAGTGTATGAGAGCAAATCTATTGATGAAACAAAAAAAAAAAAATTTGTTGAAAATACTCACGAGGTCGGGCAGCATTTGTGGAGAGTAAAACTGAGTTAATGGGGGCAATTTTCCGGCACCGTTACGCCACGGCTCAAATCCCGTTATGGCCGGAAACTTTTGTGAGAGGGCCATAATGAGGGCGTGAACCTGGTTCACATAATTTTAATATATTTAAATATTCAAAATCGGCTTAATGCCGAATCTTCCGGGAATGTCAGATGTTTCCACCTGCCCACATGATGTAACGCCAGTGGGAATAACTACTGGTTTCCAAAAACAGAGACCAGGCGTGATGACCATGCTGGGGGTGCGAAGGCCTGTGTAGCCCCCAGGTGATCAGGAACATGGCAGGGCAGTGCCAGGTTGGTACTGCCAAGGAACGAGGCCTGATTGGGGCAGGCCTGTTGGGAGACCCAATGAGGGGCCCCAATGCCAGTGATCCTGGGGGAGGGGAGGTGTGGGGGGAGGGGAATTGATGACGGCGATCAGTGATAGAAGAGGGGGGGGTTATCCGATGTCCATGGGGGGAGTGGATGGGGGCATGCCCTTTAACAAGGGCACCCCGATCTCTGTGGAGGTAGGCTTGCCAGTTTCTTTAGGACCCTCCCCTCATAATGACGGCGCAAAACATGACCCACTGGCAACATGTGGGAAGATCTGGTTGGTAAACCTGCCTGTTTCTCTGGGGAGAAACGCGCTGGGTTTCAATCAGAAGCTGACACTTTGCTATTTTTTGGGATGGCCAGCTGTAATGTAATGTCGTCAACATGAATCATCTGATTCTCGCTCCACAGATGCTGCCTAAACTGCTGAGTATTTCCAGCAGTGTCTGCTTTTAGTTCAGATTTCGGTATCTGCATTAGGTCTGCCGGTGACTTCTTTTCACATTTCCCCTCAATCTGGCATGGCACTTCCATAAGTTCTAAATTGAGATTGGAAACTAGTTTTTGGAGAGGGATTTACAGTTCTGAGCCTGTGCTCGATGGTTCTTGGTGCCACCTGGAGTGGCAGTATGTCCTTTAAGAGGGATGGGTAGAATCTTCCATCGCCGGGCTGGCAGGTTTAATGGCGGGTGGGGAGAATTTGGTGGGAGTGCAAAAACTGGTTTCACGCCGGTGTGAATTTCCCATGGGATCTTCTGCTGCAAACCCACTGGAGGCTGTCATGAAACTGATTTGCATCTTGCTAATGGACTGCAGATGAACACCTGATCAGAAACTTCCACCTTGCCCAAATCTCCGCCACGCCAGCGGGAAAACACACCGGTGCAAATCACATCTGGAGCAATGTGACGTGCAGACGTCGGAACTCACCTGAACAATTTGTGGGGCTGCCTCTGGAATTCAGAATGGAGGCTGCCAGTGACCTACAACATTGGAACACCACAGCAGTAGGGGGTGGGGGGTGGAGATGTATTGATGGGTGGACCTTCCAGTTTCAGTGTCATCGAGGAGGTCTATCTTCCAACCTCAGAGTGTTCCTGGAGATCCATCTTCATTTTCATGCGGTCCATTTTCTTTCTTCCATTGTGGGTCAGTGATGGTGGGCATATTTACAATATGGCACCTAGATAGAATGGCGGACTACACACCATCAGGTCCGCCCTGCCACGGAATACAGCAAAATACACCAGGTTGCATAGTTAATTCGGTCAGGAGGCCAGAACAAATGGTGTGCTTTCCCGCTGGCCTCCACAGAGGGAAACGCTCCACATTCCTGCCTCTGCCACGGGGCTTAATCCCAGATGGAAGAATTCCACCCAATGACATTTTCTACATTCACGTCTGCTGTGTGCTTATCATTGGCACCACCATATTTGCAAACAGCAAATGTTCAAGGCCTCAGTGATATTAACTTTCAACTCGTTATGTGCTGTGAAGTTGCACCTTTCATTCGCAGTTGGTAGGATATGGATTTCAGGGCCGGGATTCTCCCGGAATTGGCGGGGCGGCCTGTACCGGCGCCAAGAACGGCGCGAACCACCATGGCGTCGGGCTGCCTGGAAGTTGCGGAATCCTCCGCACTTCCGGGGACTAGGCCGGTGCTGGAGATGTTGGCACCGCGCCAACCGGCACCGAAGGGCCACCACCGGCCGGCGCGGGTTGACGCATGCGCAGGACTGCCAGCGTGTTCTGGCACCTGCACAGAACCGCCAGCATGTTTCCTGTACATGCACAGGGGGTTTCCTCTCCCCGCTGGCCATCGCGGAGCCTTACAGAGGCCGGCGCGGAGGGAAATAGTGCCCCCACGGCACAAGCCCGCCCGCAGATCGGTGGGTCCCGATCGCGGGCCAGGCCACCGTGGGGGCCCCTCCCAGGGCCGGATCCCCCCCACGCTCCCTCGAAGACCCCGCCAGACGGCCGACAAGCCAGGTCCCACCGGGATGGACAATGTCCATTTCACGCCAGCGGGACTGGCCAGGAAGGCGCAGCCGCTCGGCCCATCGGGGCCCGGAGAATTGCCAGGGGGTCGCTGCCAACGGCCCCCGACCGGCGCGACGTGATACCCGCCCCCGCCCGAAAACTGGCGCCGGAGAATTCGGCAGCCAGCGTCGGAGCGGCGGGGCAGGATTCATGCCGCTTCCCTGGCGATTCTCCGACCCGGCAGGGGGGGTCGGAAAATCCCAGCCTAGGTCTCTTTGATTGAAGGCTTTAAATTCTCAGGCTTCACCACACTGTCAGAGGGTGATGTATTGGCATGGACAAGCCAACAGTGTTTCATGCCAACCTCCTTCATCTGGTGTCCACTGTCGTAAACCTACACAGGATCCCGTACCAGCCTCCCCGAACAGGCGCCGGAATGTGGCGACGAGGGGCTTGTCACGGTAACTTCATTTGAAGCCTACTTGTGACAATAAGCGATTTTCATTTTCATTCAGGATTGAAACTTCCCCATCGCTCCTACCTGAGGATCCCCTCAGAATACAACAGAAGAGAACTCTTGCACGTCCCTTACTGGTGACATTGTTGATGTTTTGCCGTTTGTTGGTGACGCTGTCGATGTTGTCTCGCTGATGAATGATGCTGATGTTGTTGATGATCTTTTCTGCTTTTCCAACATCAGGTGTAGGTCAAATGCGGACTGTGTTCCCTCTCACTTGCTTCACGGGTTTCATTCTGAATGATGTATGACCTTGGAGCCTCCGCTTCAACAGCTACTTTTGCTGAGTTCCAAGTTTCCATAATTGGATTCTGTACATGTACAGTTTGTCCTTTCAACAACTCAGGCAGGGATTTTGGCCTGCTTGTTGAAGTGTTGACCTCCTTCTACCTGTGAGTCAGTGAGTTGTCTTACTTTCTTCTAGTCCCCGGGGAGGGTGTATCTTGCTTGGCAGAGTGCTTTACACTTGCTACCATTGAACAGCTCTACAGGTGATTTTATGTCAGCCTTGAGAGGTGTAGCTCAGTTACAATAGGCAAGATTTGGGTCTCCCTTTGTCTCCCGGCATGTCATGAGGGCTTCCTGTAAACCCATGTCCCCTTGGGTAATGTGGGGATGAGGTGAAGATGCTAAACACATTCTGTTCAGTGAATTCCTTCCATTCTGTGGAGGTGAATTGGGTTCCAGTGTCTCATATTATTAGTAATGCTGGGATGACTGTTGCAACTCTCAAATCTTTCTCCTTTTGGATGAATGGGAACTTTGAGTGACAGTCTGCAACTATGAGGTGCCATTCTTGATTATGTGTGAATAAATCAGCTCCCAGAGAATGCCTTGGTCTGGGTGGTACTTCAGTAGCTATCATCTCCTTTTTCTACTGTGTATTTCTGTACTTCTGGCATACACAGCATGCAGACACTATTCTTTTGATGTCTGTATGTATGCCTCTCCAGTAGACAGCTGATCTGGCTCTGTCTTTACACTTCCCCATTCCCATGTGGCCGTCTTGCATTTTTGGGAGAGGTTTTTCCTGCATAGTTTTGGTATGATTAATCTGGATAGCAGAACAAGTTCCAATGAGATGTCATCTCTGATAGAACAGCACTGCTCTATCGCTGGCTGTGTTTGCTGTACCCTGTCAGGCCATCCCTGGATCAGTTACTGCAAGACCATCTGGAACTCTTTGGCTTTGCTGCTCTCATTTCGAATCTGACTAAGTTTCAATGGTGTTACACTCACTCAGTGATGGATCTTCATACCTAGATTTTTTATCTCATGTTTATGATGGTGCGAGCGCAATCGTTCCTCCTGGGTTGTTTTTCAGAGTGGAATCAGAGCTCTGGAGCCTTAAGCGCCACAGTCTTGCTGGATCTCCACACAGATTTCCTTTTGTAGATTTGCTCCAGATGATCACTCTCCACTATGAACTTTCCCCCAGAGATATGTACCAAAGTTTTCATGTCCACAGCGACTGTCAAAAACTCTCTTTCTATGTTGGCATATCTGGACCGGGATTCTCCGATCCGCGTTCACCATGCCACCGCTGCCAGCGAGGACGGAGAATTTGGTGCTCGGTCAAAACTCCATTCATTGCAGGTGGACCAGAGGATCTCAGTCGCGGGGGAGGTCAGAGAGTTCAGGCCCTGAGGTCAGCTGATGGCAGGTTTTTCGTTCTGGCATATTACGACACCACTAGTCTCCTTACATTCTAATAATAATAATAGCTTATTGTCACTAGTAGGCTTCAATGAAGTTACTGTGAAAAGCCCCTAGTCGCCACATTCCGGCGCCTGTACATCTTTGAGTTTGTTGAAATTCCTCTCATGTGACTCTGACCACTGGTACACAGCTTCCGTCATCAGCTCTTGTAGGTTTGCTGTGTTTTCTTTCATGTGTGGTATGAGAGAACTTATGCACTGGTTCAACCCAAAGGAAATTCTTTAGCCCATTTGAGTCTTTTGGAGCTTCCATCTCAGCGATAGACTTTTTCAGTTTGTCTCCGTCAGGTGTACACACTTTTCCAAACAACTGGCATTCTGTCGCCTTCATGACGCATCTGTCTGTGTTTACCTTGATCCCAGTTTTCCTGGTTCTCTCCATGACTTCAAGTAAATGGCGGTTATGATCTTTTCTATCAACACTATAGCTCTGGATATCATTAGTTGCGCCGGCTGCTCCTCTACATCTGCGGCATATCTCATCTACTTTCTATTGGAACACACCCTGGCTCACTTTAAGATCAAAAGGTAGATACAGGAATTTGTACTGACCAAAGGGTCTGTTCAGTGTTGTCAACTGCGAAAAGTCCTCGTCAGGCTTCATAGCAACCATTTTTGACATCAATTCAGCCGAAAATCTTTGCCCCTGTCGGCACTGGCATGATCTCTGCCAGTGTTGGAATCGGTAATGATTCTTTTTTATGGCTTGATTAAAATCTTTGGGATCCAGGCGAATTCTAAGCCCACCATTTATCTTTTGTTTCACCACAATGGGATTTACCCGATTCATAGGCTCATTGACTCTAGAGATCACTTTCTTTTCTTCCATCTCCTGGAGTTCTCCTTCAAGCTTTTCTTTTGGTACTTTACGTGGAACTGTCACATCCAGCCATTTTATGCAGCTGAACGGTTTCTATGGGCAGGATACTCCGGACCTGACTGTGGCAGGACCCATTGCAAGTGAGAATGGAAAATTTGGTGTTCCGGCAAAAACTGCATTAAACTTTCAGAGATACCGGAAAATCCCAGCTACGAATGAGGATGAAAGATTTCTGCCCATGTCCATTGTTTCTTGTAACATACAATAGAATCCACCAGTGTATATGGAGGCCATTCTGCCCCAATCCTCCAAAAGAGCACCCTAACTAGGCCCATTTTCCATCCCCACAAGCCTACCCAATCTGCTATGGGCCAATCCAGAATGGTCTATCCACCAAACTTACAAATCTTTGGACTGTGGGAGGAAACCGGAGCACCTGGAGGAAACACACACAGACACGGGGAGAAAGTGCAAACTCCACACATTCACCCAGGTCAGAATTGACCCCCGGGTCCCTGCTGCTGTGAGACAGCAGTGCAGTTCACTCTGCCACCAGGTTTCTTCAAACATCATTGGCATCGTCCAGGATATGGATGCTTTGGTTTCTTTCCTTCTCATTTGCCCTGTTACCCTGTCTCTGATAACTCCTTGACCATTGTCTCTCTTTGTTCTGCGCATCTTTTCCAAGTTATTTGGCTTTCCAAGCTTTGGAATTTGATCCATATGTGGGTCATTTTATTCTGCCTGTGAACTGATATGATCATCCACAGCTCTTGCACATCCATCTCTCTCTTTGGTGTGCATTTTATTGTTGCTGTTTCACTGCATCAACCTGCTACCTTTCATTTCACTTAACTGAAAGTTATCAGTACCTTCATCTATCAACTCGTGGCTTCATGTTCTCTGAAATGTCTGCAGCTTGCAACATTGTGTACTTGTCCTTCCCAATTAATCCTTTTTGCAGTTAAGTGTGTGCAGAGACCCAAATGACTTGATCTGGCAGCTTTTCATCTGTGTCCTTAAATCTACATTTTCTGGCCACATTTTATCAATGCGGTTATGAAATTGTCAACAGGCTCACCTGTTTCCTGTCTCAAGCAATGACATTTGTATTGGTAGATCCAATGATTTGGTTTTGGCTGGAGATGTGTGCTGAATTTTTCAAACTTTTGCCGGGGTTTCTTTTTTTTAATCAAACAATTTTAATGAGGTATTTTTTTGGCATTACAAACAACAGTATAAAAACAGTGTACAAAGAACAATAAACATAGTGCAAACATCGACACCCGTCCCTCCAAGACCCGCCTATTTAACCCCTATTCTACGCTACCCCCCCCCCCCCTCCCCCGCCCCCTGCTGACGATTAATTCTCCGCAAGGAAGTCGATGAATGGTTGCTATATCCGGGCGAACCCTAACACTGACTCTCTCAAGGCAAACTTAATCTTCTCCAGGCCGAGAAAGCTCGCCTTGTCGGTTAACCAGGCCTCCGACTTTGGGGGCTTTGAGTCCCTCCAAGCTAATAATATCCGTCTCCGGGCTATCAGGGAGACAAAGGTCAGAACATCTGCCTCTTTCTCCTCCTGGACTCCCGGATCTTCTGACATCCAAAAAATCGCCACCTCTGGACTCATTGCCACCCTTGTTTTCAACACCATGGACATGACGTCCACAAACCCCTGCCAATATCCCCGAAGTTTTGGACACGCCCAGAACAAGTTGACATGGTTCGCTGGTCCTCCTGCATATTTTACACGCCTGTCCGCCACCCCAAAGAATCTACTCATCCGGTCCACTGTCATATGGGCCCGGTGGACCACCTTGAATTGGATTAAGCTGAGCCTTGCGCATGTAGCGGTCGCGTTGACTGCCCAACGCGTCTGCCCATAAGCCGTCCTCCATCCCTCCCCCAAACTCCTCCTCCCACTTACGCTTCAGCTCCTCGGTCTGCGTCTCCTCCGCCCCCATTAGTTCTTTGTAGATGTCCCCTCCCCTCCCCCACCCATCCCCTAGACACTACACTACCTGGATCCCCCCTAGTGACAGGAGTGGGAAGGATGATACCTGCCTGCGCAGAAAGTCCCGCACCTGTAAATATCTGAAGTCGTTCCCTCTTGCCAACCCAAACTTCTCCTCCAGCGCCCTCAAGCTAGGGAAGCTCCCCTCCAGGAACAGGTCCCCCATCCTCTCAATTCCCGCCCTTCGCCAGACTCGAAACCCCCATCCAGGCTCCCTGGGGCAAACCGGTGGTTGTCACATATTGGGGACCAAACCGATGCTCCCACTGCTCCAACGTTTTTGTCCCGCTTCAATATTAATGAAATAGTGGCCTGTGACATCGTCGGGGGCAGCACCCCTCTATCCCTCGCCTCATTGAAAACCTTGACCAACAACAGCCCTAATATCCCCGAGAATTTCTTGTAGAATTCCACCGGATACCCATCTGGCCCCGGGGCCTTACCCGACTGCATTGCCTTCAAGCCCTCAGCTATTTCTTCGGCCCTGATCGGGGCCCCCAGCCCATCCACCAGCTCCCTGGCCACCCTTGGGAAGGTCAGTCTGTCTAAAAAACGCCTCATCCCCTCGAGCCCCGTGGGGGGTTCCGAGCGATAGAGCCTGCTGTAAAAGTCCCTGAACGCCCTGTTTAGCCCAGCCGAGTCCCCTACCAAACTCCCATCCCCATCGATCACCTTTTCTATTTCCCTGGCCGCCTTCCTCTTCCTAAGCTGCTGTGCCAGCATTCTGCTGGCCTTCTCCCCATGTTCATAAAACGCCCCCTTCGCCTTTCTAAGCTGCTCCACTGTCCTGCCTGTGGACAGCACCCCAAACTCAGCCTGCAACCTCCGACGTTCCCTTAACAGTTCCACCCCCGGGGTCACCGCATACCTCCTATCTATCTGTAGAATCTCCTCAACCAGTCGGTCTGTCTCTGCCCTATCCATCCTGTCCCTATGAGCCCGGATCGAAATCAGCTCCCCTCTCACCACTGCTTTCAGCGCCTCCCAGACCACCACTGCTGAGACTTCCCCCATGTCATTGACCTGCAGGTAGTCCTGCATGCACTTCCTCACCCTCTCGCACACCGCCTCGTCCGCCAACAAGCCCACGTCCAATCTCCATTGCGGGCGTTGGAAGCTCTCCTCACTAACCTGCAGTTCCACCCAATGTGGGGCATGATCTGAAATAGTAATGGCCGAGTACCCCATGTCCACCACCCCCGCCGGCAGATCCCTGCTCAAAATAAAAAAATCAATCCGGGAATAAACCTTATGCACATGCGAATAAGAAGAAAACTCCCTCCCGTCGGCTGCCTAAACTTCCATGGGTCGACCCCCCCCCCCATCTGCTCCATGAACCCTATCAGTTCCTTTGCCATTGCTGGCACCCTCCCCGTTTCCGAATACGACCGGTCCAGGCCGGGGTCGATGACCGTATCAAAATCCCCTCCCATCACCAACTTGTGCGAGTCCAGGTCAGGTATCTTCCCCAGTACCCTCTTTATGAATTCTACATCGTCCCAGTTTGGCACGTACACGTTAACCAAGACTACCTTCCTCCCCTCCAGCTTGCTGTTCACCATGACATAACGCCCCCCCCCCCCCCCCGTCCGAGACTATACTGCCCACCTAGAATTGCACCCGCTTATTGATTAAAATCGCCACCCCTCTAGTCTTGGTGTCCAGCCCCGAGTGAAAGACCTGGCTGACCCAACCCTTCCTTAGCCTGACTTGATCCGCCATTTTCAGGTGTGTCTCCTGCAACATCACCACGTCCGCCTTCAGAGCCCTCAGATGCACGAACACACGTACCCTCTTGACCGGTCCATTCTGCCCTCTAACATTCCAGGTGATCAGCCTGGTTGGAGGGCACCGCAGCCACCCCCCTCCGCTGATCAGCCATCCTCTCTCCTGGGCCCGCCCCCAGCCCATGCACCGCACCTCCATCGGCCTGCCTCTTGGCAGCCCCCACCCCAACCTCCTCTCTGTCCCAAAACCTAAGTCCCTCCCTCGTCAGCAGAGTAACTTCGCCCTCCCCCCCCCCCCCCCCCACCCCAGCAACACCACTTTGTAACTTAACCTCTGCCATATATTAATCATCAGCACACCCCCACTGTGCTTCCGTAGACTAGCTCACCCAGCTAGCCTGGTGACCCTCGCCTCCGGCGCCAAGAAGTCTCCCACCTATTGTTCCCTACTCCCCTCCCCCCGCCCATCGAAACCACTTCCCTCCTCAAACTGAGACCAAACAATCACCCAATTACCATAGGAGACAACCCAAAATGAAAAACCCACAAAGAACCCCCCCAATTGTGCAAAGGAAAGTAACAAAAAAGTTAAAAGCCCCCACCAGCCATCCCCACCAAAACACCGAAAACCCATAGAAACCGAATAACTTTTACTTCCCCATCTTCACCCAAACTTAAAAGCAGAAGAAAAATGACAATCAAAACGTATAAACATCACTCGGAAAAGTTACAACTTAAAACAAAAAGCTCTCAGTTCAGCACCAGCCCTTTCTTCTTGGCAAAGTCCATTGCGTCTTCGGGCGACTCGAAATAATGGTGCTGGTCCTCGTGCGTAACCCACAGACGCGCCGGGTAAAGCAGCCCAAATTTCACCTTCTTCTTAAACAGGATCTCCTTCACTTGCTTGAAGCCTGTCCTCCTTCTGGCCACCTCCACGCTCAGGTCCTGATAGGCGCGCAATATGCTATTGTCCCATTTGCAGCTCCTAGTGCGCTTAGCCCACTGGAGAACACATTCCTTATCCAAAAATCTGTGGAACTGAACCACCATCGCCATTGGAGGGTCCCCCGGCCGTGGCTTCCTCGCCATCGCCCTGTATGCCCTGTCCACCTACAACGGTCGGGGAAAAGCCCCCTCCCCCAGAAGCTTCTGGAACATATTCGCCACAAACGTGCCCGCATCATCCCCCTCAGCCCCTTCAGGGAGACCGACAATTCTTAAATTCTGCCGGCGTGTTCTGTTCTCCAGATCCTCTACCTTCTCCAGCAGCCTCTTTTGCTGATCCTTCAGCATCCCTCACCTCTAGTTCGACCACCGTTTGGTGCTCTTCCTGGTCTGCCAGCGCTTTCTCCAACTTCTGAATCGTCCGATCATGGGCATCCAGCCTGCGCTCCAACCGATCGATCGACTCCTTTATCGGGTCAAGACAGTCCCGTTTCTGTCTGGCAAAGCCCTCCTGGATGACCTGCATCAGCTCCTCCGTCGATGGCTGGGCCGTCGCAGCAGGGGTCCGAACATCAGCCATGTTGTCATCAGCTGCCATCTCCACCCAGCCCTTGCTTATTCTTTTATTTCTTCCTTTTTGGTCCCTTGGGGTTCTCCGTTCCATGCACCTCTGTGTGGATCCAGAGCTTAATCGTCTGTGCCTTCAAAGCCAAAACTCAAAATCACGAAAATGTTGGGGAAAAAGGTCCAAAGGTCCGGGCAGAGCAGGAGCCACCAAACGTGCGACTTACTCCCTCATAGCCACCACCGGAAGTCTCTTTTGCCGGGTGATGCACTACCAATTACGATGAGACGAGAGTAGAGTGTAATCGAGGCTTTATTAAGCAGAGATGTGTAGCCTCCTGCAGCTGCTGCCGAAATGGTCTCTGAGGGTGGTTCTGTCGCAGATCCGATGTAGGCTTCAAGCTAGCCAATGTGCGAAGGCCGACTTGGCATTGTCTGCTTGAGGGGCAGCTGCAGGCGATCCGACTTGATGCGGAGGTCCATCGTTGTAAAATCTCTGCTTAATAAATTGATGCACTATCAATTACGACGAGACGAGAGTAGAGTGTAATGGAGCCTTTATTACACAGAGATGTGTTGCCTCCTGCAGCTGCTGCCAAAATGGCTGCAGCTCGGTGAGCACACACATTTATACTCCGCCTACTGGGCAGAGCCAGCAGGCAGGGATCTACCCCCGTATCTGTAATACAGGAGCCTTACCGTATTACACCTCGTATGTGATATATACAAGTGGTGACTACCACACCGGGGTTTCTGCTGTCATCCTTACTCAGCTCCCAGATATTTAAAAAATGTAAGCCTTTCCTGCCCACAAATAATGTAGCTGACCCTTTTCCTGTTCACTAGTCACTTTTAGAAAACTACTGACTGTCCTCCTGCATTTTTTGTTTCAAATGTTCAAATGCCTGTACAAGATTACTATCCTCCTAATTCATCTGGGGCTGGAGCTATGAGTTTATTGCCTTGGTGGCAGCCATTTTGTTTTTTGCACACTTTACTTTCTCCCTCTCTCTTGCACTAATTTGGGTTGCTTTCTGAACCTAATTCAGCATTAAATGTGTTTAAAATGTTTTTTTTTTACTCGCAGACAACCCCTGTTAGCAGGCTATGTCTTTTGGTTCCCATAGGTTAGACTCAAAATTCTGGAGATCATTGAGCGTATTTCATGCTGCTGTCCATAGGATACATGATACATTGTTTCTGAACACATGACCGTAATGTGACATTGAATGTGGCACCCTGGGACATATATTCACATGACAATTACTTACTAACTCTTTATGAACAATATAACACTATAACGTAGACTATTTCCCCTGCTCAGTATTGCAGAAGTATTTTGTTTTGTGCCAATCTCATTCCCTCCCTTCCAGCGGGCATTGATTCCCATTGGTATGGCAGCCCTCTGCTATCTTGCCGAAGTGAGCGTTCTTTATGTGTAAAGTAACGCTGTCAATCACAGCTAGCAACTCCATCATGGAGGCCGCCATGATCACGACTAATGCTACCCTCACTCAAATTCCACTTTCCCATTAATATTTTTATCCCTCAACAAGCATTTATAAAAGAAACACAGATTATCTGGTCATTATCACATTTTTGTTTGTGGGAGTTGATGTGTGCATATTGGCTTCTATGCTTCTTCCCCTGCAACAGCGACTACATTAGAAAAGTATTTATTTGGCTGTAAAGCAAGTTGGGACACCCTGACATCATAAAAGGTGCTGTGCAAATGCAAGTTCTATTGCTCTTTATTTTTTAAGTTCCAGTTTGGAAGATTTACATAAAGTACCCATACTACTAGCCTGATCCAGGTGAGCTGTCTCGTAGTCCAAAAGAAAAAGGCTGATCAGGGTATTTTCCACTCTGAAATTTGATCAGAGTAAACAACTGCTCACTGTTCAAACTGCCCCTGTTGCTGTAATTGTGCTGGGAATGTACCAAAAAAAGTCCATGTTCTGAATAAACAAGCTGTGAGACTGCCGAGTTCTACTAGTTGAAATCCATCGCAGAGCCCCTCTGAGCAGTGATGCCGCGCCACTGGTATTTCCTAATATGTAAGCCAGTATCTTAAGAAATATATTTCACATAAAAGAGTTCTACTTTGTGTCAAGACGCAGGCTTTTCTAGTAAGAAAAATGGTTTGGGGGTGGGGCAGGGGGTTTCTGGTGAATGCCGTGTGGTGACTCTGAAGAGAAGGATACTTTCATGATCCCATTAGCATAAGAGAAGTTAAATTATTCATGACGTGATCCTATGGGGAGAAGTAAAGTTAATGCATATAGTTTTTAACTCTCTTCCTCTCTGCTGTGAGAATGAACTCCTGCTGCATTCAGTACTCAGCCGCTTACTGAAAGCTCCTGTGGCATGTTAGAAATCAGTGGTGCTGTGAACACTGAGATTCATCTGACTAGTGCAGCTCTCAACAGAGACCATCTGGACGAGTTCCAAAAGGTGATTAAACAAATTGATCAGCATTAGTTGCCATGTCACATGTCCAAAATTCGGGATTAAAAGAAAAACACATTTGACTTGGGGCCAAGGCGCTAACGTCATCCTTTTTGCACTATTCAGATGGCCCACAAGCGTCTGTGCCATCTTTGTATCCGTATGGTCTGTAATCATGAACAGGTTGTGTAAATGGCCTCTCAGTAGCAGTGTCTGTTCCCATAGAACAGTGCAGTTCATATTAACTAGGTCAGCCTTGTGCTGCATGAGACAGAGGGGAAAATATCAAAATTGTTCTTACAACAAGCATGGGCAATCTAGACTGTGAGGGGTGTGGCTAGAATATGTTCTAGAAGCTCAAAAGGAAATAATTTGGTTGCAGACAGAAATTAATTTGACAGAAAACTCTTGGTGATAAAATATTGGAAGCCTTGGTTATAGCGAACGGCAAGCTAAATTAATACTATTTGGCTCAGTTATATAGAAGGGCGCTTAATGGAAACATTTGATTATATATTCAGATATATCTTTTCAGAAGTATTTAGCGGAGTACAAGTATGGTTGAAAGTAAAATGAAAAAGATTCTTGGCAGCTTGGGAAAAAAATACCTTGCAGTAGAGCCAGTAATTAGGAAGTAGGTACCACAAATTAGGAAGTAGATACCACAGTGTGATACAAGTAAATTTAGGACAGAATGCAACTTGTGTCCCTTAGATAACAGTTGAGCAAACAAAACCTACTTCATAATTCAACTTTCCTTATGTGCTAATCTTGGGCAACCTGCCTTCTAATGTCTTGATGAGGCATCATTAGCCCTTGTTAGGGATGAGAAGCCCAATTCATTCAAGGAAACACCTACAGGCTGACGTTAAGCCGAGCCTGCCCATTCCACAACAGTCTTTGTGGAGTGTGTTTTTGGGAATTATCACTGGCAGCAAAGCCCACTGTGTCTTTTTGTACAGAATAATGCAAAGTGGCAGTAAGTCAGCACATAATGCAATTTTTGAGGAAGTAAACTGAGGTCATTTAACATCAAAATGATCAGGCGATTTATTTTTATTGCTAGAAAATTAACAATAGGATGAGTTCCAATACAATGTTTTTTTTTGGTTGCTTGATAGATAAATTCGGCCTTCTGCAAAGGAAAAGCCATCTTTGCCATCTTCTACTAGGTCAGTTGTTTTATACCCAACAGTGTGATAATAATGCATGTAACAATCCAAAATAAATGTGTAGCATATTTCTAGTTATTGAAGATATATATATTTATATATATCTGTGAAAAAATTGATTGCTATTTTTAAGTAATACAAATGTCTGCTGCATGCTCTACCTGATGGTCTTTTTCATTTGACTTTTAGCTATACTTTACTTCAAAAGTCTAAATAATAATATATTGATTTCAAAATGTACTTAGTCTTGTGTAGAATTGTGTTTGCATGTGTTCATAGTGAAGAAATTGCATGCATCAATGAGAGGAGTGAATCAGGGCCACAATAAATGCAATTATTGGTCCCATATTTACCAATTTAAAACTTTGTAATGCCTGAACCGCTTTTAAATTTGTGGAGGTGCGTTTAACCTTGGCGACAGTTCTGAATTCTGGATATGTCAAATGTTCACAAGTAGGCAAAATGAGAGAGGCAGTGCTTTTGACCAAAAACAAAACTTGAGATGTGCACTCTGTTTTATTTTCTCATGTCTATCCTGATCACTTCTTACAACAAGAGCTTCTTCCTGCGACACTTTATAACCTCTTACATAGTCTTCAGTTGTATTACAAATTGTGTATTTTTTTCTTTTCGCTCTCAAGTTATCTCTTTTCCTGGGCTCCTTTTCACTGCAACTTGATGAATGACAGGAAGGCACGGTTTTCCTGCTTGAGTGTACACTTATTCGAATCTGATTCTCACCTGGGGAGGTAGATGTTTCTGATTCCCAGCTAGCAACTGAAAACAACCCTAAAATAAGGCAACCCTAACTGCTTACTTTACCAAATGCTGTCACCTCCCCCTCTCTCATTGAGAACAGCACACTGCTGAGCTGATGTGGATCCATCCCTTTGGCACAGCCAAACGCAAACACATTTGACTTCAGTCCAGTTAATATGCCCAAACAATTTCTGCTTCAGTAATTTTTATGACTACGTGATGCAAATACTTCAAAGCCTGAATGGAACCAGATCATACACCCACTTTTCCTTCTTTCTAACATTAGAAACTATTCAATAGATATGCTTTCTTCTTGAGTGTCAGGAAGAATTGCAAATTTACACTGTTATAATTGCCAGTCAGAATAACAGAAGTATAATAATATTGTTTGCTCGGAAAAAAATATTGCATTGAGATAATACTTTAACCTAAAATAAAATGATTAATAAATTCACTGGATGTTCATCTCAAATGAAAATAGGACTGGTACAATTGGTGCTCATTTATTCAGATCAATAAGAGTATAATTGGCATTCTGAAAAGATACTAAACCTAATTACATGGGACTGATAAAGTTTTTATGTTCTTGCAAATTCAGCATTTTCACTGTCACTATCAGTCTAGGAGGCTTTACTCAATGCAATTTGTATTGGTGACATATGTGAGCGAGACACTTGTATTTACTGTAAAATTAACTGGTGTGTGCTAACAGCCCTGATTCAACCTCTTTTTTTGTATGGTCACCACCGTTATAATGATCCATAAACAAATGGCAGTGTCACAGCCAAGGAGGGTAGTTTATTTTGAAATAATGACCGCCCATTCATTTTAAGCCAAAATATATTTAATACAACAAGCTCAAACTTTCCAGTGTAAAAAGGCAACAGCCTCCAAGAAGAAGTGTGCTGGAATTTGTATTATTCAATATAGATATTGATGATGTTAATCATTACTGTACATAAGTGAATAAAATAGAACAATTTATTTGCTTAGCTGCAGAAGTGTAGGATTAATCATATTTGCATTGTTCGAGGTATTCCAAATCATGAAGGCTTTTGATAGAGTAAATAAGGAGAAATTGTTTCCGGTGGCAAAAGTGTCGGTAACCAGAGGACACAAATTTATGGTGCTTAGCAAGAGAGTCAGAAGCGACATGAGGAAACATTTGTTTAAACAGTGAGTAGTGATCTGGAATGCACTGCCTTAAGAGTGGTGGAAGCAGAGTCAGTAGTAACTTTGGAAAGCGAATTGGATAAATACGGGGGGGAACATTTTCAGGGCTGTGGAGAAGACCAATGGTATGGGACGAATTGGATAACTCTACCAAAGGGGCAGCACCGCCGGCATAAGGGGCAGAATGGCCTCCTCTTGTGTTGTAATATTCTATAGTTCTGTGATTATTTGGACCCAGTTTATGCTAGCTGGAATAGTGTATACTCATTGTTTTACCCAGGCTTTGTATTTCTTTGCATGAAAAGTGAAAAATGATACAATTATTATGAAGGGAAAATAAGCCAATCTGCTTGGTGTTCATAAAATTATTCAGTTGAAAACTTAAAACATATTTTTAATTAGTTTGTAAAATAATGATATATGTTGGATCACCACAACTTGCTGCAAATTCCTATTCTCTGTTGGCACAAGTTAAGCCCGAGGTTGAAATACCTTTCACACCACTACACTGACAGTCTTTTAACCCTGGATATAGACATTAATTCATATTGACAGAAACCTTTATGTTAATAATGGCTAACATATAACTTAAAACAAACTTTTTGATTATGGTTTACTGAGAATCACCTATTACATATGCGAAGCAACACTCCAGCATTAGTTGTATATTAAGAAACACTTATCAATAAACCAATACCTAGCTATCTGTAAGCATACACGTATTTTGAATCAAACCTCCACATTTTTATAACAATGTAGTACGTGTTTATGAAACAATCTGCGGTAAATTTGTGTTCAGAAGATATCAGCAAGATTCAGATATAACAAAAGGCAAAAAAAATGATAGTGTTGCATTTTAGATCATTGAGGTTCAATTAATATATTAATTTACTTTTTTTTAAAACCACTACCACTGTCTTGCTTCAACTATGAAACAGTGACATTCAAGTCTCTAGAAATCTTAAGAAAAGATATTTGAAAGACCTAATTAATAGCAGCGCAACATTTATGAGTGCCAACTGTGTTCATTTTCGAGATAGAAACTATGAAATATTCTATTCAATGATACGCACAGGAGAACTATGAATGGAATTTTCTCTTTATTCAAGATGTACTGGGGCAGAATTCCTGTCATTCAGCCTTTGTGGTTAACCATTTGATGTTGAGAAGGTATAAAAGAAACACAAATCCTGTTGGGTTTGGTTTACATTTACAAAAGTCGGAGCTTAACTTTCTCTAAAGCTTAAAACACATAAGATCCCACAAGAAAATCAAACGAGAATCAAAAATGGAAATACTTGTTTCCATAAAAAAATGATTAACTGACAGCAAAATGTGCAGATTAAGCTCTTAAACACTTACACCTGGTTAAGTTTAGATGATTACAATAATTAGAGTAAGTTCAACTGTCCTTTTAGAAATGAAATAAGGATTGCAAAATGTTAATTGTGAAAAAACATTGTGAGATTTTACATGTTTAGATCAGGGTATTCAAAGCGATGTCTGCGGAGGATACTCCATGGGTTAGAGTAGTTACACGTATCCTGGGGTACAGTCTGTAGACAATTGGGTGCCTGCTGGAGACATCTGTGAATGTTGACCTTTTGACCTGCAAAGAATGCTCTGGAGGTGGGGGAATTTAAGTACTTTTTATGGCCTAGAGGAGATTGAAAAATATACAGGAGGAAACCACTAAAATTCTCAAACAGCTAAACACTGAATGTATTTTTCAAATGAGGTTTGTCTGTACCTGGTGCTGAATTTATTTCCAAGTTAATCTTGTCTGTATGAATTGAAAGTCTTCATTAATTGAAAGGTTAAAGTTCAGAAGATGGCTAGGGTGAGAGGTGAACCATGTCACAAGGTTTACTGCAAATTTGGGCACCTGCTTTTTAGTCTGAAATGTTTTTCTCTCTCAGTCGAATGCGCAGTCTTTTCGGTTACTATTATAAAATATATGCAGGTTAAAACACGTACACATTTGCACTAAATAGTTCCTGTTCTTTAGGGAATTTGCATTCCTGCCGAACATTACTTAAGTCATTACCAACCGTGCTCAAGGTTATTTTCTTGCAGCTACTGGGAGTATTTTAGGAACTCTTAGGGGCAATGTCCTTTGACACAGACAGGGACCATTAAGAGAAAATATTTGGCTGTCAGTCAGTGTTGCATGGCACTTGCCCTGCTGTTTGATGGTGATGTGGGATGTAGAAAGTAGAAAGCCACTCTTCCTAAATGATATTTTAAGTTAAAAGCAGAACACAAGAAGAAATAGAGCACCAGGTATTCTTTCCCACCACGGGCATGAAAGGGAGCTGATAGGTGAAGGGCTTTAACAAGGCACATGCAACTAACTGTTTTGTGGTGTTGTAAGTGCCCTTGCATTGCTTGAGCACTGATTCCGGCCCTAGTTGAGTCCCCTGGGGTCCTTTTGAGTTCTGAGGGTTTTTTTTTTGGGGGGGGGGGGGGGGGGGGAGGTTGTTGGGGGAAATGCAGCTATATGAGATAAAATGTGGTTTGTATGAAACGTTCTTCATGTTGGTTCCGACTCTCAGAAGCAGCTGCACACTGACTTTGTATCTGACAGCACAAAGGACAGTGATACAGAAAAGCAAGTAGGCAAAGCAAAGAGACAAAAGCAGTGATCAGCTAACACAGCTCCACACAGCCTGACTAATTTATGAGAAAAAAACTGTGCTGTTCACTCGATCAGCACTCTAAGGAGGCAGGTGGAATGGGAGGAAGTTTTCATTGACTCTCTCGAGCAACTGGGGAAGCCACTGGAGATACTTCGCAGTTTGAACTTTATCAGGGTCTACGCTTAATCAATACTGTATTGGAAAAAGAATTAATTACTAAAGCAGAATAAAACAGCTGCATTTTAAACCAAGGAGCCGTCAATTCCGTAATCTTTCAGTTACAGCTTAGGTGCTGCGAGGATCATTTTGGCTTCACGTAATGAGGAACTGAGGGAGTCTCCTCATGAATGGTTTGGGAATTTGCATTAGTCTGTTTCAATCTGTTTATTATCGCTGTGAGTGGTTTTAACCTTTCTGCATTCACCAGTTTCATCTGATAAATTATCGAAGCTGTACCATTTCCACAAAATTCCAGCATTCACTGCCGGGGAAAGAATGAATACTCTAGTCGTCAGTGCCATGAGAAAAAGTCTTAACCTTCTTCCACTCCTTTTCACTGGGCTTAGGACTGATTGGTTTCAAGCCGGACAAACCTCTATTGTACAATTCTAGGGTCAGGGACCTGCCTGTTAAAGAAACAGTAATTTGAACACAGTCTGTAAACGTTTCATCTGTAATTTCCATAATGGTGAATTTCAAGGCGGGTTGAGGGGGTTATGGGAGATGAATTAGGTTTTTAGTGAGCTCATTAGGAAGCCAAACAGAGTTTAGACAGCAAGGCAGTGAACATAGCTGTAATCAGTTCTGCTCGCTTTGTTCCTGCCTTCAGGACATTTTTGAAAACTTCATGGCAGGAACTGATGAGAATATGCTGAGAGAGGCTGGAATCTGGAATCTGATGGTTGACTTGTTGATTTGTAAACCCTTAATTCATTATTTCTCCACTTTAATCCTTTATTTCTTCAAGGAAATTACACGATTAATAAGCCTTCATATCTACTTACACCAGTGGCCTATAAATCTACTCTGGAGTGACCTCAGTCATTTGAAAGTGATAACTTGTTCAAAGAAGCCAGGGAGAGGACTGATTATTAATCATTTTAAAAACAAAACTGTACTTCATAATTTGCAGAACTGATTGGCATTTAACTGGGCTGTTACGGTTAAAACTGCATGCTGATTCCTAGCTGGCACCGTAGATAGAGAGCAATTTGAGCTGACAATGTGTTGCTTTTTAATATTTCTCTGAATGCCCATTTTATTTTCTGGCTTGCAGGGACCAAGAGTGCCTTCCAGAAAATTGAGGCATTTTGCTCTGCTAATTTTCATGCTCATTTCAATTAATTTAACATGACCCAGATTTCCTTCCTCAGGCTCGGTCTGACTAATTAGGAGAGTAACACCTAGAATCAGCCATATTTAAAGAAAACACTGGAGAAATGTAGATCTAAGTAGGTTATGAACTAAAGCAGTGTATCAAGTGACAAAACCAATATTAGAAGGTAGTACTTGATGCCACAAGTATCTACTCAGGAGAGTAACTGCTCTTAAGGGTCGTTGGCCAGATTTGGAATATTGGGATTCCAGCTGAATGCCTTAGAAACAATGCTGTCTTTGAGACACAGCACCTAGATAACCTCTGGGGCCAATTAGTGTAATTTCTGTAGAATTGGCAGGATTGTTCACTCCTCTCTCAGAATGGAATGGGGTGGAGTTGTTAAAGAATCACAAACTGCAAAAATCCCTGTTTTTGGACCAAGGTACTGATTAGGGACTGATCTACGTCAAAGGAACATTTTAGACATCAAGAGCTATTATTGTGCAGAGACCCCTCCCCTGTAATTTTGAACTGACACAACGCACACGCAGTATTACCAATTCATTCATTCTGTAACTGCTTTCACAAAATGAAGAAAACCCATTGCAGTGTAAACAGAACACAGTGTAAATGACATGTCGCAATGTCTTCAAATTCCTCTGGCTAAGGATTAAACATTGTTCATGTTCCCATTTCTCACTGGATTTATTTGCAGTTCCAGGATTAATAATGTGCCATGCCCCCAACTGATATTAGTTGGATAGCCTCCTTTTCCATGTCTCAGAGCACCATGCTGTACGGCCATCTATAAACTTTGAAGGTCAGGCATTGTATACCTGTGTGGGGTGGACAAATGGATTAGTCACAAAATTTAATTTCAGACAACGTCCAAGTTTAAGGAATCACCTGCATCCAAGTCAATCTGGTCAGACAGGCAGGTGACTCTGATAGTATCATTGATACAGGTCACAATATTATAACCTGTCTTCTGGAGGTTTTTATTTTGTGATTCAGAAGAACTGATATGATGCTGTTTACTCTATATTGAGGATTTGGAGCCGCAGTTATGGCATGGATGTTACACTGAATCTAAAACCGCAGTCTTAATCCACCTGGTGGGAACAGCAGGTCGAACAGGGTTAAAATGGCAACTGGACAGAAGCCATTACATCCCACAATGCTCCCCCCACCCCCGCTATTTTATTGCCAGGATTCCAGCATCATGGTGGCAGCACGCCGTAGCTGGCAGGTGGGTTTCTTAATAAAAATGTCGCAGACTGATGACATCCTTGACACTGCAACATGTTTTAAAAATTATGTATGACCCACACATGGGAGCAAACCCAATACCATGGCCTGATAGCAGTTCATAGAGAGGCTTGAAAGGGCCACGGTGGTGAGGAAGAGCACAAAAGGCCTCCCTGGCTCCAGCCTTTCCATTCCCTTCCAGAACCAACATCGCCCCTGGAGACACCACCCATTCACCCCAGGCACGAACCTCAAGGCAGACACTGTTCGCTAGGAAGCCTGGTATCCTCCGGAACCCAGCCCCAATTTCTACGCCTGCCTGCTGATCCCGATATCAGACATAAAGGGACAGGGGGAGACATTGCAGGATTTAAGGGAGGTCCAATGGAGGGGAAGGGGTGGGAGGGGAAGGGGTGGGAGGGAGGGGGGGGGGGTGCTGCAGGGGTTTCAGAAAACACTTGCGCTGGAGTCTCTGCCGGTGTTTTCTTCCTGCTCCAAACCTTGTCCACTCTGAGTTAAAGTCAGCCCTCAAATAATACAGGGAGTTGAGAACCTGAATCAAAATGGCGACTTAGTGGAACTAACTACTTCGGGTTAACTTTTCAAGAATGCAATACAAGATTCAGTTTTTTTAAAGTAGAGAAATAGGGGCTGGAATTCTCCATCCTTTGGGATTCTCTGTTCCCACCCCTTCAGTTCACACCGCCCATGGGTTTCCTGGTGGTGTGGGGTGGCATCAATGGGAAACCCCATTGACAAATAGCGAGACTGGACAGCACAGTGCCGCACTGGTTAGCACTGCTGCCTCATGGTGCCGAGGACCTGGGTTCGATCCCTGCCCCGTGTCACTGTCCGTATGGAGTTTACACATTCTCCCCGTGTCTGTGTGGGTCTCACCCCCACAACCCAAAGATGTGCAGGGTAGGTGAATTGGCCACGCTAAATTACCCTTTAATTGGAAAAACACAATTGGATACTCTAAATTAATTTTTTTAAACGGCAAGTAGCGGGAAGAGACAACACCACCGCCAGTGATTGGCGTACCGCCGAGAAGCACGGGGCTGGGGGGAGGGGGACGACGACCGGAAAATTCTATGCACACCAGAGCTGGAAAATGTCAATTCAGTTCCAGACAGGGGGCACAGGCAAATAAACCTGGGTTGTCCAGAACAATTGGACTTCAAATTAAAGTTCGACTATTCGGGGACAACATACAAAATGTTAATGTAAATCTGAAACTCTTTCCTCCAAAAAGCTGTCTAGAAGCGGTCACCTGAATATTACAAAACTACGAATGATAGACTGTTGTTTCCCTTGGTAAGAGTACGGGATGAGGAACCAAAGCAGATAAATGAAGTTAAGATCCAGGTCAACCACAATCTAATAATTAAACTGTGGAATATGCTTGAGGGGTTGAATAGCTTACTTCTCTTCATGTTCCTAAACCACAGGAGCTTCGTCTCATAGAAATAAGCAGTCAACAAAATTAATATCATTTGAATATTCTCAAATGTTTTAGTCAATTCAGACAATAGCTTGACAACACCATTGAGTATCTCCAATGTGAGAAATGTGCCAAAGACATTCGTCAAGTCAAGGGAAGGTAGAAAAACAGAAACTGAGCCATGAAGGGAAGATGAGTGTGGACACACAAAGCTCAGCTTTAGGAAATTATTTGAAAGAGTAGGGGGAGGTGAAGACTTGCAGGGCTTAGGAGGATAGTTCAGAATAGAATGACTCCACTTGGCACTCAAGGTGGGACATGGATGGACACATAAAACACCAGAATCCAAAGAACGATAGGTGGAGAAACATGAGCCCGGATTTTACAATGGCGGGGTTTCCCTTCCCGCTATCCGAGGAGTTGGTAGGGAAGAAGTGTCAAGCAGCCATTTCATGCTCCAATATGTGTTAATTGGCGAGAGGCTGGACGTCCTCCCCTTTACCTGGGAGGAAGTCCCACCTCAGAGAGCTGCTGCTCAATCTGATTGGCTGGTAGCTGTCTAGTTGCTGCAGAGTCAGAAGCTGCGGTGGACAGGACTGGGACTGCAAACAGGCCCCAGAGCCTAGGGACGCGATTTAACTAATAAAAGAGAGTCCATTCTGGGCGGGAAACCGACGATTGGAGCTCCTCAGTGCAGGAAGAGAAAGGTTCGCCATTTTTAAACTCACCTGTTGTGGGGTTCTCAAGCACCCACACACACACCCCACCAGATACCGGCGGTGCACCCTCGGGTCTGATCTCCGGCGCAGGCCGAATGCCAACATGGCACTTTGGCACTGCTGGCCGGCCAGTACCATCTGGGTAGTCTGGAAGTGGCAGGCTAGCACCCGGGTGGCACTGTCAGGGTGCCAGGCTGGCAATTTCCTGGTGGCACTAGTTGTGCCAAAGTGCCACCCTGCCCAGAGGCCGACCATCCTGGGGCATCCGATCGCACCCCTAAGTGCTATTCCGCCTGGTCCCCATTTGTGGAGAGCAGTGCTAAACGGCGCCCGGCTGGCGTCTCCTCGGTGAGGCCAATAGATGCAGGGTGGCCGTTGGATCGAGCGGCAGCACAGTTAAGTGAGATCATGACGTCTCGTGAGACCTCAATTAATCTCGCGAGGCATAACGGGGGGGATTCTCTGTCCCGCCGCACCCATTTTCCAGTACGGCTTACCCCGCTGGCAGCGGGATCCTCCATCCTGGCAGCCGGCCAATGAAATGAAATGAAATAAAAATCGCTTATTGTCACAAGTAAGCATCAAATTAAGATACTGTGAAAAGCCCCTAGTCACCACATTCCGGCGCCAGTCCGGGGAGGCCAGTACGGGAATTGAACCGTGCTGCCGACCTGCCTTGGTCTGCTTCAAAAGCCAGCGATTTCCCATTGTGGGCACCCCACGCCGTCGGGAAATCCGCGGGCGTGAGTGCACTGCCGGCGAAGCGGAAGATCCCGCTGATGGAGAATCCAACCCAACGACCGGCAGGAATCCCACGAGAGGGCTCTCCCGGGATCTAACGGCCGTGTTCCATCCCGATTCTGGTGGGCCCGGGCTAGGATCAGGTAAGTATGGGATCTCAGGGAGGGGTGGGGAGATGAGGTCCACTGGGGTGGGCAAAGGGGGTGGGGGTGTTGGTGGAATAGCCAAGGGAGGGTGTGCACCTGCAGGGGCCACACCATTTGGCGGGTGGGGGGCCCAATATTTAAAGGAGGCTGCTGATGGAGGAGCTCTATCCCTTCCCACCTGAGTTAATTTTGGGTTCCCCTGCAGCGCCTGAACCCCTCCTGATATCCTTAAAATTGAGCCTGGGTGGGAAATGGCCCTTAAGTGTGTCGTGTTAGGTACACTGGTACAACACTGGCTGCAACTGGATGCAGCATAGATCAAAAAGATACTCCAGACCTTGAAGTTAATAGCACAATTAGCACAGTTCTCTGTGAGTTCGACTCCCCGCTAACTTAAGTGCGGTTACTCTGTCTGACTGAACCAAACTAGCTCTTAGCCAAGTGGTGGAGGTGTGAGTTTGTAACAACACCCTTGACTGACTCTCTAGATGTTCATCAATGGAAAGAGGCGGAGTGTGAGTGCCTCGTGTCTCTTATAGTCAGATCCCACCCCTGAGTGTCCTGCCTGCTGATTGGTCATGTCCTGTTTTCGGTGTCCATTAGCTGCTTGTCTGTATATCATTATGTGTGTGTCCGCATATCATGACATCTCCCCTTTTCTTTTATGTTTGGATGACATATGTGAACGTATTTACAAGAATAGGTCAATATTAACATATATACATGCAGTGGATGTGAACATATGTACATCTGAAAACAGCTGTCTAATGCGAGAACACAGAACATAGCAAACAGAACAAATGTTCATAAGTCCAGTCTCTGTGGCTTGCGCCTGATCCTGGTCAACCGCCGGAGAGGTGGTGTTGGGGGTGACAGCGCCTTGATGGGCGGGATTGAAGCCTGACTGGTGGCCTTGTGCGTCGAGGTATCAGGAGGTGGCAAAACAACAGAAGGAAACAGAGAAGAATGTGGTTGCGGGCAGGCAACTTTGCGCAGTGCCCGTCTGTTTCATCACACAACAGAACCATCAGCCAGACGCACAACAAACGAGCGGGGGGCAGCCTGTCGAACAACGACAACTGGAGCTGACCAGCCTCTATCAGGGATCTTGACCCGAACAGTGTCTGACGGGGATAACTAGGGCAAATCGGTGGCATGAGCATCATAGCCCTGTTTTTGCCGGTCTCGGAGTTGCTGCACCTTCTGCAGCACCGGGAGGTGATCCAGGTTGGGCACGTGTATGACTGATCCAGGTTGGGCACGTGTATGGCTGGAAGTGTCGTTCGCAGGTCCCTGTTCATCAGGAGTTGAGCCGGCGACATGCCCGTGGACAGTGGGGTCGCCCTGTACGCAAGCAGCGCAAGGTGAATGTCAGACGCAGAATCAGCGGCCTTGCAGATGAGCTGCTTCACTATGTGCACCCCTTTCTCAACTTTTCCGTTTGACTGAGGATAGTGTGGGCTGGAAGTGACGTGTTTGAACTGATACGACTGGGCAAACAGAGACCATTCATGGCTGTTGAAGCACGGGCCATTGTCACTCATGACAGTGAGTGGGATACCATGCCTGGAGAACGTCTCCTTACAGGCCTTGATGATGGCCCGAGATGTGAGGTCTGGGAGCTTCACTACTTCAGGGTAATTGGAAAAGTAATCAATGATTAACACGTAATCACGACCATTTGCATGAAAGAGGTCGATGCTAACCTTGGACCACGGAGAGGTTTCGATTTCATGCTGCTGAAGTGTCTCCTTACTCTGCGCTGGCTGGAAGCGTTGACAGGTCGCACAGTTAAGGACCATGTTCGCGATGTCATGGCTGATCCCGGGCCAGTAGACAGCCTGCCTAGCTCTGCGTCTGCACTTTTCCACACCCAGGTGTCCCACATGGATTTGATGGAGCACCAAGCTCTGGAGACTGTGTGGAATTACAATCCGGTCCAGTTTGAGGAGGATACCATCAATCACCGTCAGGTCGTCCTTTACATTGAAAAATTGAGGGCACTGCCCTTTTTGCCAGCCATTGGCTTGGTGTTGCATAACATGCTGCAAGAGGGGGCCTTTGGCTGTCTCCTCACGGATATGAATCACCTTCTCCTCAGATGCCGGGAGGGTGCTAGCACACAGCTGCACCTGTGACTCAACCTGTGACTCAATTTGCTGGATGACGTTCAGTGGTTCACTAGGCACAGTGATGGAGCGGAACAGTGTCTCGGCAATGATGAGCTCCTTGCCAGGTGTGTAGACCAGGTCAAAGTCGATTGAGGAGGATGCGCTGCAGCCGGGGCGTCATGTCGTTCAGGTCCTTGTGGATAATGTGGTCCAGGGGCCTGTGGTCTGTCTCGACTGTGAATGTCGGCAGGCCGTAGACATAGTCGTGAAACTTGAGAAGGCCAGTGAGAAGGCCCAGGCATTCCTTCTCGATTTGTGCATACCTTCGTTCAGTGGGTGTCATTGCCTTTGATGCGTAGACAACCAGTGCCCAGGATGAGGTGTCATCGCATTGCAGCAGGACCGCACCGATGCCATCCTGGCTCGCATCTGTCGAGATTTTCATTTCCCTGTCAGGGTTGAGAAATGCCAATACGGGTGCAGTGATGAGCTTGGCTTTCAGCTCCAACTACTCTGCCTGATGGGCCGCCTTCCACTTGAAGGCAGTGGACTTCTTCACTAGGTTTCGTAGGGCCGTGGTGTGTGAGGCCATGTTTGGGATGAACTTGCCCAGAAAATTGACCATGCCCAGGAAGCGCAGTACCATCTTCTTGTCTTCCGGGACCTTCATGGTTGCGATGGCCTTGACCTTGTCTGTGTCAGGGCCCATGCCGTGCTGAGAGATCTGGTCTCCTAGGAACTTGAATGTTGACGTGCCAAAGCAACATTTGGCCCTATTCAGCTTCAGACCATTGGCGTGGACACAGCGGAATACCTGCTGGAGCCAGGAAACATGCTCCTCAGGGGTCGTGGACCATATGATGACATCGTCCACATACACATCAACCCCTTCGATGCCCTCCATCATCTGCTCCATGATGCGATGAAATATCTCCGATACCTAACGGCATACGGTTATAGCAGTATCTGGCAAACGGTGTGTTGAAGGTGCAGAGCCTTCTGCTGGACTCATCCAGCTGGATTTGCCAGAATCCATGTGATGCATCTAACTTCGTGAAAAACCTTGCATGTGCCATCTCACTGGTGAGTTCCTCCTGCTTCGGGATGGGGTAGTGTTCACACATTATATTCTGGTTGAGATCCTTGGGATCAATGCAGATGCGCAGGTCTCCAGAGGTTTTTTTTTCCCACCACCATCGAGCTGACCCAGTCAGTCAGTTCGGTTACCCTGGAAATGATCCCCTGCTGCTGCAGCTCCTTGAGCTGCTCCTCCAGGCGCTCCTTCAGTGGACCACTGGCTTGGCATCAAGCAGTAGGATCTTGTACCGATATGGCAAAGTGCCCATCCCGTCAAACACATCTGGACACTGAACGAGGATGTCGTCAATGCCTGCTTGACGTTGGAGGATGTTGTTGAATAAACCCGCTGCACCAGGTTTAGCTTTTTGCAGGCATGCGCGCCCAGTAGGGATGCCCTGTACGGCTTGACAATTTCAAACCTTAGCCGTGCATGGGTGCTCCGGTTGGAGATGAGTAGATGGCAGGTCCCCAATGCTGTGATGGCATTACCGTTATAGTCCAGGAGCTGTCAGGCTGCTGGAAGAACCTTGAGGGGCTTCTTGATGCGTTTGAAGTCTGCCTGTGCGAGGAGGTTGGCAGAAGCACCTGTGTCCAGCTTGAAGTGGATGGAGCAGCGGTTGACCTGCATCACCACACGCCATTCGTCCTCCGAATCCACAGCGAGGATGGACTGAATGTGAGATGAGTTAGGTGTGGCATGTTCACATGTAGTAATGATGCCCACTCGGTAGGCGGACTCCAGGTACTTGTCCTCAGGATCCGTTGAACTGCCAGGATCAGAATCCAGTAATCGTCGTTGCACATTCTGGACGCGCCGTAGTTGGAATTGGGAGCGATGGCCTCTGACTGGTGGTGCAGACCTGCACAAGGCTGCATAGTGTCCAGGCTTCCCGCAGTTTAAACATCGCCTGCTTCTTCCAGGGCAGTGTCCCTTTAAGTGGGCATTGCCGCAGTTCGAGCACGTCATGGTGTCGGCGTCGTGACGCGGTGTACATCGTCGCACATGCGCAGTGCGTTCGGCAGACGTCTGCACCTGCGCAGTGTGGGTGTCGGCCGTTTCGTTATCCCATTCGCATCGCGCATGCGTGGGGCTCCAGGAAAAGCGCGCAAGATGGCCGCTGTCTTCAATGCTGAGGAGCTGCATCCGGGAGATGGCCTGCATACTCTCTGCCTCGTGGGAGGCAAGTTTCTCATTTTCAGCCGATTTGTATTGGGAATAACGATTGTTTGCGTGCTTATGCACTATACATGTTTCAATTACGACTGGCAGGGTCATACGCTTGGTTTTTAAGAGCTGCTCTCTCAGAGGATCAGAGTGAACTCCAAACACGATTTGGTCTCTGATCATGGAGTCAGCAATATCACCAAAGTTGCAGGACAGCGCTAGCAGGCGGATGTTAGTTAAGAAGGCACTGAAAGATTCATCTTTACCTTGAAGACGTTGTTTGAATATGTAGCGCTCGAAGATTTCATTGGTGTCCACTTTACAGTGACTATCGAACTTGTCCAGGATGGTCTGAAACTTTGTCTTGTCCTGGCCTTCGGTGAAGTTAAAAGAGTTGAAGAGTTCGATGGCTTGATCACCCGCTGTCGAGAGGAGAAGCGCGATCTGTCTTGCATCAGACACACCCTCGAGGTCTGAAGCTGTGATGTACAGCAGAAACGTTTGCTTGAATATATGGCAGTTGGCAGTGAGATTGCTGGAGGTCCTGAGCTGGTGAGGAGCCTGAATCTTCTCCAAGGTCCGGGATACATTTGCTGATCGTCACGGAACGGACTGAGGTAAGGCACCTTAAATTAGTAGTCTCCTGGTATCATTTAAAAAAAAAGATTTTTCGAGTACCCAATTTTTTTTCCAATTAAGGGGCAATTTAGCGTGGCCAATCCACCTACCCTGCACATCTTTGGGTTGTGGGGGCGAAACCCACGCAAACATGGGGAGAATGTGCAAACTCCACATGGACAGTGACCCAGAGCCGGGATCGAACCTGCTATCCACAATGCCACCATGCAGCCCTGTCTCCTGGTATCATGTCGTGTTAGGTACACTGGAATAACACTGGCTGCAACTGGATGCAGCATAGATCAAAAAGATACTCCAGACCTTGAAGTTAGCTCAATCAGGTTTATTGAACTAATAGCACAGTTAGCACAGTTCTCTGTGAATTTGACTCTCTGCTAACTTAAGTGTGGTTACTCTGTCTGACTGAACCAGACTAGCTCTTAGCCACATGGTGGGGGTGTGAGATTGTAACAATACCCTTGACTGACTCGTGTCTTTTGTAGTCAGATCCCACCCCTGAGTGTCCTGCCTGCTTATTGGTCATTTCCTGTTCTCTGTGTCCATTACCTGCTTGTCTTTATATCATTATGTGTGTCTGCATATCATGACAAAGTGGATCAAGAACAGATGGGCCCACCTAGGCCTCACCTGTCCCTATGTAAAATTGCAGAGAGGTCAGGGTGGGTGAGAGTCTGGTGGGAAGACCCCGCCCCCTGACTGCAAACCAGCAGTCGCTAGTAAAATTATGCACATAGAAATATTCACAGCACAGAAGTAAACCTTTGGATCCATCACTGGCTGAAAAAGAGCAAACCAGTCTATTCCTATCTTCCTGCTCTTGATCCGTAGTTCTATAGGTTACAGTGCCATAAGACTATTTCCAAGTGTTATTTTTAAAAATCTGATGAGGGTTTATCAAACTTTCAAGTAAATTCTAGAGCAGCATGGTGGCGCAGTGGTTAGCATTGCTGCTTCACGGCGCTGAGGTCCCAGGTTCGATCCCGGCTCTGGGTCACTGTCCATGTGGAGTTTGCACATTCTCCACATGTTTGCGTGGGTTTCACCTCCACAACCCAAAAGATGTGCAGGGTAGGTGGATTGGCCACGCTAAATTGCCCCTTAATTGGAAAAGAAAATGAATTGGTTACTCTACATTTTTTTACAAAGTTAATTCTGGATGCCCAGCAACCTCTCTAGGTGAAAAAAATTAATCTTCAAACTTCCTCTAATCCTTCCAGCAATTAGTTTAATGCTATTCCTCTTGGTTATTGACCTCTCTGCTAACGGAAATACGTTCTTCCTATCTGCTCAATTATTCTTCCAATTATATCACCTTCCACTTTCCTCTGAAAGAAAATTAACCTTCCTGATCCAATAATTTCTGTAAATAAAACTCCTCAATCCTAGCAAAGTCCTTGTAAATCTCTTCTGCACCCTCTCTAAAATGACCACATGCTTCCTGTAATATGGTGACACAACTATGTGAACTATCATAGCTACGCTCTACCTAGAGGGCAGAATTTAATGTTCACCCAAAGGCAGGTTTGTAAGCATGGGGTGGCCGTAACATTTTTTGGATCACCTTCCTGCCAGGCTTGCATCTGCACTGACCTCTGTGCAATTTTACGCTGGGACGGGTGATGCCTAGGCCAGCCCACCTGGCCTTGCCTCAATTGAAGCCACTTAAATTACATTTTCTGATCATTTAAGGGCTGTTTCCCACCCAGCCTCAATTTTCAGGCTGGCGAGAGAAGTTCAGAGGAAGGGGGGAAGCCTAAAATGTAGCCCTGCTCAGGCCATGGGCAGGAAGGGTTGGGGCACCTCCATCACCAACCTCAATGGCACACCACTCTCCAAGTGATCTGGGCCCTGCAGGTGCTTCGTCTCCCTCTGGCTTCTCCACCAAGACGCCCAACCCTCTCTGCCCATGCCCCCAAGAGTCTCAACTCGCACTTCGCCCTGAGACCCCCACAACTATCTAGTCCTGGACAATTGGGACTGAGAGCCATTGAGGTCTACAGAACAGAAAAGACCATTCGGCCCATCGCATCTATGCGAGTCAAGAACAACCACCTAAGTATTCGGATCTCATTTTCCCGTACTCGACCTAGGACGTAGACTGCGGGGACCACATGCAGTCCCAGTCCTGTCCACTGCAGCCGATTGGCTGGCAGCTTTCTGAGGCAGGACATTCCCAAGTGAGGGGGAAACGTTCCGCCTCCAGCCAATTAACATTTGTTAGAGCGTTAAATGGCTGCAGTACAGGCAGCATCGGCAGTGATGTGCTTTCCACCAACTCCTCGGATGGCAGGAAAGGAAACCTGGTCATCCAAAAAATCCTGGGTGTTTTATACAATTCTAGCATTACCTCACTCTTCTGATACATCATGCCTTCATTAATAAAGCAAAATATATTATAAGAAAGGAGGTTGCAGAGATGGGGTGGGTTAAGTTGTGCAGGAATTCAGTGAAGTTCAGGAAGGAGGAATGATGGGCAGGTGCGGGATGGGATCTGGGCCGCTATGCTCTGGACAAGTTGGAGATTTTGAATAGTAGAGTATGGGAGGTCAGCAACAAGCACTTTAAAGAAAAGTCTAGAAGTAACCAAGGCATTGATTAAGAGGTCAGCAACAAAGAGACTGAGATACTGACAGACATGGTCAGTGTTGCAGAGATATCTTGTGTTGGGGATTGAAGCTCAGTTCTAAGTCAACCACGACAAGGTTTTGCTTATTCTGGTTCAGCCTGAACTAAGCAGGGAGTAGGATGGGGACAGTGGCTTTGATTTTCCTGATATTTATTGGGAAGTATTTGTGGCCCATGCATGACTTGATGGCATACTTGCATTCTGACATTACAGGATTGGGCACGGCATCAAGTGACTTGGTGGAGCACTTGGACTAGGTATTTTCAGTATATGTATGGAATGTGACCACAGCCCCATTGAGTGTTAGTTATCATTTTATATTGAAAAGAGAAACTTTTCTTATCCTCCGACTTTACAAATAGGCATTAAAATGCAGGTCTCCATGCTCATAATGGCTACAAGGCACCTGTGAACTGTCCCATGTCTGATCTTTGACCTGCCACTATTGAGTATTCGTGCACGTCTGTGGAAACTAGCATTAACACAGTGATACTGCAAAGTGAAGTGGAAAAAATGATTTTAAATTATCTATATTTGCAACCTAAATATAATTCATAGAATCCCTACAGGGCAGAAGGAGGCCATTCAGCCCATCGAGTTTGTACCGGCCCTCCGAAAGAGGCACACCTCACCCGATCCCCAAAACTCTGTAACCTAACCTGCACATCCCTGATACTAAGGGACAATTTAGCATGGCTAATCCACCTAACCTGCACATCTTTGGACTGTGGAGGAAACTAGAGCACCCGGAGGAAACCCAATACAGACACGGGAGAAAATGCAAACTCCACAAAGACAGTTAACCGAGGCCAGAATTGAACCCGGGTCCATGGTGCTGTAAGGCAGCAGTGTTAACCATTATGTGGGGGAAGAAGCATTGAGTACAGAAAAATGTTTCGCAACTGAATAGGTGAGCACAACGCAATAATACAAAAGTGAAACACAGCAGAAATGTGAAATAGAAACCACTGATAATATTCAGCAAGTCAACCAGCCTGTATGGAGAGAAAAATAAATATTAGCATTTCAAATGATTGACCTTGGAAAAAGTTAGGAAAGTAAAAGTTTTAAGCAAATACAAAGCAAGAAACGAGGGGAGGACAAAAAGGGAAGGTGTGTGATAGGGTAGGAGGTAGGAGAGATTAAATGACAAAGGGATGATGCAAGGCAAAAGGAGATGATAATGGGACAAGTAAAAGATGGGTTTAGAGGAGGTGTAAATGGGAATAACAGAATCATCACCAACAACTTCTGTCAGATAGAAATGGGGCCAGAGGTTATGATGTGAAATTGTTGAACTACGTGTTGATTGTTGAAGTCTAAAATATCCAGTTGAAGAATGCAATTCTGCTCCTCATGAGCTTATGTTGAGCTCCATTGGTACAGTATCAGCGGCCAAGGACAGAGAGGTCAGAGTGGGGGAAGTGAATTAAGACGACAGGCAAGCAGAATCTCGGGGTCATGTTTGCAGACGGAATAAAGGTGTTCAAATCATAGATTTCATAGAATTTACAGTGCAGAAGGAGGCCATTCGGCCCATCGAGTCTGCACCGGCTCTTGGAAAGAGCACCCTACCCAAGCCCACACCACCCTATCCCCATAACCCAGTAACCCCACTCAACCAACACTAAGGGCAATTTTGGACACTAAGGGCAATTTAGCATGGCCAATCCACCTAACCTGCACATCTTTGGACTGTGGGAGGAAACCGGAGCACCCGGAGGAAACCCACGCACACACGGGGAGGATGTGCAGACTCCGCACAGACAGTGACCCAAGCCGGAATCGAACCTGGGACCCTGGAGCTGTGAAGCAATTGCGCTAACCACTATGCTACCGTGCTGCCCAAATCAGTTGCTCAATCTGCATTTTGTCGCCCATTGTAAAGGAGATTGTATCATGGGCCACGAATAAAGTCGACTAACTTGAAATAAGTACAAGCAGATCACAGTTTCACCTGGAAGGAGTGTTTAGGGCCTTGGATTGGGAGAGGAGAGGAGGTCAAAGGACAGGTGTTGCATTCCCTACACTTGCATGGAATGGTGTTGTGGGGAGAGGAGGGGCTGTTACGGGTGATTGAGGAGTGGACCAGTGTGCCGTGAAGGGAATGGTCTCTTTGGAATGCTGATAGGAAGAGGGAAAGAGAAGATAGTGGGTGAGATTCTCTGGTATCGACCATGGCGAGATCCGTTGTGAGTGAGAATGGAAAGTTTGCCGTTCCAGCCAAAGCTCGAGTGAGGGGAAGGAGTAAGAGCAGAATTGATGGAGATGGAACAGTTGAGAACCCCATCAAGGAGCAGAATCCTCAGCTGAGGAAAATGGGAGATTTTTAAAAAACATTCTTAGGGAGGATATGGCCTTCACTGGCAAGGCCAGCATTTGTTGTCCATCCCTAATCAATGATAGTTTCATGGTCTGAGCCCAGCTTTCAATTCCAGATTTATTAATTGAATTAAATTCCACCAGCTGCCATTGAGGGATTTGAACCCATGTCCCCAGAGCCTTAGCATTGCTAATACCAGTGACATTGCCACCACATCATTGTCTCTACCTAGGAAATGCTGGTTTGGAAGGTGCCATTGTCGGAACTGATGCAACAGAGCTGGAGAAACTAGGAGAATGGAGTGGAATCTTTACAGGGAGTGAGGTGGCAGGGGTTAAGCGTAGTCCGGTTAGCTGAGGGAGTCAGGGGGCGATAATATTGGTTATATCTGTTACTTGTCTTGTTTTCTTCACTGGACAAATGAGAACATTTGATGTATTTCAAGGGCATCTCTAATGTACCAGATTTTAGTGTCACTGAGGCTACATTTCTGACTCTTTTGAGATATAAATAAGCCGTGGGAAGACAGTCAGAAAGAAATTTGCATAAATAAGTAGGTGAGGTGTGCTGCATTGCTTCATTGCAAGCTGAAGGTGAAGCTTAAAGATGGATGTAAAACCTTAATCTACTTTTTTTTAGTGCTCGCCTGTTTATATTATGATCTATGTCTGCCTAATTTGGTTTAAGTAGTAGCCTGTACATTTTGTTTACCATTTAGCAAGAGTCTTTAGGCTCAGTGTTACTGGAGTCTTAATCCTGCCTAAGCACGAAGCAGCAATGGCTACAGCCCCGTTGTCTGATGTGTTGTGAATGAAGCCGCTTTCTGTCAGTAACATGTGGTCTCTTCACTGGAGAGCCCTGTGTAAATCCTGAGTAAATAGAAGGAGCCTAACAAAAGATGAGCCCCTGCAGCTCAGAGCATTTGGAGCCATTTGGGGGTTGAATGTGCTAAATGCTGCTTATACCGCCTGAAAAGTTGAGGAGAAAGGAACATAAAATCCCTTTTTTTTCTCTCTCTCTCTGCTTTTGCCCGGAGGGTGGGGGGGATGCAGGGAGAGGGAGGTTGTTCTGGGCCAGGGAAGCCTGAGGTAAGCCTGTGAGGAGTGTTTTTTAGTGCTCCTTTGAGTGTAAAGAAGGTGGTATGGGTCACTGTCTCCTCTTTAACGTAGGAAAACCCACGCAGTTCGTAAATGTTGCATGCAACAAAAGAAAGTGCAGCTGTTACACAGTACTCCAGCTCGGCAGGCCATGCCCTGCTGAATATCTGGTCACTTAAAAATAAATCTTAGAAAAATCAAATTTTAACATACGAGAGCATGTAGCACAGCAGGATAGAAAGAGACCCCTGTAATTAGAGGTTCAGGTATGGGTTGTTCCAGGCAAATTACGAGAATTGTAATGCATTTTATGCAACAGCACTTCGATAAATTTAACCCAAGTGCTGCAAATGAAGCATGCCAAGAAAATAACTTGATCTTATAGGCAAAAATATCATGTTACAAAATGTAACAGTAAAATGCCCATTTTTTTTACACTTAACGCATTGTTAAAATTAAGGTTTGATATATTTCTACTTCTATTAAATTGAAGCCTTATTACAAAGATTTCATTTGAGGTAAAGGTTCAGATAGCTAACAATTTTGGCAAATACTAAATCGTAGCAACACTTCTTTTTATTAGCTCATTTTCCTTTCTTCCTCATCTTATTTTCTAATATGCACACATACTTCTGATGCCAGCTTTTCTTGAGGCGTAGATTTTCCTCTCCCCAGGCACAGCTTTCCAAAACTGCCGTAGGCTATAGCGCAGCACCTCAGATCCCCAAGGCCCAGTGCCTGCTTCCTAATAGCCACTCTCCATCTGTGTCACATGGATAGATGATAAGACATTTCCAGTTTCTGTTTTGGAGTGTACATCCGCACAGGTTGAAATGCCATAGTTGCCAAGGAACAGTCAGAAGCCATTAGCATTTGGGAAAATTTGCCCTGCAGCATTCCTTCCTGGCATCGTGGAAGCAGGGTGTTACTCACCAGCACTCTGTGCTCGGCAATTGTAATGAGGCTGTGTGAATGTTTCTGGTCCAGCATCATTTTTATGATTATTTCCACCTTTTTGGCTCCCCGTCATGTTTCACGTTCGAGGAGAAGTAGCAAAAGTTAGTGGTTGATGAAGGGTTGTGCAGATGGAGGGAGCTGCGCTGCCTTGGGGCTGGGTGGCTATAATGAAGTGGCTTGTCAGTCTGTAAATACTGGGGTCGCCTCTTCGACGTGATGGAGGGTATCACATTGCAGTGAAAATGGAAACGTCAATAAAATTAATCTGCCAACTCTTTGCTGTGGTTTTGTTTTTCATCTTCTGTGGCCAGAAAGGTAAAAAAAATAACTTGCATAAAAGTTGCCAAGGAGAGAGCCCTTGTTTAATGTAATTGCTCAGTGCCACCAACCCCCTGGTAATCATATAACTAGAAGACAGTAGTAGAATTAGCTTCTGCGTTTGTTGCATTCCTCAGGAAGCTATGTGGCTCTGGCTATGCTGAGTCCTAAGTTTATTGTTTTAGGCTTTCCTGAACAAGGTTTTTACTTAGCATGGGATTTATGGCATTTACTGCTAATGAATGTCTATTCTTAAATTACAAAACCCACAGTCTCAGCGCAATTTCCAGATGTTCTTCCAGGACCTCGGCTTCTTAAACATCAGCAGGGAGCATAAACTCTACACTTCTCTGTTTTCTTCTTTCGTGTGGCTTTAGGCTAATGATGTGCAAGAGAAAAACATAGCCGTTGAATAAAAAAAAAAGCCTGATGCTGTTTCAGTATCCTTCATTTATTTTGCATTTGAATATACTTTGGGTCCTTTCTTTCTTCTTTCTTTTTAATGTTATTGGTTCAAATATTAATGGGGAAATATGGTATATATAGGTGCTCTGATTGATGCCTCTCAAAAACAGGAGGACAAGCACGTATGAATTTTAAGAAAGTACGAGTCCAGGATTGCCTTGGTGCAGAGTTTTTTTAGATACATAATTTAGATGCCCTCTAGGCAGGCTTTCAAGGCATTTTCGCCTGAGGGTAAAGAAAAATAACTATGACTGTTAAAAGTAAATGATTTTTGCTAATGCACAATTAATGCAAGGAAAGACAGAACAGTAGTGAGAGTGGATGGAGGTAACTCCTGATTTAAAGAAAGCGCCTTACCTTGATATGTACCTAATTCTCGTAAATATGAGAGTCGGAAGCAGTGATGCAGGAAGACAGAGGGTGGTCATCCCATGTAAATGCATTGGGGGAGGGGTGCAATGATGAACTGTGGTCTGTTCTGTGCAACGAGCCATGACATAGTTACTTACACCTTATGCAAAATCCCTGTAATGTTCAGGTTTTATTTTTAAGTAGCCATCTATGGTGAGTTAGAAAATCTCCTAAGCCATCCCATATACTTAGCAAGAAAAATAAGATCAAAACAAAATTATCATTGCAGCTTTGAAACCAAATATAAATTTAGTTGACAGAAGGCTACTTCTCTCTGTCAAAAGCACAGCAATAATTGCATTAATGATACATGTGTGTTCATGTGAAGTTTATCAAAACAGGATTGGGAGATGCCTTGAGTGAAATATTATTCACATAACAATCCAGTATTTTAATGAGAAATCTTATCAGTTTGCATTATCCCAAATCACTGTAGATCAAATTTGATTAATTTTGTTGTTATTTGCAGAGTGCTCAAAATGTGTAATCTTTTGCCTTTCTTTGTTCTGTGATCTCAGGTGATGGCTTAGACAACAGTGTTGCCTCACCAGGCACAGGTGATGATGATGATCCAGATAAGGATAAAAAGCGACAGAAAAAGAGAGGCATTTTCCCCAAAGTAGCTACAAATATTATGAGGGCCTGGCTCTTCCAGCACCTCACGGTATGTACAGAGGAAAGTGATCCTGTGCTGGTTAGCATTGCTTCTTTGAGATTGATTTAAATGGTGTCTAAAGTCCATGAGAAAGTGTTTCTTTAATCTGTGAGCAGTGCACTCTATTTTGTTCACAGTTCAACTCATTTTGGTGTGCTCAACAATATATATGAAAGATCACCTTAATAAACATAGGACACAAGAACATAGGAGCAGGAGTAGGCCATTTGGCCCTTTGAGCCTGCTTTGCCATTCAAGAAAATCGTGTCTTATCTGCTTGCCCCCCATAACCTTTGACTCCCTTGCTTATCAAAAATCTGCATAACTCTGCCTTGAATAAATCCAATGACGCATTCTCCACTACTACCTGGGGAAGGGAATTCCACAGATTAATGACCCTCCGAGAGAAAAATAAATTTGCTGTGCTTCTGTCTTAAAAGAAGGAGACCTCTTACTTTTAAAGGGTGGGTTTGTGGTATTGAACTAGAATAGTAGTCCAGAGGCGCAGGCAGATGCTGAAGTGGTGTGGGTTCAAATCCTATCACTGCCATGGGGCAGCACTGCCTTACAGCACCAGGGACCCGGGTTCAATCCGGCCTTGGGTGACTGGCTGTGTGGAGTTTGTACGTGCTCCCTGCATCTGCATGGGTTTCCTCCGGGTGCTCCAGTTTGTTCCCACAATCCAAAGATGTGCAGGTTAGGTGGATTGGCCATGATTTTTTTTGAATATAAATTTAGGGTACCCAATTCATTTTTCCAATTAATTTAGCGTGACCTACCCTGCACATCTTTTGGGTTATGGGAGCGAAACCCACGCAAACACGGGGAGAATGTGCAAACTCACAGTGACCCAGAGCCGGGATCGAACTTGAGACCTCAGCGCTGTGAGGCAGCAGCACAAACCACTGCGCCACAGTGCTGCCCAGATTGGCCATGATAAAGTTGCCCCCTAGTGTCCAGGAATGCATAGGTGGGGCTGGGCAGGGGAGTGGGCCTGGGTGGGGTGCTTTTTCAGAGGGTCAGTGAAGACTCAAAGGGCTGAATGGCCTCCATCTGCACTGTAGCAATCCTATGATTCTTATGAAAACTGCTGGTGTAATTTAAATATAATTTTCTTTTAAATTGGCATCTATCATTGATTGTTGCAAGAACCCATTTTATTCACTAATGGCCTTTAGGGAAGAAAATCTGCCGTCCGTACTTGGTCTGGCCTCATTGTGCCAGGAGCTGCCATGTATCTATCGTGATGGTGTGAACACTGGCTACCCAGTGAAGGAACGGCTCCTCCATTATCATAGCCAGGCATACAGGGCTTTGTAAAACATTCAGTTCTTTATCTCTCACTCTCTCTGGCCAGAACCTTCTTGCCGTTATCACCGGTGGGCTCTTCTGCTCCTGCCGACGGCGCTCCACTGTGTGGGTTTCCCAGCGGTGAGTGGTGCATTCAATGGGAAACCCCATTGACAACGGTGAGACCAGAAGTTCCGGCTGCCGGCCAATGGCAGGCTGCCTACCGCTGTCACAAAACATGCAGCAGGCTGGGCAGTAGACCCCGCCTCTCTCTCTCTCTTGTTCCCTGCCACCTTGAATGGCAGGACTGCAACCTCAGAAACATGTCCACCATCCGCTAATTGGTCAGTCCAGTTAAAATTATATCAAGTTATTGCTCCCAACACGATACGGGGTGGGGACCCACCTTGAGGTCCTACTCCCAAAGAGGAAAATCCTGCTCCGTGTTTTTGAATTAAAGGGCCAGAAATGGACTCTGTGACAACATGCTGTGTGTATGTGTATATATATTGGTCTTCAAAGCATTGCACTTAATCCTGGCTATTGATATACAGTTTAAATGTGAACACTAATTTCTGTTTTGGTTTTGTGGTGATTTCATTACATCTTTACATCTTAACTGTAGCCATTGTGATAGAAGACTCTCAGATCTTAAACTGGCTTATTTCATTCAACCAAAATGGAAATACAGATATTAGCTCCTACATAGAACATAGAACATACAGTGTAGAAGGAGGCCATTCGGCCCATCGAGTCTACACCGACCCCACTAAAGCCCTCACTTCCACGCTATCCCCGTAACCCAATAACACCTCCTGATCTTTTTGGATACTAAGGGCAATTTATCATGGCCAATCCACCTAACCTGCACATCTTTGGACTGTGGGAGGAAACCGGAGCACCCGCAGGAAACCGGAGCACTACACAGACACGTGGAAAACGTGCAGACTCTGCACAATCAGTGACCCAGCGGGGAATCGAACCTGGGACCCTGGCGCTGTGAAGCCACAATGCTATCCACTTGTGCTACCGTGCTGCCCAAAGTCCAGACTTAATTTTTATCCCATGTTTAAAAGAGTGAGGGACTGTGTTTTACGTTGTGTTTCACAGAACCTCCGGCAGACAGCACTTTAGAAATCATTGAACTGACAAGAACTCCCCCTTTTATGTGTAATATCGCTGTTGAAACCCCCTAAAAAGTTATGCATTGTTCTTGAAATGTAACTAGGTTTTTACTGACATATTGTCATAATTACTTCTGAACAACATCTCTGACCCTGAAAAACTAATTTTATCTTTGTGTAATGTCAACAATTTTCCAATATTATCATTCTATATTTTTTTAAGGTACAAAAAAAATGTTGAATGTGCATTTGCTATTTCAGCTTCTTATCAGTACAACCTGATCTTTATTTTACTTTCTATAGATGTATAAAGTATGAAGAATAATTAGGGCACTTTACTTCCCAGTTTTCTCTCTGTGAGAATTTGGTGTCTTACCTATGTGGTGACATCACTGTTGCTGGATGTCCCCTTGACTTGGCCCCAGACTCAAATTAATGTTGGGAAAGGTGAAATTCAAGTCACAGAAATTGTTGGTCTTTTTGGGTAGCTTTAGTCAAGGTCAGCCTCGAGCTCTATTGCAGGCCGCAAAATCTAGGCTTACGTCACAAATTAAAGCTTCACCTGTAGCTTAGATGCAATTGCCTCTGTCAAATGAGTTCCATCTTAAGAACGGTAAATGTAAGGGTGGTATTAAATGGATGGAGGAGGAACCGACTGACTTTATTCAATATTCCCTGGTAAATTTAGATTTCTTGCTGGACAGTTTTGGAAATACTTTCCTTGATTGATTCATTGTAATATGATGTTCGTTCAACTTGCTCAGCTCAAAGGGTGGGGGAGGGGGGCGCAAAAAGTACAGTAAATGGGAACAGAACATGAATCAAAAATAAGTAAATGTTCTGCACGTGAAATAATTAATTGGTGTAAATAAGTAGATACTGTGCAACATGTCTTTACCTAGGTTGCCAATATCTTTGTTGAAGGATTGTGTCTTCTGCAGAACACTCCTGTTCTATTTCAATGAGCCTATTCTATATTTTAATTTTTGCTAGTTAGTTTTAATACGTTCAAAAAGTATCAATTTCTAAAGATTTAGAAGATGTGTTTTGGAAACTAAATTCATAATCTTGACAAATGTGTTTATGACTTGGCTGTTAAAGAGTTAACCAAAGAAAAAACCTTTCTTGCTGAAATCACAGCAGGAATAACATTTATATATTTTTAAAATTGTTCCCATCTGATAACCCCACGTTCCGACGCATTTGTTTAGCCACTTTGATGGATTTAGAAGCAAACTAAGAGGCATTTGTTGAGCTGCTGCAATGTCTTTGTGTGCACTTTAAGTTGGGAGATGCTTCGTACAGTATGTGAGTCCAGTACTGCAGCTGGGAAGCAGCTGCTTCATGTGCACTGAAGTGTGCAACCCCTGTCATCACCTGAATACCTTTAATCAACAAAAAAAAATTTCATTCCTGCAGCGACCAAACTTTGCCAAAAGTATTTTCCACCTGCAAAATCAAACATATTTTATCGTGGTTTGGTAGATAAACTTTTGGCAAAGCTACAGCTCCATAAGAAAAAGCTAGTGAACCAATATAAATATTAATAGTGGATAAGACCAGTACTTAATAAAAATATTCCATCTAAGATGAAATAGAATGTATATAAATGTGTCTCATCTGCGGTTCTTAAAGTTAAGCTGCTAAAAGTTCTGGCCTCCAATTTGATTATTTCTTACAAAATTATGTTTAATGTTTCTGCATTCAAGCAATTAATTCATGACCAAGGTACCAATATTTGTGCGATTGTTAAAGAATGATAAAGCAGGTAATTCTAAGAATGGAGTGGGTTAATACACCATGTGCTTGTGACACTGAGGCTTCAATGACCAAAAAGGTCCCAGATTTAACCTGCGGGCTGTACTGCATTTGTTTTATCTCAGGCAAGCTGGTGTTCAGGGCACCACAATTGACTTCAGCGTCCTCAGGCTTTCGTGGGGAGGGAGAAACATGCCAGGGATTCCTCTCCTGATTACTGATCCAGTAACCCCTGCTGGATAGAGCACATGTGGAGACGTTCAGTGAGAATCAGCTGCGATTTCCCTCCCACCGCAACAGCCCCCCCCCCCCCCCCCCCCCGCCCCGAGTACAATAGTCACTTCCCACACATGAAGAACAGCCAGTCTGGATGAGGTACTGGGTCGGGGGGGGGGGGGGGGCTGCCTGTCATTGATGCAAAACTCCAGCAATCAAATCGGAGCTTCGGCAGAGAAAACAAAAAGTAAAGCAAATATTTTCGTGCATCAGTCAGTCTAAAATACATTTGTGCTAAGTTTTAGAATCTGTACTTAAAGTATCGGCATGCACACAATTAATACAATCACATGATGCCTGCGTGGCAATAAAAATCCACATCAACCTATTCCGACAAGGTTTTACAGTTACACAGTTGGTGTGAAGTCAAATACTTTCATTGAAATGGTCTCCAGGCACAGTTTGCACATGCACTAATGACGGTGCCATGTAGACATAGCACTGTACTTTCCCCCATTAAGGCAGAAACTTACACTTGTTTTAGCAACGAATGTAACTGTTTAGTAACAACCCTTCGTTTTAAATACCAGCTGTAATTTGTCAGTATTTTGTGCAGGAAATTTTATAGATTTAAAATAAGAAGCTACAAAATCGGAAACGAGAAACAAATCAATCCTGATTACGATGCAGAAAGAGATTTATAGCAATAATCTGTGTTGTCTTTATTTTGCATTCTGGATGCAAACTATAGTTGTGGCATAAGGGCGAGAGCAAAAAGGACCAGCAGACAGTTGGGGGGTGGAGCACCACAATTTGCAGTGACCTCGAGTGGGTGGGAGAGAGAAGTCAATGTGCAGGATTTTCGGGACCCAGATGTGAGGACCGAATGTGGGTCCCTAGCATCAGCCGACAGTGGGACTGGTTCAGCAATTTTCCCAAAGGTGGTTTGCTTATTGGTCATCACCCGGACCACAATCCAATTAAGGATCTTCAAGTGTGTGCCGATCCTGCCAGAAAATCAGAGGAATGTACATACTAGGTACTGTCAGTTCTGTAGCCTCAGTAATCCAACCTGGAGGGGTGGACACTGCTGAGGAAGGTCAGGGATCAGGAGAGGGCAAATCAGCCCCTTTGGAGAGGTGAATAGAGGTATTTCAGATCATAGTGGCCAAACAGGAAGACTGATCTGGATGGGTGAAGGTGAGAACCTTCTGTGCCTATATCTCCTAGGGACATGGAGCCACCTGCCCCAGTAGCCCCTGCGACAGCCACAGGGAGGCTGCTTCCATGAAGTTGGCACCGTTCCCTTATGGTGGGGGTGGGAGTGGTGGCCTGGAATAATCACTATTAAATCAGCTATTAATTATTCAAATTGGCTGCCCATCTCCTTTTGTCAAACAGCTGATCTACATCTTGACCTGTCGCTGAGAACCTTTTCCATTGGTGGATCTGCACTGGGGCATAGTTCCCACTTCAGCTTAAAAATAAATTTGGGACAGAAATTGCCCACGGACAATTTCTTGCAGCCAATAGCCAACAATATGCAACTGGGAGGCTCACTTGAAACTGGGACTTTCAACAACCTGTGGCTCCAGGTACAGCTTGCCTATTGTGAATGGGTTTATTTCAGGAAGGTTATCCTTCCGATATCAGCCCTTTAATAAGTCTCGAGGGTGCCTGGTGAAGTGGTGGGGGAACAATGGAAAGAGGCCAGATCATGAATTGGCAGGGGCTCAGTAGGCAGCGTTCTGGCCTCTGAGTCAGCAGGTTGTGGGTTCAAGTCCCACTCCCAAGAGTTGAGTGCAGACTCAAGCTGACTCTCCAGTGCAGTATGGAGGGAGTGTTGTGCTGTTAAAGGTGTTTTTTTTTGGATGTGATATTAAAGTGAGGCCCTGTCACACTCTCGCATGAATGTAAAAGATCCCATGGCACTAATTCGAAGAAGAGCAGGGGGTTTATATCTGTACCCTGTCCAATATTTATAGTGATTAATACTGCTGCCTCATAACGCTATGGACCTGGGTTCGGTCTGTGTGGAGTTTGCACTTTCTCCTCGTGTCTGCGTGGGTTTCCTCCAGTTTCCTCCCACAATCCAAAGATGTGCAGGTTAGGTGCAGTTACAGGAGTGGGCCTAAGTGAAGTGCTGGATTAGAGTGTCGGTGTTGGCTCAATGGGCCAAATAGCCTCCTTAACTATAGGAACTCTGTTCTATGGTTCTAATATTTATCCCTCAATCAATATCACAGAAGAACAGATTATCTGGTCCTTTTTGGATTGCTGTTTGATGAAGCTTGTGTATACACATTGTCTGCCGGGTTCCCTGAAGTACAGCAATGACTACACTTCAAAAGTATTTCATTGGTTGTAAAGCTCTTTGGGAAATCCTGAACTAATAAAAGGCACGATACAATTGCAAGTCTATTTTTATTCAAGGGAACAAATGTCCTCTTCCCCCAGCAACACCCCAAAACATGGCCCAATCCAGTATCAGATTAAGCATCTTTCAGACATCCCTGAGACATGGGAACTTGGTCACCAAAATTCACTGGCACAACAAGATCCAATTTTTTTTTGTTCCCCCCCTTTCTGCCCCTTGTACACGCATTTGCTTTGAGGTTAGGAGTCGTAGTGGCCAGAGAACAGCCACCATAACAAGGAGAAGAAAATAACAAATTGGTTGAGCAATTCCTGATAATCTCTGTATTACATGCACGGTAGCACAGTGGTTAGCACAGTTGCTTCACAACTCCAGTGTCCCGAGAGTGTTGGAGGGGATGAAAAATGTTAAAATGGAGATGTGGGGCGGGATTCTCCGCAATCGGCGCGATGTCCGCCGACCGGCGCCAAAAACAGCGCGAATTGGTCCGGCATCGCGCCGCCCCAAAGGTGCGGAATTCTCCGCATCTTGGGGGGCCGAGCCCTCACCTTGAGGGGCTAGGCCCGCGCTGGACTGATTTCCGCCCCGCCAGCTGGCGGGACAAGCCTTTGGTGCCCCGCCAGCTGGCGCGGAAATGGCTTTGCCGTGCGGCGCATGCGCGGGAGCGTCAGCGGCCGCTCACGGGATCCCCATGCATGCGCAGTGGAGGGGGTCTTTTCCGCCTCCACCATAGTGGAGACCATGGCGAAGGCGGAAGGAAAAGAGTGCCCCCACGGCACAGGCCCGCCTGCGGATCGGTGGGCCCCGATGCCCCCCCGGGGCCAGATTGCCCCGCGCCCCCCCCCCCAGGACCCTGGAGCCTGCCCGCGCTGCCGTGTCCCGCCGGTAAGAGAGGTGGTTTGATTCTCGCCGGCGGGACAGGCATTCCAGCAGCGGTACTTCGGCCCATCGCGGGCCGGGGAATTGCCGGGGGGGGGCCCGCCAACCGGCGCGGCGCGATTCCCACCCCTGCCGAATATCCGATGCCGGAGAATTCGGCAACCGGCAGGGGCGGGATTCACACCAGGCCCCGGCGATTCTCCGACCCGGCAGGGGGTCGGAGATCCCACCCCATGTTCTCACTTTCCGCCATATTTATGATCACTGGTTTCACAGCACATGACAACATATTTAAAGCAGCCTCTTGTGGTGCAATTGGTTAATTTAAATGTAACAGTTGTTGCCTGGGTTTCCCGTAGCTTGGGAAATGCAACATTGAAATGGAGGTGGGAGCTGCTGGCTCATGAAGGTAGGTGCCTTAACAAGCACTCCAAGCAGTCCAGAAGGAGTAGGAATGGCCCCTCCAGGAAGACTTTGAACTCCCCTTATCCTAGTGTAGCCATTCTCTCCTCACATGCCATAATCGCAGAGCTCCAAACTCCCCACCTTCCCCATAAACATTGTCACCCATGCTATGCTGCAATTGTGTTCAACCCCCATGTCCCATACCCCTCACCCTCCAGATCACGACCTCTGACCTTGCACTTTCCCAATTGCTCTCTTTTCCTTCATCATCTCCTCCACCAGGTTCAGCTCTCCAGCATTCCCCTAATCCTGAATGCCTCTTTCTTCTCACCTCCTCTGACCTCAGTCATGTGTGTCTGGCTTTTTCCTTATTCACTTGTCTTTCTTCTACTACCTCCCTTGCTACCCCATTCCCAGCCCTGATTGCTAGCATTTTTACTTCCCAGTTGCTTCTCTCTCTCTCTCTCCCTCTCAGCACCGACCTCTATGCCGCTTTCTCTCCTAAGTGCCGTGAGCTGTCCCTGAGTACCCCTGGTTGCATCCTTCTGTCACTGATTTTCGCTGCCCAACAAGCCTATCTTTCAACCAGCTACTAAGTGGGAGGAAAAAACAAAGAAGTTACAATGAGGTCCTGCCGTTAAGCTTTTTCAGAATAAGAAGATAATACGAACATAAGAAATAGGAGCAGGAGTAGGCCATTCAGCCCATCGAGCCTGATCCGCCATTCAATAAGATCACGGCAGATCTGATTATGGCCGTAATGCCACTTTCTTGCCCGTCCTCCATAACACTGGAATCTCATGTTGATCAAAAATCTGTCTACCTCTGTGTCCTTAGCCTGGACACACACCCAGCTCAATTTTCCCTGCCAATACCTGGCTTTCCAGTAAATATTGTGACCACTATCTATTTGGTGCACACTTTATCCACCTGCTTATTTCACAACGCCTTAAAGGAGGCATTGATCTCACTGTGCAAGGGAGCCATGCACAGGGGATGTAGGTGCACTGATGCACATCATTGTTGAATTAAACATTTCTGAGACATTTATGTTCTTAGTAATTGTCTTGCATGCAAATCTTAATCCATATTTTGTACTAATTGGCCCATAACCCTAAATGATTAAACGGGGAGTAACTATGTTGCACACTTTCTTCTCTTGTTATCCTGTTTTATACTTTAACACTGTTGGTTAGAAAAAGTCTGGGAACAGACTGGAACTTCACTCTCTCACGGCATACAATCCAGCAGCATCATGGATTTCAGTAGATTAGATTATTGATAGCATCCATTCATAATGTCACTAGAGTGAATGGTCGTGACATCACATGCGAGAGATAGATACACGCTAACTGAACTGCCTCTAATCAACAATTCTAAAGGGGGCTATCGAGTGATGGAGAGACACTCGTAGGCCTACAGATATTTCCCTTATTAACACTGGACTATGTAAGAGCTCAGCACAGTGCCCCTTCCCCTTTACGAATGTTTGTACTTTCAGGAGATCTTTGGAAAGGAGAGGACAAGTAACCCCCCCCTCAGCAGTAAGGTTGTGAGTTCAATCCTTTCAACACATGTAGTGACCAAGTCCGAGCCACAACTCTTTGAAAGGGTAAAAGTGCTTTCCGGTTTCAACAAAAGTTATAGTAAGACCCTTTAAAAGTCTTACTGGTGCTTGAGACTTCTAAACCTTAAGTCAGGAAGATAGTGAAAGAAAGGTGAATATTGGATCCTCATTTCTAAACTGTCACTTTGATGTAAAGACATTATTAGTAAATGAAGGTATATTGATTGTGGCTCCAGGGTCAGGATTAACCAGAATGGTCACTGCTCTGTTGAAGCAGTGGGTATTCTGCCTTGCAGCTATGGCCTTTTTGGAGGTCAGGTGCCCTGTGCCCGTTTGCACAGAGGAATTAGACAGAACATGCGTCTGTAGGCTGATTACTTAACCAAAGACAAAATAATGAGTCCTAAGCAAATACTAACTAATTGAAAGGGCTGTAAATCCATTACATATTGGTCAGGGATAATCAGGAGTATTTAATCACTTTTATCTATTCAGGAGCACTGAAGCTGCAAGAGCAAAGCCCTGAACCTTGCCATGTGCTTATTATTCTCATCATTATCAAAATTACTTCACAGCTGTTCTTTGCTACATCACCTCAGCTGGAGATTTAGTAACCTGTAAAATGTTTTTAATTTGGAGTCGAGTGAATATTGCTGTAGAAATGACTGGGAGGTTTTCGTTTCCCTGTCCTGTAGGGTATGGCTGTGATTTAGTGCAAAAAGCTTGGCAGAAGCACCCACCCAGAGCAATCCTGCTACACGCAAGTCAAAAGTTTCACTTTGCTTGGCTCTTACTCAGCCTTGACATTTCCCAGTTTATTGACGAATGATTACGATTCCCTACGACTGAAGTAATGTGAGAATTTTCCCATCTGGCTATGCTAATTCAAACAAGTATACAACTAAAACACTGCAGAATTCAATGCAAGTTCTCTTCATTGTCCTCCCATTTTTTAATAACATTGTTTTAAAGCGTTTTTTTCTGCTTCCCTCTTTGTGAAGACCAACCTGTTCTTGTACTACAGTAATCCCTTCCTTAAGCAGTATTGTTTTTCACATCAAAAAGACTAATTGAATTATCTCATTAATTTAATTTGTTAAGCAAATGTATTTCACCATCGCAGGATGTGCTCTTGCAGGGAGGATCCTAAGACTTTGCTTCTGAATGGGTCATTGCTGCATTCTAGCATTCATGCATTCATTAGCTTTGTCGGAAGAAAGGAACATTGGTTGTTTTTTTTTAAACAACCAAGCAGCATGGAGCAACTTTTTCACCGACCGCAGGGGTCTTTCTACATATGTTCTCAACTCTGAGCCATTGTCACCTCCTCTGAACAACTCTGAGGGACAAAAACAACAAAGGCTAGCCACAGTAATTCCCAGCAGTTAGTTTAATGCTGCAAAAAGGGGCAAAAAAGTAAAGTATAGTTTCCACTCATTATCGGTTTGTGTTCATTTTTTTAAATAGTTCTTTTGTTACTGTGGAGAAAGTTTTTAGTGTTGCGGTTTATAATGGGGAGGGGTAATGATATGCAGAAGGTGTGTTTCTTTAACATGCAGATATTTAATTATTCAGGTTTCTGAACTTTCAACATTGAAATGTGTAAGACTTGAGTTTTGTCCCATTGTGTGAATAGAGCGGATCACGTAACAATGCTTAACGCTAGATGCCGGGCGCTTGGGGATGCTGGAATTTTACACTAACATTCCCTTGTAGTTATTTTATGCAAATGAAAGCAGAATTAAACATCATTGAAGCTGTTGCATTCTTTTTTGATTTTGCCCAGCAACATTACCATTGAGTTAAACAAAAACCCCTATTGATTTGGTATGGTTTAAAAAATACTCAAAGCCAAGCAGTAAAGATATCTTGCTCAGACTGACCCAGGAATGATTTTCATTGACTGCAGAGGAAGGATCCTTAAACTAGATATATTGAAAAGCCCTCAGATCACTCAATTAGCCCCTTGGCTTCCTTTGCCTTTCCTCTCAAGGACTCTCCTGTATGCTCTGCAAAGAATATATTTGATCACAGAATGAAAACAGGAAGTGCTCAGACACAAAGACCTCCCCCCTATAAATGTTCTCATCAATTTTCAGAGAGATGTCCTTATCTTCGCTACAACAACCACATTGAGGCTGCTTTTATTTCAGCATAGAGGCTTTCAGACCTTCGTTAGAATGTGACAGACGTTGATGGAATAAAAACATACCTTTTCTATTTTTTCTTTTTAAAAGCCTTCTGAAATGAAATACCGCAATCTTTTCTGAAAAAGCCACAAGTTTATATTTAAGGTCACAATACAATTGCTCATTTCATTCGCCTGGCCATAGAGGTTAGCCAGAAGATCACTGGAATGCAAAATAATAATTCTGGAAGAGAAAAATAATTGACGTTTTTGAACTTAAATTATGACAAATTTTGGTCATTGGCACAATTTCATTTCTGTCACCATGGCAACACTCTGGTGATGAAAATTATCATCAAGTCTGATACAACACACATGGCCTTTGAGCTGTTAGACTAACAGTTAACCATGTTACACATGGCTACAGGCAATCTTATCCTCGGAGAGGATGTTTGCTTGACACAAAGACTAGTCCACCCATTATAGTATGGACCTAGGTGTGAGCACACCCTGTTTGAGAGACTGCCCTTTTTTCCAGCAAGAGTTCAGCAGGGCCTCTTTTACATTCTGTCTTGTTGCAGTAGAATGCACTGCCGCTCAACTGGCAGAGTTTCTATGGCCTCGATAGCCAAAACACATCTGCTCATTGTTTGCTTTAATAATTGCCAAAGTTATGTTTTGCACTGTCATCAGGCTTTCAGTGAAGGAAAATAATATATAAAAATAGCATTATTGACTAGATATTCTGGGCCAGTTCTTTAAAAACAGTAATATTTTGAGTTATTCTTAATGTATGCTTTTAATACAAATTCCAATATTCTTTTAAATTTTGAACTAAATTTACTGTCTCAGTTTAACCCATTCTGGCCCTTTGGGCTGTCTTTTTTTCCTAGCGTTGGGCGGGGGGGGGGGGGGGGGGGGGAGTTGGTCACTGAGATTCAAAACTGATTGAGGCTCCTAGCCTCATTTGTCATGTGCTTGTTTGCTGTAGGGACTTGATGTCAGCACTTTGGTCACCCATAGCAACCTAGGGACAGTTCACTTGTCACAGACTGTGCCTATAGAAAACTAAATGTTCCAGAGCTCATCAGTCACAGAGCTATCAGATAATTATGGCAAAGGCCACCAAAGCCTCTGCTTTTATCAAACAAGGTTCTCTGCAGCCTTTTTTGTACAATGGAAAGGACAGAAGTCAACACTGTCTGCCATCTGTTGTCTTTGTCCTGTTTTCTCACATGAGGTAATGAAGCTATGAGATGGGGATATTAACCCCTCCAGAATTGTAATAACTAACAATTTTTTAAGTAAGGTATGAAAAAAAATCTTTACAGCAAGACAAACATGTTCTCTAAATTACAGGTTTGAATCCAGTTACATTTGTTTGAAATCCTCCAGCTCAGCCACTATTACAGAAGAGAATTAAGGCTATATTTTGTCAGGGCAAATGGAGCCAACAATCAGGTGACATTTAGCCCCTCTTCACCACAGAAAACAGTTTTTGTCAATTGTTTTGTGCTCTGTGAATATTTAGGTGATGATAGAATACCATTTCCGCCAAATTGTCATGCCAGCACTATTTAATGTTTTTTTCTCTCTCAGTAGTGCTGGGAGGATTTCTTTACCTCAAGAGATGGAAGTGAGAATGATAGCAGCCATCCCCCAGTCCGCAATATTTTTCTGCTTAACCATCAGGTTAAGTTTGCCTGAAAACAAATGATTACAACCCCAAGCTAATGTTGTCAGATATATAGCATTACTGTAATTTTTCTAAAACTGAAGCATGAAAGGATTTTGGTTCCTCACTGGGATGCTTATTATACCATGACATTATTTTCATTTTGCTTTTCCCAAAGTGTCCAGTCGCATGTTTATGACACCCATAGAAAGCACCTTTTGCCTCTTTAATTGACATAGAAGATGTTGAGTCTAAACACAAAACAAAATTTGGCCCTGTCTTACATCTTCTCAGTATTAATTCTAAATCTAATCCTAATGTTCAGAAGTAGACCACAATAAAAGTATAAATATGCACTCTTGGAGGACAAGCTGGTTTCTTGCAGATTTAGAGATGTATTTGAAACAGCTAAAGCTTTAGCCTGATTTCAAATGCACAGAATACAGTGTATGATTCATTTGGACAGTGACTAGTAGAAAAGATTGGCAGAAGCTTGATTATAATGCTGCTGGAAATATTAGCATGTCTTGAACACTTCTTTCTCATCTAATAGTAAGATGTTAAGATGTTTTCATGCCTTACAGATCACCTTCTTTATAAAGTGCTACTGTAGGTAAATCCCAAATCCAGCTTAGCTACACTTCAAAGGGCATAAATATTTTTGAACTAGCAGAAGTCAAACACAGTGCTTATTGATGACTTTATCTGGAAAACACAAAAGATGACTGGAACAGTTCAAGCAATTGGTTTTTCTTCAGGAATATTTTTGGAGCTAAGGCGTGCAGTCGCCTTTATTGCTGTAGAGTGCTTTAGAAGTGAAGAGTAATCTGCACTTTTTGTGTTTGGTGCTCTATTTCGCTCAAAGAAGCAGACAAGTGTCTGGAAATTTAGGGGGAAGATTATTTTAATCTCAGTTTTTCACATGCTTAATATTTGAATTAATCACTGTTTTTGGGGGGTACCACTTTAATCCCAGCTAAAAATGTTCTGAAAAATATTTTGCAAAGAGCTTTGTAAACTTTAACCAAACCATGATTCTGTACCAGTAAGTATTTCCCCAAGATTAGATTTTCACTTAGCACCCAAATGAGCTTTTATTTTTGTACGCCCTCAGTATCTTCCTGCCAACACCCGCCTTTTAATATTCCTACGGTGCAAGATCAAATTTAAAGGATTGATAAAGTGAACTCACCTGTCCACCTATAAATACCTAGGAAATTACCTTACCATGAAGGCCTTCCATTTATCAGCATTGAGAATCCAGACTCTTAAATCTATACTAATTTTTTAGTCATGTGCTTCCTATCAAAATTGCTTATTTGCAATATAATGCGCAGATAGAAGGGATGTAATCCCAAGGAGATTGTAAAAAGTACTTGCATAAGGAATGGTTTGATAGGGTGTTTTATGTCAGTATTCCACACAATCCAGCTTCTTTGGCAGCGCCAACGTTCGCAAAGCAGGATTGCGTACTTTTTTTTTGCAAGCGCTGCTGGAGGGCGTTGTTGATGAGCTGCTGCTTTCAATGTAGTTGCCATTAATCATAGGCTGCCATGTTGTGACGCAGGTTCTAAAAATGTACCATTGAGATGTTGTTATGTGCTGGAGGCCCACAAACAGCCCAGGTCTTTGATATTCGTCTCACACCAGGGTAAAGAAAATCCAGAGCAAAAGTGCAAACAGACAAAGAACTGGAAGGGTCGTGGAAAGGCGAGGGGGGGGGGGGAGGGGGGGGGGTGGTACAGCGGTGGAGGGGAAGAAAGTAATAAAATCAAAAACAGACACCGGGACTCTTAAAGTTTGGTTTGCCAGGGCTGCAATAAATCTTTACCGTTTGACTTCAAAATTAAACTCAGCGCCATTGCATTGACACAATTTTTGATTAGGATACATTCCATATCGTTTGTGGTAATGTCATTCTAGTTACCTAAAAAAATGTACCTCAGACTTTGAATTTGTTTTGATGGTTTTGTTTTTAACGGTAATAATTTTTGATATCTAAGTATGGAATACATTGCAACCGCTAAACTACTCCTTTATATGTCCAGAATTGTGAGCGGGTTTACTTTGCCAATAAAACAGGAAGCAAGGCAACTACAGAGGTGGCTGCTTATGAATATTCATGTTGCCAACCCCTCCTTTCTTAGGAGCTCTTGAGATTTTCTGATGTCAAAAGCAAGCTTGCACAGGCTGTTATGACACCGTTCACAGCCACCTCAGCAACCCTTTGCCAGCAAAAAAAAGCCTGTAATTATCCACACTTTTCTGAACCCCCCCCCCTTAATGTTCATTATTTAAACCAGCAGCAATTACAAGTTCAAAGGGGTTTAGGAGGCTAGTAACCTGCATAATCACTGCCAAATTAAGCAGGACTCATTCGTCACAGAACAGTACACTCTGAGCAGTGAATCATGCATGCAGTGACAGGCACTGATTTACATGAAGACAGAAAGCCATGGCCTGTGAGGTAGGGTTGAGCAATTCTCTATCCTCCAGTCTCCTGGTGTGTACCCTATTCAGTTTGTTTTGGGGGGTGGGGAGGGTAGAAATCACAGCTATCGCTCGCATGCAGGTAAACCCATTAAGCAATTGTAATTTATACTTTTAGCTCCTGGTTTGCTCGCTGTGTTAGCTGCACAGTAATCGAATGACACGCCAAGTACTTTGGCTGATGGGCACTAACTGAACATTGCGTGCCCTTAACTTAGCTTCCTGCAGCTAGAGAGATACTGAGCAGTGTCTACAGAATTGCCTTTCAGGTGGGGATTGAACATTCCAAGGGAGAATCTCAGTGAGATCCTATTACAACACTGAGTGACCAGGGTCATACAAAAGAATATGGTAAAGAGAAAAATGAAAAAAAAAGACAGATCTTGGTTTTAACAGGCCCAGGTGCTTCTTTTTCTCCAGTCCAAATTCGACAATTTGCATCAATGAGCCTTCTCAAATGTCTGGAGTCCTGTGAAAATATTTCTTACTGAAATTTCTTCTTCTGAAATCTGCCCTGCTCTGTAACACATTGTATGATTTGTGCAAACAGTGTAGCATCTATTTGTGTGTGCAGAAAGCAATTTTTCAACTGATTATTTTTTTTAAATAAGAAAAGCTATTTTCTGCTGCCTGCACTCCCCCCCCACCCACCACAACCACACACACACACAGTCAGGAGGATGAAATGGGGCAGACATTATCAGCATACCTCCTTGGTTGATTTACCAGGAGGCACATGGTTCAAAGTGAGAAGGAATTCCCTGCCCAAGCAGTTTTATGTTCCTTTTATGGACTAATGGCCAAGACTTGGCAAACCTGCCCCCTTAGGAAAGCCCCAAGTTCAACTGACAGTCAATTGCAGATATCCTACTTGATGTCCCAGTGTTGTGGCATAGTAGCTGTCTTGCCCCATTCCTAGAGTACCCGAAGATTTTCTTTGATAGGCACCAGTCCCTTAGCTCAGCTTTTGCCTTCGTACACTTTAAAACTCCTACTGACCACAACAATTAACAGCACTCCATTACTGAAAGAAAATCTAAGTATTCTTTGCATAGTATCATCACTTCCGAAGGCTTGTAAATAAGATTAACATTGGATTTTGACGATATATGCTTAGGAATCATTCTTAATAGTATGAAAGTATGGCGTAGAAGATATATTTTGCATACAAATTTAAAATCTTAAAATAAATGATGCTGCTACCTATTGCTGTGAGTTTTCAATTCACTATACTTTTGAAAATAGCTTTTGCTGGATGTGTAGATTTGAATAACAACTACCTTTATGTTAATTGGGGAGCAAGAAGATGCTTTCTGACAGAACTAGGCATGACTATTAAACACAACAAGGTCTCTGACTATGGCTCAGACCAAGATGAACAGAAATCAAAATGCTGCAAATCCGGTCTTGTCACCTCAGAATATTGTACTGTACAGTAACTGCTCACAGTTATATAGGCAATAAATGCTGCTCAACACAGCAGGCAGACAGTAAAGAAAACAGGAATAACAGTTTGAGACAATTGAGTTTCCTTTATAAAAAAAGGTTATCCTGAGGGGCCATTGCAACTGGTGCCTGCTTTGAAGGTATTAGTTAAGCCAGTGTCTGCTGACCATAGTCTGCAGTTTGATTGCTTGATTACTTCATTAATTATTCCATCAAGTAAAAACCAACAGCTGTCTTCTACTTTTAGTCAACTGCAATTCAGCATATGCTGTCTAAGCTATTTGGGCTACTTCTGTTGGCAGTTTTGTTCCTTTCTTCCTATATGATTCTGAAAGTTGTTGAAAAGAATTGAGACACTTGTCAACAGGAAAAAACTTGAGGTTTATCAAATCTGTTTCAGACCTATTATATAGCCAGCTCAAAGGCTAATGACCTGCTGGTGTGCTCAACAATTTAGTCAGCATTACTGGAGTTGGTAATGATCACAATGGTTGAACATCAGTATTGTCATGCTAATAACAAAGAAACATAAATGACCAGCAGCTTTAGCTAGGATATGGAAGGACAGTTGCTCTTTTATTATCTTTTGTAATAAAGGATAATTTGATAAAAACCAAAGGGTCAGAGCTCTTGTGTGTTACCATTTTTTCATTGCTGTAAGCTGAACTAGCTGATGAGCAGTCTCTAGGGAGGAGTCAGGATCACTTTAGACTTCCTGTTAGACCAGACTGGGAAAACAGTTAATGAAAGAAAACAAGCAAATGCTGGTAGTTCAGGCAAAAGGTAATTGGTAAGACCTCAAATATATGTCATGCATGTATGCCCAAAGAATCTTTGATGCTGATAGTCTGCGTTAATGCTCCATTTTTATTGTGGCTAGCATGATAGTGTGCGAGCTTTTGTTTTTAACTATTAAATTACACGATAAAGAAACGAGCTGTATACAACATTGTTTCAGATACACATAATCCCCATTTATATTTATAAATCCACAGAGACCACAGTTAGTATGGTTCATCCAAAGTAAATCTTTTTCCCAAGAGTTGATCATAGCATTTCCCTAAGTCAATTCACAGTAGGAAGGAGGGTGTTAAGTATTTTCTCCAGTATGTGTGCTGATTTTTCACTTCCAGCTGATAACAGCAATAGATGAAGATGTGTGATACTAATCTTCTGTTTCATAGCTACAGAGAGCTATGAGATGGAAGTTATTTTTTAAAGCAATAGGGCTTGCTTCAGTCTAGGCTTTTTAAACCTTGGAATCCACAATAGAATCTTCTGAAATGTAGGTCTTGGACTAGGCATCACCTTCGCGGGTCTCCCAAGGATCAGATCTCCACTACACGAGACCACAGACTTACATTCCAGAATACCATGTAACTCCCCTCACCCTCCACTGCAATCAGCTATCAGCTCCCTACCCACCACCAGAACAAATACAACCTTTCCTTAGACTGACTGGCATCAGACTTAAAAACCACAAACCAGTAGGTATGGGGCTCTCTCACTCACCCCCCTTCACAAAACTAATTGTGGTACACCAACAATGACATCTTGCATGGTTTGTCATCTCAGATTTTTATTGTGATGATAGGAATTTGAGATTAAGGGCGCGATCTTCACAAAAGGGAACAAAGTTCCTGAGCGAGCGCGTTCAGCCACGTGCTTCCCGGCACTCACAGTGACTCACTTTGAATAAGGGACCTAAACGGGGAACGGCACGATCGAGGCTGCATATAGCCCTGTTTTTTACAATGGGGAGTTCCGCTCGCCATTGGCCCCCGATTGCGGGCCTGGCCGTCGTGGAGGCCCCCCCGGAGTTTGATCCCCCTGCCCCCCCCCCCCCCCCCAACCAGGACGGCCACTGTGGCCACGGGTCCGAGATCCCACCGGGTGGAACCATGTTAGAACCATGCCGGCGGTAACTCGGCCGGTCGACCGCGGAGAATCGCCACGGGGACCTCTTTCAACGGGCCCCGACCGGTGCTGCGTCGACCGGTCGCCGGAGAATCGTGTCTCGGCGTCAACTCCGATTCTCCGAGCTGGCGCAGGCTCGGGGAATGCTGGCCTTTGTTCCCTTTTAGGAGAATCACACCCTCAGTCTCAAAATGGGAGAATTCCAGTCTATATTTGCAAAATGTAGGGCGCAATCGTGCGGCCAAGCTACACCCAAAAAGCAGCTCGCTGTTGCGCAGCGTGACCGGTGAAAGCCGGGAGACCCCGCTCCTGGGATCTACCCGGCTTGCAACGTTTCGCAAGATTCAGTGCAATCTCGCGAGACTTTGCAATGCGAATCCCAGCCATAAAGGGCAGATTCACTTTATCGCAAAGCTGCATATTAGAGCAAGGCAGTAAGCCTCACTCTAGTGTGCAGATTCCCGAGGTATCTGAGAAACACTTCATCTCAGAGACCTTGGGTGAGCGCTGTTCAGTACTGGTGCCCACAAATGGGGACCGGATTAATTGACACTCAGAGTCTCCCAGGGGATCGGAAGCCACCAGCTGCATGCCCTTTGGGAAAGATGGTGCCCTGGCATTGCCAAGCTGCCCAGGTGGCGCTGCCAACTGGCATGGGTGATTGCAGGTTGGCACTGCCAGGGTGCCAAGCTGGCATTTGTTTGCACACACGTGATTGGGCCAGGGCTGCTCGGTATGGGTATTGCGGGGGTGAGTTTGGGCTTTTTGAGGGGGGGGGGGTGGTTGGGGATTTTTTCAGGGGCCTCAGAGATCGGGATCATTTAAAAACGGCGTCCCGATCTCGCTACAATGGGGAGTTCCGGCGAGCGTAGCTCCCGGCTGTATAAAACGGGGCTATGCAGCCATGGACGCGCGTTCCTTATTCAGGTGCTTTATTCATTGCGAGTCGTGTTGAATAGCCATATGTTGCTCGGCACTCCGACTTCGGCAGGGGCTGGGGGGAATGGAGGGGGGCGGTCTGGGGGGGTTACAGTGGGTTACTATTTGGCAGGCTGGGTCCGCGCGCGGCCGGCGCCATGTTGTACGGCGCGGTCGCCGCCATGCGCATGCGCGGACACAGACCCGGCATTTCTCCATCTGTATCTGCAGGTAAAGTCAGGGGATTTACATGGCGCAGCTGCTAACCCCCACCAGGCGGAGCATCGGTGCCGCGGCGATGTCGACGCTTTGGTCATAAGACCAGACACATGTTCCGGCCATAGTCTCAAAACCGGAGAATCCAGCCCGGAGTGTTCCCGCTGCAGAGACCAGCAGAAAAACACGCCAAATCTTTTGGCCCCAACCTCATTAATTATGCAACTGGGTGTCTTACACCGTATTCAGTGGCAAGGCAGACTTGGATGGCACACAGTCTGCCGCCATGCCCCTGTGCCATATTGAAACGGTGCCCAACATCACTGACCAACTATCGAAGAGAGAAGATGCACCTCCTGAGAATAAAAATGGATCTCCAGGTACATTCTGAGGCTGGAAGATAGACCCCCTCCAGGACACCAAATCTTGAAGATTCACCGCAGATGCTCCCCCTGACCCACTGCTGTCAGTTGCAGGTTTGCGGGAGGCGTCGATCCTAAACACCCAGGCATTGTTCAAATGAGTTCCGGCATCTGCACGCCAGTTTGTACGAATGTGTTTCACATTCGTGAGTTTGTCTGCAAGTATCACTGAGAATCTGGCGTTATGGGGGGGACAGGCCTTCATCTGCATACCATTAAATGAGATTTAAATGAGGTTCGTCCAGTCTCTGGCGCTTTTTCCAACCCGCCATGGCAGGCAACAACTCAAGATCCCGCTGTAAATTCACATAGGCGTGAAACCGACTTTTGCCCCTCCTGCCATCAAAAATACCGGTGAGGGTTTGGGAGAAACCCGCCCACAGTGGCTGGAATTGTTCTGTTGCTAATTTCTGACTACTTTAATGTCAATAAGCTTCGGATTCATTACCAGAGAGAAGTACCATAGCTTATACTTTCCAGCTAGTGTTATGTGCCAAGTATTTAAAACAGTTGCTGTAATAATTTGCTTCTTATACTCCTGAAGTTTACAGTGAGCATTATACTGCCCTGGTTCCTGGTCACACTCACCTGTGACTCCAAGGCTTTCAAATTCTGGTTCCTCCATTATATTTTCCACATTCACCAACAATTCTGTCTACAGATTTTTAATATTGAACCAAGGCGTCTCTCACTTGTTCCTGCCGCACAGTGGGTGGAATTTTTTACTCCGAGCCATTGAATTCCTACAGGGCAGAAGGGGGCCATTCAGGCGAGTCTGCACCAACCCTCAAAAAGAGCACCTTAACAAGGCCCACACCCCTACCCTAGCCTAACCTGCACATCTTTGGACTGTGGGAGGAAACCGGAGCACCCGGAGGGAACTCACTCAGACACAGGGTGCTGGATTCTATGATCCTGAGGCTAAGTGTTGACGCTGTCGAAAATACCATCGCGTTTCTGGACAGCGTCAACACGGCCTCGGGATCAGAGATTCTGGCCCCTACAGGGGGCCAGCACGGCACTGGAGCAATCCACGCCGCTCCAGCTGCTGATCCTGGCGTGAACTGGGCGCCGCGGGGTCCGTACATGCGCAGTGGCACTGGCGCCAATGCGCGCATGCGCAGTGGCTCCCTTATCCGCGCTGGCCCCGACGCAACAAGGCGCAGGGCTACAGGGGCCGACGCGGAAGAAAGGAGGCCCCCAGCCAGGGAGGCCGGCCCGCCGATCGGTGGGACCCGATCGTAGGCCAAGCCACATCGGAAGCCCTGCCCGGGGTCGGACCCCCCCCCCCCCCCCCCCCCCCACACCCCCCCCCCCCCCCAACATGCCGCGCCAGGACCCTTTCACGCCGAGGTCCCGCCGGCTGAGAGCAGGTGTGAACAGCACCAGCGGAACTTGGGTTTTTTACGACGGCGCTCGGCCCATCAAGTTGAGGCAGCGTGGCGCGATTCGCGCCAGTCGCAGGGATTCTCCGACCCAGCCCGGGCTGAGAGAATCCCGCCCCTTGTGAACATGCAAACTCCACACAGATAGTCACCCAAGGCAGGAATTGAACGCTGGTAACATAGAACATAACAGCGCAGTACAGGCCCTTCGGCCCTCGATGTTGCGCCGACCGGTGAAACCACTCTAAAGCCCATCTACACTATTCCCTTATCGTCCATATGTCTATCCAATGACCATTTGAATGCCCTTAGTGTTGGTGAGTCCACTACTGTTGCTCTCTGGTGCTGTGAGGCAACAGTGCTAATCGCTGTGCCATCATGCCGTCCATAGAGTTGGCTGAGGCGAGAAAACTAATGTGTAGCTCTCCAGCTGCACAGGCAAGATTTCTCTCCAGGTTCTATGGCATTCCGTGCATAGGGAATCCGGGAAAGTGGCTTTCGCCACTATGCACTGAAAAGAATACTCCCCCCACCCCTGAGATACAGGACGCCCCCCCGCCCCCCCAAACCGACAAGCACCAGGTTAACCCCCCCACACACACATACTCCCCACCCCATGGAGCTACTCCAGGTTGGCACTATCAGGGGTCACTGTCAGGGCACTGCCCAGGCATGTCCCTCACCCCACAAAGGTTAATACTGGACTGGTCAGTATTAAAAAACTCTGCGACCAGCCTGAACGAGTACGCCACAACAGTAATTGACTTCATTAGTAAGTCTGTAGAAGACTGTGTGCCAAGGAAGCAAATCCACGTATTCCCCAACCGGAAACCCTGGATGAACAGGGATATCCACTGCTTCCTAAAGTCTAGGTCTGAGGCGTTCAAGTCAGGTGACCCTGACCTATACATGAAAGCCAGATATGATCTAAGGAAATCCATCAAAGATGCCAAAAGACAGTACCGGATCAACACATTCTATGCCCGCTTTGAGCAAGAGGTCAGCGAGAGCGCGCCCTCCACCCTAGAAGCCTCGGGTGAACTTGTATCCAAGGTCACCACTGCAGACGTCAGAGCAGCCTTCTCGAAGGTCAACCCACGGAAAGCCGCTGGCCCGGGTGGCGTACCCGGACGAGCACTCAGATCCTGTGCGGATCAGCCGGCGGGGGTATTCGCAGACATCTTCAACCTTTCTTTACAACAATCTGGGGTCCCTATCTGCCTCAAGAAGATGACCATCATCCCTGTACCAAAGAAAAGCCAAGCAGCGTGCCTTAATGACTACCGTCCAGTGGCTCTTACATCCATCATTAGGAAGTGCTTCGAAAGGTTAGTCATGGCACGAATCAACTCCAGCCTCCCGGATTGCCTTGATCCACTACAGTTCGCCTACCGCTGCAACAGGTCCACAGCAGACGCCAGCTGCCTGGCCCGGCACTCAACACTGGAACACCTAGATAACAAAGACACCTATGTCAGACTCCTATTTATTGATTACAGCTCAGCCTTCAACACTATTATTCCGACGAAACTCATCTCCAAACTCCGTGGCCTGGGCATTGGCTCCTCCCTCTGTGACTGGATCCTGAACTTCCTACTCCACAGACCGCAATCAGTAAGGATATGCAACAACACTTCCTCCACGATCATCCTCAACACCGGTGCCCCAAAAGGCTGTGTCCTCAGCCCCCTACTGTACTCCTTATACACCTATGACTGTGTGGCTAAATTCCCCTCCAACTCGATTCTTAAATTTGCTGATGACACCACCGTAGTGGGTCGGATTTCAAACAATGGCGAGACAGAGTACAGGAATGAGATAAAGAATCTGGTGAACTGGTGCGACGACAATAATCTCTCCCTCAATGTCAACAAAACGAAGGAGATTGTCATTGACTTCAGGAAGCGTAGAGGAGAACATGCCCCTGTCTACATCAATGGGAACGAAGTAGGAAGGGTCGAGAGCTTCAAGTTTTTAGGTGTCCAGATTACCAACAAACTGTCCTGGTCTCTCCATGCCGACAATATCGTTAAGAAAGCCCACCAATGACTCTACTTTCTCAGAAGACTAAGGAAATTTGGCATGTCAGCTACGACTCTCACCAACTTTTACAGATGCACCTTTGAAAGCATTCTTTCTGGTTGTATCACAGCTTCGTATGGTTCCTGCTCTGCCCAAGGCCGCAGGAAACTACAAAAGGTTGTGAATGTAGCTCAGTCCATCATGCAAACCAGTCTCCCATCCATTGACTCTATCTATAATTCCCGCTGCCTCGGAAAGGCAACCAGCATAATTAAGGACACCACGCACCCCGGACATACTCTCTTCCAGCTTCTTCCGTCAGGAAAAAGATACAAAAGTTTGAGGTCGCGTACCAACCGACTTAAGAACAGCTTCTTCCCTGCTGCCATCAGACTTTCGAATGGACCTACCTCGTATTAAGTTGATCTTTTCTCTACATCCCAGTTAGGACTAACATTACATTCTGTAGTCTCTCCTTCCTTCCCTATGTATGGTATGCGTTGTCTGTATAGCATGCAAGAAACAATACTTCTCATTGTATACTAATACATGTGACAGTAATAAATCAAATCAAATTATACTTATCTTTGCACCAGAAGTTTCCACGCGACTACTTTATATTTTTCAAAAGCAGTTGGAAACCTCGCTGATGTCACGTCGGTGAGGGGGAGATTCTTAATGTGGGAGGAACACATGGCAGGGAAGCCGCTTAAGTGTGTTTAAATTAATTAAAATGTATTTAATTGAAGGTGGGATCCTCAATATGTCAATGGTGAGAGGCACGGAAAATCAGAGAATGAGATCTCACCACCAAAATTCTTGTTTCAGCGGTCTTGCGATATTGTCCGTCGATAGGGCCATTTTCACCCACAGTGAAAGCCAACAAAAAATCCCGGCCAGTCTTTCTGAACTGGGGCAAAATTCTCCGGTATCGGCGCGATGTCCGCCGACCGGCGCCAAAAACGACGCAAATCGGTCTGGCATCGCGCCGCCTCAAAGGTGCGGAATCCTCCGCCCCTTGACCGGCCGAGCCCTCACCTTGAGGGGCTATGCCCGAACCGGACTGATTTCCGCCCCGCCAGCTGGCAGAAAAGGCCTTTGGTGCCCCGCCAGCTGGCACGGAAATGACATTGCCGGGCGGCGCATGCGCGGGAGCGTTAGCGGCCGTTCACGGCATCCCCGCGCATGCGCTGTGGAGGGAGTCTTCCGCCTCTGCCATGGTGGAGACCGTGGCGAAGGTGGAAGGAAAAGAGTGCCTCCACGGCACAGGCCCGCCCGCGGATCGGTGGGCCCCGATTGTGGGCCAGGCCACAGTGGGGGCACCCCCCGGGGCCAGATTGCCCCGCGCCCCCCCCCCCCAGGACCCCGGAGCCCGCCCGCGCCGCCTTGTCCCACCGGTAAGAGAGGTGGTTTAATCCACGCCGGCAGGACAGGCATTCTAGCAGCGGGACTTCGGCCCATCCGGGCCGGAGAATCGCGGGGGGGTCGGAGAATCTCGCCCTGATCTCTTTCACTTTTCTCTCTTTCTATCTTTCATCCCAATTTCTTCTCCTTATCACCATGCTTCCACCTTTCATACTTACCCACACCTCTCTCCTTCTGGTCCCTATCTAACCCGCCCACTCCTAAACCAATTAAACAACACATTAAGTCAGTGCTATTCCCAGCAATTGGGTAAAATTCATTTTTGCCACCTTGGCACCTCTGAAATTGCAGGATTTTTAGATTATACATTCCAGGGCTCAGACTAATGGTTGGAAATCATATTGTCAATAAATAAGTAGTTTATCTGCAAATTCCTGTTGGATTTCACTTATTTCAAAGAGACAGAAATATTTCAAAATTGGAATGGTCCACCTTTGGCAAATATTTTTCTAGCTCAAATTAGATTGAACACCGATCCTGATCCTTTATTATTTCAATGAGGCCACTTGCTATGAATTTATTGTAAATATTTAACAAATTGATCCTTGTTGATTGGCTTGTAAATATTTATGCAAAAATTACCAAAGTAGGTTTTGTTACCATTGTTCATGTCAGTGGTACAGATATTAGTGCAGTTATGTCATGAACTAGAGATTCCATTTAAACCAGCGGTGGCACGACCCATCTGGGTTCTGAGTGTGGCCCCCAAGACATTTTGTTGATTGTTGCCCATGCACAGGGATGCGATTACCCACTGATCTCAGTCCACGCAGTTTTTTTCCTACCGGTATGACTGAAGTGATCCGCACGTAAAGCGAGGGCAAGTGAGGTGTGCACTGATCGCTCACAACATTGACTGTGAGAGTTGTGCACTCCATCTGCTTCCAAAGTGTAAATATTTATTTTCTTTTTACCGTTTGAAGTGGATGACAGTTCTATTAATGTATCTCGCTGGGCCCGCAACATGTTTTTAGGGGAAACACGGTAGCTCAGTGGGTAGCACTTGTTGCTTCACAGCTCCAAGGTCACAGGTTCAATTCCCGCTTAGGTCACTGTCTGTGTGAAATCTTCACATTCTCCCCGTGTCTGTGTGGGCTTCCTCTGGGTGCTCCGGTTTCCTCCCACAAGTCCCGAAAAACATCCTCTTAGGTGAATTGGACATTCTAAATTCTCCCTCTGTGTACCCGAACAGGTGCTGGAATGTGACGACTGGGGGCTTTTCACAGTAACTTCATTGAGTGTTAATGTAAGCCTACTTGTGACAATATAGATTATTATTATAATTAATTATGCAATTATATAACACCTTATGTAATATTTGGTGTGTATTAAATATATTCAATCTTATCTATGGGGTCACGGTTAGTGAACAAGTCTGATTTCAATTTTGTGGCACTGAAATGAAGGAGGGCCTCTCACACGGTCCACTCACTAGCCTAGGTTGCCCATTACTTAATTAGACTCTCTTAAATTACATAAAATAGAAACAGACCATTCAGCCCAAGTATTCTATTCCAGTATTTATGCTCAATATGTCACATTATTGTTGCCATAACCAACAACAACTTGCACTGACATAGCACCTTTGATGTAGAAAAATGATCCAAGGACAGCATGGTAGTGCAGTGGTTTGCACTGGCGGTGAGGTCCCAGGTTCGATCCCGGACCCGGGTCACTGTCTGTGTGGAGTTTGCACGTTCTCCCCGTGTCTGCAAGGGTCTCACCCCCACAACTCAAAAGATGTGCAGGGTAGGTGGATTGGCCACACTAAATTGCCGCTTAATTGGAAAAAAAAAATTGGATACTCTAAATTTATTTAAAAAAAAGAAAAGTGATCCGAAGTACATCAGAGATTTAAAATCGCGCCGATATTCATGGGTTTCACCTCTCCTTCTCCCGCCCCATCAGCCCACCAATGATTTAATCACTTGCACTTCATGTATTTCTTCAATAAAAAGGATGGGGTCTATATAAAGTGCTGGTGTGAGGGGTGGCACGGTGACGCAGTGGTTAGCACTGCTGCCTCACGGCGTCAAAGACCCAGGTTCAATCCCAGCCCCAGGTCACTGTCCGTGTGGAGTTTGCACACTCTCCCCGTGTCTGCGTGGGTCTCACCCCCACAACCCAAAGATGTGCAGGGTAGGTGGATTGGCCACGCTTAATTGCCCCTTAATTGGAAAAAAATAATTGGGTACTCTAAATTTAAGAAAACAAAATTTTAAAAAAATGCTGGTGTGCTATCGTGCGAGAGGCCTAAACTTGCAAAGGGTAAGAGGCAAGAGTGCAGGTTTTTCGTGAAGTTGAATACTCCCGATTATGCCTCAGGCCAATACCCGATTAAAAAAATAAATCCAAACTTTGTGAGTTGCAGTCAGATGTTGGGATATAATCCTATGGTCATCTAGTTTGGAAAACAGGTCTATTCCTTCACTAGTTTCCATAATTAGTCAAGCAGTTTTCATAGAATTTACAGTGCAGAAGGAAGCCATTCCGCCCATCGAGTCTGCACCGGCTCTTGGAAAGAGCAACCTACCCAAGGTCCACACCTCCACCCTATCCCAATAACCCAGCAACCCCACCCAACACTATGGGCAATTTTGGACACTAAGGGCAATTTAGCATAGCCAATCCACCTAACCTGCACATCTTTGGACTGTGGGCTAGGTGGAACATTATACTTGTGTCCAGTAGGTGTTTTTAGAAGGGACATTTTGTTTTCTTTCAATAAGTTGAAAGAAAGTTGAGAACGACTTCATCTTCATCCAAGATGCCATCATAATGATGCATAATGATTTTGATCCTTTATGTTGACAATCCATTGTTCTGTTGTGCTCTGTATTTGATGTGCTGTAAGCAGAGGTTTCTGATGAAGCGCCTTGTAACCACTGACTTGAGATAATTCATGTGGAAACCACTCCTCTATTTGTGGTTACTGCAGGTTTTTCTATGAAATTAAGATAAGTGGATTCCTTGTGTGCATGACTTGTAAACAAAAATAATGAACCCACTTTCTAGGAAAAGGCTTGATCTACAGTCAGTATGAAAACAAATCAAGCTGCAACACAGGAGTAAAATGGCCTTCTCTAGATAAAGTTTGCTGTGTCAGTGTTTATCCTGTTTTACTGTCTATGCAGTAGGAATGCTGAAATCACATCTCCTCCATTCACAGCCAGGAACCAGTGTTTGCTGTGTTCTGCTGGCATGTAATAACTCGATCTGCTCCATGCAGACAAAATATATTAAAAGTATGGAAGAGTGAAGTTTGTGCCCCAGGGAGAAGGAGAGATAATGCATTGAAATTGTTCAGAGGTAGTTAGATGCCTAATGGTCTAATATGTGAGCTATGTGAGGTCCACTGTCTGACTCTCATAAATTCTGGCTACACTGATCCAGTAATTTAGGGTACAGGATGGAACTGTCATCTCCAGTCATCAGTGCTTGGGATCTATGATGCTCGTTCTTTCTGTTGAGTGTTTTCTTTAAATCAGTTTTGTTTAAAGTGAGGAGCAGTAGGTGGTTTAAACTTTCCTTTGCTCCTGTGGATAATATTCACCGTAGCAATTTTTTTCACATTTGTGCAAGGCATTTTTAATACAGAGAGTTTTTGGGGAGCCACATAAAAAGGGCACAAAATGGTGCAGTATTTTAACTGTGATTGTAATGGACAGTTAAAGTTACACCCACCATTTGTACTGTCGTTGCCCTGGTGAATTTGCTACTTATGCTGAATTGGCAGTTTCTGCAAAATTGGCAGAGTTCCACCACACATTTGGTATTGGTGTGGTACACCACATGAACATCAAACATGCAGAATAACTAGGGCACAAGGTATGTGGTTGGAATCGTTTATGTAGATCATCTCCAGCTATGTTTACATTTGAAGATATTGCTAAATAAAGCATATTGTCCTGTACAATAAAACACATTTCAATATTGCCTGTTAAAACTGTAACTGATAAAGTCCTGCGTTCTGTAAACCTCCAAAATCAGAAAAGTCCAGCATTTAATTAATGCTTTGTGTACACTTTTCAAATTCTTACAGCAAAAAGTTTCTACTGTTTTTGAAAATAAGGAAACCTCAGTGCAAGAGCTTTGTTAGAAACTATGCTTTCCTGTGTGTGCTGGGGTTTGTTTGATTTATCTGATTTGCTCTGTTGAAATTCGCTAGTTTACAATGTGTGCACGAGCCATTAAATTGATGTTGATGTTTATTCAGAGGACTTGCTGATTGAGTGCACGATGCAATTTCTACAAATTTATGACAGGGTAGTACAAGTAATTTAGAGAATGTTACCAAGATTCAGTGAAAATTTCACTTGCGTTGAAGCTACACATTAAGACAATAACTGGGCACTTGAATCTCCCCATATTATACATGCATGAATACACTAGGAAATGACAAAACTTCACCTTAACCTCGCACATCGGTATTGATAGATTTCAGTATGAGGCCTGAGACGTATCATCTCAAAATATGCCAGGCTACCGGCTCAACTTGGAAGGCAACTTGATAATAACGTTTCTCTAGAACCTTGCACCAATTCAGTGAACATAAATTAATGGTGTAGCAAACAGGCGCCTGGCTGGAATCCAGGCAAAAACAGGAGAGAAGCCAGCTATTGTTGAGGGGGCAGCACTGTATTCTATGGGGGAGCCCTGTTCACAATAGCACTACATAGCTACTGGGTTTTGAGCGTGGCCTTTGAAGTGTATGAAATGATAACTGTTTTATTTCTCCAGAAACAATCATGAAGGCCTTTCACTGGAGCTTCCATAATTGTTATTCTGTAGCCTGTAAGCACTGTTGAGGCAGCAAAGCAAGTGAAGCCATTTGCTGCAATCTGAATGCCTGTACTCACTCTCCATGTTTAGTAGTACAAGTCTGTGAGGCTAAGTGAGTCATACAGCATTCCTGCCTGTTTTGGCTGTTGTCAGGAAATAGTACCACTTAGATCCACATACAGTGCAGCATACATTGACTAAGCCAGTTGAGAGTTAAAATAATTAAGCTATACAGTAGACTGTATTCATTGTTAAATCTTTGGCAGTTATTATTGACCACAATACTAAGAGGCAGAGTGTTAAGTTTGTAGTGGGTAAGATGAAAATTAATATCTAGTTAAAATGTACATACTGTGTAGCTACCATTTCACACCTCTGAGAGCTTCATCAGTGCAGAGTGGTTTCAGGACAGCCAAACCTATGACCTGTGTCCTTAATTCACCACAGTCTGGTTCCACAGTGATGAAGTGATCCATCATCATTGTTACTATATTCTAGCATGTATTCCACTGGGAAACCTCAATTGCTACAGGATGGCTGTGCCAGAAAATGAATGAGTTAGAGATTTCAAATGGCCATATACATAGCATAACTTCATCACCTGAAGGTGTGTTGTTTTTTCCTACAATAGTTAGTTTTGGTTTTACACTGACATCTTATTGTCATCTTTACTGAAATACTGGCTTCAACCCAGATGCAGCTAATATTGACAGCCAACGTAGAAAAAGTAAATACATATCTTGGTGATATATGGTAAATAATATGTTTGGGGCGACAGTGCTGAGCCACTTGAAATATACTGAGGAATTATTCTACAACGTGTATATAAGCCATTTGAAATGATCATTTAGGCCTTTTGATTTCACCCACAGCTCTTCCTGATGAAACATCCTTTTTGTTTGTCTAAACCATTAATTATCTTCATTACTGAGTAGAAAATAAAGGACAATTACATTGTTTGGATGAATTCTGGTGTTAGGAAGCGTATTTATCACAGTGGCATAGTGCAGCACCTGACAGCAGACGATTGATGACCAAGTGTAGTCCAAGTGGATAAGGCAGCCTTATGCAATGCAAATTACCAACTGTGAATTCAGATTCATCCCTATTCATTTCTTTTGCCTCTGCTGAAAACTATTAATGGTTTAGTATTAGCAAGGGGTCATTACTAATATGGACAGGGTAAGATGAGGAAAGCCTCCTGCAATTACAGAGCTTTCAAAGGGCTAGAGGCCATTCCAAAAAAATGTCAACACCCAGCAATCAAAATAACTTATTTCGTTTTTCGGGACCAAAAATCCATATTAGGTTAGCATTACTTTATTTTTCCTTGTTGAAGGTATTATTTTTAAAAATGAAGCAGCAGTCTTCTATCGTTAGACTGAATTTAATCACTGTCAACTCTTGTTTCATGGCTCTCAACATCTCTTGATTGATATTTATGTTTTTGTGCAGCACCCGTACCCTTCAGAAGAGCAGAAGAAACAGTTAGCTCAAGACACGGGACTCACAATCCTACAAGTGAACAACTGGTGAGTGAATTATCTCTGCCTTTTATTACCCTGGTACCTCTCTTTGATTTGTAACTAACCCCATCTTTTTTGAAATGACAAACTATTTCAAACGCAAACATACAACTTCAGCTCTATGCTGGACTCGTGCTCTTGTCTCGGTTTAAAATGCAGTAGCGTTTGGAATAGGATATTGATGTTCCTTTTTGATTATTTTTTTAAAAACCATATACTTTTCCCCCATTTTAAACGTGTAATGTAATGGATTACCGTCACCGTAGTCATACTAGCTGTCCCTTTGTAGATGGCTTAGTGCATAACTTTGAATGATGGGGGTGGCGGGGTGGGGGTAGCAAGGGAAATGTGGAGGTTGGATTAAATAAAATGATCACAGTACCAAAGAAATGATACAGGAATTACTTATCAAAATACTGGCCCGAGCTTTATCTGCAGCTTAATTTTGTTCAGTACATTCTCGGGTGATGTTCAGATTAATTGAACTGACAGTTTCCTTTCAAAATTCAGGGAAGGTATTTGCACGGATTTCAGGTCTTATACAAACTTAATTACATGGAACCCCATTTTATCATTATAATTCCATGTAGCAGAGGTTGTATTTACAAATGAGAAGACTTTCCTTTTATTCGCAGCTTTCCTTAATATATTTATCAAAGCAGGTTCATTTACAAAGTGCTCTATCTGTGGGATACAGGCAGGCAGACATTAACGAAGCTTTTAGCTTTATCGGACTCTGCGCCTGATGAGCAAACCTGAGGGTCAATTGATTTTGTGGTTCTGTGATTCATTTTTTTTCTCATTTTTCTAGGATCACAATGAGAGACATGCCTGGAGAATTAGCCAGTTTGTCTGCCTTATCTGTCAGGCAATTTTTTTTTTCCTAGGGAAGTCAAGCTACTTAAATTGGCCACAGGAACTGCTGTTATCTGACTTTAATGCACCCTATAGTGTGGATAGCATTTCAATTACACTAGTAACCAAAGCTTAGCCACGGCCTTTTCATGCTAGTACTATGTAGAGGCAATGTGCCTAGCTACAGAGCAGAAAATTGAGTTGCTTAGCTTCTGACAGGGTGACTTATGCAGAAATAAACTGCTGTACTGAAGATCAAAAAAAATATGGAATTGTTTTACATTTTAAAAAATCATCTTTCATAAAATCCAACGATTATGTTTGAAATGGTTTCATGAATGCACTGTTCTAGAGCTGTTGGTTCCATTAAGTGTTTTAATTTTGCCAGTTTATATTATGTTGGATATGATACATTTTGTACTAAATTAATAATTCAGTATATCCTAAAGAACTGGCAATGTTAAGAGCTCAGCTACTCAAACATTAAAGGTTCCGTGTTTATCAGCTGACATTGTCATTTTTGAACAGAAACCTGGACATACAGCAGTTTGTATAGGTTGGCAAGCGGAATGTCAAAGGTGATGCAAAGGTCTACATTGTAAACATTGGACAGGTTATTTCATGCACTTGACCATATTCTGAATAGATGCCACAGAAGTATAGGGAGCACACAGTTTCTTTAAAAACAATTAGAAAGGCTGCTAAATAATACACGTGAATTAAATTCATGTTTACCAAGCTGAAGGGTATTTTGCAGAAGTGCTGTAATTAATTTGAACAGCTTCCTTTTTTCATATCGGCAAATTAATGGCCGGTGACAGTGGACTAAAGCAGTCACTTCTAGTTTCCAGCCGCCACATGAAAGGAGGTGCTGAATCATTCCTTTGTTTCCACAGTACAATCAAGGCTTGGAGAAGCCACAAGGATGCTGTGTTTTTGATATTAGTAAGTGGCACATCATTCTCACACAGCTGAAACACTAGCTTCAGGATTCCTCGGAGTTTACCTAATGTTCAGTTGTTAGATGCAATGAAAGGATAGCGAGCAATGTTTAGACTGTGCTGGATAAAATGAAGTGAGCAATGTTGTGGAGACTTCTGTACAAAAATGCAGAGGTAAAAGATTGCACTTTACATATAATGAGATGCAGTTTTACCTTATTTATCTTCTGTTTCAGTTCTCAATTTGGAAAGAAAGATTTACTTAATTCTGCATGGTGTGCTCACTTAGGGGAATTCTAGTACTGTATGGGATCTTAAATCACATGATACCTGGATGCTGAGGTTTTACTCTATAGTGTCAAATTACTGTTTCTTTTTGAGTTTATCTGATTGTTGTGAAAACATCTTTAGATTCAATTATGACTCATGGGAAAATATTGTAGTGGTTATATCCAGGCTTTTGGCAAGAATCAGTGTTTAATGGCAATGTGGTGTCAAATTTATCTTATCCTTATATATGATGAATGATGACAGTTACCAAATTTTGCATGCCTGTACAGATTCAGTTTATCTGTACTTAGTGTATAGTCTAAACAGTAAACCATGCAATTGAATTTTTTTAAAAAGCTGGTAATTTAATTTGTCTTCGTTAATGTTAACAGAACTGCTAATGCTCTAAATTGGGCTGTGCAGCATGGCTGCATACGGTACAATGAGATTGGTCTTTCCTGCTAATGCGCATTATGATAGTTTATTTTATGTGTTTACCTGTCAGTAGAATGTGCCTTTTAATTACCTAATATTTGATTTTTTTTTCAAATTCTGCACAAGGTGACAGTGAAGGGGCTTAGATATTGATAATAAACCATAATTTTAAGATTTAATATGATAATTACTCAACAGTTTTCTTTTGAGAGTTAATATATTAAGGACCAGGTTATTAGAAAGCACTTAATATCATAATAAATGTAAAAAGTCCCATTTTATCCCCACAACATATTGCAACAGGGGGTAAGAATCAATAACCATTTTTTTCTAAATCTTTTTTATTCTGTCCCGACAACGGATTCTTCCCATTTTTTCACAAGAATTACATTATCAATTATATAAAAATGAACAATGATTGTTATTACCCAATCATTGTTAAAATATGGCTACCTCTTCAATATTAATAGATTGTTACCAAAAGGATATATCAAATAATTAGCATTGAAAGACGGTAATAAGTAGCTTATTAAAATCCATGGAAAGAATTTCTGACCTTATCGCTCTGAAGAATACATATCACATGACAGAGAAGTCATCTTGCAATATAAGCACCCTCCTTGTGCTCCCTGTTGGATCACCTGCCTATGACATTTAATAAGCTATATGTATGATTTATTGTGTGCCCTTTTGACAAGATCTGAAAACTGAAATGTTATAGTCCTTGCTGGCATCTAGTACTGCTTTCATTATACACTCATCTAATGGAAGTGTTACATTTAGTCAAATGGATTATATGTAGAGCTGTGCAGATCTTGCACATTCCCTGTAGTCATTGTTCAGAGCTTAATAAAATTATTCTATCAATTTGCTATGAGGGGAACACTAGAGTTCAGCGACTTATACCCCAGTGTGTTTAGACTACAATCTGCTACATCTCCAACTTGTGATGATGCAAACAGCACATGGATTCCATTTACTGACATCTTAGCAGTAACTATAGCCAAGTGGGAAGCCAATATATATACGTATAGAGAGAGAGGGATCGGCTACGAAAGGTTGTAACAATTGCCTTAACTCTGCACTAGTGACTTATGTGACCTAAAGTCACTCAGTAAAATTGAAACATTGTGCAGATGAAATGATGGGCCTCATTTTAATAATGTTAATTGACAGCTAATTAGGGGATTGTGTTGTTAGCTTGTTATGCCGAGTCCTCAGGTTAACTCAGTCCTTTCACCACGAAACTGTAGCACTGTTACGAATACCACTTCTAATATTACAGTAATCATTACTTTGAAAAATGGAGTCTTAACAGTAAATTACAAAAAAAGGTCCAGAAATAGCTGCCAATTACTGTTATAATTTCCACCTGAATTGATATAATTAAAGTGTCATTATTCAGAACCTGAAACACCACATCTTAGCCAGGCCAGATGATTAGTATGTTAGTATGTTTCCCTGCACCCCTTGTCAAGCATTGTTGGCCCCAAAATCTTTGCTATATCCTGACAACTGACTGCTCAAGCGCTATCATGTACTCTGTAATTTGATCCATTTGCCATCCAGGGTAAAGCTTCTTCCAATAAATGAAAATGAAAAAAATGATAATCGCTTATTGTCACAAGTAGGCTTCAAATGAAGTTACTGTGAAAAACCCCTAGTCGCCACATTCCGGCGCCTGTTTGGGGAGGCTGGTATGGGAATTGAACCGTGCTGCTGGCCTGCCTTGGTCTGCTTTAAAAGCCAGCTTTTTAGCCCTGTGCTAAACCAGACCCTAGTTTTATAATTTAGCTTTCAATCCATAAAGCTCAGACTCTGCATGCGTGCGCGCACACATATACACACAATACACGTAAATATATCAGCACAAGAATCAACGGTTAAGTACCACCTTATGCTATATACAGGGGGCGCGATTCAACCAAAACATTTCTATGTCCGGTTTCGGGTGCGTTCAGCAGGATGTTTCTTGGTGCCTGCAGCACCAAGAAAGACAAGGCTATCCAACGGCACTTTGCCGTTTCTTTTGACCTCGGCGAGCAATGTTCTATCGAGGCCACACTTTGGGGCGCCAATTTTAAAGGCAGCCCCGATCATTCCACCCAACGTAGCGACCCCACCGCAACCTCAGAAACCCCCCACTGCACCCAACTTACCTCTTCCAGAGTCTCAAGGCCCCCTCACCCCACCACTTGTGGGCAAGGCACCCCTGGGCCTGACCCCAACACAGGCAACCTGCCATTTTGGCATAAGCAGCCTGGCAATGCCACCCAGGCACCCTGGCAGTGCCAGAGTGATAGTGCCAGGGTGGCGAAAGTATGGTGCCAGGTTAGCAGTGCCAAGGTGCCCAGATGCCAATAGGAGTGCCTGGGTACCACCTGCCCAATGAGGTCTCTGATGGCCTGAGAGACCCCCCCCCCCCCCCCCGCAATGCCGTTACAACTGGTCCATGTTTGTGTAGACCAGTATTGACGCCCTGGCGAGGTCTCCCAGGCACGGCCGGTGAATTCCGGCTCCCGGGAGAATCCCGTGAATGTATATTTAAATGAGCCTAATAGCTAATTTAAATATGTATATCTGGATCTCGCCCAGTGGGAGCAAGATCCAAATCGCAATTTCTCATGAGACTCCGTTAAATCTCATGAGACGTTTTGAGCGTCACAAATCCCGCGACAGGCCTCTCGTGAGATTCAACGGCCTGGTCCCGACATCAAGCCAGGCACAATGAGGCCGTTTGATCACGCCCCAGGTTAGTTTTGAATAGCGAAGTCTGAAAGGCATATTAATCATCTACATTACTATGCTTATGTCCTTACATTCACATTGTGCTTGCACCCAGAACCCCCACCTCACAACCCACTCAAAGGGCTTACTCAAATTGGGGAAACTGATGGGCTTTAATATTAAGGGTGATGGAGGCTTGGCCCCCCGGAACACATCCTCACCGACTCCAGAAGCCCCTATGCCATGTTACACTCTAACCAGTGTTTATTGGCACCAGACAGGACTTCTGCCCCTCAATCAGGAGGAAGGCCCACCCTTGGAAAGCTGTCGCCCCTCCAGGCACAGCGGTGCAGTGGCCGGAAGACGCACTGTAATGAGCTGCCCGGCACTAGTAGGGAATCCTGGGGGTTGCGCGGGGCTGATCTGGGCGGTAGGGGATGGGTGAGGGAAGTCCAGTCACCAGGCCTTTAGGAGAGCCTTCCCCCAGTCAGAAGGCAGCCGCCTATGTTCGATTCTGAGTTTCCTCTTCCGAGCTGTCATTCGCCTGCCAGCCTGAACCCGGAGGGAATCCATTCCATGCAATTTCATGTTCCACTTCCCACCACATTGCGTGCCGGGGTGGGGGACGGGGGGGAGCATAAATTTCTGGCCATGTTGTTGACATTGGACTTCTCCATGAACTGGATTTGATGGCTGCAAATCGGGTGGTCTGCCAACCCACCCCATGCACGGACGTGATGACAATGTGTCAGCAATCCAAAATTATGGAGAGTGGGTTGGAAAATCAAACGCCCAAATATCATTTTGAAATAACCAATTAACAAGCGATCGAGCGTGTAAAAGTGCCAGATGTACTCAATTTTTTGCTGCCCATTCCACCTTATGGGTGCAGGATTGGAAGAGGTTTGTGAGTGTCTTACAGCTGGTATGAGGAGGTGGTATGAGGGTGGAGAGAAAAGGCCTCGAATTGCACCATGGCTGCATATAGCAGCAGAGTCTGGTGGTGAAGGTGGCAGTGTTTGAATGCCTTTTAACTTAATTTGTTTTGACTTTGTTATGAGTTCTTCATAAGAAATAAACAGAGGTTGTGAGAGGGAAGGTGGTCTTTAAATTGATGGCCGTGAGTCACTTTGAGTTCATGGCCTAACCCCTGTCCCGCATGATTTCTGCCTAAGATGCCTGATTGGACATGAAGCTCCCCTTGGCACCGTTAATTGGCCACCTTCCCACTAGGCAGCCGCTAATTGCCCATCCAGCACTTGGTTTGGCACGCTGAGATGGCAGGGGCAAGTGGATCACTCAATTTCTGTTCTGTCTTCCTCACTCTGTTGGAGAGGGTACAATCCAGCTTCATGTTTTTTCCCATGATATAGTATGGTGAATAATCAAGAGGCATCATTCAGGTAGGCAAAGACTGGCTGCGGGATTCTCCGTAAGCGGGATTCTCCATAGGCGGGATCCTCCGCTTCGCCGGCAGCGCACTCACACAGGCGGGTTTCTCAATGGCCTGGGGGAGGCCACAGTGGGAAACCCCATTGATTGGCTGCGGCGGGGGCGCGCCGCTCCGGAAAACGGGGCTGACGGGACGGAGAATCCTGCCCAGGAAATCTCAGGTTTTTTTTAAATTTTAGAGTACCCAATTCATTTTTCCAAATTAAGAGGCAATTTAGCGTGGCCAATCCACCTACCCTGCACATCTTTTGGGTTGTGGGGGCGAAACCCACGTAAACATGGGGAGCAGGTGCAAACTCGACACGGACAGCGACCCAGGGCCGGGATCGGATCTGGGACCTCGGCGCCATGAGGCAGCAGTGCTAACCACGGTGCCACCGTGCTGCCCTCATCTCAGTATTTTTTGCCCTCTAGAGAGGCTAGAAGTGTCTTTTGTGCTGCAGTGCATCCAATCCAGAAGAGTAAAACCTGCCAAACAAAATGCAGAGAGAAAACAAAGAGAGTTCAAAGGTACAGGAACCCTCCCACTGAAGATGGTGCATTTCTGGGTTGCAACAAATTGCATTTATTTAATATCTTTAATATTGAAAGATGTACCAGGGACCTTTACAGAGGTACAAGAAAAAAAAAAGAGCTTGCATTTTAAAATCTGAAAACATCCCATAGCATTTTGCAGTAAATGAGTTACTCCTGATACTTTATGATGCAGGAAATTGTGTCAATTTGGGAAAAGCAACAATGAGATAAATGACCAGATAATCCATTTCAAGATATTGATTGATGGATACATTTTGGCCAGTTTTAACAGGAGAAGTCCCCTAGCCATCTTTGGGTGGGGACATGAGCATCTTGAGACGATTATGTGCCCAAATCTCTGGAATGGGACACAAGCTCATGGCTGCTGTTTCAACTGTCTGCCTGAAGTTAAGATTTCGATGAGGCAAACTTTTTTCCAGCCTAGTGCAGTATCAATAAAACAGAATTTATAGCCTTTAGATGTTGCCCATGGCTGCACACACATGGCCTTCAATCCTTCGGGCTGCTGCCTTGGGATAATTCCTGTGGAACCCAGGTCACTATTCAAATCGGAACTGAGCTCCCTTTCTCACAAATATTACGCTTTCCACTTCTATAAGAATACAGAGCTCTACTGTTGAAAAAACCCTGGGCGCGATTCTCCCAAAAGGAAACAAAGTCCCCGAGCGAGCGCGTTTAGCCATGTGTTTCCCAGCACTTGCAGTGCCGAGAAACACATGGCCATTCAACGCGACTCACATTGAATAAGGGCCCAAACGCGATACGCGCGGCCAAGGCCACATGTAACCCCATTTTGTGCAGTGTAGCAAGAGATCAGGACGCCATTTTGGGGCCCGATCTCTGAGGCCTCAGAAACAATTCCCAATCTCCCCCTAGCCCGTACGCAATATGGGAGAACACCCCTCCCCTCCCCTCCCCAAACACCCCCAACACCCACGTCAGGCAAACCCGGCCCGATCGCCCACATGCAAAAATATGCCTGCTTAGTACCTCAGCAGTGCCAACCTGGCAGTGCCCATGCCAGCTGGCAGTGCCACCTGGGCACCTTGACAGCACCAAGCCGGCATCCAGGTGGCACAGACAGGGTAACCAGGTGGCACAAGCAGGGTCAGCGTACCACCCCAGCCAAAGGGCAGGCAGCCAGGGCCTCTGATCCCCTGGGAGACTCCCTGTTTGAGGGATCCAATGTTGAATGGTGCTCGCTCAAGGTCTCTGAGGCAAAGTGGATGAATCCCAAAGCCTCAGCTACCTCAGGAATCTGCACATTAGAGTGAGGCTTACTGTGCAGATTTGCTAAAAAGTGGCGGGATTCACATCTAGATTGTGTTGAATCTTTTGAGGTGTTGTGAGCCGAGTAGATCCCGGTAGTGGGGTCTCCCAGCTTTCAACAGCCACGCTTCGCTGCCATGAGCTGCTTTTCCGGTACACCATGGCCGGAGGATTGACCCCCCCTGTCTAATTCATGCCTCTAATCACAATTTTTGTAATGCACCCCGCATCTAGATGCCCAATGAAGACTTACATTTATTTAGCACCTGTTACAACCTCAGGACGTTCCAAAGCAGAGGTGTAGGAAATGTAGGAAACATGGCAGACAATCTGCTCACAGCAATGAGGCACGCAACACAGGGAGAACATGCATAGAACATAGAACATTACAGCGCAGTACAGGCCCTTCGGCCCTTGATGCTGCGCCGACCTGTGAAACCACTCTAAAGCCCATCTACACTATTCCATTATCGTCCATATGTCTATCCAATGACCATTTGAATGCCCTTAGTGTTGGCGAGTCCACTACTGTTGCAGGCAGGGCATTCCACGCCCTTACTACTCTCTGAGTAAAGAACCTACCTCTGACATCTGTCCTATATCTATCTCCCCTCAATTTAAAGCTATGTCCCCTCGTGCTAGACATCACCATCCGAGGAAAAAGGCTCTCACTGTCCACACTATCCAATCCTCTTATCATCTTGTATGCCTCAATTAAGTCACCTCTTAACCTTCTTCTCTCTGACGAAAACAGCCTCAAGTCCCTCAGCCTTTCCTCATAAGATCTTCCCTTCATACCAGGCAACATTCTGGTAAATATCCTCTGCACCCTTTCCAATGCTTCCACATCCTTCCTATAATGCGGCGACCAGAATTGCACACAATTCTCCAAATGCGGCCGCATCAGAGTTTTGTACAGCTGCAACATGACCTCATGGCTCCGAAACTCAATCCCTCTACCAATAAAAGCTAACACACCATACGCCTTCTTAACAACCCTCTCAACCTGGGTGGCAACTTTCAGGGATCTCTGTACATGGACACCGAGATCTCTCTGCTCATCCACACTGCCAAGAATCTTACTCCATTTGCCACCTCTTAGCCCAGCGCTACAGCTTATCTATGTCCCCCTGTAACTTGTAACATCCTTCCACACTGTCCATAACTCCACTGACTTTAGTGTCTTCTGCAAATTTACTCACCCATCCTTCTACGCCCTCCTCCAGGTCATTTATAAAAATGACAAACAGCAGTGGCCCCAAAACAGATCCTTGTGGTACACCACTAGTAACTGGACTCCAGTCTGAACACTTCCCATCAACCACAACCCATTGTCTTCTTCCAGCTTGCCAATTTCTGATCCAAACTGCTAAATCACCCTAAATCCCATGCCTCCGTATTTTCTACAGTAGTCTACTGTGGGGAACCTTATCAAACGCTTTACTGAAATCCATATACACCACATCAACTGTTTTACCCTCATCCACCTGTTTGGCCACCTTCTCAAATAATTCAATAAGGTTTGTGAGGCACGACCTACCCTTCACAAAACTGTGTTGACTATCACTCATCAAATTATTCCTTTCCAGATGATTATACATCCTATCTCTGATAAACCTTTCCAAGATTTTGCTCACAACAAAAGTAAGGCTCACTGGTCTATAGTTACTGGGGTTGTCTCTACTCCCCTTCTTGAACAAGGGGACAACATTTGCTATCCTCCAGTCTTCTGGCACTATTCCTGTAGACAAAGATGACTTAAAGATCAAAGCCAAAGGCTCAGCAATCTCCTCCCTAGCTTCCCAGAGAATCCTTGGATAAATCCCATCCAGCCCAGGGGACTTATCTATTTTCACACTTTCCAGAATTGCTAACACCTCCTCCTTATGAACCTCAAGCCCTTCTAGTCTAGTAGCCTGAATCTCAGTATTCTCCTCGACAACACTATCTTTTTCCTGTGTGAATACTGACGAAAAATATTCATTTAGCACCTCTCCTATCTCCTCGGACTCCACGCACAACTTCCCGCTACTGTCCTTGACTGGCCCTACTCTTACCCTAGTCATTCTTTTATTCCTGACATATCTATAGAAAGCTTTAGGGTTATCCTTGATCCTACCTGCCAAAGACTTCTCATTTCCCCTCCTGGCTCTTCTTAGCTCTCTCTTTAGGTCCTTCCTAGCTAACTTGTAACTCTCGAGCGCCCTAACTGAACCTTCATGTCTCATCTTCACATAAGCCTCCTTCTTCCTCTTGACAAGTGTTTCGACTGCTTTAGTAAACCACGGTTCCCATGCTCGACCACTTCCTCCCTGCCTGAGAGGTACATACTTATCAAGGACACGCAGTAGCTGTTCCTTGAACAAGCTCCACATTTCCATTGTGCCCATCCCCTGCAGTTTTCCTCTCCATCCGATGCATCCTAAGTCTTGCCTCATCGCATCATAATTGCCTTCCCCCCCACCCCCCCCCCCAGATATAACTCTTGCCCTGCGGTATATACCTATCTCTTTTCATCACTAAAGTAAATGTAATCGAATTGTGGTCACTATCACCAAAGTGCTCACCTATCTCCAAATCTAACACCTGTCCTGGTTCATTACCCAGTACCAAATCCAAAATGGCCTCGCCTCTCGTTGGCCTACCTACATACTGTGTCAGGAAACCCTCCTGCACACATTGGACAAAAACGGACCCATCTAATGTACTCAAACTATAGCGTTTCCAGTCAATATTTGGAAAGTTAAAGTCCCCCATAACAACTACCCTGTTGCTTTCGCTCCCATCCAGAAGCATCTTTGCAATCCTTTCCTCTACATCTCTGGAACTTTTCGGAGGCCTATAGAAAACCCCTAACAGGGTGACCTCTCCTTTCCTGTTTCTAACCTCAGCCCATACTACCTCAGTAGACGAGTCCTCATCAAACGTCCTTTCTACCACCGTAATACTGTCCCTGACTAACAGTGCCACCCCTCCCCCTCTTTTACCACCTTTCCTGAGCTTACTGAAATATCTAAACCCCGGCACCTGCAACAACCATTCCTGTCCCTACTCTATCCACGTCTCCGAAATGGCCACAACATCAAAGTCCCATGTACCAACCCATGCCGCAAGTTCACCCACCTTATTCTGGATGCTCCTGGCATTGAAGAAGACACACTTTAAACCACCTTCCTGCCTGTCCGTACACTCCTGCAACTTTGAAACCTTACTCATGACCTCACTACTCTCAACCTCTTGTATACTGGAGCTACAATTCAGGTTCCCAAGCCCCTGCAAACTCCACATGGAGAGTGGATCCGGGGCTGGGATCGAACCTGGGTCCTCAGCGCTCTGAGACAGCAGTGCTAACCACTGCACCACTGTGCAGTCCGGACAATCATGAGTTAATCAGTTTTTATAGTGATGTCAGCTGATTGGTAAATATTGGGCAGGACACCAGGAGATGTCCACATATTAATTCCTTTGGATCTTTTACATTCACCTGAAAGGGCAAAAAGGGCCCTGATTTAACATCCCATTCAAATAATGGCACCCGTGACAGTGCGGCACTTCTTCAGAACTGAACTAGGAGTGTAAGCCTGGATTATGGGTGCAAATATCTGTAGTGGGCCCTGCCGCACAGCGCCGAGGCCCCAGGTTCGATCCCAGCTCTGGGTCACTGTCCGTGTGGAGTTTGCACATTCTCCCCGTGTTTGCGTGGGTTTCGCCCCCACAACCCAAAAATGTGCAGGGTAGGTGGATTGGCCACGCTAAATTGCCCTTTAATTGGAAAAAATGAATTGGGTACTCTAAATTTTTTTAAAAAAAATTATCTCTGTAGTGGGGATTGAACCTGCAATATACTGACTCAGAGACAAGAGTAACAACAAATGCCACTCCCCAGAAATTACAATTCTTTCAGAATGTCTGAACGCCTGCCCTTATCTGCCCAAAATTCCACTTTCCCATTGCTCATCTGTGCGAAACTCCATTGGTTGGCTCTGTTCAAGAGAAGTAAATGCAAAATCCTGACCCTTTCTTGCAAACAACATACAATGCTCCCACCAGCCTCACCTACCCCCTGCTGCCATATATTCTGCATCTCCATGTCTCCCCATTCTCTCACCCCAACCATTGGTAGCCACGCTTTTAATGACCACCCCTACAGTGTTTGGAACACTCTCCCCATATCACGCCACCTCGTCATCTTTAGTTTTGCTTCTAGAAATTCTCCTAAAAGACCTAGCACCAACCCCCCCCCCCCCCAACCCCCCCAATACTCCATCCACCCTGATCCGTTCCCCTCATGCTCAGTGCCTGGTAAGTTGCATTCTGCTGTAAAGCACATGGAAGACTATTCTTCCTGTACATGAGGAGCACTGTTTCAAATGCAAGGCACTGCTACAAGAAAGGCGTAAAAGCTTATTTTCTGAAAGCCCAAAGCAAACCCAAAGTACTTACAGTGCTTTTTACATCACAGCAATAAAAATGTTGACTGCTTATAATTAGCAGGAATTACCCACCTGTTACATAGCTGTGTTGTTATTTCACTGGTGTCCAAGAACAGTAAATCACGGGGAGGTTGTGGCCTCCAGAAATGGTAACCAAGTACTTTTAGAAATGGGCACCCGTTATGAAAAACAGGTGGCAGCAAAACAGCTTTGTAGGTATGCGTGCATCTTGTATTAATAAAATGTTCAAATAGCCCAAGCAGAAAGGCAAGCTGATATTTAAGGGAGCAGTATTGTCTCGTGGAAAGTGGGAAGGTGATATAATGCTCGGGGTAGCTTATATCAGGCTCTTCCTTTCCCGAACCAGAGGATTCCGTGGCAGTATCTATAGGGCAACAGTCTTACTGCTTTGATATGAATTTGCTCTTGAAAAGAAAATTGTTTGAATTTCTTTACTGCAAGCTATACGACGCATTTCTATTTATGTAGATTTTACTAAATTCTGTTGAGCAGTAGCATTGTCAATGTGGCAATATCAATGTTCTGTACACCAGAATTGATGACACGCAAACCTGGAATATCTCAATACATTGGCCCTTTAATATTTGTGAGCAATATATCATAATATTAAAAAATAGTGAACCTAGAAAAATTATTCAGTTGCTTAAAGGCTGGTCAAAATTATCGGCTAATGTAACAATATTATTATATCTGAAACGGAATTGTATATTAAAACTAGATTCCCTCTCCTCTGTTTGAGGTACCAAGTCTTTTTCTTATTAATATCCAGTAGCGGCATTTGTGTGATGTAGCACACTGAGTCAATATGGCACAGGTTGTATGCATAAATCAACTTTAATTTTAAGGTGGGTGGCAGCAAGGAAACAGTATTGAATATAGACAGAGAAAAATAGACTAAAACAGAGTGAAGGATACAGTGTACACAAATAAGCAGCTTAATGCATCTTGGCACACAGTGTAAGCCTTGTAGGAGCTCGAAGAGCCTCAGGCAATCTGTGAGTTGAATAGCAATTTTATTACTTTGTCATTAAACCAATTTCACAGCAGTATTGTTTGTTAATGAGTAGCAGCAAACGAGTGAAGATGTCACATAGTGGAATAGCAGTGAGATTTGTGACCAAGGGCTGCATCACTCACATGCAAAGGCCATCGAAGGCTATAAAAAGGAACAATTTAGGGGGGAAAAGGCAGTCAGTCTGATATTTTTGAGCTAACAGCTGTAGCGATAATGTCAAAATAAAACTTGCTAAACCAGATACGGAGAACAGCGTAGCAGGTTGTCCTTTTACGTTGTTAAGTGAGGGGAAAGAGCATCTGTTTAACTTGTCTATGTTATCTAGTACATTTTGTAAAATAAAATATTCTCTTGTTTAATGACACTTGCATTACCAGACGTCTTTGTGGAATGCAGCACATGAGTTTGGGAAATGCTTTATTGAATAAATAAATAGTCCTGCTCTCGCCAGCTGCTATCTTTTCTTTGTAGAATACAGAGCATAGATGTCTCTCCAGCTCCCCATCCTCTGAGATTTGTGGTTCAAACTATGAAGTTTGCTTCAGCACAAAGAGGTTTTAGCTTTGTGTCAACACAAATTGCAACTGGTGTCTAACCAATATACAACTACTCAGCAACGTGCACTAACCTCTAGGGGGCAAGATCACATCACTTAGGCAATATAACTGCCGTATAGGATGGTGCTTTCTGCAGAGTATGCTATGTGGAATATAGTGCTGAATACATTAAACCCTGATTCTCACACAAATCTTGAACAGACTTGTGTAAAGAAGGACTTTAACTTTAAAAGTCGAATTTGCATTGGATGGTTGTGAATTATCTTCAGTGAAACTCTTATTTTTAAGATGTACTTAAATAGCCTCAAAATGAGGATAACTCACAGAAACTTAGCTTGCATTTCCCTGAATATAGAAGATTGAGGGCTGTTCTGATTGAAATGTTAAAAAGATTTGAGAGGCTAGATATGGGGGAAATATTTCCCTTGCAGGTATCAAGAATGCAAGAACATAAGAATAATTTTTATTATTGTCACAAGTAGGCTTACATTAACACTGCAATGAAGTTACTGTGAAAAGCCCCGAGTCGCCACATTTCGGCACCTGTTCGGGTACACGGAGAATTCAGAACGTCCAAATTATCTATCAGCACGTCTTTCGAGACTTCTGGGAGGAAACCGGAGCACCCGGAGGAAACCCACACAGACACAGGGAGAACATGCAGACTCCGCACAGACAGTGACCCAAGCCGTGAATCGAACTTGGGACCCTGGCGCTGTGAAGCATCAATGCTAACCACTGTGCTACTGTGCCGCCCTAACATTAGAACTAGACATTTAGTAACGTAATAAAATGATTGATTACATGAAGAGCATTTGAAATCTGGAATTTTCCCTCTCCCACCTAAAGGCTGTGAATTCTACCTCAATTGGACCTGTGAAAATAGAGTTGTTAGATTTTTGATGGGTTCGGGTACCAAGGGATATGGAGCTACAGTGGGTAAAGGATATTGAGGTACGGTTGGCTGTGCGGTCAAATTTAATAATGGAGCAAGCTCGAGGGGGTAATTGGTCTGAATCCTGGGGCGGGATTCTCCCCTACCCAGCGGGGCGGGGGGTCCGGCCGTGATGGAGTGGCGGGAACCACTCCGGCGTCGGGCCGCCCCAAAGGTGCGGACGTCTCCGCACCTTTAGGGGCCAAGCCCTCACCTTGAGGGGCTAGGCCTGCGCCGGAGTGGTTTCCCCTCCACCGGCTGGCATGGAAGGCCTTTGGCGCCATGCCAGACAAGGCCGAAAGGACTTCGCCGGCCTGCGTAAGTCCACGCATGCGCGGAAGAGGGGGGTCTCTTCCGCCTCCGCGGTGAAGACCATGGCGAAGGCGGAAGAAAAAGAGTGCCCCCACGGCACAGGCCCGCCTGCGGATTGGTGGGCCCCGATCGCGGGCCAGGCCGCCGTGGGGGTAACCCCCGGGGCCTGATCGCCCCGTGCCCCCCCCCCCCCAGGACCCCGGAGCCCGCCCGCGCCACCTGCTCCCGCCGGTAAGGTAGGTGGTTTAATCCACGCTGGCGGGAGAGGGTTGACAGCGGCGGGACTTCGGCCCATCACGGGCCGGAGAATCGCCAGGGGTGGGCCCGCCGACTGGCGCGGCGCGATTCCCGCCCCCGCCAAATCTCTGGTGACGGAGAATTTGGGACACAGTGGGGCGGGATTCACGCCAGCCCCCGGCGATTCTCCGACCCGGCGGGGGGTCGGAGAATCCCGCCACTGTTCTTAAATGCTCCTATTCCAAACCACGCCAGAATTGAGATAAAACCTATTGCTGCTATCATGAGTTTGGGGTGTTGAAAGAATATGATCTTGAGGGTTAATGTACCCATGTGATTAAAATCCCTTCTGAGCCAGTACTCATCCTCACAGCCCTGGGAGTTCAGCAAGGCTTTTTTATGCCTGGCAGGCCAGAAGCAACTGACTGACCTGTTCTAGTTGGCAACTTTTCAAGCATATTTTCGTCCCGGGGTACTATTGGATAGAATTGCCAGACAGATCAATTCACTTTTAAATTCCTGCTATTATATATTTTCACTACTCTTAAGATAATACTCCATAGCAATTGCATAAAATGTTGTATTTTAGAAGAAAAATAATCAGCCCTGCTGATGCTGGAAAGAAAACGGAGTACAGAGTATAAAAGGAATTTGAAATGCTTGCGTTTGTTTACCAGAGCACCTGCCGGTTTCACAAGTGAGAGTATATTTCGAAGTAATTGGTAAAGCCAGTGATAGTCAGCTCGTCGCATACAGACATTTAAGCTGGGAAGCGGTATTTGGCAAAAGGTGAACATAGATTGAATTACAGAGGATTCCACAAAAGGTCTGATGTTATCAAACCTGATCAGACACTCTGATAGGGGTTGAGGTTTGTGAATGTGTTAATTAAACTCCTCCAGAGATTGAGTGCTGTAGATTTCCAACAGTAAGGTAGGATAACTATGTATGTTGATGAAATCAGCTCAGTTTCGGTTACGGTGACTTTTATTTTTTGTTGCTAAGTTACTGCAGTAAGCTTTTTGTTTTGATATCCTCACAAAAATGAAGCTATGCGCTATTGTTCTGATTGAGTTTAAATTGGCCAGTATTGTTGATAGAGCAGCGAGAAGAAAATATGCAAATATTAATGATGAGTTGCGGGATAGTTAGTGAACGGGCTGCCACCATGGGGACTAGGACTAATAGTCACCTGTCTTAAGTGGTTAGGTCTAGACATCAGTTTCTGATCCCTTGTGTGTGAATCTTTGGTCTCTGATAATGTTGAACCAATAGTCTACAAAGGAGAAAGAAACAGCTTAATGTTCAAAATTAAGAGCGACTTGTCCAGTGCAAGAAAAAAGGCGTAAACCATTCAAATTATAATCCGATTTAGTTTGTCTCCTAACTCCAGTTTAGATATAGTTCTAAAAAGTGCTAGCCATTATTGTCATTGTAGCCAGATCCCTTCTTTGGAAAAAAATCACAAGATATTGAGAAATTTAGAACTTCAAGGTTGTCCAGTATCTTTTATCTTTTACTTGGATTTGAGGGTTTTATTAAAGTAGGTCAAATTCTTCAGTTTCTTTCTAAATGCTGAAAGATAAGTCAATTGTTTGATAGTCTCAGCAATATGCTGCTGATGAAGCCTATCGAAAAATTTGTGGTGAGATTGGCAAGGCTAAAATATCGCCCCCTTTAGGATATTTCAACTATTATCACTTTAACCATGCATATACTGGAAGGAATTATCAATGGATTTTTTTCTTTTTCTAGAAAAAGCTAATGCATTCACATAATTTGATGGCACTGAGATGTATGTGCACACATTATTATCTTGATATCCTGTGCTGTTGTGTAAATCCACTGTATGTGACTTTAGCAAGTGGGGAAGAGGCCAATTTGAATGGTGCACATCAGTCAAGTTAGTGAGTCAGTGATGGCTCATTACATCACATTTATTCTTCTGCTCTGAAACCATGATGGCTGGGCAGATCAATTCAGACGAACAGCAAGGAAGCTTTCTCTCTCAATTTCAAAACCTAGCTTCTAATGACAGAGGCGGGAGAGCAAGAGGTGAGAGGAAGTCATTTGGGGCAAACTTTGTTTCATATAAACTAACACCATCTCCAGGAATATGGGTGCTTCCTGTTTTTGAGAAATTACTCATCAAAAGAACATATTTTATTTTTAAAATGTTTTCTCCGATGTTCTTTTTAAAGTGTAGCTGCTGCTAATTCTTTAATTTCAATATGAATTAAAACAAGTTAGCACCTGGAGATGAGTAGTTTTCACACAAACATATTTGAGATAAAACAGGAGTGAAAAATAGAAAAAGCACGGTACACCACCAGTGTTGTAAGACTCAGAAAACTTGATTCAGTGGCCTTAGGGAGGAACCTGACACACCAGCTCTACAACCAGTATCTTCTTTCATTTGCACTTTCTTGACAGTTAGGCTTTATGGCTTTTGCCTTGGGATTTGTGAACAGTATGACTGGCCTGTTGTTTCAAACCAGTGATCTACCAGCAGGTACAAATATAGCTCCTGATCCCACTTCCATGTTGAATGTTTGTATTTAATTCTGCATTTGGCTCCTCTGCAAGTGTGAGCCGTGCACATATGAATAAATTAAGCTTTAATTCTGACACAACCCCAATTTCACTTCTACGGTTGCATCTTTTGATTTGATTGTTGAAGATCATTGCTTGCTAGCTGTGCAGATGTGTTGTTGTGTAGATGGTACTTACAGAGGCCCAAGCAAACTGAAATGGGTGTTTAAAATGGAGTTTGAGTAGGGACTGTTGGGTATGGGAATGATTTTGGGTGTTATTGATCAAACAATTATCACTTTACCCTTGTCTTGTATAGAATTGCCCTGCTGCTGTCGCTGAGCAAATAATAATTTTAAACTCTGCCAACGCACAGAGCAGGCTGCTTGCTACCTACTGTAATGACAGAGCAACAACTCTCTGTGGAGTCAATCAGTCCCATAATTGAGATATTTTCCACTCTGCTCCTGATTCACTGCTCTTATTCTGAATGACACTTGCAGGAGTACTTGGAGGTCAGGCACTTCAGTTTATTGACCTGAACTGGTGGTTTTAAAGATTTGGAAGGTAGGCCAAGCTGCTGACTACAAAAGCAAAACAAATATGTTATTTACTTTTGCAAAATATGAAACATTGTACTAAAAATAATCTTGTGCTGCTATTGTGCATATCTCAAAATAAATCATGCATATCTGAAAATTATATTGAATTAAATATAAAAATTGAGAGCCATTCCAAAAAATCTTGAATTCCGGGCTTGTTGTATTTAAATCCATTAATATAATCTCCAATCCAATCAAGTAACTTAACACGACTGAATGAAAGTAGGTTATTGATTATATTTAGCATTTATTATCATGGATGATTAATAGCAAAGTATCTTAACCACATCAGATTTATCTATAAAGAAAAGATATCCATTGAGTCATCCAAAATTCTTTCATGGAAACATCTATTAATACTGTACTCTGGAAACTACAAGCTAAAGTGAGAGATGTGCATGGTAACATCTGGTAATAGTGAAGAGGTGATTTTACTTCAGCAATATACATGTCAAGATATCAAATGTCAAATGTTTTTTGGACTTGGGTTAATGGAGCATCTCCTGGAAAGGGATCTTCATTCTGATTTGTTCTAGGGATCCTGAGAGATTTTTTTTTGCTGACTGACAGACAGACAAATATAAAGTAACCTCTTTAATCCACGTTCTTTAGGTCTTATAGCCTTAATAAATAAAAAAAGGAAAAATGTTCTTGACTGTGAATAAGGCTTTAGAGGTCAGCAGAAAAATGAAGTATACTTCAGGCAAAATTTGTCATTGGGGGGAATGAAGCATTCTTGGTATTAAAATGGGTAGTGTGTGTGTGCAGGTTGGACGAGATGGTTGCCACAATAAGGCTCCTTTCATACAGGTGTGTTTATGCCCCGGGCATGTTGGCCACAGTCCATTCAATGTACAGAAGTTAAATTGAACAATAACAACTGAATCTCGAAAGGTGAGCATCAGAAGAGATGCCCGAGAGCTGTCTCCGAGCCAACGAAAGCCTGTTGCAGTTGTCAGAGCTTGTTGATGTTGCAGTGAACAGAGCAGTTTTGCACCAGATTTTGTGGTTCTGCCTTAGGAAAGAAAGTAAAATAGAACAGAAGAACAAAGTCCTGGTACATAAATCAGCAGCTGCTCTTTGCCAGATCAAAGGAGTGACATTCTTGCTCCTGGTCTGCATGTCCACTTCAGGTGGTTGATAGACAGCTAGCAGCTGGCCTACTGTTGATGATAACTGAGCCATGTTTTCTTTTGTGGAATTAATAAGAAAATTCATCACGATTGAAATGGAAAAAAGCTGAAGGAAAAGTGAAAGTATTAAATTATGCAAACATCTTTACTTAGAGGCCAAACCTTGGAGGAATTAATTTTCCTCCTCTCGCTAATTATTGCCGAACTACATCGGAACTTTACCCGCTAATTTGTACTTCTCATGTTATTAAGTCAAGATATAAATGTTGCCACGTCAAATTCACCTCTGGAGCAAACAAGGATGTTTAGGTGTTACGGTTTAAATTATTTTATTTTTGTTCACTTCTCAACTGGCACCTACGCGTTCTCGGTCAAGACATCATTTAATTTGTTTTATCACTTACAACTGTATTTACTATGTCTCATCCTTGTTTATCTATGGTAAGGTTTTAAAAAGATATACTTCCCCGCACAAATGGTTATGTTTAAACATTACTAAGCTAAAGCTGACTATTCTGCAACCATTCTTATCAAACGATTTGCTAGATCATATCACAATTTACTTTAAGTGCTGTATTTGCAATTTCTGAATGTTTTGTTAATTTTGAAAACACATAAATAATTAATACAAACAACTGTGACAACAATTTAATTAACTGTACTGCTGCGGTGTTGTACATGACGATATTACATTATTCCGAGTAGTTTTTGGAACACCAAATGTTCGTTAAATATAAGTCTGGTTAATGCATTAGAACTGTAATCATCTACAAATTAAAATGTAACTACATTAAAAATCAAAGTAATGCCAAATTTCAAAAGACATAAAAAGTAATTAATGCATTTAATTAAAGGACCAATGAAGTAACACTTTTTAAAGAAATGAAGGCACTTCCGTAAGGCAAGGTGCATTCAGTTGATTTAATTTAAATTATGAATATTACTTCTGGGAGGTTGAAAATTACTTTATGAATGAATTGTTATCCTTGAAGTTGAAGATAGTAGAATATAGCTCCCATGCAATGAGCCTCAGTTGATGATTTGCCTATTTATTAAATGAAACATGTTTTTTCACAAACTCCTGCTCATATATCAGTATAGAAACATAGAATTTACAGTGCAGAAGGAGGTCATTCGGCCCATCGAGTCTGCACCGGTCCTTGGAAAGAGCACCCTACCCAAGCCCACACCTCCACCCTATCCCAGTAACCCCACCCCACCTTTCTTTGAACACTAAGGGCAATTTAGCATGGCCAATCCACCTAATCTCGCACATCTTTGGACTGTAGGAGGAAACCGGAGCACCCGGACAAAACTCACGTAGACACTGGAGAATGTGCAGACTCTGCACAGACAGCACGGTAGCACAAGTGGATAGCACTGTGGCTTCACAGAGCCAGGGTCCCATGTTCGATTCCTCGCTGGGTCACTGTCTGTGCGGAGTCTGCACGTTCTCCCTGTGTCTGCGTGGGTTTCCTCCGGGTGCTCCGGTTTCATTCCACAGTCCAAAGATGTGCAGGATAGTTGGATGGGCCATGATAAAATTGCCCTTAGTGAGTAAAAAGTTTAGGAGGGGTTATTGGGTTACGGGGATAGGGTGGAAGTGAGGGCTTAAGTGGGTCGGTGCAGACTCGATGGGCCGAAGGGCCTCGTTCTGCACTGTATGTTCTATGTTCTAACAGTGACCCAAGCCGGGAATCGAACCAGGGAACCTGGAGCTGTGAAGCAACTGTGCTAACCACTGTGCCATCGTGCTGCTGTTTATAAATATTGGGTGGGATATAACTAACTGAGAACAAAGTCCCATAGTGAGCGCATTTAGGTGCCGTTTCCCGGAGCTCATAGCGGCGAGAAACACAATGCTATCAAACGGCATGCACATTAGATAGGGGGACTCAGCGGGGAACGCATGGCCGATGTAATTCCTGGAACTCCTCAGTGTAGTGAGAGATCTCTGAAGCCCCCAATACGACTCTCCCAATCCCAAACGAACCAGGGCAGGCAAAGGAATTGCATGCCTCACCTCGTAACTCTCCATCCCCCTGTCCTCAGCACCACCAGAGCGATTTACCCACTTCTGTAAAGGAAGCAGCAACCCAGAGGAATCGGCCCATTTTCCGATCTCTGGCAGCTTTACATTGAAAGTTGAAGCCATTACCTCACGATGGAGTATGATTTATGGGTGTTGAATCCACTCTGGTACCCCACCCAAGTGACCATTATTCATGAATGGGCTTATCGAAAATGAAGAGTAACACTGCCAAACTTCAGATGGCATCTTTGCACGTTCCAGCAGAAATCACTCGATAACAGTCAAATGTGGAAACTATGGAGGCGCAGTGGTTATCACTGCTGCCTACGGTGCTGAGGACCCGGGTTCGATCCCGGCCCTGGGTCACTGTCCGTGTGGAGTTTGCACATTCTCCCCATGTCTGCGTGGGTTTCACCCCCACAACCCAAAGATGTGCAGCTTAGGTGGATTGGCCACGCTAAATTGCCCCTTAATTGGGAAAAAAATAATTGGGTACTCTAAATTTATTTTTAAAAAGTGGTCATCTTGCTGATTACCTTTGTATCACACGAGGCAATTAGATGACACACTGAGCCACCATGAAGACTGGGCTTTTTCTTTGTGCAATATGATTTTGCAATATGTTCAAAATGTGACACAATCAAATGGTGTTTTGACGTTAGTACGTGTTTACTCGCAGATCTCACTACTAACATTCAGTGTCATGTTTAATCTCATAATGGTCTTACACATCATGAATATTAGTTGTTCATTCACATTGTTCCCACTACATGCTATTCTTTTTCTGAAACAGAACATTGAATTTGCATCTGTGAAATGATAAAGTAATCTTTAATCAATCCCCCAAACCAAATTTACAAATATTTTTTCAAACATATGTGTATTTCCAGGAGCTTTATGATATTCTTAATGTGGGAATGTCGATCATTTATTAAGGGCGGCACAGTGATGCAGTGGTTAGCACTGCTGTCTCCGGCGCTGAGGACCCAAGTTCAATCCCAGCCCTGGGTCACTGTCTATGTGGAGTTTGCACAGTCTCCCGGTGTCTGCGTGGGTCTCACCCCCACAACACAAAAGATATGCGTGGTAGGTGGATTGACCACGCTAAATTACCCCTTAATTGGAAAAAAAGAATTGGATACTCTAAATTTAAGAAAACAAAATAAAAAAATTAATGCTGGTATGCTATCATGCGAGAGGCCTAAACATGCAAAGGGTAAGAGGCAAGAGTGCAGGTTTTTCGTGAAGTTGAATACTCCGATTATGCCTCAGGCCAATACCTGATTAAAAAAATAAATCCAAACTTTGTGAGTTGCAGTCAGATGTTGGGATATAATCCTATAATTGGGTACTCTAAATTTATTAAAAAAGAACAAAAAAGTTGATCATTTATTGAGACATTCGATCAGTATAATTTCCTTTGATTCTATTTTGTTTAATATTCATATTTGTAACAGTGATTTGCTATGCTATTATTAAAACATGTTGGGCGCGATCTAACGGAAACGTTTCTAAGTGCCATTTGTGGCGGGTTTTGCTGGGAGTCTCCCGCCAGCTCTGTCGGCGAGATCCCCACCGCGATCTAATCCCACGTAGTCACTTTTTTGGGCCCTGGGCTTTGGCACCTGTTTAGCCCGGTTCATCATTGGGGTGCTGAACTCGCTGGCCTGACCGGTTCCTCCGAGATCGGTCCGCCATTTTGCAAGTGTGCATTTCTTCCCTCCCCCCCTTTCATGGGCATGCCCCCTGCCTCCGGCGCTGACCCTTGGCAGAGCCACCCTGGCACCTGGGAAACCTGGCATGGCCACCCTGGGAATACTCCTGCTGGCTTTGCAGTGCCAAAGTGCCAGTATTCCGGGGGAGGACCAGGGGCCATCCTGCACAATCCCTGGCCACCCAGGGACCTCCGATGGCCTGGGAGACCCCTCGGGTGCCGTTCCGCCTGGTTCACGTTTGTGTGGGCCAGAACTGAATGGTGCCCGACTGGGAAGTCTCTTGCGGAGGCCATTAGATGCCGGAGGCTGGTAGATCCTAGGTGAATAGGCCTTAGTAGGTTTAAAACCTACTTAAGAGCAGGTGGTTTGGGCCCACTCATTGTGAGTGGGATTCTGGTCTTGCCGCCTCGCAAAATGTGGGTAGAACCTGCGAGGCGTAGTGGTTGCCGTGAAGCCCACGGAGGCCTCACCCGGTCAGGCGCGACGTGGCGTAGAGCACAGCCATCATAATACTATTCTACAGCACAAGGTTAAATTTCCCATCTTCCCAATGAAATTTAAATGCTTTAAGGACTTAGTTGGAAACATCTGAATTTTGGAGTAATTTTAACTGTTTTCCAAATGTGATTACAAAATTTTAATTTGTTATTATCAATATTATTTTTATTAATCCAGTACCATTATTTCAAAATCTGTGAGTAAGCTTTTGAAATATAGTAAATTCACGTTACCCGCCATGCATACGACAGACAGAAAATATCGCTTAATTGTAGATTTGCTTTAAACAGGAATGACTGTACCAGCAACAAGCTAGGACCTGACCAAAATGTGCCCGTCATCTTCATTCCTGACTCAACATACACCATGGGTCTATGAAGAAAGAGCTTGCATTAATATTGCACCTTATCGCATTTCTTGGGTTGTCCCATTATGCACTCATAATGGATTACTTTGAAATGCAGTCACTATTACTAAATACAGCAGCAATTATTGGGAACATTAAGGGGCAATTTAGCATGGCCAATCCACCTGCCTGCACATATTTTTGGGCTGTGGGGGTGGGACATTGACAGATTCTGATTGTTGCTCTGTATACATATTGTCCTCACAAGTAGACACGGTGTCATTTTCATTTGATATACAACTGTGCCCCTCATGGTGTGCCATGAACCTGGAGTAATCTTTTAAAGCAACTTACATTATGAAAATTATTACTGCAAGCAACTTCATGATGGATAATAGCCTTTGGCTGTTATTCTGTCAACCTGGTGCCTGGAATCCTACCTCGAGGATTCTGTGAGAGGATAACAGCCCATCACAACCTTCTAAAGGAAAACTTGAAGATTGCCACTTTAATACAGTGCTCACACAGACATGACACTTATCAAGGGAGATGAGTCATGATACAGTCACAGGAGGAGAAAAGTGTCCACCATCCCTGGGGTCAGGTTCTTGCACCAAGCATAAGTATGGCAGAGATCAGGGGAGCGATTCAGTGGCTGAGTTGCACCTGGCGCTGATCCGGGCATGCCGGGTGAATCACACAAGAGCCCTAAAGAAGGCTCATTGGGCGAGGTCCAGATCTGCACATTTAAATGAGCCATTAGGCTTCCCCGTTAGGTTACACCCAGTGCCCGACAGTTAATGGCTGCACCTGCGAGAGCTCGACTGGGCACCGTTTCGCAATGGTTTCCATAAACGTGGACCCGGCGTAAAGGCATTTGGGGGGGTTGGGGGGGGGGGTCTCCAGGTCATTAGAGACCCCTGGGTGTTTGGGAACAGGTGTTACCCTTGCACTGCCCCTGGCAGGGCACCTTGGCCAGATGGCACTGCCATGATGGCCAGATGGCAGTGCCAGGATGCCCAGACAGCACTTCCTGGTTGCCAGGGGCACTGCCAAGGAGCCAAACTGGCAGTGAAAGGGTGTCAGGTTGCCAAATTGGCACTGCCAGGGGTCAGGCTCAGGAGGGGGCCTTGCCCACTGGAGTGGAGGTTCTAGGGGTTTAGAGAAGGTGGGGGGGGGGGGGGGGGTGAAAGGTGGTCCTGAAAGCAGGAAAGGCCTGAAAGGGAGAGATGGGGGGAAGGTGTGTCAAGTCTGGGGCTGCCGTTCAAAATGGCATCAGAATCTGCGAGGAGCCGTTCGCCAGCAGCAAATCTCCCGGAGTGTGGGGAAAAAGGGCCAAAAAGTGCGGGGTGCATCTCGGCGCTGCAGCTGCCAAGAAACAGCCCGCCAAACGCACCCAAAAGTTTTGTCCGCTGAATCATGCCCAAGATTTCCTGTTTCATTAAGCTGCTGAAGACAAGTGGGATGTGCTCTCCGTGTTTTATAATTCATTCCTGGAATGGGCGTTTTGCTGGCCATTCCTGGTTGCCCTGCAGTACTTAATATCATGAACTATATGGTTAGTTTTGTGAAGCAACAGTACCATAGGGACAAGTTATAGTAGTGTTCCAGTGTCTGAGTACTGATCCAGAGCTTTTGGAACGATGTTGCGCGTCTTGTGGGATCCCAGGTGAAAGAGGTCATGCATACATACGTTAAGAAGGAAACAGCACCACCATTATTACAACAGCATGAGACAGTTTTCACTATTGACAAAATAAAGGAATTTTTCAGACCCACGTGAGCTAAAGGAATGAATGCTGGGATTTCTGCTGTCTGGTGAACAGTCCTCCTAGGTCACTTGGCATAAAATGTTTGAGTAAATTAAATTACAGGTAGGGCAACACGATGGCGCAGTGTCTAGCACAGCTGCCCCACGGCACCGAGGTCCCAAGTTTGATCCTGGCTCTGGGTCACTGTCCGTGTGGAGTTTGCACATTCTCGCCATGTTTGCATGGGTTTTGCCTCCACAAGCCAAAGATGTGCAGGGTAGGTGGATTGGCCACACTAAATTGCCCCTTAATTGGAAAAAATGAATTGGGCACTCTAAATTTTTTTTTTTTTAATTAAATTACAGGTGTTTAAAGGTTCATTTGGCATTCTGCAAAACGATATTTAAGTCTTATTTTGCTTAATCGAGTGTATAACAACATACTGCATTTATATAGCATCTTTAACACTAAAATATGTTGAGGAGTTTCACAGAAAGTTGGCAGAGCTGCCTCACAGACTAGTTAAGCAACAGCCTAACATAGATACTCACAGAATCATACCTTACAGACAATGTCCCAGACACCACTATCACCATTCCTGAGTATGTCCTGTCTCAGCGGCAGGACAGAACCAGGAAAGATGGCGGCACAGTGGTGTAGAGTTGGGAGGGAGTTGCCCTGAGAGTCCTCAACATCGACTCTGGGCCTCATGAAGTCTCATGGCTTCAGGATAAACATGGGCAAGGAACCTCCTGCTGATTACCATGTACCGGCCACCAATAGCTGATGAATCAGTACTCCTCCATGTTGAACACCACTTGGAGGAAGCACTGAGGGTGGCAAGGGCGCAGAATATGCTCTGGGTGGGGGACTTCAATGTCCAACACCAAGTGTGGCTCGGTAGTATCACCAGAAACCGAGCTGGCCGGGTCCTAAAGGACACAGCCGCTATACTGGGACTGCAGCAGGTGGTGAGGGAACCAACAAGAGGGTAAAACATACTTGACCTCATCCTCACCAATCTGCCTGCTGCAGATGCATCTGTCGCTGACAGTATCGGTAGAAATGACCACCGCACAATCCTTGTGGAGACAAAGTCCCATCTTCACATTGAGGATAACCTTCATCGTGTTATGTGGGATAGACTGAGAACAGATATAGCAACTCAAGACTGGGCATCAATAAGGCGCCGTGGGCCATCAGCAGCAGCAGAATTGTATTCAACCACAATCTGCAACCTCATGGCCCAGCATATCCCCCACTCTACCATTACCTTAAGCCAGGGGATTAACCCTGGTTCAATGAAGAGTGCAGGAGAGCATGCCAGGAGCAACATCAGGCATACTGAAAAATGAGGTGAGGACCTGGTAAAGCTCAACACAGGACTACTCATGTGCCAAACAGCATAAGCAGCAAGTAATAGAGTCATAGATATTTACAGCATGAAGTAATAGACAAAGCTAGGCGATTCCACAATGAACACATCAGGTCTTATCTCTGTAGACCTGCCACATCCAGCCGTGAATGGCGGTGGACAATTAAACAACTCTCTGGAGGAGGAGGCTCCACAAATACCGCCTTCCTCAATGATGGAGGAGCCCAGCACATATGTGCAAAAGACAAGGCTGAGGCATTCGCAACAATCTTTAGCCAGACATGCCGAGTGTATGATCATTCTCGGTCTCTTCCGGAAGTCTCCAACATCTTCAGCCAATACCATTCACTCCACGTGATATCAAGAAACGGCTGAAAACACTGGATACTGCAAAGGCTATGGGCCCTGACAATATCCCGGCAATAGTACTGAAGAATCATGCTTCAGAACTTTCCGCACACCTAGCCAAGCTGTTCCAGTACATCTACAACACTGGCATCTACCCAGCAATGTGGAAAATTGCCCAGGTGTGTCCAGTACACAAAAGACAGGACAAATACAACCCATCCCTATCGGTCTATTCTCCATCATCAGCAAAGTGATGGATGGAGTCATCAGCAATGCTATCAAGCAACGGCAGCCCAGTGGTTAGCACTGCTGCCTCACAGCACGAGGACCCGGGTTCGATCCCGACCCCGGGTCACTGTACGTGAGTTCCAGGCCTCGTTAGCCATTCCTGATTCTGTCCTGCTTAACATTGACAGGGAAGATGGATTGGCCATGCTACTTTGCACCGTAGTTGGAAGAAAGGAATTGGATACTCTATATTTATTTTTTTTAAAAGAGGGAAAAAAACAAACAAAAAAAACAATGCTATCAAGCCGCACTTACTCAGCAATAACCTGCTCACGGACGCTCAGTTTGGATTCTGCCAGGGTCACTCAGCTCCTGACCTCATTACAGCCTTGGTTCAAACATGGACAAAAGAATTGAATGCCAGAGGTGAGGTGAGAGTGACTACTCTTGACATCAAGGCAGCTTTTGACCGAGTCAGGCATCAAGGAGCCCTAGCTAAACTGGAGTCAATGGGAATCAGTGCGAAAAATCTCCGCTGGTTGGAGTAATACCTGGCACAAAAGGAGATGGTTGTGGTGGTTGGAGTTCAATTATCTAAACTCCAAGACATCACTACATGAGTTCCTCAGGGTAGTGTGCTAGGCCTAACCATCTTCAGCTGCTTCATCAGTGATCTCCCTTCCGTCGTAAGGTCAGAAGTGAGGATGTTTGTGGATGACTGTACAATGTTCAGCACCATTCGCGACTCCTCAGATAATGAAGCAGTCTGTGTCCAAATGCAGCAAGACCTGGACAATATCCACACTTGGGCTAACAAGTGGCAAGTTACATTCATGCCATACCAGTGCCAGGCAATGACCATCTTCTATAAGAGAGGATCTAACCACTGTCCCATGACATTCAATGGCATTACCATCGCTGAATCCCCCACAATCAACATCCATTGATCAGAAACTGAACTGGACTAGTCACATTAATACTGTGACTACCAGGGCAGGTCAAAGGCTAGGAATCCTATGGCGAGTAACTCACCTCCTGACCTCCCAAAGCCCGTCCACCATCTACAAAGCACAGGTCAGGAGTGTGATGGAATACACTCCACATGCCTGGATGAGTGCAGCTCCAACTACACTCAAGAAGCTCAACACCATCCAGGTCAAAGCAGCCTGCTTGGTTGCACCTCCTTCCAAAAACCTTCAAACCCGCCACCACCGAAGAACAATGGCAACTGAGTGTACCATCTATAAGATGCACGCAGTAACTCACCAAGTTTCCTCAGACAGCACCTTCCAAAGCCATGACCGCTACCATCGAGAAGGACACGAGCAGCAGATACCTGGGAACCCCACCACCTAGAGGTTCCCCTCCAAGTCACTCACCACCCTGACTTGGAAATATATCGCTGCTCCTTCACTGTCGCTGGGGCAACATCCGGGAACTCCCTCCCTACAAATGCTGTGGGTACACCTACACCACAGGCAGTTCAAGAAGGCAACTCACCACCACCTTCTGAAGGGCAACCAGGGATGGGCATTAAATGCTGGCCTCACCAGCGATGCCCACATCCCGTAAATGAATGAAAAAAATAAAAGGAAGGTGGGCGGCACGGTGGCGCATTGGCTAGCACTGCTGCCTTACGGCGCGAGGACCCGGGTCCGATCCTGGCCCAGGGTCACTGTCCGTGGGGAGTTTGCCCATTCTCTCCGTGTTTGCGTGGGTCTCACCCCCACAACCCAAAGATGTGCAGCGTAGGTGGATTGGCCCTGCTAAATTGCCCCTTAATTGGGAAAAAAAAATTGGGTACTTTAAATTAAAAATAAATAAATTAAAGGAAGGGATCAAATTAAATTTGACAAGTGACATGGTTGGTCACAGAGGTGGGGGGGTTTCGTCAAACGCGATTGTGCGGAGAATAGGTTCCGACACCAAAATCGCGGCTGGTGCCGATTTGACGCCAAATCGCAATTCTCCGTTACCTCGACAGCGGCGTCAATGCAATGTGGAATGCATGTACAGTAAACATCGTTGGTATATCATTAGCAGGCCTGACCAGGTATTCTCCGGGGCCTCCGCGATTATCCGCCTCCAATGGGCCGAGTTCCCGACTGCGCGGTTCACTTGTGCTTTTCAAAATCGTGAAACCGGCGTGGTGGCTGCTGAGGGGGAGAGAGGGGGTACGGAAAGTGTCCAACATTACCATAGTTTGCTGTCAGCTGTGCCGCTGGCCTGGGAGCTTCTACGAGGGCCAGGGAGAGTAGTGGGGAGTGGTCAGGAGGAGGGCTTTGGGGTCGGCATGGACGGGCATGGAACACCATTGCCACAGCCGGCAAAGCAGCCATGCAGCTGCGCAAGCCGCTGACTTCCCACTGTGAACTTTGGATCATGGGTTGTATGGGTGTCGCCCGAGGCCACCCCCCGTTGGTATCTTCTGGCCCCAACTGACCCATCAGCTGTATGGGCGAGCTCCAGCACAACCAGTGCCATCTTGTTGGCTGGGATGAGTATGTGTGGAGATTGTAATGTGGATACATGGCTGCAGCTTGTCAACCTCCCGAGTGTCATCACAAACCCACCTTATCCCGCACCGTTTTTCATTGGAATCGATTGTGTTCCACGTAGTGCCGGTGCTAGCCCCTCCACAGTAGTTGAATTGATCCAGGTTAGGTGTCAGTTTTTCTGTTGTGAAAGTCCATGCATTCTGCCCTGGCGTCAACACTTAGTCTCAGAAACGGCGAACCCCGCCGGTAGCTTTTAAGGCAGGTCTTAAATGAGGAGAGAAGAGTAGACAGGCAGAGAGGTTTAAGCAAACAGACCCAGAGGCTAGGGCCTTGGCAGCTGAAGGTGCGACCACCAATGATGGAACAACTAACACCAGTACATGCTCCAAACGCCAAAATTGGTGGGGTACAGAGATCTTGAAAGCTTGCAGGGCTGAAGGACATTACAGAGATATGGCAAGGCAAGGCCATGGAGAGATTTGAAAACAAGGATAAGAATATTAAAATTGAGGCCATGCTGGATTGTAAGTGAGCGGAGATCAGTGAGCACAGAGGAAACATGTTGAACATGATTTGATGGAAATTAAGATACAGGCAGCAGAGTTTTGGATGATCTGAAGTTTATACAGAGTGGATGATGGGAGGTTGGCAGGAGAACATTGGAATTGGGTGGCATGGTAAGCACTGCTGCCTCACAGTGCTAGGGACCCGGGTTTGATTCCCGCCTTGGGTGACTGTCTGTGTGGAGTTTGCATGTTCTCCCCGTGTCTGCATGGGTTTCCTCCCACAGTCCAAAGACGTAGGTTAGATGGATTGGCTATAATCGATGCATGGGGTTACGGGAATGGGGCGGGGTGTGGGCCTAGGTAGAGAGCTCTTTCGGAGGGTTGGTTCAGACTCCATGGGCCAAATGGCCTCCTTCTGCACTGTAGGGATTCTATAGTAAATGTCTAGAGGTAAAACAGGAACCAGTGACGGCTTTGGTTAACAATGAACTAATGCAGGAATAGAGTCGGGCTATGGTAGGAATAACCATTGCTGGATTTGGTCCTAGGAAATCAGGGTGGTCAAGCAATTCAAATATCAGTAGGGGAACACATAGTGGACAATGACTATTGTATCAAAATAGTGAATCAAAAAGGACACAAGCAATCAAGAGCAAAAACAATTAATTAGGGGAAGGTCAATTTCAATAGGGTGAGAATGGAACTGGCCATGGTAAAAAGGAGAATTACAATGTTGCACTCTTGTTCAAAAGGTGCAAGGATAAACCCGGTGATAACACCACTTTTATCTCGTGGTGGGAAAACTCTTCAAAACAATAATCCAGGACAAAATTAACAGTCACTTGGATTGATATGGATTGATTAAGGAATTCCAGCATGAATTAATTAAAGCATGCTTAACTAACTTGGTTGAGATTTCTGATGGGGTAACAACGATGGTTGACGAGGGTAATGCGGTTGATGTGCTGTACATTGACTTCCAAAAGGCATTTGATGAAGTGCCATATAACAGGCTATTCAGCAAAGTTAAAGCCCATGGAATCAAAGGGGCAGTGGCAGCAAAATGTACAAAACTGGCTGAGAAACAGGGAACAGAGTGGTGGTGAACATTTGTTTTTCTGACCAGTGAGTTGCATGTAGTGGGAATTCCCCAGCAGTCGCTATTAAGATTACTGCTTTTCTTGATCTATATTAATGACCTAGACTTCGGTGTGCAGGGCCTAATTTGAAAATTTGTGGGTGTCACAAAACTTGGAAGTATTGTGAATTATGAAGTGATAGACTTCAAGAGGGTGTAGACAGGTTGGTGGAATAAGCTGCATGTGGCATATTAAACTTATTGCAGAAAAGTGTGAAGTGACACAATTGGAAGGAAGAAAAGAGCAATACAATGTAAAATAATGGATATATTTATTAGAGGGGATTCAGGAGCAGAGGGACCAGTGAAAAAATCTTTGAAGGTGACAAAGGCAGTTTGAGAAAGGGCATGTATGATTCTGGGCTTTATCAATAGAGGCATAGAGTGCAAAAGGAAGTTACAGTGAACCTTTGCAAAGCACATGTCTCGGCACCACACTTTAGGAAAGATGTGAATTCAGTAGATGGGGCTCAGAAAATATTTGCAAGAATGACTCTGGGGATGAGAGACTTCAGTTACGCAGATGGATTGGAGAAGCTGGGACTGTTATCCTTGGTGAAGAGAAGGATCAGAGGGTATTTGACAAAGCAGAGAGGGAGAAATTGTCACCATTGGTGGAAAGGCTGAGAAGCAGAGCATGCCTATTTAAGATGAATGGCACCAAAGGCAACATGAGGAAAATCCTCTTTTAGTAACTAATGGTTGGGATCTGGAATGCACTGCCTGAGAATGTAGAGAAGGTCGATTCAATCACCCTTTTTGTCGTAAGGTGTTGGGTGTAGTTTGGTAGGTATTAATTAAGGCATTTATAGTCTTAGTTAGTTCAACAGTAAGTATTTATTAACTATTAGAAATTAAATACAAAGGTACAGTAAAGGTCCAAGCAAGGAGCAGTCTCCATGCTTGCTTCTACACATGGCTCTGTCCAACACTACACTGAACCCTAGGTGTGGGTCATGTGTCCTCTTACATCACTGTGTGGGAGGTACTGTATTCAGTCCCATGTTAACCCATCATGTGCTAGATGTTAGCACAGTTGCTTCACAGCTCCAGGGTCCCAGGTTCGATTCCCGGCTTGGGTCACTATTTGTGCGGAGTCTGCACATTCTCCCCATGTCTGCTTGAGTTTCCTCCGGGTGCTCCAGTTTCCTCCCACAGTCCAACGATGTGCAGGTTTGGTGGATTGGCCTTGATAAATTGCCCTTAGTGTCCAAAGAGGTTATGTGGGGTTACTGGGTTACGGGGATAGAGTGGAGGCATGGGCTTAAGTGAGGTGCTCTTTCCAAGGGCCGGTGCAGACCAATGGACCAAATGACCTCTTTTTGCACTATAAATTCTATGATTTTTATACAACACCAAATCTTATCCAATGTATTTATAGATTTTTCCAGTTTACCCCATATATTTACATCATTATTATTACCACATCTCCCCCTTCAAATCTCTGAGTTAATTGGTTCAGGTGGTCTGGAGGCCTTATAACTCTTCCACATCTCTTCTCACTACTGTCAGAGGAGTGGTAGATTTTGTTGTTGCGGTAAATGTTGTTGTATTAGAGGTTGTTCTGGCACCTTTTCATCCTCTTTTTCCGTTCTGTGGCATTTTAATTGCAGATTCTGGCATCCTCAATGAAAGTGGGCAGATCAGCTCTGCAAAGTGAGAAGACAATTCAGAGCTGAAATCTCAGTCAAGAGAATCTGTCTTGTTTGAGCTCTCAGGAACTTGCAATTCTTTATAATTTACACCAGTAGTTGTCTTGACATATTCTGTTGTGTGGGGGGTGGGGGGGGGGGGGGGGGTGGGGGATTCAGGGCTAAATAGACATCTCAGCTCAAGAAAGAAAAAGGGCGGAATTTAACCATATTTTTTCAAAGTGTCCGGCTCAGACTGAAAACCGACATGTCACTCTCAGCTGCAAAGCCCAGTTCTAACTCCAGATCTTGAGAATCTCCGAGTAAAAAAAAAATCAGTGGGTGTGGTTTGCGGCATCACTATGGTGGAGTGGAGCCTGCCAGAACCGACAAGGCCAGCTCCACAGAGATCAAGGTGCCATTGTTGCCAAGTCGCACTGGAGACGCCAATAATGTTGCTCTTTTAACTGGATACTGATATGACAATTATTAATGATGATATTGCTTTTCAGAGTCGCCAGGTATCAAATGATACCACCACAAGGTTTTACCGGCTATCGATCAAAGACCAAACAACCAGTTAGTTAGTTCAAGTTCAATGATAGTTTATTTACACACAAGAATTACTTTGACATGCAACATAAAACACTACAAGCTAAATTACACCTAACACTACAACAACCTGTACTTAAATTCAGGCACCCGGCTTTATGCAGAGGAACAAGGCCTTTGTCCGGATCTTGCGTGGCTGGGTCTGGAGAAGTGACTTCATTTCTGCTGGGCTCATCCGTCTGGTAGTGATCGTTGGTCTTGAACTTGTCTTCTGGTCGTGATGCTACACTTGGTTTTCGGCGTAGGTCAGGGCCAAGAGAGACTGAGTGCCGGGGCCAAGAGGGACCGAACACATGGCAGTGTCTCTCTTTATCCTTCTGGGATTTTGCGCTCTTTTGGGCGGTCCTTAGATTTGGACCCAATAATTTGGCGGACTTCAATTACTGCCTTCGATTTTGGCCAATAAAGGGGCGGGTGCCTTGATGGCGGGGCGTGTCCTGAGTGGTCATTGACCTTGGCTTTTTGGGCTCCCTGAGCAAAGGGAGTGGCGCCGATGAGTTTGTTTCTGTATCTGTTACCTGAGTACAGGTCTTTTGTTCTGGGGAAATGGGCTATTAGAATGCAAAGTAGCTGGGGGTTTCGATAGCGTCTAGTTATGAGTCGCCAATATACATAAGGTCTGAGTCCTGGGTTGACCATATTTCCCATGGTCCTTTGCAGGTGGCCATATTTCCCGGGATCCTTTGTAAGTGGCCATCCCAGATGGCTACACGATTAACACCTCCTGGCAGTGCAAACTTGTGCTAAGAGGCAGTCGGGCATGTCCCTCTCCCTCCCCTCGGAGGCAGATCCCTCGACTGATTCACATCTTCAAATGGCTGTTGTAAACCTCGCCATCGTGATGTCACATTGGCGATGATTGAATATTCAGTGAGTGGAGATCATGTGGTGGGAGGGTGGCTAATTACATTCAAATTTATTCATAATCATTAAAATGAGGTTCTCACCCTTTGTGGGCGTGAACTTCGTGACATTACCGGCAAGGGAGGTGGAAATTTGGGGAACTCAATCATTTTGGTGAGAATCGTGTTTCCCGATTCTTCATGGAATCCCGATAGTGACTGAAGGAGGCCATTTGGTCCACCAAATCTGCATCAACCCTCTGAAAGAGCACCCGACCTAGGCCCATTCCCCCACCATAACCTGCACATCTTTGGACTGTGGGAGGAAACCGGGGAACCCGGAGGAAACCAACGCAGACACAGGGAGGACGTGCAGACTCCACAGTCACCCACGGCCGGAATTGAACCCGGGTCCCTAACGCTGTGAGGCAGCAGTGTTAGCATTGTGCCACTGCGCCACCCTAGATTCTCTCCTGATTTTCCACCCGTGTTGGCAATCCTGCAGACTGCAAACACGGCCTCACATCACCCCCAAAGATTGGTTATGGATGACCTACATCAGCTCAAAGATTTGCTTTCCACCATACCTTAGTGGATTCTGAATCATGCCTATGACTGGACATCAGGGGCGAGATTCTCCGACCCCCCGCCGGGTCGGAGAATCGCCGGGGGCTGGCGTGAATCCCGCCCCCGCCGGTTGCCGAATTCTCCACCACCGGATATTTGGCGGGGGCGGGAATCGTGCCGCACCGGTTGGCGGGCCAACCCCCAGCGATTCTCAGGCCAGTATGGGCCGAAGTCCCGCCGCTAAAATGCCTGTCCCGCCGGTGTAGATTGAACCACCTACCTTATCGGCGGGACAAGGCGGCGCGGGCGGGCTCCGGGGTCCTGGGGGGGGCGTGGGGCGATCTGGCCCCGGGGGGTGCCCCCACGGTGGCCTGGCCCGCGATCGTGGGCCCACCGATCCGCGGGCGGGCCTGTGCCGTGGGGGCACTCTTTCCCTTCGGCCTCCGCCACGGTCTCCACCATGGCGGAGGCAGAAGAGACTCTCTCCACTGCGCATGCGCGGGAATGCGGGGCGGAAATTCGTCCGGCGCTGACCTAGCCCCTTAAGGTTGGAGCTCGGCCCCCAAGGATGCGGAGCATTCCGCACCTTTGGGGCGGCGCGATGCCCGACTGATTTGCGCCGTTTTGGGCGCCAGTCGGCGGACATTGCGCTGTTTCCGGAGAATTTCGCCCCAGATTCCAATGGGCCCATAGACTGGTGCGTCCGTTGTTTGGAGACACTTTGTCCCATTGGAGCATAATCCTGGCTCCTGAGTCCAATTTAAAATTTGTGAGATGGCCATTAACCAAGAGATAAAGCCTGGATCTTTGACTTCACCGTGTGTCCTCTTGGTGTGCAGTCTCGACTTCGTGAATCCTCTTGACATCTTCTGTGCTTTTTGATGTTTTGGCTTTGTACATCTTCCCAAAGCTTTCGTACAGCTACATAGAAAGAATTGTCTGACATAGGTAGGAGCTGGGGGGACACTTTGCTCCACACGGCCTCTTTATTGGTTGGTTACATTATTGCTTCCCTTGGATTGGAGTATTCCTGTATCTGTACTGTTTCATTGGCCGGTCAGTGGGGTCGATTTTGTACCACTTTTGCTTTCTCCCCTTAATTTGGATCTGTGCTGCAAACCGATTTCAGATTGCCTGACAATCAGGGTGGCTTTCTAGAGGGTTTGAAGCATGTCTGAGTGAGTGTCGTCCGCCACTCCAACAACTATTCTACCCTGATTAGCTCAGATTTCAGTTCACCATAATCACAGTCTTCAGCCGTTCCATACAAAGAACAAAGTACAAAGAAATGTACAGCACAGGAACAGGCTCTTCGGCCCTCCAAGCCCGTGCCGACCATGCTGCCCGACTAAACTACAATCTTCTACACTTCCTGGGTCCGTATCCCTCTATTCCCATCCTATTCATGTATTTGTCAAGATGCCCCTTAAATGTCACTATCGTCCCTGCTTCCACCACCTCCTCCGGTAGCGAGTTCCAGGCACCCACTACCCTCTGCGTAAAAAACTTGCCTCATACATCTACTCTAAACCTTGCCCCTCTCACCTTAAACCTATGCCCCCTAGTAATTGACCCCTCTACCCTGGGGAAAAGCCTCTGACTATCCACTCTGTCTATGCCCCTCATAATTTTGTATACCTCTATCAGGTCTCCCCTCAACCTCCTTCGTTCCAGTGAGAACAAACCGAGTTTATTCAACCGCTCCTCATAGCTAATGCCCTCCATACCAGGCAACATTCTGGTAAATCTCTTCTGCACCCTCTCTAAAGCCTCCACATCCTTCTGGTAGTGTGGCGACCAGAATTGAACACTATACTCCAAGGGTGGCCTAACTAAGGTTCTATACAGCTGCAACATGACTTGCCAATTCTTATACTCAATGCCCCGGCCAATGAAGGCAAGCATGCCGTATGCCTTCTTGACTACCTTCTCCACCTGTGTTGCCCCTTTCAACGACCTGTGGACCTGCACTCGTAGATCTCTTTGACTTTCAATACTCTTGAGGGTTCTACCATTCACCGTATATTCCCTACCTGCATTAGACCTTCCAAAATGCATTACCTCACATTTGTCCGGATTAAACTCCATCTGCCATCTCTCCGCCCAAGTCTCCAAACAATCTAAATCCTGCTGTATCCTCCGACAGTCCTCATCGCTATCCGCAATTCCACCAACCTTTGTGTCGTCTGCAAACTTACTAATCAGACCAGTTACATTTTCCTCCAAATCATTTATATATACTACAAAGAGCAAAGGTCCCAGCACTGATCCCTGTGGAACACCACTGGTCACAGCCCTCCAATTAGAAAAGCATCCTTCCATTGCTACTCTCTGCCTTCTATGGCCTAGCCAGTTCTGTATCCACCTTGCCAGCTCACCCCTGATCCCGTGTGACTTCACCTTTTGTACTAGTCTACCATGAGGGACCTTGTCAAAGGCCTTACTGAAGTCCATATAAACAACATCCACTGCCCTACCTGCATCAATCATCTTAGTGACCTCCTCGAAAAACTCTATCAAGTTAGTGAGACACGACCTCCCCTTCACAAAACCGTGCTGCCTCTCACTAATACGTCCATTTGCTTCCAAATGGGAGTAGATCCTGTCTCGAAGAATTCTCTCCAGTAATTTCCCTACCACTGAAGTAAGGCTCACCGGCCTGTAGTTCCCGGGATTATCCTTGCTACCCTTCTTAAACAGAGGAACAACATTGGCTATTCTCCAGTCCTCCGGGACATCCCCTGAAGACAGCGAGGATCCAAAGATTTCTGTCAAGGCCTCAGCAATTTCCTCTCCAGCCTCCTTCAGTATTCTGGGGTAGATCCCATCAGGCCCTGGGGACTTATCTACCTTAATATTTTTTAAGACACCCAACACCTCTTCTGTTTGGATCTCAATGTGACCCAGGCTATCTACACACCCTTCTCCAGACTCAACATCTACCAATTTCTTCTCTTAGGTGAATACTGATGCAAAGTATTCATTTAGTACCTCGCCCATTTCCTCTGGCTCCACACATAGATTCCCTTGCCTATCCTTCAGTGGGCCAACCCTTTCCCTGGCTACCCTTTTGCTTTTCATGTACGTGTAAAAAGCCTTGGGATTTTCCTTAACCCTATTTGCCAATGACTTTTCGTGACCCCTTCTAGCCCTCCTGACTCCTTGCTTAAGTTCCTTCCTACTTTCCTTATATTCCACGCAGGCTTCGTCTGTTCCCAGCCTTTTAGCCCTTACAAATGCCTCCTTTTTCTTTTTGACGAGGCCTACAATATCTCTCGTCATCCAAGGTTCCCGAAAATTGCCGTATTTTATCTCTCGTCATCCAAGGTTCCCGAAAATTGCCGTATTTATATCTCTCGTCATCCAAGGTTCCCGAAAATTGCCATACAGATCATTAATGAAAGAGTTGACAGATTCTCCTGGCTGCCAGGCATGTTTATTAAATTTAACCCTTCAGTGATTTTGTTACTTCCCAGGTTAAAATATGCATCATATTATTTTAAAACTTCATCAAATTATTTTAAAACTTCATCAAATTTTGCAGATGATTCATTGATTCTAGCTATTATATCACTGGCTCACTAAATAAGGCATTGTGGTAACTTCTTTAGGCTCTGAAGCAATCATGTATCTAAGGAATAGGGCAGCACGGTGGCGCAGTGGGTTAGCCCTGCAGCGTTGGTGCCGAGGTCCCAGGTTCGATCCTGGCTCTGGGTCACTGTCCATGTGGAGTTTGCACATTCTCCCCGTGTTTGCGTGGGTTTCACCCCCACAACCCAAAGATGTGCAGGCTAGGTGGATTGGCCACGCTAAATTGCTCCTAAATTGGAAAAAATGAATTGGGTACACTAAATTGATTTTTTAAAATGTATTTAAGAAATGGGGCAGCACGGTAGTTCAGTGGTTAGCACTGTTGCTTCACAACTCCAGGGTCCCAGGTTCGATCCCCGACTTGGGTCACTGTCTGTGTGGAGTCTGCACGTCTCCCGTGTCTGTGTGGATTTCCTCCGGGTGCTCTGGTTTCCTCCCACAAGTCCTCAAGACGTGCTGTTAGGTGAATTGGATATTCTGAATTCTCCCTCTATGTACCCGAACAGGTGCTGGAATGTGGCGACTAGGGGCTTTTCACAGTAACTTCATTGCAGTGTTAATGTAAGCCTACTTGTGACAATAAAGATTATTATTATTATTATTAATTCCTTTCCCCAGAGTCCACAATCTTGTGACTGATCTGAGCCTTGGATCTGCCCAAATTGATCTGGAAGAGTGGATTTTTGGTCCATGGTTAAAATGCTTAGAGTACAGGTTCAGCTTTAAGAGGTGTCCAGAATTCCAAGATGGCACCACTGACACTTCTGCACAAAGGATTTTACCACGCTTGTCGGTTTTAGCAGGCTCTCACAGTGATTCATTTGTGATCTCAGCATTTTATTTTGTTCAATCACATGTGCCTGGATTGAGTAGTTACAGTCTTCCCTGCTTTACTGCAATGCTATCAGGTCTTGGAAGCTTCAAATCCCATTTTTTTCCTGAGTGTTTTAAATCTATTTAAGTCTACTCAGTCACAATTAACTTTTCATTAACATTTTTAAAAATCTTTGTGTGGCCACCAGGTGTTTAGGCCACCAACTTGGGGAATCCGGTTTCTCGGACTGTGATTTAAAAAGCAATTTCTGACCACTGCTGTATTTAACTATTTTTCAGGACAAGTGTTGTCTAGGAATTAATTTTTTTTAGCTCACCCCTGCTAGGTCTGCACATTCTAGGTATTGAAGCTGGACTCCCATGTGATGTGATGGAGTCTTCTGCCGCAGTGAGAATTTTAATTTCTGCCTTCAGCTTCCAAGTCTTTCTTTGGAGATTTTCTCAGGTGATTTTCTTCTGTGCCTTCTTGTCTTGAGCTTTTCTCCAGGTTAGAATGCTTCTATGATTTTTCTTTCAATTTTACAGGATTTTAATTTTCTTCTACAGTCTCTTTGATGTTTTGAATTTTCCCATTCACTGCCATCATGTTGTAAGGTGCTGGGTGGGTTTTATTAAGCTATTCGTAGTCTTGGGTAGATCAACAATAAGTATTTATTGACCACTGGAAACTATATGTATTGATACAGTAAAGGGTTCAAGCTAGGACCTGACTCCATACATGCTTGTGCACATGGCTCTATCCAACACTATACAGACCCCTAGGTGCAGGTCATGTGTTCTCTTATATCACTGTGTGGCAGCACTTAGTCAGTCACATGTTAGCCCATTATGTGCCAAACTCTTATACCACAGCTATTGAAAGATAATTGGCTAATAATTAAAGGGATAAAGTTGCAGGGCTTCAGAGAAAGGAAGGGGGATTCAGATGAGCAGAGCTGTTGTTGTAGAGTGTCAGCACCAAGACTACAGGCCAAATGGCCAGCTTTCCTACTGTTACCATTCTGTGATTCAAGATGGAAGCAGGCGGTTTTGGTGATGGAGAGGATTATCTGGTCAAAAGTTCATCTCAGTGTCAAATGTGACACCAAGCTGCAAACAGTTTGAAGCCGAAGCTTAATTTAAATTAAAAGATAAGCCCAGCTGTTCCTGCAGCAGATTTCTGGAGGAAGATTTGGGAAAATGGGAACTGCTGCCTGTGCCATTGATGCACCCACAGCCTATTTCAATTGAGCATACTTTAGGCAGGTACCTGTGAAATGTCTGCTGGAAAGGGGATAAGATGGGAGTGATATTATTGCAACAGCAAATTGTCTTTTTCCCCAATGGCCGTCAGTCACTCTGTCAACAGTTGACAAGAGAGGAATCAGTAGGCCACACCGTCTCTAAGTGCAGGCATTGGCTCCCCTCATGCCCTACTTCATATATTGTATTAAGATAACAGCGACGGAAATTGTAATATATCTAGATGATGTCATTGACGACTTTTTTTAATTTACATTTTTTTTTCAATTAAGGGGCAATTTAGCGTGGCCAATCCACCTACCCTGCACATCTTTGGGTCATGGGGGTGAGACCCACACAGGCACGGGGAGAACATGCAAACTCCACACGGGCATTGACCCGGGGCTGGGATCAAACCCGGGTCCTTGGCGCCATGAGGCAGCCGTGCTAACCACTATGTCACCGTGCCACCATTAGTTCCAATTATTATTGTGAGGTCTGCATAGTATAAAAACCAGACACAAAATGGCATAATCCATACTTGTAGTAGAATCAATAAGAATGGCGTAAGAGCCCAATGTGACCAAGTCCTGTGCAAATTCCATTACTGCCCAGATTATGAAAGCGATTCACACCTTTAGCCCCAGAATTTTCACCTTCATTATGTCTTTAATATCATTGGCAGAATGGGGAAGGCAGTGGCGCAGTGGTATTGTCGTGGACTAGTAATCCAGAAACCCTGGGTAATGCTTTGGGGGCCCAGGTTTGAATCCCACCATGTCAGATGGTGAACTTTGAATTCATTAGAAAAATGTATTTTAGGGCATCATGGTGGCACAGTGGCTAGCACTGCTGCCTCGCGCCGCCAACTACCCGGGTTTCATCCCGGCCCCGGGTCACTGTCCATGTGGAGTTTGCACATTCTCCGCCTATCTGCATGGGTCTCATCCCCATAACCCAAAGATGTGCAGGGTAGGTGGATTGGCCACGATAAATTGCCCGTTAATTGGAAACATTTATAAAAAATAAATATGATTTTATTTGATTTGATTTATTGTCACATGTACCGAAGTAGAGTGAAAAGTATTTTTCTGCGGCCGAGGGAACATATGCAGTACGCAAATAATAGCCAAAAGAATAATCAACAGAAAACATTGACAAATGGTACATCGACAAACAGTGATTGGTTACAGTGCGGAACAAGGTTCCAAACATAGCAAATACATGAGCAAGAGCAGCATAGGGCGTCGTGAATAGTGTTCTTACAGGGAACAGATCAGTCCGAGGGGGAGTCATTGAGGAGCCTTGTAGCTGTGAGGAAGAAGCTGTTCCTATGTCTGGATGTGCGGGTCTTCAGACTTCTGTACCTTCTGCCTGATGGAAGGTCTGGAAGAAGGCAATGCCTGGGTGGGAGGAGTCTCTGATAATGCTGTCTGCCTTCCTGAGGCAGAATCAATGTGGGGGTGTATGAATTTTAATTATGACCGCGAAACCATTGTCGATTGTTGTAAAAACCCATCTTGTTCTCTAATGTCGTTCAGGGAAGGAAATCTGTTGTCCTTACCTGGTCTGGCCTACATGTGACTCCAGATCCACAGAAAAGTGCTCGACTCTTAACTGCCCTCTGAAATGGCCCAGCAAGCCACTCAGTTCAAGGGCAATTAAGGATGGGCAATAAATGCTGGCCCAGCCAGCGATGCCAACATCCCATGAAAGAATAGAAGACATTGTGAACAGGTATATTAATCACTCCAGTCTTACCTCAACAAACATGGGGAAATAATTCTTCATCCTAATTTTTCACCATTGTGATTACAAATGTTGATTTTAATTGCATTAGCATACAACCAATGTTTTCCTTAAGGTTGGATTAATATCCTGCAATTTAGCAAAGTTATGTCTAGGGAAATGTTTTACAAAAAGCTTGGCTAAGTTACATGCTCTGAAGGGAACAGTTTTGTTGGATTGCATGCACTTCACTCATCCTATATTTTCTGTTCTTGGGTTCTGAAGAAAATAAAAGTGTGCAATTCTGTCAGCCTAACTAGACAGATCTTCTCTTTTCATAAAATGGATGTTACTTTGATAAATAGTATATGATATGTGAGAAGGTTAACAAAAAAGATAATTCACTTTTTGTTATGAATTCCGGAGAGACCAATAACTTTAAAAAAGAAATTTGAACTTCTAGTTAATCACAAAGGATGACATGACAAGATTTCATGTTTAAAGACATTTACTGTAACAAAAGCACTATTGCCAAAATACTGGCCGAGATTCTCCGAAATCCCGACCAAGTGTTGGCGCTGGCGGAAACACCGGCGAGATGTACGCCGGCGTCAAATGACCACCTGGCCCAGCAATTCACCGCTCTTCAGAGAGCTAGCACAGCACCGAAGTGCGGCGCGCTGCTCCAGTGCCAAAAAGCGGCCCTGCACGACCGCCACGGCGCATGCGTGTGGTTGCCGTCTCCGCGCCGACGCAGAGCAACATGTCGGAGACTTTACAGCGGGCCGCGCAGAAGAAGATAGGCCCCCTCCAGATCGCGGTCGCCTGCTGATCGGAAGACCCTGATCGCGGGCCTGGACCCCTCCCCCGGAGTCAGATCCCCCGCCCCCCACCAGGACGTCCACTGCGGCCCTGGGTCTGATCTCCCGCCGGGTGGTACAAGGTTGGAACCACGCCGGCAGGAGTTCGGCCCGTCGCCAGCGGAGAATCGCCGCGGGAGCCTATTTCAGCGGCCCCCAACCGGTGCCGCAGCGACCGCGCGGGCGCAATTGGCGCCAATTCTCCAGTCGCTAAAGAATCGCATCGCGGCGTCGGAGCGGCTTGGCGGGAATTTCCCGCACCCCCGGCGATTCTCCGACCCGGGCTCAGAGAATCCCGCTCACTATCTTTGTAGGCAACTAATACTTTAAAGTATAGAACATACCTCCCATTTTATTTCTAGCACAACCAAAAAAAACACTTTATAGGTTTACATTACACTGTTCTTTGAGTAGACATTCAGTTCTCCTGAAATCAGCCCAAAATTATTCTTAGCTCCTGAGGGTTAATTTCTGTTCTTTTCCTTTCTCAGTCTGGTAACTCCTAACCCCAGAACAGTACTTCATGGTGAGAGTATTCCTGGAGGTAATCCCTCTAGCGCAAGCTAAATGAATCTTCCAACCCTGTATTACCTCCGCACAAATGTGGTCTTTTCAGTCTTGAGTGTGAACTTGCACCCACGGTAAACCAAAGAGAATGTTGGCCTCTTGCTGCTCCCTCTCTCTCTCAGATCCTGTATGGCTGTGTCTGTCTTTTTGGGGCATATCAGAGAAAGCTTTCCCCTCACAAAGTCAATTCCCATGACAACATGAATCATATGGGCCTCGTATCTGTAGAAATGCTGATCAGCTATCCTTGAGAACCCAACTCTCTTTCATCTTGGAACTAAGTATAATGTACAACTGTTTACAACCTGACAATCCCAATACTTTACTGGGATTTTGGAGACTCACAGTATATACATTGGTAGCACATAGGCAGCTCTTAAAGGGATAGACATCCCTCATGGTTTCCTCATTGGATTATCTGGCAGGTGTTGGAAAAAATTACACCAAGCTACCAACTAGGTCACAATCTATTTTCTTCATCATTTTATTAACCTCAATCAGATCGTTCTTAACCTAAGTCTATACTTCACTAAAGTGGAGAGTCCTAACTCTGAACCTATCTTGATAACTAAGATACTTACTTTAGCAGCCTTTCAAAACTACGAGGGTAGACTGGAAATTTACAATGGGATTAAGTGATACAGGCTAATGGGACCATTGGTTTACGTAGATACAGCAAATCCAGGAAAACCAGAGGTCAGGAGCACTCTGTCCCAATACAGTTGTCCAAATTTCTAATTGTTAATTTACAGGGAGGTAGCTTTATATGCAGCCCTCCTTCCTAATCAATATTCTTGTACAAAGGGGATACAATAGTCCTGGGAACTGAAACCGGAAAATCAGGCCCATAAGTTTGCAGGGCCTTGTCGCTCTAGTAGCTGAACTGGTCATACATTTTTCCAATGATAAATTATTAATTACATGTTATTTCAGTTTGAACTGTATTTGTTACGACCTACTCAATAGAAGATTCGACAGAGGTTATTAATCCTTGCTGCTTGCTTAAGCTTCAAAGATTTATATTTCTAAATAGGGAGATATGAAATCATGCTGCATCCAAGCTTGCCAAAGGAAATACATTTCTGCTTCCTATGTGAACACATTTTTACTCTTTTAAAATGTTAAAGTTCATTAGCATGTTCTTAATAAGCTTTTATATCTGTGACAGGACCTAATAGGCGTGCTGTTCAGTCTATAGGCTAGATCCCAGTTATCAGCTACAAGGTTTCAACAAACCGGTTCATCAACTAGTTTTAGGGGATAGTTTGCTTAAGTAGAAGTGACGATCTAAATTGGGCTGCGTTCCAGATAAATAGGATTTGGCATTAAGATTTCTCATGGCAAGAATGCTAAAAATAAGAGGACGTTGCCAGGTGTGGTTTTGAATCAGTGAAGCAGAAAACAGGGTGATATACACAAAGTTCCATAAAACGTGGGCATAGACACAGGCACCACACAAAGTCATGTGTTTTTTAAAGGTGAATGCAGAGGAATTACGATTGATTTTGTTGGGATCAGTTAGTGAGTGCCTTTAAACTTAAGTGTATTCAACTTTCAGGATTATTTATTTGAACGTTTATGTTACTGTTTTGGGGTAGTGTTTTAAAGTGCCCATTTCCCATTTTTAAAACCGTGGAAACACTTTAAAACCTCTGCATGTTAAATGAGCCACTGTTCCTACTAATGTAAACATTCTGATGAGTATCCAAAGATATGACCTCTATGTGACCCCTTAACCTTGCCTGTAATTATTTGTTTGAAGACAGTATGGAGTTCCCATGCTGAGAAGGACTATAATGGTTTGCAGCTCTGTGCAGCTCTATGTGCAAGTGTGTATGAGAGGAGCGAGAGACTTTATAATAAGGAGACGGCCAGATGTAAATAATAAAAATGGTTGGGGGTAAAAAGAGAAACCTAGTAATTTAGTCCAGCCCATTATTTGGAGCGCGCAGGGTGAAATGAATGGGGGAAGGGAAAAAGGAGGGTGCATTACTCTGTGATGTGATACTAGAGCACATGAAGTCGCCTTCTCATCTCTGGAGTTTTTGTGTGTGTCATGTGCACACACCATTAGCGACTCTTGGGAGGAGAGAAAACAGTCTTATCTGCTTGGTCTGATAATCTCAATTGGCCGTATTCTGATTGATAAAAGGGAGTGTAGCTACAGAGCTTTGAATCAACTCCCAAAGGGACACAACACATTAGTCTGCCAGTGAGTCTAGTATGGAGAAGGTTACAGTGCTCAAAATGAGCAAGAATGGACACCAAAAGATCTGAAGCATAATTTACACTACACCTAGCAAATCCTTTTTCCAACTGACAACTGGAAAAGTAACCCACACATTTTAAATGTTAAATATAATCTTAAAAACAAAAGGAAATGAAAGGACAATGCTTTAGATGCAGTAATCATGTTGTGTTTTACACCATTTGTACTAGGCTTCAACTAGTTACATTTGGATGTGCTTTCCTATTGCTGTTGATACAAATCAAATGTTAAGTGCAGGCAATGCAAATGAATGTACTCCAATGTTAGATCATTGTTACAGTCACCTTCTAATGTCACTTTAAACTCAGTTTGTAGAGAAGCTGAGGAGGTGGTATTATATCAATAACACGATAGATTAGTCTGAGAAGTTAGCACTACCATGGGACAGTATTAGCTGAGTAAAATCAAAAAGGTAGCTTAAATGATGCAAAGTTTATAATAATAATAATTGCTTATTGTCACAAGTAGACTTCAATGAAGTTACTGTGTAAAGCCCCTAGTCGCCACATTCCGGCACCTGTTCGGGGAGGCCGGTACAGGAATTGAACCCGTGCTGCTGCCTTGTTCTGCATTACAAGCCAGCTGTTTAGCCCAATGTGCTAAACCAGTCCCACATTAGACACGCAGTATCTGGTGCTAGTGAGTATTCATAAAACAGATTTAACCCCAATTTCTCAAAGTTATTCTGCAAGAACTGGCATCAGCAATCAAGGAGCAAGTGATACACCCTTCCCACTTTGGCACAGTAGACACATAGTCTGGGGTTACTTGCAAAGAGAGAAATTGGGAAGGGAATAAAAGGAATAAAAACAGACTGCCAGGAACATATACAGATTCTTAAAAAAACATCAAGAGATATCTACTGACATTTAACACTAAAAGTTATTCCTGAAAATGTTTTCTTGTAAAATGAATCATAGAGTCACAAATCAGAGGAGGCCATTCAGCCCATCATGACTGCCAGATCTTTGAAAGAACTCTCCAGTAGTTCCGTTGGTTATAACTGCAAATTGTTCCTCTTTAAGTATCTGTCAGATTCACTGTTCATTATGCTTCCACCGCCCTTTCAGGCAGTACATTCCAGATAAAAGTGTTTTATGCAATGTTGTGGCATGGAAAAGGGCCCATTTTGTTATGACCACGAGGTCTTTAAACCCCGCTGAGAAAGTGGGTGTGTTGCTTTACACCCACAATATTATCATCCCTCCTTGCAGCCAATCCGCAGCAAATGCTTCAACTGGACAGAGGACTCTCCGTTCTTCCTCCCTCCCCCCAGCAGGGAGACACAGCAGCTTCTGCTTAAGTGTTTCACAGCTCAGGAAGTTAGAATTAAACCCACAATTAATCTCCTGCATGACACTGAACACTAGTGTCTGCCTATCTTTTCCCATTTTAGTTTGGTACTGTTTGCCACCTGTGTGACACTTCCTCCATTAGCCAAGAGCTCAGAGCACTGAAATGCAGAGTTTTCCACTGCTGCCATGAACGTTGATCTGTGATTGGACAATGGGAGACACGATTTAGTGGGTGGGACTTGTCCAGCTAGTTTTTTTTCTCGCAGATGGGTGAATAAATCCTGCTCTTGCAAAGTACCCCATCTACTGGCCTGTCTGAAAATTGACAGCCACTTAGGTATCATTTGAAGACGGGTTGAATTCAAACTTGGGAACTCCACTTAGAAGTCCGCCGTCAAACTGCGAGAGTGACATGTCTCACACCGAGAAAAAAAATTAAAGCTTTTATTTGAAAATTACGGTTTCAAAGTATCTTAAAAACTGAAATGGGTGTGCTTTATGACCATTCTGATTGCACATGATCTTCATTCACATTTGACTTCAAAAGTCCATTGCATGGAATCAAAAATATATCTGCAGAAACTCATGTCGCCGTACACTGTGCCTCGCTGCAATTCAGCATGGTGGCAAGTCTGAACATGGGATAAATTGAATTCAGTTTGGATCTCGTAATCAGAACTGAACTGGCTCTCATTCCGAACAGGGTCACTATTTGTAGTCTGACTGTGGAACAGACATTTGTTCACTGACGATTTGATTTAATGATATCTGCGCTGCTTGTTAGAAAGAAGCCTCACCATTTCCCTGAAGAACATTTCTTTCTTCGGTTGCTTAGCTAGTTTTCATGCCCGAAGCAGCTTTTGAACTGAAGCTTAGGCAAGGCAAGTAATTGTGTTGGGTGACATTTTGTTGACAACAGATAGAATGCAAATCTTTGGAGGATTCCCCTTCAATAATCTGTACATAGATGGAAAATAATTAATAATGCATTTGCTAAAGAATTGGCAAAATTATTACAGTCCTCTTAGCATACAAAATGATCAGAGGGTTAGATAGGGTGGACAGTGAGAGCCTTCTCCCGCGGATGGAAATGGCTAGCACAAAGGGACATAGCCTTAAACTGAGGGGTAATAGATATAGGACAGAGGTCAGGGGTAGGTTCTTTACGCAAAGAGTAGTGAGGCCGTGGAATGCCCTACCTGCTACAGTAGTGAACTCGCCAACATTGAGGGCATTTAAAAGTTTATTGGATAAACATATGGATGATAATGGTATAGTGTAGGTTAGATGGCTTTTGTTTCGGTGCAACATCGTGGGCCGAAGGGCCTGTACTGCGCTGTATTGTTCTATGTTCTATGTAAGGTGCATTCCGAATAAAAATGCTTACTTTACAGTAATAAGTGATTTGACCAAGGCTATTTTGCATCAGAAATCTGTCAAGGGCCAGTTTTTTGGGGTCTACCGCTTCACGTTCGTTCTCCCCATCCCCCAATATCACAGCCATGAGACATTTGTTAAATGCCATTCGAATGAGTTGTCTTTCTTGCACTTACTTGGACATAGAAGGCAGTGGAGGGGTTTGGCTCCATTTCAAATGCAAACATTTGGCATCCACGTAAAGATTGCTAACATGTCAGACAGTAAAAATTGTGAGGGGTTTATTTTTTGGAGGAGGTTTGGTTTGGCTGGGCTGGACAGTGCGGATAAATTAAAGACAGACTTGTGGTGATTAATTTTGCAGCTTCTATGAAATGATTTTATTATCTGGCTGTTTTGGGAACAGCAGGAAAGTGGAATTTTCTCCAACAGTGAAGGTGCATCATAATTCAACAAAACTAACTGAACTCTAAGGTTAACTGGAGCATTTTGGTGGCGTTCCGGAAGGACAATGTTTTTTTTTTAAAGAAGCTTACACTTCCAGGTTTCCCAGAAAAGTGTTAATGTTAAAAAAGACCTTAATGCATTCGCGCCGCCATTTTTGAATTTTCTCCACTACTTGTTTCTCAGAATGGCAAAATATTAAAGTGCCCAAGTGCAAACGTATCAACAATCTGCAAAACAAAGTGTTCTGTTTCGACCTGTAGAAAGAAGTCATTTATTTAAATGTCTGTTAGCACCCACATTGCTGATGGGCATTTGACTTTTTTTCCCCCTGCCCTGGGTGTGGAAATCTTGGTTGAAAAGGTCACTGTTGCCAGTCGCTAACCTCTAAACGACCCCCTTGACTTTACAGTCTTAAACTGCAGGAGCTGCGAATGAGCAGGAGCCTTTCTGTACCAGCACTTAGTTGCTGCTGTGGTGATAAAACTTCAGACAGCCTAATTGATGGGCTTGCTGACATAACAATACCTTGTGAAAGCAGAGAGTGGCAAACGCCTGGTCTTCATTTAAGGACAGCTGGAACAGGAGTTGCACCCCACTATGAGGAGAAAGCAACCTATTTAAGGCAATGAACTTTTACTATGTTTGTGACTCTTGCACTGGCAGACATTCCGTCATATAAACACTAACATTTAAAATAGTTGATGTAAGAACCCTTTAAATCAACATGTGCTCGTGCACAGGTGTCTTTTTTTGCACCCTCCGCGAATTAAAGTGACGCAACAGTGTGGGTTCTAAAATTGAGTTTGCCAACTAAGAAATTAAAATCTACCCTTTTCATCTTTGTTTCAGGTTCATTAATGCCAGGAGAAGAATAGTACAACCCATGATCGACCAATCAAATCGAGCAGGCAAGTACCAAGTAGTAACTACATTCTGGTCCTGTAGGCACTGGTTCTATTCTTTAGGAGCTCCTTCAGCTGGCAAACAAAGCTGACAGCCTAGCATTCTGAAAGAGCTTTCACTTTCAAATCCCAATGCAAGGAGCAATCTCACTAAGTTGCTGCCAACTGGACTTCTCCACCCTCACTGTCCGGAATTTACCTTTATTTCCACTAGGAATGGTGATTGGGTTAATATCCTTATGCCACAGATAGCCTGCTGAGTGGGTACTGCTACTGATGCCCTGGTTGTCTTCCTCGGCAACAATTGCTTTCCTATTGCCCACAACCCCTTGGTGAATGTGCTTATTTATTTCACCAATGTTGCTGTTTATCATCACTAATGATAGCTGTGGATTGCTCACAAAAAACATTAAATGCCCTCACTCTTTACCAGCTGGTTGGATGAAACATCAAGAGACATATTTTGCTCCATTCAATAATACTCCCAGAAAATGTAGGTATGAAGCAATGTTCACTACTGTACTTCCTTGTCTGCCTAGACCTATCCCAAAGTACATGAATGGAGGAAGATAGTCCCAAGTTGTTACATTTCTTTTAATGCAAAATTACAACTGGTATGACATTATTTCAATTTATCCCCATTGCAAAAATGATGAAAATCAATTTGATTTTTTACAAATATGGCTCATTCACAATATTTAATCAAAACGCATGTTGTGCTGACCATGGAGTTCTGTCCTTCTGCATTGGTTTGCAAAAAGCATTATTGAAGTTTTGATTCTCACTCACACTGCTTTGATTTGATGTTGATTTGCACCCGCTGCTTTCCTTCAATTTATAAAATGTTATTTATTCATGGGAATTGTGCGCGGCTTGCCAAACATGCTTCTCTGTTAGGATCAGGGATGGTACTATGGTGTGAAACGGAACAGGAAAACCAGAGCACTTGTCTTAAGTGCTGTGATAGTCAGAGAGAGTTCTGATTTTATTTTGTAGGTTAAAAATTAATCTCAAAGATGTACAATAAAAATCAGTGAATTCTAAATAACGCAAGAACATTTTCTGCCCTCCCTCTGATGAGAGTACTAACATTAGCTGGGGTTTTGATCCACAAGTGTCTTCTGAGTACTTTGCCCAAGTGACTTTCTTCATGCATACGTCTGTACAGAGGGTGTGTGACACATCATGGTCAAACCTAATGCTTTCCTTCTCCCAAATCCACAAATATAAATAAGAACATATATTGCAAAGAAACTCAGACTAGGTAGCTTGGCTTAATTTTTAACAAATTTTCCCTTTCTCTCTCGCTCAGGCAGACTGAAACCATTGGTAGTGCCTCTTACTTGCCTCAGTTCACCTAGGCCAACACAGGCCAATGGTTGAATCCTTAACAGACATTAAAAGGGAGGTGTTTAAATATATTTTTTAAAGTTTCTTTTAATAGATTATAGAATAGGGTCAGAGAGCTGGCACGTGTGTAATGCGTCAAATTGCCACTCAATGTGCTGTAATTTCATGATTGTATGAACCTGGAACGCTCAAGTTCAATCCCATACGAGAGAATGCACTTAACAACTGAAAGAGTTGAGGAACTTATTTATGATCATTATAATGTTAAATTGTTGCACAGAAATTATAGGCATTGTGCATCACAGGTTTGTGTAACTTGATACTTTAATAAATATATTAACCATTACGCTTGATGCGTTCATGCTTAGAATGCAATTAAAGGAAGTCTTGAAATTAGCCGTGGTAATTTATTAATAAAAATATGGGCACAATGCCCAGCTTTGTAATCTTTGAATAAAAGAATATGGACTCCAGGAGCACAATAAATGCGTTATTCTTTTTTAAAATAAATTTAAAGTACCCAATTCATTTTTTTCCAAAATAAAGGGGCAATTTAGCATGTCCAATCCACCTACCCTGCACATCTTTGGGTTGTGGGGGTGAGATCCATGCAGACACGGGGAGAATTTCCGAACACCATAGTCAGTGATCCTGGGCTGGGATCAAACCCGGGTCCTCTGCACCGTCAGGCAGCAGTGCTAACTACTGCGCCACCATACCGCCCTTAGAAATGCCTTATTCCTGTAAAAGTTTCCCCATCTTCTCGGCTTTGGGAAGGGAGCTTTGATTTGAAACATTACATTTTACACCGTTTGTACTTTTGCAATATAAAGCTTTCCACCAGTCAGGACTTGTCAATATGGGGATGTTTGAGTTTTGGGGGGTTGTGGTGCTTGCGCTAGTAGGGGGTGGTGAACGTATCGGGTACTAAACGTATTTATTTAATAATGGTATTTGCCATGTAAGTTTCTGGTGTTTGACAACGTATTGTGTTTGCTGTTTCAGGAGTAACTGCTGATTGTTTGGTATGTCTTTTCTTTCTCCTCTGTGTCCACGTTTGACTACAATCAGGTTTTCTTCTTGATCCTTCAGTAAGCCAAGGAGCAGCGTACAGTCCAGAGGGCCAACCAATGGGAAGTTTTGTATTGGATGGTCAGCAACATATGGGAATTCGACCTGCTGGTAAGCTAAGCACGGTCCTTCACTCCCTCAGTGTAGCGTCATTACTTTCTCTATCCTTCCCATCCACTTCCCCTGTCATGCCCCGCCATCACAGGGTTTTCCTTTCTGCCTGCTGCCTGCCTTGCCTGTCTTCTTTGCACCCACGGGGAAACAAATCCTTCAGACAAGAGATTTGTGAGGAATTTATCCACCCCACGGATCCTAAAATACAAAAAAAAATTATAAGGGATCTTTTTCACTATCGAGTAGCCGACCTTGCTGATTTTCTGGCATCTTCTTGGATTTTATCTCCCTTCTAGGACCTATGAGTGGAATGGGCATGAATATGGGCATGGATGGGCAATGGCACTACATGTAACCTTCATCTAGTTAACCAATCGCAAAGCACGGGGGAAGTAAGTACGATCGGGCTGTTTATTCTGTCTATTACTGTAGTGCAATTTTTTTAAATTCCCACCCCCCCACTCCAATTTTTTTCTCCTTGCCCGTATTTGCATGCTATTCCAATAAAGGGCCAGTTGTAATGATTTATCTCGTGACATTTGACACCATTTCGCAAGCTGCAAAAGGTCAGCTAACTAATTTACAGTATACAGAGCAAATTAGGTCTGGAGTAATTCTGTTTAATTATGAAGCCCAGAGAATCAAACTCAAGCAGCGAATGAACAATTGGGACATTTAAGGGAAAAGAAACATCTTCAGGGCAGCAATTGACTTGAGAGAAATTAACCAGGCTTCATGAAGCGATAAAAACGAGAAGTGAGACTGTCCTTTGAGTGACATAAATCTGTCAGGAAACGATTGATGCATGAATTATCTTATATGCAAAAATGAAATGTTGCAGTTCGTAATCTGCATTCTAGATATATGGCGATATATGGTGATACAACACATTCCTCACTGGGAGCATTCCCACCTCCCCAAACCTCACCCCACGCCTGAAAGTATATCCATCGCCTCCTGTCTGAGATGAAAATTTAAAAAAAAGAAAATGTAAAACTAAACAGTGACAGACATTAAGAGACGACTGAAAGTGAAGGAATGGAATCAGCAGAGAAGCTGATTGGCTACAGTCTAAATAATCCATCAGTTGGAGTGTGTCCAATGCATGCGATGTTTCAGGAATACAGATACAGCAAACAGCAATACATCACATCACTAAGGCATCAGAGCATGAGGTTTTATTTAATAACTGAAACTCTTTGCTACCATCGAGCTTAATGCTTACATTTGAGAAAGAATGGCAGACTATTTCATTATTAAATCATCTTCAATCCTTTTGAACTCAAAGTTGTATATCCTACCCACAAAAAATGACTTACTCGGCAGTCATTTAATGCCACTGGATTGTTTCAGATTATTTAAAATGATGGTTATAGTTTTGTGCAAGATCTTTGAGGGGAGTTACTGTAGCACATTAGTAATGGACTCAATATCCTGCCTTCCTCTCTGTACTAATGCACTCAAAAAAATGTTAAAAGCAGTGTTCCCTAAAACTGCCATTGAGCCAACATTTTCTCAGCTTGGATAATTCTTAATATAGGCCATATAATTTCTGGCCTATTTAATTACATAACATATTTTATGCTTCATAACCAATTACATTAATGGCTTAATACAGATAATATTATCCTCCTCTTATTTGATTATGGAGCTACACAATATGGTATATTTGGTACTTAATTATCATCATCCAGTGAGCTTGCCGCTGTGCTAGAATAAACAGAGCTGAGTTAGACTTATTACACAGTGCCGACAGTATTATTGTCTCAGTATGGTTTTACCACTGTGGTTACTAATGTACTGCTGATCTACTTAAAACAATGACAACAGCTTACAGGTCTTTAGATTACTAGCTTATAGTGTCACTAAAAACTATTCAGCAATTAGGTTGGTAAGTGCTAGTGGATGAATAGAGGTAAAATTAATTCCCTCTAATTTAGCTCTGCATTGTATACTATATTGATAGTTATTTTGTATTGAAATTAGTTCTAGTTAAATGGATGGAATCAATGATCTGATTAATATTTACTGGCAGACCTTTCCCAATAAAAGCCCACATCCCACACACTCAGAGCAACAGGTCTGACCCCCTTTTTTTCCCTTTTCTGCTTCGCGTTTCAGTTTTGTATTAAAGAGAGCCCAATCCAAACTGTCCCACAAAAGTTGCAAAAAAAATTCATAAAACGGCTTGAGAAGCATTCTCCCGTTTTAGCTGAAAAGACTATTAATTTTACCCGCTTTTCTTTATTTGGATAAACTGTGTGTGAAAGGGAGAGATCTCATTGCATCAGATTTCTTGCACATAGATGTCTTCTTGGTCCTTTGCCATATTTCTTTTAACAATATCTTCTCTGGTTCTGCTTAATCTTCAGTTTTTTTTCTATCGGGCCCTGTGTTCTTTAAGCCTGAAACTTGATCTTTTTTCTTTCATGAACCAATGTATCTCCTGTGACCTATGAGTAAGATTGAACGCATGGTTATTGAATTAATCATTGTGACTAGTGCCTTTGATTTATAATTATAAAATATCTGCAAATATGTAATAGCACATATACATCAATAATACTGTAACTCTATATGCACGGAGATGAATGTGCCGACCATATAAGAAAACCACTAATGAGATATAAGAATAAGCTTTTAAGGAATGCATTTTCTTTTGAAAATATTAACACATTGTAATAATTTGTTCTTGTGTTTTCAGGTTTACAAGGCATGCCAGGGGACTATGTATCTCAGGGTGGTCCTATGGGTATGAGTATGGCACAGCCAAGTTACACTCCTCCCCAGATGACCCCACACCCTGCCCAGTTAAGACACGGACCCCCAATGCATTCCTATCTCCCGAGTCACCCACATCACCCAGCCATGATGATGCATGGAGGACCCGCGCCTCACCCTGGAATGCCAATGTCAGCACAAAGCCCCACAATGTTAAATCCTGTAGACCCCAGTGTAGGGGGACAGGTTATGGACATCCACGCCCAATAATATAAGGGAAAAAAAATGAGAAAAATTGTAAGACTTTAAACTTTGAACAGATGTTGATACTTAATGGAATTCCAGATGAGCTGTGATTTTGTTTTCACTCAACGCCAGCAGAGGACCAATGGCAAGGCCAGGCTAACATGAAGCCAAAAGCTTTCTTCACCTGAAATTAACTCCAATGTAAAGTTCCTCTGGAAAAAGACTGAAAGATTTATTACTACTGTAGCATAAATATAGGAACTAAGTTAACTTGTACATTTCTGTTGATCACTCTATTTCTGTTGCTTCCAATAGTTTTTAGAAAGAAAGTTATCCTTTTTCCACACTATGTGTGTTGTTCTCAAAATGGTTGTCCTCGTACAGCAAATGGAGCCACGTTTCAGACCAGATTGCCCAAGTCCAGCCAACTTGCCATAGAGGAAGATGCTAAGCTAAAGATCCGTGAGACATTTTTGGATACGGCCACAGGCGAAAGGTTTAAAGAATGCACTAACATACCTGATTTTTCTGGAACAAATGCAGCCTGTGGTGACAACGCCTGCTTGGTCCAACTGAAGGGCCTATGTGATCATGTTCTGGATTGACCCTTCTTCAAAGAGCTTGTTGATGGGAACCTGAAGATGAATTAGCAGCTTCCTGCTATGCCTGTGGGCCACAGCATTGAGAAAATGTTGTCACACAAACAACTCAGAATGCTCTTGGGTAGACTTTTCTTAATGAAATTTCCTTTTTGCTGGTCTTGCACCAAAACAGAGACCTTTTTAAATGAACTCAAACTGCTTGGAACAAGCAACGACAAAACAAATCCTGTAACATACTTGGTACAGAGAGTTCAGTATATTAATTGTTACATGTTAGATATCTATGTGTTTACCTCAATGAGAAATAACGAATGTTTTGCTAGTATCAAATCTGCTGTGGAATTGGTATTGTATGTCAATGAATTCCTTACTTTTATCAGCACGTTGTCACTAGAAGAAAATGCTGTTTCCCCTTGCGAGCTTTGTCAGATTACATAGATACTTGTATGAGGACTGTGACGTATGTTTAAAAGGTGTTCAGTCACAAAATGCCGTAATAAATATTTCATTTTTAGATTTTTTTCTGTTTGATAACACACCTGTAATCGCTTCAACTTTCTTGGGATTTTAAAACCGACTCCTCCAGAGTGTCTGCAGCTAAAGTTTTTGTTTTTGTTGTTGGTTCGTTTAGTCCTGTACGGTTCACATTTAATCCATTGATGTGAAGTTTAATATTTGATCCCGGACACCGAATGATATTTGGAAGATGTGGCTGTTTGTCACTTCTTCAGATCTGGTCACTGATTTAAGCAAAAGCAGGAGAATTTTATCTTTCTTTCTGTAACATGAGCAGAAAAGCACCTGGAAACTATAAGCTCAAAGGAAGGGAAGCGTGTGGAAGCGTTAGAAAAACAGGGTAACTTCTCTACAAAAAAAAACAAATCTACATGTTGTACAGTGTTTTCAACACCTACACTCACCCGGAGAGTAAGAAATCCGGCCTTTCGAGTAAACAACTTTATCTTTAGGTATTGAGTTTAAACAAATTTGGAAAATATGAGCCACCATATCCAACTTTACAAAATCTTTCTATATCTGCGTCTTGCGATGTTTCCATCTCTCTCAATCCCCAGAATTGTGCTCTTACTGGTTTTGAAGCCATGGCAGTTGATTTTAAACAGGCCAAGTCTCATACATCTCTATCCATTTCTACCTGTTTACAGGGCTCCCACCAAAACCAGCCTGTCAAGTGACAACTGATTTCAAACATGGGTTACTGATCTTTAAATCAAGCGGCCTGAATTGTCCCAGAGTTTTTGCAAAGTCAGTGTGGTGGCAAGGATGGGGAAAATAAACCTATTTATAGAAATGTGGAAATTCAGATTGGGCAGCATTTGAAGTGAGTTATATTGTATTTAAAATCCTGGAGGTTTCTCCTTTTTGTTTACAGAACTTCTTAATAAAAGTTTATTTAAAAAAAAGAGCCTGGGTTGATACCATTAAACTGTGTTATGTACAGTGAGTAATGGCTGAAGGTTTTTGTTTTAGGCATGTCTCAATATGTTGAATAATTTGAATGTAATATGTTCTGTGAGGATTGGAGGGCTGCAATACACCAACCTGACTATCTGATGCGTTTACTAGGAACGTGTTTGGAGACTTTCATCCATAGATGCCTTTTCTCCGCATTTCAGGAAACAACCTAATTTTCGGCGCCTGCTGTGATATTGTGAAAGGTGCGCGCTGCAATAGCGGGGCGGTCGTCAAACTATTCAAACTTAATATTCGCCTCATTTTAAAAAATCTTTGGTAGTCTCTTCCCGAAGCTTGAGGAATTTCAGCTGATTCCCACCCCGGCTCCCCAATCCAAAACCTGTCGACCCGTCTTATAAGGGGGCTGATTTTTTTCCCCCCACTCGTTCTGTTCGCCCCTCACTTCGGCGTTTGAGAAATTGTAGCCGCGCATTTATTTTGGGTTGGGCATGTTGAACGTTGTAACTTTTTCTTGTGCTGTGCCTGGGTGCAGCGGCAGCCGCGGTGTGAGTTCCTATTTAATAAATGGTTCCTGTGACCATTCAATACCAGATTCTCGCGTTTCTTTAAAAGTTTGAAAACTGGAAGAGGTGGGGTGGCGGGCAAAAACACTTGCCATTTTCTTACTGTTGACTGGAATCCATGTGAAATGATCTCATTTTTAAAATTCAGAAGATTAAAGGATTTTTTGGGGGGTTAAATACTTGCTATTAAATTAAAACAATACATTGTATTTTGTTTTTGCCCGTATATTCTTTAAGGGAGATGGGAAATTATCCGCCTAATAAATTGTTACATTCAGATCTCTCTGCAGGATTGTTAGTTTTAAATAATGATGTGGTTGCAAAATGAGCAACTGGGTTGCAGTTTAAAACTGAATAGGTTTCTTGAACCGTTGCTTTGGAATAAAATGACAAAGAATGATGAATTAAGTCTAGTGAGTTTGGTCCCGTCCCTCCTCTCTCTCCAGCTCTCTTCCCCCCCCCCCCTGCTTTTTGTCTCCCTTTCAACCTCCTAAACCTGATATAATTTTTTTTTTGTTGCAATCTTTTTATCCATTTTCTTCCCCCCCCACCCCCCTCTCCCAAGTGCAGAATTAAATTGCGCATTTTGAACATCCAAGTTCACATTTACTTAGCAAAGAAACGCCACATTAACGAGAAAGGTCTTTTTGTGCCGAGTGCTGTAATATCTATCTATCGTTGCCTTTGTGAAGGTGCAAAGTTTAGTGCAGGTTTGGTATGGACTCACTCCCCTGTTAAACGTATTCTCGGGGAAATTGATTGGAATGAAACAATCTGTTCCACTAAAGTAATTTAAGGGCGGAAATCTATAAAAATCAAAGTCCCACAACAATTTCATTTGCATAATTGACAACTGCGGATGCAAAACTATATTTTTATCGCAGTAAATAAGGAAAAAAAATCAAGGCAAGTCATCACATTTCTTCAGATTTGATTATTGGAGCCCGTCCTAGATAAATTACTCCTGAAATGAATGACAAGGCGGCTCATTTACTGCAAAACTCCTTTCCACTGAAGAATGTGCTCAAACCAGCGGAGGAAAAGGCAGTAACATTTGAATAGTCTGTTTTTCTGCATGTATACATTTTGGAATTTTTAACCAACCATTTTAGTTGTAAACATGTTACTATGGAGACTGCCTGTATCCCAACCCCTAGAGCCCAGTGTGGGTCAGAGAAAACGCCGCTATTTCTGGAGATCATTTATCACTGTCAGAAGGATAATGATTCTCGCAGCAACCTCCTATTGCTGTTTATAATTGCATTATCTCATATGGAATGATCAATGAAAACGGGAGCCAGGCAATGGGATAATCAGAAAACGTTTCCAAACAAAAAAAACAAAACTTCTTGGCTCCTTTCAAAAAAAAAAGATAGTTAAAAGAAACCTTTTTACAAACTCGATTCAGCTCCTGCTTTTTAGCGTCGGCCAGGTTTGATTTTCGAAACGCGGGAAGGGTCACTGTTCAGACGCCTGAACAGTCCTCAAATAAGCAATATGATCAGGAGGAGAGGAATCAATTCGGATTGTGTTACTGCCCCTCACGGAAGTTAGGACAAATTACTTGTGAACGCTTTCGGAGGATGCTTGGCTTTTAGCTCATCGCCAAGTAGATCAATGCAATAAAAATGGGCGGACTGCAGTCTGTACACAAATATCTCAAACATATTCTGGGGGGGGGGGGGGGGGAGGGGGTCAAATCTGCCAGGTTTGATTTGCTTATTTGTCTGTTTTTTGCCTATTTTTTTGAGAAGGTTTATTTTCCAACCTTTATAACCCTCCATAAAATATTAACCAACTAAAAATGAAGGCAAATGTCTTTCGAGAACAATTTACAGAGATGGACCAGTTTGACTTGGTAATTTGTGCTACAAAACACGGCGCTATTCGGACTGTGATTCAAAGCCCAGACAGATGTGTTTAACGTTATATTTGGGAACACTTTTTGGCTGTGGAATGGTATCGCTGTAGACAACTGCATGAAACATGAAATCTCAGCAGCCCACACGTTTGTTAAATGTTGCCTCTATGTGTAGCTGTGCCGTGAACCCCATGGAATATTGGAAGAAAGATTCCCCTTGTTGTCTTTTTCGAAGTTTTGCAACTGTTGTGCGGTCATATTTAGCACAGCTTTGTGACCATTCAGAAGCCGTTAGATCAAAAATTGGCATCGGGAGAATTGGGAAGGTCGATATCATTTTCTTTCGTCAAATCCAAATTTCGGCATCTCTGATGTACTTAAAAAAAATTATTGCTCCAATCTGTCGATAGATTGATATTTACCCAGGCTGTGCGGTGAAGATATATGGCTTCGAGTTTTGCCTTCTGATTGTTCCCCCCAATGTCGGGCCGTCTTTTACACCCGCCTTACGTGCAATTCATTCCTTCCTCAACCTGGACATTGGAAAATCAGCCGAGCAGCAATATCCTACATCCAACTTGGATCCTTCCGATCTTATTGAGCAAAACGGTGGGCGCGTTAATGTGGGGACATTGTGGATGGAAACATTGGGCACACCATCGTCACAGTACAGTGAATGATAAAGGAGGAAGTCTTAGAGTGATAAAATGTAATATTATTAAATATATAAATACAAGTGACGTCAATTTATATTAGTCTATAAAGACGTCACATTTTTCTCTATCTAGACTACAGTAACACCAGAAAACATGTACAGTGTTCAGCGCAGGCTTGTAGAGAGCGGCTCTGATTCTAATCATGTCTTTATCTCTCCTGTATTGGAGAAAGCTTCAGTGATTTTTACCTAACGGATTATATATGAAGACATTATACATTATCTTGCAATACGGATATATACAATATGAAGCAGGATGTCGGGGTTTGTAATTGCAATTCGCTATCACAACGGAAAGGTTAGTTTCAGGATAAGGGACAAATGATTGGAAGATTAAGAGAATCTGTATTCCTCATTGTATAAACAATCGGTGTTTCATCAAAACATCTGATTTTGTTTTTGGCGCGGCACAAATGGGATTGCGGCGTCTCAATTCTCATCCGCAACAACCATTTTTTATAAATACAGATATACAAAAAAATAATAAGCGTCAACACATTATTTCCCGCAGGAAGCTCCCGAGAATAATTTTTGCATAATTATCCCCAATGCAAAACTGCCAACTCCTATCTGCTTTTGAAGATCAATGCCGGGGAAAGGGGAGAGGTTAATCGTGAAATGAATCTATTTCTCATTTAATATTTTCCACCTTTAAACGTGAGATTTGCAGTTCTGTGAAGATTCCGATTTGAAAGCAAACTCGGGCAAGGAATAAAAAGGGAGAAACGAGTGCCATCGAAACCCTCCTGTCAGAGAGAGTCCACAAACTCCCTCGTTATTTAGAAATGTCTCAAGAGTTCCGCTTTTCTTGTTGGGGATGGTTTTATTATAAAGAAATGCAAATAAAATTAAAAACGCGCATCATTTTCCCATTAGCAGCTTGATTTATAAATACCCATGGCCAGTCAAGAAAAAAAGTCTGCAGCTTGATTTGCAGAATACTTACTATCAATATAACATGGACGAATGCAAAAATAAAATTAAACTCTGCTGTAACAAGGAAACCAACGAGCTATTAGAAGCCCTGATTAATAACTAGCTGGATAATGTTCACAGCCCTCTGTGCGTGGCCGCGTTTTGAATTAGAGACGGTTCCACTCACTCCAGAGTGCCTATCTTCTAGAAGAATGAGTGACTGATATCCGCCCTCTCTCCTCGAATTTAATGATGTAAATATTCTAATTAGTAAATCACATTTGCTAAAGGCAAGACCACGAGATGGAATCTGCTTCTCTCTAAAAGGCAGCTGAGTTGAGAATTGCACCCAACTTAGATGATAGAGGGAAGATTTCTGGGTTTTGTTTTTCAAAAAAGAGAGGGAAACATTATAAAAACTTGAGATAAAGTTCTGTCTGGAGCTTTGGACTATTTTCAATCTGCTAAAATTGAATTAGGAGCCCCAGGCGCGACGCGCGAATGAAGACCCTTTTTTCTCTCATTAGTTCCTCCTCACTAATTTGGGGTTTGGCTTAAAGGTCGTCACCATTTGACCAATTCCGTTAAAAAAAAAGAAAATACACCATCGCTCCGGGAGCCGCAGAGCACGGCAGATAAATCGTGCGCGAACCAGCGGAACTAACAGGCGCAAAAACGTTGATAATTTATGGTTGCAGATTGCGGCTGTTTTCCACCAAGCATTAATATTTTACTCCCCTCTTTAGGAAAACAGGTTATAAATATCCCGCGGGTAGGGCTAATGTGGGGTATTAATTGCATAAAGAGTTCATGATAGGTGTAAATAATAGTGTTGGATTGAGAGCTGGGTTTTGTCTACAAACTGGACCGGGGACCCGGGGGCGGGGGGTTGGCGCCAGTCACTGGCTCCTGGTCAAAGGATGGAGGCAGCGACATCCGAGCGCCCCCAACAGGACAACACGGGGACACCTGAAACTGACCGGCAGCCCCCAACACGTGGGGGGCGAGTCCCAGACATCAACAATGTCATCCTGCATAATGTTTGTAATCAGGACAGCTTTAATCATCAATTATGTACAAACACACACACACACAGCAATATGCACACAAGCGGCAAGACATCTCAGTCTCCAATCTGATCAGATTACAGATCTCACAACCCTATCTCCGCAGGTATGTTTCTGCGAAACACAACCCCAACCACTCGCTTCCTCGCCCTCGAAACTGCGATGGTGCAAATATTTTTTTTAAAACAGGGCAGAAAATGAGAAGTGATTGCATTAGAGCTCAATCACCATTCCTTTCTTTAAAAAAAAAGTGGGAGCCTGCTGCTCCCCCGATAGGGAAACAAAAGCTTCGGCTGGAAAAGGAGTACACGATCTATTTACCGGACCTCCGTGAAATCTTCGCTGGTTCGCGAAGAGGAGGAATGGAAAAGTTACTGACATCCTACACCCTGTGGCATCGTAGACGAAAGTTAATATTCTGGAACATTAGACAGCCCAGTCTCCTGGGGCGACCTGTTTACCTGCGCAATTAATTCAAATATAGTTTATCAATAAAAAAAGACATCTGACAGAAAACTGACCGACGCTTTTTTAATATCACAAATGAAACGGTCTTGATTGCTCAGTCCTATTTAGATTTTAAAACATTATATATATTTTTTAAAAGGGGGAATTCCATGACCCATCTGACACTAAGGGGGAAATTAATGATCAAATCACACGTTCAGTTAAATTCATGAAAAATACAAAGGACCCACCCAATTCTGTACTAAAGACAATCAGAAAGCAGGTGCTTGCAACATAGGGAGGAAAGGGCGTTAGCTCCTCTTCTGGTATGATAGAAAAAATAGTAATCTTTGAGCAGGATGCAAATAGCGTTATCAGAATTCTATCGTTTAAATATTAACCCAATTGCGACAGTTCTGATCACTTAACACCATCTTCGCTCAGGTTAAGGTTGAATGGATCTCAGTGCAGCTCTAACACATCTTAAAACGGCCAGGAAATTCTATTGTTACCGTTTACGCACTGGTAACTGTAGAGGCTTGTCGGAGAATACATATTCGGGAAGTAATCCGCATTAAGCAGATTGCAAGAAGTAACGAGATCGCAGGATATTTAAACAGCAAACATGCTGCATTTATTTGTTTGCATTTAGCCAGCGTCTCCCCCAGCCACTGAGCATAAGCATTTCAAGTAGTATTAAACATTGTTTTGTAAAATGTTATGCCAACCTTTGACTTTGTCCCCGAGATGTTTTGCCAGGACCAAGTTAAATCATCCTCTCTTGCAGATACGGTGGAAGCATTCTACAATCGAATCTTGTGTCAGGATTGTTCTAAAATTATTAGCTTATCAGCCACGCATCAGATGAGACAGAACCCAGAGCAAACATTAAGTATGTTAGCCAAATCACAAATCGGAGAAAGAATTAAACATGGGAGAAAGTCAAAGGAAGGAATGATTTCAGAGAATTGATTAGACAAGAGTCGGAAGAACTAACATTATTAGGGGGAAATGGTTTGAGGGAAAAAGCAAGTGTAATTTTAAAAATCTTACTGTGATGCTAATAATATCATTAGAAATAAACGTTGACTAAAACAGTCATGTTGTAAATTATCTGAGACACTGGGATTACAAAAGGAGGAACCAAGAGCCTTTCAGTGGAAAATGCGATTCAGAGTAACTATACTATTTGTTTGGCATATCTGAATTCCACAGAGTCATCTTTGATCTGTTTGAGGTTTATCCTGTGTAAGCAATTTACAAGTTGGAGCTAATACATAAACTAGGGAAAGAGAAATTTAAACAACGCACTGGCTGCTCACATATCAAGATATGAACCATAAACAGCATGAGCGATGAGAATATTTCATTCACAAAACAAAAATGCTTTAAGTTTTTTAATGATGAAAATAAACCGGTGTCATTCGGGGTTAATGATGAGCCATTAAGAATTGGCTCAAATGTTTAAGTATCAATGACAGTTTATGCAAGAAAAGCTCAAAGTAAAATATGTTTTACAAATAAAGGATTGAGTAGCAATGCTAAGTACCAAACTCACAGTATCAATAGCAAGAGATATTAATTAATACACTGGAAATAGTTGTGAGAAAGATTTTTTAAAGGGAAGCCACTTTTGGCAATGAGGAGTACCAATTAGCAGCCGGAAGCATTGGTGCTGAAAAGCAATAGCTGGTGACAAGAACTTTTTAAAGCTTCAGAGATGCAGCTGACAGCAATATATACTTTTCTAGTAACTGTTAGTGGCAGAGGATAGCTTACCATTCATGAAAAGCAATGCTGTCCATGGCTCCATTAATTTTGGTATTACAGTAAGTTAATCTTAAATGACTATGTCGTAAGGATATATGAGAACTGACGAGAAATTGGAAAAAAAGACACCAAATTACCTGAATGCATTTAATAGGGGTGTCAGCTAAATGAACACTGGTGCTCAATACTTTCATTCTGCCTTGTTTATGATCCAAATTATTAAGCAACCTCGCTCTGGATCACATCCCAGTTAACAATTAGATTTTTAATTTGCCAATGGATAATACAAAAGTTAAAATTCAGAAATATTTAATTGAAAACCATAGATAATTTGCCATTGCACATACACCTGATATATTGTGCAAATGTCCATCAAGTAATGTTCCTCAGGGAGAAAAATTGCATCAGCATTTAAAAACAATCTGAGGATATATTTACTCTCCCATATGTTTAACATTTTGTTTCACTACCACTCCCAGTTGGAAGGACAGGTGTGATCGAGCTACAGATTGCCCAGGCTGCCAGACTACTTCATTGGCAGCTTAGAGGAAATATGAATTTAACGGGATACGATTTAGAATGCTGCTCCTTTTCTACCATCCTCGTTCTCAAAGCAAATGGAATCCTTTCTTTTATGTGCCTCTTACAACCTTGTGAAAAAAGTAAGGTGAGAATAGTAAGAGCTGGAAAACACAACCTATCCAATTGTTCAATCTCTTACACCAGCCACCTCAATCACTCGCTCCTGGGGAGGGGAAGCAGTACTCCAGAGAAACCTCATCTGGCCATCAGGCAGAAAACTAACCAAAGTCACTTCCTGAGGTGAGCATCTATGAGTGACAGGCTGGCTGTGATTTGAACTTTTGACTTTCTGTTCGGGAGCATGAAGTCCAACTGCTGGAGGAACTGGCCAGTGATTTTCTTACATAAGCCACCTATTGAACCATGGTGAGGGTTGGATTGGTAAACAAACAGGAGACAAAAGAAACAAGCAGAATGATTTATCAAAAATCTGGACACCTTTGCATTCGTACCTCTCATTGCACAATACTACTTCCAAAATATCTGCCTTTGATATTCATTTCGCAATTAATGCTGAATGCCTAATTCTTTTAGTTAAAATGAAAGTCCAAACAACTCTCATCGATGCACATTCGTCACCTAGCAATTGAATTTCATTTTCCTAACTTATATACGCGATTTCATCTCAAGAATGCTGTGCTCACTTTGAGTACTACACTTGTAGAGGCATGGATGGGGGACAGAAAATGTAAGCAGGAATGTTGAAAAACCAGCTCAGGCCTTACCTTTTCACTCAAGGTCAGCTGCCAATCTGCAAATGACCTTTAGTTTCGCAAATATAATCCAGCTTGATCCATGCTGAACATTTCTTGCCCACTGCAACTTAATCTGGTCACTACAGAACTAGCTGGTATTCAGGAAGTAAGAGTATGTTTCCTTGCTGCATTTTCTAGCTCAGATCACTGTCATCACTTCATAGTCACTCATCACTTTGCTGTTTGCCTGCTCTTCCCTCTTTGATCCAGCCCTTCTTGTCATCTGAACACAAGTATAATTAATAACACTGCAAATACCACTTTATACCTCCTCCCCAAAACATAATTAAATTATTTGCAATTATCTACTCATTCAAATCCCTTTGTGGGAAGGTGCTTAAGTGCTAAACAATTTCTTTTTTAGGTTTAGATTTGTTTGGATTAGCCCTTCCATTGTACTAAAACTTTATTGTATAATTTGAAACTATATTTATGAAAACTTGGGTTTAACAAATGCTCAAAACAAATATGCAATGTTTGCGTAATGGAAATTTGAGTCCTTTTTAAAAAATCCCGTTCTCAGTTAAGCTCTGGTTTTCATGAGGCTTCACTCTGAGAGTATGTCATTAGCACACATCTGACCATTAGCGTGCTGACCCAGCCTCTATTTCCAAGGTCAGCCTAATTTACATTCTATTGGCATTAATAATGTTTCTCTTTGGGAGCTTTCCTTTTAGCAGGAATCCCACCATAACCTTATATTAAACATACATGCCAACTAATACATTCACAACAAATAGAAAACAACAAATATACATTCCCTTAAAACCCCAATGGGAAAAGTGACACAACTGTGGCAAACCAGAGAATTTAAAAATAGTATTAGATTGAAGGGAGAGGATTATAATGTTGCCAAAAAGAGTAGTAAACATAAGTAGGAGGGTTTTAGAATTCAATAAAGGACAACCAAAAGTAGATTTTTTTTAAAAAGGAGAAAGCAGAAAATGAGGGTAAACTAGCAAGTCGGATTAAAACATATCAAAAGCCAAAAAATCCATGGGACCTGATGGTCCACAACCCAGGTGATTTAAGAGGTAAATGGACGGATTGGCTTTGATCTTTGAGAATTCCCAAGATTCGAGAACAGTTCCTATGGATTGGGAGGAAACAAAATATAACTCTGCTATTGAAGAAAGGAATGAGAGAACACACAGGAATCCATCGGCTAGTTAGGCAGTAGTTGGAAAAATGCTAGATGTGGTAAGAGGACGTTTAGAAAATTATATGATTGGACAAAGTCAACATGGATTCTTGAAATGGAAACGGGGTTTGAAAGAGCAGATCGAATTTTAAAGTTTGAAATAAGTAGGGATTGTACTACAAGCAGAAATTGAATAGACCACACCTATATTCCCCAAAAATTAGAAGAATGAAGAATGATCTCATTAAAGCATATAACATTCTAAAAGGGCTTGATAGGGTAGATGCTGGGAGGATGTTTCCCTGGCTGGGGAATCTAGAATTAGGAGACACAGACTCAAAGTAATGGGTCATTTAGAACTGAGAGGAGACATTTCTTCAATAGGAGGGTAATGTATCTTTGGAATTCTCGAACAGAGTTAGGGATAATCCAATGCTGAGTATATTCAAAACAGGTCAATATAAATTTTGGGGGCAGCACGGTGGTGCAGTGGTTAGCACTGCTGTCTCACAGCGCCGAGGGCCCAGTTCGATCCCGGCTCTGGGTAACTGTCCGTGTGGAGTTTGCACATTCTCCCAGTGTTTGTGTGGGTTTCGCCCCCACAACCCAAAGATGTGCAGGGTAGGTGGATTGGCAACGCTCAATTGCCCCTTAATTGGAAAAAATGAATTGGGTACTCTAAATTTATTTTAAAAATATATAAATTTTGGATACTAAGGGAATTGAGGAAATGGTGATAGTGTGGAAAGATGGAACTACGGTGGAACGTCAGCCATAATCTTGTTGAATATCGCTGAAAAGAGAGACATGTTGCTGAAGTTTTCCATCTTGCACTCATCAGGATAAACTCAAGAATTTCAAAAAATCACAACAATTTACCACAGGGGAAAAAAGTGCTGATTGGTTAACAAATCAACCGATTGGCTGAGGCAATGTCATGGAGAAAGAAAAGGGAACTATAGTCTCCCCAATCTCTCAGGTAATTCTAAAATGGCACAAGCTTGGACACACTTATTTTGTTTGCAGAGAACGGAATCCTTTGTATAAATGTATGTCACTCCAGCAGACATGTGCTATTAGCACACTCAGGATTGTTCAGCAAGTGGTTTGGCAACATGTCTCTCTTTTCAACAATATTCAAGTTCTGTACTACCAAGTGACTGATCTTCTTGAATGACAGCGCAGGTTAAAAGTACTGAATGACCTACCGCTGTTCCTATTTTTTATGTTCTTCTGTAGAGTCACACTCTATAAGAAATCATAAATAAGAGGAGGCCCGTGAACCCTCATCTTATTCTATGCTTTGAGGAGGTGACTCAGCTGAGAGACTATTGAGGGGGTAATGGTTAAAAAGGATCAGAGCTTTCACTAGATTTCTCATTGTCCTTTTTGTCCTCTCTATTGACACCAAAAGATCCACTGAACTTCAATTCCATGATTCTCATTCTGCTAACTAGTCAAGGCGTTCTTAGCCAGGTAACATTGATCTTCTGCTGCTGTGACAATTGGCCTTTGATAACCACATCAATCTTACTATGACTTGATTGTTCCAATGCTCACTTGACTGGCTTCCCATCTTCCACCTTCCATAAACTTGTCCAAAACCTTGTTTCCTGTATCCTAACTTGCACCAAGTCGCATTCACCTATCACTTATAGGCTCATTGACCTACATTGTTCCAGCAATGCCTCTATTTTAAATTCTGCATCCTTATTTTCACATCCCTTCATGTCCTCACCCTTCTCTATCTCTAAAGTCCTCCAGCCATATAATCCTCTGATGTCTATGGGCTTCTCCAACTCTGGCACTTTGCGCATCCCCTATCTCAATCTCTCCAAAGCTGACCACTGTGATTTCACCTGCTTGGGCTTTAAATTCTGGAATTCCTCCCCAACGTTGCTGCACCACTCCTTTGCAAACAGTCTTTAAAATGCTCCTTAAAACCTATTACTTTGGGCAGCATGGTGGCGCAGTAGTTAGCGCTGCTGCCTCACAGCGCCGAGGTCCCAGGTTCGATCCCGGCTCTGGGCCACTGTCCGTGTGGAGTTTGCACATTCTCCCTGTGTTTGCGTGGGTTTCGCCCCCACAATCCAAAGATGTGCAGGCTCAGTGGATTGGCCACGCTAAATTGCCCCTTAATTGGAAAAAATGAATTGGGTACTCTAAATTTAAAAAAGAAAAAAAAACTATTGCTTTGATTGAGCATTTGGCCATCTTCCCAAAATCCACCTACATGGCTCAGTGTCAAGTTTTGTTTGATAATGTTCCTCACCTCGGGGGTGCTTTGCTACAATAAAGGTGCTATATAAATGCAAGGTACTGGTGTTGTCTCAGGTGCAAACTGCCATTGGAAGGTTTCCTCCTCACCTCTTGTGGATGTCAATTTTTCCCGGGCTGTTGTGCCACACTTGGTCGAATGTTGTCTTGATCTTAAGGGCTATTACTCTATCCCTCCTCTCTTACATCTTACTGATTGTCAGTGTATTCAATAGGGCTGTAAATGTATCTGGGGCTAAATGATTCTAGCGTTAGCTGAACTGTATGCCAGCAAGCAAGTTAATTGGTGAACAAGCATTACTTGATGCCGTGTTAGCTGTGGCTCAGTGATAGCATCATCATCTAAGTCACAAGTTGTTGATTCAAGTCCCTCTCCAGAAACTATGTACAAAACCAAGGTTCTTGCTGTACAGCAGTACTGAGGCAGTGCTACGCTGTTGAAAATGCCACCTTTCAAATGAGACATTAAACTTAGACCCTGCCTGCCTCTCAGGAGGACATAAAATACTCCACGGCACTATCTTGAAGAGGAGCAGGGGAGTTATCTTCCATGTCCTGGCCAATATATATCCTTCAATCAACAAACAAAATAAACCAGGATTACCTGGTCATTACATTGCTGTTTGTGGGAGCGGGCTCTGTACAAATTGGCTACTGCATTTTCGATATTACAACATTGATAAACTTCAAAAAATACATCATTGACCACAAAGCACTTTGGGATATCCATTAGTCAGGAAAGGTGTTATATAAATGCAAGTCTTTCTTGATGGTACTAGTTATTGAAGACTTCTTCCATCACTTTAACAGTAAGGGTAATTGGACAGAAAATGGACAAAAAAGCAGCTCACATACACCTGCCACTGGAGGATCATGTAGAAGAAATACATAACTGGGCTAGAGGACACACTTCACCAAAGGGAACAAAACAATAACAATGATGCACAGATCACATTTAGGGAAATATTGTCTATTTGCACTGGAGTTGTACTGTGTCTAGATGTTGGATACTGTAAAAGTTGGCAGCAGGATTTGCATTTGTGGCAGCTTATTAAGAGGTCAGCGTATGGATGAAGACATATTCATAAGGATATGGTCAAATACAGAGGACCCTTCATGTAATGGGTCAATAGGTACTTAGAATGTGAGTACCTCAATGAGACCATGACAAACAGCTCCACAAAATGTCAAATATGCTCCAGCTGCATCTTCAACATACTGCCTCTCCTAGAAGTTATTCCGTGCTGTTTAGTGTCTTCGTTCTCGGTCTGCTTCAAGAGACCTTGTTGAAGGCAAAGTTGTGTAGCAGATATTGATGAGGCAAGAAACCTTGGCTAGTTTGTATTGCAGGATGTTATCTGACCTGTCTAGGTCTTCACACATCTGTAGCATGTTTGACAGCAACTTAGGTGAATGCATGCACCATATAAATAACCAAGCCTGATTTGCTATAGAGGTATGGCAGCTGAGACGATAGAGGGTAGAACTGGTCTCTTAGGAACCAAGATGTAGTGATATCATGGTTGTGTTGTAATTCACCGACTGACCACTAGCAGTCTCACTAGCATATAAGTGAATGTTAAAGTCAGCTGATCGCTCAGACTGGTCAGAGGAAGTCAAAGAGAGTCTGCTTGTGCATGATTTTACTGTTTTTTCATCTGTTCTCTTGTATATAGTTTACCCACATTTAATGTTAATAAATTGTTTATTGCTTTAATTATAAGTGTTCTTGTAATAAATAAGGCCATCCAACAAGAACATTACACAAGAACTCTTCTTTCTGGGGCAAATAATGGTGGCATGATTGATTAGCTTAAAATAAAGACATCAGGATAGCTGTGTGGGCAGCATTCACCTACCTGTATGATCCTGTGTAACTGGTAATACAATAATGGAGGAGTTATCCCTTGCAGTCATGAATGAACAACTGAAGCACACAGGGCCATCTGGGTGCCATCAATAATGCCCCGGACCTTGAATTACCTTGCTACTTGAAAAACTGCTGACCCTCCTCAGACTATTGCCAGTTGTCTGCAGGGAATGTGAAATGCTACCTCTGACAAACAAAGCATCATTCACCTACATTGTGCACTGTATATTAACTGATGTCCCCAATGGCAGCCTGCATTGAGCCAGGGATATAAAAAATTTGGTTTGAAGTGGACATGATGGTGGATTAAGGTCACCACTCAGATCACTAAATACGATCATCTCTGTCACAGGCTCCTGGTGAAACGGACAAGCCCAGGCAAGATCAATAAAATCAAAATACGGCGGATGTTGGAGATCTGAAACAAAAACAAAATGCTGGGAAAAAAACATGTCTGGCAGCAACTGTGGAGGGAGAAAAACAGGGTTAGGGTTTTGAGTCCAATATGACTTCTTTGGAACTGAAGATGAGAGATAGTCAATTCTGAGGAAGAGTCACATGGAGGATTTCAAATGTGACGCTGTTGTTTAAGAAAGGGGGAACAGATTTCCAAAGAAACTACAGATCTGTCAGCTTGTCATCAATAGTGGGAAAACTGATGGAGGCCATAGTAAGGGGTGAGATAAATATACAGAGAAAAATAAGTTAATATGAGATAGTCAACATGACTTTGTCAAGGGCAGATCACGTCTGACAAATTTAATTGAGTTCTTTACGAGGTGACAGGCAGTAGATGAAGGTAGTGCCATGGATGTTGTATATTTGGACTTTCAGAAAGCATTTGATACAGTGCCACATGGCAGGTTGGTTAGCAAATTAAAAATGTTGCGATTGATGGGTCCTTGGCAGCATGTATTAGAAATTGGCAAAGAAATAGGAAACAGAAGTCACATGGTAACCGTCAGTGCTCTACTGGCAAAACTCGCAGTCACATTGTAACCATCAGCGCTCGGTTTACTGGCAAAACCCGGTCAAATGGTAACCGTCAGTGCTTTGTTTGCTGGCAAAACACGCAGTCACATGGCATCCGTCAGTGCTCTACTGGCAAAACCCGCAGCCACATGGTAATCATCGGTGCTCTACTGGCAAAATACACTATCACACAGTAACCATCAGCGCTCAGTTTACTGGCAAAGCCCGCAGCCACATGGTAACCATCAGTGCTGTTCACTGGCAAAACCTGCAGCCACATGGTAACCGTCAGCGCTCGGTTTACTGGCAAAACCTGCAGCCACATGGTAACCATCAGTGCTGTTCACTGGCAAACACTTGCAGCCACATGGTACCTGTCAGCGCTCGGTTTACTGGCAAAACTTGCAGCCACATGGTAACCGTCAGTGCTCGGTTTACTGGCAAAACCCGCAGCCACATGGTAACCGTCAGCGCTCGGTTTACTGGCAAAACTTGCAGCCACATGGTAACCGTCAGCGCTCGGTTTACTGGCAAAACTTGCAGCCACATGGTAACCGTCAGCGCTCGGTTTACTGGCAAAACTTGCAGCCACATGGTAACTGTCAGTGTTCTGTTTACTGGCAAAACTTGCAGCCACATGGTAACCGTCAGCGCTCGGTTTACTGGCAAAACTTGCAGCCACATGGTAACCGTCAGCGCTCGGTTTACTGGCAAAACTTGCAGCCACATGGTAACTGTCAGCACTCTGTTTACTGGCAAAACTCGCAGTCACATGGTAACCGTCAGCGCTCTGTTTACTGGCAAAAACTTGCAGCCACATGGTAACCGTCAGTGCTCAGTTTACTGGCAAAACGTGCAGCCGCATGGTACCTGTCAGCGCTCGGTTTACTGGCAAAACTTGCAGCCACATGGTAACCGTCAGCGCTCGGTTTACTGGCAAAACTTGCAGCCACATGGTAACCGTCAGCGCTCGGTTTACTGGCAAAACTTGCAGCCACATGGTAACCGTCAGTGCTGTTCACTGGCAAAACTTGCAGCCACATGGTAACTGTCAGCACTCTGTTTACTGGCAAAACTCGCAGTCACATGGTAACCGTCAGCGCTCTGTTTACTGGCAAAACTCGCAGTCACATGGTAACTGTCAGCACTCTTTACTGGCAAAACCTGCAGCCACATGGTAACCATCAGTGCTGTTCACTGGCAAAAACTTGCAGCCACATGGTAACCGTCAGTGCTCAGTTTAGTGGCAAAACGTGCAGCCGCATGGTGTTGCTCTTATTAGCTTTAGTTTTATTAGCTCTAATTCTGTAACCTTTGCTCACGAGTCGCCAGGTATCTTTCTGATACCGCCACGTGGTTCAAGCTCAAGTAATGATTAATAATGCAGCACACCGCATAGTAAAAGTTAAATCAATGATCATTTATTATATACAGCAATAAATACTTATACAATAATCCTACTTCTAGACTATTACCTACCACTAAAGGCCAATACTTAACTTTGGTGATGGCTCACCAGGTCAGGGAAACGAATGGTCTATCGAATTGTGTCTGGCCTGCGGGATTCAAAAAGGCTGGTACGGGTCGATAGTCTGGAACACCTATCTGGTAGCGATCGCTGGAGTAAGACTTACTTGTTTCTTCGTCGAAGGGTCTCGAAGGTTGCGAGTAGGAGAAGAAGGGCCGATCTGAACTTGGCCCCTATTTTTATAGTCCCTAGGGGCTTCCCGCCTCTCGGGGCGGACCTTGACCCTGGTTCCAAGTGATTGGACTTGGTCCCAATCACTGGGTTCGATATGCTCCAATAATGGGGCGATTTCTTGATCGGGGGGTGGTCGTCCACCTTTCTTTGTCTCAGGCTCTGCTGGCGCCGAAAAGTCTGGATCGGCTTTATGTTGCTAATGTGTAGCAATTGTTCCCAGGGACGGCTGCTTAGTATGCAGATGGCTGGGTTGATGTGCTGTTAATGGTTGCAGGTATCGGTCTGGGCCAACTTCCCCAGAGCCGAATACACTGTTTTGCCTGCAGCCGTCCGTTTGAGTCATGTTGGCTGATTTTCCCATCAGCCTCTTTAGTTCGCCATTTTAGATTGGGGTTTGACCATTTTACTCGGGAATCAGCCATTATAGGTGGCTACAATCCCTCCTTGTGACCCTAACGCAAAGCGTGAAGGATCACATAAATTTTGTTCTTTCCACTCCCTGACCAGGGGGGACACCTCCTACATGGCCTCTGCTCTGACCCTAGTTATGCACAAAATTTTTTTTGTTACCTAAACAATTCTAAGGGCGCTATGTCAGGCAGGGACATGCATTTACAAAATAACAAACTTAGAACCTCTAATTTGACCTAAATACACTATACTCACTAAACATTGCATTATCCTATCTTCCTAAAACATACAACAACAATCACAACATTTAATATACTCTTTCCTGGCTTGGCAGTCAAGCTCAGGATCATACATTTTTTTTTGTTCATGAAAAGTTTTGTACATCTTTTTATTGTCAGTAATACCGCAAGTGCATGTTCTTTATTATTTTGTTCTAGGTCGCGGGGATCGGGGGTCTGGTCATAACCGAATATAGGGGATCGGATCCGATATACCGGGGTTCGAGCGCGGTACGCTCTCCTTCTCCATTTGCGGAGGTGCATAGTCTGCACTACACAGCAGAGTATCGCCAACGCTAACAGTGCTTCAATCGCATAGGACAGGGGGTACACCAGGAAGATGCAGTGTCGCTGGTGACTGGGCTTTGGGTACTGCGGGGCAGTGAAACATTAACGGCTGGGAGGTTTGAAGTAATGGGGTCCACGTTCCCGCGCAACCAAATGTTCATTAAAAAAATGTTGAGCACGATGCAAGAAGTCCTCATGGCTGTCCTGGCTGTCCTCTTTCCTTTTCCTTCTTGTGTTTTTTTGTTTTCTCCGGTCCTGGCGCCTCTGGAGTTCTGTAAAAACAAGCATAGTATCTGTAACTACCTTGGTTTAATATCCGGTGTGTTAGTGTGTCTGTCCTTTTGGGGCCAATTATACCCTTATAATTGGTCACTATGTGTGACTCCCTCATTTTTGTTTTCTAAAAACAAATTTTAGGACATGGCACACGTCCCAATGACAGACCATTGCTGATTTACCATCCAAATGTTCCAGGATGTAAATAGCAGATGGCAGCAACCTAAAGGTCGCCTAAACAAATAAAAACTTTGAAATGAAAAGTGCCAAATGAGGTGCGTATGGGCCGCGACGGGTAAAATTTGGATGGAGTCCCCGGGTAGAATGGCTACCAATGCCGTATCACCCCTACCCGAGCGTGTTTGACCAACGGGGGGGGGGGTCCCCAGGCAGGGCGAGTCTCACGCCGTTTCTCCACTGCCTGAGCAACCAACAAGAACGGGCAAAAATGTAGTCATCGTGGTGTGGTTGCTACAGTGATTCTCTCCCTTGGATCAGAAGAGCAGTTACGATCGGGCGTCTGGAACCCGACCGGTATCAGCTGAAGTGTCTGCAGACAAGCTAGTTCCACTGAACAAGCGTCTGGTCTGTTGACCAGTTATCTGCAGATAAGTTGGTACCACTGAACAAGCGGCTGGAAAAAAATTCTCCTGTCGTACGAACAACATAAAACATTCTGCAGGTTCCATCAGGAAGGGCAACACTTCTCCCAAGCGTTTCCTTTAAACATCTTGTGGACACCTCTGTTCTCTGTTGCGAACAGGATCGCAAAGGGGTTGGCGGTTTGGGAGTCGGACTCGAGGTCGTCCCCTTCTCCCGGGTGTCAAACTCTGGAGTGAATTAAGGCTGAAAGGGCTGCTTGGTGTGAGTTGGGGTTGCTTTCGTCGTTGTGGACAAGTCTGTAGGAATTGTCGCGGTGCCAATAAGTTGTGTCGAGTTGTGTGGGGACAAAGTCGGGGTCGTCCGTGTGGTTTGGTGGTCGGTGGTGGGATTTGTTTAGAAAAGGGATCATGAAGGGATCACTGGAGTCGAAATCGGAGTCGCTGGGTGTGGGTCCGGATGTATGGGGATAGTAGGGAGGCGTGCTGTGGCTATCGTCCGAGTCACAGTCGCTGTCTCTGCTGCTGCAGTCTGTGGGCGTTCCGGGGCGGAGTGTAGATTTTGGGGGTGGAGTCGAGGGCGAGTCTGTGGCTGGCCTGGACCTGGTGGGGGTTGGTCTGGTTACGTTGGCTGTGGGCGGGGTGTGGTGTGCTGCGTCAAGCATGACATGGTGGGCGTGGTTTGACTGTGTTCCATAAGCCTTTAACTGGTTTATATGAAACCACGCAGTCTTACCATTTGGGTATTTTATTTTATATACCGATGGGCTTACATTATCCGTAATGGAGTACGGACCCGAGTATTTTGGAGACAGGAATGTGCTGGGGTTATATACAGACAACATCACTTGCTGTCCTATATCATACTCCGTTGCATGCACTGCCTTATCAAAACAGGCCTTGCTCTGTTTCTTTTTGGTGCCCAATTTAACTGCGGCTGCTAACTGAGCCGTTTTTACATTAGCAACTAATTGCTCCACGGCTTTCTCGTGGGTGAGGGCCGTAACTTCAGGGCTGGTCAGGTCTAAACCTAACAAGTATTCTGTCCCTTTCATGGGGCGTCCGGTCATAAGAGTGTGTGGGGTGTAACCTGTGGAGGTGGAAACAGTGTTACGCAAAAACATCAGCGCAAAAGGGAGGACCGAATCCCAAGTGGTGTTGGTCTGCTGGACCATTTTTCGGAGGGTGGTTTTTAGGGTCCGATTCATGCGCTCCACTATACCACTCGACTGTGGGTGGTACGCAATGTGGAATTTTTAGGTGCTGCCAAATATCGGGAGGACGTTCTGCATGACCCGTCCCGTAAAGTGAGAACCTTGACCCGATTCAATACTGCGGGGGAGTTCCCATCTTGTAAAGATGTGGTGGGTTAGGATCTTGGCTGTGGTTTTCGCGGTGTTGGTGCGGGCTGGAAATGCTTCCACCCACTTTGTAAAAGTGCCTATGACCACCAGAACATATTTATAGCCATTCCTGCAAGGGGGCAATGGACCTATAAAATCAATCTGGAGGTTAGTCCAGGGGCCGTTAATGGGTCGGGTGTGGCTGAGTTGGGCCTTTTTGTCATATCTATCGGGGTTGTTCTGCGTGCAGATAAGGCAATTCTCAATGTAATGGCTTACATCTTCCTTGAGATTTGGCCACCAACAAAGCTGTTTGAGGTGGGCTGTGGTGGGATCGATTCCCTGGTGTCCATGACCATCATGAATAAACAAATTAGTTGGTTCCTATCCTGCTCAGGAACTACATAAAGGGTGTCCTTTAACACCACACCGTCATGTGTGGTCAGTGTATTTCTGAACCTCTCGTAGGAGGCTGGAAACTTCCCTTTCACAATCTGTGAGAGCGCTATCCTGCTTCTGGGCCTCTACTAGATCCTCGATCCTTGTCTGCGTGACCTGAACTGCACTCACTGGCGCACTCACTGGCGCTTTCGGGGGATTTCCAGAAATACCCATGCTTGGATCCTGCCTTAGCCAGTGCGTCGGCTTTTACATTTCCGGGGGGGGAGGAACGATGGTGGCTGCGGACTTTTATGATGCCAAATGTCCTGTCCCGGGCTTTTTGTAAAATATGGCAGAGTAATGGGGCTGAGGGGAGGGGTTTCCCATCCGCGGAAACAATCCTCGTTTCCCACAGGTGCAGAAATTCTGTAAGGCTGTTGCAGACATATAGGCTGTCTGAGTATATGTCTGCTGGGCTGGGGAAGGATTCTGGGTGGTCTACTATGTACGCGATGGCCGCAAGCTCTGCTGCCTGCGCGCCTAAGTGTCCGGGGAGTTTTAATGCTATCTCCTCGAGGGCACGTCCCTGTGCGTCCTCAACATAAATCCCGCAACCTGTTATGCGTTGCCCATCTAAGACTGTGGAAGATCCATCCACATAAATCTTAATGGGGGCACACGTGTCCGGGTGAGGGGGGTTCTGAGATGGAGTGGCTAGTTTTCTGGGGGGTGTTTTAGCTATAAAGGGGCTTGTATTATGGTGGGGCGAGATGATTTCACACTCATGGGGGGTTCCGGAGTACTGTAAATTGTCCGCTAAGTATGTGTGGGTCTTTGCCCGTTTGACTGTGATGTCCCGTCCTTGCAAGAGAAGGGTCCACCTAGCTGCACGTATTTGGCTGACGGTACCGTCCTTGAGTCGTCCATCTAGTAAAAGTTGGGTGGGGGTGTGCTCGGTCAAAATGGTGATGGGGTTCAATCCGGTAATGTATGAAAAGTACTGGACTGCCCAGAAAACTGCGAGCAGGTGCCCCTCTCAGGCTGAAAATCCCTACTCCACAGCATCTTCGAAGGTTGCGAGTAGGAGAAGAAGGGCAGATCTGAACTTGGCCCCTATTTTTATAGTCCCTCGGGGCTTCCTGCCTCTCGGGGCGGACCTTGACCCTGGTTCCAAGTGATTGGACTTGGTCCCAATCACTGAGTTCGATATGCTCCAATAATGGGGCGATTTCTTGATCGGGGGGTGGTCGTTCACCTTTCTTTGTCTCAGCCACTGCTGGCGCCGAAAAGTCTGGATCGGCTTTATGTTGCTAATGTGTAGCAATTGTTCCTGGGGATGGCTGCTTACTATGCAGATGGCTGGGTTGTTGTGATGTTGATGGTTGCAGGTATCGGTCTGGGCCGACTTCCCCAGAGCCGAATACACTGTTTTGCCTGCAGCCGTCAGTTTGAGTCCTGTTGGCTGATTTTCCCATCAGCCTCTTTAGTTCGCCATTTTAGATCGGGGTTTGACCATTTTAGTCGGGAATCAGCCATTTTAGGTGGCTACAATGATAACTGTCAGTGTTCTGTTTACTGGCAAAACTTGCAGCCACATGGTAACCGTCAGTGCTCGGTTTACTGGCAAAACTTGCAGCCACATGGTAACCGTCAGTGCTCGGTTTACTGGCAAAACTTGCAGCCACATGGTAACCGTCAGCGCTCGGTTTACTGGCAAAACTTGCAGCCACATGGTAACCGTCAGTGCTGTTCACTGGCAAAACTTGCAGCCACATGGTAACCGTCAGCGCTCGGTTTACTGGTAAAACTTGCAGCCACATGGTAACCATCAGTGCTGTTCACTGGCAAAACTTGCAGCCACATGGTAACCGTCAGCGCTCGGTTTACTGGCAAAACTTGCAGCCACATGGTAACCGTCAGCGCTCGGTTTACTGGCAAAACCCGCAGCCACATGGTAACCGTCAGCGCTCGGTTTACTGGTAAAACTTGCAGCCACATGGTAACCGTCAGCGCTCGGTTTACTGGCAAAACTTGCAGCCACATGGTAACCGTCAGCGCTCGGTTTACTGGCAAAACCCGCAGCCACATGGTAACCGTCAGCGCTCGGTTTACTGGCAAAACCCGCAGCCACATGGTAACCGTCAGCGCTCGGTTTACTGGCAAAACTTGCAGCCACATGGTAACCGTCAGCGCTCGGTTTACTGGCAAAACCCGCAGCCACATGGTAACCGTCAGCGCTCGGTTTACTGGCAAAACCTGCAGCTACATGGTAACCATCAGCGCTCGGTTTACTGGCAAAACCCGCAGCCACATGGTAACCGTCAGCGCTCGGTTTACTGGCAAAACCCGCAGCCACATGGTAACCGTCAGCGCTCGGTTTACTGGCAAAACTTGCAGCCACATGGTAACGGTCAGTGCTTTGTTTAACTGGCAAAACTTGCAGCCACATGGTAACCGTCAGCGCTCGGTTTACTGGCAAAACTTGCAGCCACATGGTAACCGTCAGTGCTGTTCACTGGCAAAACTTGCAGCCACATGGTAACTGTCAGCGCTCGGTTTACTGGCAAAACTTGCAGCTACATGGTAACCGTCAGCGCTCGGTTTACTGGCAAAACTTGCAGCCACATGGTAACCGTCAGTGCTGTTCACTGGCAAAACTTGCAGCCACGTGGTAACGGTCAGCACTCGGTTTACTGGCAAAACTTGCAGCCACATGGTAACCGTCAGCGCTCGGTTTACTGGCAAAACTTGCAGCCACATGGTAACCGTCAGTGTTCTGTTCAAATGTAATTTAGTGCATCTCACAGACCAATTGGCGCGGAACATGTCAGTCAATACAGTGCCGCACTCACAACTTCAGCGATGTTCCAAAAATGCAGCTGAAAACTTGACAGTGGACTCCCCGATGGACCACTCCGCTGCATTGAACCAGTATCGCGAAACCATGACGGTCGGAGACAGGGGAAAACATTGCGGCACCATCATAAGTCGGTCAGATGATACCGCATCCAGTACTGCCAGATATACAAGGCCCCAGACATTTCCAAATGTACGTGCTCCACAGGCCAGCAGCAAAACTTTGGCCCAGCGCCCATTCTCTATGTCATTACAGGCTCCGAAAAAGCACTGCAGACACTCTGCACACTGAATCCATAAGTCCATACGAGGGTCAAAAACATCCAAATGCCCAAACAGCAACAACGGAAATCAACAAATCTGAGTCCAACAAACAAAATTTGAGGGAGGTGACTCAAGCCTGACAGGTTACACGCCGACAGCTCCAGTTTTACCCTTGTCGCCAGTTTAATAAAGCACAGGGAGTCCACAGCGAGTGGTAGTAAAGACATTATCTACATAAGGCCCAGTTACACCTCACTGGGTCTCTCTTCTTTCTGGTCGGCTCTACACTGGCCTACCTTTTATACCAGTGCTGGCAAGCTACCCTCCCAATGAGCACATGAAAAGAATCATCTCCAGATGACATGTCCCATACTGGTTATTACAGGTTACAAATAGAGAGATTCCGTAGCGTCACCCAATATCCTATTTTGTAGGTGGCATGCTTACCAACAAATTGTTAACTTAACTGTACTCTTCAGCCACTGTGCTGAAACAAATAAACCAAGGAATACCAAAAACCAACTGGGCAGAAAATATTGTCCTTTTAAATATTAAAAGATGACCAAATTGGATGGATAAAATTAAGAATACTTCTCGTGTAAATGTTATAAAACAGTACTCAAATTCCAATGACATCACTTGCATAATTCAATAAAATTTCCAACTAATTCTGGTGGGAGGTTCCTACATTTCACACAAAACCAGTCAGAAACACGTATTAGTTGACACTGAGCAATAGTAATCTCTGTCCTTACTTACGGTTCATTAGCCATGGTTGCATTTTGTTATAGGGCACAAGGAAAATAAAATTTGAGACTTGTGTGAAGCATTTTGAGTCACAACAACCAAGAAACTATGGAACAATATCATTCAGCCTACCTAGCTTGTTCCTTCTAACGGACATTCCAAACTGTCATTTATTCTCCCCAAAATATTTAGTGTCTTTAAGGATTCCAATAAATTAGCTCAGTAACTACATTTTATGGGGCTCGATTCCGTATTGTCTTCCAACAAGTGTCTTCCAATTCCTAGACTTTACCAATCGCATATTCATGTTTACCAGTTCCCTCATCATGATTTCAGTTCAACAACTCTGCTTGTAACCGCATTACACATTTCCTTCAGCGCTGTAAAGGTCTATATCACGTCACCCCAATAATTTTTTTCTTCTATTGAAACAAGTTTGATTCTGTCAGCTTCCAGAGCTCAGAATCCTAGAAATTCCCTTGTGAACATTCTCAAAAACATCAATATTCCTTTGAAGGTCGGTAAGCAAACACAGTACAAGAGCATCACAAAAGTTGCCTCAAGTTTAATTCACAGGATTCTCAACCAGAGTTGCTTTAGGACAATAATCACTTTCACAGTAACTTCATTGCAGTGTTTTTAAAAATGTTTATTCTCCTCCTTTTTCACATTTTCTCCCAAATTTACAGCCAACAATAAACAATAATCAGTAACGACTTCCGGGTGCGGCGATGACCAGCTAAGTTGCACGTTTTGGTAGCTCCCGGTGGAACGGACCTTTGGGCTCTTGATAGGAGCCCCAACGGCAATTTTAACGGCTAAAAACACTGTGCGGTAAACCAGAAGGGAATCCCCCCTGGATACGGATGGAAAAAGGAGGGGAAAGTGGCCAGATTGTGGTGGATCCTCTAGAGCAGCGGCAAGGAAGGCAAGCAAAAACCAAGATGGCGTCGGAAGGTGGTAGTTTAACATGGGGCCCTGAACAACAAGAGTTCTTGAAATGTTGTGTGGAAGAACTTAAAAAGGAAATGAAGAAGGAGCTGTTGGCCCCGATATTACAGGCGATCGAAGGGCTAAAGGGTGAGCAAAAGACCCAGGAGCGGGAGCTTCGGGTCGTGAAGGCAAAGGCTGCCGAGAATGAGGACGACATACAGGGCCTGGTGGTGAAGACGGAGATGCACGAGGCACACCATAAACGATGTGTGGAAAGACTGGAGGTGCTGGAGAACAACGCGAGGAGGAATAACTTAAGGATTCTTGGTCTTCCTGAAGGTGCGGAGGGAGCGGACGTCGGGGCATATGTGAGCGCGATGCTGCACTCGTTAATGGGAACGGAGGCCCCGGCGGGTTCGCTGGAGGGAGCATACCGAGTGATGGCGCGAGGACTGAGAGCAGGAGAAATTCCTAGAGCCATAGTGGTGAGATTCCTCCGTTTTAAGGATAGAGAGATGGTCCTTAGATGGGCAAAGAAAACTCGGAGCAGTAAGTGGGAGAACGCGGTGATCCGCGTATACCAAGACTGGAGTGCGGAGGTGGAGAGAAGGAGGGCGAGCTTTAATCGGGCCAAGGCGGTGCTTCACAAAAAGAAGATAAAATTCGGAATGCTGCAACCGGCAAGACTGTGGGTCACATATCAAGGGAAGCACCACTACTTTGAGAGGGCGGATGAGGCGTGGACTTTTATTGTAGAAGAAAAATTGGAATGAGCGGGTTATTAAAAAAGAACGTTTGAAACAAAGTGGTGGGGCGAGTATGGGGGGCGAAGAGGGGGGTAAAAAGGGGGGAAAGAGGAGTTTTATGTTATTAATCCTGCGATGTGGTAACTTTTCTCTCTTCCACAGGTGGCGGTGGGGGGAGGAAAGGAGGTGGAGGAGATGGGCGCTGGCCATTGGGGGCGGGGCCAAGGGGGAAGCGCGGGCTTGGTTCCCGCGCTATGATAATCATGGCGGGAATAGGGAAGCAGGAAGGAGGGGGCGTCGCACGGTGCGAGCCGAGGTCACGGGGGGAAGCCGAGGTCGGCCAGAGTTTGCTGACTTCTGGGAGCAACATGGGGGGTGTAATTACGCTAGTGGGGGATCTAGCAGGGGGGGTGGGGGGGGGGGTGGGGGGGGGGGGTTATTGGGTTGCTGCTGCTGGGTAGAGCGGGGAGCTGGCATGGGGTGGGGTGGGCGGGGGGGCACCACCTGGGGGGGACACAGCTGCGTGGGAACCGGGTGAGGAGCTGGAAAAAGGGGATGGCTAATCGACGAGGATGGGGGGGGGGGGGGTGGGGGGGGGGGAGTAAAAAGCCCCCCAACCCGGCTGATCACGTGGAATGTGAGAGGGCTGAACGGGCCGATAAAGAGGGCACGGGTACTCGCACACCTTAAGAAACTTAAGGCAGACGTGGTTATGTTACAGGAGACGCATTTGAAACTGATAGACCAGGTTAGACTACGCAAAGGATGGGTGGGGCAGGTGTTTCATTCGGGGCTAGACGCGAAAAACTATACTAGTGGGGAAGCGGGTAATGTTTGAGGCAAAGACCATAGTGGCGGATAGCGGGGGCAGATACGTGATGGTGAGTGGCAAATTACAGGGGGAGACGGTGGTTTTGGTAAACGTATATGCCCCGAACTGGGATGATGCCAATTTTATGAGGCGTATGCTAGGACGCATTCCGGACCTAGAGGTGGGAAAGTTGGTAATGCGGGGAGATTTCAATACGGTGCTGGAACCAGGGCTGGACAGGTCGAGGTCCAGGACTGGAAGGAGGTCGGCAGCAGCTAGGGTGCTTAAAGATTTTATGGAGCAGATGGGAGGAGTAGACCCGTGGAGATTTAGTAGACCTAGGAGTAAGGAGTATTCGTTTTTCTCCTATGTCCACAAAGTCTATTCGCGAATAGACTTTTTTATTTTGGAAAGGGCGTTGATCCCGAAGGTGAGGGGAACGGAGTATAGGGCTATAGCCATTTCGGATCACGCTCCACATTGGGTGGACTTGGAGATAGGGGAGGAACAGAAGGGCGCCCACCCTGGAGAATGGACATGGGATAATGGCAGATGAGGGGGTGTGTCTAAGGGTGAGGGGGTGCATTGAAAAGTACTTGGAACTCAATGATAATGGGGAGGTCCAGGTGGGAGTGGTCTGGGAGGCGCTGAAGGCAGTGGTTAAAGGGGAGCTGATATCAATAAGGGCACATAAAGGAAAGCAGGAGAGTAGGGAACGGGAGCGGTTGCTGCAAGAACTTCTGAGGGTGGACAGGCAATATGCGGAGGCACCGGAGGAGGGACTGTACAGGGAAAGGCAAAGGCTACACGTAGAATTTGACTTGCTGACAACGGGTACTGCAGAGGCACAGTGGAGGAAGGCACAGGGTGTACAGTACGAATATGGGGAGAAGGCGAGCAGGTTGCTGGCCCACCAGTTGAGGAAAAGGGGAGCAGCGAGGGAAATAGGGGGAGTGAGGGATGAGGAAGGAGAGATGGAGCGGGGAGCGGAGAGAGTGAATGGAGTGTTCAAGGCATTCTATAAAAGATTATACGAAGCTCAACCCCCGGATGGGAGGGAGAGGATGATGGGCTTTCTGGACCGGCTGGAATTTCCTAAGGTAGAGGAGCAGGAGAGGGTGGGACTGGGAGCACACATCGAAATAGAGGAAGTAGTGAAAGGAATTAGGAGCATGCAGGCGGGGAAGGCTCCGGGACCGGATGGATTTCCAGTTGAATTTTATAGGAAATATGTGGACTTGCTCGCCCTGCTACTCATGAGGACCTTTAATGAGGTAAAGGAAAGGGGACAGCTGCCCCCGAATATGTCTGAGGCAACGATATCGCTTCTCCTAAAGAAGGAAAAAGACCCGCTGAAATGCGTGTCCTATAAGACCTATTTCCCTCCTAAATGTAGACGCTAAGATTCTGGCTAAGGTAATGGCAATGAGGAGAGAGGATTGTGTCCCGGGGGTGGTCCACGAGGACCAAACTGGGTTTGTGAAGGGGAGACAGCTGAATACGAATATACGGAGGCTGCTAGGGGTAATGATGATGCCCCCACCAGAGGGGGAAGCGGAGATAGTGGTGGCGATGGATGCCGAGAAAGCATTTGATAGAGTGGAGTGGGATTATTTGTGGGAGGTGCTGAGGAGATTTGGTTTTGGAGATGAGTATGTTAGATGGGTACAGCTGTTGTATAGGGCCCCGATGGCGAGTGTGGTCACGAATGGATGGGGATCTGCATACTTTCAGCTCCATAGAGGGACAAGGCAGGGATGCCCTCTGTCCCCATTATTGTTTGCGCTGGCGATTGAGCCTCTGGCAATAGCATTGAGGGGTTCCAGGAAGTGGAGGGGAGTACTCAAAGGAGGAGAAGAACACCGGGTATCCCTGTATGCGGACGATTTGCTGCTATATGTAGCGGACCCGGCGGTGGGGATGCCAGAGATAATGCGGACACTTTGGGAGTTTGGAGAATTCTCAGGATATAAACTGAACATGGGGAAAAGCGAGTTGTTTGTGGTGCATCCAGGGGAGCAGAGCAGAGAAATAGAGGACTTACCGCTGAGGAAGGTAACAAGGGACTTACGTTACTTGGGGATCCAGATAGCCAAGAATTGGGGCACATTGCATAGGTTTAATTTAACGTGGTTGGTGGAACAGCTGGAGGAGGACTTCAAGAGATGGGACATGGTATCCCTGTCATTGGCAGGGAGGGTGCAGGCGGTTAAAATGGTAGTCCTCCCGAGATTCCTTTTTGTGTTTCAGTGCCTCCCGGTGGTGATCACGAAGGCTTTTTTCAAAAGGATTGAAAGAGTATCATGGGTTTTGTGTGGGCCGGGAAGACCCCGAGAGTGAGGAAGGGATTTTTACAGCGTAGTAGGAATAGGGGGGGGCTGGCACTACCGAGCCTAAGTGAGTACTACTGGGCCGCCAATATCTCAATGGTGAGTAAGTGGATGGGAGAAGAGGAGGGAGCAGCGTGGAAGAGATTGGAGAGGGCGTCCTGTAGGGGGACTAGCCTACAGGCTATGGTGACGGCCCCATTGCCGCTCTCACTGAAGAAATACACCACAAGCCCGGTGGTGGTGGCGACTTTGAAAATTTGGGGGCAGTGGAGACGGTATAGGGGAAAGACGGGAGCCTTGGTGGGGTCCCCAATAAGAAATAATCATAGGTTTGCTCCGGGGAGAATGGATGGGGGATTTGGAATATGGCAGAGAGCAGGAGTAACACAATTGAAAGATCTGTTTGTGGATGGGAAGTTTGCAAGTCTGGGAGCGCTGACCGAGAAATATGGGTTGCCCCAAGGGAATGCATTCCGGTATATGCAACTGAGGGCTTTTGCGAGGCAACAGGTGAGGGAATTCCCGCAGCTCCCAACGCAGGAGGTGCAGGACAGAGTGATCTCAAAGACATGGGTGGGGGACGGTAAGGTGTCAGATATATATAGGGAAATGAGGGACGAGGGGGAGATTATGGTAGATGAGCTGAAAGGGAAATGGGAAGAAGAGCTGGGGGAGGAGATTGAGGGGGGGCTGTGGGCTGATGCCCTACGTAGGGTAAACTCGTCGTCCTCGTGTGCCAGGCTAAGCCTGAGACAATTTAAGGTGTTACACAGGGCGCATATGACTGGAGCATGGCTCAGTAAATTTTTGGGGGCAGAAGATAGGTGTGCGAGATGCTCGAGAAGCCCAGCGAATCACACCCACATGTTCTGGTCATGTCCGGCACTACAGGGGTTTTGGGTGGGGGTGACAAAGGTGCTTTCAAAAGTAGTGGGGGTCCAGGTCGAACCAAGCTGGGGGTTGGCTATATTTGGGGTTGCAGAAGAGCCGGGAGTGCAGGAGGCGAGAGAGGCTGATGTTTTGGCCTTTGCGTCCCTAGTAGCCCGGCGCAGGATACTGTTGATGTGGAAGGAAGCCAAGCGCCCGGGGGTGGAGACCTGGATAAATGACATGGCAGGGTTTATAAAGCTGGAACGGATTAAGTTGGTCCTAAGGGGATCGGCTCAAGGGTTCACCAGGCGGTGGCAACCGTTCGTCGAATACCTCACAGAAAGATAGAGGGAATGGAAAAGAAGAGGACAGCAGCAGCAGCCCGGGGGGGGGGGGGGGGGGGGGGGGGGGAGAGGAACCAGAAGGACTCTCAGGGTTGTTAATATATATGTATAATATGTATAGGTTGTTGTTATAGATAATTGTATATTGGACTGTTAAATCATATTTTTGGAGAGTGTTTATCTGAGGCAAGGCAGTTGCCATTTAGTTTTAGTTTTCGTTTATGTTATATATTATTTATTTTTTGTTTATAAAACAGGCCATTGTTATTTGTACTGTTATATTACTGTGTAAAGGATACACAATGTATGGAGTTGGTTGGCCAAAAATTTTCAATAAAATATATTTAAAAACAAAAACAATAATCAGTAACGAATGCAATGTCAATCTCCATATCAATAACAACAATCCCATCCTCCCACCAAACCCCAAACATTAGCCCTCATGTTAACATAAACAAATGTCAAAAAGGAATCAGGAATCACCCACAGTCACCATTAACACACACAGTCCCCTTCCCCTCAACTCTCCCAACCCCCCCCCCCCACACTTAATGTTCGATGTAATACAATTCTCTAAAGTGCATAACGAATAACTCCCATGAATTGTAGAACCCCTCCATCCTTCCCCTCAGTTCAAATTTGACCTTCTCAAGAGTCAAGAATTCCAGCAGGTCCCCTCACCATGCCAGGGCACAGGGTTGAGAGGTTGATCTCCATCCAAACAGGATCCGTCTTCGGGTGATCAATGAGGCAGTGTTGGTGGGGTTACTGGGTTATGGGGATAGGGTGGAGTTGTGGGCTTGGGTAGGGTGTTCTTTCCAAGAGCTGGTGCAGACTCGATCGGCCGAATGGCCTCCTTCTGCACTGTAAATTCTATGATTCTACGAGGCGAAGGCTACAACATCTGTCTCCGCACCCGTTTCCAACCTGGGCTGGTCCGACACCCCGAATATAGCCCCCCTGAGGGCCCGGGACCAGTTTCATGTGCACCACTTTAGAGATTACCCTAAAAACCTCCTTCCAGTAATCCTCCAGCTTTGGACAGGACCAAAACATATGAGTGTGATTTGCGGGCCCCCCCCCCCCCGCAACATTCACACACATCTTCTACCCCCTCAAAGAGCCGGCTCATCCTTGCCCATGTACCTCCCGCATGAGGTGGAGGCGTTCAACCTCCGGAGCACCTCACACCAGAACCCCTCCTCCATACCCTCTCCCAACTCTTCCTCCCACATTGCCTTGATCCCTTCCAACAGTGCCTTCTCCTCTTCCAAAACATCCCGTAAAATGCCGATACTACTCCCTTCTCCAGTCTCCCTGTTGTCAGCACCTCCTCCAGCAATGTGGAAGCCGGCTGTACCGTGAAGCTCTCTATCTCCTTTCTGGCAAAGTCTCTAACCTGCATGTATCTAAATATTTCCCCCTGCTCCAGCCCATACTTCGCTCCCAGCTCCTTCTATCCTGCAAAATGATACCCAAGAAACAAATCTTTTAGTGTCCTAATTCTTTCTCCTCCAGTCTCTGAAAATTTCCACCCACTTCCCTGGCTCAAATCTATGGTTCCCTCGAAGCAGCATTTCCCTTGACCCTGCCCCCAACCCGAAGTGCTGGCGAAACTGCCTCCACATTCTCAACAAAGCTATTATATCGTTATTATCGGACTCCGAGTCTTTCCCCGTGGCCGTCGACAGTGGCGCTGTTGCTAGCGCCTTCAATCCCGACCCCCTACCCAAACTCTCCTCCATTCTGACCCATTGGGGGTCAACCCCTCTGACCCAACTCCGTACCTTCTCCATATTCGCCGCCCAGTAATAATACATCAGGTTCGGAAGATTCAAATCCTCTGCCTGCCTTCCTCTCTGTAGTCGCACATTTTTAATTCTGGCCAACTTCTCTCCCCAAATGAACGAGGTAATCATCCCTTCAACCTCTCTAAAAAATGCTTTTGGCAGGAAAATCGACAGGCATTGGAAAATAAACAGAAATCGCGTCAAAGTTCATTTTAACTGCCTGTACCCAACCCGACAGTGACAGAGGAAACCATCCCACCTTGCCAGATCAGATTTCACCCTCCACACCAAACTAGAAATATTGTACCTACGGAGTCCTTCCCCCCCCCCCCCCAATCCCAAGCTACCTGCACCCCCAGGTATCTAAAGTGAGTCCCTGCCCTACGGAATGGCAGCCCCCCACCCCACCCCCACCCCAGCTGAGACAAACTATTCACTCGTCTAGATTTAATTTGTACCCCGAGAAAGACCCAAACACCCGAAGCAGCTCCAGTATTCCCCTACTGACAGACTCGGCTCCGACACGTATAATATAACAAGTCATCGGCATAGAAGGACACCCTATGCTCCATCCCCCCCTGTGCTATCCCTTTCCATACCCCCGAACCTAACTTCATTGCAGTGTTAATGTAATCCTACTTCTGACAATAATAAAGATTATTATGGTGCTAATGGAATTAGAGAGGAGAAAACTGCCAGAGTTTCTGCTTGTGCTGGAAGTGTGCATGAGGTCAGATGCCAGGTGGAAAACTGCAGTGAGTCTGACTGTGATTACCCTCCATTTGACTAACTTGCTGATGTGCCTTGGGGCTACGTTAAAGGTGCTACATAAGTGCAAGTTGTTGTAGTGATTGTAAAGGCTGATGAGGACTTGCCATTCAGGTAACCTACTGCAGATTGACTGGTGCCATAGAACAATAACGGCAGTAAATAAAAACCATGAAGACTCAAGGGAAAAGAAAACAAATACAGATAAAATCAAATACAAGCTGACTGATTGAGGAATTCATGGTTAATGTAACTTGTCTTGATTTGCGATTAATTTAAATATTATGAGCCAAGGGTTGAGTATAGCGATGGATTAGTACAATATTCTTGTACCTTTGGGACATTTGAATCTACTCAAGACTAATAAAGTGCAAATATATTCTCTCTCCCAACCTGCATATGAAGATTAAATCTCCCTAATACATATCAGCAGCAAGGAACCTTGGCAGCTGCCCATGTATTGGAATACGATGGGTGTACTGGCAATGATTTTCCGATCACTGGAATTGTTACATTTATGCAAGCCTGATGGACATAACCCCACACCATCAGCACATACTCAAAGCTCAGGCCCAGTAGGCAAAATGTTAAATTCCCCAGTGCCAGCATACTTTGATCACCAAGTGGGAACCATCAAGACACATTTTATTACTTATTGACAAAGGCCCTGTGCCCTGACATAGTGAAATAATCACTTTTCCCCAATAATCACGCTTAACTCTTTTAAATAAATACCAGCCAGTTACAGTTCCTGTATCAACATGCCTGTGTCAACATTACATTAAATATCACATCTAATCTGGAATAGCAATCCCACTCACCCCCCACCCCCAGATCAACTCGAAAAACTCAACGAATGATTGTAGTCTTTATAAAGTTTTAGCGGTCTAGGACTGTCGTCATCTGTGGAGAGAGAAGCAGAGTTAATGTTTCAGGCCTATGACCTGTCAGCAGAACTGGGAAAAGTTAGAAATGTAACAGGTTTCAAGCAAGTGAAAAGGGATAAGTGGAAAAATAAAAATAAGGAAGGTGGAAAACAGGAGCGATTAAATGACAAAAGAAGGGTTGGTGGTGCATGGCCAAAGGGGCACCATCAAATAAAGAAATAAAAGATGCATCCAGAGGTGATGTGAGTGGCATAATGATGAACAGTTGCTGTTGAGAAGCAAGAGAAACTCAGAGTAAGACTAGAACCTACAAAGAAAACCCAAAATGGGCAGAGATTACAGTCTGAAATTGTTGAACTCAATGCTGAGCCTGGAACGCTACAAAGTGCCTAATCGATAGCGGAGTTGTTGCTTCCCGAGCTAATGTTGAGTTTCACTGCCACTGCCATCTGCAGATCTTCTTTAAATGCTCCATGTAGAACTAAATGTAAAGAACAGGGGATTGAACAGTCCAATGGACCAATGATCTCTTCTGTGCTCTATGCTTCCATTTTTTTTTTAATAAAATATTTTATTGAAAATTTTTGGTCAACCAACACAGTACATTGTGCATCCTTTACACAATATTATAACAACACAAATAACAATGACCTATTTTATAAACAGAAAATGAATAAATAATAAATAACAAAAATGAAAACTAACCCTAATTGGCAACTGCCTTATCACAAGTAACACTCTCCAAAAATATAATTTAACAGTCCAATATATAATTATCTGTAGCAACGACCTATACATATTATACAGTATATATTAACAACCCTGAGAGTCCTTCTGGTTCCTCCCCCCGCCCCCCCCCCCCCCCCCGATCCTGGGCTGCTGCTGCTGCCTTCTTTTTTCCATTCCATCTATCTTTCTGCGAGGTATTCGACGAACGGTTGCCACCGCCTGGTGAACCCTTGAGCCGACCCCCTTAGAACAAACTTAATCCGCTCTAGCTTTATAAACCCTGCCATATCATTTATCCAGGTCTCCACCCCCGGGGGCTTGGCTTCTTTCCACATTAGCAATATCCTGCGCCGGGCTACTAGGGAGGCAAAGGCCAAAACATCGGCCTCTCTCGCCTCCTGCACTCCCGGCTCTTGTGCAACCCCAAATATAGCCAACCCCCAGCTTGGTTCGACCCGGACCCCCACTACTTTTGAAAGCACCTTTGGCACCCCCATCCAAAACTCCTGTAGTGCCGGGCATGACCAAAACATATGGGTATGATTCGCTGGGCTTCTCGAGCACCTCGCACACCTATCCTCCACCCCAAAAAATTTACTGAGCCGTGCTCCAGTCATATGCGCCCTGTGTAATACCTTAAACTGAATCAGGCTTAGCCTGGCACATGAAGACGACGAGTTTACCCTGCTTAGGGCATCTGCCCACAGCCCCTCCTCGATCTCCTCCGCCAGCTCTTCTTCCCATTTCCCTTTTAGTTCATCTACCATAGTCTCCCCTTCGTCCCTCATTTCCCTATATATATCTGACACCTTACCATCCCCCACCCATGTCTTTGAGATCACTCTGTCCTGCACCTCTTGTGTCGGGAGCTGCGGGAATTCCCTCACCTGTTGCCTCGCAAAAGCCCTCAGTTGCATATACATGAATGCATTCCCTTGGGGCAACCCATATTTCTCGGTCAGCGCTCCCAGACTCGCGAACTTCCCATCCACAAACAGATCTTTCAGTTGCGTTATTCCTGCTCTTTGCCACATTCCATATCCCCCATCCATTCCCCCCGGGGCAAACCTATGGTTGTTTCTTATCGGGGACCCCCCCAAGGCTCCAGTCTTTCCCCTATGCCGTCTCCACTGTCCCCAAATCTTCAGTGTAGCCACCACCACCGGGCTTGTGGTGTAGTTCCTCGGTGAGAACGGCAATGGGGCTGTCACCATAGCCTGTAGGCTAGTCCCCCTACAGGACGCCCTCTCTAATCTCTTCCATGCCGCTCCCTCCTCCTCTCCCATCCACTTACTCACCATTGAAATATTAGCGGCCCAATAATACTCACTTAGGCTCGGTAGTGCCAGCCCCCCCCCCCCCCCCCCCTATCCCTGCTACGCTGTAAGAATCCCTTCCTTACTCTCGGGGTCTTCCCGGCCCACACAAAACCCATGATGCTCTTTTCGATCCTTTTAAAAAAAGCCTTCGTGATCACCACCGGGAGGCACTGAAACACAAAGAGGAGTCTCGGGAGGACCACCATCTTAACCGCCTGAACCCTCCCTGCCAGTGACAGGGATACCATATCCCATCTCCTTGAAATCCTCCTCCATTTGTTCCACCAACCGCGTTAAATTTAACCTATGCAATGTGCCCCAATTCTTGGCTATCTGGATCCCCAGGTAACGAAAGTCCCTTGTTACCTTCCTCAATGGTAGGTCCTCTATTTCTCTACTCTGCTCCCCTGGATGCACCACAAACAACTCACTTTTCCCCATGTTCAATTTATACCCTGAAAAATCCCCAAACTCCAAGTATCCGCATTATTTCTGGCATCCCCTCCGCCGGGTCTGCCACATATAGTAACAAATCGTCCGCATACAAAAATACCCGGTGTTCTTCTCCTCCTCTAAGTACTCCCCTCCACTTCTTGGAACCCCTCAATGCTATCGCCAGGGGCTCAATCGCCAGTGCAAACAATAATGGGGACAGAGGGCATCCCTGCCTTGTCCCTCTATGGAGCCGAAAGTATGCAGATCCCCGTCCATTCGTGACCACGCTCGCCATCGGGGCCCTATACAACAGCTGCACCCATCTAACATACCCCTCTCCAAAACCAAATCTCCTCAACACCTCCCACAAATAATCCCACTCCACTCTATCAAATGCTTTCTCGGCATCCATCGCCACTACTATCTCCGTTTCCCCCTCTGGTGGGGGCATCATCATTACCCCTAACAGCCTCCGTATATTAGTGTTCAGCTGTCTCCCCTTCACAAACCCAGTTTGGTCCTCGTGGACCACCCCCGGGACACATTCCTCTATTCTCATTGCCATTACCTTGGCCAGGATCTTGGCATCTACATTTAGGAGGGAAATAGGTCTATAGGACCCGCATTGTAGCGGGTCCTTTTCCTTCTTTAAGAGAAGCGATATCGTTGCTTCAGACATAGTCGGGGGCAGTTGTCCCCTTTCCTTTGCCTCATTAAAGGTCCTCGTCAATACCGGGGCGAGCAAGTCCACATATTTTCTATAGAATTCAACTGGGAATCCATCCGGTCCCGGGGCCTTTCCCGCCTGCATGCTCCTAATTCCTTTCACCACTTCTTCTACCTCAATCTGTGCTCCCAGTCCCACCCTTTCCTGCTCTTCCACCTTGGGAAATTCCAGCCGATCCAAAAAGCCCATCATTCTCTCCCTCCCATCCGGGGGTTGAGCTTCATATAATTTTTTATAAAATGTCTTGAACACTCCATTCACTCTCTCCGCTCCATCTCTCCTTCCTCATCCCTCACTCCCCCTATTTCCCTCGCTGCTCCCCTTTTCCTCAATTGGTGTGCCAGCAACCTGCTCGCCTTCTCCCCATATTCGTACTGTACACCCTGTGCCTTCCTCCATTGTGCCTCTGCAGTGCCCGTAGTCAGCAAGTCAAATTCTACATGTAGCCTTTGCCTTTCCCTGTACAGTCCCTCCTCCGGTGCTTCCGCATATGGTCTGTCCACCCTCAAAAGTTCTTGCAGCAACCGCTCCCGTTCCTTACTCTCCTGCTTCCCTTTATGTGCCCTTATTGATATCAGCTTCCCTCTAACCACCGCCTTCAGCGCCTCCCAGACCACTCCCACCTGGACCTCCCCATTACCATTGAGTTCCAAGTACTTTTCAATGCACCCCCTCACCCTTAGACACCCCCCCTCATCTGCCATTAGTCCCATGTCCATTCTCCAGGGTGGGCGCCCTCCTGTTTCCTCCCCTATCTCCAAGTCCACCCAGTGTGGAGCGTGATCCGAAATGGCTATAGCCGTATACTCCGTTCCCCTCACCTTCGGGATCAACGCCCTTCCCAGCACAAAAAAGTCTATTCGCGAGTAGACTTTATGGACATAGGAGAAAAACGAGAACTCCTTACTCCTAGGTCTGCTAAATCTCCACGGGTCTACACCTCCCATCTGCTACATAAAAATCTTTAAGTACCTTGGCTGCTGCCGGCCTCCTTCCAGTCCTGGACTTCGACCAATCCAGCCCTGGTTCCAACACCGTATTAAAATCTCCCCCCCATTATCAGCTTTCCCATCTCTAGGTCCGGAATGCGTCCTAGCATCCGCCTCATAAAATTGGCATCATCCCAGTTCGGGGCATATACGTTTACCAAAACCACCGTCTCCCCCTGTAGTTTGCCACTCACCATCACGTATCTGCCCCC